>NC_142641.1:18765000-20015000 GCF_053813885.1 Theobroma cacao | reverse complement strand
AAAAGCCTTATTACTCGATTTAAATGCCTTTATAATCCCATTATTGAATTTATTTTGAATTGTTTTTACATTTTTTGATTAAAACATATTGTAATTGATTGTTTGCCTCGGGAAACGTGGAGCAAAAGCCATCCATTGTCAAGAAAAGTTCATTTATAGTCACTCATGCCTAGAGAAGCCTTATTACTCGGTTTAAATGCCTTTATAATCCCATTATTGAATTTATTTTGATTTTTTTTTACAGTTTTTCATTAAATCAGATTGTAATAGATTGTTTATCTCGGGAAACGTGGAACGAAAGCCATCCATTGTCAAGAAAAGATCATTTATAGTCACTCATGCCTAGAAAAGCCTTATTACTCGGTTTAAATGCTTTTATAATCCCATTATTGAATTTATTTTGAATTTTTTTTACATTTTTTGATTAAAACAGATTGTAATAGATTGTTTATCTCGGGAAACATGGAACGAAAGCCATCCATTGTCAAGAAAAGATCATTTATAGTCACTCATGCCTAGAAAAGCCTTATTACTCGATTTAAATGCCCTTATAATCCCATTATTGAATTTATTTTGAATTATTTTTACATTTTTTTATTAAAACAGATTCCAATACATTGTTTATCTCGGGAAACATGGAACGAAAGCCATCCATTGTCAAGAAAACATCATTTGTAGTCACTCATGCCTAGAAAAGCCTTATTACTCGGTTTAAATGCCTTTATAATCCCATTATTGAATTTATTTTGAACTTTTTTGACATTTTTTGATTAAAACAGATTGTAATTGATTGTTTGCCTCGGGAAACGTGGAGCAAAAGCCATCCATTGTCAAGAAAAGTTCATTTATAGTCACTCATGCCTAGAAAAGCCTTATTACTCGATTTAAATGCCTTTATCATCCCATTATTGAATTTCTTTTGAATTGTTTTTACATTTTTTGATTAAAACATATTGTAATTGATTGTTTGCCTCGGGAAACGTGGAGCAAAAGCCATCCATTGTCAAGAAAAGTTCATTTATAGTCACTCATGCCTAGAAAAGCCTTATTACTCGGTTTAAATGCCTTTATAATCCCATTACTGAATTTATTTTGAATATTTTTTACATTTTTTGATTAAAACAGATTGTAATAGATTGTTTATCTCGGGAAACATGGAACGAAAGCCATCCATTGTCAAGAAAAGATCATTTATAGTCACTCATGCCTAGAAAAGCCTTATTACTCGGTTTAAATGCCTTTATAATCCCATTAATGAATTTATTTTGAATTGTTTTTACATTTTTTGACTAAAACAGATTGTAATTGATTGTTTGCCTTGGGAAACGTGGAGCAAAAGCCATCGATTGTCAAGAAAAGTTCATTTATAGTCACTCATGCCTAGAAAAGCCTTATTACTCGATTTAAATGCCTTTATAATCCCATTATTGAATTTATTTTGAATTGTTTTTACATTTTTTCATTAAAACATATTGTAATTGATTGTTTGCCTCGGCAAACGTGGAGCAAAAGCCATCCATTGTCAAGAAAAGACCATTTATAGTCACTCATGCCTAGAAAAGCCTTATTACTCGGTTTAAATGGCTTTATAATCCCATTATTGAATTTATTTTGAATTGTTTTTACATTTTTTCATTAAAACAGATTGTAATTGATTGTTTGCCTTGGGAAACATGGAGCAAAAGCCATCCATTGTCAAGAAAAGGTCATTTATAGTGACTCATGCCTAGAGAAGCCTTATTACTCGGTTTAAATGCCTTTATAATCCCATTATTGAATTTATTTTGAATTTTTTTTACATTTTTTGATTAAAACAGATTGTAATAGATTGTTTATCTCGGGAAACATGGAACGAAAGCCATCCATTGTCAAGAAAAGTCCATTTATAGTCACTCATGCCTAGAAAAGCCTTATTACTCGGTTTAAATGCTTTTATAATCCATTATTGAATTTATTTTGAATTTTTTTTACATTTTTTGATTAAAACAGATTGTAATAGATTGTTTATCTCGGGAAACATGGAACGAAAGCCATCCATTGTCAAGAAAAGATCATTTATAGTCACTCATGCCTACAGAAGCCTTATTGCTCGGTTTAAATGCTTTTATAATCCCATTATTGAATTTATTTTGAATTGTTTTTACATTTTTCGATTAAAACAGATTGTAATTGATTGTTTGCCTCGGGAAACGTGGAGCAAAAGCCATCCATTGTCAAGAAAAGTTCATTTATAGTCACTCATGCCTAGAAAAGCCTTATTACTCGATTTAAATGCCTTTATCATCCCATTATTGAATTTCTTTTGAATTGTTTTTACATTTTTTGATTAAAACATATTGTAATTGATTGTTTGCCTCGGGAAGCGTGGAGCAAAAGCCATCCATTGTCAAGAAAAGTTCATTTATAGTCACTCATGCCTAGAGAAGCCTTATTACTCGGTTTAAATGCCTTTATAATCCCATTATTGAATTTATTTTGATTTTCTTTTACAGTTTTTCATTAAATCAGATTGTAATAGATTGTTTATCTCGGGAAACATGGAACGAAAGCCATCCATTGTCAAGAAAAGATCATTTATAGTCACTCATGCCTAGAAAAGCCTTATTACTCGATTTAAATGCCCTTATAATCCCATTATTGAATTTATTTTGAATTATTTTTACATTTTTTTATTAAAACAGATTCTAATACATTGTTTATCTCGGGAAACATGGAACGAAAGCCATCCATTGTCAAGAAAACATCATTTGTAGTCACTCATGCCTAGAAAAGCCTTATTACTCGGTTTAAATGCCTTTATAATCCCATTATTGAATTTATTTTGAACTTTTTTGACATTTTTTGATTAAAACAGATTGTAATTGATTGTTTGCCTCGGGAAACATGGAGCGAAAGCCATCCATTGTCAAGAAAAGTTCATTTATAGTCACTCATGCCTAGAAAAGCCTTATAACTCGGTTTAAATGCCCTTATAATCCCATTATTGAATTTATTTTGAATTGTTTTTACATTTTTTGATTAAAACAGATTGTAATTGATTGTTTGCCTCGGGAAACGTGGAGCAAAAGCCATCCATTGTCAAGAAAAGTTCATTTATAGTCACTCATGCCTAGAGAAGCCTTATTACTCGGTTTAAATGCCTTTATAATCCCATTATTGAATTTATTTTGATTTTTTTTTACAGTTTTTGATTAAAACAGATTGTAATAGATTGTTTATCTCGGGAAACGTGGAACGAAAGCCATCCATTGTCAAGAAAAGATCATTTATAGTCACTCATGCCTAGAAAAGCCTTATTACTCGGTTTAAATGCTTTTATAATCCCATTATTGAATTTATTTTGAATTGTTTTTACATTTTTCGATTAAAACAGATTGTAATTGATTGTTTGCCTCGGGAAACGTGGAGCAAAAGCCATCCATTGTCAAGAAAAGTTCATTTATAGTCACTCATGCCTAGAAAAGCCTTATTACTCGGTTTAAATGCTTTTATAATCCCATTATTGAATTTATTTTGAATTTTTTTTACATTTTTTGATTAAAACAGATTGTAATAGATTGTTTATCTCGGGAAACATGGAACGAAAGCCATCCATTGTCAAGAAAAGATCATTTATAGTCACTCATGCCTAGAAAAGCCTTATTACTCGATTTAAATGCCCTTATAATCCCATTATTGAATTTATTTTGAATTATTTTTACATTTTTTTATTAAAACAGATTCCAATACATTGTTTATCTCGGGAAACATGGAACGAAAGCCATCCATTGTCAAGAAAACATCATTTGTAGTCACTCATGCCTAGAAAAGCCTTATTACTCGGTTTAAATGCCTTTATAATCCCATTATTGAATTTATTTTGAACTTTTTTGACATTTTTTGATTAAAACAGATTGTAATTGATTGTTTGCCTCGGGAAACATGGAGCGAAAGCCATCCATTGTCAAGAAAAGTTCATTTATAGTCACTCATGCCTAGAAAAGCCTTATAACTTGGTTTAAATGCCCTTATAATCCCATTATTGAAATTATTTTGAATTGTTTTTACATTTTTTGATTAAAACAGATTGTAATTGATTGTTTGCCTCGGGAAACGTGGAGCAAAAGCCATCCATTGTCAAGAAAAGTTCATTTATAGTCACTCATGCCTAGAGAAGCCTTATTACTCGGTTTAAATGCCTTTATAATCCCATTATTGAATTTATTTTGATTTTTTTTTACAGTTTTTGATTAAAACAGATTGTAATAGATTGTTTATCTCGGGAAACGTGGAACGAAAGCCATCCATTGTCAAGAAAAGATCATTTATAGTCACTCATGCCTAGAAAAGCCTTATTACTCGGTTTAAATGCTTTTATAATCCCATTATTGAATTTATTTTGAATTTTTTTTACATTTTTTGATTAAAACAGATTGTAATAGATTGTTTATCTTGGGAAACATGGAACGAAAGCCATCCATTGTCAAGAAAACATCATTTATAGTCACTCATGCCTAGAAAAGCCTTATTACTCGGTTTAAATGCCTTTATAATCCCATTATTGAATTTATTTTGAATTTTTTTTACATTTTTTGATTAAAACATATTGTAATTGATTGTTTGCCTCGGGAAACGTGGAGCAAAAGCCATCCATTGTCAAGAAAAGTTCATTTATAGTCACTCATGCCTAGAAAAGCCTTATTACTCGGTTTAAATGCCTTTATAATCCCATTACTGAATTTATTTTGAATATTTTTTACATTTTTTGATTAAAACAGATTGTAATAGATTGTTTATCTCGGGAAATATGGAACGAAAGCCATCCATTGTCAAGAAAAGATCATTTATAGTCACTCATGCCTAGAAAAGCCTTATTACTCGGTTTAAATGCCTTTATAATCCCATTATTGAATTTATTTTGAATTGTTTTTACATTTTTTCATTAAAACAGATTGTAATTGATTGTTTGCCTTGGGAAACGTGGGGCAAAAGCCATCCATTGTCAAGAAAAGTTCATTTATACCTAGAAAAGCCTTATTACTCGATTTAAATGCCTTTATAATCCCATTATTGAATTTATTTTGAATTGTTTTTACATTTTTTGATTAAAACAGATTGTAATTGATTGTTTGCCTCGGCAAACGTGGAGCAAAAGCCATCCATTGTCAAGAAAAGACCATTTATAGTCACTCATGCCTACAGAAGCCTTATTGCTCGGTTTAAATGCTTTTATAATCCCATTATTGAATTTATTTTGAATTGTTTTTACATTTTTCGATTAAAACAGATTGTAATTGATTGTTTGCCTCGGGAAACGTGGAGCAAAAGCCATCCATTGTCAAGAAAAGTTCATTTATAGTCACTCATGCCTAGAAAAGCCTTATTACTCGATTTAAATGCCTTTATCATCCCATTATTGAATTTCTTTTGAATTGTTTTTACATTTTTTGATTAAAACATATTGTAATTGATTGTTTGCCTCGGGAAGCGTGGAGCAAAAGCCATCCATTGTCAAGAAAAGTTCATTTATAGTCACTCATGCCTAGAGAAGCCTTATTACTCGGTTTAAATGCCTTTATAATCCCATTATTGAATTTATTTTGATTTTTTTTTACAGTTTTTCATTAAATCAGATTGTAATAGATTGTTTATCTCGGGAAACATGGAACGAAAGCCATCCATTGTCAAGAAAAGATCATTTATAGTCACTCATGCCTAGAAAAGCCTTATTACTCGATTTAAATGCCCTTATAATCCCATTATTGAATTTATTTTGAATTGTTTTTACATTTTTTGATTAAAACATATTGTAATTGATTGTTTGCCTCGGCAAACGTGGAGCAAAAGCCATCCATTGTCAAGAAAAGATCATTTATAGTCACTCATGCCTAGAAAAGCCTTATTACTCGATTTAAATGCCTTTATAATCCCATTATTGAATTTATTTTGAATTGTTTTTACATTTTTTGATTAAAACATATTGTAATTGATTGTTTGCCTCGGGAAACGTGGAGCAAAAGCCATCCATTGTCAAGAAAAGTTCATTTATAGTCACTCATGCCTAGAAAAGCCTTATTACTCGGTTTAAATGCCCTTATAATCCCATTATTGAATTTATTTTGAATTGTTTTTACATTTTTTGATTAAAACAGATTGTAATTGATTGTTTGCCTCGGGAAACGTGGAGCAAAAGCCATCCATTGTTAAGAAAAGTTCATTTATAGTCACTCATGCCTAGAAAAGCCTTATTACTCGGTTTAAATGCATTTATCATCCCATTATTGAATTTATTTTGAATTGTTTTTACATTTTTTGATTAAAACATATTGTAATTGATTGTTTGCCTCGGGAAGCGTGGAGCAAAAGCCATCCATTGTCAAGAAAAGTTCATTTATAGTCACTCATGCCTAGAGAAGCCTTATTACTCGGTTTAAATGCCTTTATAATCCCATTATTGAATTTATTTTGATTTTTTTTACAGTTTTTGATTAAAACAGATTGTAATAGATTGTTTATCTCGGGAAACATGGAACGAAAGCCATCCATTGTCTAGAAAAGATCATTTATAGTCACTCATGCCTAGAAAAGCCTTATTACTCGGTTTAAATGCTTTTATAATCCCATTATTGAATTTATTTTGAATTTTTTTTACATTTTTTGATTAAAACAGATTGTAATAGATTGTTTATCTCGGGAAACATGAAACGAAAGCCATCCATTGTCAAGAAAACATCATTTATAGTCACTCATGCCTAGAAAAGCCTTATTACTCGGTTTAAATGCCTTTATAATCCCATTATTGAATTTATTTTGAATTATTTTTACATTTTTTTATTAAAACAGATTGTAATTGATTGTTTGCCTCGGGAAACGTGGAGCAAAAGCCATCCATTATCAAGAAAAGTTCATTTATAGTCACTCATGCCTAGAAAAGCCTTATTACTCGGTTTAAATGCCCTTATAATCCCATTATTGAATTTATTTTGAATTATTTTTACATTTTTTTATTAAAACAGATTGTAATTGATTGTTTGCCTCGGGAAACGTGGAGCAAAAGCCATCCATTGTCAAGAAAAGTTCATTTATAGTCACTCATGCCTAGAAAAGCCTTATTACTCGATTTAAATGCCTTTATAATCCCATTATTGAATTTATTTTGAATTGTTTTTACATTTTTTGATTAAAACATATTGTAATTGATTGTTTGCCTCGGGAAACGTGGAGCAAAAGCCATCCATTGTCAAGAAAAGTTCATTTATAGTCACTCATGCCTAGAGAAGCCTTATTACTCGGTTTAAATGCCTTTATAATCCCATTATTGAATTTATTTTGATTTTTTTTTACAGTTTTTCATTAAATCAGATTGTAATAGATTGTTTATCTCGGGAAACATGGAACGAAAGCCATCCATTGTCAAGAAAAGATCATTTATAGTCACTCATGCCTAGAAAAGCCTTATTACTCGATTTAAATGCCTTTATAATCCCATTATTGAATTTATTTTGAATTGTTTTTACCTTTTTTGATTAAAACATATTGTAATTGATTGTTTGCCTTGGGAAACGTGGAGCAAAAGCCAACCATTGTCAAGAAAAGTTCATTTATAGTCACTCATGCCTAGAAAAGCCATATTACTCGGTTTAAATGCCTCTATAATCCCATTCTTGAATTTATTTTGAAGTTTTTTTACATTTTTTGATTAAAACAGATTCTAATACATTGTTTATCTTGGGAAACATGGAACGAAAGCCATCCATTGTCAAGAAAACATCATTTATAGTCACTCATGCCTAGAAAAGCCTTATTACTCGGTTTAAATGCCTTTATAATCCCATTATTGAATTCATTTTGAACTTTTTTGACATTTTTTGATTAAACAGATTGTAATTGATTGTTTGCCTCGTGAAACGTGGAGCAAAATCCATCCATTGTTAAGAAAAGTTCATTTATAGTCACTCATGCCTAGAGAAGCCTTATTACTCGGTTTAAATGCCTTTCTAATCCCATTATTGAATTTATTTTGAATTGTTTTTACATTTTTTGATTAAAACATATTGTAATTGATTGTTTGCCTCGGGAAACGTGGAGCAAAAGCCATCCATTGTCAAGAAAAATTCATTTATAGTCACTCATGCCTAGAAAAGCCTTATTACTCGGTTTAAATGCCTTTACAATCCCATTATTGAATTTATTTTGAATTTTTTTTACATTTTTTGATTAAAACAGGTTGTAATAGATTATTTATCTCGGGAAACATGGAACGAAAGCCATCCATTGTCAAGAAAAGATCATTTATAGTCACTAATGCCTAGAAAAGCCTTATTACTCGGTTTAAATGCCCTTATAATCCCATTATTGAATTTGTTTTGAATTATTTTTACATTTTTTGATTAAAACAGATTGTAATTGATTGTTTGCCTCGGGAAACGTGGAGCAAAAGCCATCCATTGTCAAGAAAAGTTCATTTATAGTCACTCATGCCTAGAAAAGCCTTATTACTCGATTTAAATGCCTTTATAATCCCATTATTGAATTTATTTTGAATTGTTTTTACATTTTTTGATTAAAACATATTGTAATTGATTGTTTGCCTCGGGAAACGTGGAGCAAAAGCCATCCATTGTCAAGAAAAGTTCATTTATAGTCACTCATGCCTAGAAAAGCCTTATTACTCGGTTTAAATGCCCTTATAATCCCATTATTGAATTTATTTTGAATTGTTTTTACATTTTTTGATTAAAACAGATTGTAATTGATTGTTTGCCTCGGGAAACGTGGAGCAAAAGCCATCCATTGTTAAGAAAAGTTCATTTATAGTCACTCATGCCTAGAAAAGCCTTATTACTCGGTTTAAATGCATTTATCATCCCATTATTGAATTTATTTTGAATTGTTTTTACATTTTTTGATTAAAACATATTGTAATTGATTGTTTGCCTCGGGAAGCGTGGAGCAAAAGCCATCCATTGTCAAGAAAAGTTCATTTATAGTCACTCATGCCTAGAGAAGCCTTATTACTCGGTTTAAATGCCTTTATAATCCCATTATTGAATTTATTTTGATTTTTTTTACAGTTTTTGATTAAAACAGATTGTAATAGATTGTTTATCTCGGGAAACATGGAACGAAAGCCATCCATTGTCTAGAAAAGATCATTTATAGTCACTCATGCCTAGAAAAGCCTTATTACTCGGTTTAAATGCTTTTATAATCCCATTATTGAATTTATTTTGAATTTTTTTTACATTTTTTGATTAAAACAGATTGTAATAGATTGTTTATCTCGGGAAACATGAAACGAAAGCCATCCATTGTCAAGAAAACATCATTTATAGTCACTCATGCCTAGAAAAGCCTTATTACTCGGTTTAAATGCCTTTATAATCCCATTATTGAATTTATTTTGAATTATTTTTACATTTTTTTATTAAAACAGATTGTAATTGATTGTTTGCCTCGGGAAACGTGGAGCAAAAGCCATCCATTATCAAGAAAAGTTCATTTATAGTCACTCATGCCTAGAAAAGCCTTATTACTCGGTTTAAATGCCCTTATAATCCCATTATTGAATTTATTTTGAATTATTTTTACATTTTTTTATTAAAACAGATTGTAATTGATTGTTTGCCTCGGGAAACGTGGAGCAAAAGCCATCCATTGTCAAGAAAAGTTCATTTATAGTCACTCATGCCTAGAAAAGCCTTATTACTCGATTTAAATGCCTTTATAATCCCATTATTGAATTTATTTTGAATTGTTTTTACATTTTTTGATTAAAACATATTGTAATTGATTGTTTGCCTCGGGAAACGTGGAGCAAAAGCCATCCATTGTCAAGAAAAGTTCATTTATAGTCACTCATGCCTAGAGAAGCCTTATTACTCGGTTTAAATGCCTTTATAATCCCATTATTGAATTTATTTTGATTTTTTTTTACAGTTTTTCATTAAATCAGATTGTAATAGATTGTTTATCTCGGGAAACATGGAACGAAAGCCATCCATTGTCAAGAAAAGATCATTTATAGTCACTCATGCCTAGAAAAGCCTTATTACTCGATTTAAATGCCTTTATAATCCCATTATTGAATTTATTTTGAATTGTTTTTACCTTTTTTGATTAAAACATATTGTAATTGATTGTTTGCCTTGGGAAACGTGGAGCAAAAGCCAACCATTGTCAAGAAAAGTTCATTTATAGTCACTCATGCCTAGAAAAGCCATATTACTCGGTTTAAATGCCTCTATAATCCCATTCTTGAATTTATTTTGAAGTTTTTTTACATTTTTTGATTAAAACAGATTCTAATACATTGTTTATCTTGGGAAACATGGAACGAAAGCCATCCATTGTCAAGAAAACATCATTTATAGTCACTCATGCCTAGAAAAGCCTTATTACTCGGTTTAAATGCCTTTATAATCCCATTATTGAATTCATTTTGAACTTTTTTGACATTTTTTGATTAAACAGATTGTAATTGATTGTTTGCCTCGTGAAGCGTGGAGCAAAATCCATCCATTGTTAAGAAAAGTTCATTTATAGTCACTCATGCCTAGAGAAGCCTTATTACTCGGTTTAAATGCCTTTCTAATCCCATTATTGAATTTATTTTGAATTGTTTTTACATTTTTTGATTAAAACATATTGTAATTGATTGTTTGCCTCGGGAAACGTGGAGCAAAAGCCATCCATTGTCAAGAAAAATTCATTTATAGTCACTCATGCCTAGAAAAGCCTTATTACTCGGTTTAAATGCCTTTACAATCCCATTATTGAATTTATTTTGAATTTTTTTTACATTTTTTGATTAAAACAGGTTGTAATAGATTATTTATCTCGGGAAACATGGAACGAAAGCCATCCATTGTCAAGAAAAGATCATTTATAGTCACTAATGCCTAGAAAAGCCTTATTACTCGGTTTAAATGCCCTTATAATCCCATTATTGAATTTGTTTTGAATTATTTTTACATTTTTTGATTAAAACAGATTGTAATTGATTGTTTGCCTCGGGAAACGTGGAGCAAAAGCCATCCATTGTCAAGAAAAGTTCATTTATAGTCACTCATGCCTAGAAAAGCCTTATTACTCGATTTAAATGCCTTTATAATCCCATTATTGAATTTATTTTGAATTGTTTTTACATTTTTTGATTAAAACATATTGTAATTGATTGTTTGCCTCGGGAAACGTGGAGCAAAAGCCATCCATTGTCAAGAAAAGTTCATTTATAGTCACTCATGCTTAGAGAAGCCTTATTACTCGGTTTAAATGCCTTTATAATCCCATTATTGAATTTATTTTGATTTTTTTTTACAGTTTTTCATTAAATCAGATTGTAATAGATTGTTTATCTCGGGAAACATGGAACGAAAGCCATCCATTGTCAAGAAAAGATCATTTATAGTCACTCATGCCTAGAAAAGCCTTATTACTCGATTTAAATGCCTTTATAATCCCATTATTGAATTTATTTTGAACTTTTTTGACATTTTTTGATTAAAACAGATTGTAATTGATTGTTTATCTCGGGAAACATGGAACGAAAGCCATCCATTGTCAAGAAAAGATCATTTATAGTCACTCATGCCTAGAAAAGCCTTATTACTCGGTTTAAATGCCTTTATAATCCCATTATTGAATTTATTTTGAATTGTTTTTACATTTTTTGATTAAAACAGATTGTAATTGATTGTTTGCCTTGGGAAACGTGGAGCAAAAGCCATCCATTGTCAAGAAAAGTTCATTTATAGTCACTCATGCCTAGAAAAGCCTTATTACTCGATTTAAATGCCTTTATAATCCCATTATTGAATTTATTTTGAATTGTTTTTACATTTTTTGATTAAAACAGATTGTAATTGATTGTTTGCCTTGGGAAACATGGAGCAAAAGCCATCCATTGTCAAGAAAAGGTCATTTATAGTGACTCATGCCTAGAGAAGCCTTATTACTCGGTTTAAATGCCTTTATAATCCCATTATTGAATTTATTTTAAATTTTTTTTACATTTTTTGATTAAAACAGGTTGTAATAGATTATTTATCTCGGGAAACATGGAACGAAAGCCATCCATTGTCAAGAAAAGATCATTTATAGTCACTAATGCCTAGAAAAGCCTTATTACTCGGTTTAAATGCCCTTATAATCCCATTATTGAATTTATTTTGAATTATTTTTACATTTTTTGATTAAAACAGATTGTAATTGATTGTTTGCCTCGGGAAACATGGAGCAAAAGCCATCCATTGTCAAGAAAAGTTCATTTATAGTCACTCATGCCTAGAAAAGCCTTATTACTCGATTTAAATGCCTTTATAATCCCATTATTGAATTTATTTTGAATTGTTTTTACATTTTTTGATTAAAACATATTGTAATTGATTGTTTGCCTCGGGAAACGTGGAGCAAAAGCCATCCATTGTCAAGAAAAGTTCATTTATAGTCACTCATGCTTAGAGAAGCCTTATTACTCGGTTTAAATGCCTTTATAATCCCATTATTGAATTTATTTTGATTTTTTTTTACAGTTTTTCATTAAATCAGATTGTAATAGATTGTTTATCTCGGGAAACATGGAACGAAAGCCATCCATTGTCAAGAAAAGATCATTTATAGTCACTCATGCCTAGAAAAGCCTTATTACTCGATTTAAATGCCTTTATAATCCCATTATTGAATTTATTTTGAACTTTTTTGACATTTTTTGATTAAAACAGATTGTAATTGATTGTTTATCTCGGGAAACATGGAACGAAAGCCATCCATTGTCAAGAAAAGATCATTTATAGTCACTCATGCCTAGAAAAGCCTTATTACTCGGTTTAAATGCCTTTATAATCCCATTATTGAATTTATTTTGAATTGTTTTTACATTTTTTGATTAAAACAGATTGTAATTGATTGTTTGCCTTGGGAAACGTGGAGCAAAAGCCATCCATTGTCAAGAAAAGTTCATTTATAGTCACTCATGCCTAGAAAAGCCTTATTACTCGATTTAAATGCCTTTATAATCCCATTATTGAATTTATTTTGAATTGTTTTTACATTTTTTGATTAAAACATATTGTAATTGATTGTTTGTCTCGGCAAACGTGGAGCAAAAGCCATCCATTGTCAAGAAAAGATCATTTATAGTCACTCATGCCTAGAAAAGCCTTATTACTCGATTTAAATGCCTTTATAATCCCATTATTGAATTTATTTTGAATTGTTTTTACATTTTTTGATTAAAACAGATTCTAATACATTGTTTATCTCGGGAAACATGGAACGAAAGCCATCCATTGTCAAGAAAACATCATTTATATACACTCATGCCTAGAAAAGCCTTATTACTCGGTTTAAATGCCTTTATAATCCCATTATTGAATTTATTTTGAACTTTTTTGACATTTTTTGATTAAACAGACTGTATTTGATTGCTTGCCTCGGGAAACATGGAGCGAAAGCCATCCATTATCAAGAAAAGTTCATTTATAGTCACTCATGCCTAGAAACGCCTTATTAGTCGGTTTAAATGCTTTTATAATCCCATTATCGAATTTATTTTGAATTGTTTTTACATTTTTTGATTAAAACAGATTGTATTTCATTGTTTGCCTCGGGAAACGTGGAGCAAAAGCCATCCATTGTCAAGAAAAGTTCATTTATAGTCACTCATGCCTAGAAAAGCCTTATAACTCGGTTTAAATGCCTTTATAATCCCATTATTGAATTTATTTTGAATTGTTTTTACATTTTTTGATTAAAACAGATTGTAATTGATTGTTTGCCTCGGGAAACGTGGAGCAAAAGCCATCCATTGTCAAGAAAAGTTCATTTATAGTCACTCATGCCTAGAAAAGCCTTATTACTCGATTTAAATGCCTTTATAATCCCATTATTGAATTTATTTTGAATTGTTTTTACATTTTTTGATTAAAACATATTGTAATTGATTGTTTGCCTCGGGAAACGTGGAGCAAAAGCCATCCATTGTCAAGAAAAGTTCATTTATAGTCACTCATGCCTAGAAAAGCCTTATTACTCGATTTAAATGCCTTTATAATCCCATTATTGAATTTATTTTGATTTTTTTTTACATTTTTTGATTAAAACAGATTCTAATACATTGTTTATCTCGGGAAACATGGAACGAAAGCCATCCATTGTCAAGAAAACATCATTTATATACACTCATGCCTAGAAAAGCCTTATTACTCGGTTTAAATGCCTTTATAATCCCATTATTGAATTTATTTTGAACTTTTTTGACATTTTTTGATTAAACAGATTGTATTTGATTGTTTGCCTCGGGAAACATGGAGCGAAAGCCATCCATTGTCAAGAAAAGTTCATTTATAGTCACTCATGCCTAGAAAAGCCTTATTAGTCAGTTTAAATGCTTTTATAATCCCATTATCGAATTTATTTTGAATTGTTTTTACATTTTTTGATTAAAACAGATTGTATTTGATTGTTTGCCTCGGGAAACGTGGAGCAAAAGCCATCCATTGTCAAGAAAAGTTCATTTATAGTCACTCATGCCTAGAAAAGCCTTATAACTCGGTTTAAATGCCTTTATAATCCCATTATTGAATTTATTTTGAATTGTTTTTACATTTTCTGATTAAAACAGATTGTAATTGATTGTTTGCCTCGGGAAACGTGGAGCAAAAGCCATCCATTGTCAAGAAAAGTTCATTTATAGTCACTCATGCCTAGAAAAGCCTTATTACTCGATTTAAATGCCTTTATAATCCCACTATTGAATTTATTTTGAATTGTTTTTACATTTTTTGATTAAAACATATTGTAATTGATTGTTTGCCTCGGGAAACGTGGAGCAAAAGCCATCCATTGTCAAGAAAAGTTCATTTATAGTCACCCATGCCTAGAAAAGCCTTATTACTCGATTTAAATGTCTTTATAATCCCATTATTGAATTTATTTTGAAGTTTTTTTACATTTTTTGATTAAAACAGGTTGTAATAGATTATTTATCTCGGGAAACATGGAACGAAAGCCATCCATTGTCAAGAAAAGATCATTTATAGTCACTAATGCCTAGAAAAGAATTATTACTCGGTTTAAATGCCCTTATAATCCCATTATTGAATTTGTTTTGAATTATTTTTACATTTTTTGATTAAAACAGATTGTAATTGATTGTTTGCCTCGGGAAACGTGGAGCAAAAGCCATCCATTGTCAAGAAAAGTTCATTTATAGTCACTCATGCCTAGAAAAGCCTTATTACTCGATTTAAATGCCTTTATAATCCCATTATTGAATTTATTTTGAATTGTTTTTACATTTTTTGATTAAAACATATTGTAATTGATTGTTTGCCTCGGGAAACGTGGAGCAAAAGCCATCCATTGTCAAGAAAAGTTCATTTATAGTCACTCATGCCTAGAAAAGCCTTATTACTCGGTTTAAATGCCCTTATAATCCCATTATTGAATTTATTTTGAATTGTTTTTACATTTTTTGATTAAAACAGATTGTAATTGATTGTTTGCCTCGGGAAACGTGGAGCAAAAGCCATCCATTGTTAAGAAAAGTTCATTTATAGTCACTCATGCCTAGAAAAGCCTTATTACTCGGTTTAAATGCATTTATCATCCCATTATTGAATTTATTTTGAATTGTTTTTACATTTTTTGATTAAAACATATTGTAATTGATTGTTTGCCTCGGGAAGCGTGGAGCAAAAGCCATCCATTGTCAAGAAAAGTTCATTTATAGTCACTCATGCCTAGAGAAGCCTTATTACTCGGTTTAAATGCCTTTATAATCCCATTATTGAATTTATTTTGATTTTTTTTACAGTTTTTGATTAAAACAGATTGTAATAGATTGTTTATCTCGGGAAACATGGAACGAAAGCCATCCATTGTCAAGAAAAGTTCATTTATAGTCACTCATGCCTAGAAAAGCCTTATTACTCGGTTTAAATGCCTTTACAATCCCATTATTGAATTTATTTTGAATTTTTTTTACATTTTTTGATTAGAACAGGTTGTAATAGATTATTTATCTCGGGAAACATGGAACGAAAGCCATCCATTGTCAAGAAAAGATCATTTATAGTCACTCATGCCTAGAAAAGCCTTATTACTCGGTTTAAATGCCCTTATAATCCCATTATTGAATTTATTTTGAACTGTTTTTACATTTTTTGATTAAAACATATTGTAATTGATTGTTTGCCTCGGGAAACGTGGAGCAAAAGCCATCTATTGTCAAGAAAAGTTCATTTATAGTCACTCATGCCTAGAGAAGCCTTATTACTCGGTTTAAATGCCCTTATAATCCCATTATTGAATTTATTTTGAATTATTTTTACATTTTTTTATTAAAACAGATTGTAATTGATTGTTTGCCTCGGGAAACGTGGAGCAAAAGCCATCCATTGTCAAGAAAAGTTCATTTATAGTCACTCATGCCTAGAAAAGCCTTATTACTCGATTTAAATGCCTTTATAATCCCATTATTGAATTTATTTTGAATTGTTTTTACATTTTTTGATTAAAACATATTGTAATTGATTGTTTGCCTCGGGAAACGTGGAGCAAAAGCCATCCATTGTCAAGAAAAGTTCATTTATAGTCACTCATGCCTAGAGAAGCCTTATTACTCGGTTTAAATGCCTTTATAATCCCATTATTGAATTTATTTTGATTTTTTTTTACAGTTTTTCATTAAATCAGATTGTAATAGATTGTTTATCTCGGGAAACATGGAACGAAAGCCATCCATTGTCAAGAAAAGATCATTTATAGTCACTCATGCCTAGAAAAGCCTTATTACTCGATTTAAATGCCTTTATAATCCCATTATTGAATTTATTTTGAATTGTTTTTACCTTTTTTGATTAAAACATATTGTAATTGATTGTTTGCCTTGGGAAACGTGGAGCAAAAGCCAACCATTGTCAAGAAAAGTTCATTTATAGTCACTCATGCCTAGAAAAGCCATATTACTCGGTTTAAATGCCTCTATAATCCCATTCTTGAATTTATTTTGAAGTTTTTTTACATTTTTTGATTAAAACAGATTCTAATACATTGTTTATCTTGGGAAACATGGAACGAAAGCCATCCATTGTCAAGAAAACATCATTTATAGTCACTCATGCCTAGAAAAGCCTTATTACTCGGTTTAAATGCCTTTATAATCCCATTATTGAATTCATTTTGAACTTTTTTGACATTTTTTGATTAAACAGATTGTAATTGATTGTTTGCCTCGTGAAGCGTGGAGCAAAATCCATCCATTGTTAAGAAAAGTTCATTTATAGTCACTCATGCCTAGAGAAGCCTTATTACTCGGTTTAAATGCCTTTCTAATCCCATTATTGAATTTATTTTGAATTGTTTTTACATTTTTTGATTAAAACATATTGTAATTGATTGTTTGCCTCGGGAAACGTGGAGCAAAAGCCATCCATTGTCAAGAAAAATTCATTTATAGTCACTCATGCCTAGAAAAGCCTTATTACTCGGTTTAAATGCCTTTACAATCCCATTATTGAATTTATTTTGAATTTTTTTTACATTTTTTGATTAAAACAGGTTGTAATAGATTATTTATCTCGGGAAACATGGAACGAAAGCCATCCATTGTCAAGAAAAGATCATTTATAGTCACTAATGCCTAGAAAAGCCTTATTACTCGGTTTAAATGCCCTTATAATCCCATTATTGAATTTGTTTTGAATTATTTTTACATTTTTTGATTAAAACAGATTGTAATTGATTGTTTGCCTCGGGAAACGTGGAGCAAAAGCCATCCATTGTCAAGAAAAGTTCATTTATAGTCACTCATGCCTAGAAAAGCCTTATTACTCGATTTAAATGCCTTTATAATCCCATTATTGAATTTATTTTGAATTGTTTTTACATTTTTTGATTAAAACATATTGTAATTGATTGTTTGCCTCGGGAAACGTGGAGCAAAAGCCATCCATTGTCAAGAAAAGTTCATTTATAGTCACTCATGCTTAGAGAAGCCTTATTACTCGGTTTAAATGCCTTTATAATCCCATTATTGAATTTATTTTGATTTTTTTTTACAGTTTTTCATTAAATCAGATTGTAATAGATTGTTTATCTCGGGAAACATGGAACGAAAGCCATCCATTGTCAAGAAAAGATCATTTATAGTCACTCATGCCTAGAAAAGCCTTATTACTCGATTTAAATGCCTTTATAATCCCATTATTGAATTTATTTTGAACTTTTTTGACATTTTTTGATTAAAACAGATTGTAATTGATTGTTTATCTCGGGAAACATGGAACGAAAGCCATCCATTGTCAAGAAAAGATCATTTATAGTCACTCATGCCTAGAAAAGCCTTATTACTCGGTTTAAATGCCTTTATAATCCCATTATTGAATTTATTTTGAATTGTTTTTACATTTTTTGATTAAAACAGATTGTAATTGATTGTTTGCCTTGGGAAACGTGGAGCAAAAGCCATCCATTGTCAAGAAAAGTTCATTTATAGTCACTCATGCCTAGAAAAGCCTTATTACTCGATTTAAATGCCTTTATAATCCCATTATTGAATTTATTTTGAATTGTTTTTACATTTTTTGATTAAAACAGATTGTAATTGATTGTTTGCCTTGGGAAACATGGAGCAAAAGCCATCCATTGTCAAGAAAAGGTCATTTATAGTGACTCATGCCTAGAGAAGCCTTATTACTCGGTTTAAATGCCTTTATAATCCCATTATTGAATTTATTTTAAATTTTTTTTACATTTTTTGATTAAAACAGGTTGTAATAGATTATTTATCTCGGGAAACATGGAACGAAAGCCATCCATTGTCAAGAAAAGATCATTTATAGTCACTAATGCCTAGAAAAGCCTTATTACTCGGTTTAAATGCCCTTATAATCCCATTATTGAATTTATTTTGAATTATTTTTACATTTTTTGATTAAAACAGATTGTAATTGATTGTTTGCCTCGGGAAACATGGAGCAAAAGCCATCCATTGTCAAGAAAAGTTCATTTATAGTCACTCATGCCTAGAAAAGCCTTATTACTCGATTTAAATGCCTTTATAATCCCATTATTGAATTTATTTTGAATTGTTTTTACATTTTTTGATTAAAACATATTGTAATTGATTGTTTGCCTCGGGAAACGTGGAGCAAAAGCCATCCATTGTCAAGAAAAGTTCATTTATAGTCACTCATGCTTAGAGAAGCCTTATTACTCGGTTTAAATGCCTTTATAATCCCATTATTGAATTTATTTTGATTTTTTTTTACAGTTTTTCATTAAATCAGATTGTAATAGATTGTTTATCTCGGGAAACATGGAACGAAAGCCATCCATTGTCAAGAAAAGATCATTTATAGTCACTCATGCCTAGAAAAGCCTTATTACTCGATTTAAATGCCTTTATAATCCCATTATTGAATTTATTTTGAACTTTTTTGACATTTTTTGATTAAAACAGATTGTAATTGATTGTTTATCTCGGGAAACATGGAACGAAAGCCATCCATTGTCAAGAAAAGATCATTTATAGTCACTCATGCCTAGAAAAGCCTTATTACTCGGTTTAAATGCCTTTATAATCCCATTATTGAATTTATTTTGAATTGTTTTTACATTTTTTGATTAAAACAGATTGTAATTGATTGTTTGCCTTGGGAAACGTGGAGCAAAAGCCATCCATTGTCAAGAAAAGTTCATTTATAGTCACTCATGCCTAGAAAAGCCTTATTACTCGATTTAAATGCCTTTATAATCCCATTATTGAATTTATTTTGAATTGTTTTTACATTTTTTGATTAAAACATATTGTAATTGATTGTTTGTCTCGGCAAACGTGGAGCAAAAGCCATCCATTGTCAAGAAAAGATCATTTATAGTCACTCATGCCTAGAAAAGCCTTATTACTCGATTTAAATGCCTTTATAATCCCATTATTGAATTTATTTTGAATTGTTTTTACATTTTTTGATTAAAACAGATTCTAATACATTGTTTATCTCGGGAAACATGGAACGAAAGCCATCCATTGTCAAGAAAACATCATTTATATACACTCATGCCTAGAAAAGCCTTATTACTCGGTTTAAATGCCTTTATAATCCCATTATTGAATTTATTTTGAACTTTTTTGACATTTTTTGATTAAACAGACTGTATTTGATTGCTTGCCTCGGGAAACATGGAGCGAAAGCCATCCATTATCAAGAAAAGTTCATTTATAGTCACTCATGCCTAGAAACGCCTTATTAGTCGGTTTAAATGCTTTTATAATCCCATTATCGAATTTATTTTGAATTGTTTTTACATTTTTTGATTAAAACAGATTGTATTTCATTGTTTGCCTCGGGAAACGTGGAGCAAAAGCCATCCATTGTCAAGAAAAGTTCATTTATAGTCACTCATGCCTAGAAAAGCCTTATAACTCGGTTTAAATGCCTTTATAATCCCATTATTGAATTTATTTTGAATTGTTTTTACATTTTTTGATTAAAACAGATTGTAATTGATTGTTTGCCTCGGGAAACGTGGAGCAAAAGCCATCCATTGTCAAGAAAAGTTCATTTATAGTCACTCATGCCTAGAAAAGCCTTATTACTCGATTTAAATGCCTTTATAATCCCATTATTGAATTTATTTTGAATTGTTTTTACATTTTTTGATTAAAACATATTGTAATTGATTGTTTGCCTCGGGAAACGTGGAGCAAAAGCCATCCATTGTCAAGAAAAGTTCATTTATAGTCACTCATGCCTAGAAAAGCCTTATTACTCGATTTAAATGCCTTTATAATCCCATTATTGAATTTATTTTGATTTTTTTTTACATTTTTTGATTAAAACAGATTCTAATACATTGTTTATCTCGGGAAACATGGAACGAAAGCCATCCATTGTCAAGAAAACATCATTTATATACACTCATGCCTAGAAAAGCCTTATTACTCGGTTTAAATGCCTTTATAATCCCATTATTGAATTTATTTTGAACTTTTTTGACATTTTTTGATTAAACAGATTGTATTTGATTGTTTGCCTCGGGAAACATGGAGCGAAAGCCATCCATTGTCAAGAAAAGTTCATTTATAGTCACTCATGCCTAGAAAAGCCTTATTAGTCAGTTTAAATGCTTTTATAATCCCATTATCGAATTTATTTTGAATTGTTTTTACATTTTTTGATTAAAACAGATTGTATTTGATTGTTTGCCTCGGGAAACGTGGAGCAAAAGCCATCCATTGTCAAGAAAAGTTCATTTATAGTCACTCATGCCTAGAAAAGCCTTATAACTCGGTTTAAATGCCTTTATAATCCCATTATTGAATTTATTTTGAATTGTTTTTACATTTTCTGATTAAAACAGATTGTAATTGATTGTTTGCCTCGGGAAACGTGGAGCAAAAGCCATCCATTGTCAAGAAAAGTTCATTTATAGTCACTCATGCCTAGAAAAGCCTTATTACTCGATTTAAATGCCTTTATAATCCCACTATTGAATTTATTTTGAATTGTTTTTACATTTTTTGATTAAAACATATTGTAATTGATTGTTTGCCTCGGGAAACGTGGAGCAAAAGCCATCCATTGTCAAGAAAAGTTCATTTATAGTCACCCATGCCTAGAAAAGCCTTATTACTCGATTTAAATGTCTTTATAATCCCATTATTGAATTTATTTTGAAGTTTTTTTACATTTTTTGATTAAACAGATTGTAATTGATTGTTTGCCTCGGGAAGCGTGGAGCAAAAGCCATCCATTGTCAAGAAAAGTTCATTTATAGTCACTCATGCCTAGAGAAGCCTTATTACTCGGTTTAAAAGCCTTTATAATCCCATTATTGAATTTATTTTGATTTTTTTTTACAGTTTTTCATTAAATCAGATTGTAATAGATTGTTTATCTCGGGAAACATGGAACGAAAGCCATCCATTGTCAAGAAAAGATCATTTATAGTCACTCATGCCTAGAGAAGCCTTATTACTCGATTTAAATGCCTTTATAATCCCATTATTGAATTTATTTTGAATTGTTTTTACATTTTTTGATTAAAACATATTGTAATTGATTGTTTGCCTCGGGAAACGTGGAGAAAAAGCCATCCATTGTCAAGAAAAGTTCATTTATAGTCACTCATGCCTAGAAAAGCCTTATTACTCGGTTTAAATGCCTTTACAATCCCATTATTGAATTTATTTTGAATTTTTTTTACATTTTTTGATTAGAACAGGTTGTAATAGATTATTTATCTCGGGAAACATGGAACGAAAGCCATCCATTGTCAAGAAAAGATCATTTATAGTCACTCATGCCTAGAAAAGCCTTATTACTCGGTTTAAATGCCCTTATAATCCCATTATTGAATTTATTTTGAACTGTTTTTACATTTTTTGATTAAAACATATTGTAATTGATTGTTTGCCTCGGGAAACGTGGAGCAAAAGCCATCTATTGTCAAGAAAAGTTCATTTATAGTCACTCATGCCTAGAGAAGCCTTATTACTCGGTTTAAATGCCTTTATAATCCCATTATTGAATTTATTTTGAATTGTTTTTACATTTTTTTATTAAAACATATTGTAATTGATTGTTTGCCTCGGGAAACGTGGAGCAAAAGCCATCCATTGTCAAGAAAAGTTCATTTATAGTCACTCATGCCTAGAGAAGCCTTATTACTCGGTTTAAATGCCTTTATAATCCCATTATTGAATTTATTTTGATTTTTTTTTACAGTTTTTCATTAAATCAGATTGTAATAGATTGTTTATCTCGGGAAACATGGAACGAAAGCCATCCATTGTCAAGAAAAGATCATTTATAGTCACTCATGCCTAGAAAAGCCTTATTACTCGATTTAAATGCCTTTATAATCCCACTATTGAATTTATTTTGAATTGTTTTTACATTTTTTGATTAAAACATATTGTAATTGATTGTTTGCCTCGGGAAACGTGGAGCAAAAGCCATCCATTGTCAAGAAAAGTTCATTTATAGTCACTCATGCCTAGAAAAGCCTTATTACTCGGTTTAAATGCCTTTATAATCCCATTATTGAATTTATTTTGAAGTTTTTTTACATTTTTTGATTAAAACAGATTCTAATACATTGTTTATCTTGGGAAACATGGAACGAAAGCCATCCATTGTCAAGAAAACATCATTTATAGTCACTCATGCCTAGAAAAGCCTTATTACTCGGTTTAATTGCCTTTATAATCCCATTATTGAATTTATTTTGAACTTTTTTGACAGTTTTTGATTAAACAGATTGTAATTGATTGTTTGCCTCGGGAAGCGTGGAGCAAAAGCCATCCATTGTCAAGAAAAGTTCATTTATAGTCACTCATGCCTAGACAAGCCTTATTACTCGGTTTAAATGCCTTTATAATCCCATTATTGAATTTATTTTGATTTTTTTTTACAGTTTTTCATTAAATCAGATTGTAATATATTGTTTATCTCGGGAAACATGGAACGAAAGCCATCCATTGTCAAGAAAAGATCATTTATAGTCACTCATGCCTAGAAAAGCCTTATTACTCGGTTTAAATGCCTTTATAATCCCATTATTGAATTTATTTTGAATTGTTTTTACATTTTTTTATTAAAACATATTGTAATTGATTGTTTGCCTCGGGAAACGTGGAGCAAAAGCCATCCATTGTCAAGAAAAGTTCATTTATAGTCACTCATGCCTAGAGAAGCCTTATTACTCGGTTTAAATGCCTTTATAATCCCATTATTGAATTTATTTTGATTTTTTTTTACAGTTTTTCATTAAATCAGATTGTAATATATTGTTTATCTCGGGAAACATGGAACGAAAGCCATCCATTGTCAAGAAAAGATCATTTATAGTCACTCATGCCTAGAAAAGCCTTATTACTCGGTTTAAATGCCCTTATAATCCCATTATTGAATTTATTTTGAATTATTTTTACATTTTTTTATTAAGACATACTGTAATTGATTGTTTGCCTCGGGAAACGTGGAGCAAAAGCCATCCATTGTCAAGAAAAGTTCATTTATAGTCACTCATGCCTAGAAAAGCCTTATTACTCGATTTAAATGCCTTTATAATCCCATTATTGAATTTATTTTGATTTTTTTTTACATTTTTTGATTAAAACAGATTCTAATACATTGTTTATCTTGGGAAACATGGAACGAAAGCCATCCATTGTCAAGAAAACATCATTTATATACACTCATGCCTAGAAAAGCCTTATTACTCGGTTTAAATGCCTTTATAATCCCATTATTGAATTTATTTTGAACTTTTTTGACATTTTTTGATTAAACAGATTGTATTTGATTGTTTGCCTTGGGAAACATGGAGCGAAAGCCATCCATTGTCAAGAAAAGTTCATTTATAGTCACTCATGCCTAGAAAAGCCTTATTAGTCGGTTTAAATGCTTTTATAATCCCATTATCGAATTTATTTTGAATTGTTTTTACATTTTTTGATTAAAACAGATTGTATTTGATTGTTTGCCTCGGGAAACGTGGAGCAAAAGCCATCCATTGTCAAGAAAAGTTCATTTATAGTCACTCATGCCTAGAGAAGCCTTATTACTCGGTTTAAATGCCTTTATAATCCCATTATTGAATTTATTTTGAATTGTTTTTACATTTTTTGATTAAAACATATTGTAATTGATTGTTTGCCTCGGGAAACGTGGAGCAAAAGCCATCCATTGTCAAGAAAAGTTCATTTATAGTCACTCATGCCTAGAGAAGCCTTATTACTCGGTTTAAATGCCTTTATAATCCCATTATTGAATTTATTTTGAATTATTTTTACATTTTTTGATTAAAACATATTGTAATTGATTGTTTGCCTCGGGAAACGTGGAGCAAAAGCCATCCATTGTCAAGAAAAGTTCATTTATAGTCACTCATGCCTAGAAAAGCCTTATTACTCGATTTAAATGTCTTTATAATCCCATTATTGAATTTATTTTGAATTGTTTTTACATTTTTTAATTAAAACATATTGTAATTGGTTGTTTGCCTCGGGAAACGTGGAGCAAAAGCCATCCATTGTCAAGAAAAGTTCATTTATAGTCACTCATGCCTAGAAAAGCCTTATTACTCGGTTTAAATGCCTTTATAATCCCATTATTGAAGTTATTTTGAAGTTTTTTTACATTTTTTGATTAAAACAGATTCTAATACATTGTTTATCTTGGGAAACATGGAACGAAAGCCATCCATTGTCAAGAAAACATCATTTATAGTGACTCATGCCTAGAAAAGCCTTATTACTCGGTTTAAATGCCTTTATAATCCCATTATTGAATTTATTTTAAACTTTTTTGACATTTTTTGATTAAACAGATTGTGATTGATTGTTTGCCTCGGGAAGCGTGGAGCAAAAGCCATCCATTGTCAAGAAAAGTTCATTTATAGTCACTCATGCCTAGAGAAGCCTTATTACTCGGTTTAAATGCCTTTATAATCCCATTATTGAATTTATTTTGATTTTTTTTTACAGTTTTTCATTAAATCAGATTGTAATAGATTGTTTATCTCGGGAAACATGGAATGAAAGCCATCCATTGTCAAGAAAAGATCATTTATAGTCACTCATGCCTAGAAAAGCCTTATTACTCGATTTAAATGCCTTTATAATCCCATTATTGAATTTATTTTGAATTGTTTTTATATTTTTTGATTAAAACATATTGTAATTGATTGTTTGCCTCGGGAAACGTGGAGCAAAAGCCATCCATTGTCAAGAAAAGTTCATTTATAGTCACTCATGGCTAGAAAAGCCTTATTACTCGGTTTAAATGCCTTTACGATCCCATTATTGAATTTATTTTGAATTTTTTTTACATTTTTTGATTAAAACAGGTTGTAATAGATTATTTATCTCGGGAAACATGGAACGAAAGCCATCCATTGTCAAGAAAAGATCATTTATAGTCACTCATGCCTAGAAAAGCCTTATTACTCGGTTTAAATGCCCTTATAATCCCATTATTGAATTTATTTTGAATTATTTTTACATTTTTTTATTAAAACATACTGTAATTGATTGTTTGCCTCGGGAAACGTGGAGCAAAAGCCATCCATTGTCAAGAAAAGTTCATTTATAGTCACTCATGCCTAGAAAAGCCTTATTACTCGATTTAAATGCCTTTATAATCCCATTATTGAATTTATTTTGAATTTTTTTTACATTTTTTGATTAAAACAGATTCTAATACATTGTTTATCTCGGGAAACATGGAACGAAAGCCATCCATTGTCAAGAAAACATCATTTATATACACTCATGCCTAGAAAAGCCTTATTACTCGGTTTAAATGCCTTTATAATCCCATTATTGAATTTATTTTGAACTTTTTTGACATTTTTTGATTAAACAGACTGTATTTGATTGCTTGCCTCGGGAAACATGGAGCGAAAGCCATCCATTATCAAGAAAAGTTCATTTATAGTCACTCATGCCTAGAAACGCCTTATTAGTCGGTTTAAATGCTTTTATAATCCCATTATCGAATTTATTTTGAATTGTTTTTACATTTTTTGATTAAAACAGATTGTATTTCATTGTTTGCCTCGGGAAACGTGGAGCAAAAGCCATCCATTGTCAAGAAAAGTTCATTTATAGTCACTCATGCCTAGAAAAGCCTTATAACTCGGTTTAAATGCCTTTATAATCCCATTATTGAATTTATTTTGAATTGTTTTTACATTTTTTGATTAAAACAGATTGTAATTGATTGTTTGCCTCGGGAAACGTGGAGCAAAAGCCATCCATTGTCAAGAAAAGTTCATTTATAGTCACTCATGCCTAGAAAAGCCTTATTACTCGATTTAAATGCCTTTATAATCCCATTATTGAATTTATTTTGAATTGTTTTTACATTTTTTGATTAAAACATATTGTAATTGATTGTTTGCCTCGGGAAACGTGGAGCAAAAGCCATCCATTGTCAAGAAAAGTTCATTTATAGTCACTCATGCCTAGAAAAGCCTTATTACTCGATTTAAATGCCTTTATAATCCCATTATTGAATTTATTTTGATTTTTTTTTACATTTTTTGATTAAAACAGATTCTAATACATTGTTTATCTCGGGAAACATGGAACGAAAGCCATCCATTGTCAAGAAAACATCATTTATATACACTCATGCCTAGAAAAGCCTTATTACTCGGTTTAAATGCCTTTATAATCCCATTATTGAATTTATTTTGAACTTTTTTGACATTTTTTGATTAAACAGATTGTATTTGATTGTTTGCCTCGGGAAACATGGAGCGAAAGCCATCCATTGTCAAGAAAAGTTCATTTATAGTCACTCATGCCTAGAAAAGCCTTATTAGTCAGTTTAAATGCTTTTATAATCCCATTATCGAATTTATTTTGAATTGTTTTTACATTTTTTGATTAAAACAGATTGTATTTGATTGTTTGCCTCGGGAAACGTGGAGCAAAAGCCATCCATTGTCAAGAAAAGTTCATTTATAGTCACTCATGCCTAGAAAAGCCTTATAACTCGGTTTAAATGCCTTTATAATCCCATTATTGAATTTATTTTGAATTGTTTTTACATTTTCTGATTAAAACAGATTGTAATTGATTGTTTGCCTCGGGAAACGTGGAGCAAAAGCCATCCATTGTCAAGAAAAGTTCATTTATAGTCACTCATGCCTAGAAAAGCCTTATTACTCGATTTAAATGCCTTTATAATCCCACTATTGAATTTATTTTGAATTGTTTTTACATTTTTTGATTAAAACATATTGTAATTGATTGTTTGCCTCGGGAAACGTGGAGCAAAAGCCATCCATTGTCAAGAAAAGTTCATTTATAGTCACCCATGCCTAGAAAAGCCTTATTACTCGATTTAAATGTCTTTATAATCCCATTATTGAATTTATTTTGAAGTTTTTTTACATTTTTTGATTAAACAGATTGTAATTGATTGTTTGCCTCGGGAAGCGTGGAGCAAAAGCCATCCATTGTCAAGAAAAGTTCATTTATAGTCACTCATGCCTAGAGAAGCCTTATTACTCGGTTTAAAAGCCTTTATAATCCCATTATTGAATTTATTTTGATTTTTTTTTACAGTTTTTCATTAAATCAGATTGTAATAGATTGTTTATCTCGGGAAACATGGAACGAAAGCCATCCATTGTCAAGAAAAGATCATTTATAGTCACTCATGCCTAGAGAAGCCTTATTACTCGATTTAAATGCCTTTATAATCCCATTATTGAATTTATTTTGAATTGTTTTTACATTTTTTGATTAAAACATATTGTAATTGATTGTTTGCCTCGGGAAACGTGGAGAAAAAGCCATCCATTGTCAAGAAAAGTTCATTTATAGTCACTCATGCCTAGAAAAGCCTTATTACTCGGTTTAAATGCCTTTACAATCCCATTATTGAATTTATTTTGAATTTTTTTTACATTTTTTGATTAGAACAGGTTGTAATAGATTATTTATCTCGGGAAACATGGAACGAAAGCCATCCATTGTCAAGAAAAGATCATTTATAGTCACTCATGCCTAGAAAAGCCTTATTACTCGGTTTAAATGCCCTTATAATCCCATTATTGAATTTATTTTGAACTGTTTTTACATTTTTTGATTAAAACATATTGTAATTGATTGTTTGCCTCGGGAAACGTGGAGCAAAAGCCATCTATTGTCAAGAAAAGTTCATTTATAGTCACTTATGCCTAGAGAAGCCTTATTACTCGGTTTAAATGCCTTTATAATCCCATTATTGAATTTATTTTGAATTGTTTTTACATTTTTTTATTAAAACATATTGTAATTGATTGTTTGCCTCGGGAAACGTGGAGCAAAAGCCATCCATTGTCAAGAAAAGTTCATTTATAGTCACTCATGCCTAGAGAAGCCTTATTACTCGGTTTAAATGCCTTTATAATCCCATTATTGAATTTATTTTGATTTTTTTTTACAGTTTTTCATTAAATCAGATTGTAATAGATTGTTTATCTCGGGAAACATGGAACGAAAGCCATCCATTGTCAAGAAAAGATCATTTATAGTCACTCATGCCTAGAAAAGCCTTATTACTCGATTTAAATGCCTTTATAATCCCACTATTGAATTTATTTTGAATTGTTTTTACATTTTTTGATTAAAACATATTGTAATTGATTGTTTGCCTCGGGAAACGTGGAGCAAAAGCCATCCATTGTCAAGAAAAGTTCATTTATAGTCACTCATGCCTAGAAAAGCCTTATTACTCGGTTTAAATGCCTTTATAATCCCATTATTGAATTTATTTTGAAGTTTTTTTACATTTTTTGATTAAAACAGATTCTAATACATTGTTTATCTTGGGAAACATGGAACGAAAGCCATCCATTGTCAAGAAAACATCATTTATAGTCACTCATGCCTAGAAAAGCCTTATTACTCGGTTTAAATGCCTTTATAATCCCATTATTGAATTTATTTTGAATTGTTTTTACATTTTTTGATTAAAACATATTGTAATTGATTGTTTGCCTCGGGAAACGTGGAGCAAAAGCCATCCATTGTCAAGAAAAGTTCATTTATAGTCACTCATGCCTAGAAAAGCCTTATTACTCGGTTTAAATGCCCTTATAATCCCATTATTGAATTTATTTTGAATTATTTTTACATTTTTTTATTAAGACATACTGTAATTGATTGTTTGCCTCGGGAAACGTGGAGCAAAAGCCATCCATTGTCAAGAAAAGTTCATTTATAGTCACTCATGCCTAGAAAAGCCTTATTACTCGGTTTAAATGCCTTTATAATCCCATTATTGAATCTCTTTTGAATTTTTTTTACATTTTTTGATTAAAACAGATTCTAATACATTGTTTATCTCGGGAAACATGGAACGAAAGCCATCCATTGTCAAGAAAACATCATTTATATACACTCATGCCTAGAAAAGCCTTATTACTCGGTTTAAATGCCTTTATAATCCCATTATTGAATTTATTTTGAACTTTTTTGACATTTTTTGATTAAACAGATTGTAATTGATTGTTTGCCTCGGGAAGCGTGGAGCAAAAGCCATCCATTGTCAAGAAAAGTTCATTTATAGTCACTCATGCCTAGAGAAGCCTTATTACTCGGTTTAAATGCCTTTATAATCCCATTATTGAATTTATTTTGATTTTTTTTTACAGTTTTTCATTAAATCAGATTGTAATATATTGTTTATCTCGGGAAACATGGAACGAAAGCCATCCATTGTCAAGAAAAGATCATTTATAGTCACTCATGCCTAGAAAAGCCTTATTACTCGGTTTAAATGCCCTTATAATCCCATTATTGAATTTATTTTGAATTATTTTTACATTTTTTTATTAAGACATACTGTAATTGATTGTTTGCCTCGGGAAACGTGGAGCAAAAGCCATCCATTGTCAAGAAAAGTTCATTTATAGTCACTCATGCCTAGAAAAGCCTTATTACTCGATTTAAATGCCTTTATAATCCCATTATTGAATTTATTTTGATTTTTTTTTACATTTTTTGATTAAAACAGATTCTAATACATTGTTTATCTTGGGAAACATGGAACGAAAGCCATCCATTGTCAAGAAAACATCATTTATATACACTCATGCCTAGAAAAGCCTTATTACTCGGTTTAAATGCCTTTATAATCCCATTATTGAATTTATTTTGAACTTTTTTGACATTTTTTGATTAAACAGATTGTATTTGATTGTTTGCCTTGGGAAACATGGAGCGAAAGCCATCCATTGTCAAGAAAAGTTCATTTATAGTCACTCATGCCTAGAAAAGCCTTATTAGTCGGTTTAAATGCTTTTATAATCCCATTATCGAATTTATTTTGAATTGTTTTTACATTTTTTGATTAAAACAGATTGTATTTGATTGTTTGCCTCGGGAAACGTGGAGCAAAAGCCATCCATTGTCAAGAAAAGTTCATTTATAGTCACTCATGCCTAGAGAAGCCTTATTACTCGGTTTAAATGCCTTTATAATCCCATTATTGAATTTATTTTGAATTGTTTTTACATTTTTTGATTAAAACATATTGTAATTGATTGTTTGCCTCGGGAAACGTGGAGCAAAAGCCATCCATTGTCAAGAAAAGTTCATTTATAGTCACTCATGCCTAGAGAAGCCTTATTACTCGGTTTAAATGCCTTTATAATCCCATTATTGAATTTATTTTGAATTATTTTTACATTTTTTGATTAAAACATATTGTAATTGATTGTTTGCCTCGGGAAACGTGGAGCAAAAGCCATCCATTGTCAAGAAAAGTTCATTTATAGTCACTCATGCCTAGAAAAGCCTTATTACTCGATTTAAATGTCTTTATAATCCCATTATTGAATTTATTTTGAATTGTTTTTACATTTTTTAATTAAAACATATTGTAATTGGTTGTTTGCCTCGGGAAACGTGGAGCAAAAGCCATCCATTGTCAAGAAAAGTTCATTTATAGTCACTCATGCCTAGAAAAGCCTTATTACTCGGTTTAAATGCCTTTATAATCCCATTATTGAAGTTATTTTGAAGTTTTTTTACATTTTTTGATTAAAACAGATTCTAATACATTGTTTATCTTGGGAAACATGGAACGAAAGCCATCCATTGTCAAGAAAACATCATTTATAGTGACTCATGCCTAGAAAAGCCTTATTACTCGGTTTAAATGCCTTTATAATCCCATTATTGAATTTATTTTAAACTTTTTTGACATTTTTTGATTAAACAGATTGTGATTGATTGTTTGCCTCGGGAAGCGTGGAGCAAAAGCCATCCATTGTCAAGAAAAGTTCATTTATAGTCACTCATGCCTAGAGAAGCCTTATTACTCGGTTTAAATGCCTTTATAATCCCATTATTGAATTTATTTTGATTTTTTTTTACAGTTTTTCATTAAATCAGATTGTAATAGATTGTTTATCTCGGGAAACATGGAATGAAAGCCATCCATTGTCAAGAAAAGATCATTTATAGTCACTCATGCCTAGAAAAGCCTTATTACTCGATTTAAATGCCTTTATAATCCCATTATTGAATTTATTTTGAATTGTTTTTATATTTTTTGATTAAAACATATTGTAATTGATTGTTTGCCTCGGGAAACGTGGAGCAAAAGCCATCCATTGTCAAGAAAAGTTCATTTATAGTCACTCATGGCTAGAAAAGCCTTATTACTCGGTTTAAATGCCTTTACGATCCCATTATTGAATTTATTTTGAATTTTTTTTACATTTTTTGATTAAAACAGGTTGTAATAGATTATTTATCTCGGGAAACATGGAACGAAAGCCATCCATTGTCAAGAAAAGATCATTTATAGTCACTCATGCCTAGAAAAGCCTTATTACTCGGTTTAAATGCCCTTATAATCCCATTATTGAATTTATTTTGAATTATTTTTACATTTTTTTATTAAAACATACTGTAATTGATTGTTTGCCTCGGGAAACGTGGAGCAAAAGCCATCCATTGTCAAGAAAAGTTCATTTATAGTCACTCATGCCTAGAAAAGCCTTATTACTCGATTTAAATGCCTTTATAATCCCATTATTGAATTTATTTTGAATTTTTTTTACATTTTTTGATTAAAACAGATTCTAATACATTGTTTATCTCGGGAAACATGGAACGAAAGCCATCCATTGTCAAGAAAACATCATTTATATACACTCATGCCTAGAAAAGCCTTATTACTCGGTTTAAATGCCTTTATAATCCCATTATTGAATTTATTTTGAACTTTTTTGACATTTTTTGATTAAACAGACTGTATTTGATTGCTTGCCTCGGGAAACATGGAGCGAAAGCCATCCATTATCAAGAAAAGTTCATTTATAGTCACTCATGCCTAGAAACGCCTTATTAGTCGGTTTAAATGCTTTTATAATCCCATTATCGAATTTATTTTGAATTGTTTTTACATTTTTTGATTAAAACAGATTGTATTTCATTGTTTGCCTCGGGAAACGTGGAGCAAAAGCCATCCATTGTCAAGAAAAGTTCATTTATAGTCACTCATGCCTAGAAAAGCCTTATAACTCGGTTTAAATGCCTTTATAATCCCATTATTGAATTTATTTTGAATTGTTTTTACATTTTTTGATTAAAACAGATTGTAATTGATTGTTTGCCTCGGGAAACGTGGAGCAAAAGCCATCCATTGTCAAGAAAAGTTCATTTATAGTCACTCATGCCTAGAAAAGCCTTATTACTCGATTTAAATGCCTTTATAATCCCATTATTGAATTTATTTTGAATTGTTTTTACATTTTTTGATTAAAACATATTGTAATTGATTGTTTGCCTCGGGAAACGTGGAGCAAAAGCCATCCATTGTCAAGAAAAGTTCATTTATAGTCACTCATGCCTAGAAAAGCCTTATTACTCGATTTAAATGCCTTTATAATCCCATTATTGAATTTATTTTGATTTTTTTTTACATTTTTTGATTAAAACAGATTCTAATACATTGTTTATCTCGGGAAACATGGAACGAAAGCCATCCATTGTCAAGAAAACATCATTTATATACACTCATGCCTAGAAAAGCCTTATTACTCGGTTTAAATGCCTTTATAATCCCATTATTGAATTTATTTTGAACTTTTTTGACATTTTTTGATTAAACAGATTGTATTTGATTGTTTGCCTCGGGAAACATGGAGCGAAAGCCATCCATTGTCAAGAAAAGTTCATTTATAGTCACTCATGCCTAGAAAAGCCTTATTAGTCAGTTTAAATGCTTTTATAATCCCATTATCGAATTTATTTTGAATTGTTTTTACATTTTTTGATTAAAACAGATTGTATTTGATTGTTTGCCTCGGGAAACGTGGAGCAAAAGCCATCCATTGTCAAGAAAAGTTCATTTATAGTCACTCATGCCTAGAAAAGCCTTATAACTCGGTTTAAATGCCTTTATAATCCCATTATTGAATTTATTTTGAATTGTTTTTACATTTTCTGATTAAAACAGATTGTAATTGATTGTTTGCCTCGGGAAACGTGGAGCAAAAGCCATCCATTGTCAAGAAAAGTTCATTTATAGTCACTCATGCCTAGAAAAGCCTTATTACTCGATTTAAATGCCTTTATAATCCCACTATTGAATTTATTTTGAATTGTTTTTACATTTTTTGATTAAAACATATTGTAATTGATTGTTTGCCTCGGGAAACGTGGAGCAAAAGCCATCCATTGTCAAGAAAAGTTCATTTATAGTCACCCATGCCTAGAAAAGCCTTATTACTCGATTTAAATGTCTTTATAATCCCATTATTGAATTTATTTTGAAGTTTTTTTACATTTTTTGATTAAACAGATTGTAATTGATTGTTTGCCTCGGGAAGCGTGGAGCAAAAGCCATCCATTGTCAAGAAAAGTTCATTTATAGTCACTCATGCCTAGAGAAGCCTTATTACTCGGTTTAAAAGCCTTTATAATCCCATTATTGAATTTATTTTGATTTTTTTTTACAGTTTTTCATTAAATCAGATTGTAATAGATTGTTTATCTCGGGAAACATGGAACGAAAGCCATCCATTGTCAAGAAAAGATCATTTATAGTCACTCATGCCTAGAGAAGCCTTATTACTCGATTTAAATGCCTTTATAATCCCATTATTGAATTTATTTTGAATTGTTTTTACATTTTTTGATTAAAACATATTGTAATTGATTGTTTGCCTCGGGAAACGTGGAGAAAAAGCCATCCATTGTCAAGAAAAGTTCATTTATAGTCACTCATGCCTAGAAAAGCCTTATTACTCGGTTTAAATGCCTTTACAATCCCATTATTGAATTTATTTTGAATTTTTTTTACATTTTTTGATTAGAACAGGTTGTAATAGATTATTTATCTCGGGAAACATGGAACGAAAGCCATCCATTGTCAAGAAAAGATCATTTATAGTCACTCATGCCTAGAAAAGCCTTATTACTCGGTTTAAATGCCCTTATAATCCCATTATTGAATTTATTTTGAACTGTTTTTACATTTTTTGATTAAAACATATTGTAATTGATTGTTTGCCTCGGGAAACGTGGAGCAAAAGCCATCTATTGTCAAGAAAAGTTCATTTATAGTCACTTATGCCTAGAGAAGCCTTATTACTCGGTTTAAATGCCTTTATAATCCCATTATTGAATTTATTTTGAATTGTTTTTACATTTTTTTATTAAAACATATTGTAATTGATTGTTTGCCTCGGGAAACGTGGAGCAAAAGCCATCCATTGTCAAGAAAAGTTCATTTATAGTCACTCATGCCTAGAGAAGCCTTATTACTCGGTTTAAATGCCTTTATAATCCCATTATTGAATTTATTTTGATTTTTTTTTACAGTTTTTCATTAAATCAGATTGTAATAGATTGTTTATCTCGGGAAACATGGAACGAAAGCCATCCATTGTCAAGAAAAGATCATTTATAGTCACTCATGCCTAGAAAAGCCTTATTACTCGATTTAAATGCCTTTATAATCCCACTATTGAATTTATTTTGAATTGTTTTTACATTTTTTGATTAAAACATATTGTAATTGATTGTTTGCCTCGGGAAACGTGGAGCAAAAGCCATCCATTGTCAAGAAAAGTTCATTTATAGTCACTCATGCCTAGAAAAGCCTTATTACTCGGTTTAAATGCCTTTATAATCCCATTATTGAATTTATTTTGAAGTTTTTTTACATTTTTTGATTAAAACAGATTCTAATACATTGTTTATCTTGGGAAACATGGAACGAAAGCCATCCATTGTCAAGAAAACATCATTTATAGTCACTCATGCCTAGAAAAGCCTTATTACTCGGTTTAAATGCCTTTATAATCCCATTATTGAATTTATTTTGAATTGTTTTTACATTTTTTGATTAAAACATATTGTAATTGATTGTTTGCCTCGGGAAACGTGGAGCAAAAGCCATCCATTGTCAAGAAAAGTTCATTTATAGTCACTCATGCCTAGAAAAGCCTTATTACTCGGTTTAAATGCCCTTATAATCCCATTATTGAATTTATTTTGAATTATTTTTACATTTTTTTATTAAGACATACTGTAATTGATTGTTTGCCTCGGGAAACGTGGAGCAAAAGCCATCCATTGTCAAGAAAAGTTCATTTATAGTCACTCATGCCTAGAAAAGCCTTATTACTCGGTTTAAATGCCTTTATAATCCCATTATTGAATCTCTTTTGAATTTTTTTTACATTTTTTGATTAAAACAGATTCTAATACATTGTTTATCTCGGGAAACATGGAACGAAAGCCATCCATTGTCAAGAAAACATCATTTATATACACTCATGCCTAGAAAAGCCTTATTACTCGGTTTAAATGCCTTTATAATCCCATTATTGAATTTATTTTGAACTTTTTTGACATTTTTTGATTAAACAGATTGTAATTGATTGTTTGCCTCGGGAAGCGTGGAGCAAAAGCCATCCATTGTCAAGAAAAGTTCATTTATAGTCACTCATGCCTAGAGAAGCCTTATTACTCGGTTTAAATGCCTTTATAATCCCATTATTGAATTTATTTTGATTTTTTTTTACAGTTTTTCATTAAATCAGATTGTAATATATTGTTTATCTCGGGAAACATGGAACGAAAGCCATCCATTGTCAAGAAAAGATCATTTATAGTCACTCATGCCTAGAAAAGCCTTATTACTCGGTTTAAATGCCCTTATAATCCCATTATTGAATTTATTTTGAATTATTTTTACATTTTTTTATTAAGACATACTGTAATTGATTGTTTGCCTCGGGAAACGTGGAGCAAAAGCCATCCATTGTCAAGAAAAGTTCATTTATAGTCACTCATGCCTAGAAAAGCCTTATTACTCGATTTAAATGCCTTTATAATCCCATTATTGAATTTATTTTGATTTTTTTTTACATTTTTTGATTAAAACAGATTCTAATACATTGTTTATCTTGGGAAACATGGAACGAAAGCCATCCATTGTCAAGAAAACATCATTTATATACACTCATGCCTAGAAAAGCCTTATTACTCGGTTTAAATGCCTTTATAATCCCATTATTGAATTTATTTTGAACTTTTTTGACATTTTTTGATTAAACAGATTGTATTTGATTGTTTGCCTTGGGAAACATGGAGCGAAAGCCATCCATTGTCAAGAAAAGTTCATTTATAGTCACTCATGCCTAGAAAAGCCTTATTAGTCGGTTTAAATGCTTTTATAATCCCATTATCGAATTTATTTTGAATTGTTTTTACATTTTTTGATTAAAACAGATTGTATTTGATTGTTTGCCTCGGGAAACGTGGAGCAAAAGCCATCCATTGTCAAGAAAAGTTCATTTATAGTCACTCATGCCTAGAGAAGCCTTATTACTCGGTTTAAATGCCTTTATAATCCCATTATTGAATTTATTTTGAATTGTTTTTACATTTTTTGATTAAAACATATTGTAATTGATTGTTTGCCTCGGGAAACGTGGAGCAAAAGCCATCCATTGTCAAGAAAAGTTCATTTATAGTCACTCATGCCTAGAGAAGCCTTATTACTCGGTTTAAATGCCTTTATAATCCCATTATTGAATTTATTTTGAATTATTTTTACATTTTTTGATTAAAACATATTGTAATTGATTGTTTGCCTCGGGAAACGTGGAGCAAAAGCCATCCATTGTCAAGAAAAGTTCATTTATAGTCACTCATGCCTAGAAAAGCCTTATTACTCGATTTAAATGTCTTTATAATCCCATTATTGAATTTATTTTGAATTGTTTTTACATTTTTTAATTAAAACATATTGTAATTGGTTGTTTGCCTCGGGAAACGTGGAGCAAAAGCCATCCATTGTCAAGAAAAGTTCATTTATAGTCACTCATGCCTAGAAAAGCCTTATTACTCGGTTTAAATGCCTTTATAATCCCATTATTGAAGTTATTTTGAAGTTTTTTTACATTTTTTGATTAAAACAGATTCTAATACATTGTTTATCTTGGGAAACATGGAACGAAAGCCATCCATTGTCAAGAAAACATCATTTATAGTGACTCATGCCTAGAAAAGCCTTATTACTCGGTTTAAATGCCTTTATAATCCCATTATTGAATTTATTTTAAACTTTTTTGACATTTTTTGATTAAACAGATTGTGATTGATTGTTTGCCTCGGGAAGCGTGGAGCAAAAGCCATCCATTGTCAAGAAAAGTTCATTTATAGTCACTCATGCCTAGAGAAGCCTTATTACTCGGTTTAAATGCCTTTATAATCCCATTATTGAATTTATTTTGATTTTTTTTTACAGTTTTTCATTAAATCAGATTGTAATAGATTGTTTATCTCGGGAAACATGGAATGAAAGCCATCCATTGTCAAGAAAAGATCATTTATAGTCACTCATGCCTAGAAAAGCCTTATTACTCGATTTAAATGCCTTTATAATCCCATTATTGAATTTATTTTGAATTGTTTTTATATTTTTTGATTAAAACATATTGTAATTGATTGTTTGCCTCGGGAAACGTGGAGCAAAAGCCATCCATTGTCAAGAAAAGTTCATTTATAGTCACTCATGGCTAGAAAAGCCTTATTACTCGGTTTAAATGCCTTTACGATCCCATTATTGAATTTATTTTGAATTTTTTTTACATTTTTTGATTAAAACAGGTTGTAATAGATTATTTATCTCGGGAAACATGGAACGAAAGCCATCCATTGTCAAGAAAAGATCATTTATAGTCACTCATGCCTAGAAAAGCCTTATTACTCGGTTTAAATGCCCTTATAATCCCATTATTGAATTTATTTTGAATTATTTTTACATTTTTTTATTAAAACATACTGTAATTGATTGTTTGCCTCGGGAAACGTGGAGCAAAAGCCATCCATTGTCAAGAAAAGTTCATTTATAGTCACTCATGCCTAGAAAAGCCTTATTACTCGATTTAAATGCCTTTATAATCCCATTATTGAATTTATTTTGAATTTTTTTTACATTTTTTGATTAAAACAGATTCTAATACATTGTTTATCTCGGGAAACATGGAACGAAAGCCATCCATTGTCAAGAAAACATCATTTATATACACTCATGCCTAGAAAAGCCTTATTACTCGGTTTAAATGCCTTTATAATCCCATTATTGAATTTATTTTGAACTTTTTTGACATTTTTTGATTAAACAGACTGTATTTGATTGCTTGCCTCGGGAAACATGGAGCGAAAGCCATCCATTATCAAGAAAAGTTCATTTATAGTCACTCATGCCTAGAAACGCCTTATTAGTCGGTTTAAATGCTTTTATAATCCCATTATCGAATTTATTTTGAATTGTTTTTACATTTTTTGATTAAAACAGATTGTATTTCATTGTTTGCCTCGGGAAACGTGGAGCAAAAGCCATCCATTGTCAAGAAAAGTTCATTTATAGTCACTCATGCCTAGAAAAGCCTTATAACTCGGTTTAAATGCCTTTATAATCCCATTATTGAATTTATTTTGAATTGTTTTTACATTTTTTGATTAAAACAGATTGTAATTGATTGTTTGCCTCGGGAAACGTGGAGCAAAAGCCATCCATTGTCAAGAAAAGTTCATTTATAGTCACTCATGCCTAGAAAAGCCTTATTACTCGATTTAAATGCCTTTATAATCCCATTATTGAATTTATTTTGAATTGTTTTTACATTTTTTGATTAAAACATATTGTAACTGATTGTTTGCCTCGGGAAACGTGGAGCAAAAGCCATCCATTGTCAAGAAAAGTTCATTTATAGTCACTCATGCCTAGAAAAGCCTTATTACTCGATTTAAATGCCTTTATAATCCCATTATTGAATTTATTTTGAATTGTTTTTACATTTTTTGATTAAAACATATTGTAATTGATTGTTTGCCTCGGGAAACGTGGAGCAAAAGCCATCCATTGTCAAGAAAAGTTCATTTATAGTCACTCATGCCTAGAGAAGCCTTATTACTCGGTTTAAATGCCTTTATAATCCCATTATTGAATTTATTTTGATTTTTTTTTACAGTTTTTCATTAAATCAGATTGTAATAGATTGTTTATCTCGGGAAACATGGAACGAAACCAATCCATTGTCAAGAAAAGATCATTTATAGTCACTCATGCCTAGAAAAGCCTTATTACTCGATTTAAATGCCTTTATAATCCCACCATTGAATTTATTTTGAATTGTTTTTACATTTTTTGATTAAAACATATTGTAATTGATTGTTTGCCTCGGGAAACGTGGAGCAAAAGCCATCCATTGTCAAGAAAAGTTCATTTATAGTCACCCATGCCTAGAAAAGCCTTATTACTCGATTTAAATGCCTTTATAATCCCATTATTGAATTTATTTTGAAGTTTTTTTACATTTTTTGATTAAAACAGATTCTAATACATTGTTTATCTTGGGAAACATGGAACGAAAGCCATCCATTGTCAAGAAAACATCATTTATAGTCACTCATGCCTAGAAAAGCCTTATTACTCGGTTTAAATGCCTTTATAATCCCATTATTGAATTTATTTTGAACTTTTTTGACATTTTTTGATTAAACAGATTGTAATTGATTGTTTGCCTCGGGAAGCGTGGAGCAAAAGCCATCCATTGTCAAGAAAAGTTCATTTATAGTCACTCATGCCTAGAGAAGCCTTATTACTCGGTTTAAAAGCCTTTATAATCCCATTATTGAATTTATTTTGATTTTTTTTTACAGTTTTTCATTAAATCAGATTGTAATAGATTGTTTATCTAGGGAAACATGGAACGAAAGCCATCCATTGTCAAGAAAACATCATTTATAGTCACTCATGCCTAGAAAAGCCTTATTACTCGATTTAAATGCCTTTATAATCCCATTATTGAATTTATTTTGAATTGTTTTTACATTTTTTGATTAAAACATATTGTAATTGATTGTTTGCCTCGGGAAACGTGGAGAAAAAGCCATCCATTGTCAAGAAAAGTTCATTTATAGTCACTCATGCCTAGAAAAGCCTTATTACTCGGTTTAAATGCCTTTACAATCCCATTATTGAATTTATTTTGAATTTTTTTTACATTTTTTGATTAAAACAGGTTGTAATAGATTATTTTTCTCGGGAAACATGGAACGAAAGCCATCCATTGTCAAGAAAAGATCATTTATAGTCACTCATGCCTAGAAAAGCCTTATTACTCGGTTTAAATGCCCTTATAATCCCATTATTGAATTTATTTTGAATTATTTTTACATTTTTTTATTAAAACATACTGTAATTGATTGTTTGCCTCGGGAAACGTGGAGCAAAAGCCATCCATTGTCAAGAAAAGTTCATTTATAGTCACTCATGCCTAGAAAAGCCTTATTACTCGATTTAAATGCCTTTATAATCCCATTATTGAATTTATTTTGATTTTTTTTTACATTTTTTGATTAAAACAGATTCTAATACATTGTTTATCTCGGGAAACATGGAACGAAAGCCATCCATTGTCAAGAAAACATCATTTATATACACTCATGCCTAGAAAAGCCTTATTACTCGGTTTAAATGCCTTTATAATCCCATTATTGAATTTATTTTGAACTTTTTTGACATTTTTTGATTAAACAGATTGTATTTGATTGTTTGCCTCGGGAAACATGGAGCGAAAGCCATCCATTGTCAAGAAAAGTTCATTTATAGTCACTCATGCCTAGAAAAGCCTTATTAGTCAGTTTAAATGCTTTTATAATCCCATTATCGAATTTATTTTGAATTGTTTTTACATTTTTTGATTAAAACAGATTGTATTTGATTGTTTGCCTCGGGAAACGTGGAGCAAAAGCCATCCATTGTCAAGAAAAGTTCATTTATAGTCACTCATGCCTAGAAAAGCCTTATAACTCGGTTTAAATGCCTTTATAATCCCATTATTGAATTTATTTTGAATTGTTTTTACATTTTCTGATTAAAACAGATTGTAATTGATTGTTTGCCTCGGGAAACGTGGAGCAAAAGCCATCCATTGTCAAGAAAAGTTCATTTATAGTCACTCATGCCTAGAAAAGCCTTATTACTCGATTTAAATGCCTTTATAATCCCACTATTGAATTTATTTTGAATTGTTTTTACATTTTTTGATTAAAACATATTGTAATTGATTGTTTGCCTCGGGAAACGTGGAGCAAAAGCCATCCATTGTCAAGAAAAGTTCATTTATAGTCACCCATGCCTAGAAAAGCCTTATTACTCGATTTAAATGTCTTTATAATCCCATTATTGAATTTATTTTGAAGTTTTTTTACATTTTTTGATTAAACAGATTGTAATTGATTGTTTGCCTCGGGAAGCGTGGAGCAAAAGCCATCCATTGTCAAGAAAAGTTCATTTATAGTCACTCATGCCTAGAGAAGCCTTATTACTCGGTTTAAAAGCCTTTATAATCCCATTATTGAATTTATTTTGATTTTTTTTTACAGTTTTTCATTAAATCAGATTGTAATAGATTGTTTATCTCGGGAAACATGGAACGAAAGCCATCCATTGTCAAGAAAAGATCATTTATAGTCACTCATGCCTAGAGAAGCCTTATTACTCGATTTAAATGCCTTTATAATCCCATTATTGAATTTATTTTGAATTGTTTTTACATTTTTTGATTAAAACATATTGTAATTGATTGTTTTCCTCGGGAAACGTGGAGAAAAAGCCATCCATTGTCAAGAAAAGTTCATTTATAGTCACTCATGCCTAGAAAAGCCTTATTACTCGGTTTAAATGCCTTTACAATCCCATTATTGAATTTATTTTGAATTTTTTTTACATTTTTTGATTAGAACAGGTTGTAATAGATTATTTATCTCGGGAAACATGGAACGAAAGCCATCCATTGTCAAGAAAAGATCATTTATAGTCACTCATGCCTAGAAAAGCCTTATTACTCGGTTTAAATGCCCTTATAATCCCATTATTGAATTTATTTTGAACTGTTTTTACATTTTTTGATTAAAACATATTGTAATTGATTGTTTGCCTCGGGAAACGTGGAGCAAAAGCCATCTATTGTCAAGAAAAGTTCATTTATAGTCACTCATGCCTAGAGAAGCCTTATTACTCGGTTTAAATGCCTTTATAATCCCATTATTGAATTTATTTTGAATTGTTTTTACATTTTTTTATTAAAACATATTGTAATTGATTGTTTGCCTCGGGAAACGTGGAGCAAAAGCCATCCATTGTCAAGAAAAGTTCATTTATAGTCACTCATGCCTAGAGAAGCCTTATTACTCGGTTTAAATGCCTTTATAATCCCATTATTGAATTTATTTTGATTTTTTTTTACAGTTTTTCATTAAATCAGATTGTAATAGATTGTTTATCTCGGGAAACATGGAACGAAAGCCATCCATTGTCAAGAAAAGATCATTTATAGTCACTCATGCCTAGAAAAGCCTTATTACTCGATTTAAATGCCTTTATAATCCCACTATTGAATTTATTTTGAATTGTTTTTACATTTTTTGATTAAAACATATTGTAATTGATTGTTTGCCTCGGGAAACGTGGAGCAAAAGCCATCCATTGTCAAGAAAAGTTCATTTATAGTCACTCATGCCTAGAAAAGCCTTATTACTCGGTTTAAATGCCTTTATAATCCCATTATTGAATTTATTTTGAAGTTTTTTTACATTTTTTGATTAAAACAGATTCTAATACATTGTTTATCTTGGGAAACATGGAACGAAAGCCATCCATTGTCAAGAAAACATCATTTATAGTCACTCATGCCTAGAAAAGCCTTATTACTCGGTTTAATTGCCTTTATAATCCCATTATTGAATTTATTTTGAACTTTTTTGACAGTTTTTGATTAAACAGATTGTAATTGATTGTTTGCCTCGGGAAGCGTGGAGCAAAAGCCATCCATTGTCAAGAAAAGTTCATTTATAGTCACTCATGCCTAGACAAGCCTTATTACTCGGTTTAAATGCCTTTATAATCCCATTATTGAATTTATTTTGATTTTTTTTTACAGTTTTTCATTAAATCAGATTGTAATATATTGTTTATCTCGGGAAACATGGAACGAAAGCCATCCATTGTCAAGAAAAGATCATTTATAGTCACTCATGCCTAGAAAAGCCTTATTACTCGGTTTAAATGCCCTTATAATCCCATTATTGAATTTATTTTGAATTATTTTTACATTTTTTTATTAAGACATACTGTAATTGATTGTTTGCCTCGGGAAACGTGGAGCAAAAGCCATCCATTGTCAAGAAAAGTTCATTTATAGTCACTCATGCCTAGAAAAGCCTTATTACTCGGTTTAAATGCCTTTATAATCCCATTATTGAATCTCTTTTGAATTTTTTTTACATTTTTTGATTAAAACAGATTCTAATACATTGTTTATCTCGGGAAACATGGAACGAAAGCCATCCATTGTCAAGAAAACATCATTTATATACACTCATGCCTAGAAAAGCCTTATTACTCGGTTTAAATGCCTTTATAATCCCATTATTGAATTTATTTTGAACTTTTTTGACATTTTTTGATTAAACAGATTGTAATTGATTGTTTGCCTCGGGAAGCGTGGAGCAAAAGCCATCCATTGTCAAGAAAAGTTCATTTATAGTCACTCATGCCTAGAGAAGCCTTATTACTCGGTTTAAATGCCTTTATAATCCCATTATTGAATTTATTTTGATTTTTTTTTACAGTTTTTCATTAAATCAGATTGTAATATATTGTTTATCTCGGGAAACATGGAACGAAAGCCATCCATTGTCAAGAAAAGATCATTTATAGTCACTCATGCCTAGAAAAGCCTTATTACTCGGTTTAAATGCCCTTATAATCCCATTATTGAATTTATTTTGAATTATTTTTACATTTTTTTATTAAGACATACTGTAATTGATTGTTTGCCTCGGGAAACGTGGAGCAAAAGCCATCCATTGTCAAGAAAAGTTCATTTATAGTCACTCATGCCTAGAAAAGCCTTATTACTCGATTTAAATGCCTTTATAATCCCATTATTGAATTTATTTTGATTTTTTTTTACATTTTTTGATTAAAACAGATTCTAATACATTGTTTATCTTGGGAAACATGGAACGAAAGCCATCCATTGTCAAGAAAACATCATTTATATACACTCATGCCTAGAAAAGCCTTATTACTCGGTTTAAATGCCTTTATAATCCCATTATTGAATTTATTTTGAACTTTTTTGACATTTTTTGATTAAACAGATTGTATTTGATTGTTTGCCTTGGGAAACATGGAGCGAAAGCCATCCATTGTCAAGAAAAGTTCATTTATAGTCACTCATGCCTAGAAAAGCCTTATTAGTCGGTTTAAATGCTTTTATAATCCCATTATCGAATTTATTTTGAATTGTTTTTACATTTTTTGATTAAAACAGATTGTATTTGATTGTTTGCCTCGGGAAACGTGGAGCAAAAGCCATCCATTGTCAAGAAAAGTTCATTTATAGTCACTCATGCCTAGAGAAGCCTTATTACTCGGTTTAAATGCCTTTATAATCCCATTATTGAATTTATTTTGAATTGTTTTTCCATTTTTTTATTAAAACATATTGTAATTGATTGTTTGCCTCGGGAAACGTGGAGCAAAAGCCATCCATTGTCAAGAAAAGTTCATTTATAGTCACTCATGCCTAGAGAAGCCTTATTACTCGGTTTAAATGCCTTTATAATCCCATTATTGAATTTATTTTGAATTGTTTTTACATTTTTTGATTAAAACATATTGTAATTGATTGTTTGCCTCGGGAAACGTGGAGCAAAAGCCATCCATTGTCAAGAAAAGTTCATTTATAGTCACTCATGCCTAGAAAAGCCTTATTACTCGATTTAAATGTCTTTATAATCCCATTATTGAATTTATTTTGAATTGTTTTTACATTTTTTAATTAAAACATATTGTAATTGGTTGTTTGCCTCGGGAAACGTGGAGCAAAAGCCATCCATTGTCAAGAAAAGTTCATTTATAGTCACTCATGCCTAGAAAAGCCTTATTACTCGGTTTAAATGCCTTTATAATCCCATTATTGAAGTTATTTTGAAGTTTTTTTACATTTTTTGATTAAAACAGATTCTAATACATTGTTTATCTTGGGAAACATGGAACGAAAGCCATCCATTGTCAAGAAAACATCATTTATAGTGACTCATGCCTAGAAAAGCCTTATTACTCGGTTTAAATGCCTTTATAATCCCATTATTGAATTTATTTTGAACTTTTTTGACATTTTTTGATTAAACAGATTGTGATTGATTGTTTGCCTCGGGAAGCGTGGAGCAAAAGCCATCCATTGTCAAGAAAAGTTCATTTATAGTCACTCATGCCTAGAGAAGCCTTATTACTCGGTTTAAATGCCTTTATAATCCCATTATTGAATTTATTTTGATTTTTTTTTACAGTTTTTCATTAAATCAGATTGTAATAGATTGTTTATCTCGGGAAACATGGAATGAAAGCCATCCATTGTCAAGAAAAGATCATTTATAGTCACTCATGCCTAGAAAAGCCTTATTACTCGATTTAAATGCCTTTATAATCCCATTATTGAATTTATTTTGAATTGTTTTTATATTTTTTGATTAAAACATATTGTAATTGATTGTTTGCCTCGGGAAACGTGGAGCAAAAGCCATCCATTGTCAAGAAAAGTTCATTTATAGTCACTCATGGCTAGAAAAGCCTTATTACTCGGTTTAAATGCCTTTACGATCCCATTATTGAATTTATTTTGAATTTTTTTTACATTTTTTGATTAAAACAGGTTGTAATAGATTATTTATCTCGGGAAACATGGAACGAAAGCCATCCATTGTCAAGAAAAGATCATTTATAGTCACTCATGCCTAGAAAAGCCTTATTACTCGGTTTAAATGCCCTTATAATCCCATTATTGAATTTATTTTGAATTATTTTTACATTTTTTTATTAAAACATACTGTAATTGATTGTTTGCCTCGGGAAACGTGGAGCAAAAGCCATCCATTGTCAAGAAAAGTTCATTTATAGTCACTCATGCCTAGAAAAGCCTTATTACTCGATTTAAATGCCTTTATAATCCCATTATTGAATTTATTTTGAATTTTTTTTACATTTTTTGATTAAAACAGATTCTAATACATTGTTTATCTCGGGAAACATGGAACGAAAGCCATCCATTGTCAAGAAAACATCATTTATATACACTCATGCCTAGAAAAGCCTTATTACTCGGTTTAAATGCCTTTATAATCCCATTATTGAATTTATTTTGAACTTTTTTGACATTTTTTGATTAAACAGATTGTATTTGATTGTTTGCCTCGGGAAACATGGAGCGAAAGCCATCCATTGTCAAGAAAAGTTCATTTATAGTCACTCATGCCTAGAAAAGCCTTATTAGTCAATTTAAATGCTTTTATAATCCCATTATCGAATTTATTTTGAATTGTTTTTACATTTTTTGATTAAAACAGATTGTATTTGATTGTTTGCCTCGGGAAACGTGGAGCAAAAGCCACCATTGTCAAGAAAAGTTCATTTATAGTCACTCATGCCTAGAAAAGCCTTATAACTCGGTTTAAATGCCTTTATAATCCCATTATTGAATTTATTTTGAATTGTTTTTACATTTTTTGATTAAAACAGATTGTAATTGATTGTTTGCCTCGGGAAACGTGGAGCAAAAGCCATCCATTGTCAAGAAAAGTTCATTTATAGTCACTCATGCCTAGAAAAGCCTTATTACTCGATTTAAATGCCTTTATAATCCCATTATTGAATTTATTTTGAACTGTTTTTACATTTTTTGATTAAAACATATTGTAATTGATTGTTTGCCTCGGGAAACGTGGAGCAAAAGCCATCTATTGTCAAGAAAAGTTCATTTATAGTCACTCATGCCTAGAGAAGCCTTATTACTCGGTTTAAATGCCTTTATAATCCCATTATTGAATTTATTTTGAATTGTTTTTACATTTTTTTATTAAAACATATTGTAATTGATTGTTTGCCTCGGGAAACGTGGAGCAAAAGCCATCCATTGTCAAGAAAAGTTCATTTATAGTCACTCATGCCTAGAGAAGCCTTATTACTCGGTTTAAATGCCTTTATAATCCCATTATTGAATTTATTTTGATTTTTTTTTACAGTTTTTCATTAAATCAGATTGTAATAGATTGTTTATCTCGGGAAACATGGAACGAAAGCCATCCATTGTCAAGAAAAGATCATTTATAGTCACTCATGCCTAGAAAAGCCTTATTACTCGATTTAAATGCCTTTATAATCCCACTATTGAATTTATTTTGAATTGTTTTTACATTTTTTGATTAAAACATATTGTAATTGATTGTTTGCCTCGGGAAACGTGGAGCAAAAGCCATCCATTGTCAAGAAAAGTTCATTTATAGTCACTCATGCCTAGAAAAGCCTTATTACTCGGTTTAAATGCCTTTATAATCCCATTATTGAATTTATTTTGAAGTTTTTTTACATTTTTTGATTAAAACAGATTCTAATACATTGTTTATCTTGGGAAACATGGAACGAAAGCCATCCATTGTCAAGAAAACATCATTTATAGTCACTCATGCCTAGAAAAGCCTTATTACTCGGTTTAATTGCCTTTATAATCCCATTATTGAATTTATTTTGAACTTTTTTGACATTTTTTGATTAAACAGATTGTAATTGATTGTTTGCCTCGGGAAGCGTGGAGCAAAAGCCATCCATTGTCAAGAAAAGTTCATTTATAGTCACTCATGCCTAGACAAGCCTTATTACTCGGTTTAAATGCCTTTATAATCCCATTATTGAATTTATTTTGATTTTTTTTTACAGTTTTTCATTAAATCAGATTGTAATATATTGTTTATCTCGGGAAACATGGAACGAAAGCCATCCATTGTCAAGAAAAGATCATTTATAGTCACTCATGCCTAGAAAAGCCTTATTACTCGGTTTAAATGCCCTTATAATCCCATTATTGAATTTATTTTGAATTATTTTTACATTTTTTTATTAAGACATACTGTAATTGATTGTTTGCCTCGGGAAACGTGGAGCAAAAGCCATCCATTGTCAAGAAAAGTTCATTTATAGTCACTCATGCCTAGAAAAGCCTTATTACTCGGTTTAAATGCCTTTATAATCCCATTATTGAATTTCTTTTGAATTTTTTTTACATTTTTTGATTAAAACAGATTCTAATACATTGTTTATCTCGGGAAACATGGAACGAAAGCCATCCATTGTCAAGAAAACATCATTTATATACACTCATGCCTAGAAAAGCCTTATTACTCGGTTTAAATGCCTTTATAATCCCATTATTGAATTTATTTTGAACTTTTTTGACATTTTTTGATTAAACAGATTGTAATTGATTGTTTGCCTCGGGAAGCGTGGAGCAAAAGCCATCCATTGTCAAGAAAAGTTCATTTATAGTCACTCATGCCTAGAGAAGCCTTATTACTCGGTTTAAATGCCTTTATAATCCCATTATTGAATTTATTTTGATTTTTTTTCACAGTTTTTCATTAAATCAGATTGTAATATATTGTTTATCTCGGGAAACATGGAACGAAAGCCATCCATTGTCAAGAAAAGATCATTTATAGTCACTCATGCCTAGAAAAGCCTTATTACTCGGTTTAAATGCCCTTATAATCCCATTATTGAATTTATTTTGAATTATTTTTACGTTTTTTTATTAAGACATACTGTAATTGATTGTTTGCCTCGGGAAACGTGGAGCAAAAGCCATCCATTGTCAAGAAAAGTTCATTTATAGTCACTCATGCCTAGAAAAGCCTTATTACTCGATTTAAATGCCTTTATAATCCCATTATTGAATTTATTTTGATTTTTTTTTACATTTTTTGATTAAAACAGATTCTAATACATTGTTTATCTTGGGAAACATGGAACGAAAGCCATCCATTGTCAAGAAAACATCATTTATATACACTCATGCCTAGAAAAGCCTTATTACTCGGTTTAAATGCCTTTATAATCCCATTATTGAATTTATTTTGAACTTTTTTGACATTTTTTGATTAAACAGATTGTATTTGATTGTTTGCCTTGGGAAACATGGAGCGAAAGCCATCCATTGTCAAGAAAAGTTCATTTATAGTCACTCATGCCTAGAAAAGCCTTATTAGTCGGTTTAAATGCTTTTATAATCCCATTATCGAATTTATTTTGAATTGTTTTTACATTTTTTGATTAAAACAGATTGTATTTGATTGTTTGCCTCGGGAAACGTGGAGCAAAAGCCATCCATTGTCAAGAAAAGTTCATTTATAGTCACTCATGCCTAGAGAAGCCTTATTACTCGGTTTAAATGCCTTTATAATCCCATTATTGAATTTATTTTGAATTGTTTTTACATTTTTTGATTAAAACATATTGTAATTGATTGTTTGCCTCGGGAAACGTGGAGCAAAAGCCATCCATTGTCAAGAAAAGTTCATTTATAGTCACTCATGCCTAGAGAAGCCTTATTACTCGGTTTAAATGCCTTTATAATCCCATTATTGAATTTATTTTGAATTGTTTTTACATTTTTTGATTAAAACATATTGTAATTGATTGTTTGCCTCGGGAAACGTGGAGCAAAAGCCATCCATTGTCAAGAAAAGTTCATTTATAGTCACTCATGCCTAGAAAAGCCTTATTACTCGATTTAAATGTCTTTATAATCCCATTATTGAATTTATTTTGAATTGTTTTTACATTTTTTAATTAAAACATATTGTAATTGGTTGTTTGCCTCGGGAAACGTGGAGCAAAAGCCATCCATTGTCAAGAAAAGTTCATTTATAGTCACTCATGCCTAGAAAAGCCTTATTACTCGGTTTAAATGCCTTTATAATCCCATTATTGAAGTTATTTTGAAGTTTTTTTACATTTTTTGATTAAAACAGATTCTAATACATTGTTTATCTTGGGAAACATGGAACGAAAGCCATCCATTGTCAAGAAAACATCATTTATAGTGACTCATGCCTAGAAAAGCCTTATTACTCGGTTTAAATGCCTTTATAATCCCATTATTGAATTTATTTTGAACTTTTTTGACATTTTTTGATTAAACAGATTGTGATTGATTGTTTGCCTCGGGAAGCGTGGAGCAAAAGCCATCCATTGTCAAGAAAAGTTCATTTATAGTCACTCATGCCTAGAGAAGCCTTATTACTCGGTTTAAATGCCTTTACAATCCCATTATTCAATTTATTTTGATTTTTTTTTACAGTTTTTCATTAAATCAGATTGTAATAGATTGTTTATCTCGGGAAACATGGAATGAAAGCCATCCATTGTCAAGAAAAGATCATTTATAGTCACTCATGCCTAGAAAAGCCTTATTACTCGATTTAAATGCCTTTATAATCCCATTATTGAATTTATTTTGAATTGTTTTTATATTTTTTGATTAAAACATATTGTAATTGATTGTTTGCCTCGGGAAACGTGGAGCAAAAGCCATCCATTGTCAAGAAAAGTTCATTTATAGTCACTCATGGCTAGAAAAGCCTTATTACTCGGTTTAAATGCCTTTACGATCCCATTATTGAATTTATTTTGAATTTTTTTTACATTTTTTGATTAAAACAGGTTGTAATAGATTATTTATCTCGGGAAACATGGAACGAAAGCCATCCATTGTCAAGAAAAGATCATTTATAGTCACTCATGCCTAGAAAAGCCTTATTACTCGGTTTAAATGCCCTTATAATCCCATTATTGAATTTATTTTCAATTATTTTTACATTTTTTTATTAAAACATACTGTAATTGATTGTTTGCCTCGGGAAACGTGGAGCAAAAGCCATCCATTGTCAAGAAAAGTTCATTTATAGTCACTCATGCCTAGAAAAGCCTTATTACTCGATTTAAATGCCTTTATAATCCCATTGTTGAATTTATTTTGAATTTTTTTTACATTTTTTGATTAAAACAGATTCTAATACATTGTTTATCTCGGGAAACATGGAACGAAAGCCATCCATTGTCAAGAAAACATCATTTATATACACTCATGCCTAGAAAAGCCTTATTACTCGGTTTAAATGCCTTTATAATCCCATTATTGAATTTATTTTGAACTTTTTTGACATTTTTTGATTAAACAGATTGTATTTGATTGTTTGCCTCGGGAAACATGGAGCGAAAGCCATCCATTGTCAAGAAAAGTTCATTTATAGTCACTCATGCCTAGAAAAGCCTTATTAGTCAATTTAAATGCTTTTATAATCCCATTATCGAATTTATTTTGAATTGTTTTTACATTTTTTGATTAAAACAGATTGTATTTGATTGTTTGCCTCGGGAAACGTGGAGCAAAAGCCATCCATTGTCAAGAAAAGTTCATTTATAGTCACTCATGCCTAGAAAAGCCTTATAACTCGGTTTAAATGCCTTTATAATCCCATTATTGAATTTATTTTGAATTGTTTTTACATTTTTTGATTAAAACAGATTGTAATTGATTGTTTGCCTCGGGAAACGTGGAGCAAAAGCCATCCATTGTCAAGAAAAGTTCATTTATAGTCACTCATGCCTAGAAAAGCCTTACTACTCGATTTAAATGCCTTTATAATCCCATTATTGAATTTATTTTGAATTGTTTTTACATTTTTTGATTAAAACATATTGTAATTGATTGTTTGCCTCGGGAAACGTGGAGCAAAAGCCATCCATTGTCAAGAAAAGTTCATTTATAGTCACTCATGCCTAGAAAAGCCTTATTACTCGATTTAAATGCCTTTATAATCCCATTATTGAATTTATTTTGAATTGTTTTTACATTTTTTGATTAAAACATATTGTAATTGATTGTTTGCCTCGGGAAACGTGGAGCAAAAGCCATCCATTGTCAAGAAAAGTTCATTTATAGTCACTCATGCCTAGAGAAGCCTTATTACTCGGTTTAAATGCCTTTATAATCCCATTATTGAATTTATTTTGATTTTTTTTTACAGTTTTTCATTAAATCAGATTGTAATAGATTGTTTATCTCGGGAAACATGGAACGAAACCAATCCATTGTCAAGAAAAGATCATTTATAGTCACTCATGCCTAGAAAAGCCTTATTACTCGATTTAAATGCCTTTATAATCCCACCATTGAATTTATTTTGAATTGTTTTTACATTTTTTGATTAAAACATATTGTAATTGATTGTTTGCCTCGGGAAACGTGGAGCAAAAGCCATCCATTGTCAAGAAAAGTTCATTTATAGTCACCCATGCCTAGAAAAGCCTTATTACTCGATTTAAATGCCTTTATAATCCCATTATTGAATTTATTTTGAAGTTTTTTTACATTTTTTGATTAAAACAGATTCTAATACATTGTTTATCTTGGGAAACATGGAACGAAAGCCATCCATTGTCAAGAAAACATCATTTATAGTCACTCATGCCTAGAAAAGCCTTATTACTCGGTTTAAATGCCTTTATAATCCCATTATTGAATTTATTTTGAACTTTTTTGACATTTTTTGATTAAACAGATTGTAATTGATTGTTTGCCTCGGGAAGCGTGGAGCAAAAGCCATCCATTGTCAAGAAAAGTTCATTTATAGTCACTCATGCCTAGAGAAGCCTTATTACTCGGTTTAAATGCCTTTATAATCCCATTATTGAATTTATTTTGATTTTTTTTTACAGTTTTTCATTAAATCAGATTGTAATAGATTGTTTATCTCGGGAAACATGGAACGAAAGCCATCCATTGTCAAGAAAAGATCATTTATAGTCACTCATGCCTAGAAAAGCCTTATTACTCGATTTAAATGCCTTTATAATCCCATTATTGAATTTATTTTGAATTGTTTTTACATTTTTTGATTAAAACATATTGTAATTGATTGTTTGCCTCGGGAAACGTGGAGCAAAAGCCATCCATTGTCAAGAAAAGTTCATTTATAGTCACTCATGCCTAGAAAAGCCTTATTACTCGGTTTAAATGCCTTTACAATCCCATTATTGAATTTATTTTGAATTTTTTTTACATTTTTTGATTAAAACAGGTTGTAATAGATTATTTATCTCGGGAAACATGGAACGAAAGCCATCCATTGTCAAGAAAAGATCATTTATAGTCACTCATGCCTAGAAAAGCCTTATTACTCGGTTTAAATGCCCTTATAATCCCATTATTGAATTTATTTTGAATTATTTTTACATTTTTTTATTAAAACATACTGTAATTGATTGTTTGCCTCGGGAAACGTGGAGCAAAAGCCATCCATTGTCAAGAAAAGTTCATTTATAGTCACTCATGCCTAGAAAAGCCTTATTACTCGATTTAAATGCCTTTATAATCCCATTATTGAATTTATTTTGAATTTTTTTTACATTTTTTGATTAAAACAGATTCTAATACATTGTTTATCTCGGGAAACATGGAACGAAAGCCATCCATTGTCAAGAAAAAATCATTTATATACACTCATGCCTAGAAAAGCCTTATTACTCGGTTTAAATGCCTTTATAATCCCATTATTGAATTTATTTTGAACTTTTTTGACATTTTTTGATTAAACAGATTGTATTTGATTGCTTGCCTCGGGAAACATGGAGCGAAAGCCATCCATTATCAAGAAAAGTTCATTTATAGTCACTCATGCCTAGAAAAGCCTTATTAGTCGGTTTAAATGCTTTTATAATCCCATTATCGAATTTATTTTGAATTGTTTTTAAATTTTTTGATTAAAACAGATTGTATTTGATTGTTTGCCTCGGGAAACGTGGAGCAAAAGCCATCCATTGTCAAGAAAAGTTCATTTATAGTCACTCATGCCTAGAAAAGCCTTATAACTCGGTTTAAATGCCTTTATAATCCCATTATTGAATTTATTTTGAATTGTTTTTACATTTTTTGATTAAAACAGATTGTAATTGATTGTTTGCCTCGGGAAACGTGGAGCAAAAGCCATCCATTGTCAAGAAAAGTTCATTTATAGTCACTCATGCCTAGAAAAGCCTTATTACTCGATTTAAATGCCTTTATAATCCCATTATTGAATTTATTTTGAATTGTTTTTACATTTTTTGATTAAAACATATTGTAATTGATTGTTTGCCTCGGGAAACGTGGAGTAAAAGCCATCCATTGTCAAGAAAAGTTCATTTATAGTCACTCATGCCTAGAAAAGCCTTATTACTCGATTTAAATGCCTTTATAATCCCATTATTGAATTTATTTTGAATTGTTTTTACATTTTTTGATTAAAACATATTGTAATTGATTGTTTGCCTCGGGAAACGTGGAGCAAAAGCCATCCATTGTCAAGAAAAGTTCATTTATAGTCACTCATGCCTAGAGAAGCCTTATTACTCGGTTTAAATGCCTTTATAATCCCATTATTGAATTTATTTTGATTTTTTTTTACAGTTTTTCATTAAATCAGATTGTAATAGATTGTTTATCTCGGGAAACATGGAACGAAAGCCATCCATTGTCAAGAAAAGATCATTTATAGTCACTCATGCCTAGAAAAGCCTTATTACTCGATTTAAATGCCTTTATAATCCCACTATTGAATTTATTTTGAATTGTTTTTACATTTTTTGATTAAAACATATTGTAATTGATTGTTTGGCTCGGGAAACGTGGAGCAAAAGCCATCCATTGTCAAGAAAAGTTCATTTATAGTCACCCATGCCTAGAAAAGCCTTATTACTCGATTTAAATGCCTTTATAATCCCATTATTGAATTTATTTTGAAGTTTTTTTACATTTTTTGATTAAAACAGATTCTAATACATTGTTTATCTTGGGAAACATGGAACGAAAGCCATCCATTGTCAAGAAAACATCATTTATAGTCACTCATGCCTAGAAAAGCCTTATTACTCGGTTTAAATGCCTTTATAATCCCATTATTGAATTTATTTTGAACTTTTTTGACATTTTTTGATTAAACAGATTGTAATTGATTGTTTGCCTCGGGAAGCGTGGAGCAAAAGCCATCCATTGTCAAGAAAAGTTCATTTATAGTCACTCATGCCTAGAGAAGCCTTATTACTCGGTTTAAAAGCCTTTATAATCCCATTATTGAATTTATTTTGATTTTTTTTTACAGTTTTTCATTAAATCAGATTGTAATAGATTGTTTATCTAGGGAAACATGGAACGAAAGCCATCCATTGTCAAGAAAAGATCATTTATAGTCACTCATGCCTAGAAAAGCCTTATTACTCGATTTAAATGCCTTTATAATCCCATTATTGAATTTATTTTGAATTGTTTTTACATTTTTTGATTAAAACATATTGTAATTGATTGTTTGCCTCGGGAAACGTGGAGAAAAAGCCATCCATTGTCAAGAAAAGTTCATTTATAGTCACTCATGCCTAGAAAAGCCTTATTACTCGATTTAAATGCCTTTACAATCCCATTATTGAATTTATTTTGAATTTTTTTTACATTTTTTGATTAAAACAGGTTGTAATAGATTATTTTTCTCGGGAAACATGGAACGAAAGCCATCCATTGTCAAGAAAAGATCATTTATAGTCACTCATGCCTAGAAAAGCCTTATTACTCGGTTTAAATGCCCTTATAATCCCATTATTGAATTTATTTTGAATTATTTTTACATTTTTTTATTAAAACATACTGTAATTGATTGTTTGCCTCGGGAAACGTGGAGCAAAAGCCATCCATTGTCAAGAAAAGTTCATTTATAGTCACTCATGCCTAGAAAAGCCTTATTACTCGATTTAAATGCCTTTATAATCCCATTATTGAATTTATTTTGAATTTTTTTTACATTTTTTGATTAAAACAGATTCTAATACATTGTTTATCTCGGGAAACATGGAACGAAAGCCATCCATTGTCAAGAAAACATCATTTATATACACTCATGCCTAGAAAAGCCTTATTACTCGGTTTAAATGCCTTTATAATCCCATTATTGAATTTATTTTGAACTTTTTTGACATTTTTTGATTAAACAGATTGTATTTGATTGTTTGCCTCGGGAAACATGGAGCGAAAGCCATCCATTGTCAAGAAAAGTTCATTTATAGTCACTCATGCCTAGAAAAGCCTTATTAGTCAGTTTAAATGCTTTTATAATCCCATTATCGAATTTATTTTGAATTGTTTTTACATTTTTTGATTAAAACAGATTGTATTTGATTGTTTGCCTCGGGAAACGTGGAGCAAAAGCCATCCATTGTCAAGAAAAGTTCATTTATAGTCACTCATGCCTAGAAAAGCCTTATAACTCGGTTTAAATGCCTTTATAATCCCATTATTGAATTTATTTTGAATTGTTTTTACATTTTCTGATTAAAACAGATTGTAATTGATTGTTTGCCTCGGGAAACGTGGAGCAAAAGCCATCCATTGTCAAGAAAAGTTCATTTATAGTCACTCATGCCTAGAAAAGCCTTATTACTCGATTTAAATGCCTTTATAATCCCATTATTGAATTTATTTTGAACTGTTTTTACATTTTTTGATTAAAACATATTGTAATTGATTGTTTGCCTCGGGAAACATGGAGCAAAAGCCATCTATTGTCAAGAAAAGTTCATTTATAGTCACCCATGCCTAGAGAAGCCTTATTACTCGGTTTAAATGCCTTTATAATCCCATTATTGAATTTATTTTGAATTGTTTTTACATTTTTTTATTAAAACATATTGTAATTGATTGTTTGCCTCGGGAAACGTGGAGCAAAAGCCATCCATTGTCAAGAAAAGTTCATTTATAGTCACTCATGCCTAGAGAAGCCTTATTACTCGGTTTAAATGCCTTTATAATCCCATTATTGAATTTATTTTGATTTTTTTTTACAGTTTTTCATTAAATCAGATTGTAATAGATTGTTTATCTCGGGAAACATGGAACGAAACCAATCCATTGTCAAGAAAAGATCATTTATAGTCACTCATGCCTAGAAAAGCCTTATAACTCGGTTTATATGCCTTTATAATCCCATTATTGAATTTATTTTGAATTGTTTTTACATTTTTTGATTAAAACAGATTGTAATTGATTGTTTGCCTCGGGAAACGTGGAGCAAAAGCCATCCATTGTCAAGAAAAGTTCATTTATAGTCACTCATGCCTAGAAAAGCCTTATTACTCGATTTAAATGCCTTTATAATCCCATTATTGAATTTATTTTGAACTGTTTTTACATTTTTTTATTAAAACATATTGTAATTGATTGTTTGCCTCGGGAAACGTGGAGCAAAAGCCATCCATTGTCAAGAAAAGTTCATTTATAGTCACTCATGCCTAGAGAAGCCTTATTACTCGGTTTAAATGCCTTTATAATCCCATTATTGAATTTATTTTGAATTGTTTTTACATTTTTTGATTAAAACATATTGTAATTGATTGTTTGCCTCGGGAAACGTGGAGCAAAAGCCATCCATTGTCAAGAAAAGTTCATTTATAGTCACTCATGCCTAGGGAAGCCTTATTACTCGGTTTAAATGCCTTTATAATCCCATTATTGAATTTGTTTTGAATTGTTTTTATATTTTTTGATTAAAACATATTGTAATTGATTGTTTGGCTCGGGAAACGTTGAGCAAAAGCCATCCATTGTCAAGAAAAGTTCATTTATAGTCACTCATGCCTAGAAAAGCCTTATTACTCGATTTAAATGTCTTTATAATCCCATTATTGAATTTATTTTGAATTGTTTTTACATTTTTTAATTAAAACATATTGTAATTGGTTGTTTGCCTCGGGAAACGTGGAGCAAAAGCCATCCATTGTCAAGAAAAGTTCATTTATAGTCACTCATGCCTAGAAAAGCCTTATTACTCGGTTTAAATGCCTTTATAATCCCATTATTGAATTTATTTTGAAGTTTTTTTACATTTTTTGATTAAAACAGATTCTAATACATTGTTTATCTTGGGAAACATGGAACGAAAGCCATCCATTGTTAAGAAAACATCATTTATAGTGACTCATGCCTAGAAAAGCCTTATTACTCGGTTTCAATGCCTTTATAATCCCATTATTGAATTTATTTTGAACTTTTTTGACATTTTTTTATTAAACAGATTGTAATTGATTGTTTGCCTCGGGAAGCGTGGAGCAAAAGCCATCCATTGTCAAGAAAAGTTCATTTATAGTCACTCATGCCTAGAGAAGCCTTATTACTCGGTTTAAATGCCTTTATAATCCCATTATTGAATTTATTTTGATTTTTTTTTACAGTTTTTCATTAAATCAGATTGTAATAGATTGTTTATCTCGGGAAACATGGAACGAAAGCCATCCATTGTCAAGAAAAGATCATTTATAGTCACTCATGCCTAGAAAAGCCTTATTACTCGATTTAAATGCCTTTATAATCCCATTATTGAATTTATTTTGAATTGTTTTTATATTTTTTGATTAAAACATATTGTAATTGATTGTTTGCCTCGGGAAACGTGGAGCAAAAGCCATCCATTGTCAAGAAAAGTTCATTTATAGTCACTCATGGCTAGAAAAGCCTTATTACTCGGTTTAAATGCCTTTACAATCCCATTATTGAATTTATTTTGAATTTTTTTTACATTTTTTGATTAAAACAGGTTGTAATAGATTATTTATCTCGGGAAACATGGAACGAAAGCCATCCATTGTCAAGAAAAGATCATTTATAGTCACTCATGCCTAGAAAAGCCTTATTACTCGGTTTAAATGCCCTTATAATCCCATTATTGAATTTATTTTGAATTATTTTTACATTTTTTTATTAAAACATACTGTAATTGATTGTTTCCCTCGGGAAACGTGGAGCAAAAGCCATCCATTGTCAAGAAAAGTTCATTTATAGTCACTCATGCCTAGAAAAGCCTTATTACTCGATTTAAATGCCTTTATAATCCCATTATTGAATTTATTTTGAATTTTTTTTACATTTTTTGATTAAAACAGATTCTAATACATTGTTTATCTCGGGAAACATGGAACGAAAGCCATCCATTGTCAAGAAAACATCATTTATATACACTCATGCCTAGAAAAGCCTTATTACTCGGTTTAAATGCCTTTATAATCCCATTATTGAATTTATTTTGAACTTTTTTGACATTTTTTGATTAAACAGATTGTATTTGATTGCTTGCCTCGGGAAACATGGAGCGAAAGCCATCCATTATCAAGAAAAGTTCATTTATAGTCACTCATGCCTAGAAACGCCTTATTAGTCGGTTTAAATGCTTTTATAATCCCATTATCGAATTTATTTTGAATTGTTTTTACATTTTTTGATTAAAACAGATTGTATTTCATTGTTTGCCTCGGGAAACGTGGAGCAAAAGCCATCCATTGTCAAGAAAAGTTCATTTATAGTCACTCATGCCTAGAAAAGCCTTATAACTCGGTTTAAATGCCTTTATAATCCCATTATTGAATTTATTTTGAATTGTTTTTACATTTTTTGATTAAAACAGATTGTAATTGATTGTTTGCCTCGGGAAACGTGGAGCAAAAGCCATCCATTGTCAAGAAAAGTTCATTTATAGTCACTCATGCCTAGAAAAGCCTTATTACTCGATTTAAATGCCTTTATAATCCCATTATTGAATTTATTTTGAATTGTTTTTACATTGTTTGATTAAAACATATTGTAATTGATTGTTTGCCTCGGGAAACGTGGAGCAAAAGCCATCCATTGTCAAGAAAAGTTCATTTATAGTCACTCATGCCTAGAAAAGCCTTATTACTCGATTTAAATGCCTTTATAATCCCATTATTGAATTTATTTTGAATTGTTTTTACATTTTTTGATTAAAACATATTGTAATTGATTGTTTGCCTCGGGAAACGTGGAGCAAAAGCCATCCATTGTCAAGAAAAGTTCATTTATAGTCACTCATGCCTAGAGAAGCCTTATTACTCGGTTTAAATGCCTTTATAATCCCATTATTGAATTTATTTTGATTTTTTTTTACAGTTTTTCATTAAATCAGATTGTAATAGATTGTTTATCTCGGGAAACATGGAACGAAAGCCATCCATTGTCAAGAAAAGATCATTTATAGTCACTCATGCCTAGAAAAGCCTTATTACTCGATTTAAATGCCTTTATAATCCCACTATTGAATTTATTTTGAATTGTTTTTATATTTTTTGATTAAAACATATTGTAATTGATTGTTTGCCTCGGGAAACGTGGAGCAAAAGCCATCCATTGTCAAGAAAAGTTCATTTATAGTCACCCATGCCTAGAAAAGCCTTATTACTCGATTTAAATGCCTTTATAATCCCATTATTGAATTTATTTTGAAGTTTTTTTACATTTTTTGATTAAAACAGATTCTAATACATTGTTTATCTTGGGAAACATGGAACGAAAGCCATCCATTGTCAAGAAAACATCATTTATAGTCACTCATGCCTAGAAAAGCCTTATTACTCGGTTTAAATGCCTTTATAATCCCATTATTGAATTTATTTTGAACTTTTTTGACATTTTTTGATTAAACAGATTGTAATTGATTGTTTGCCTCGGGAAGCGTGGAGCAAAAGCCATCCATTGTCAAGAAAAGTTCATTTATAGTCACTCATGCCTAGAGAAGCCTTATTACTCGGTTTAAATGCCTTTATAATCCCATTATTGAATTTATTTTGATTTTTTTTTACAGTTTTTCATTAAATCAGATTGTAATAGATTGTTTATCTCGGGAAACATGGAACGAAAGCCATCCATTGTCAAGAAAAGATCATTTATAGTCACTCATGCCTAGAAAAGCCTTATTACTCGATTTAAATGCCTTTATAATCCCATTATTGAATTTATTTTGAATTGTTTTTACATTTTTTGATTAAAACATATTGTAATTGCTTGTTTGCCTCGGGAAACGTAGAGCAAAAGCCATCCATTGTCAAGAAAAGTTCATTTATAGTCACTCATGCCTAGAAAAGCCTTATTACTCGGTTTAAATGCCTTTACAATCCCATTATTGAATTTATTTTGAATTTTTTTTACATTTTTTGATTAAAACAGGTTGTAATAGATTATTTATCTCGGGAAACATGGAACGAAAGCCATCCATTGTCAAGAAAAGATCATTTATAGTCACTCATGCCTAGAAAAGCCTTATTCCTCGGTTTAAATGCCCTTATAATCCCATTATTGAATTTATTTTGAATTATTTTTACATTTTTTTATTAAAACATACTGTAATTGATTGTTTGCCTCGGGAAACGTGGAGCAAAAGCCATCCATTGTCAAGAAAAGTTCATTTATAGTCACTCATGCCTAGAAAAGCCTTATTACTCGATTTAAATGCCTTTATAATCCCATTATTGAATTTATTTTGAATTTTTTTTACATTTTTTGATTAAAACAGATTCTAATACATTGTTTATCTCGGGAAACATGGAACGAAAGCCATCCATTGTCAAGAAAACATCATTTATATACACTCATGCCTAGAAAAGCCTTATTACTCGGTTTAAATGCCTTTATAATCCCATTATTGAATTTATTTTGAACTTTTTTGACATTTTTTGATTAAACAGATTGTATTTGATTGTTTGCCTCGGGAAACATGGAGCGAAAGCCATCCATTGTCAAGAAAAGTTCATTTATAGTCACTCATGCCTAGAAAAGCCTTATTAGTCGGTTTAAATGCTTTTATAATCCCATTATCGAATTTATTTTGAATTGTTTTTACATTTTTTGATTAAAACAGATTGTATTTCATTGTTTGCCTCGGGAAACGTGGAGCAAAAGCCATCCATTGTCAAGAAAAGTTCATTTATAGTCACTCATGCCTAGAAAAGCCTTATAACTCGGTTTATATGCCTTTATAATCCCATTATTGAATTTATTTTGAATTGTTTTTACATTTTTTGATTAAAACAGATTGTAATTGATTGTTTGCCTCGGGAAACGTGGAGCAAAAGCCATCCATTGTCAAGAAAAGTTCATTTATAGTCACTCATGCCTAGAAAAGCCTTATTACTCGATTTAAATGCCTTTATAATCCCATTATTGAATTTATTTTGAACTGTTTTTACATTTTTTTATTAAAACATATTGTAATTCATTGTTTGCCTCGGGAAACGTGGAGCAAAAGCCATCCATTGTCAAGAAAAGTTCATTTATAGTCACTCATGCCTAGAGAAGCCTTATTACTCGGTTTAAATGCCTTTATAATCCCATTATTGAATTTATTTTGAATTGTTTTTACATTTTTTGATTAAAACATATTGTAATTGATTGTTTGCCTCGGGAAACGTGGAGCAAAAGCCATCCATTGTCAAGAAAAGTTCATTTATAGTCACTCATGCCTAGAGAAGCCTTATTACTCGGTTTAAATGCCTTTATAATCCCATTATTGAATTTATTTTGAATTGTTTTTACATTTTTTGATTAAAACATATTGTAATTGATTGTTTGGCTCGGGAAACGTTGAGCAAAAGCCATCCATTGTTAAGAAAAGTTCATTTATAGTCACTCATGCCTAGAAAAGCCTTATTACTCGATTTAAATGTCTTTATAATCCCATTATTGAATTTATTTTGAATTGTTTTTACATTTTTGAATTAAAACATATTGTAATTGGTTGTTTGCCTCGGGAAACGTGGAGCAAAAGCCATCCATTGTCAAGAAAAGTTCATTTATAGTCACTCATGCCTAGAAAAGCCTTATTATTCGGTTTAAATGCCTTTATAATCCCATTATTGAATTTATTTTGAAGTTTTTTTACATTTTTTGATTAAAACAGATTCTAATACATTGTTTATCTTGGGAAACATGGAACGAAAGCCATCCATTGTCAAGAAAACATCATTTATAGTGACTCATGCCTAGAAAAGCCTTATTACTCGGTTTCAATGCCTTTATAATCCCATTATTGAATTTATTTTGAACTTTTTTGACATTTTTTGATTAAACAGATTGTAATTGATTGTTTGCCTCGGGAAGCGTGGAGCAAAAGCCATCCATTGTCAAGAAAAGTTCATTTATAGTCACTCATGCCTAGAGAAGCCTTATTACTCGGTTTAAATGCCTTTATAATCCCATTATTGAATTTATTTTGATTTTTTTTTACAGTTTTTCATTAAATCAGATTGTAATAGATTGTTTATCTCGGGAAACATGGAACGAAAGCCATCCATTGTCAAGAAAAGATCATTTATAGTCACTCATGCCTAGAAAAGCCTTATTACTCGATTTAAATGCCTTTATAATCCCATTATTGAATTTATTTTGAATTGTTTTTATATTTTTTGATTAAAACATATTGTAATTGATTGTTTGCCTCGGGAAACGTGGAGCAAAAGCCATCCATTGTCAAGAAAAGTTCATTTATAGTCACTCATGGCTAGAAAAGCCTTATTACTCGGTTTAAATGCCTTTACAATCCCATTATTGAATTTATTTTGAATTTTTTTTACATTTTTTGATTAAAACAGGTTGTAATAGATTATTTATCTCGGGAAACATGGAACGAAAGCCATCCATTGTCAAGAAAAGATCATTTATAGTCACTCATGCCTAGAAAAGCCTTATTACTCGGTTTAAATGCCCTTATAATCCCATTATTGAATTTATTTTGAATTATTTTTACATTTTTTTATTAAAACATACTGTAATTGATTGTTTCCCTCGGGAAACGTGGAGCAAAAGCCATCCATTGTCAAGAAAAGTTCATTTATAGTCACTCATGCCTAGAAAAGCCTTATTACTCGATTTAAATGCCTTTATAATCCCATTATTGAATTTATTTTGAATTTTTTTTACATTTTTTGATTAAAACAGATTCTAATACATTGTTTATCTCGGGAAACATGGAACGAAAGCCATCCATTGTCAAGAAAACATCATTTATATACACTCATGCCTAGAAAAGCCTTATTACTCGGTTTAAATGCCTTTATAATCCCATTATTGAATTTATTTTGAACTTTTTTGACATTTTTTGATTAAACAGATTGTATTTGATTGCTTGCCTCGGGAAACATGGAGCGAAAGCCATCCATTATCAAGAAAAGTTCATTTATAGTCACTCATGCCTAGAAACGCCTTATTAGTCGGTTTAAATGCTTTTATAATCCCATTATCGAATTTATTTTGAATTGTTTTTACATTTTTTGATTAAAACAGATTGTATTTCATTGTTTGCCTCGGGAAACGTGGAGCAAAAGCCATCCATTGTCAAGAAAAGTTCATTTATAGTCACTCATGCCTAGAAAAGCCTTATAACTCGGTTTAAATGCCTTTATAATCCCATTATTGAATTTATTTTGAATTGTTTTTACATTTTTTGATTAAAACAGATTGTAATTGATTGTTTGCCTCGGGAAACGTGGAGCAAAAGCCATCCATTGTCAAGAAAAGTTCATTTATAGTCACTCATGCCTAGAAAAGCCTTATTACTCGATTTAAATGCCTTTATAATCCCATTATTGAATTTATTTTGAATTGTTTTTACATTGTTTGATTAAAACATATTGTAATTGATTGTTTGCCTCGGGAAACGTGGAGCAAAAGCCATCCATTGTCAAGAAAAGTTCATTTATAGTCACTCATGCCTAGAGAAGCCTTATTACTCGATTTAAATGCCTTTATAATCCCATTATTGAATTTATTTTGAATTGTTTTTACATTTTTTGATTAAAACATATTGTAATTGATTGTTTGCCTCGGGAAACGTGGAGCAAAAGCCATCCATTGTCAAGAAAAGTTCATTTATAGTCACTCATGCCTAGAGAAGCCTTATTACTCGGTTTAAATGCCTTTATAATCCCATTATTGAATTTATTTTGATTTTTTTTTACAGTTTTTCATTAAATCAGATTGTAATAGATTGTTTATCTCGGGAAACATGGAATGAAAGCCATCCATTGTCAAGAAAAGATCATTTATAGTCACTCATGCCTAGAAAAGCCTTATTACTCGATTTAAATGCCTTTATAATCCCACTATTGAATTTATTTTGAATTGTTTTTACATTTTTTGATTAAAACATATTGTAATTGATTGTTTGCCTCGGGAAACGTGGAGCAAAAGCCATCCATTGTCAAGAAAAGTTCATTTATAGTCACCCATGCCTAGAAAAGCCTTATTACTCGATTTAAATGCCTTTATAATCCCATTATTGAATTTATTTTGAAGTTTTTTTACATTTTTTGATTAAAACAGATTCTAATACATTGTTTATCTTGGGAAACATGGAACGAAAGCCATCCATTGTCAAGAAAACATCATTTATAGTCACTCATGCCTAGAAAAGCCTTATTACTCGGTTTAAATGCCTTTATAATCCCATTATTGAATTTATTTTGAACTTTTTTGACATTTTTTGATTAAACAGATTGTAATTGATTGTTTGCCTCGGGAAGCGTGGAGCAAAAGCCATCCATTGTCAAGAAAAGTTCATTTATAGTCACTCATGCCTAGAGAAGCCTTATTACTCGGTTTAAATGCCTTTATAATCCCATTATTGAATTTATTTTGATTTTTTTTTACAGTTTTTCATTAAATCAGATTGTAATAGATTGTTTATCTCGGGAAACATGGAACGAAAGCCATCCATTGTCAAGAAAAGATCATTTATAGTCACTCATGCCTAGAAAAGCCTTATTACTCGATTTAAATGCCTTTATAATCCCATTATTGAATTTATTTTGAATTGTTTTTACATTTTTTGATTAAAACATATTGTAATTGCTTGTTTGCCTCGGGAAACGTAGAGCAAAAGCCATCCATTGTCAAGAAAAGTTCATTTATAGTCACTCATGCCTAGAAAAGCCTTATTACTCGGTTTAAATGCCTTTACAATCCCATTATTGAATTTATTTTGAATTTTTTTTACATTTTTTGATTAAAACAGGTTGTAATAGATTATTTATCTCGGGAAACATGGAACGAAAGCCATCCATTGTCAAGAAAAGATCATTTATAGTCACTCATGCCTAGAAAAGCCTTATTCCTCGGTTTAAATGCCCTTATAATCCCATTATTGAATTTATTTTGAATTATTTTTACATTTTTTTATTAAAACATACTGTAATTGATTGTTTGCCTCGGGAAACGTGGAGCAAAAGCCATCCATTGTCAAGAAAAGTTCATTTATAGTCACTCATGCCTAGAAAAGCCTTATTACTCGATTTAAATGCCTTTATAATCCCATTATTGAATTTATTTTGAATTTTTTTTACATTTTTTGATTAAAACAGATTCTAATACATTGTTTATCTCGGGAAACATGGAACGAAAGCCATCCATTGTCAAGAAAACATCATTTATATACACTCATGCCTAGAAAAGCCTTATTACTCGGTTTAAATGCCTTTATAATCCCATTATGGAATTTTTTTTGAACTTTTTTGACATTTTTTGATTAAACAGATTGTATTTGATTGTTTGCCTTGGGAAACATGGAGCGAAAGCCATCCATTGTCAAGAAAAGTTCATTTATAGTCACTCATGCCTAGAAAAGCCTTATTAGTCGGTTTAAATGCTTTTATAATCCCATTATCGAATTTATTTTGAATTGTTTTTACATTTTTTGATTAAAACAGATTGTATTTGATTGTTTGCCTCGGGAAACGTGGAGCAAAAGCCATCCATTGTCAAGAAAAGTTCATTTATTGTCACTCATGCCTAGAAAAGCCTTATTACTCGATTTAAATGCCTTTATAATCCCATTATTGAATTTATTTTGAACTGTTTTTACATTTTTTTATTAAAACATATTGTAATTGATTGTTTGCCTCGAAAAAGGTGGAGCAAAAGCCATCCATTGTCAAGAAAAGTTCATTTATAGTCACTCATGCCTAGAGAAGCCTTATTACTCGGTTTAAATGCCTTTATAATCCCATTATTGAATTTATTTTGAATTGTTTTTACATTTTTTGATTAAAACATATTGTAATTGATTGTTTGCCTCGGGAAACGTGGAGCAAAAGCCATCCATTGTCAAGAAAAGTTCATTTATAGTCACTCATGCCTAGAGAAGCCTTATTACTCGGTTTAAATGCCTTTATAATCCCATTATTGAATTTATTTTGAATTGTTTTTACATTTTTTGATTAAAACATATTGTAATTGATTGTTTGCCTCGGGAAACGTGGAGCAAAAGCCATCCATTGTCAAGAAAAGTTCATTTATAGTCACTCATGCCTAGAAAAGCCTTATTACTCGATTTAAATGTCTTTATAATCCCATTATTGAATTTATTTTGAATTGTTTTTACATTTTTTAATTAAAACATATTGTAATTGGTTGTTTGCCTCGGGAAACGTGGAGCAAAAGCCATCCATTGTCAAGAAAAGTTCATTTATAGTCACTCATGCCTAGAAAAGCCTTATTACTCGGTTTAAATGCCTTTATAATCCCATTATTGAAGTTATTTTGAAGTTTTTTTACATTTTTTGATTAAAACAGATTCTAATACATTGTTTATCTTGGGAAACATGGAACGAAAGCCATCCATTGTCAAGAAAACATCATTTATAGTGACTCATGCCTAGAAAAGCCTTATTACTCGGTTTAAATGCCATTATAATCCCATTATTGAATTTATTTTGAACTTTTTTGACATTTTTTGATTAAACAGATTGTGATTGATTGTTTGCCTCGGGAAGCGTGGAGCAAAAGCCATCCATTGTCAAGAAAAGTTCATTTATAGTCACTCATGCCTAGAGAAGCCTTATTACTCGGTTTAAATGCCTTTATAATCCCATTATTGAATTTATTTTGATTTTTTTTTACAGTTTTTCATTAAATCAGATTGTAATAGATTGTTTATCTCGGGAAACATGGAATGAAAGCCATCCATTGTCAAGAAAAGATCATTTATAGTCACTCATGCCTAGAAAAGCCTTATTACTCGATTTAAATGCCTTTATAATCCCATTATTGAATTTATTTTGAATTGTTTTTATATTTTTTGATTAAAACATATTGTAATTGATTGTTTGCCTCGGGAAACGTGGAGCAAAAGCCATCCATTGTCAAGAAAAGTTCATTTATAGTCACTCATGGCTAGAAAAGCCTTATTACTCGGTTTAAATGCCTTTACGATCCCATTATTGAATTTATTTTGAATTTTTTTTACATTTTTTGATTAAAACAGGTTGTAATAGATTATTTATCTCGGGAAACATGGAACGAAAGCCATCCATTGTCAAGAAAAGATCATTTATAGTCACTCATGCCTAGAAAAGCCTTATTACTCGGTTTAAATGCCCTTATAATCCCATTATTGAATTTATTTTGAATTATTTTTACATTTTTTTATTAAAACATACTGTAATTGATTGTTTGCCTCGGGAAACGTGGAGCAAAAGCCATCCATTGTCAAGAAAAGTTCATTTATAGTCACTCATGCCTAGAAAAGCCTTATTACTCGATTTAAATGCCTTTATAATCCCATTATTGAATTTATTTTGAATTTTTTTTACATTTTTTGATTAAAACAGATTCTAATACATTGTTTATCTCGGGAAACATGGAACGAAAGCCATCCATTGTCAAGAAAACATCATTTATATACACTCATGCCTAGAAAAGCCTTATTACTCGGTTTAAATGCCTTTATAATCCCATTATTGAATTTATTTTGAACTTTTTTGACATTTTTTGATTAAACAGATTGTATTTGATTGCTTGCCTCGGGAAACATGGAGCGAAAGCCATCCATTATCAAGAAAAGTTCATTTATAGTCACTCATGCCTAGAAACGCCTTATTAGTCGGTTTAAATGCTTTTATAATCCCATTATCGAATTTATTTTGAATTGTTTTTACATTTTTTGATTAAAACAGATTGTATTTCATTGTTTGCCTCGGGAAACGTGGAGCAAAAGCCATCCATTGTCAAGAAAAGTTCATTTATAGACACTCATGCCTAGAAAAGCCTTATAACTCGGTTTAAATGCCTTTATAATCCCATTATTGAATTTATTTTGAATTGTTTTTACATTTTTTGATTAAAACAGATTGTAATTGATTGTTTGCCTCGGGAAACGTGGAGCAAAAGCCATCCATTGTCAAGAAAAGTTCATTTATAGTCACTCATGCCTAGAAAAGCCTTATTACTCGATTTAAATGCCTTTATAATCCCATTATTGAATTTATTTTGAATTGTTTTTACATTTTTTGATTAAAACATATTGTAATTGATTGTTTGCCTCGGGAAACGTGGAGCAAAAGCCATCCATTGTCAAGAAAAGTTCATTTATAGTCACTCATGCCTAGAAAAGCCTTATTACTCGATTTAAATGCCTTTATAATCCCATTATTGAATTTATTTTGAATTGTTTTTACATTTTTTGATTAAAACATATTGTAATTGATTGTTTGCCTCGGGAAACGTGGAGCAAAAGCCATCCATTGTCAAGAAAAGTTCATTTATAGTCACTCATGCCTAGAGAAGCCTTATTACTCGGTTTAAATGCCTTTATAATCCCATTATTGAATTTATTTTGATTTTTTTTTACAGTTTTTCATTAAATCAGATTGTAATAGATTGTTTATCTCGGGAAACATGGAACGAAACCAATCCATTGTCAAGAAAAGATCATTTATAGTCACTCATGCCTAGAAAAGCCTTATTACTCGATTTAAATGCCTTTATAATCCCACCATTGAATTTATTTTGAATTGTTTTTACATTTTTTGATTAAAACATATTGTAATTGATTGTTTGCCTCGGGAAACGTGGAGCAAAAGCCATCCATTGTCAAGAAAAGTTCATTTATAGTCACCCATGCCTAGAAAAGCCTTATTACTCGATTTAAATGCCTTTATAATCCCATTATTGAATTTAGTTTGAAGTTTTTTTACATTTTTTGATTAAAACAGATTCTAATACATTGTTTATCTTGGGAAACATGGAACGAAAGCCATCCATTGTCAAGAAAACATCATTTATAGTCACTCATGCCTAGAAAAGCCTTATTACTCGGTTTAAATGCCTTTATAATCCCATTATTGAATTTATTTTGAACTTTTTTGACATTTTTTGATTAAACAGATTGTAATTGATTGTTTGCCTCGGGAAGCGTGGAGCAAAAGCCATCCATTGTCAAGAAAAGTTCATTTATAGTCACTCATGCCTAGAGAAGCCTTATTACTCGGTTTAAATGCCTTTATAATCCCATTATTGAATTTATTTTGATTTTTTTTTACAGTTTTTCATTAAATCAGATTGTAATAGATTGTTTATCTCGGGAAACATGGAACGAAAGCCATCCATTGTCAAGAAAAGATCATTTATAGTCACTCATGCCTAGAAAAGCCTTATTACTCGATTTAAATGCCTTTATAATCCCATTATTGAATTTATTTTGAATTGTTTTTACATTTTTTGATTAAAACATATTGTAATTGATTGTTTGCCTCGGGAAACGTGGAGCAAAAGCCATCCATTGTCAAGAAAAGTTCATTTATAGTCACTCATGCCTAGAAAAGCCTTATTACTCGGTTTAAATGCCTTTACAATCCCATTATTGAATTTATTTTGAATTTTTTTTACATTTTTTGTTTAAAACAGGTTGTAATAGATTATTTATCTCGGGAAACATGGAACGAAAGCCATCCATTGTCAAGAAAAGATCATTTATAGTCACTCATGTCTAGAAAAGCCTTATTACTCGGTTTAAATGCCCTTATAATCCCATTATTGAATTTATTTTAAATTATTTTTACATTTTTTTATTAAAACATACTGTAATTGATTGTTTGCCTCGGGAAACGTGGAGCAAAAGCCATCCATTGTCAAGAAAAGTTCATTTATAGTCACTCATGCCTAGAAAAGCCTTATTACTCGATTTAAATGCCTTTATAATCCCATTATTGAATTTATTTTGAATTTTTTTTACATTTTTTGATTAAAACAGATTCTAATACATTGTTTATCTCGGGAAACATGGAACGAAAGCCATCCATTGTCAAGAAAACATCATTTATATACACTCATGCCTAGAAAAGCCTTATTACTCGGTTTAAATGCCTTTATAATCCCATTATTGAATTTATTTTGAACTTTTTTGACATTTTTTGATTAAACAGATTGTATTTGATTGCTTGCCTCGGGAAACATGGAGCGAAAGCCATCCATTATCAAGAAAAGTTCATTTATAGTCACTCATGCCTAGAAAAGCCTTATTAGTCGGTTTAAATGCTTTTATAATCCCATTATCGAATTTATTTTGAATTGTTTTTACATTTTTTGATTAAAACAGATTGTATTTGATTGTTTGCCTCGGGAAACGTGGAGCAAAAGCCGTCCATTGTCAAGAAAAGTTCATTTATAGTCACTCATGCCTAGAAAAGCCTTATAACTCGGTTTAAATGCCTTTATAATCCCATTATTGAATTTATTTTGAATTGTTTTTACATTTTTTGATTAAAACAGATTGTAATTGATTGTTTGCCTCGGGAAACGTGGAGCAAAAGCCATCCATTGTCAAGAAAAGTTCATTTATAGTCACTCATGCCTAGAAAAGCCTTATTACTCGATTTAAATGCCTTTATAATCCCATTATTGAATTTATTTTGAATTGTTTTTACATTTTTTGATTAAAACATATTGTAATTGATTGTTTGCCTCGGGAAACGTGGAGTAAAAGCCATCCATTGTCAAGAAAAGTTCATTTATAGTCACTCATGCCTAGAAAAGCCTTATTACTCGATTTAAATGCCTTTATAATCCCATTATTGAATTTATTTTGAATTGTTTTTACATTTTTTGATTAAAACATATTGTAATTGATTGTTTGCCTCGGGAAACGTGGAGCAAAAGCCATCCATTGTCAAGAAAAGTTCATTTATAGTCACTCATGCCTAGAGAAGCCTTATTACTCGGTTTAAATGCCTTTATAATCCCATTATTGAATTTATTTTGATTTTTTTTTACAGTTTTTCATTAAATCAGATTGTAATAGATTGTTTATCTCGGGAAACATGGAACGAAAGCCATCCATTGTCAAGAAAAGATCATTTATAGTCACTCATGCCTAGAAAAGCCTTATTACTCGATTTAAATGCCTTTATAATCCCACTATTGAATTTATTTTGAATTGTTTTTACATTTTTTGATTAAAACATATTGTAATTGATTGTTTGCCTCGGGAAACGTGGAGCAAAAGCCATCCATTGTCAAGAAAAGTTCATTTATAGTCACCCATGCCTAGAAAAGCCTTATTACTCGATTTAAATGCCTTTATAATCCCATTATTGAATTTATTTTGAAGTTTTTTTACATTTTTTGATTAAAACAGATTCTAATACATTGTTTATCTTGAGAAACATGGAACGAAAGCCATCCATTGTCAAGAAAACATCATTTATAGTCACTCATGCCTAGAAAAGCCTTATTACTCGGTTTAAATGCCTTTATAATCCCATTATTGAATTTATTTTGAACTTTTTTGACATTTTTTGATTAAACAGATTGTAATTGATTGTTTGCCTCGGGAAGCGTGGAGCAAAAGCCATCCATTGTCAAGAAAAGTTCATTTATAGTCACTCATGCCTAGAGAAGCCTTATTACTCGGTTTAAAAGCCTTTATAATCCCATTATTGAATTTATTTTGATTTTTTTTTACAGTTTTTCATTAAATCAGATTGTAATAGATTGTTTATCTAGGGAAACATGGAACGAAAGCCATCCATTGTCAAGAAAAGATCATTTATAGTCACTCATGCCTAGAAAAGCCTTATTACTCGGTTTAAATGCCCTTATAATCCCATTATTGAATTTATTTTGAATTATTTTTACATTTTTTTATTAAGACATACTGTAATTGATTGTTTGCCTCGGGAAACGTGGAGCAAAAGCTATCCATTGTCAAGAAAAGTTCATTTATAGTCACTCATGCCTAGAAAAGCCTTATTACTCGATTTAAGTGCCTTTATAATCCCATTATTGAATTTATTTTGAATTTTTTTTACATTTTTTGATTAAAACAGATTCTAATACATTGTTTATCTCGGGAAACATGGAACGAAAGCCATCAATTGTCAAGAAAACATCATTTATATACACTCATGCCTAGAAAAGCCTTATTACTCGGTTTAAATGCCTTTATAATCCCATTATTGAATTTATTTTGAACTTTTTTTACATTTTTTGATTAAACAGATTGTAATTGATTGTTTGCCTCGGGAAGCGTGGAGCAAAAGCCATCCATTGTCAAGAAAAGTTCATTTATAGTCACTCATGCCTAGAGAAGCCTTATTACTCGGTTTAAATGCCTTTATAATCCCATTATTGAATTTATTTTGATTTTTTTTTACAGTTTTTCATTAAATCAGATTGTAATAGATTGTTTATCTCGGGAAACATGGAACGAAAGCCATCCATTGTCAAGAAAAGATCATTTATAGTCACTCATGCCTAGAAAAGCCTTATTACTCGATTTAAATGCCTTTATAATCCCATTATTGAATTTATTTTGAATTGTTTTTACATTTTTTGATTAAAACATATTGTAATTGATTGTTTGCCTCGGGAAACGTGGAGCAAAAGCCATCCATTGTCAAGAAAAGTTCATTTATAGTCACTCATGCCTAGAAAAGCCTTATTACTCGGTTTAAATGCCTTTATAATCCCATTATTGAATTTATTTTGAACTTTTTTGACATTTTTTGATTAAACAGATTGTATTTGATTGCTTGCCTCGGGAAACATGGAGCGAAAGCCATCCATTATCAAGAAAAGTTCATTTATAGTCACTCATGCCTAGAAACGCCTTATTAGTCGGTTTAAATGCTTTTATAATCCCATTATCGAATTTATTTTGAATTGTTTTTACATTTTTTGATTAAAACAGATTGTATTTCATTGTTTGCCTCGGGAAACGTGGAGCAAAAGCCATCCATTGTCAAGAAAAGTTCATTTATAGTCACTCATGCCTAGAGAAGCCTTATTACTCGGTTTAAATGCCTTTATAATCCCATTATTGAATTTATTTTGAATTGTTTTTACATTTTTTGATTAAAACATATTGTAATTGATTGTTTGGCTCGGGAAACGTTGAGCAAAAGCCATCCATTGTCAAGAAAAGTTCATTTATAGTCACTCATGCCTAGAAAAGCCTTATTACTCGATTTAAATGTCTTTATAATCCCATTATTGAATTTATTTTGAATTGTTTTTACATTTTTTAATTAAAACATATTGTAATTGGTTGTTTGCCTCGGGAAACGTGGAGCAAAAGCCATCCATTGTCAAGAAAAGTTCATTTATAGTCACTCATGCCTAGAAAAGCCTTATTACTCGGTTTAAATGCCTTTATAATCCCATTATTGAATTTATTTTGAAGTTTTTTTACATTTTTTGATTAAAACAGATTCTAATACATTGTTTATCTTGGGAAACATGGAACGAAAGCCATCCATTGTCAAGAAAACATCATTTATAGTGACTCATGCCTAGAAAAGCCTTATTACTCGGTTTCAATGCCTTTATAATCCCATTATTGAATTTATTTTGAACTTTTTTGACATTTTTTGATTAAACAGATTGTAATTGATTGTTTGCCTCGGGAAGCGTGGAGCAAAAGCCATCCATTGTCAAGAAAAGTTCATTTATAGTCACTCATGCCTAGAGAAGCCTTATTACTCGGTTTAAATGCCTTTATAATCCCATTATTGAATTTATTTTGATTTTTTTTTACAGTTTTTCATTAAATCAGATTGTAATAGATTGTTTATCTCGGGAAACATGGAACGAAAGCCATCCATTGTCAAGAAAAGATCATTTATAGTCACTCATGCCTAGAAAAGCCTTATTACTCGATTTAAATGCCTTTATAATCCCATTATTGAATTTATTTTGAATTGTTTTTATATTTTTTGATTAAAACATATTGTAATTGATTGTTTGCCTCGGGAAACGTGGAGCAAAAGCCATCCATTGTCAAGAAAAGTTCATTTATAGTCACTCATGGCTAGAAAAGCCTTATTACTCGGTTTAAATGCCTTTACAATCCCATTATTGAATTTATTTTGAATTTTTTTTACATTTTTTGATTAAAACAGGTTGTAATAGATTATTTATCTCGGGAAACATGGAACGAAAGCCATCCATTGTCAAGAAAAGATCATTTATAGTCACTCATGCCTAGAAAAGCCTTATTACTCGGTTTAAATGCCCTTATAATCCCATTATTGAATTTATTTTGAATTATTTTTACATTTTTTTATTAAAACATACTGTAATTGATTGTTTCCCTCGGGAAACGTGGAGCAAAAGCCATCCATTGTCAAGAAAAGTTCATTTATAGTCACTCATGCCTAGAAAAGCCTTATTACTCGATTTAAATGCCTTTATAATTCCATTATTGAATTTATTTTGAATTTTTTTTACATTTTTTGATTAAAACAGATTCTAATACATTGTTTATCTCGGGAAACATGGAACGAAAGCCATCCATTGTCAAGAAAACATCATTTATATACACTCATGCCTAGAAAAGCCTTATTACTCGGTTTAAATGCCTTTATAATCCCATTATTGAATTTATTTTGAACTTTTTTGACATTTTTTGATTAAACAGATTGTATTTGATTGCTTGCCTCGGGAAACATGGAGCGAAAGCCATCCATTATCAAGAAAAGTTCATTTATAGTCACTCATGCCTAGAAAAGCCTTATTACTCGATTTAAATGCCTTTATAATCCCATTATTGAATTTATTTTGAATTGTTTTTACATTTTTTGATTAAAACATATTGTAATTGATTGTTTGCCTCGGGAAACGTGGAGCAAAAGCCATCCATTGTCAAGAAAAGTTCATTTATAGTCACTCATGCCTAGAAAAGCCTTATTACTCGATTTAAATGCCTTTATAATCCCATTATTGAATTTATTTTGAATTGTTTTTACATTTTTTGATTAAAACATATTGTAATTGATTGTTTGCCTCGGGAAACGTGGAGCAAAAGCCATCCATTGTCAAGAAAAGTTCATTTATAGTCACTCATGCCTAGAAAAGCCTTATTACTCGATTTAAATGCCTTTATAATCCCATTATTGAATTTATTTTGAATTGTTTTTACATTTTTTGATTAAAACATATTGTAATTGATTGTTTGCCTCGGGAAACGTGGAGCAAAAGCCATCCATTGTCAAGAAAAGTTCATTTATAGTCACTCATGCCTAGAGAAGCCTTATTACTCGGTTTAAATGCCTTTATAATCCCATTATTGAATTTATTTTGATTTTTTTTTACAGTTTTTCATTAAATCAGATTGTAATAGATTGTTTATCTCGGGAAACATGGAACGAAAGCCATCCATTGTCAAGAAAAGATCATTTATAGTCACTCATGCCTAGAAAAGCCTTATTACTCGATTTAAATGCCTTTATAATCCCACTATTGAATTTATTTTGAATTGTTTTTACATTTTTTGATTAAAACATATTGTAATTGATTGTTTGCCTCGGGAAACGTGGAGCAAAAGCCATCCATTGTCAAGAAAAGTTCATTTATAGTCACCCATGCCTAGAAAAGCCTTATTACTCGATTTAAATGCCTTTATAATCCCATTATTGAATTTATTTTGAAGTTTTTTTACATTTTTTGATTAAAACAGATTCTAATACATTGTTTATCTTGGGAAACATGGAACGAAAGCCATCCATTGTCAAGAAAACATCATTTATAGTCACTCATGCCTAGAAAAGCCTTATTACTCGGTTTAAATGCCTTTATAATCCCATTATTGAATTTATTTTGAACTTTTTTGACATTTTTTGATTAAACAGATTGTAATTGATTGTTTGCCTCGGGAAGCGTGGAGCAAAAGCCATCCATTGTCAAGAAAAGTTCATTTATAGTCACTCATGCCTAGAGAAGCCTTATTACTCGGTTTAAATGCCTTTATAATCCCATTATTGAATTTATTTTGATTTTTTTTTTACAGTTTTTCATTAAATCAGATTGTAATAGATTGTTTATCTCGGGAAACATGGAACGAAAGCCATCCATTGTCAAGAAAAGATCATTTATAGTCACTCATGCCTAGAAAAGCCTTATTACTCGATTTAAATGCCTTTATAATCCCATTATTGAATTTATTTTGAATTGTTTTTACATTTTTTGATTAAAACATATTGTAATTGATTGTTTGCCTCGGGAAACGTGGAGCAAAAGCCATCCATTGTCAAGAAAAGTTCATTTATAGTCACTCATGCCTAGAAAAGCCTTATTACTCGGTTTAAATGCCTTTACAATCCCATTATTGAATTTATTTTGAATTTTTTTTACATTTTTTGATTAAAACAGGTTGTAATAGATTATTTATCTCGGGAAACATGGAACGAAAGCCATCCATTGTCAAGAAAAGATCATTTATAGTCACTCATGCCTAGAAAAGCCTTATTACTCGGTTTAAATGCCCTTATAATCCCATTATTGAATTTATTTTGAATTATTTTTACATTTTTTTATTAAAACATACTGTAATTGATTGTTTGCCTCGGGAAACGTGGAGCAAAAGCCATCCATTGTCAAGAAAAGTTCATTTATAGTCACTCATGCCTAGAAAAGCCTTATTACTCGATTTAAATGCCTTTATAATCCCATTATTGAATTTATTTTGAATTTTTTTTTACATTTTTTGATTAAAACAGATTCTAATACATTGTTTATCTCGGGAAACATGGAACGAAAGCCATCCATTGTCAAGAAAACATCATTTATATACACTCATGCCTAGAAAAGCCTTATTACTCGGTTTAAATGCCTTTATAATCCCATTATTGAATTTATTTTGAACTTTTTTGACATTTTTTGATTAAACAGATTGTATTTGATTGTTTGCCTCGGGAAACATGGAGCGAAAGCCATCCATTGTCAAGAAAAGTTCATTTATAGTCACTCATGCCTAGAAAAGCCTTATTAGTCAGTTTAAATGCTTTTATAATCCCATTATCGAATTTATTTTGAATTGTTTTTACATTTTTTGATTAAAACAGATTGTATTTGATTGTTTGCCTCGGGAAACGTGGAGCAAAAGCCATCCATTGTCAAGAAAAGTTCATTTATAGTCACTCATGCCTAGAAAAGCCTTATAACTCGGTTTAAATGCCTTTATAATCCCATTATTGAATTTATTTTGAATTGTTTTTACATTTTCTGATTAAAACAGATTGTAATTGATTGTTTGCCTCGGGAAACGTGGAGCAAAAGCCATCCATTGTTAAGAAAAGTTCATTTATAGTCACTCATGCCTAGAAAAGCCTTATTACTCGATTTAAATGCCTTTATAATCCCATTATTGAATTTATTTTGAACTGTTTTTACATTTTTTGATTAAAACATATTGTAATTGATTGTTTGCCTCGGGAAACGTGGAGCAAAAGCCATCTATTGTCAAGAAAAGTTCATTTATAGTCACTCATGCCTAGAGAAGCCTTATTACTCGGTTTAAATGCCTTTATAATCCCATTATTGAATTTATTTTGAATTGTTTTTACATTTTTTTATTAAAACATATTGTAATTGATTGTTTGCCTCGGGAAACGTGGAGCAAAAGCCATCCATTGTCAAGAAAAGTTCATTTATAGTCACTCATGCCTAGAGAAGCCTTATTACTCGGTTTAAATGCCTTTATAATCCCATTATTGAATTTATTTTGATTTTTTTTTACAGTTTTTCATTAAATCAGATTGTAATAGATTGTTTATCTCGAGAAACATGGAACGAAAGCCATCCATTGTCAAGAAAAGGTCATTTATAGTCACTCATGCCTAGAAAAGCCTTATTACTCGGTTTAAATGCCTTTATAATCCCATTATTGAATTTATTTTGAATTGTTTTTACATTTTCTGATTAAAACATATTGTAATTGATTGTTTGCCTCGGGAAACGTGGAGCAAAAGCCATCCATTGTCAAGAAAAGTTCATTTATAGTCACTCATGCCTAGAAAAGCCTTATAACTCGGTTTAAATGCCTTTATAATCCCATTATTGAATTTATTTTGAATTGTTTTTACATTTTCTGATTAAAACAGATTGTAATTGATTGTTTGCCTCGGGAAACGTGGAGCAAAAGCCATCCATTGTCAAGAAAGGTTCATTTATAGTCACTCATGCCTAGAAAAGCCTTATTACTCGATTTAAATGCCTTTATAATCCCATTATTGAATTTATTTTGAACTGTTTTTACATTTTTTGATTAAAACATATTGTAATTGATTGTTTGCCTCGGGAAACGTGAAGCAAAAGCCATCTATTGTCAAGAAAAGTTCATTTATAGTCACTCATGCCTAGAGAAGCCTTATTACTCGGTTTAAATGCCTTTATAATCCCATTATTGAATTTATTTTGAATTGTTTTTACATTTTTTTATTAAAACATATTGTAATTGATTGTTTGCCTCGGGAAACGTGGAGCAAAAGCCATCCATTGTCAAGAAAAGATCATTTATAGTCACTCATGCCTAGAAAAGCCTTATTACTCGATTTAAATGCCTTTATAATCCCATTATTGAATTTATTTTGAAGTTTTTTTACATTTTTTGATTAAAACAGATTCTAATACATTGTTTATCTTGGGAAACATGGAACGAAAGCCATCCATTGTCAAGAAAACATCATTTATAGTCACTCATGCCTAGAAAAGCCTTATTACTCGGTTTAAATGCCTTTATAATCCCATTATTGAATTTATTTTGAACTTTTTTGACATTTTTTGATTAAACAGATTGTAATTGATTGTTTGCCTCGGGAAGCGTGGAGCAAAAGCCATCCATTGTCAAGAAAAGTTCATTTATAGTCACTCATGCCTAGAGAAGCCTTATTACTCGGTTTAAATGCCTTTATAATCCCATTATTGAATTTATTTTGATTTTTTTTTACAGTTTTTCATTAAATCAGATTGTAATAGATTGTTTATCTCGGGAAACATGGAACGAAAGCCATCCATTGTCAAGAAAAGATCATTTATAGTCACTCATGCCTAGAAAAGCCTTATTACTCGATTTAAATGCCTTTATAATCCCATTATTGAATTTATTTTGAATTGTTTTTACATTTTTTGATTAAAACATATTGTAATTGATTGTTTGCCTCGGGAAACGTGGAGCAAAAGCCATCCATTGTCAAGAAAAGTTCATTTATAGTCACTCATGCCTAGAAAAGCCTTATTACTCGGTTTAAATGCCTTTATAATCCCATTATTGAATTTATTTTGATTTTTTTTTACAGTTTTTCATTAAATCAGATTGTAATAGATTGTTTATCTCGGGAAACATGGAACGAAAGCCATCCATTGTCAAGAAAAGTTCATTTATAGTCACTCATGCCTAGAAAAGCCTTATTACTCGATTTAAATGCCTTTATAATCCCACCATTGAATTTATTTTGAATTGTTTTTACATTTTTTGATTAAAACATATTGTAATTGATTGTTTGCCTCGGGAAACGTGGAGCAAAAGCCATCCATTGTCAAGAAAAGTTCATTTATAGTCACCCATGCCTAGAAAAGCCTTATTACTCGATTTAAATGCCTTTATAATCCCATTATTGAATTTATTTTGAAGTTTTTTTACATTTTTTGATTAAAACAGATTCTAATACATTGTTTATCTTGGGAAACATGGAACGAAAGCCATCCATTGTCAAGAAAACATCATTTATAGTCACTCATGCCTAGAAAAGCCTTATTACTCGGTTTAAATGCCTTTACAATCCCATTATTGAATTTATTTTGAATTTTTTTTACATTTTTTGATTAAAACAGGTTGTAATAGATTATTTATCTCGGGAAACATGGAACGAAAGCCATCCATTGTCAAGAAAAGATCATTTATAGTCACTCATGCCTAGAAAAGCCTTATTACTCGGTTTAAATTCCCTTATAATCCCATTATTGAATTTATTTTGAATTATTTTTACATTTTTTTATTAAAACATACTGTAATTGATTGTTTGCCTCGGGAAACGTGGAGCAAAAGCCATCCATTGTCAAGAAAAGTTCATTTATAGTCACTCATGCCTAGAAAAGCCTTATTACTCGATTTAAATGCCTTTATAATCCCATTATTGAATTTATTTTGAATTTTTTTTTACAATTTTTGATTAAAACAGATTCTAATACATTGTTTATCTCGGGAAACATGGAACGAAAGCCATCCATTGTCAAGAAAACATCATTTATATACACTCATGCCTAGAAAAGCCTTATTACTCGGTTTAAATGCCTTTATAATCCCATTATTGAATTTATTTTGAACTTTTTTGACATTTTTTGATTAAACAGATTGTATTTGATTGTTTGCCTCGGGAAACATGGAGCGAAAGCCATCCATTGTCAAGAAAAGTTCATTTATAGTCACTCATGCCTAGAAAAGCCTTATTAGTCAGTTTAAATGCTTTTATAATCCCATTATCGAATTTATTTTGAATTGTTTTTACATTTTTTGATTAAAACAGATTGTATTTGATTGTTTGCCTCGGGAAACGTGGAGCAAAAGCCATCCATTGTCAAGAAAAGTTCATTTATAGTCACTCATGCCTAGAAAAGCCTTATAACTCGGTTTAAATGCCTTTATAATCCCATTATTGAATTTATTTTGAATTGTTTTTACATTTTTTGATTAAAACAGATTGTAATTGATTGTTTGCCTCGGGAAACGTGGAGCAAAAGCCATCCATTATCAAGAAAAGTTCATTTATAGTCACTCATGCCTAGAAAAGCCTTATTACTCGATTTAAATGCCTTTATAATCCCATTATTGAATTTATTTTGAATTGTTTTTACATTTTTTGATTAAAACATATTGTAATTGATTGTTTGCCTCGGGAAACGTGGAGCAAAAGCCATCCATTGTTAAGAAAAGTTCATTTATAGTCACTCATGCCTAGAAAAGCCTTATTACTCGATTTAAATGCCTTTATAATCCCATTATTGAATTTATTTTGAACTGTTTTTACATTTTTTGATTAAAACATATTGTAATTGATTGTTTGCCTCGGGAAACGTGGAGCAAAAGCCATCTATTGTCAAGAAAAGTTCATTTATAGTCACTCATGCCTAGAGAAGCCTTATTACTCGGTTTAAATGCCTTTATAATCCCATTATTGAATTTATTTTGAATTGTTTTTACATTTTTTTATTAAAACATATTGTAATTGATTGTTTGCCTCGGGAAACGTGGAGCAAAAGCCATCCATTGTCAAGAAAAGTTCATTTATAGTCACTCATGCCTAGAGAAGCCTTATTACTCGGTTTAAATGCCTTTATAATCCCATTATTGAATTTATTTTGATTTTTTTTTACAGTTTTTCATTAAATCAGATTGTAATAGATTGTTTATCTCGAGAAACATGGAACGAAAGCCATCCATTGTCAAGAAAAGGTCATTTATAGTCACTCATGCCTAGAAAAGCCTTATTACTCGGTTTAAATGCCTTTATAATCCCATTATTGAATTTATTTTGAATTGTTTTTACATTTTCTGATTAAAACATATTGTAATTGATTGTTTGCCTCGGGAAACGTGGAGCAAAAGCCATCCATTGTCAAGAAAAGTTCATTTATAGTCACTCATGCCTAGAAAAGCCTTATAACTCGGTTTAAATGCCTTTATAATCCCATTATTGAATTTATTTTGAATTGTTTTTACATTTTCTGATTAAAACAGATTGTAATTGATTGTTTGCCTCGGGAAACGTGGAGCAAAAGCCATCCATTGTCAAGAAAGGTTCATTTATAGTCACTCATGCCTAGAAAAGCCTTATTACTCGATTTAAATGCCTTTATAATCCCATTATTGAATTTATTTTGAACTGTTTTTACATTTTTTGATTAAAACATATTGTAATTGATTGTTTGCCTCGGGAAACGTGGAGCAAAAGCCATCTATTGTCAAGAAAAGTTCATTTATAGTCACTCATGCCTAGAGAAGCCTTATTACTCGGTTTAAATGCCTTTATAATCCCATTATTGAATTTATTTTGAATTGTTTTTACATTTTTTTATTAAAACATATTGTAATTGATTGTTTGCCTCGGGAAACGTGGAGCAAAAGCCATCCATTGTCAAGAAAAGATCATTTATAGTCACTCATGCCTAGAAAAGCCTTATTACTCGATTTAAATGCCTTTATAATCTCATTATTGAATTTATTTTGAACTGTTTTTACATTTTTTGATTAAAACATATTGTAATTGATTGTTTGCCTCGGGAAACGTGGAGCAAAAGCCATCTATTGTCAAGAAAAGTTCATTTATAGTCACTCATGCCTAGAGAAGCCTTATTACTCGGTTTAAATGCCTTTATAATCCCATTATTGAATTTATTTTGAACTTTTTTGACATTTTTTGATTAAACAGATTGTATTTGATTGTTTGCCTCGGGAAACATGGAGCGAAAGCCATCCATTGTCAAGAAAAGTTCATTTATAGTCACTCATGCCTAGAAAAGCCTTATTAGTCAGTTTAAATGCTTTTATAATCCCATTATCGAATTTATTTTGAATTGTTTTTACATTTTTTGATTAAAACAGATTGTATTTGATTGTTTGCCTCGGGAAACGTGGAGCAAAAGCCATCCATTGTCAAGAAAAGTTCATTTATAGTCACTCATGCCTAGAAAAGCCTTATAACTCGGTTTAAATGCCTTTATAATCCCATTATTGAATTTATTTTGAATTGTTTTTACATTTTCTGATTAAAACAGATTGTAATTGATTGTTTGCCTCGGGAAACGTGGAGCAAAAGCCATCCATTGTCAAGAAAAGTTCATTTATAGTCACTCATGCCTAGAAAAGCCTTATTACTCGATTTAAATGCCTTTATAATCCCATTATTGAATTTATTTTGAACTGTTTTTACATTTTTTGATTAAAACATATTGTAATTGATTGTTTGCCTCGGGAAACGTGGAGCAAAAGCCATCTATTGTCAAGAAAAGTTCATTTATAGTCACTCATGCCTAGAGAAGCCTTATTACTCGGTTTAAATGCCTTTATAATCCCATTATTGAATTTATTTTGAATTGTTTTTACATTTTTTTATTAAAACATATTGTAATTGATTGTTTGCCTCGGGAAACGTGGAGCAAAAGCCATCCATTGTCAAGAAAAGTTCATTTATAGTCACTCATGCCTAGAGAAGCCTTATTACTCGGTTTAAATGCCTTTATAATCCCATTATTGAATTTATTTTGATTTTTTTTTACAGTTTTTCATTAAATCAGATTGTAATAGATTGTTTATCTCGAGAAACATGGAACGAAAGCCATCCATTGTCAAGAAAAGGTCATTTATAGTCACTCATGCCTAGAAAAGCCTTATTACTCGGTTTAAATGCCTTTATAATCCCATTATTGAATTTATTTTGAATTGTTTTTACATTTTCTGATTAAAACATATTGTAATTGATTGTTTGCCTCGGGAAACGTGGAGCAAAAGCCATCCATTGTCAAGAAAAGTTCATTTATAGTCACTCATGCCTAGAAAAGCCTTATAACTCGGTTTAAATGCCTTTATAATCCCATTATTGAATTTATTTTGAATTGTTTTTACATTTTCTGATTAAAACAGATTGTAATTGATTGTTTGCCTCGGGAAACGTGGAGCAAAAGCCATCCATTGTCAAGAAAGGTTCATTTATAGTCACTCATGCCTAGAAAAGCCTTATTACTCGATTTAAATGCCTTTATAATCCCATTATTGAATTTATTTTGAACTGTTTTTACATTTTTTGATTAAAACATATTGTAATTGATTGTTTGCCTCGGGAAACGTGGAGCAAAAGCCATCTATTGTCAAGAAAAGTTCATTTATAGTCACTCATGCCTAGAGAAGCCTTATTACTCGGTTTAAATGCCTTTATAATCCCATTATTGAATTTATTTTGAATTGTTTTTACATTTTTTTATTAAAACATATTGTAATTGATTGTTTGCCTCGGGAAACGTGGAGCAAAAGCCATCCATTGTCAAGAAAAGTTCATTTGTAGTCACTCATGCCTAGAGAAGCCTTATTACTCGGTTTAAATGCCTTTATAATCCCATTATTGAATTTATTTTGATTTTTTTTTACAGTTTTTCATTAAATCAGATTGTAATAGATTGTTTATCTCGGGAAACATGGAACGAAAACCATCCATTGTCAAGAAAAGATCATTTATAGTCACTCATGCCTAGAAAAGCCTTATTACTCGATTTAAATGCCTTTATAATCCCACTATTGAATTTATTTTGAATTGTTTTTACATTTTTTGATTAAAACATATTGTAATTGATTGTTTGCCTCGGGAAACGTGGAGCAAAAGCCATCCATTGTCAAGAAAAGTTCATTTATAGTCACTCATGCCTAGAAAAGCCTTATTACTCGGTTTAAATGCCTTTATAATCCCATTATTGAATTTATTTTGAAGTTTTTTTACATTTTTTGATTAAAACAGATTCTAATACATTGTTTATCTTGGGAAACATGGAACGAAAGCCATCCATTCTCAAGAAAACATCATTTATAGTCACTCATGCCTAGAAAAGCCTTATTACTCGGTTTAAATTCCTTTATAATCCCATTATTGAATTTATTTTGAACTTTTTTGACATTTTTTGATTAAACAGATTGTAATTGATTGTTTGCCTCGGGAAGCGTGGAGCAAAAGCCATCCATTGTCAAGAAAAGTTCATTTATAGTCACTCATGCCTAGAGAAGCCTTATTACTCGGTTTAAATGCCTTTATAATCCCATTATTGAATTTATTTTGATTTTTTTTTACAGTTTTTCATTAAATCAGATTGTAATAGATTGTTTATCTCGGGAAACATGGAACGAAAGCCATCCATTGTCAAGAAAAGATCATTTATAGTCACTCATGCCTAGAAAAGCCTTATTACTCGATTTAAATGCCCTTATAATCCCATTATTGAATTTATTTTGAATTATTTTTACATTTTTTTATTAAAACAGATTCTAATACATTGTTTATCTCGGGAAACATGGAACGAAAGCCATCCGTTGTCAAGAAAACATCATTTATAGTCACTCATGCCTAGAGAAGCCTTATTACTCGGTTTAAATGCCTTTATAATCCCATTATTGAATTTATTTTGATTTTTTTTTATAGTTTTTCATTAAATCATATTGTAATATATTGTTTATCTCGGGAAACATGGAACGAAAGACATCCATTGTCAAGAAAAGATCATTTATAGTCACTCATGCCTAGAAAAGCCTTATTACTCGGTTTAAATGCCCTTATAATCCCATTATTGAATTTATTTTGAATTATTTTTACATTTTTTTATTAAGACATACTGTAATTGATTGTTTGCCTCGGGAAACGTGGAGCAAAAGCCATCCATTGTCAAGAAAACATCATTTATATACACTCATGCCTAGAAAAGCCTTATTACTCGGTTTAAATGCCTTTATAATCCCATTATTGAATTTATTTTGAACTTTTTTGACATTTTTTGATTAAACAGATTGTAATTGATTGTTTGCCTCGGGAAGCGTGGAGCAAAAGCCATCCATTGTCAAGAAAAGTTCATTTATAGTCACTCATGCCTAGAGAAGCCTTATTACTCGGTTTAAATCCTTTATAATCCCATTATTGAATTTATTTTGATTTTTTTTTACAGTTTTTCATTAAATCAGATTGTAATAGATTGTTTATCTCGGGAAACATGGAACGAAACCAATCCATTGTCAAGAAAAGATCATTTATAGTCACTCATGCCTAGAAAAGCCTTATTACTCGATTTAAATGCCTTTATAATCCCACCATTGAATTTATTTTGAATTGTTTTTACATTTTTTGATTAAAACATATTGTAATTGATTGTTTGCCTCGGGAAACGTGGAGCAAAAGCCATCCATTGTCAAGAAAAGTTCATTTATAGTCACCCATGCCTAGAAAAGCCTTATTACTCGATTTAAATGCCTTTATAATCCCATTATTGAATTTATTTTGAAGTTTTTTTACATTTTTTGATTAAAACAGATTCTAATACATTGTTTATCTTGGGAAACATGGAACGAAAGCCATCCATTGTCAAGAAAACATCATTTATAGTCACTCATGCCTAGAAAAGCCTTATTACTCGGTTTAAATGCCTTTATAATCCCATTATTGAATTTATTTTGAACTTTTTTGACATTTTTTGATTAAACAGATTGTAATTGATTGTTTGCCTCGGGAAGCGTGGAGCAAAAGCCATCCATTGTCAAGAAAAGTTCATTTATAGTCACTCATGCCTAGAGAAGCCTTATTACTCGGTTTAAATGCCTTTATAATCCCATTATTGAATTTATTTTGATTTTTTTTTACAGTTTTTCATTAAATCAGATTGTAATAGATTGTTTATCTCGGGAAACATGGAACGAAAGCCATCCATTGTCAAGAAAAGATCATTTATAGTCACTCATGCCTAGAAAAGCCTTATTACTCGATTTAAATGCCTTTATAATCCCATTATTGAATTTATTTTGAATTGTTTTTACATTTTTTGATTAAAACATATTGTAATTGATTGTTTGCCTCGGGAAACGTGGAGCAAAAGCCATCCATTGTCAAGAAAAGTTCATTTATAGTCACTCATGCCTAGAAAAGCCTTATTACTCGGTTTAAATGCCTTTACAATCCCATTATTGAATTTATTTTGAATTTTTTTTACATTTTTTGATTAAAACAGGTTGTAATAGATTATTTATCTCGGGAAACATGGAACGAAAGCCATCCATTGTCAAGAAAAGATCATTTATAGTCACTCATGCCTAGAAAAGCCTTATTACTCGGTTTAAATGCCCTTATAATCCCATTATTGAATTTATTTTGAATTATTTTTACATTTTTTTATTAAAACATACTGTAATTGATTGTTTGCCTCGGGAAACGTGGAGCAAAAGCCATCCATTGTCAAGAAAAGTTCATTTATAGTCACTCATGCCTAGAAAAGCCTTATTACTCGATTTAAATGCCTTTATAATCCCATTATTGAATTTATTTTGAATTTTTTTTACATTTTTTGATTAAAACAGATTCTAATACATTGTTTATCTCGGGAAACATGGAACGAAAGCCATCCATTGTCAAGAAAACATCATTTATATACACTCATGCCTAGAAAAGCCTTATTACTCGGTTTAAATGCCTTTATAATCCCATTATTGAATTTATTTTGAACTTTTTTGACATTTTTTGATTAAACAGATTGTATTTGATTGCTTGCCTCGGGAAACATGGAGCGAAAGCCATCCATTATCAAGAAAAGTTCATTTATAGTCACTCATGCCTAGAAACGCCTTATTAGTCGGTTTAAATGCTTTTATAATCCCATTATCGAATTTATTTTGAATTGTTTTTACATTTTTTGATTAAAACAGATTGTATTTGATTGTTTGCCTCGGGAAACGTGGAGCAAAAGCCATCCATTGTCAAGAAAAGTTCATTTATAGTCACTCATGCCTAGAAAAGCCTTATAACTCGGTTTAAATGCCTTTATAATCCCATTATTGAATTTATTTTGAATTGTTTTTACATTTTTTGATTAAAACAGATTGTAATTGATTGTTTGCCTCGGGAAACGTGGAGCAAAAGCCATCCATTGTCAAGAAAAGTTCATTTATAGTCACTCATGCCTAGAAAAGCCTTATTACTCGATTTAAATGCCTTTATAATCCCATTATTGAATTTATTTTGAATTGTTTTTACATTTTTTGATTAAAACATATTGTAATTGATTGTTTGCCTCGGGAAACGTGGAGCAAAAGCCATCCATTGTCAAGAAAAGTTCATTTATAGTCACTCATGCCTAGAAAAGCCTTATTACTCGATTTAAATGCCTTTATAATCCCATTATTGAATTTATTTTGAATTGTTTTTACATTTTTTGATTAAAACATATTGTAATTGATTGTTTGCCTCGGGAAACGTGGAGCAAAAGCCATCCATTGTCAAGAAAAGTTCATTTATAGTCACTCATGCCTAGAGAAGCCTTATTACTCGGTTTAAATCCTTTATAATCCCATTATTGAATTTATTTTGATTTTTTTTTACAGTTTTTCATTAAATCAGATTGTAATAGATTGTTTATCTCGGGAAACATGGAACGAAACCGATCCATTGTCAAGAAAAGATCATTTATAGTCACTCATGCCTAGAAAAGCCTTATTACTCGATTTAAATGCCTTTATAATCCCACCATCGAATTTATTTTGAATTGTTTTTACATTTTTTGATTAAAACATATTGTAATTGATTGTTTGCCTCGGGAAACGTGGAGCAAAAGCCATCCATTGTCAAGAAAAGTTCATTTATAGTCACCCATGCCTAGAAAAGCCTTATTACTCGATTTAAATGCCTTTATAATCCCATTATTGAATTTATTTTGAAGTTTTTTTACATTTTTTGATTAAAACAGATTCTAATACATTGTTTATCTTGGGAAACATGGAACGAAAGCCATCCATTGTCAAGAAAACATCATTTATAGTCACTCATGCCTAGAAAAGCCTTATTACTCGGTTTAAATGCCTTTATAATCCCATTATTGAATTTATTTTGAACTTTTTTGACATTTTTTGATTAAACAGATTGTAATTGATTGTTTGCCTCGGGAAGCGTGGAGCAAAAGCCATCCATTGTCAAGAAAAGTTCATTTATAGTCACTCATGCCTAGAGAAGCCTTATTACTCGGTTTAAATGCCTTTATAATCCCATTATTGAATTTATTTTGATTTTTTTTTACAGTTTTTCATTAAATCAGATTGTAATAGATTGTTTATCTCGGGAAACATGGAACGAAAGCCATCCATTGTCAAGAAAAGATCATTTATAGTCACTCATGCCTAGAAAAGCCTTATTACTCGATTTAAATGCCTTTATAATCCCATTATTGAATTTATTTTGAATTGTTTTTACATTTTTTGATTAAAACATATTGTAATTGATTGTTTGCCTCGGGAAACGTGGAGCAAAAGCCATCCATTGTCAAGAAAAGTTCATTTATAGTCACTCATGCCTAGAAAAGCCTTATTACTCGGTTTAAATGCCTTTACAATCCCATTATTGAATTTATTTTGAATTTTTTTTACATTTTTTGATTAAAACAGGTTGTAATAGATTATTTATCTCGGGAAACATGGAACGAAAGCCATCCATTGTCAAGAAAAGATCATTTATAGTCACTCATGCCTAGAAAAGCCTTATTACTCGGTTTAAATGCCCTTATAATCCCATTATTGAATTTATTTTGAATTATTTTTACATTTTTTTATTAAAACATACTGTAATTGATTGTTTGCCTCGGGAAACGTGGAGCAAAAGCCATCCATTGTCAAGAAAAGTTCATTTATAGTCACTCATGCCTAGAAAAGCCTTATTACTCGATTTAAATGCCTTTATAATCCCATTATTGAATTTATTTTGAATTTTTTTTACATTTTTTGATTAAAACAGATTCTAATACATTGTTTATCTCGGGAAACATGGAACGAAAGCCATCCATTGTCAAGAAAACATCATTTATATACACTCATGCCTAGAAAAGCCTTATTACTCGGTTTAAATGCCTTTATAATCCCATTATTGAATTTATTTTGAACTTTTTTGACATTTTTTGATTAAACAGATTGTATTTGATTGCTTGCCTCGGGAAACATGGAGCGAAAGCCATCCATTATCAAGAAAAGTTCATTTATAGTCACTCATGCCTAGAAACGCCTTATTAGTCGGTTTAAATGCTTTTATAATCCCATTATCGAATTTATTTTGAATTGTTTTTACATTTTTTGATTAAAACAGATTGTATTTGATTGTTTGCCTCGGGAAACGTGGAGCAAAAGCCATCCATTGTCAAGAAAAGTTCATTTATAGTCACTCATGCCTAGAAAAGCCTTATAACTCGGTTTAAATGCCTTTATAATCCCATTATTGAATTTATTTTGAATTGTTTTTACATTTTTTGATTAAAACAGATTGTAATTGATTGTTTGCCTCGGGAAACGTGGAGCAAAAGCCATCCATTGTCAAGAAAAGTTCATTTATAGTCACTCATGCCTAGAAAAGCCTTATTACTCGATTTAAATGCCTTTATAATCCCATTATTGAATTTATTTTGAATTGTTTTTACATTTTTTGATTAAAACATATTGTAATTGATTGTTTGCCTCGGGAAACGTGGAGCAAAAGCCATCCATTGTCAAGAAAAGTTCATTTATAGTCACTCATGCCTAGAAAAGCCTTATTACTCGATTTAAATGCCTTTATAATCCCATTATTGAATTTATTTTGAATTGTTTTTACATTTTTTGATTAAAACATATTGTAATTGATTGTTTGCCTCGGGAAACGTGGAGCAAAAGCCATCCATTGTCAAGAAAAGTTCATTTATAGTCACTCATGCCTAGAGAAGCCTTATTACTCGGTTTAAATCCTTTATAATCCCATTATTGAATTTATTTTGATTTTTTTTTACAGTTTTTCATTAAATCAGATTGTAATAGATTGTTTATCTCGGGAAACATGGAACGAAACCAATCCATTGTCAAGAAAAGATCATTTATAGTCACTCATGCCTAGAAAAGCCTTATTACTCGATTTAAATGCCTTTATAATCCCACCATTGAATTTATTTTGAATTGTTTTTACATTTTTTGATTAAAACATATTGTAATTGATTGTTTGCCTCGGGAAACGTGGAGCAAAAGCCATCCATTGTCAAGAAAAGTTCATTTATAGTCACCCATGCCTAGAAAAGCCTTATTACTCGATTTAAATGCCTTTATAATCCCATTATTGAATTTATTTTGAAGTTTTTTTACATTTTTTGATTAAAACAGATTCTAATACATTGTTTATCTTGGGAAACATGGAACGAAAGCCATCCATTGTCAAGAAAACATCATTTATAGTCACTCATGCCTAGAAAAGCCTTATTACTCGGTTTAAATGCCTTTATAATCCCATTATTGAATTTATTTTGAACTTTTTTGACATTTTTTGATTAAACAGATTGTAATTGATTGTTTGCCTCGGGAAGCGTGGAGCAAAAGCCATCCATTGTCAAGAAAAGTTCATTTATAGTCACTCATGCCTAGAGAAGCCTTATTACTCGGTTTAAATGCCTTTATAATCCCATTATTGAATTTATTTTGATTTTTTTTTACAGTTTTTCATTAAATCAGATTGTAATAGATTGTTTATCTCGGGAAACATGGAACGAAAGCCATCCATTGTCAAGAAAAGATCATTTATAGTCACTCATGCCTAGAAAAGCCTTATTACTCGATTTAAATGCCTTTATAATCCCATTATTGAATTTATTTTGAATTGTTTTTACATTTTTTGATTAAAACATATTGTAATTGATTGTTTGCCTCGGGAAACGTGGAGCAAAAGCCATCCATTGTCAAGAAAAGTTCATTTATAGTCACTCATGCCTAGAAAAGCCTTATTACTCGGTTTAAATGCCTTTACAATCCCATTATTGAATTTATTTTGAATTTTTTTTACATTTTTTGATTAAAACAGGTTGTAATAGATTATTTATCTCGGGAAACATGGAACGAAAGCCATCCATTGTCAAGAAAAGATCATTTATAGTCACTCATGCCTAGAAAAGCCTTATTACTCGGTTTAAATGCCCTTATAATCCCATTATTGAATTTATTTTGAATTATTTTTACATTTTTTTATTAAAACATAATGTAATTGATTGTTTGCCTCGGGAAACGTGGAGCAAAAGCCATCCATTGTCAAGAAAAGTTCATTTATAGTCACTCATGCCTAGAAAAGCCTTATTACTCGATTTAAATGCCTTTATAATCCCATTATTGAATTTATTTTGAATTTTTTTTACATTTTTTGATTAAAACAGATTCTAATACATTGTTTATCTCGGGAAACATGGAACGAAAGCCATCCATTGTCAAGAAAACATCATTTATATACACTCATGCCTAGAAAAGCCTTATTACTCGGTTTAAATGCCTTTATAATCCCATTATTGAATTTATTTTGAACTTTTTTGACATTTTTTGATTAAACAGATTGTATTTGATTGCTTGCCTCGGGAAACATGGAGCGAAAGCCATCCATTATCAAGAAAAGTTCATTTATAGTCACTCATGCCTAGAAAAGCCTTATTAGTCGGTTTAAATGCTTTTATAATCCCATTATCGAATTTATTTTGAATTGTTTTTACATTTTTTGATTAAAACAGATTGTATTTGATTGTTTGCCTCGGGAAACGTGGAGCAAAAGCCATCCATTGTCAAGAAAAGTTCATTTATAGTCACTCATGCCTAGAAAAGCCTTATAACTCGGTTTAAATGCCTTTATAATCCCATTATTGAATTTATTTTGAATTGTTTTTACATTTTTTGATTAAAACAGATTGTAATTGATTGTTTGCCTCGGGAAACGTGGAGCAAAAGCCATCCATTGTCAAGAAAAGTTCATTTATAGTCACTCATGCCTAGAAAAGCCTTATTACTCGATTTAAATGCCTTTATAATCCCATTATTGAATTTATTTTGAATTGTTTTTACATTTTTTGATTAAAACATATTGTAATTGATTGTTTGCCTCGGGAAACATGGAGTAAAAGCCATCCATTGTCAAGAAAAGTTCATTTATAGTCACTCATGCCTAGAAAAGCCTTATTACTCGATTTAAATGCCTTTATAATCCCATTATTGAATTTATTTTGAATTGTTTTTACATTTTTTGATTAAAACATATTGTAATTGATTGTTTGCCTCGGGAAACGTGGAGCAAAAGCCATCCATTGTCAAGAAAAGTTCATTTATAGTCACTCATGCCTAGAGAAGCCTTATTACTCGGTTTAAATGCCTTTATAATCCCATTATTGAATTTATTTTGAATTGTTTTTACATTTTTTGATTAAAACATATTGTAATTGATTGTTTGCCTCGGGAAACGTGGAGCAAAAGCCATCCATTGTCAAGAAAAGTTCATTTATAGTCACTCATGCCTAGAAAAGCCTTATTACTCGATTTAAATGTCTTTATAATCCCATTATTGAATTTATTTTGAATTGTTTTTACATTTTTTAATTAAAACATATTGTAATTGGTTGTTTGCCTCGGGAAACGTGGAGCAAAAGCCATCCATTGTCAAGAAAAGTTCATTTATAGTCACTCATGCCTAGAAAAGCCTTATTACTCGGTTTAAATGCCTTTATAATCCCATTATTGAAGTTATTTTGAAGTTTTTTTACATTTTTTGATTAAAACAGATTCTAATACATTGTTTATCTTGGGAAACATGGAACGAAAGCCATCCATTGTCAAGAAAACATCATTTATAGTGACTCATGCCTAGAAAAGCCTTATTACTCGGTTTAAATGCCTTTATAATCCCATTATTGAATTTATTTTGAACTTTTTTGACATTTTTTGATTAAACAGATTGTGATTGATTGTTTGCCTCGGGAAGCGTGGAGCAAAAGCCATCCATTGTCAAGAAAAGTTCATTTATAGTCACTCATGCCTAGAGAAGCCTTATTACTCGGTTTAAATGCCTTTATAATCCCATTATTGAATTTATTTTGATTTTTTTTTACAGTTTTTCATTAAATCAGATTGTAATAGATTGTTTATCTCGGGAAACATGGAATGAAAGCCATCCATTGTCAAGAAAAGATCATTTATAGTCACTCATGCCTAGAAAAGCCTTATTACTCGATTTAAATGCCTTTATAATCCCATTATTGAATTTATTTTGAATTGTTTTTATATTTTTTGATTAAAACATATTGTAATTGATTGTTTGCCTCGGGAAACGTGGAGCAAAAGCCATCCATTGTCAAGAAAAGTTCATTTATAGTCACTCATGGCTAGAAAAGCCTTATTACTCGGTTTAAATGCCTTTACGATCCCATTATTGAATTTATTTTGAATTTTTTTTACATTTTTTGATTAAAACAGGTTGTAATAGATTATTTATCTCGGGAAACATGGAACGAAAGCCATCCATTGTCAAGAAAAGATCATTTATAGTCACTCATGCCTAGAAAAGCCTTATTACTCGGTTTAAATGCCCTTATAATCCCATTATTGAATTTATTTTGAATTATTTTTACATTTTTTTATTAAAACATACTGTAATTGATTGTTTGCCTCGGGAAACGTGGAGCAAAAGCCATCCATTGTCAAGAAAAGTTCATTTATAGTCACTCATGCCTAGAAAAGCCTTATTACTCGATTTAAATGCCTTTATAATCCCATTATTGAATTTATTTTGAATTTTTTTTACATTTTTTGATTAAAACAGATTCTAATACATTGTTTATCTCGGGAAACATGGAACGAAAGCCATCCATTGTCAAGAAAACATCATTTATATACACTCATGCCTAGAAAAGCCTTATTACTCGGTTTAAATGCCTTTATAATCCCATTATTGAATTTATTTTGAACTTTTTTGACATTTTTTGATTAAACAGATTGTATTTGATTGCTTGCCTCGGGAAACATGGAGCGAAAGCCATCCATTATCAAGAAAAGTTCATTTATAGTCACTCATGCCTAGAAACGCCTTATTAGTCGGTTTAAATGCTTTTATAATCCCATTATCGAATTTATTTTGAATTGTTTTTACATTTTTTGATTAAAACAGATTGTATTTGATTGTTTGCCTCGGGAAACGTGGAGCAAAAGCCATCCATTGTCAAGAAAAGTTCATTTATAGTCACTCATGCCTAGAAAAGCCTTATAACTCGGTTTAAATGCCTTTATAATCCCATTATTGAATTTATTTTGAATTGTTTTTACATTTTTTGATTAAAACAGATTGTAATTGATTGTTTGCCTCGGGAAACGTGGAGCAAAAGCCATCCATTGTCAAGAAAAGTTCATTTATAGTCACTCATGCCTAGAAAAGCCTTATTACTCGATTTAAATGCCTTTATAATCCCATTATTGAATTTATTTTGAATTGTTTTTACATTTTTTGATTAAAACATATTGTAATTGATTGTTTGCCTCGGGAAACGTGGAGCAAAAGCCATCCATTGTCAAGAAAAGTTCATTTATAGTCACTCATGCCTAGAAAAGCCTTATTACTCGATTTAAATGCCTTTATAATCCCATTATTGAATTTATTTTGAATTGTTTTTACATTTTTTGATTAAAACATATTGTAATTGATTGTTTGCCTCGGGAAACGTGGAGCAAAAGCCATCCATAGTCAAGAAAAGTTCATTTATAGTCACTCATGCCTAGAGAAGCCTTATTACTCGGTTTAAATCCTTTATAATCCCATTATTGAATTTATTTTGATTTTTTTTTACAGTTTTTCATTAAATCAGATTGTAATAGATTGTTTATCTCGGGAAACATGGAACGAAACCAATCCATTGTCAAGAAAAGATCATTTATAGTCACTCATGCCTAGAAAAGCCTTATTACTCGATTTAAATGCCTTTATAATCCCACCATTGAATTTATTTTGAATTGTTTTTACATTTTTTGATTAAAACATATTGTAATTGATTGTTTGCCTCGGGAAACGTGGAGCAAAAGCCATCCATTGTCAAGAAAAGTTCATTTATAGTCACCCATGCCTAGAAAAGCCTTATTACTCGATTTAAATGCCTTTATAATCCCATTATTGAATTTATTTTGAAGTTTTTTTACATTTTTTGATTAAAACAGATTCTAATACATTGTTTATCTTGGGAAACATGGAACGAAAGCCATCCATTGTCAAGAAAACATCATTTATAGTCACTCATGCCTAGAAAAGCCTTATTACTCGGTTTAAATGCCTTTATAATCCCATTATTGAATTTATTTTGAACTTTTTTGACATTTTTTGATTAAACAGATTGTAATTGATTGTTTGCCTCGGGAAGCGTGGAGCAAAAGCCATCCATTGTCAAGAAAAGTTCATTTATAGTCACCCATGCCTAGAAAAGCCTTATTACTCGATTTAAATGCCTTTATAATCCCATTATTGAATTTATTTTGAAGTTTTTTTACATTTTTTGATTAAAACAGATTCTAATACATTGTTTATCTTGGGAAACATGGAACGAAAGCCATCCATTGTCAAGAAAACATCATTTATAGTCACTCATGCCTAGAAAAGCCTTATTACTCGGTTTAAATGCCTTTATAATCCCATTATTGAATTTATTTTGAACTTTTTTGACATTTTTTGATTAAACAGATTGTAATTGATTGTTTGCCTCGGGAAGCGTGGAGCAAAAGCCATCCATTGTCAAGAAAAGTTCATTTATAGTCACTCATGCCTAGAGAAGCCTTATTACTCGGTTTAAATGCCTTTATAATCCCATTATTGAATTTATTTTGATTTTTTTTTACAGTTTTTCATTAAATCAGATTGTAATAGATTGTTTATCTCGGGAAACATGGAACGAAAGCCATCCATTGTCAAGAAAAGATCATTTATAGTCACTCATGCCTAGAAAAGCCTTATTACTCGATTTAAATGCCTTTATAATCCCATTATTGAATTTATTTTGAATTGTTTTTACATTTTTTGATTAAAACATATTGTAATTGATTGTTTGCCTCGGGAAACGTGGAGCAAAAGCCATCCATTGTCAAGAAAAGTTCATTTATAGTCACTCATGCCTAGAAAAGCCTTATTACTCGGTTTAAATGCCTTTACAATCCCATTATTGAATTTATTTTGAATTTTTTTTACATTTTTTGATTAAAACAGGTTGTAATAGATTATTTATCTCGGGAAACATGGAACGAAAGCCATCCATTGTCAAGAAAAGATCATTTATAGTCACTCATGCCTAGAAAAGCCTTATTACTCGGTTTAAATGCCCTTATAATCCCATTATTGAATTTATTTTGAATTATTTTTACATTTTTTTATTAAAACATACTGTAATTGATTGTTTGCCTCGGGAAACGTGGAGCAAAAGCCATCCATTGTCAAGAAAAGTTCATTTATAGTCACTCATGCCTAGAAAAGCCTTATTACTCGATTTAAATGCCTTTATAATCCCATTATTGAATTTATTTTGAATTTTTTTTACATTTTTTGATTAAAACAGATTCTAATACATTGTTTATCTCGGGAAACATGGAACGAAAGCCATCCATTGTCAAGAAAACATCATTTATATACACTCATGCCTAGAAAAGCCTTATTACTCGGTTTAAATGCCTTTATAATCCCATTATTGAATTTATTTTGAACTTTTTTGACATTTTTTGATTAAACAGATTGTATTTGATTGCTTGCCTCGGGAAACATGGAGCGAAAGCCATCCATTATCAAGAAAAGTTCATTTATAGTCACTCATGCCTAGAAAAGCCTTATTAGTCGGTTTAAATGCTTTTATAATCCCATTATCGAATTTATTTTGAATTGTTTTTACATTTTTTGATTAAAACAGATTGTATTTGATTGTTTGCCTCGGGAAACGTGGAGCAAAAGCCATCCATTGTCAAGAAAAGTTCATTTATAGTCACTCATGCCTAGAAAAGCCTTATAACTCGGTTTAAATGCCTTTATAATCCCATTATTGAATTTATTTTGAATTGTTTTTACATTTTTTGATTAAAACAGATTGTAATTGATTGTTTGCCTCGGGAAACGTGGAGCAAAAGCCATCCATTGTCAAGAAAAGTTCATTTATAGTCACTCATGCCTAGAAAAGCCTTATTACTCGATTTAAATGCCTTTATAATCCCATTATTGAATTTATTTTGAATTGTTTTTACATTTTTTGATTAAAACATATTGTAATTGATTGTTTGCCTCGGGAAACGTGGAGTAAAAGCCATCCATTGTCAAGAAAAGTTCATTTATAGTCACTCATGCCTAGAAAAGCCTTATTACTCGATTTAAATGCCTTTATAATCCCATTATTGAATTTATTTTGAATTGTTTTTACATTTTTTGATTAAAACATATTGTAATTGATTGTTTGCCTCGGGAAACGTGGAGCAAAAGCCATCCATTGTCAAGAAAAGTTCATTTATAGTCACTCATGCCTAGAGAAGCCTTATTACTCGGTTTAAATGCCTTTATAATCCCATTATTGAATTTATTTTGAATTGTTTTTACATTTTTTGATTAAAACATATTGTAATTGATTGTTTGCCTCGGGAAACGTGGAGCAAAAGCCATCCATTGTCAAGAAAAGTTCATTTATAGTCACTCATGCCTAGAAAAGCCTTATTACTCGATTTAAATGTCTTTATAATCCCATTATTGAATTTATTTTGAATTGTTTTTACATTTTTTAATTAAAACATATTGTAATTGGTTGTTTGCCTCGGGAAACGTGGAGCAAAAGCCATCCATTGTCAAGAAAAGTTCATTTATAGTCACTCATGCCTAGAAAAGCCTTATTACTCGGTTTAAATGCCTTTATAATCCCATTATTGAAGTTATTTTGAAGTTTTTTTACATTTTTTGATTAAAACAGATTCTAATACATTGTTTATCTTGGGAAACATGGAACGAAAGCCATCCATTGTCAAGAAAACATCATTTATAGTGACTCATGCCTAGAAAAGCCTTATTACTCGGTTTAAATGCCTTTATAATCCCATTATTGAATTTATTTTGAACTTTTTTGACATTTTTTGATTAAACAGATTGTGATTGATTGTTTGCCTCGGGAAGCGTGGAGCAAAAGCCATCCATTGTCAAGAAAAGTTCATTTATAGTCACTCATGCCTAGAGAAGCCTTATTACTCGGTTTAAATGCCTTTATAATCCCATTATTGAATTTATTTTGATTTTTTTTTACAGTTTTTCATTAAATCAGATTGTAATAGATTGTTTATCTCGGGAAACATGGAATGAAAGCCATCCATTGTCAAGAAAAGATCATTTATAGTCACTCATGCCTAGAAAAGCCTTATTACTCGATTTAAATGCCTTTATAATCCCATTATTGAATTTATTTTGAATTGTTTTTATATTTTTTGATTAAAACATATTGTAATTGATTGTTTGCCTCGGGAAACGTGGAGCAAAAGCCATCCATTGTCAAGAAAAGTTCATTTATAGTCACTCATGGCTAGAAAAGCCTTATTACTCGGTTTAAATGCCTTTACGATCCCATTATTGAATTTATTTTGAATTTTTTTTACATTTTTTGATTAAAACAGGTTGTAATAGATTATTTATCTCGGGAAACATGGAACGAAAGCCATCCATTGTCAAGAAAAGATCATTTATAGTCACTCATGCCTAGAAAAGCCTTATTACTCGGTTTAAATGCCCTTATAATCCCATTATTGAATTTATTTTGAATTATTTTTACATTTTTTTATTAAAACATACTGTAATTGATTGTTTGCCTCGGGAAACGTGGAGCAAAAGCCATCCATTGTCAAGAAAAGTTCATTTATAGTCACTCATGCCTAGAAAAGCCTTATTACTCGATTTAAATGCCTTTATAATCCCATTATTGAATTTATTTTGAATTTTTTTTACATTTTTTGATTAAAACAGATTCTAATACATTGTTTATCTCGGGAAACATGGAACGAAAGCCATCCATTGTCAAGAAAACATCATTTATATACACTCATGCCTAGAAAAGCCTTATTACTCGGTTTAAATGCCTTTATAATCCCATTATTGAATTTATTTTGAACTTTTTTGACATTTTTTGATTAAACAGATTGTATTTGATTGCTTGCCTCGGGAAACATGGAGCGAAAGCCATCCATTATCAAGAAAAGTTCATTTATAGTCACTCATGCCTAGAAACGCCTTATTAGTCGGTTTAAATGCTTTTATAATCCCATTATCGAATTTATTTTGAATTGTTTTTACATTTTTTGATTAAAACAGATTGTATTTGATTGTTTGCCTCGGGAAACGTGGAGCAAAAGCCATCCATTGTCAAGAAAAGTTCATTTATAGTCACTCATGCCTAGAAAAGCCTTATAACTCGGTTTAAATGCCTTTATAATCCCATTATTGAATTTATTTTGAATTGTTTTTACATTTTTTGATTAAAACAGATTGTAATTGATTGTTTGCCTCGGGAAACGTGGAGCAAAAGCCATCCATTGTCAAGAAAAGTTCATTTATAGTCACTCATGCCTAGAAAAGCCTTATTACTCGATTTAAATGCCTTTATAATCCCATTATTGAATTTATTTTGAATTGTTTTTACATTTTTTGATTAAAACATATTGTAATTGATTGTTTGCCTCGGGAAACGTGGAGCAAAAGCCATCCATTGTCAAGAAAAGTTCATTTATAGTCACTCATGCCTAGAAAAGCCTTATTACTCGATTTAAATGCCTTTATAATCCCATTATTGAATTTATTTTGAATTGTTTTTACATTTTTTGATTAAAACATATTGTAATTGATTGTTTGCCTCGGGAAACGTGGAGCAAAAGCCATCCATTGTCAAGAAAAGTTCATTTATAGTCACTCATGCCTAGAGAAGCCTTATTACTCGGTTTAAATCCTTTATAATCCCATTATTGAATTTATTTTGATTTTTTTTTACAGTTTTTCATTAAATCAGATTGTAATAGATTGTTTATCTCGGGAAACATGGAACGAAACCAATCCATTGTCAAGAAAAGATCATTTATAGTCACTCATGCCTAGAAAAGCCTTATTACTCGATTTAAATGCCTTTATAATCCCACCATTGAATTTATTTTGAATTGTTTTTACATTTTTTGATTAAAACATATTGTAATTGATTGTTTGCCTCGGGAAACGTGGAGCAAAAGCCATCCATTGTCAAGAAAAGTTCATTTATAGTCACTCATGCCTAGAGAAGCCTTATTACTCGGTTTAAATGCCTTTATAATCCCATTATTGAATTTATTTTGAATTGTTTTTACATTTTTTGATTAAAACATATTGTAATTGATTGTTTGCCTCGGGAAACGTGGAGCAAAAGCCATCCATTGTCAAGAAAAGTTCATTTATAGTCACTCATGCCTAGAAAAGCCTTATTACTCGATTTAAATGTCTTTATAATCCCATTATTGAATTTATTTTGAATTGTTTTTACATTTTTTAATTAAAACATATTGTAATTGGTTGTTTGCCTCGGGAAACGTGGAGCAAAAGCCATCCATTGTCAAGAAAAGTTCATTTATAGTCACTCATGCCTAGAAAAGCCTTATTACTCGGTTTAAATGCCTTTATAATCCCATTATTGAAGTTATTTTGAAGTTTTTTTACATTTTTTGATTAAAACAGATTCTAATACATTGTTTATCTTGGGAAACATGGAACGAAAGCCATCCATTGTCAAGAAAACATCATTTATAGTGACTCATGCCTAGAAAAGCCTTATTACTCGGTTTAAATGCCTTTATAATCCCATTATTGAATTTATTTTGAACTTTTTTGACATTTTTTGATTAAACAGATTGTGATTGATTGTTTGCCTCGGGAAGCGTGGAGCAAAAGCCATCCATTGTCAAGAAAAGTTCATTTATAGTCACTCATGCCTAGAGAAGCCTTATTACTCGGTTTAAATGCCTTTATAATCCCATTATTGAATTTATTTTGATTTTTTTTTACAGTTTTTCATTAAATCAGATTGTAATAGATTGTTTATCTCGGGAAACATGGAATGAAAGCCATCCATTGTCAAGAAAAGATCATTTATAGTCACTCATGCCTAGAAAAGCCTTATTACTCGATTTAAATGCCTTTATAATCCCATTATTGAATTTATTTTGAATTGTTTTTATATTTTTTGATTAAAACATATTGTAATTGATTGTTTGCCTCGGGAAACGTGGAGCAAAAGCCATCCATTGTCAAGAAAAGTTCATTTATAGTCACTCATGGCTAGAAAAGCCTTATTACTCGGTTTAAATGCCTTTACGATCCCATTATTGAATTTATTTTGAATTTTTTTTACATTTTTTGATTAAAACAGGTTGTAATAGATTATTTATCTCGGGAAACATGGAACGAAAGCCATCCATTGTCAAGAAAAGATCATTTATAGTCACTCATGCCTAGAAAAGCCTTATTACTCGGTTTAAATGCCCTTATAATCCCATTATTGAATTTATTTTGAATTATTTTTACATTTTTTTATTAAAACATACTGTAATTGATTGTTTGCCTCGGGAAACGTGGAGCAAAAGCCATCCATTGTCAAGAAAAGTTCATTTATAGTCACTCATGCCTAGAAAAGCCTTATTACTCGATTTAAATGCCTTTATAATCCCATTATTGAATTTATTTTGAATTTTTTTTACATTTTTTGATTAAAACAGATTCTAATACATTGTTTATCTCGGGAAACATGGAACGAAAGCCATCCATTGTCAAGAAAACATCATTTATATACACTCATGCCTAGAAAAGCCTTATTACTCGGTTTAAATGCCTTTATAATCCCATTATTGAATTTATTTTGAACTTTTTTGACATTTTTTGATTAAACAGATTGTATTTGATTGCTTGCCTCGGGAAACATGGAGCGAAAGCCATCCATTATCAAGAAAAGTTCATTTATAGTCACTCATGCCTAGAAACGCCTTATTAGTCGGTTTAAATGCTTTTATAATCCCATTATCGAATTTATTTTGAATTGTTTTTACATTTTTTGATTAAAACAGATTGTATTTGATTGTTTGCCTCGGGAAACGTGGAGCAAAAGCCATCCATTGTCAAGAAAAGTTCATTTATAGTCACTCATGCCTAGAAAAGCCTTATTACTCGATTTAAATGCCTTTATAATCCCATTATTGAATTTATTTTGAATTGTTTTTACATTTTTTGATTAAAACATATTGTAATTGATTGTTTGCCTCGGGAAACGTGGAGCAAAAGCCATCCATTGTCAAGAAAAGTTCATTTATAGTCACTCATGCCTAGAAAAGCCTTATTACTCGATTTAAATGCCTTTATAATCCCATTATTGAATTTATTTTGAATTGTTTTTACATTTTTTGATTAAAACATATTGTAATTGATTGTTTGCCTCGGGAAACGTGGAGCAAAAGCCATCCATTGTCAAGAAAAGTTCATTTATAGTCACTCATGCCTAGAGAAGCCTTATTACTCGGTTTAAATCCTTTATAATCCCATTATTGAATTTATTTTGATTTTTTTTTACAGTTTTTCATTAAATCAGATTGTAATAGATTGTTTATCTCGGGAAACATGGAACGAAACCAATCCATTGTCAAGAAAAGATCATTTATAGTCACTCATGCCTAGAAAAGCCTTATTACTCGATTTAAATGCCTTTATAATCCCACCATTGAATTTATTTTGAATTGTTTTTACATTTTTTGATTAAAACATATTGTAATTGATTGTTTGCCTCGGGAAACGTGGAGCAAAAGCCATCCATTGTCAAGAAAAGTTCATTTATAGTCACCCATGCCTAGAAAAGCCTTATTACTCGATTTAAATGCCTTTATAATCCCATTATTGAATTTATTTTGAAGTTTTTTTACATTTTTTGATTAAAACAGATTGTAATTGATTGTTTGCCTCGGGAAGCGTGGAGCAAAAGCCATCCATTGTCAAGAAAAGTTCATTTATAGTCACTCATGCCTAGAGAAGCCTTATTACTCGGTTTAAATGCCTTTATAATCCCATTATTGAATTTATTTTGATTTTTTTTTACAGTTTTTCATTAAATCAGATTGTAATAGATTGTTTATCTCGGGAAACATGGAACGAAAGCCATCCATTGTCAAGAAAAGATCATTTATAGTCACTCATGCCTAGAAAAGCCTTATTACTCGATTTAAATGCCTTTATAATCCCATTATTGAATTTATTTTGAATTGTTTTTACATTTTTTGATTAAAACATATTGTAATTGATTGTTTGCCTCGGGAAACGTGGAGCAAAAGCCATCCATTGTCAAGAAAAGTTCATTTATAGTCACTCATGCCTAGAAAAGCCTTATTACTCGGTTTAAATGCCTTTACAATCCCATTATTGAATTTATTTTGAATTTTTTTTACATTTTTTGATTAAAACAGGTTGTAATAGATTATTTATCTCGGGAAACATGGAACGAAAGCCATCCATTGTCAAGAAAAGATCATTTATAGTCACTCATGCCTAGAAAAGCCTTATTACTCGGTTTAAATGCCCTTATAATCCCATTATTGAATTTATTTTGAATTATTTTTACATTTTTTTATTAAAACATACTGTAATTGATTGTTTGCCTCGGGAAACGTGGAGCAAAAGCCATCCATTGTCAAGAAAAGTTCATTTATAGTCACTCATGCCTAGAAAAGCCTTATTACTCGATTTAAATGCCTTTATAATCCCATTATTGAATTTATTTTGAATTTTTTTTACATTTTTTGATTAAAACAGATTCTAATACATTGTTTATCTCGGGAAACATGGAACGAAAGCCATCCATTGTCAAGAAAACATCATTTATAGTCACTCATGCCTAGAAAAGCCTTATTACTCGATTTAAATGCCTTTATAATCCCACCATTGAATTTATTTTGAATTGTTTTTACATTTTTTGATTAAAACATATTGTAATTGATTGTTTGCCTCGGGAAACGTGGAGCAAAAGCCATCCATTGTCAAGAAAAGTTCATTTATAGTCACCCATGCCTAGAAAAGCCTTATTACTCGATTTAAATGCCTTTATAATCCCATTATTGAATTTATTTTGAAGTTTTTTTACATTTTTTGATTAAAACAGATTCTAATACATTGTTTATCTTGGGAAACATGGAACGAAAGCCATCCATTGTCAAGAAAACATCATTTATAGTCACTCATGCCTAGAAAAGCCTTATTACTCGGTTTAAATGCCTTTATAATCCCATTATTGAATTTATTTTGAACTTTTTTGACATTTTTTGATTAAACAGATTGTAATTGATTGTTTGCCTCGGGAAGCGTGGAGCAAAAGCCATCCATTGTCAAGAAAAGTTCATTTATAGTCACTCATGCCTAGAGAAGCCTTATTACTCGGTTTAAATGCCTTTATAATCCCATTATTGAATTTATTTTGATTTTTTTTTACAGTTTTTCATTAAATCAGATTGTAATAGATTGTTTATCTCGGGAAACATGGAACGAAAGCCATCCATTGTCAAGAAAAGATCATTTATAGTCACTCATGCCTAGAAAAGCCTTATTACTCGATTTAAATGCCTTTATAATCCCATTATTGAATTTATTTTGAATTGTTTTTACATTTTTTGATTAAAACATATTGTAATTGATTGTTTGCCTCGGGAAACGTGGAGCAAAAGCCATCCATTGTCAAGAAAAGTTCATTTATAGTCACTCATGCCTAGAAAAGCCTTATTACTCGGTTTAAATGCCTTTACAATCCCATTATTGAATTTATTTTGAATTTTTTTTACATTTTTTGATTAAAACAGGTTGTAATAGATTATTTATCTCGGGAAACATGGAACGAAAGCCATCCATTGTCAAGAAAAGATCATTTATAGTCACTCATGCCTAGAAAAGCCTTATTACTCGGTTTAAATGCCCTTATAATCCCATTATTGAATTTATTTTGAATTATTTTTACATTTTTTTATTAAAACATACTGTAATTGATTGTTTGCCTCGGGAAACGTGGAGCAAAAGCCATCCATTGTCAAGAAAAGTTCATTTATAGTCACTCATGCCTAGAAAAGCCTTATTACTCGATTTAAATGCCTTTATAATCCCATTATTGAATTTATTTTGAATTTTTTTTACATTTTTTGATTAAAACAGATTCTAATACATTGTTTATCTCGGGAAACATGGAACGAAAGCCATCCATTGTCAAGAAAACATCATTTATATACACTCATGCCTAGAAAAGCCTTATTACTCGGTTTAAATGCCTTTATAATCCCATTATTGAATTTATTTTGAACTTTTTTGACATTTTTTGATTAAACAGATTGTATTTGATTGCTTGCCTCGGGAAACATGGAGCGAAAGCCATCCATTATCAAGAAAAGTTCATTTATAGTCACTCATGCCTAGAAAAGCCTTATTAGTCGGTTTAAATGCTTTTATAATCCCATTATCGAATTTATTTTGAATTGTTTTTACATTTTTTGATTAAAACAGATTGTATTTGATCGTTTGCCTCGGGAAACGTGGAGCAAAAGCCATCCATTGTCAAGAAAAGTTCATTTATAGTCACTCATGCCTAGAAAAGCCTTATAACTCGGTTTAAATGCCTTTATAATCCCATTATTGAATTTATTTTGAATTGTTTTTACATTTTTTGATTAAAACAGATTGTAATTGATTGTTTGCCTCGGGAAACGTGGAGCAAAAGCCATCCATTGTCAAGAAAAGTTCATTTATAGTCACTCATGCCTAGAAAAGCCTTATTACTCGATTTAAATGCCTTTATAATCCCATTATTGAATTTATTTTGAATTGTTTTTACATTTTTTGATTAAAACATATTGTAATTGATTGTTTGCCTCGGGAAACGTGGAGTAAAAGCCATCCATTGTCAAGAAAAGTTCATTTATAGTCACTCATGCCTAGAAAAGCCTTATTACTCGATTTAAATGCCTTTATAATCCCATTATTGAATTTATTTTGAATTGTTTTTACATTTTTTGATTAAAACATATTGTAATTGATTGTTTGCCTCGGGAAACGTGGAGCAAAAGCCATCCATTGTCAAGAAAAGTTCATTTATAGTCACTCATGCCTAGAGAAGCCTTATTACTCGGTTTAAATGCCTTTATAATCCCATTATTGAATTTATTTTGAATTGTTTTTACATTTTTTGATTAAAACATATTGTAATTGATTGTTTGCCTCGGGAAACGTGGAGCAAAAGCCATCCATTGTCAAGAAAAGTTCATTTATAGTCACTCATGCCTAGAAAAGCCTTATTACTCGATTTAAATGTCTTTATAATCCCATTATTGAATTTATTTTGAATTGTTTTTACATTTTTTAATTAAAACATATTGTAATTGGTTGTTTGCCTCGGGAAACGTGGAGCAAAAGCCATCCATTGTCAAGAAAAGTTCATTTATAGTCACTCATGCCTAGAAAAGCCTTATTACTCGGTTTAAATGCCTTTATAATCCCATTATTGAAGTTATTTTGAAGTTTTTTTACATTTTTTGATTAAAACAGATTCTAATACATTGTTTATCTTGGGAAACATGGAACGAAAGCCATCCATTGTCAAGAAAACATCATTTATAGTGACTCATGCCTAGAAAAGCCTTATTACTCGGTTTAAATGCCTTTATAATCCCATTATTGAATTTATTTTGAACTTTTTTGACATTTTTTGATTAAACAGATTGTGATTGATTGTTTGCCTCGGGAAGCGTGGAGCAAAAGCCATCCATTGTCAAGAAAAGTTCATTTATAGTCACTCATGCCTAGAGAAGCCTTATTACTCGGTTTAAATGCCTTTATAATCCCATTATTGAATTTATTTTGATTTTTTTTTACAGTTTTTCATTAAATCAGATTGTAATAGATTGTTTATCTCGGGAAACATGGAATGAAAGCCATCCATTGTCAAGAAAAGATCATTTATAGTCACTCATGCCTAGAAAAGCCTTATTACTCGATTTAAATGCCTTTATAATCCCATTATTGAATTTATTTTGAATTGTTTTTATATTTTTTGATTAAAACATATTGTAATTGATTGTTTGCCTCGGGAAACGTGGAGCAAAAGCCATCCATTGTCAAGAAAAGTTCATTTATAGTCACTCATGGCTAGAAAAGCCTTATTACTCGGTTTAAATGCCTTTACGATCCCATTATTGAATTTATTTTGAATTTTTTTTACATTTTTTGATTAAAACAGGTTGTAATAGATTATTTATCTCGGGAAACATGGAACGAAAGCCATCCATTGTCAAGAAAAGATCATTTATAGTCACTCATGCCTAGAAAAGCCTTATTACTCGGTTTAAATGCCCTTATAATCCCATTATTGAATTTATTTTGAATTATTTTTACATTTTTTTATTAAAACATACTGTAATTGATTGTTTGCCTCGGGAAACGTGGAGCAAAAGCCATCCATTGTCAAGAAAAGTTCATTTATAGTCACTCATGCCTAGAAAAGCCTTATAACTCGGTTTAAATGCCTTTATAATCCCATTATTGAATTTATTTTGAATTGTTTTTACATTTTTTGATTAAAACAGATTGTAATTGATTGTTTGCCTCGGGAAACGTGGAGCAAAAGCCATCCATTATCAAGAAAAGTTCATTTATAGTCACTCATGCCTAGAAAAGCCTTATTACTCGATTTAAATGCCTTTATAATCCCATTATTGAATTTATTTTGAATTGTTTTTACATTTTTTGATTAAAACATATTGTAATTGATTGTTTGCCTCGGGAAACGTGGAGCAAAAGCCATCCATTGTCAAGAAAAGTTCATTTATAGTCACTCATGCCTAGAAAAGCCTTATTACTCGATTTAAATGCCTTTATAATCCCATTATTGAATTTATTTTGAATTGTTTTTACATTTTTTGATTAAAACATATTGTAATTGATTGTTTGCCTCGGGAAACGTGGAGCAAAAGCCATCCATTGTCAAGAAAAGTTCATTTATAGTCACTCATGCCTAGAGAAGCCTTATTACTCGGTTTAAATCCTTTATAATCCCATTATTGAATTTATTTTGATTTTTTTTTACAGTTTTTCATTAAATCAGATTGTAATAGATTGTTTATCTCGGGAAACATGGAACGAAACCAATCCATTGTCAAGAAAAGATCATTTATAGTCACTCATGCCTAGAAAAGCCTTATTACTCGATTTAAATGCCTTTATAATCCCATTATTGAATTTATTTTGAATTGTTTTTACATTTTTTGATTAAAACATATTGTAATTGATTGTTTGCCTCGGGAAACGTGGAGTAAAAGCCATCCATTGTCAAGAAAAGTTCATTTATAGTCACTCATGCCTAGAAAAGCCTTATTACTCGATTTAAATGCCTTTATAATCCCATTATTGAATTTATTTTGAATTGTTTTTACATTTTTTGATTAAAACATATTGTAATTGATTGTTTGCCTCGGGAAACGTGGAGCAAAAGCCATCCATTGTCAAGAAAAGTTCATTTATAGTCACTCATGCCTAGAGAAGCCTTATTACTCGGTTTAAATGCCTTTATAATCCCATTATTGAATTTATTTTGAATTGTTTTTACATTTTTTGATTAAAACATATTGTAATTGATTGTTTGCCTCGGGAAACGTGGAGCAAAAGCCATCCATTGTCAAGAAAAGTTCATTTATATTCACTCATGCCTAGAAAAGCCTTATTACTCGATTTAAATGTCTTTATAATCCCATTATTGAATTTATTTTGAATTGTTTTTACATTTTTTAATTAAAACATATTGTAATTGGTTGTTTGCCTCGGGAAACGTGGAGCAAAAGCCATCCATTGTCAAGAAAAGTTCATTTATAGTCACTCATGCCTAGAAAAGCCTTATTACTCGGTTTAAATGCCTTTATAATCCCATTATTGAAGTTATTTTGAAGTTTTTTTACATTTTTTGATTAAAACAGATTCTAATACATTGTTTATCTTGGGAAACATGGAACGAAAGCCATCCATTGTCAAGAAAACATCATTTATAGTGACTCATGCCTAGAAAAGCCTTATTACTCGGTTTAAATGCCTTTATAATCCCATTATTGAATTTATTTTGAACTTTTTTGACATTTTTTGATTAAACAGATTGTGATTGATTGTTTGCCTCGGGAAGCGTGGAGCAAAAGCCATCCATTGTCAAGAAAAGTTCATTTATAGTCACTCATGCCTAGAGAAGCCTTATTACTCGGTTTAAATGCCTTTATAATCCCATTATTGAATTTATTTTGATTTTTTTTTACAGTTTTTCATTAAATCAGATTGTAATAGATTGTTTATCTCGGGAAACATGGAATGAAAGCCATCCATTGTCAAGAAAAGATCATTTATAGTCACTCATGCCTAGAAAAGCCTTATTACTCGATTTAAATGCCTTTATAATCCCATTATTGAATTTATTTTGAATTGTTTTTATATTTTTTGATTAAAACATATTGTAATTGATTGTTTGCCTCGGGAAACGTGGAGCAAAAGCCATCCATTGTCAAGAAAAGTTCATTTATAGTCACTCATGGCTAGAAAAGCCTTATTACTCGGTTTAAATGCCTTTACGATCCCATTATTGAATTTATTTTGAATTTTTTTTACATTTTTTGATTAAAACAGGTTGTAATAGATTATTTATCTCGGGAAACATGGAACGAAAGCCATCCATTGTCAAGAAAAGATCATTTATAGTCACTCATGCCTAGAAAAGCCTTATTACTCGGTTTAAATGCCCTTATAATCCCATTATTGAATTTATTTTGAATTATTTTTACATTTTTTTATTAAAACATACTGTAATTGATTGTTTGCCTCGGGAAACGTGGAGCAAAAGCCATCCATTGTCAAGAAAAGTTCATTTATAGTCACTCATGCCTAGAAAAGCCTTATTACTCGATTTAAATGCCTTTATAATCCCATTATTGAATTTTTTTTGAATTTTTTTTACATTTTTTGATTAAAACAGATTCTAATACATTGTTTATCTCGGGAAACATGGAACGAAAGCCATCCATTGTCAAGAAAACATCATTTATATACACTCATGCCTAGAAAAGCCTTATTACTCGGTTTAAATGCCTTTATAATCCCATTATTGAATTTATTTTGAACTTTTTTGACATTTTTTGATTAAACAGATTGTATTTGATTGCTTGCCTCGGGAAACATGGAGCGAAAGCCATCCATTATCAAGAAAAGTTCATTTATAGTCACTCATGCCTAGAAACGCCTTATTAGTCGGTTTAAATGCTTTTATAATCCCATTATCGAATTTATTTTGAATTGTTTTTACATTTTTTGATTAAAACAGATTGTATTTGATTGTTTGCCTCGGGAAACGTGGAGCAAAAGCCATCCATTGTCAAGAAAAGTTCATTTATAGTCACTCATGCCTAGAAAAGCCTTATAACTCGGTTTAAATGCCTTTATAATCCCATTATTGAATTTATTTTGAATTGTTTTTACATTTTTTGATTAAAACAGATTGTAATTGATTGTTTGCCTCGGGAAACGTGGAGCAAAAGCCATCCATTGTCAAGAAAAGTTCATTTATAGTCACTCATGCCTAGAAAAGCCTTATAACTCGGTTTAAATGCCTTTATAATCCCATTATTGAATTTATTTTGAATTGTTTTTACATTTTTTGATTAAAACAGATTGTAATTGATTGTTTGCCTCGGGAAACGTGGAGCAAAAGCCATCCATTGTCAAGAAAAGTTCATTTATAGTCACTCATGCCTAGAAAAGCCTTATTACTCGATTTAAATGCCTTTATAATCCCATTATTGAATTTATTTTGAATTGTTTTTACATTTTTTGATTAAAACATATTGTAATTGATTGTTTGCCTCGGGAAACGTGGAGCAAAAGCCATCCATTGTCAAGAAAAGTTCATTTATAGTCACTCATGCCTAGAAAAGCCTTATTACTCGATTTAAATGCCTTTATAATCCCATTATTGAATTTATTTTGAATTGTTTTTACATTTTTTGATTAAAACATATTGTAATTGATTGTTTGCCTCGGGAAACGTGGAGCAAAAGCCATCCATTGTCAAGAAAAGTTCATTTATAGTCACTCATGCCTAGAGAAGCCTTATTACTCGGTTTAAATCCTTTATAATCCCATTATTGAATTTATTTTGATTTTTTTTTACAGTTTTTCATTAAATCAGATTGTAATAGATTGTTTATCTCGGGAAACATGGAACGAAACCAATCCATTGTCAAGAAAAGATCATTTATAGTCACTCATGCCTAGAAAAGCCTTATTACTCGATTTAAATGCCTTTATAATCCCACCATTGAATTTATTTTGAATTGTTTTTACATTTTTTGATTAAAACATATTGTAATTGATTGTTTGCCTCGGGAAACGTGGAGCAAAAGCCATCCATTGTCAAGAAAAGTTCATTTATAGTCACCCATGCCTAGAAAAGCCTTATTACTCGATTTAAATGCCTTTATAATCCCCTTATTGAATTTATTTTGAAGTTTTTTTACATTTTTTGATTAAAACAGATTCTAATACATTGTTTATCTTGGGAAACATGGAACGAAAGCCATCCATTGTCAAGAAAACATCATTTATAGTCACTCATGCCTAGAAAAGCCTTATTACTCGGGTTAAATGCCTTTATAATCCCATTATTGAATTTATTTTGAACTTTTTTGACATTTTTTGATTAAACAGATTGTAATTGATTGTTTGCCTCGGGAAGCGTGGAGCAAAAGCCATCCATTGTCAAGAAAAGTTCATTTATAGTCACTCATGCCTAGAGAAGCCTTATTACTCGGTTTAAATGCCTTTATAATCCCATTATTGAATTTATTTTGATTTTTTTTTACAGTTTTTCATTAAATCAGATTGTAATAGATTGTTTATCTCGGGAAACATGGAACGAAAGCCATCCATTGTCAAGAAAAGATCATTTATAGTCACTCATGCCTAGAAAAGCCTTATTACTCGATTTAAATGCCTTTATAATCCCATTATTGAATTTATTTTGAATTGTTTTTACATTTTTTGATTAAAACATATTGTAATTGATTGTTTGCCTCGGGAAACGTGGAGCAAAAGCCATCCATTGTCAAGAAAAGTTCATTTATAGTCACTCATGCCTAGAAAAGCCTTATTACTCGGTTTAAATGCCTTTACAATCCCATTATTGAATTTATTTTGAATTTTTTTTACATTTTTTGATTAAAACAGGTTGTAATAGATTATTTATCTCGGGAAACATGGAACGAAAGCCATCCATTGTCAAGAAAAGATCATTTATAGTCACTCATGCCTAGAAAAGCCTTATTACTCGGTTTAAATGCCCTTATAATCCCATTATTGAATTTATTTTGAATTATTTTTACATTTTTTTATTAAAACATACTGTAATTGATTGTTTGCCTCGGGAAACGTGGAGCAAAAGACATCCATTGTCAAGAAAAGTTCATTTATAGTCACTCATGGCTAGAAAAGCCTTATTACTCGGTTTAAATGCCTTTACAATCCCATTATTGAATTTATTTTGAATTTTTTTTACATTTTTTGATTAAAACAGGTTGTAATAGATTATTTATCTCGGGAAACATGGAACGAAAGCCATCCATTGTCAAGAAAAGATCATTTATAGTCACTCATGCCTAGAAAAGCCTTATTACTCGGTTTAAATGCCCTTATAATCCCATTATTGAATTTATTTTGAATTATTTTTACATTTTTTTATTAAAACATACTGTAATTGATTGTTTGCCTCGGGAAACGTGGAGCAAAAGCCATCCATTGTCAAGAAAAGTTCATTTATAGTCACTCATGCCTAGAAAAGCCTTATTACTCGATTTAAATGCCTTTATAATCCCATTATTGAATTTATTTTGAATTTTTTTTACATTTTTTGATTAAAACAGATTCTAATACATTGTTTATCTCGGGAAACATGGAACGAAAGCCATCCATTGTCAAGAAAACATCATTTATATACACTCATGCCTAGAAAAGCCTTATTACTCGGTTTAAATGCCTTTATAATCCCATTATTGAATTTATTTTGAACTTTTTTGACATTTTTTGATTAAACAGATTGTATTTGATTGCTTGCCTCGGGAAACATGGAGCGAAAGCCATCCATTATCAAGAAAAGTTCATTTATAGTCACTCATGCCTAGAAAAGCCTTATTAGTCGGTTTAAATGCTTTTATAATCCCATTATCGAATTTATTTTGAATTGTTTTTACATTTTTTGATTAAAACAAGATGTATTTGATTGTTTGCCTCGGGAAACGTGGAGCAAAAGCCATCCATTGTCAAGAAAAGTTCATTTATAGTCACTCATGCCTAGAAAAGCCTTATTACTCGGTTTAAATGCCTTTATAATCCCATTAATGAATTTATTTTGAACTTTTTTGACATTTTTTGATTAAACAGATTGTAATTGATTGTTTGCCTCGGGAAGCGTGGAGCAAAAGCCATCCATTGTCAAGAAAAGTTCATTTATAGTCACTCATGCCTAGAGAAGCCTTATTACTCGGTTTAAATGCCTTTATAATCCCATTATTGAATTTATTTTGATTTTTTTTTACAGTTTTTCATTAAATCAGATTGTAATATATTGTTTATCTCGGGAAACATGGAACGAAAGCCATCCATTGTCAAGAAAAGATCATTTATAGTCACTCATGCCTAGAAAAGCCTTATTACTCGGTTTAAATGCCCTTATAATCCCATTATTGAATTTATTTTGAATTATTTTTACATTTTTTTATTAAGACATACTGTAATTGATTGTTTGCCTCGGGAAACGTGGAGCAAAAGCCATCCATTGTCAAGAAAAGTTCATTTATAGTCACTCATGCCTAGAAAAGCCTTATTACTCGATTTAAGTGCCTTTATAATCCCATTATTGAATTTATTTTGAATTTTTTTTACATTTTTTGATTAAAACAGATTCTAATACATTGTTTATCTCGGGAAACATGGAACGAAAGCCATCAATTGTCAAGAAAACATCATTTATATACACTCATGCCTAGAAAAGCCTTATTACTCGGTTTAAATGCCTTTATAATCCCATTATTGAATTTATTTTGAACTTTTTTGACATTTTTTGATTAAACAGATTGTATTTGATTGTTTGCCTCGGGAAACATGGAGCGAAAGCCATCCATTGTCAAGAAAAGTTCATTTATAGTCACTCATGCCTAGAAAAGCCTTATTAGTCGGTTTAAATGCTTTTATAATCCCATTATCGAATTTATTTTGAATTGTTTTTACATTTTTTGATTAAAACAGATTGTATTTGATTGTTTGCCTCGGGAAACGTGGAGCAAAAGCCATCCATTGTCAAGAAAAGTTCATTTATAGTCACTCATGCCTAGAAAAGCCTTATAACTCGGTTTATATGCCTTTATAATCCCATTATTGAATTTATTTTGAATTGTTTTTACATTTTTTGATTAAAACAGATTGTAATTGATTGTTTGCCTCGGGAAACGTGGAGCAAAAGCCATCCATTGTCAAGAAAAGTTCATTTATAGTCACTCATGCCTAGAAAAGCCTTATTACTCGATTTAAATGCCTTTATAATCCCATTATTGAATTTATTTTGAACTGTTTTTACATTTTTTTATTAAAACATATTGTAGTTGATTGTTTGCCTCGGGAAACGTGGAGCAAAAGCCATCCATTGTCAAGAAAAGTTCATTTATAGTCACTCATGCCTAGAGAAGCCTTATTACTCGGTTTAAATGCCTTTATAATCCCATTATTGAATTTATTTTGAATTGTTTTTACATTTTTTGATTAAAACATATTGTAATTGATTGTTTGTCTCGGGAAACGTGGAGCAAAAGCCATCCATTGTCAAGAAAAGTTCATTTATAGTCACTCATGCCTAGAGAAGCCTTATTACTCGGTTTAAATGCCTTTATAATCCCATTATTGAATTTATTTTGAATTGTTTTTACATTTTTTGATTAAAACATATTGTAATTGATTGTTTGGCTCGGGAAACGTTGAGCAAAAGCCATCCATTATCAAGAAAAGTTCATTTATAGTCACTCATGCCTAGAAAAGCCTTATTACTCGATTTAAATGCCTTTATAATCCCATTATTGAATTTATTTTGAATTGTTTTTACATTTTTTGATTAAAACATATTGTAATTGATTGTTTGCCTCGGGAAACGTGGAGCAAAAGCCATCCATTGTCAAGAAAAGTTCATTTATAGTCACTCATGCCTAGAAAAGCCTTATTACTCGATTTAAATGCCTTTATAATCCCATTATTGAATTTATTTTGAATTGTTTTTACATTTTTTGATTAAAACAGATTCTAATACATTGTTTATCTCGGGAAACATGGAACGAAAGCCATCCATTGTCAAGAAAACATCATTTATATACACTCATGCCTAGAAAAGCCTTATTACTCGGTTTAAATGCCTTTATAATCCCATTATTGAATTTATTTTGAATTGTTTTTACATTTTTTGATTAAAACATATTGTAATTGATTGTTTGTCTCGGGAAACGTGGAGCAAAAGCCATCCATTGTCAAGAAAAGTTCATTTATAGTCACTCATGCCTAGAGAAGCCTTATTACTCGGTTTAAATGCCTTTATAATCCCATTATTGAATTTATTTTGAATTGTTTTTACATTTTTTGATTAAAACATATTGTAATTGATTGTTTGGCTCGGGAAACGTTGAGCAAAAGCCATCCATTATCAAGAAAAGTTCATTTATAGTCACTCATGCCTAGAAAAGCCTTATTACTCGATTTAAATGCCTTTATAATCCCATTATTGAATTTATTTTGAATTGTTTTTACATTTTTTGATTAAAACATATTGTAATTGATTGTTTGCCTCGGGAAACGTGGAGCAAAAGCCATCCATTGTCAAGAAAAGTTCATTTATAGTCACTCATGCCTAGAAAAGCCTTATTACTCGATTTAAATGCCTTTATAATCCCATTATTGAATTTATTTTGAATTGTTTTTACATTTTTTGATTAAAACATATTGTAATTGATTGTTTGCCTCGGGAAACGTGGAGCAAAAGCCATCCATTGTCAAGAAAAGTTCATTTATAGTCACTCATGCCTAGAGAAGCCTTATTACTCGGTTTAAATCCTTTATAATCCCATTATTGAATTTATTTTGATTTTTTTTTACAGTTTTTCATTAAATCAGATTGTAATAGATTGTTTATCTCGGGAAACATGGAACGAAACCAATCCATTGTCAAGAAAAGATCATTTATAGTCACTCATGCCTAGAAAAGCCTTATTACTCGATTTAAATGCCTTTATAATCCCATTATTGAATTTATTTTGAATTGTTTTTACATTTTTTGATTAAAACATATTGTAATTGATTGTTTGCCTCGGGAAACGTGGAGTAAAAGCCATCCATTGTCAAGAAAAGTTCATTTATAGTCACTCATGCCTAGAAAAGCCTTATTACTCGATTTAAATGCCTTTATAATCCCATTATTGAATTTATTTTGAATTGTTTTTACATTTTTTGATTAAAACATATTGTAATTGATTGTTTGCCTCGGGAAACGTGGAGCAAAAGCCATCCATTGTCAAGAAAAGTTCATTTATAGTCACTCATGCCTAGAGAAGCCTTATTACTCGGTTTAAATGCCTTTATAATCCCATTATTGAATTTATTTTGAATTGTTTTTACATTTTTTGATTAAAACATATTGTAATTGATTGTTTGCCTCGGGAAACGTGGAGCAAAAGCCATCCATTGTCAAGAAAAGTTCATTTATAGTCACTCATGCCTAGAAAAGCCTTATTACTCGATTTAAATGTCTTTATAATCCCATTATTGAATTTATTTTGAATTGTTTTTACATTTTTTAATTAAAACATATTGTAATTGGTTGTTTGCCTCGGGAAACGTGGAGCAAAAGCCATCCATTGTCAAGAAAAGTTCATTTATAGTCACTCATGCCTAGAAAAGCCTTATTACTCGGTTTAAATGCCTTTATAATCCCATTATTGAAGTTATTTTGAAGTTTTTTTACATTTTTTGATTAAAACAGATTCTAATACATTGTTTATCTTGGGAAACATGGAACGAAAGCCATCCATTGTCAAGAAAACATCATTTATAGTGACTCATGCCTAGAAAAGCCTTATTACTCGGTTTAAATGCCTTTATAATCCCATTATTGAATTTATTTTGAACTTTTTTGACATTTTTTGATTAAACAGATTGTGATTGATTGTTTGCCTCGGGAAGCGTGGAGCAAAAGCCATCCATTGTCAAGAAAAGTTCATTTATAGTCACTCATGCCTAGAGAAGCCTTATTACTCGGTTTAAATGCCTTTATAATCCCATTATTGAATTTATTTTGATTTTTTTTTACAGTTTTTCATTAAATCAGATTGTAATAGATTGTTTATCTCGGGAAACATGGAATGAAAGCCATCCATTGTCAAGAAAAGATCATTTATAGTCACTCATGCCTAGAAAAGCCTTATTACTCGATTTAAATGCCTTTATAATCCCATTATTGAATTTATTTTGAATTGTTTTTATATTTTTTGATTAAAACATATTGTAATTGATTGTTTGCCTCGGGAAACGTGGAGCAAAAGCCATCCATTGTCAAGAAAAGTTCATTTATAGTCACTCATGGCTAGAAAAGCCTTATTACTCGGTTTAAATGCCTTTACGATCCCATTATTGAATTTATTTTGAATTTTTTTTACATTTTTTGATTAAAACAGGTTGTAATAGATTATTTATCTCGGGAAACATGGAACGAAAGCCATCCATTGTCAAGAAAAGATCATTTATAGTCACTCATGCCTAGAAAAGCCTTATTACTCGGTTTAAATGCCCTTATAATCCCATTATTGAATTTATTTTGAATTATTTTTACATTTTTTTATTAAAACATACTGTAATTGATTGTTTGCCTCGGGAAACGTGGAGCAAAAGCCATCCATTGTCAAGAAAAGTTCATTTATAGTCACTCATGCCTAGAAAAGCCTTATTACTCGATTTAAATGCCTTTATAATCCCATTATTGAATTTTTTTTGAATTTTTTTTACATTTTTTGATTAAAACAGATTCTAATACATTGTTTATCTCGGGAAACATGGAACGAAAGCCATCCATTGTCAAGAAAACATCATTTATATACACTCATGCCTAGAAAAGCCTTATTACTCGGTTTAAATGCCTTTATAATCCCATTATTGAATTTATTTTGAACTTTTTTGACATTTTTTGATTAAACAGATTGTATTTGATTGCTTGCCTCGGGAAACATGGAGCGAAAGCCATCCATTATCAAGAAAAGTTCATTTATAGTCACTCATGCCTAGAAACGCCTTATTAGTCGGTTTAAATGCTTTTATAATCCCATTATCGAATTTATTTTGAATTGTTTTTACATTTTTTGATTAAAACAGATTGTATTTGATTGTTTGCCTCGGGAAACGTGGAGCAAAAGCCATCCATTGTCAAGAAAAGTTCATTTATAGTCACTCATGCCTAGAAAAGCCTTATAACTCGGTTTAAATGCCTTTATAATCCCATTATTGAATTTATTTTGAATTGTTTTTACATTTTTTGATTAAAACAGATTGTAATTGATTGTTTGCCTCGGGAAACGTGGAGCAAAAGCCATCCATTGTCAAGAAAAGTTCATTTATAGTCACTCATGCCTAGAAAAGCCTTATTACTCGATTTAAATGCCTTTATAATCCCATTATTGAATTTATTTTGAATTGTTTTTACATTTTTTGATTAAAACATATTGTAATTGATTGTTTGCCTCGGGAAACGTGGAGCAAAAGCCATCCATTGTCAAGAAAAGTTCATTTATAGTCACTCATGCCTAGAAAAGCCTTATTACTCGATTTAAATGCCTTTATAATCCCATTATTGAATTTATTTTGAATTGTTTTTACATTTTTTGATTAAAACATATTGTAATTGATTGTTTGCCTCGGGAAACGTGGAGCAAAAGCCATCCATTGTCAAGAAAAGTTCATTTATAGTCACTCATGCCTAGAGAAGCCTTATTACTCGGTTTAAATCCTTTATAATCCCATTATTGAATTTATTTTGATTTTTTTTTACAGTTTTTCATTAAATCAGATTGTAATAGATTGTTTATCTCGGGAAACATGGAACGAAACCAATCCATTGTCAAGAAAAGATCATTTATAGTCACTCATGCCTAGAAAAGCCTTATTACTCGATTTAAATGCCTTTATAATCCCACCATTGAATTTATTTTGAATTGTTTTTACATTTTTTGATTAAAACATATTGTAATTGATTGTTTGCCTCGGGAAACGTGGAGCAAAAGCCATCCATTGTCAAGAAAAGTTCATTTATAGTCACCCATGCCTAGAAAAGCCTTATTACTCGATTTAAATGCCTTTATAATCCCCTTATTGAATTTATTTTGAAGTTTTTTTACATTTTTTGATTAAAACAGATTCTAATACATTGTTTATCTTGGGAAACATGGAACGAAAGCCATCCATTGTCAAGAAAACATCATTTATAGTCACTCATGCCTAGAAAAGCCTTATTACTCGGGTTAAATGCCTTTATAATCCCATTATTGAATTTATTTTGAACTTTTTTGACATTTTTTGATTAAACAGATTGTAATTGATTGTTTGCCTCGGGAAGCGTGGAGCAAAAGCCATCCATTGTCAAGAAAAGTTCATTTATAGTCACTCATGCCTAGAGAAGCCTTATTACTCGGTTTAAATGCCTTTATAATCCCATTATTGAATTTATTTTGATTTTTTTTTACAGTTTTTCATTAAATCAGATTGTAATAGATTGTTTATCTCGGGAAACATGGAACGAAAGCCATCCATTGTCAAGAAAAGATCATTTATAGTCACTCATGCCTAGAAAAGCCTTATTACTCGATTTAAATGCCTTTATAATCCCATTATTGAATTTATTTTGAATTGTTTTTACATTTTTTGATTAAAACATATTGTAATTGATTGTTTGCCTCGGGAAACGTGGAGCAAAAGCCATCCATTGTCAAGAAAAGTTCATTTATAGTCACTCATGCCTAGAAAAGCCTTATTACTCGGTTTAAATGCCTTTACAATCCCATTATTGAATTTATTTTGAATTTTTTTTACATTTTTTGATTAAAACAGGTTGTAATAGATTATTTATCTCGGGAAACATGGAACGAAAGCCATCCATTGTCAAGAAAAGATCATTTATAGTCACTCATGCCTAGAAAAGCCTTATTACTCGGTTTAAATGCCCTTATAATCCCATTATTGAATTTATTTTGAATTATTTTTACATTTTTTTATTAAAACATACTGTAATTGATTGTTTGCCTCGGGAAACGTGGAGCAAAAGACATCCATTGTCAAGAAAAGTTCATTTATAGTCACTCATGGCTAGAAAAGCCTTATTACTCGGTTTAAATGCCTTTACAATCCCATTATTGAATTTATTTTGAATTTTTTTTACATTTTTTGATTAAAACAGGTTGTAATAGATTATTTATCTCGGGAAACATGGAACGAAAGCCATCCATTGTCAAGAAAAGATCATTTATAGTCACTCATGCCTAGAAAAGCCTTATTACTCGGTTTAAATGCCCTTATAATCCCATTATTGAATTTATTTTGAATTATTTTTACATTTTTTTATTAAAACATACTGTAATTGATTGTTTGCCTCGGGAAACGTGGAGCAAAAGCCATCCATTGTCAAGAAAAGTTCATTTATAGTCACTCATGCCTAGAAAAGCCTTATTACTCGATTTAAATGCCTTTATAATCCCATTATTGAATTTATTTTGAATTTTTTTTACATTTTTTGATTAAAACAGATTCTAATACATTGTTTATCTCGGGAAACATGGAACGAAAGCCATCCATTGTCAAGAAAACATCATTTATATACACTCATGCCTAGAAAAGCCTTATTACTCGGTTTAAATGCCTTTATAATCCCATTATTGAATTTATTTTGAACTTTTTTGACATTTTTTGATTAAACAGATTGTATTTGATTGCTTGCCTCGGGAAACATGGAGCGAAAGCCATCCATTATCAAGAAAAGTTCATTTATAGTCACTCATGCCTAGAAAAGCCTTATTAGTCGGTTTAAATGCTTTTATAATCCCATTATCGAATTTATTTTGAATTGTTTTTACATTTTTTGATTAAAACAAGATGTATTTGATTGTTTGCCTCGGGAAACGTGGAGCAAAAGCCATCCATTGTCAAGAAAAGTTCATTTATAGTCACTCATGCCTAGAAAAGCCTTATTACTCGGTTTAAATGCCTTTATAATCCCATTAATGAATTTATTTTGAACTTTTTTGACATTTTTTGATTAAACAGATTGTAATTGATTGTTTGCCTCGGGAAGCGTGGAGCAAAAGCCATCCATTGTCAAGAAAAGTTCATTTATAGTCACTCATGCCTAGAGAAGCCTTATTACTCGGTTTAAATGCCTTTATAATCCCATTATTGAATTTATTTTGATTTTTTTTTACAGTTTTTCATTAAATCAGATTGTAATATATTGTTTATCTCGGGAAACATGGAACGAAAGCCATCCATTGTCAAGAAAAGATCATTTATAGTCACTCATGCCTAGAAAAGCCTTATTACTCGGTTTAAATGCCCTTATAATCCCATTATTGAATTTATTTTGAATTATTTTTACATTTTTTTATTAAGACATACTGTAATTGATTGTTTGCCTCGGGAAACGTGGAGCAAAAGCCATCCATTGTCAAGAAAAGTTCATTTATAGTCACTCATGCCTAGAAAAGCCTTATTACTCGATTTAAGTGCCTTTATAATCCCATTATTGAATTTATTTTGAATTTTTTTTACATTTTTTGATTAAAACAGATTCTAATACATTGTTTATCTCGGGAAACATGGAACGAAAGCCATCAATTGTCAAGAAAACATCATTTATATACACTCATGCCTAGAAAAGCCTTATTACTCGGTTTAAATGCCTTTATAATCCCATTATTGAATTTATTTTGAACTTTTTTGACATTTTTTGATTAAACAGATTGTATTTGATTGTTTGCCTCGGGAAACATGGAGCGAAAGCCATCCATTGTCAAGAAAAGTTCATTTATAGTCACTCATGCCTAGAAAAGCCTTATTAGTCGGTTTAAATGCTTTTATAATCCCATTATCGAATTTATTTTGAATTGTTTTTACATTTTTTGATTAAAACAGATTGTATTTGATTGTTTGCCTCGGGAAACGTGGAGCAAAAGCCATCCATTGTCAAGAAAAGTTCATTTATAGTCACTCATGCCTAGAAAAGCCTTATAACTCGGTTTATATGCCTTTATAATCCCATTATTGAATTTATTTTGAATTGTTTTTACATTTTTTGATTAAAACAGATTGTAATTGATTGTTTGCCTCGGGAAACGTGGAGCAAAAGCCATCCATTGTCAAGAAAAGTTCATTTATAGTCACTCATGCCTAGAAAAGCCTTATTACTCGATTTAAATGCCTTTATAATCCCATTATTGAATTTATTTTGAACTGTTTTTACATTTTTTTATTAAAACATATTGTAGTTGATTGTTTGCCTCGGGAAACGTGGAGCAAAAGCCATCCATTGTCAAGAAAAGTTCATTTATAGTCACTCATGCCTAGAGAAGCCTTATTACTCGGTTTAAATGCCTTTATAATCCCATTATTGAATTTATTTTGAATTGTTTTTACATTTTTTGATTAAAACATATTGTAATTGATTGTTTGTCTCGGGAAACGTGGAGCAAAAGCCATCCATTGTCAAGAAAAGTTCATTTATAGTCACTCATGCCTAGAGAAGCCTTATTACTCGGTTTAAATGCCTTTATAATCCCATTATTGAATTTATTTTGAATTGTTTTTACATTTTTTGATTAAAACATATTGTAATTGATTGTTTGGCTCGGGAAACGTTGAGCAAAAGCCATCCATTGTCAAGAAAAGTTCATTTATAGTCACTCATGCCTAGAAAAGCCTTATTACTCGATTTAAATGTCTTTATAATCCCATTATTGAATTTATTTTGAATTGTTTTTACATTTTTTAATTAAAACATATTGTAATTGATTGTTTGCCTCGGGAAACGTGGAGCAAAAGCCATCCATTGTCAAGAAAAGTTCATTTATAGTCACTCATGCCTAGAAAAGCCTTATTACTCGGTTTAAATGCCTTTATAATCCCATTATTGAATTTATTTTGAAGTTTTTTTACATTTTTTGATTAAAACAGATTCTAATACATTGTTTATCTTGGGAAACATGGAACGAAAGCCATCCATTGTCAAGAAAACATCATTTATAGTGACTCATGCCTAGAAAAGCCTTATTACTCGGTTTCAATGCCTTTATAATCCCATTATTGAATTTATTTTGAACTTTTTTGACATTTTTTGATTAAACAGATTGTAATTGATTGTTTGCCTCGGGAAGCGTGGAGCAAAAGCCATCCATTGTCAAGAAAAGTTCATTTATAGTCACTCATGCCTAGAGAAGCCTTATTACTCGGTTTAAATGCCTTTATAATCCCATTATTGAATTTATTTTGATTTTTTTTTACAGTTTTTCATTAAATCAGATTGTAATAGATTGTTTATCTCGGGAAACATGGAACGAAAGCCATCCATTGTCAAGAAAAGATCATTTATAGTCACTCATGCCTAGAAAAGCCTTATTACTCGATTTAAATGCCTTTATAATCCCATTATTGAATTTATTTTGAATTGTTTTTATATTTTTTGATTAAAACATATTGTAATTGATTGTTTGCCTCAGGAAACGTGGAGCAAAAGACATCCATTGTCAAGAAAAGTTCATTTATAGTCACTCATGGCTAGAAAAGCCTTATTACTCGGTTTAAATGCCTTTACAATCCCATTATTGAATTTATTTTGAATTTTTTTTACATTTTTTGATTAAAACAGGTTGTAATAGATTATTTATCTCGGGAAACATGGAACGAAAGCCATCCATTGTCAAGAAAAGATCATTTATAGTCACTCATGCCTTGAAAAGCCTTATTACTCGGTTTAAATGCCCTTATAATCCCATTATTGAATTTATTTTGAATTATTTTTACATTTTTTGATTAAAACATACTGTAATTGATTGTTTCCCTCGGGAAACGTGGAGCAAAAGCCATCCATTGTCAAGAAAAGTTCATTTATAGTCACTCATGCCTAGAAAAGCCTTATTACTCGATTTAAGTGCCTTTATAATCCCATTATTGAATTTATTTTGAATTTTTTTTACATTTTTTGATTAAAACAGATTCTAATACATTGTTTATCTCGGGAAACATGGAACAAAAGCCATCAATTGTCAAGAAAACATCATTTATATACACTCATGCCTAGAAAAGCCTTATTACTCGGTTTAAATGCCTTTATAATCCCATTATTGAATTTATTTTGAACTTTTTTGACATTTTTTGATTAAACAGATTGTATTTGATTGTTTGCCTCGGGAAACATGGAGTGAAAGCCATCCATTGTCAAGAAAAGTTCATTTATAGTCACTCATGCCTAGAAAAGCCTTATTAGTCGGTTTAAATGCTTTTATAATCCCATTATCGAATTTATTTTGAATTGTTTTTACATTTTTTGATTAAAACAGATTGTATTTGATTGTTTGCCTCGGGAAACGTGGAGCAAAAGCCATCCATTGTCAAGAAAAGTTCATTTATAGTCACTCATGCCTAGAAAAGCCTTATAACTCGGTTTATATGCCTTTATAATCCCATTATTGAATTTATTTTGAATTGTTTTTACATTTTTTGATTAAAACAGATTGTAATTGATTGTTTGCCTCGGGAAACGTGGAGCAAAAGCCATCCATTGTCAAGAAAAGTTCATTTATAGTCACTCATGCCTAGAAAAGCCTTATTACTCGATTTAAATGCCTTTATAATCCCATTATTGAATTTATTTTGAACTGTTTTTACATTTTTTTATTAAAACATATTGTAATTGATTGTTTGCCTCGGGAAACGTGGAGCAAAAGCCATCCATTGTCAAGAAAAGTTCATTTATAGTCACTCATGCCTAGAGAAGCCTTATTACTCGGTTTAAATGCCTTTATAATCCCATTATTGAATTTATTTTGAATTGTTTTTACATTTTTTGATTAAAACATATTGTAATTGATTGTTTGCCTCGGGAAACGTGGAGCAAAAGCCATCCATTGTCAAGAAAAGTTCATTTATAGTCACTCATGCCTAGAGAAGCCTTATTACTCGGTTTAAATGCCTTTATAATCCCATTATTGAATTTATTTTGAATTGTTTTTACATTTTTTGATTAAAACATATTGTAATTGATTGTTTGGCTCGGGAAACGTTGAGCAAAAGCCATCCATTGTCAAGAAAAGTTCATTTATAGTCACTCATGCCTAGAAAAGCCTTATTACTCGATTTAAATGTCTTTATAATCCCATTATTGAATTTATTTTGAATTGTTTTTACATTTTTTAATTAAAACATATTGTAATTGGTCGTTTGCCTCGGGAAACGTGGAGCAAAAGCCATCCATTGTCAAGAAAAGTTCATTTATAGTCACTCATGCCTAGAAAAGCCTTATTACTCGGTTTAAATGCCTTTATAATCCCATTATTGAATTTATTTTGAAGTTTTTTTACATTTTTTGATTAAAACAGATTCTAATACATTGTTTATCTTGGGAAACATGGAACGAAAGCCATCCATTGTCAAGAAAACATCATTTATAGTGACTCATGCCTAGAAAAGCCTTATTACTCGGTTTCAATGCCTTTATAATCCCATTATTGAATTTATTTTGAACTTTTTTGACATTTTTTGATTAAACAGATTGTAATTGATTGTTTGCCTCGGGAAGCGTGGAGCAAAAGCCATCCATTGTCAAGAAAAGTTCATTTATAGTCACTCATGCCTAGAGAAGCCTTATTACTCGGTTTAAATGCCTTTATGATCCCATTATTGAATTTATTTTGATTTTTTTTTACAGTTTTTCATTAAATCAGATTGTAATAGATTGTTTATCTCGGGAAACATGGAACGAAAGCCATCCATTGTCAAGAAAAGATCATTTATAGTCACTCATGCCTAGAAAAGCCTTATTACTCGATTTAAATGCCTTTATAATCCCATTATTGAATTTATTTTGAATTGTTTTTATATTTTTTGATTAAAACATATTGTAATTGATTGTTTGCCTCGGGAAACGTGGAGCAAAAGACATCCATTGTCAAGAAAAGTTCATTTATAGTCACTCATGGCTAGAAAAGCCTTATTACTCGGTTTAAATGCCTTTACAATCCCATTATTGAATTTATTTTGAATTTTTTTTACATTTTTTGATTAAAACAGGTTGTAATAGATTATTTATCTCGGGAAACATGGAACGAAAGCCATCCATTGTCAAGAAAAGATCATTTATAGTCACTCATGCCTAGAAAAGCCTTATTACTCGGTTTAAATGCCCTTATAATCCCATTATTGAATTTATTTTGAATTATTTTTACATTTTTTTATTAAAACATACTGTAATTGATTGTTTGCCTCGGGAAACGTGGAGCAAAAGCCATCCATTGTCAAGAAAAGTTCATTTATAGTCACTCATGCCTAGAAAAGCCTTATTACTCGATTTAAATGCCTTTATAATCCCATTATTGAATTTATTTTGAATTTTTTTTACATTTTTTGATTAAAACAGATTCTAATACATTGTTTATCTCGGGAAACATGGAACGAAAGCCATCCATTGTCAAGAAAACATCATTTATATACACTCATGCCTAGAAAAGCCTTATTACTCGGTTTAAATGCCTTTATAATCCCATTATTGAATTTATTTTGAACTTTTTTGACATTTTTTGATTAAACAGATTGTATTTGATTGCTTGCCTCGGGAAACATGGAGCGAAAGCCATCCATTATCAAGAAAAGTTCATTTATAGTCACTCATGCCTAGAAACGCCTTATTAGTCGGTTTAAATGCTTTTATAATCCCATTATCAAATTTATTTTGAATTGTTTTTACATTTTTTGATTAAAACAGATTGTATTTCATTGTTTGCCTCGGGAAACGTGGAGCAAAAGCCATCCATTGTCAAGAAAAGTTCATTTATAGTCACTCATGCCTAGAAAAGCCTTATAACTCGGTTTAAATGCCTTTATAATCCCATTATTGAATTTATTTTGAATTGTTTTTAAATTTTTTGATTAAAACAGATTGTAATTGATTGTTTGCCTCGGGAAACGTGGAGCAAAAGCCATCCATTGTCAAGAAAAGTTCATTTATAGTCACTCATGCCTAGAAAAGCCTTATTACTCGATTTAAATGCCTTTATAATCCCATTATTGAATTTATTTTGAATTGTTTTTACATTTTTTGATTAAAACATATTGTAATTGATTGTTTGGCTCGGGAAACGTGGAGCAAAAGCCATCCATTGTCAAGAAAAGTTCATTTATAGTCACTCATGCCTAGAGAAGCCTTATTACTCGGTTTAAATGCCTTTATAATCCCATTATTGAATTTATTTTGATTTTTTCTTACAGTTTTTCATTAAATCAGATTGTAATAGATTGTTTATCTCGGGAAACATGGAACGAAAGCCATCCATTGTCAAGAAAAGATCATTTATAGTCACTCATGCCTAGAAAAGCCTTATTACTCGATTTAAATGCCTTTATAATCCCACTATTGAATTTATTTTGAATTGTTTTTACATTTTTTGATTAAAACATATTGTAATTGATTGTTTGCCTCGGGAAACGTGGAGCAAAAGCCATCCATTGTCAAGAAAAGTTCATTTATAGTCACCCATGCCTAGAAAAGCCTTATTACTCGATTTAAATGCCTTTATAATCCCATTATTGAATTTATTTTGAAGTTTTTTTACATTTTTTGATTAAAACAGATTCTAATACATTGTTTATCTTGGGAAACATGGAACGAAAGCCATCCATTGTCAAGAAAACATCATTTATAGTCACTCATGCCTAGAAAAGCCTTATTACTCGGTTTAAATGCCTTTATAATCCCATTATTGAATTTATTTTGAACTTTTTTGACATTTTTTGATTAAACAGATTGTAATTGATTGTTTGCCTCGGGAAGCGTGGAGCAAAAGCCATCCATTGTCAAGAAAAGTTCATTTATAGTCACTCATGCCTAGAGAAGCCTTATTACTCGGTTTAAATGCCTTTATAATCCCATTATTGAATTTATTTTGATTTTTTTTTTTACAGTTTTTCATTAAATCAGATTGTAATAGATTGTTTATCTCGGGAAACATGGAACGAAAGCCATCCATTGTCAAGAAAAGATCATTTATAGTCACTCATGCCTAGAAAAGCCTTATTACTCGATTTAAATGCCTTTATAATCCCATTATTGAATTTATTTTGAATTGTTTTTACATTTTTTGATTAAAACATATTGTAATTGATTGTTTGCCTCGGGAAACGTGGAGCAAAAGCCATCCATTGTCAAGAAAAGTTCATTTATAGTCACTCATGCCTAGAAAAGCCTTATTACTCGGTTTAAATGCCTTTACAATCCCATTATTGAATTTATTTTGAATTTTTTTTACATTTTTTGATTAAAACAGGTTGTAATAGATTATTTATCTCGGGAAACATGGAACGAAAGCCATCCATTGTCAAGAAAAGATCATTTATAGTCACTCATGCCTAGAAAAGCCTTATTACTCGGTTTAAATGCCCTTATAATCCCATTATTGAATTTATTTTGAATTATTTTTACATTTTTTTATTAAAACATAGTGTAATTGATTGTTTGCCTCGGGAAACGTGGAGCAAAAGCCATCCATTGTCAAGAAAAGTTCATTTATAGTCACTCATGCCTAGAAAAGCCTTATTACTCGATTTAAATGCCTTTATAATCCCATTATTGAATTTATTTTGAATTTTTTTTACATTTTTTGATTAAAACAGATTCTAATACATTGTTTATCTCGGGAAACATGGAACGAAAGCCATCCATTGTCAAGAAAACATCATTTATATACACTCATGCCTAGAAAAGCCTTATTACTCGGTTTAAATGCCTTTATAATCCCATTATTGAATTTATTTTGAACTTTTTTGACATTTTTTGATTAAACAGATTGTATTTGATTGTTTGCCTCGGGAAACATGGAGCGAAAGCCATCCATTGTCAAGAAAAGTTCATTTATAGTCACTCATGCCTAGAAAAGCCTTATTAGTCAGTTTAAATGCTTTTATAATCCCATTATCGAATTTATTTTGAATTGTTTTTACATTTTTTGATTAAAACAGATTGTATTTGATTGTTTGCCTCGGGAAACGTGGAGCAAAAGCCATCCATTGTCAAGAAAAGTTCATTTATAGTCACTCATGCCTAGAAAAGCCTTATAACTCGGTTTAAATGCCTTTATAATCCCATTATTGAATTTATTTTGAATTGTTTTTACATTTTCTGATTAAAACAGATTGTAATTGATTGTTTGCCTCGGGAAACGTGGAGCAAAAGCCATCCATTGTCAAGAAAAGTTCATTTATAGTCACTCATGCCTAGAAAAGCCTTATTACTCGATTTAAATGCCTTTATAATCCCATTATTGAATTTATTTTGAACTGTTTTTACATTTTTTGATTAAAACATATTGTAATTGATTGTTTGCCTCGGGAAACGTGGAGCAAAAGCCATCTATTGTCAAGAAAAGTTCATTTATAGTCACTCATGCCTAGAGAAGCCTTATTACTCGGTTTAAATGCCTTTATAATCCCATTATTGAATTTATTTTGAATTGTTTTTACATTTTTTTATTAAAACATATTGTAATTGATTGTTTGCCTCGGGAAACGTGGAGCAAAAGCCATCCATTGTCAAGAAAAGTTCATTTATAGTCACTCATGCCTAGAGAAGCCTTATTACTCGGTTTAAATGCCTTTATAATCCCATTATTGAATTTATTTTGATTTTTTTTTACAGTTTTTCATTAAATCAGATTGTAATAGATTGTTTATCTCGAGAAACATGGAACGAAAGCCATCCATTGTCAAGAAAAGATCATTTATAGTCACTCATGCCTAGAAAAGCCTTATTACTCGGTTTAAATGCCTTTATAATCCCATTATTGAATTTATTTTGAATTGTTTTTACATTTTCTGATTAAAACATATTGTAATTGATTGTTTGCCTCGGGAAACGTGGAGCAAAAGCCATCCATTGTCAAGAAAAGTTCATTTATAGTCACTCATGCCTAGAAAAGCCTTATAACTCGGTTTAAATGCCTTTATAATCCCATTATTGAATTTATTTTGAATTGTTTTTACATTTTCTGATTAAAACAGATTGTAATTAATTGTTTGCCTCGGGAAACGTGGAGCAAAAGCCATCCATTGTCAAGAAAGGTTCATTTATAGTCACTCATGCCTAGAAAAGCCTTATTACTCGATTTAAATGCCTTTATAATCCCATTATTGAATTTATTTTGAACTGTTTTTACATTTTTTGATTAAAACATATTGTAATTGATTGTTTGCCTCGGGAAACGTGGAGCAAAAGCCATCTATTGTCAAGAAAAGTTCATTTATAGTCACTCATGCCTAGAGAAGCCTTATTACTCGGTTTAAATGCCTTTATAATCCCATTATTGAATTTATTTTGAATTGTTTTTACATTTTTTTATTAAAACATATTGTAATTGATTGTTTGCCTCGGGAAACGTGGAGCAAAAGCCATCCATTGTCAAGAAAAGTTCATTTGTAGTCACTCATGCCTAGAGAAGCCTTATTACTCGGTTTAAATGCCTTTATAATCCCATTATTGAATTTATTTTGATTTTTTTTTACAGTTTTTCATTAAATCAGATTGTAATAGATTGTTTATCTCGGGAAACATGGAAAGAAAACCATCCATTGTCAAGAAAAGATCATTTATAGTCACTCATGCCTAGAAAAGCCTTATTACTCGATTTAAATGCCTTTATAATCCCACTATTGAATTTATTTTGAATTGTTTTTACATTTTTTGATTAAAACATATTGTAATTGATTGTTTGCCTCGGGAAACGTGGAGCAAAAGCCATCCATTGTCAAGAAATGTTCATTTATAGTCACTCATGCCTAGAAAATCCTTATTACTCGGTTTAAATGCCTTTATAATCCCATTATTGAATTTATTTTGAAGTTTTTTTACATTTTTTGATTAAAACAGATTCTAATACATTGTTTATCTTGGGAAACATGGAACGAAAGCCATCCATTGTCAAGAAAACATCATTTATAGTCACTCATGCCTAGAAAAGCCTTATTACTCGGTTTAAATTCCTTTATAATCCCATTATTGAATTTATTTTGAACTTTTTTGACATTTTTTGATTAAACAGATTGTAATTGATTGTTTGCCTCGGGAAGCGTGGAGCAAAAGCCATCCATTGTCAAGAAAAGTTCATTTATAGTCACTCATGCCTAGAGAAGCCTTATTACTCGGTTTAAATGCCTTTATAATCCCATTATTGAATTTATTTTGATTTTTTTTTACAGTTTTTCATTAAATCAGATTGTAATAGATTGTTTATCTCGGGAAACATGGAACGAAAGCCATCCATTGTCAAGAAAAGATCATTTATAGTCACTCATGCCTAGAAAAGCCTTATTACTCGATTTAAATGCCCTTATAATCCCATTATTGAATTTATTTTGAATTATTTTTACATTTTTTTATTAAAACAGATTCTAATACATTGTTTATCTCGGGAAACATGGAACGAAAGCCATCCGTTGTCAAGAAAACATCATTTATAGTCACTCATGCCTAGAAAAGCCTTATTACTCGGTTTAAATGCCTTTATAATCCCATTATTGAATTTATTTTGAACTTTTTTGACATTTTTTGATTAAACAGATTGTAATTGATTGTTTGCCTCGGGAAGCATGGAGCAAAAGCCATCCATTGTCAAGAAAAGTTCATTTACAGTCACTCATGCCTAGAGAAGCCTTATTACTCGGTTTAAATGCCTTTATAATCCCATTATTGAATTTATTTTGATTTTTTTTTATAGTTTTTCATTAAATCAGATTGTAATAGATTGTTTATCTCGAGAAACATGGAACGAAAGCCATCCATTGTCAAGAAAAGATCATTTATAAACACTCATGCCTAGAAAAGCCTTATTACTCGATTTAAATGCCCTTATAATCCCATTATTGAATTTATTTTGAATTATTTTTACATTTTTTTATTAAAACAGATTCTAATACATTGTTTATCTCGGGAAACATGGAACGAAAGCCATCCATTGTCAAGAAAACATCATTTATAGTCACTCATGCCTAGAAAAGCCTTATTACTCGGTTTAAATGCCTTTATAATCCCATTATTGAATTTATTTTGAACTTTTTTGACATTTTTTGATTAAAACAGATTGTAATTGATTGTTTGCCTCGGGAAACATAGAGCGAAAGCCATCCATTGTCAAGAAAAGTTCATTTATAGTCACTCATGCCTAGAAAAGCCTTATAACTCGGTTTAAACGCCCTTATAATCCCATTATTGAATTTATTTTGAATTGTTTTTACATTTTTTGATTAAAACAGATTGTAATTGATTGTTTGCCTCGGGAAACGTGGAGCAAAAGCCATCCATTGTTAAGAAAAGTTCATTTATAGTCACTCATGCCTAGAAAAGCCTTATTACTCGATTTAAATGCCTTTATCATCCCATTATTGAATTTATTTTGAATTGTTTTTACATTTTTTGATTAAAACATATTGTAATTGATTGTTTGCCTCGGGAAGCGTGGAGCAAAAGCCATCCATTGTCAAGAAAAGTTCATTTATAGTCACTCATGCCTAGAGAAGCCTTATTACTCGGTTTAAATGCCTTTATAATCCCATTATTGAATTTATTTTGAAGTTTTTTTACATTTTTTGATTAAAACAGATTCTAATACATTGTTTATCTTGGGAAACATGGAACGAAAGCCATCCATTGTCAAGAAAACATCATTTATAGTCACTCATGCCTAGAAAAGCCTTATTACTCGGTTTAAATGCCTTTATAATCCCATTATTGAATTTATTTTGAATTGTTTTTACATTTTTTGATTAAATTAGATTGTAATTGATTGTTTGCCTTGGGAAACATGGAGCAAAAGCCATCCATTGTCAAGAAAAGGTCATTTATAGTCACTCATGCCTAGAGAAGCCTTATTACTCGGTTTAAATGCCCTTATAATCCCATTATTGAATTTATTTTGAATTATTTTTACATTTTTTTATTAAAACAGATTCTAATACATTGTTTATCTCGGGAAACATGTAACGAAAGCCATCCATTGTCAAGAAAACATCATTTATAGTCACTCATGCCTAGAAAAGCCTTATTACTCGGTTTAAATGCCTTTATAATCCCATTATTGAATTTATTTTGAACTTTTTTGACATTTTTTGAATAAACAGATTGTAATTGATTGTTTGCCTCGGGAAGCGTGGAGCAAAAGCCATCCATTGTCAAGAAAAGTTCATTTACAGTCACTCATGCCTAGAGAAGCCTTATTACTCGGTTTAAATGCCTTTATAATCCCATTATTGAATTTATTTTGATTTTTTTTATCAGTTTTTCATTTAATCAGATTGTAATAGATTGTTTATCTCGGGAAACATGGAAGGAAAGCCATCCATTGTCAAGAAAAGATCATTTATAGTCACTCATGCCTAGAAAAGCCTTATTACTCGATTTAAATGCCGTTATAATCCCATTATTGAATTTATTTTGAATTATTTTTACATTTTTTTATTAAAAAAGATTCTAATACATTGTTTATCTCGGGAAACATGGAACGAAAACCATCCATTGTCAAGAAAACATCATTTATAGTCACTCATGCCTAGAAAAGCCTTATTACTCGGTTTAAATGCCTTTATAATCCCATTATTGAATTTATTTTTAACTTTTTTGATATTTTTTGATTAAACAGATTGTAATTGATTGTTTGCCTCGGGAAGCGTGGAGCAAAAGCCATCCATTGTCAAGAAAAGTTCATTTACAGTCACTCATGCCTAGAGAAGCCTTATTACTCGGTTTAAATGCCTTTATAATCCCATTATTGAATTTATTTTGATTTTTTTTTACAGTTTTTCATTAAATCAGATTGTAATAGATTGTTTATCTCGAGAAACATGGAACGAAAGCCATCCATTGTCAAGAAAAGAACATTTATAGTCACTCATGCCTAGAAAAGCCTTATTACTCGATTTAAATGCCCTTATAATCCCATTATCGAATTTATTTTGAATTATTTTTACATTTTTTTATTAAAACAGATTCTAATACATTGTTTATCTCGGGAAACATGGAACGAAAGCCATCAATTGTCAAGAAAACATCATTTATAGTCACTCATGCCTAGAAAAGCCTTATTACTCGGTTTAAATGCCTTTATAATCCCATTATTGAATTTATTTTGAACTTTTTTGACATTTTTTGATTAAAACAGATTATAATTGATTGTTTGCCTCGGGAAACATAGAGCGAAAGCCATCCATTGTCAAGAAAAGTTCATTTATAGTCACTCATGCCTAGAAAAGCCTTATAACTCGGTTTAAATGCCCTTATAATCCCATTATTGAATTTATTTTGAATTATTTTTACATTTTTTGATTAAAACAGATTGTAATTGATTGTTTGCCTCGGGAAACGTGGAGCAAAAGCCATCCATTGTCAAGAAAAGTTCATTTATAGTCACTCATGCCTAGAAAAGCCTTATTACTCGGTTTAAATGCCTTTATAATCCCATTATTGAATTTATTTTGAATTGTTTTTACATTTTTTGATTAAAACATATTGTAATTGATTGTTTGCCTCGGGAAGCGTGGAGCAAAAGCCATCCATTGTCAAGAAAAGTTCATTTATAGTCACTCATGCCTAGAGAAGCCTTATTACTCGGTTTAAATGCCTTTATAATCCCATTATTGAATTTATTTTCATTTTTTTTACAGTTTTTGATTAAAACAGATTGTAATAGATTGTTTATCCCGGGAAACATGGAACGAAAGCCATCCATTGTCAAGAAAAGATCATTTATAGTCACTCATGCCTAGAAAAGCCTTATTACTCGGTTTAAATGCTTTTATAATCCCATTATTGAATTTATTTTGAATTTTTTTTACATTTTTTGATTAAAACAGATTGTAATAGATTGTTTATCTCGGGAAACATGGAACGAAAGCCATCCATTGTCAAGAAAACATCATTTATAGTCACTCATGCCTAGAAAAGCCTTATTACTCGGTTTAAATGCCTTTATAATCCCATTATTGAATTTAATTTGAATTATTTTTACATTTTTTTATTAAAACAGATTGTAATTGATTGTTTGCCTCGGGAAACGTGCAGCAAAAGCCATCCATTGTCAAGAAAAGTTCATTTATAGTCACTCATTCCTAGAAAAGCCTTATTACTCGGTTTAAATGCTTTTATAATCCCATTATTGAATTAATTTTGAATTTTTTTTACATTTTTTGATTAAAACAGATTGTAATAGATTGTTTATCTCGGGAAAAATGGAACGAAAGCCATCCATTGTCAAGAAAAGATCATTTATAGTCACTCATGTCTAGAAAAGCCTTATTACTCGGTTTAAATGCCCTTATAATCCCATTATTGAATTTATTTTGAATTATTTTTACATTTTTTTATTAAAACATATTGTAATTGATTGTTTGCCTCGGGAAACGTGGAGCAAAAGCCATCCATTGTCAAGAAAAGTTCATTTATAGTCACCATGCCTACAGAAGCCTTATTACTCGGTTTAAATGCCTTTATAATCCCATTATTGAATTTATTTTGATTTTTTTTACAGTTTTTGATTAAAACAGATTGTAATAGATTGTTTATCTCGGGAAACATGGAACGAAAGCCATCCATTGTCAAGAAAAGATCATTTATAGTCACTCATGCCTAGAAAAGCCTTATTACTCGGTTTAAATGCTTTTATAATCCCATTATTGAATTTATTTTGAATTTTTTTTACATTTTTTGATTAAAACAGATTGTAATAGATTGTTTATCTCGGGAAACATGGAACGAAAGCCATCCATTGTCAAGAAAACATCATTTATAGTCACTCATGCCTAGAAAAGCCTTATTACTCGGTTTAAATGCCTTTATAATCCCATTATTTAATTTATTTTGAATTATTTTTACATTTTTTTATTAAAACAGATTGTAATTGATTGTTTGCCTCGGGAAACGTGGAGCAAAAGCCATCCATTGTCAAGAAAAGTTCATTTATAGTCACTCATGCCTAGAAAAGCCTTATTACTCGATTTAAATGCCCTTATAATCCCATTATTGAATTTATTTTGAATTGTTTTTACATTTTTTGATTAAAACAGATTGTAACAGATTGTTTATCTCGGGAAACATGGAACGAAAGCCATCCATTGTCAAGAAAATAACATTTATAGTCACTCATGCCTAGAAAAGCCTTATTACTCGGTTTAAATGCTTTTATAATCCCATTATTGAATTTATTTTGAATTTTTTTTACATTTTTTGATTAAAACAGATTATAATAGATTGTTTATCTCGGGAAACATGGAACGAAAGCCATCCATTGTCAAGAAAACATCATTTATAGTCACTCATGCCTAGAAAAGCCTTATTACTCGGTTTAAATGCCTTTATAATCCCATTATTGAATTTATTTTGAATTGTTTTTACATTTTTTGATTAAAACATATTGTAATTGATTGTTTGCCTCGGGAAACGTGGAGCAAAAGCCATCCATTGTCAAGAAAAGTTCATTTATAGTCACTCATGCCTAGAAAAGCCTTATTACTCGATTTAAATGCCTTTATAATCCCATTATTGAATTTATTTTGAATTGTTTTTACATTTTTTGATTAAAACATATTGTAATTGATTGTTTGCCTCGGGAAACGTGGAGCAAAAGCCATCCATTGTCAAGAAAAGTTCATTTATAGTCACTCATGCCTAGAAAAGCCTTATTACTCGATTTAAATGCCTTTATAATCCCATTATTGAATTTATTTTGAATTGTTTTTACATTTTTTGATTAAAACAGATTGTAATAGATTGTTTATCTCGGGAAACATGGAACGAAAGCCATCCATTGTCAAGAAAGACCATTTATAGTCACTCATGCCTAGAAAAGCCTTATTACTCGGTTTAAATGCTTTTATAATCCCATTATTGAATTTATTTTGAATTTTTTTTACATTTTTTGATTAAAACAGGTTGTAATAGATTGTTTATCTCGGGAAACATGGAACGAAAGCCATCCATTGCCAAGAAAAGATCATTTATAGTCACTCATGCCTACAGAAGCCTTATTACTCGATTTAAATGCCTTTATAATCCCATTATTGAATTTATTTTGAATTGTTTTTACATTTTTTGTTTAAAACAGATTGTAATTGATTGTTTGCCTCGGGAAACGTGGAGCAAAAGCCATCCATTGTCAAGAAAAGTTCATTTATAGTCACTCATGCCTGGAAAAGCCTTATTACTCGATTTAAATGCCTTTATAATCCCATTATTGAATTTATTTTGAATTGTTTTTACATTTTTTGATTAAAACATATTGTAATTGATTGTTTGCCTCGGGAAACGTGGAGCAAAAGCCATCCATTGTCAAGAAAAGTTCATTTATAGTCACTCATGCCTAGAAAAGACTTATTACTCGGTTTAAATGCCTTTACAATCCCATTATTGAATTTATTTTGAATTTTTTTTACATTTTTTGATTAAAACAGGTTGTAATAGATTATTTATCTCGGGAAACATGGAACGAAAGCCATCCATTGTCAAGAAAAGATCATTTATAGTCACTCATGCCTAGAAAAGCCTTATTACTCAGTTTAAATGCCCTTATAATCCCATTATTGAATTTATTTTGAATTATTTTTACATTTTTTGATTAAAACAGATTGTAATTGATTGTTTACCTCGGGAAACGTGGAGCAAAAAGCCATCCATTGTTAAGAAAAGTTCATTTATAGTCACTCATGCCTAGAAAAGCCTTATTACTCGATTTAAATGCCTTTATAATCCAATTATTGAATTTATTTTGAATTGTTTTTACATTTTTTGATTAAAACATATTGTAATTGATTGTTTGGCTCGGGAAACGTGTAGCAAAAGCCATCCATTGTCAAGAAAAGTTCATTTATAGTCACTCATGCCTAGAGAAGCCTTATTACTCGGTTTAAATGCCTTTATAATCCCATTATTGAATTTATTTTGATTTTTTTTTACAGTTTTTCATTAAATCAGATTGTAATAGATTGTTTATCTTGGGAAACATGGAACGAAAGCCATCCATTGTCAAGAAAAGATCATTTATAGTCACTCATGCCTAGAAAAGCCTTATTACTCGATTTAAATGCCTTTATAATCCCATTATTGAATTTATTTTGAATTGTTTTTACATTTTTTGATTAAAACATATTTTAATTGATTGTTTGCCTCGGGAAACGTGGAGCAAAAGCCATCCATTGTCAAGAAAAGTTCATTTATAGTCACTCATGCCTAGGGAAGCCTTATTACTCCGTTTAAATGCCTTTATAATCCCATTATTGAATTTATTTTGAACTTTTTTGACATTTTTTGATTAAACAGATTGTAATTGAATGTTTGCCTCGGGAAGCGTGGAGCAAAAGCCATCCATTGTCAAGAAAAGTTCATTTACAGTCACTCATGCCTAGAGAAGCCTTATTACTCGGTTTAAATGCCTTTATAATCCCATTATTGAATTTATTTTGATTTTTTTTATAGTTTTTCATTAAATCAGATTGTAATAGATTGTTTATCTCGAGAAACATGGAACGAAAGCCATCCATTGTCAAGAAAAGATCATTTATAGTCACTCATGCCTAGAAAAGCCTTATTACTCGATTTAAATGCCCTTATAATCCCATTATCGAATTTATTTTGAATTATTTTTACATTTTTTTATTAAAACAGATTCTAATACATTGTTTATCTCGGGAAACATGGAACGAAAGCCATCCATTGTCAAGAAAACATCATTTATAGTCACTCATGCCTAGAAAAGCCTTATTACTCGGTTTAAATGCCTTTTATAATCCCATTATTGAATTTATTTTGAACTTTTTTGAAATTTTTTGATTAAAACATATTGTAATTGATTGTTTGCCTCGGGAAACATAGAGCGAAAGCCATCCATTGTCAAGAAAAGTTCATTTATAGTCACTCATGCCTAGAAAAGCCTTATTACTCGGTTTAAATGCTTTTATAATCCCATTATTGAATTTATTTTGAATTTTTTTTACATTTTTTGATTAAAACAGATTATAATAGATTGTTTATCTCGGGAAACATGGAACGAAAGCCATCCATTGTCAAGAAAACATCATTTATAGTCACTCAAGCCTAGAAAAGCCTTATTACTCGGTTTAAATGCCTTTATAATCCCATTATTGAATTTATTTTGAATTGTTTTTACATTTTTTGATTAAAACATATTGTAATTGATTGTTTGCATCGGGAAACGTGGAGCAAAAGCCATCCATTGTCAAGAAAAGTTCATTTATAGTCACTCATGCCTAGAAAAGCCTTATTACTCGATTTAAATGCCTTTATAATCCCATTATTGAATTTATTTTGAATTGTTTTTACATTTTTTGATTAAAACATATTGTAATTGATTGTTTGCATCGGGAAACGTGGAGCAAAAGCCATCCATTGTCAAGAAAAGTTCATTTATAGTCACTCATGCCTAGAGAAGCCTTATTACTCGGTGTAAATGCCTCTATAATCCCATTATTGAATTTATTTTGATTTTTTTTACAGTTTTTGATTAAAACAGATTGTAATAGATTGTTTATCTCGGGAAACATGGAACGAAAGCCATCCATTGTCAAGAAAAGATCATTTATAGTCACTCATGCCTAGAAAAGCCTTATTACTCGGTTTAAATGCTTTTATAATCCCATTATTGAATTTATTTTGAATTTTTTTTACATTTTTTGATTAAAACAGGTTGTAATAGATTGTTTATCTCGGGAAACATGGAACGAAAGCCATCCATTGCCAAGAAAAGATCATTTATAGTCACTCATGCCTACAGAAGCCTTATTACTCGATTTAAATGCCTTTATAATCCCATTATTGAATTTATTTTGAATTGTTTTTACATTTTTTGTTTAAAACAGATTGTAATTGATTGTTTGCCTCGGGAAACGTGGAGCAAAAGCCATCCATTGTCAAGAAAAGTTCATTTATAGTCACTCATGCCTGGAAAAGCCTTATTACTCGATTTAAATGCCTTTATAATCCCATTATTGAATTTATTTTGAATTGTTTTTACATTTTTTGATTAAAACATATTGTAATTGATTGTTTGCCTCGGGAAACGTGGAGCAAAAGCCATCCATTGTCAAGAAAAGTTCATTTATAGTCACTCATGCCTAGAAAAGACTTATTACTCGGTTTAAATGCCTTTACAATCCCATTATTGAATTTATTTTGAATTTTTTTTACATTTTTTGATTAAAACAGGTTGTAATAGATTATTTATCTCGGGAAACATGGAACGAAAGCCATCCATTGTCAAGAAAAGATCATTTATAGTCACTCATGCCTAGAAAAGCCTTATTACTCGGTTTAAATGCCCTTATAATCCCATTATTGAATTTATTTTGAATTATTTTTACATTTTTTGATTAAAACAGATTGTAATTGATTGTTTACCTCGGGAAACGTGGAGCAAAAAGCCATCCATTGTTAAGAAAAGTTCATTTATAGTCACTCATGCCTAGAAAAGCCTTATTACTCGATTTAAACGCCTTTATAATCCCATTATTGAATTTATTTTGAATTGTTTTTACATTTTTTGATTAAAACATATTGTAATTGATTGTTTGCCTCGGGAAACGTGTAGCAAAAGCCATCCATTGTCAAGAAAAGTTCATTTATAGTCACTCATGCCTAGAGAAGCCTTATTACTCGGTTTAAATGCCTTTATAATCCCATTATTGAATTTATTTTGATTTTTTTTTACAGTTTTTCATTAAATCAGATTGTAATAGATTGTTTATCTTGGGAAACATGGAACGAAAGCCATCCATTGTCAAGAAAAGATCATTTATAGTCACTCATGCCTAGAAAAGCCTTATTACTCGATTTAAATGCCTTTATAATCCCATTATTGAATTTATTTTGAATTGTTTTTACATTTTTTGATTAAAACATATTTTAATTGATTGTTTGCCTCGGGAAACGTGGAGCAAAAGCCATCCATTGTCAAGAAAAGTTCATTTATAGTCACTCATGCCTAGGGAAGCCTTATTACTCCGTTTAAATGCCTTTATAATCCCATTATTGAATTTATTTTGAACTTTTTTGACATTTTTTGATTAAACAGATTGTAATTGAATGTTTGCCTCGGGAAGCGTGGAGCAAAAGCCATCCATTGTCAAGAAAAGTTCATTTACAGTCACTCATGCCTAGAGAAGCCTTATTACTCGGTTTAAATGCCTTTATAATCCCATTATTGAATTTATTTTGATTTTTTTTATAGTTTTTCATTAAATCAGATTGTAATAGACTGTTTATCTCGAGAAACATGGAACGAAAGCCATCCATTGTCAAGAAAAGATCATTTATAGTCACTCATGCCTAGAAAAGCCTTATTACTCGATTTAAATGCCCTTATAATCCCATTATCGAATTTATTTTGAATTATTTTTACATTTTTTTATTAAAACAGATTCTAATACATTGTTTATCTCGGGAAACATGGAACGAAAGCCATCCATTGTCAAGAAAACATCATTTATAGTCACTCATGCCTAGAAAAGCCTTATTACTCGGTTTAAATGCCTTTATAATCCCATTATTGAATTTATTTTGAACTTTTTTGAAATTTTTTGATTAAAACATATTGTAATTGATTGTTTGCCTCGGGAAACATAGAGCGAAAGCCATCCATTGTCAAGAAAAGTTCATTTATAGTCACTCATGCCTAGAAAAGCCTTATTACTCGGTTTAAATGCTTTTATAATCCCATTATTGAATTTATTTTGAATTTTTTTTACATTTTTTGATTAAAACAGATTATAATAGATTGTTTATCTCGGGAAACATGGAACGAAAGCCATCCATTGTCAAGAAAACATCATTTATAGTCACTCATGCCTAGAAAAGCCTTATTACTCGGTTTAAATGCCTTTATAATCCCATTATTGAATTTATTTTGAATTGTTTTTACATTTTTTGATTAAAACATATTGTAATTGATTGTTTGCCTCGGGAAACGTGGAGCAAAAGCCATCCATTGTCAAGAAAAGTTCATTTATAGTCACTCATGCCTAGAAAAGCCTTATTACTCGATTTAAATGCCTTTATAATCCCATTATTGAATTTATTTTGAATTGTTTTTACATTTTTTGATTAAAACATATTGTAATTGATTGTTTGCCTCGGGAAACGTGGAGCAAAAGCCATCCATTGTCAAGAAAAGTTCATTTATAGTCACTCATGCCTAGAAAAGCCTTATTACTCGATTTAAATGCCTTTATAATCCCATTATTGAATTTATTTTGAATTGTTTTTACATTTTTTGATTAAAACAGATTGTAATAGATTGTTTATCTCGGGAAACATGGAACGAAAGCCATCCATTGTCAAGAAAGACCATTTATAGTCACTCATGCCTAGAAAAGCCTTATTACTCGGTTTAAATGCTTTTATAATCCCATTATTGAATTTATTTTGAATTTTTTTTACATTTTTTGATTAAAGCAGGTTGTAATAGATTGTTTATCTCGGGAAACATGGAACGAAAGCCATCCATTGCCAAGAAAAGATCATTTATAGTCACTCATGCCTACAGAAGCCTTATTACTCGATTTAAATGCCTTTATAATCCCATTATTGAAATTATTTTGAATTGTTTTTACATTTTTTGTTTAAAACAGATTGTAATTGATTGTTTGCCTCGGGAAACGTGGAGCAAAAGCCATCCATTGTCAAGAAAAGTTCATTTATAGTCACTCATGCCTGGAAAAGCCTTATTACTCGATTTAAATGCCTTTATAATCCCATTATTGAATTTATTTTGAATTGTTTTTACATTTTTTGATTAAAACATATTGTAATTGATTGTTTGCCTCGGGAAACGTGGAGCAAAAGCCATCCATTGTCAAGAAAAGTTCATTTATAGTCACTCATGCCTAGAAAAGCCTTATTACTCGGTTTAAATGCCTTTACAATCCCATTATTGAATTTATTTTGAATTTTTTTTACATTTTTTGATTAAAACAGGTTGTAATAGATTATTTATCTCGGGAAACATGGAACGAAAGCCATCCATTGTCAAGAAAAGATCATTTATAGTCACTCATGCCTAGAAAAGCCTTATTACTCGGTTTAAATGCCCTTATAATCCCATTATTGAATTTATTTTGAATTATTTTTACATTTTTTGATTAAAACAGATTGTAATTGATTGTTTACCTCGGGAAACGTGGAGCAAAAAGCCATCCATTGTCAAGAAAAGTTCATTTATAGTCACTCATGCCTAGAAAAGCCTTATTACTCGATTTAAATGCCTTTATAATCCCATTATTGAATTTATTTTGAATTGTTTTTACATTTTTTGATTAAAACATATTGTAATTGATTGTTTGGCTCGGGAAACGTGGAGCAAAAGCCATCCATTGTCAAGAAAAGTTCATTTATAGTCACTCATGCCTAGAGAAGCCTTATTACTCGGTTTAAATGCCTTTATAATCCCATTATTGAATTTATTTTGATTTTTTTTTACAGTTTTTCATTAAATCAGATTGTAATAGATTGTTTATCTTGGGAAACATGGAACGAAAGCCATCCATTGTCAAGAAAAGATCATTTATAGTCACTCATGCCTAGAAAAGCCTTATTACTCGATTTAAATGCCTTTATAATCCCATTATTGAATTTATTTTGAATTGTTTTTACATTTTTTGATTAAAACATATTTTAATTGATTGTTTGCCTCGGGAAACGTGGAGCAAAAGCCATCCATTGTCAAGAAAAGTTCATTTATAGTCACTCATGCCTAGGGAAGCCTTATTACTCCGTTTAAATGCCTTTATAATCCCATTATTGAATTTATTTTGAACTTTTTTGACATTTTTTGATTAAACAGATTGTAATTGAATGTTTGCCTCGGGAAGCGTGGAGCAAAAGCCATCCATTGTCAAGAAAAGTTCATTTACAGTCACTCATGCCTAGAGAAGCCTTATTACTCGGTTTAAATGCCTTTATAATCCCATTATTGAATTTATTTTGATTTTTTTTATAGTTTTTCATTAAATCAGATTGTAATAGACTGTTTATCTCGAGAAACATGGAACGAAAGCCATCCATTGTCAAGAAAAGATCATTTATAGTCACTCATGCCTAGAAAAGCCTTATTACTCGATTTAAATGCCCTTATAATCCCATTATTGAATTTATTTTGAATTGTTTTTACATTTTTTGATTAAAACATATTGTAATTGATTGTTTGCCTCGGGAAACGTGGAGCAAAAGCCATCCATTGTCAAGAAAAGTTCATTTATAGTCACTCATGCCTAGAAAAGCCTTATTACTCGATTTAAATGCCTTTATAATCCCATTATTGAATTTATTTTGAATTGTTTTTACATTTTTTGATTAAAACAGATTGTAATAGATTGTTTATCTCGGGAAACATGGAACGAAAGCCATCCATTGTCAAGAAAGACCATTTATAGTCACTCATGCCTAGAAAAGCCTTATTACTCGGTTTAAATGCTTTTATAATCCCATTATTGAATTTATTTTGAATTTTTTTTACATTTTTTGATTAAAGCAGGTTGTAATAGATTGTTTATCTCGGGAAACATGGAACGAAAGCCATCCATTGCCAAGAAAAGATCATTTATAGTCACTCATGCCTACAGAAGCCTTATTACTCGATTTAAATGCCTTTATAATCCCATTATTGAAATTATTTTGAATTGTTTTTACATTTTTTGTTTAAAACAGATTGTAATTGATTGTTTGCCTCGGGAAACGTGGAGCAAAAGCCATCCATTGTCAAGAAAAGTTCATTTATAGTCACTCATGCCTGGAAAAGCCTTATTACTCGATTTAAATGCCTTTATAATCCCATTATTGAATTTATTTTGAATTGTTTTTACATTTTTTGATTAAAACATATTGTAATTGATTGTTTGGCTCGGGAAACGTGGAGCAAAAGCCATCCATTGTCAAGAAAAGTTCATTTATAGTCACTCATGCCTAGAAAAGCCTTATTACTCGGTTTAAATGCCTTTACAATCCCATTATTGAATTTATTTTGAATTTTTTTTACATTTTTTGATTAAAACAGGTTGTAATAGATTATTTATCTCGGGAAACATGGAACGAAAGCCATCCATTGTCAAGAAAAGATCATTTATAGTCACTCATGCCTAGAAAAGCCTTATTACTCGGTTTAAATGCCCTTATAATCCCATTATTGAATTTATTTTGAATTATTTTTACATTTTTTGATTAAAACAGATTGTAATTGATTGTTTACCTCGGGAAACGTGGAGCAAAAAGCCATCCATTGTCAAGAAAAGTTCATTTATAGTCACTCATGCCTAGAAAAGCCTTATTACTCGATTTAAATGCCTTTATAATCCCATTATTGAATTTATTTTGAATTGTTTTTACATTTTTTGATTAAAACATATTGTAATTGATTGTTTGGCTCGGGAAACGTGGAGCAAAAGCCATCCATTGTCAAGAAAAGTTCATTTATAGTCACTCATGCCTAGAGAAGCCTTATTACTCGGTTTAAATGCCTTTATAATCCCATTATTGAATTTATTTTGATTTTTTTTTACAGTTTTTCATTAAATCAGATTGTAATAGATTGTTTATCTTGGGAAACATGGAACGAAAGCCATCCATTGTCAAGAAAAGATCATTTATAGTCACTCATGCCTAGAAAAGCCTTATTACTCGATTTAAATGCCTTTATAATCCCATTATTGAATTTATTTTGAATTGTTTTTACATTTTTTGATTAAAGCAGGTTGTAATAGATTGTTTATCTCGGGAAACATGGAACGAAAGCCATCCATTGCCAAGAAAAGATCATTTATAGTCACTCATGCCTACAGAAGCCTTATTACTCGATTTAAATGCCTTTATAATCCCATTATTGAAATTATTTTGAATTGTTTTTACATTTTTTGTTTAAAACAGATTGTAATTGATTGTTTGCCTCGGGAAACGTGGAGCAAAAGCCATCCATTGTCAAGAAAAGTTCATTTATAGTCACTCATGCCTGGAAAAGCCTTATTACTCGATTTAAATGCCTTTATAATCCCATTATTGAATTTATTTTGAATTGTTTTTACATTTTTTGATTAAAACAGATTGTAATTGATTGTTTGCCTCGGGAAACGTGGAGCAAAAGCCATCCATTGTCAAGAAAAGTTCATTTATAGTCACTCATGCCTAGAAAAGCCTTATTACTCGGTTTAAATGCCTTTACAATCCCATTATTGAATTTATTTTGAATTTTTTTTACATTTTTTGATTAAAACAGGTTGTAATAGATTATTTATCTCGGGAAACATGGAACGAAAGCCATCCATTGTCAAGAAAAGATCATTTATAGTCACTCATGCCTCGAAAAGCCTTATTACTCGGTTTAAATGCCCTTATAATCCCATTATTGAATTTATTTTGAATTATTTTTACATTTTTTGATTAAAACAGATTGTAATTGATTGTTTACCTCGGGAAACGTGGAGCAAAAAGCCATCCATTGTCAAGAAAAGTTCATTTATAGTCACTCATGCCTAGAAAAGCCTTATTACTCGATTTAAATGCCTTTATAATCCCATTATTGAATTTATTTTGAATTGTTTTTACATTTTTTGATTAAAACATATTGTAATTGATTGTTTGGCTCGGGAAACGTGGAGCAAAAGCCATCCATTGTCAAGAAAAGTTCATTTATAGTCACTCATGCCTAGAGAAGCCTTATTACTCGGTTTAAATGCCTTTATAATCCCATTATTGAATTTATTTTGATTTTTTTTTACAGTTTTTCATTAAATCAGATTGTAATAGATTGTTTATCTTGGGAAACATGGAACGAAAGCCATCCATTGTCAAGAAAAGATCATTTATAGTCACTCATGCCTAGAAAAGCCTTATTACTCGATTTAAATGCCTTTATAATCCCATTATTGAATTTATTTTGAATTGTTTTTACATTTTTTGATTAAAGCAGGTTGTAATAGATTGTTTATCTCGGGAAACATGGAACGAAAGCCATCCATTGCCAAGAAAAGATCATTTATAGTCACTCATGCCTACAGAAGCCTTATTACTCGATTTAAATGCCTTTATAATCCCATTATTGAAATTATTTTGAATTGTTTTTACATTTTTTGTTTAAAACAGATTGTAATTGATTGTTTGCCTCGGGAAACGTGGAGCAAAAGCCATCCATTGTCAAGAAAAGTTCATTTATAGTCACTCATGCCTGGAAAAGCCTTATTACTCGATTTAAATGCCTTTATAATCCCATTATTGAATTTATTTTGAATTGTTTTTACATTTTTTGATTAAAACAGATTGTAATTGATTGTTTGCCTCGGGAAACGTGGAGCAAAAGCCATCCATTGTCAAGAAAAGTTCATTTATAGTCACTCATGCCTAGAAAAGCCTTATTACTCGGTTTAAATGCCTTTACAATCCCATTATTGAATTTATTTTGAATTTTTTTTACATTTTTTGATTAAAACAGGTTGTAATAGATTATTTATCTCGGGAAACATGGAACGAAAGCCATCCATTGTCAAGAAAAGATCATTTATAGTCACTCATGCCTAGAAAAGCCTTATTACTCGGTTTAAATGCCCTTATAATCCCATTATTGAATTTATTTTGAATTATTTTTACATTTTTTGATTAAAACAGATTGTAATTGATTGTTTACCTCGGGAAACGTGGAGCAAAAAGCCATCCATTGTCAAGAAAAGTTCATTTATAGTCACTCATGCCTAGAAAAGCCTTATTACTCGATTTAAATGCCTTTATAATCCCATTATTGAATTTATTTTGAATTGTTTTTACATTTTTTGATTAAAACATATTGTAATTGATTGTTTGGCTCGGGAAACGTGGAGCAAAAGCCATCCATTGTCAAGAAAAGTTCATTTATAGTCACTCATGCCTAGAGAAGCCTTATTACTCGGTTTAAATGCCTTTATAATCCCATTATTGAATTTATTTTGATTTTTTTTTACAGTTTTTCATTAAATCAGATTGTAATAGATTGTTTATCTTGGGAAACATGGAACGAAAGCCATCCATTGTCAAGAAAAGATCATTTATAGTCACTCATGCCTAGAAAAGCCTTATTACTCGATTTAAATGCCTTTATAATCCCATTATTGAATTTATTTTGAATTGTTTTTACATTTTTTGATTAAAGCAGGTTGTAATAGATTGTTTATCTCGGGAAACATGGAACGAAAGCCATCCATTGCCAAGAAAAGATCATTTATAGTCACTCATGCCTACAGAAGCCTTATTACTCGATTTAAATGCCTTTATAATCCCATTATTGAAATTATTTTGAATTGTTTTTACATTTTTTGTTTAAAACAGATTGTAATTGATTGTTTGCCTCGGGAAACGTGGAGCAAAAGCCATCCATTGTCAAGAAAAGTTCATTTATAGTCACTCATGCCTGGAAAAGCCTTATTACTCGATTTAAATGCCTTTATAATCCCATTATTGAATTTATTTTGAATTGTTTTTACATTTTTTGATTAAAACATATTGTAATTGATTGTTTGCCTCGGGAAACGTGGAGCAAAAGCCATCCATTGTCAAGAAAAGTTCATTTATAGTCACTCATGCCTAGAAAAGCCTTATTACTCGGTTTAAATGCCTTTACAATCCCATTATTGAATTTATTTTGAATTTTTTTTACATTTTTTGATTAAAACAGGTTGTAATAGATTATTTATCTCGGGAAACATGGAACGAAAGCCATCCATTGTCAAGAAAAGATCATTTATAGTCACTCATGCCTAGAAAAGCCTTATTACTCGGTTTAAATGCCCTTATAATCCCATTATTGAATTTATTTTGAATTATTTTTACATTTTTTGATTAAAACAGATTGTAATTGATTGTTTACCTCGGGAAACGTGGAGCAAAAAGCCATCCATTGTCAAGAAAAGTTCATTTATAGTCACTCATGCCTAGAAAAGCCTTATTACTCGATTTAAATGCCTTTATAATCCCATTATTGAATTTATTTTGAATTGTTTTTACATTTTTTGATTAAAACATATTGTAATTGATTGTTTGGCTCGGGAAACGTGGAGCAAAAGCCATCCATTGTCAAGAAAAGTTCATTTATAGTCACTCATGCCTAGAGAAGCCTTATTACTCGGTTTAAATGCCTTTATAATCCCATTATTGAATTTATTTTGATTTTTTTTTACAGTTTTTCATTAAATCAGATTGTAATAGATTGTTTATCTTGGGAAACATGGAACGAAAGCCATCCATTGTCAAGAAAAGATCATTTATAGTCACTCATGCCTAGAAAAGCCTTATTACTCGATTTAAATGCCTTTATAATCCCATTATTGAATTTATTTTGAATTGTTTTTACATTTTTTGATTAAAGCAGGTTGTAATAGATTGTTTATCTCGGGAAACATGGAACGAAAGCCATCCATTGCCAAGAAAAGATCATTTATAGTCACTCATGCCTACAGAAGCCTTATTACTCGATTTAAATGCCTTTATAATCCCATTATTGAATTTATTTTGAATTGTTTTTACATTTTTTGTTTAAAACAGATTGTAATTGATTGTTTGCCTCGGGAAACGTGGAGCAAAAGCCATCCATTGTCAAGAAAAGTTCATTTATAGTCACTCATGCCTGGAAAAGCCTTATTACTCGATTTAAATGCCTTTATAATCCCATTATTGAATTTATTTTGAATTGTTTTTACATTTTTTGATTAAAACATATTGTAATTGATTGTTTGGCTCGGGAAACGTGGAGCAAAAGCCATCCATTGTCAAGAAAAGTTCATTTATAGTCACTCATGCCTAGAAAAGCCTTATTACTCGGTTTAAATGCCTTTACAATCCCATTATTGAATTTATTTTGAATTTTTTTTACATTTTTTGATTAAAACAGGTTGTAATAGATTATTTATCTCGGGAAACATGGAACGAAAGCCATCCATTGTCAAGAAAAGATCATTTATAGTCACTCATGCCTAGAAAAGCCTTATTACTCGGTTTAAATGCCCTTATAATCCCATTATTGAATTTATTTTGAATTATTTTTACATTTTTTGATTAAAACAGATTGTAATTGATTGTTTACCTCGGGAAACGTGGAGCAAAAAGCCATCCATTGTCAAGAAAAGTTCATTTATAGTCACTCATGCCTAGAAAAGCCTTATTACTCGATTTAAATGCCTTTATAATCCCATTATTGAATTTATTTTGAATTGTTTTTACATTTTTTGATTAAAACATATTGTAATTGATTGTTTGGCTCGGGAAACGTGGAGCAAAAGCCATCCATTGTCAAGAAAAGTTCATTTATAGTCACTCATGCCTAGAGAAGCCTTATTACTCGGTTTAAATGCCTTTATAATCCCATTATTGAATTTATTTTGATTTTTTTTTACAGTTTTTCATTAAATCAGATTGTAATAGATTGTTTATCTTGGGAAACATGGAACGAAAGCCATCCATTGTCAAGAAAAGATCATTTATAGTCACTCATGCCTAGAAAAGCCTTATTACTCGATTTAAATGCCTTTATAATCCCATTATTGAATTTATTTTGAATTGTTTTTACATTTTTTGATTAAAGCAGGTTGTAATAGATTGTTTATCTCGGGAAACATGGAACGAAAGCCATCCATTGCCAAGAAAAGATCATTTATAGTCACTCATGCCTACAGAAGCCTTATTACTCGATTTAAATGCCTTTATAATCCCATTATTGAATTTATTTTGAATTGTTTTTACATTTTTTGTTTAAAACAGATTGTAATTGATTGTTTGCCTCGGGAAACGTGGAGCAAAAGCCATCCATTGTCAAGAAAAGTTCATTTATAGTCACTCATGCCTGGAAAAGCCTTATTACTCGATTTAAATGCCTTTATAATCCCATTATTGAATTTATTTTGAATTGTTTTTACATTTTTTGATTAAAACAGATTGTAATTGATTGTTTGCCTCGGGAAACGTGGAGCAAAAGCCATCCATTGTCAAGAAAAGTTCATTTATAGTCACTCATGCCTAGAAAAGCCTTATTACTCGGTTTAAATGCCTTTACAATCCCATTATTGAATTTATTTTGAATTTTTTTTACATTTTTTGATTAAAACAGGTTGTAATAGATTATTTATCTCGGGAAACATGGAACGAAAGCCATCCATTGTCAAGAAAAGATCATTTATAGTCACTCATGCCTCGAAAAGCCTTATTACTCGGTTTAAATGCCCTTATAATCCCATTATTGAATTTATTTTGAATTATTTTTACATTTTTTGATTAAAACAGATTGTAATTGATTGTTTACCTCGGGAAACGTGGAGCAAAAAGCCATCCATTGTCAAGAAAAGTTCATTTATAGTCACTCATGCCTAGAAAAGCCTTATTACTCGATTTAAATGCCTTTATAATCCCATTATTGAATTTATTTTGAATTGTTTTTACATTTTTTGATTAAAACATATTGTAATTGATTGTTTGGCTCGGGAAACGTGGAGCAAAAGCCATCCATTGTCAAGAAAAGTTCATTTATAGTCACTCATGCCTAGAGAAGCCTTATTACTCGGTTTAAATGCCTTTATAATCCCATTATTGAATTTATTTTGATTTTTTTTTACAGTTTTTCATTAAATCAGATTGTAATAGATTGTTTATCTTGGGAAACATGGAACGAAAGCCATCCATTGTCAAGAAAAGATCATTTATAGTCACTCATGCCTAGAAAAGCCTTATTACTCGATTTAAATGCCTTTATAATCCCATTATTGAATTTATTTTGAATTGTTTTTACATTTTTTGATTAAAGCAGGTTGTAATAGATTGTTTATCTCGGGAAACATGGAACGAAAGCCATCCATTGCCAAGAAAAGATCATTTATAGTCACTCATGCCTACAGAAGCCTTATTACTCGATTTAAATGCCTTTATAATCCCATTATTGAATTTATTTTGAATTGTTTTTACATTTTTTGTTTAAAACAGATTGTAATTGATTGTTTGCCTCGGGAAACGTGGAGCAAAAGCCATCCATTGTCAAGAAAAGTTCATTTATAGTCACTCATGCCTGGAAAAGCCTTATTACTCGATTTAAATGCCTTTATAATCCCATTATTGAATTTATTTTGAATTGTTTTTACATTTTTTGATTAAAACAGATTGTAATTGATTGTTTGCCTCGGGAAACGTGGAGCAAAAGCCATCCATTGTCAAGAAAAGTTCATTTATAGTCACTCATGCCTAGAAAAGCCTTATTACTCGGTTTAAATGCCTTTACAATCCCATTATTGAATTTATTTTGAATTTTTTTTACATTTTTTGATTAAAACAGGTTGTAATAGATTATTTATCTCGGGAAACATGGAACGAAAGCCATCCATTGTCAAGAAAAGATCATTTATAGTCACTCATGCCTCGAAAAGCCTTATTACTCGGTTTAAATGCCCTTATAATCCCATTATTGAATTTATTTTGAATTATTTTTACATTTTTTGATTAAAACAGATTGTAATTGATTGTTTACCTCGGGAAACGTGGAGCAAAAAGCCATCCATTGTCAAGAAAAGTTCATTTATAGTCACTCATGCCTAGAAAAGCCTTATTACTCGATTTAAATGCCTTTATAATCCCATTATTGAATTTATTTTGAATTGTTTTTACATTTTTTGATTAAAACATATTGTAATTGATTGTTTGGCTCGGGAAACGTGGAGCAAAAGCCATCCATTGTCAAGAAAAGTTCATTTATAGTCACTCATGCCTAGAGAAGCCTTATTACTCGGTTTAAATGCCTTTATAATCCCATTATTGAATTTATTTTGATTTTTTTTTACAGTTTTTCATTAAATCAGATTGTAATAGATTGTTTATCTTGGGAAACATGGAACGAAAGCCATCCATTGTCAAGAAAAGATCATTTATAGTCACTCATGCCTAGAAAAGCCTTATTACTCGATTTAAATGCCTTTATAATCCCATTATTGAATTTATTTTGAATTGTTTTTACATTTTTTGATTAAAGCAGGTTGTAATAGATTGTTTATCTCGGGAAACATGGAACGAAAGCCATCCATTGCCAAGAAAAGATCATTTATAGTCACTCATGCCTACAGAAGCCTTATTACTCGATTTAAATGCCTTTATAATCCCATTATTGAAATTATTTTGAATTGTTTTTACATTTTTTGTTTAAAACAGATTGTAATTGATTGTTTGCCTCGGGAAACGTGGAGCAAAAGCCATCCATTGTCAAGAAAAGTTCATTTATAGTCACTCATGCCTGGAAAAGCCTTATTACTCGATTTAAATGCCTTTATAATCCCATTATTGAATTTATTTTGAATTGTTTTTACATTTTTTGATTAAAACAGATTGTAATTGATTGTTTGCCTCGGGAAACGTGGAGCAAAAGCCATCCATTGTCAAGAAAAGTTCATTTATAGTCACTCATGCCTAGAAAAGCCTTATTACTCGGTTTAAATGCCTTTACAATCCCATTATTGAATTTATTTTGAATTTTTTTTACATTTTTTGATTAAAACAGGTTGTAATAGATTATTTATCTCGGGAAACATGGAACGAAAGCCATCCATTGTCAAGAAAAGATCATTTATAGTCACTCATGCCTAGAAAAGCCTTATTACTCGGTTTAAATGCCCTTATAATCCCATTATTGAATTTATTTTGAATTATTTTTACATTTTTTGATTAAAACAGATTGTAATTGATTGTTTACCTCGGGAAACGTGGAGCAAAAAGCCATCCATTGTCAAGAAAAGTTCATTTATAGTCACTCATGCCTAGAAAAGCCTTATTACTCGATTTAAATGCCTTTATAATCCCATTATTGAATTTATTTTGAATTGTTTTTACATTTTTTGATTAAAACATATTGTAATTGATTGTTTGGCTCGGGAAACGTGGAGCAAAAGCCATCCATTGTCAAGAAAAGTTCATTTATAGTCACTCATGCCTAGAGAAGCCTTATTACTCGGTTTAAATGCCTTTATAATCCCATTATTGAATTTATTTTGATTTTTTTTTACAGTTTTTCATTAAATCAGATTGTAATAGATTGTTTATCTTGGGAAACATGGAACGAAAGCCATCCATTGTCAAGAAAAGATCATTTATAGTCACTCATGCCTAGAAAAGCCTTATTACTCGATTTAAATGCCTTTATAATCCCATTATTGAATTTATTTTGAATTGTTTTTACATTTTTTGATTAAAGCAGGTTGTAATAGATTGTTTATCTCGGGAAACATGGAACGAAAGCCATCCATTGCCAAGAAAAGATCATTTATAGTCACTCATGCCTACAGAAGCCTTATTACTCGATTTAAATGCCTTTATAATCCCATTATTGAAATTATTTTGAATTGTTTTTACATTTTTTGTTTAAAACAGATTGTAATTGATTGTTTGCCTCGGGAAACGTGGAGCAAAAGCCATCCATTGTCAAGAAAAGTTCATTTATAGTCACTCATGCCTGGAAAAGCCTTATTACTCGATTTAAATGCCTTTATAATCCCATTATTGAATTTATTTTGAATTGTTTTTACATTTTTTGATTAAAACATATTGTAATTGATTGTTTGCCTCGGGAAACGTGGAGCAAAAGCCATCCATTGTCAAGAAAAGTTCATTTATAGTCACTCATGCCTAGAAAAGCCTTATTACTCGGTTTAAATGCCTTTACAATCCCATTATTGAATTTATTTTGAATTTTTTTTACATTTTTTGATTAAAACAGGTTGTAATAGATTATTTATCTCGGGAAACATGGAACGAAAGCCATCCATTGTCAAGAAAAGATCATTTATAGTCACTCATGCCTAGAAAAGCCTTATTACTCGGTTTAAATGCCCTTATAATCCCATTATTGAATTTATTTTGAATTATTTTTACATTTTTTGATTAAAACAGATTGTAATTGATTGTTTACCTCGGGAAACGTGGAGCAAAAAGCCATCCATTGTCAAGAAAAGTTCATTTATAGTCACTCATGCCTAGAAAAGCCTTATTACTCGATTTAAATGCCTTTATAATCCCATTATTGAATTTATTTTGAATTGTTTTTACATTTTTTGATTAAAACATATTGTAATTGATTGTTTGGCTCGGGAAACGTGGAGCAAAAGCCATCCATTGTCAAGAAAAGTTCATTTATAGTCACTCATGCCTAGAGAAGCCTTATTACTCGGTTTAAATGCCTTTATAATCCCATTATTGAATTTATTTTGATTTTTTTTTACAGTTTTTCATTAAATCAGATTGTAATAGATTGTTTATCTTGGGAAACATGGAACGAAAGCCATCCATTGTCAAGAAAAGATCATTTATAGTCACTCATGCCTAGAAAAGCCTTATTACTCGATTTAAATGCCTTTATAATCCCATTATTGAATTTATTTTGAATTGTTTTTACATTTTTTGATTAAAGCAGGTTGTAATAGATTGTTTATCTCGGGAAACATGGAACGAAAGCCATCCATTGCCAAGAAAAGATCATTTATAGTCACTCATGCCTACAGAAGCCTTATTACTCGATTTAAATGCCTTTATAATCCCATTATTGAATTTATTTTGAATTGTTTTTACATTTTTTGTTTAAAACAGATTGTAATTGATTGTTTGCCTCGGGAAACGTGGAGCAAAAGCCATCCATTGTCAAGAAAAGTTCATTTATAGTCACTCATGCCTGGAAAAGCCTTATTACTCGATTTAAATGCCTTTATAATCCCATTATTGAATTTATTTTGAATTGTTTTTACATTTTTTGATTAAAACATATTGTAATTGATTGTTTGGCTCGGGAAACGTGGAGCAAAAGCCATCCATTGTCAAGAAAAGTTCATTTATAGTCACTCATGCCTAGAAAAGCCTTATTACTCGGTTTAAATGCCTTTACAATCCCATTATTGAATTTATTTTGAATTTTTTTTACATTTTTTGATTAAAACAGGTTGTAATAGATTATTTATCTCGGGAAACATGGAACGAAAGCCATCCATTGTCAAGAAAAGATCATTTATAGTCACTCATGCCTAGAAAAGCCTTATTACTCGGTTTAAATGCCCTTATAATCCCATTATTGAATTTATTTTGAATTATTTTTACATTTTTTGATTAAAACAGATTGTAATTGATTGTTTACCTCGGGAAACGTGGAGCAAAAAGCCATCCATTGTCAAGAAAAGTTCATTTATAGTCACTCATGCCTAGAAAAGCCTTATTACTCGATTTAAATGCCTTTATAATCCCATTATTGAATTTATTTTGAATTGTTTTTACATTTTTTGATTAAAGCAGGTTGTAATAGATTGTTTATCTCGGGAAACATGGAACGAAAGCCATCCATTGCCAAGAAAAGATCATTTATAGTCACTCATGCCTACAGAAGCCTTATTACTCGATTTAAATGCCTTTATAATCCCATTATTGAAATTATTTTGAATTGTTTTTACATTTTTTGTTTAAAACAGATTGTAATTGATTGTTTGCCTCGGGAAACGTGGAGCAAAAGCCATCCATTGTCAAGAAAAGTTCATTTATAGTCACTCATGCCTGGAAAAGCCTTATTACTCGATTTAAATGCCTTTATAATCCCATTATTGAATTTATTTTGAATTGTTTTTACATTTTTTGATTAAAACAGATTGTAATTGATTGTTTGCCTCGGGAAACGTGGAGCAAAAGCCATCCATTGTCAAGAAAAGTTCATTTATAGTCACTCATGCCTAGAAAAGCCTTATTACTCGGTTTAAATGCCTTTACAATCCCATTATTGAATTTATTTTGAATTTTTTTTACATTTTTTGATTAAAACAGGTTGTAATAGATTATTTATCTCGGGAAACATGGAACGAAAGCCATCCATTGTCAAGAAAAGATCATTTATAGTCACTCATGCCTAGAAAAGCCTTATTACTCGGTTTAAATGCCCTTATAATCCCATTATTGAATTTATTTTGAATTATTTTTACATTTTTTGATTAAAACAGATTGTAATTGATTGTTTACCTCGGGAAACGTGGAGCAAAAAGCCATCCATTGTCAAGAAAAGTTCATTTATAGTCACTCATGCCTAGAAAAGCCTTATTACTCGATTTAAATGCCTTTATAATCCCATTATTGAATTTATTTTGAATTGTTTTTACATTTTTTGATTAAAACATATTGTAATTGATTGTTTGGCTCGGGAAACGTGGAGCAAAAGCCATCCATTGTCAAGAAAAGTTCATTTATAGTCACTCATGCCTAGAGAAGCCTTATTACTCGGTTTAAATGCCTTTATAATCCCATTATTGAATTTATTTTGATTTTTTTTTACAGTTTTTCATTAAATCAGATTGTAATAGATTGTTTATCTTGGGAAACATGGAACGAAAGCCATCCATTGTCAAGAAAAGATCATTTATAGTCACTCATGCCTAGAAAAGCCTTATTACTCGATTTAAATGCCTTTATAATCCCATTATTGAATTTATTTTGAATTGTTTTTACATTTTTTGATTAAAGCAGGTTGTAATAGATTGTTTATCTCGGGAAACATGGAACGAAAGCCATCCATTGCCAAGAAAAGATCATTTATAGTCACTCATGCCTACAGAAGCCTTATTACTCGATTTAAATGCCTTTATAATCCCATTATTGAAATTATTTTGAATTGTTTTTACATTTTTTGTTTAAAACAGATTGTAATTGATTGTTTGCCTCGGGAAACGTGGAGCAAAAGCCATCCATTGTCAAGAAAAGTTCATTTATAGTCACTCATGCCTGGAAAAGCCTTATTACTCGATTTAAATGCCTTTATAATCCCATTATTGAATTTATTTTGAATTGTTTTTACATTTTTTGATTAAAACATATTGTAATTGATTGTTTGCCTCGGGAAACGTGGAGCAAAAGCCATCCATTGTCAAGAAAAGTTCATTTATAGTCACTCATGCCTAGAAAAGCCTTATTACTCGGTTTAAATGCCTTTACAATCCCATTATTGAATTTATTTTGAATTTTTTTTACATTTTTTGATTAAAACAGGTTGTAATAGATTATTTATCTCGGGAAACATGGAACGAAAGCCATCCATTGTCAAGAAAAGATCATTTATAGTCACTCATGCCTAGAAAAGCCTTATTACTCGGTTTAAATGCCCTTATAATCCCATTATTGAATTTATTTTGAATTATTTTTACATTTTTTGATTAAAACAGATTGTAATTGATTGTTTACCTCGGGAAACGTGGAGCAAAAAGCCATCCATTGTCAAGAAAAGTTCATTTATAGTCACTCATGCCTAGAAAAGCCTTATTACTCGATTTAAATGCCTTTATAATCCCATTATTGAATTTATTTTGAATTGTTTTTACATTTTTTGATTAAAACATATTGTAATTGATTGTTTGGCTCGGGAAACGTGGAGCAAAAGCCATCCATTGTCAAGAAAAGTTCATTTATAGTCACTCATGCCTAGAGAAGCCTTATTACTCGGTTTAAATGCCTTTATAATCCCATTATTGAATTTATTTTGATTTTTTTTTACAGTTTTTCATTAAATCAGATTGTAATAGATTGTTTATCTTGGGAAACATGGAACGAAAGCCATCCATTGTCAAGAAAAGATCATTTATAGTCACTCATGCCTAGAAAAGCCTTATTACTCGATTTAAATGCCTTTATAATCCCATTATTGAATTTATTTTGAATTGTTTTTACATTTTTTGATTAAAGCAGGTTGTAATAGATTGTTTATCTCGGGAAACATGCAACGAAAGCCATCCATTGCCAAGAAAAGATCATTTATAGTCACTCATGCCTACAGAAGCCTTATTACTCGATTTAAATGCCTTTATAATCCCATTATTGAATTTATTTTGAATTGTTTTTACATTTTTTGTTTAAAACAGATTGTAATTGATTGTTTGCCTCGGGAAACGTGGAGCAAAAGCCATCCATTGTCAAGAAAAGTTCATTTATAGTCACTCATGCCTGGAAAAGCCTTATTACTCGATTTAAATGCCTTTATAATCCCATTATTGAATTTATTTTGAATTGTTTTTACATTTTTTGATTAAAACATATTGTAATTGATTGTTTGGCTCGGGAAACGTGGAGCAAAAGCCATCCATTGTCAAGAAAAGTTCATTTATAGTCACTCATGCCTAGAAAAGCCTTATTACTCGGTTTAAATGCCTTTACAATCCCATTATTGAATTTATTTTGAATTTTTTTTACATTTTTTGATTAAAACAGGTTGTAATAGATTATTTATCTCGGGAAACATGGAACGAAAGCCATCCATTGTCAAGAAAAGATCATTTATAGTCACTCATGCCTAGAAAAGCCTTATTACTCGGTTTAAATGCCCTTATAATCCCATTATTGAATTTATTTTGAATTATTTTTACATTTTTTGATTAAAACAGATTGTAATTGATTGTTTACCTCGGGAAACGTGGAGCAAAAAGCCATCCATTGTCAAGAAAAGTTCATTTATAGTCACTCATGCCTAGAAAAGCCTTATTACTCGATTTAAATGCCTTTATAATCCCATTATTGAATTTATTTTGAATTGTTTTTACATTTTTTGATTAAAACATATTGTAATTGATTGTTTGGCTCGGGAAACGTGGAGCAAAAGCCATCCATTGTCAAGAAAAGTTCATTTATAGTCACTCATGCCTAGAGAAGCCTTATTACTCGGTTTAAATGCCTTTATAATCCCATTATTGAATTTATTTTGATTTTTTTTTACAGTTTTTCATTAAATCAGATTGTAATAGATTGTTTATCTTGGGAAACATGGAACGAAAGCCATCCATTGTCAAGAAAAGATCATTTATAGTCACTCATGCCTAGAAAAGCCTTATTACTCGATTTAAATGCCTTTATAATCCCATTATTGAATTTATTTTGAATTGTTTTTACATTTTTTGATTAAAGCAGGTTGTAATAGATTGTTTATCTCGGGAAACATGGAACGAAAGCCATCCATTGCCAAGAAAAGATCATTTATAGTCACTCATGCCTACAGAAGCCTTATTACTCGATTTAAATGCCTTTATAATCCCATTATTGAATTTATTTTGAATTGTTTTTACATTTTTTGTTTAAAACAGATTGTAATTGATTGTTTGCCTCGGGAAACGTGGAGCAAAAGCCATCCATTGTCAAGAAAAGTTCATTTATAGTCACTCATGCCTGGAAAAGCCTTATTACTCGATTTAAATGCCTTTATAATCCCATTATTGAATTTATTTTGAATTGTTTTTACATTTTTTGATTAAAACATATTGTAATTGATTGTTTGGCTCGGGAAACGTGGAGCAAAAGCCATCCATTGTCAAGAAAAGTTCATTTATAGTCACTCATGCCTAGAGAAGCCTTATTACTCGGTTTAAATGCCTTTATAATCCCATTATTGAATTTATTTTGATTTTTTTTTACAGTTTTTCATTAAATCAGATTGTAATAGATTGTTTATCTTGGGAAACATGGAACGAAAGCCCTCCATTGTCAAGAAAAGATCATTTATAGTCACTCATGCCTAGAAAAGCCTTATTACTCGATTTAAATGCCTTTATAATCCCATTATTGAATTTATTTTGAATTGTTTTTACATTTTTTGATTAAAGCAGGTTGTAATAGATTGTTTATCTCGGGAAACATGGAACGAAAGCCATCCATTGCCAAGAAAAGATCATTTATAGTCACTCATGCCTACAGAAGCCTTATTACTCGATTTAAATGCCTTTATAATCCCATTATTGAAATTATTTTGAATTGTTTTTACATTTTTTTTTTAAAACAGATTGTAATTGATTGTTTGCCTCGGGAAACGTGGAGCAAAAGCCATCCATTGTCAAGAAAAGTTCATTTATAGTCACTCATGCCTGGAAAAGCCTTATTACTCGATTTAAATGCCTTTATAATCCCATTATTGAATTTATTTTGAATTGTTTTTACATTTTTTGATTAAAACATATTGTAATTGATTGTTTGCCTCGGGAAACGTGGAGCAAAAGCCATCCATTGTCAAGAAAAGTTCATTTATAGTCACTCATACCTAGAAAAGCCTTATTACTCGGTTTAAATGCCTTTACAATCCCATTATTGAATTTATTTTGAATTTTTTTTACATTTTTTGATTAAAACAGGTTGTAATAGATTATTTATCTCGGGAAACATGGAACGAAAGCCATCCATTGTCAAGAAAAGATCATTTATAGTCACTCATGCCTAGAAAAGCCTTATTACTCGGTTTAAATGCCCTTATAATCCCATTATTGAATTTATTTTGAATTATTTTTACATTTTTTGATTAAAACAGATTGTAATTGATTGTTTACCTCGGGAAACGTGGAGCAAAAAGCCATCCATTGTCAAGAAAAGTTCATTTATAGTCACTCATGCCTAGAAAAGCCTTATTACTCGATTTAAATGCCTTTATAATCCCATTATTGAATTTATTTTGAATTGTTTTTACATTTTTTGATTAAAACATATTGTAATTGATTGTTTGGCTCGGGAAACGTGGAGCAAAAGCCATCCATTGTCAAGAAAAGTTCATTTATAGTCACTCATGCCTAGAGAAGCCTTATTACTCGGTTTAAATGCCTTTATAATCCCATTATTGAATTTATTTTGATTTTTTTTTACAGTTTTTCATTAAATCAGATTGTAATAGATTGTTTATCTTGGGAAACATGGAACGAAAGCCATCCATTGTCAAGAAAAGATCATTTATAGTCACTCATGCCTAGAAAAGCCTTATTACTCGATTTAAATGCCTTTATAATCCCATTATTGAATTTATTTTGAATTGTTTTTACATTTTTTGATTAAAGCAGGTTGTAATAGATTGTTTATCTCGGGAAACATGGAACGAAAGCCATCCATTGCCAAGAAAAGATCATTTATAGTCACTCATGCCTACAGAAGCCTTATTACTCGATTTAAATGCCTTTATAATCCCATTATTGAATTTATTTTGAATTGTTTTTACATTTTTTGTTTAAAACAGATTGTAATTGATTGTTTGCCTCGGGAAACGTGGAGCAAAAGCCATCCATTGTCAAGAAAAGTTCATTTATAGTCACTCATGCCTGGAAAAGCCTTATTACTCGATTTAAATGCCTTTATAATCCCATTATTGAATTTATTTTGAATTGTTTTTACCTTTTTTGATTAAAACATATTGTAATTGATTGTTTGCCTCGGGAAACGTGGAGCAAAAGCCATCCATTGTCAAGAAAAGTTCATTTATAGTCACTCATGCCTAGAAAAGCCTTATTACTCGGTTTAAATGCCTTTACAATCCCATTATTGAATTTATTTTGAATTTTTTTTACATTTTTTGATTAAAACAGGTTGTAATAGATTATTTATCTCGGGAAACATGGAACGAAAGCCATCCATTGTCAAGAAAAGATCATTTATAGTCACTCATGCCTAGAAAAGCCTTATTACTCGGTTTAAATGCCCTTATAATCCCATTATTGAATTTATTTTGAATTATTTTTACATTTTTTGATTAAAACAGATTGTAATTGATTGTTTACCTCGGGAAACGTGGAGCAAAAAGCCATCCATTGTCAAGAAAAGTTCATTTATAGTCACTCATGCCTAGAAAAGCCTTATTACTCGATTTAAATGCCTTTATAATCCCATTATTGAATTTATTTTGAATTGTTTTTACATTTTTTGATTAAAACATATTGTAATTGATTGTTTGGCTCGGGAAACGTGGAGCAAAAGCCATCCATTGTCAAGAAAAGTTCATTTATAGTCACTCATGCCTAGAGAAGCCTTATTACTCGGTTTAAATGCCTTTATAATCCCATTATTGAATTTATTTTGATTTTTTTTTACAGTTTTTCATTAAATCAGATTGTAATAGATTGTTTATCTTGGGAAACATGGAGCGAAAGCCATCCATTGTCAAGAAAAGATCATTTATAGTCACTCATGCCTAGAAAAGCCTTATTACTCGATTTAAATGCCTTTATAATCCCATTATTGAATTTATTTTGAATTGTTTTTACATTTTTTGATTAAAACATATTTTAATTGATTGTTTGCCTCGGGAAACGTGGAGCAAAAGCCATCCATTGTCAAGAAATGTTCATTTATAGTCACTCATGCCTAGAGAAGCCTTATTACTCCGTTTAAATGCCTTTATAATCCCATTATTGAATTTATTTGGAACTTTTTTGACATTTTTTGATTAAACAGATTGTAATTGAATGTTTGCCTCGGGAAGCGTGGAGCAAAAGCCATCCATTGTCAAGAAAAGTTCATTTACAGTCACTCATGCCTAGAGAAGCCTTATTACTCGGTTTAAATGCCTTTATAATCCCATTATTGAATTTATTTTGATTTTTTTTATAGTTTTTCATTAAATCAGATTGTAATAGATTGTTTATCTCGAGAAACATGGAACGAAAGCCTTCCATTGTCAAGAAAAGATCATTTATAGTCACTCATGCCTAGAAAAGCCTTATTACTCGATTTAAATGCCCTTATAATCCCATTATCGAATTTATTTTGAATTATTTTTATATTTTTTTATTAAAACAGATTCTAATACATTGTTTATCTCGGGAAACATGGAACGAAAGCCATCCATTGTCAAGAAAACATCATTTATAGTCACTCATGCCTAGAAAAGCCTTATTACTCGGTTTAAATGCCTTTATAATCCCATTATTGAATTTATTTTCAACTTTTTTGAAATTTTTTGATTAAAACATATTGTAATTGATTGTTTGCCTCGGGAAACATAGAGCGAAAGCCATCCATTGTCAAGAAAAGTTCATTTATAGTCACTCATGCCTAGAAAAGCCTTATAACTCGGTTTAAATGCCCTTATAATCCCATTATTGAATTTATTTTGAATTATTTTTACATTTTTTGATTAAAACAGATTGTAATTGATTGTTTGCCTCGAGAAACGTGGAGCAAAAGCCATCCATTGTCAAGAAAAGTTCATTTTTAGTCACTCATGCCTAGAAAAGCCTTATTACTCGGTTTAAATGCCTTTATAATCCCATTATTGAATTTATTTTGAATTGTTTTTACATTTTTTGATTAAAACATATTGTAATTGATTGTTTGCCTCGGGAAGCGTGGAGCAAAAGCCATCCATTGTCAAGAAAAGTTCATTTATAGTCACTCATGCCTAGAGAAGCCTTATTACTCGGTTTAAATGCCTTTATAATCCCATTATTGAATTTATTTTGATTTTTTTTACAGTTTTTGATTAAAACAGATTGTAATAGATTGTTTATCTCGGGACACATGGAACGAAAGCCATCCATTGTCAAGAAAGACCATTTATAGTCACTCATGCCTAGAAAAGCCTTATTACTCGGTTTAAATGCTTTTATAATCCCATTATTGAATTTATTTTGAATTTTTTTTACATTTTTTGATTAAAGCAGGTTGTAATAGATTGTTTATCTCGGGAAACATGGAACGAAAGCCATCCATTGCCAAGAAAAGATCATTTATAGTCACTCATGCCTACAGAAGCCTTATTACTCGATTTAAATGCCTTTATAATCCCATTATTGAATTTATTTTGAATTGTTTTTACATTTTTTGTTTAAAACAGATTGTAATTGATTGTTTGCCTCGGGAAACGTGGAGCAAAAGCCATCCATTGTCAAGAAAAGTTCATTTATAGTCACTCATGCCTGGAAAAGCCTTATTACTCGATTTAAATGCCTTTATAATCCCATTATTGAATTTATTTTGAATTGTTTTTACATTTTTTGATTAAAACATATTGTAATTGATTGTTTGCCTCGGGAAACGTGGAGCAAAAGCCATCCATTGTCAAGAAAAGTTCATTTATAGTCACTCATGCCTAGAAAAGCCTTATTACTCGGTTTAAATGCCTTTACAATCCCATTATTGAATTTATTTTGAATTTTTTTTACATTTTTTGATTAAAACAGGTTGTAATAGATTATTTATCTCGGGAAACATGGAACGAAAGCCATCCATTGTCAAGAAAAGATCATTTATAGTCACTCATGCCTAGAAAAGCCTTATTACTCGGTTTAAATGCCCTTATAATCCCATTATTGAATTTATTTTGAATTATTTTTACATTTTTTGATTAAAACAGATTGTAATTGATTGTTTACCTCGGGAAACGTGGAGCAAAAAGCCATCCATTGTCAAGAAAAGTTCATTTATAGTCACTCATGCCTAGAAAAGCCTTATTACTCGATTTAAATGCCTTTATAATCCCATTATTGAATTTATTTTGAATTGTTTTTACATTTTTTGATTAAAACATATTGTAATTGATTGTTTGGCTCGGGAAACGTGGAGCAAAAGCCATCCATTGTCAAGAAAAGTTCATTTATAGTCACTCATGCCTAGAGAAGCCTTATTACTCGGTTTAAATGCCTTTATAATCCCATTATTGAATTTATTTTGATTTTTTTTTACAGTTTTTCATTAAATCAGATTGTAATAGATTGTTTATCTTGGGAAACATGGAACGAAAGCCATCCATTGTCAAGAAAAGATCATTTATAGTCACTCATGCCTAGAAAAGCCTTATTACTCGATTTAAATGCCTTTATAATCCCATTATTGAATTTATTTTGAATTGTTTTTACATTTTTTGATTAAAACATATTTTAATTGATTGTTTGCCTCGGGAAACGTGGAGCAAAAGCCATCCATTGTCAAGAAAAGTTCATTTATAGTCACTCATGCCTACAGAAGCCTTATTACTCGGTTTAAATGCCTTTATAATCCCATTATTTAATTTATTTTGAATTGTTTTTACATTTTTTGATTAAAACAGATTGTAATTGATTGTTTACCTCGGGAAATAAGGAGCAAAAGCCATCCATTGTCAAGAAAAGTTCATTTACAGTCACTCATGCCTAGAGAAGCCTTATTACTCGGTTTAAATGCCTTTATAATCCCATTATTGAATTTATTTTGAATTGTTTTTACATTTTTTGATTAAAACAGATTGTAATTGATTGTTTACCTCGGGAAACGTGGAGCAAAAAGCCATCCATTGTCAAGAAAAGTTCATTTATAGTCACTCATGCCTAGAAAAGCCTTATTACTCGATTTAAATGCCTTTATAATCCCATTATTGAATTTATTTTGAATTGTTTTTACATTTTTTGATTAAAACATATTGTAATTGATTGTTTGGCTCGGGAAACGTGGAGCAAAAGCCATCCATTGTCAAGAAAAGTTCATTTATAGTCACTCATGCCTAGAGAAGCCTTATTACTCGGTTTAAATGCCTTTATAATCCCATTATTGAATTTATTTTGATTTTTTTTTACAGTTTTTCATTAAATCAGATTGTAATAGATTGTTTATCTTGGGAAACATGGAACGAAAGCCATCCATTGTCAAGAAAAGATCATTTATAGTCACTCATGCCTAGAAAAGCCTTATTACTCGATTTAAATGCCTTTATAATCCCATTATTGAATTTATTTTGAATTTTTTTTACATTTTTTGATTAAAACAGGTTGTAATAGATTATTTATCTCGGGAAACATGGAACGAAAGCCATCCATTGTCAAGAAAAGATCATTTATAGTCACTCATGCCTAGAAAAGCCTTATTACTCGGTTTAAATGCCCTTATAATCCCATTATTGAATTTATTTTGAATTATTTTTACATTTTTTGATTAAAACAGATTGTAATTGATTGTTTACCTCGGGAAACGTGGAGCAAAAAGCCATCCATTGTCAAGAAAAGTTCATTTATAGTCACTCATGCCTAGAAAAGCCTTATTACTCGATTTAAATGCCTTTATAATCCCATTATTGAATTTATTTTGAATTGTTTTTACATTTTTTGATTAAAACATATTGTAATTGATTGTTTGGCTCGGGAAACGTGGAGCAAAAGCCATCCATTGTCAAGAAAAGTTCATTTATAGTCACTCATGCCTAGAGAAGCCTTATTACTCGGTTTAAATGCCTTTATAATCCCATTATTGAATTTATTTTGATTTTTTTTTACAGTTTTTCATTAAATCAGATTGTAATAGATTGTTTATCTTGGGAAACATGGAACGAAAGCCATCCATTGTCAAGAAAAGATCATTTATAGTCACTCATGCCTAGAAAAGCCTTATTACTCGATTTAAATGCCTTTATAATCCCATTATTGAATTTATTTTGAATTGTTTTTACATTTTTTGATTAAAGCAGGTTGTAATAGATTGTTTATCTCGGGAAACATGGAACGAAAGCCATCCATTGCCAAGAAAAGATCATTTATAGTCACTCATGCCTACAGAAGCCTTATTACTCGATTTAAATGCCTTTATAATCCCATTATTGAAATTATTTTGAATTGTTTTTACATTTTTTGTTTAAAACAGATTGTAATTGATTGTTTGCCTCGGGAAACGTGGAGCAAAAGCCATCCATTGTCAAGAAAAGTTCATTTATAGTCACTCATGCCTGGAAAAGCCTTATTACTCGATTTAAATGCCTTTATAATCCCATTATTGAATTTATTTTGAATTGTTTTTACATTTTTTGATTAAAACATATTGTAATTGATTGTTTGCCTCGGGAAACGTGGAGCAAAAGCCATCCATTGTCAAGAAAAGTTCATTTATAGTCACTCATGCCTAGAAAAGCCTTATTAGTCGGTTTAAATGCCTTTACAATCCCATTATTGAATTTATTTTGAATTTTTTTTACATTTTTTGATTAAAACAGGTTGTAATAGATTATTTATCTCGGGAAACATGGAACGAAAGCCATCCATTGTCAAGAAAAGATCATTTATAGTCACTCATGCCTAGAAAAGCCTTATTACTCGGTTTAAATGCCCTTATAATCCCATTATTGAATTTATTTTGAATTATTTTTACATTTTTTGATTAAAACAGATTGTAATTGATTGTTTACCTCGGGAAACGTGGAGCAAAAAGCCATCCATTGTCAAGAAAAGTTCATTTATAGTCACTCATGCCTAGAAAAGCCTTATTACTCGATTTAAATGCCTTTATAATCCCATTATTGAATTTATTTTGAATTGTTTTTACATTTTTTGATTAAAACATATTGTAATTGATTGTTTGGCTCGGGAAACGTGGAGCAAAAGCCATCCATTGTCAAGAAAAGTTCATTTATAGTCACTCATGCCTAGAGAAGCCTTATTACTCGGTTTAAATGCCTTTATAATCCCATTATTGAATTTATTTTGATTTTTTTTTACAGTTTTTCATTAAATCAGATTGTAATAGATTGTTTATCTTGGGAAACATGGAACGAAAGCCATCCATTGTCAAGAAAAGATCATTTATAGTCACTCATGCCTAGAAAAGCCTTATTACTCGATTTAAATGCCTTTATAATCCCATTATTGAATTTATTTTGAATTGTTTTTACATTTTTTGATTAAAGCAGGTTGTAATAGATTGTTTATCTCGGGAAACATGGAACGAAAGCCATCCATTGCCAAGAAAAGATCATTTATAGTCACTCATGCCTACAGAAGCCTTATTACTCGATTTAAATGCCTTTATAATCCCATTATTGAATTTATTTTGAATTGTTTTTACATTTTTTGTTTAAAACAGATTGTAATTGATTGTTTGCCTCGGGAAACGTGGAGCAAAAGCCATCCATTGTCAAGAAAAGTTCATTTATAGTCACTCATGCCTGGAAAAGCCTTATTACTCGATTTAAATGCCTTTATAATCCCATTATTGAATTTATTTTGAATTGTTTTTACATTTTTTGATTAAAACATATTGTAATTGATTGTTTGGCTCGGGAAACGTGGAGCAAAAGCCATCCATTGTCAAGAAAAGTTCATTTATAGTCACTCATGCCTAGAAAAGCCTTATTACTCGGTTTAAATGCCTTTACAATCCCATTATTGAATTTATTTTGAATTTTTTTTACATTTTTTGATTAAAACAGGTTGTAATAGATTATTTATCTCGGGAAACATGGAACGAAAGCCATCCATTGTCAAGAAAAGATCATTTATAGTCACTCATGCCTAGAAAAGCCTTATTACTCGGTTTAAATGCCCTTATAATCCCATTATTGAATTTATTTTGAATTATTTTTACATTTTTTGATTAAAACAGATTGTAATTGATTGTTTACCTCGGGAAACGTGGAGCAAAAAGCCATCCATTGTCAAGAAAAGTTCATTTATAGTCACTCATGCCTAGAAAAGCCTTATTACTCGATTTAAATGCCTTTATAATCCCATTATTGAATTTATTTTGAATTGTTTTTACATTTTTTGATTAAAACATATTGTAATTGATTGTTTGGCTCGGGAAACGTGGAGCAAAAGCCATCCATTGTCAAGAAAAGTTCATTTATAGTCACTCATGCCTAGAGAAGCCTTATTACTCGGTTTAAATGCCTTTATAATCCCATTATTGAATTTATTTTGATTTTTTTTTACAGTTTTTCATTAAATCAGATTGTAATAGATTGTTTATCTTGGGAAACATGGAACGAAAGCCATCCATTGTCAAGAAAAGATCATTTATAGTCACTCATGCCTAGAAAAGCCTTATTACTCGATTTAAATGCCTTTATAATCCCATTATTGAATTTATTTTGAATTGTTTTTACATTTTTTGATTAAAGCAGGTTGTAATAGATTGTTTATCTCGGGAAACATGGAACGAAAGCCATCCATTGCCAAGAAAAGATCATTTATAGTCACTCATGCCTACAGAAGCCTTATTACTCGATTTAAATGCCTTTATAATCCCATTATTGAATTTATTTTGAATTGTTTTTACATTTTTTGTTTAAAACAGATTGTAATTGATTGTTTGCCTCGGGAAACGTGGAGCAAAAGCCATCCATTGTCAAGAAAAGTTCATTTATAGTCACTCATGCCTGGAAAAGCCTTATTACTCGATTTAAATGCCTTTATAATCCCATTATTGAATTTATTTTGAATTGTTTTTACATTTTTTGATTAAAACAGATTGTAATTGATTGTTTGCCTCGGGAAACGTGGAGCAAAAGCCATCCATTGTCAAGAAAAGTTCATTTATAGTCACTCATGCCTAGAAAAGCCTTATTACTCGGTTTAAATGCCTTTACAATCCCATTATTGAATTTATTTTGAATTTTTTTTACATTTTTTGATTAAAACAGGTTGTAATAGATTATTTATCTCGGGAAACATGGAACGAAAGCCATCCATTGTCAAGAAAAGATCATTTATAGTCACTCATGCCTCGAAAAGCCTTATTACTCGGTTTAAATGCCCTTATAATCCCATTATTGAATTTATTTTGAATTATTTTTACATTTTTTGATTAAAACAGATTGTAATTGATTGTTTACCTCGGGAAACGTGGAGCAAAAAGCCATCCATTGTCAAGAAAAGTTCATTTATAGTCACTCATGCCTAGAAAAGCCTTATTACTCGATTTAAATGCCTTTATAATCCCATTATTGAATTTATTTTGAATTGTTTTTACATTTTTTGATTAAAACATATTGTAATTGATTGTTTGGCTCGGGAAACGTGGAGCAAAAGCCATCCATTGTCAAGAAAAGTTCATTTATAGTCACTCATGCCTAGAGAAGCCTTATTACTCGGTTTAAATGCCTTTATAATCCCATTATTGAATTTATTTTGATTTTTTTTTACAGTTTTTCATTAAATCAGATTGTAATAGATTGTTTATCTTGGGAAACATGGAACGAAAGCCATCCATTGTCAAGAAAAGATCATTTATAGTCACTCATGCCTAGAAAAGCCTTATTACTCGATTTAAATGCCTTTATAATCCCATTATTGAATTTATTTTGAATTGTTTTTACATTTTTTGATTAAAGCAGGTTGTAATAGATTGTTTATCTCGGGAAACATGGAACGAAAGCCATCCATTGCCAAGAAAAGATCATTTATAGTCACTCATGCCTACAGAAGCCTTATTACTCGATTTAAATGCCTTTATAATCCCATTATTGAATTTATTTTGAATTGTTTTTACATTTTTTGTTTAAAACAGATTGTAATTGATTGTTTGCCTCGGGAAACGTGGAGCAAAAGCCATCCATTGTCAAGAAAAGTTCATTTATAGTCACTCATGCCTGGAAAAGCCTTATTACTCGATTTAAATGCCTTTATAATCCCATTATTGAATTTATTTTGAATTGTTTTTACATTTTTTGATTAAAACATATTGTAATTGATTGTTTGGCTCGGGAAACGTGGAGCAAAAGCCATCCATTGTCAAGAAAAGTTCATTTATAGTCACTCATGCCTAGAAAAGCCTTATTACTCGGTTTAAATGCCTTTACAATCCCATTATTGAATTTATTTTGAATTTTTTTTACATTTTTTGATTAAAACAGGTTGTAATAGATTATTTATCTCGGGAAACATGGAACGAAAGCCATCCATTGTCAAGAAAAGATCATTTATAGTCACTCATGCCTAGAAAAGCCTTATTACTCGGTTTAAATGCCCTTATAATCCCATTATTGAATTTATTTTGAATTATTTTTACATTTTTTGATTAAAACAGATTGTAATTGATTGTTTACCTCGGGAAACGTGGAGCAAAAAGCCATCCATTGTCAAGAAAAGTTCATTTATAGTCACTCATGCCTAGAAAAGCCTTATTACTCGATTTAAATGCCTTTATAATCCCATTATTGAATTTATTTTGAATTGTTTTTACATTTTTTGATTAAAACATATTGTAATTGATTGTTTGGCTCGGGAAACGTGGAGCAAAAGCCATCCATTGTCAAGAAAAGTTCATTTATAGTCACTCATGCCTAGAGAAGCCTTATTACTCGGTTTAAATGCCTTTATAATCCCATTATTGAATTTATTTTGATTTTTTTTTACAGTTTTTCATTAAATCAGATTGTAATAGATTGTTTATCTTGGGAAACATGGAACGAAAGCCATCCATTGTCAAGAAAAGATCATTTATAGTCACTCATGCCTAGAAAAGCCTTATTACTCGATTTAAATGCCTTTATAATCCCATTATTGAATTTATTTTGAATTGTTTTTACATTTTTTGATTAAAACATATTTTAATTGATTGTTTGCCTCGGGAAACGTGGAGCAAAAGCCATCCATTGTCAAGAAAAGTTCATTTATAGTCACTCATGCCTACAGAAGCCTTATTACTCGGTTTAAATGCCTTTATAATCCCATTATTTAATTTATTTTGAATTGTTTTTACATTTTTTGATTAAAACAGATTGTAATTGATTGTTTACCTCGGGAAATAAGGAGCAAAAGCCATCCATTGTCAAGAAAAGTTCATTTACAGTCACTCATGCCTAGAGAAGCCTTATTACTCGGTTTAAATGCCTTTATAATCCCATTATTGAATTTATTTTGATTTTTTTTATAGTTTTTCATTAAATCAGATTGTAATAGATTGTTTATCTCGAGAAACATGGAACGAAAGCCTTCCATTGTCAAGAAAAGATCATTTATAGTCACTCATGCCTAGAAAAGCCTTATTACTCGATTTAAATGCCCTTATAATCCCATTATCGAATTTATTTTGAATTATTTTTATATTTTTTTATTAAAACAGATTCTAATACATTGTTTATCTCGGGAAACATGGAACGAAAGCCATCCATTGTCAAGAAAACATCATTTATAGTCACTCATGCCTAGAAAAGCCTTATTACTCGGTTTAAATGCCTTTATAATCCCATTATTGAATTTATTTTCAACTTTTTTGAAATTTTTTGATTAAAACATATTGTAATTGATTGTTTGCCTCGGGAAACATAGAGCGAAAGCCATCCATTGTCAAGAAAAGTTCATTTATAGTCACTCATGCCTAGAAAAGCCTTATAACTCGGTTTAAATGCCCTTATAATCCCATTATTGAATTTATTTTGAATTATTTTTACATTTTTTGATTAAAACAGATTGTAATTGATTGTTTACCTCGGGAAACGTGGAGCAAAAAGCCATCCATTGTCAAGAAAAGTTCATTTATAGTCACTCATGCCTAGAAAAGCCTTATTACTCGATTTAAATGCCTTTATAATCCCATTATTGAATTTATTTTGAATTGTTTTTACATTTTTTGATTAAAACATATTGTAATTGATTGTTTGGCTCGGGAAACGTGGAGCAAAAGCCATCCATTGTCAAGAAAAGTTCATTTATAGTCACTCATGCCTAGAGAAGCCTTATTACTCGGTTTAAATGCCTTTATAATCCCATTATTGAATTTATTTTGATTTTTTTTTACAGTTTTTCATTAAATCAGATTGTAATAGATTGTTTATCTTGGGAAACATGGAACGAAAGCCATCCATTGTCAAGAAAAGATCATTTATAGTCACTCATGCCTAGAAAAGCCTTATTACTCGATTTAAATGCCTTTATAATCCCATTATTGAATTTATTTTGAATTGTTTTTACATTTTTTGATTAAAGCAGGTTGTAATAGATTGTTTATCTCGGGAAACATGGAACGAAAGCCATCCATTGCCAAGAAAAGATCATTTATAGTCACTCATGCCTACAGAAGCCTTATTACTCGATTTAAATGCCTTTATAATCCCATTATTGAAATTATTTTGAATTGTTTTTACATTTTTTGTTTAAAACAGATTGTAATTGATTGTTTGCCTCGGGAAACGTGGAGCAAAAGCCATCCATTGTCAAGAAAAGTTCATTTATAGTCACTCATGCCTGGAAAAGCCTTATTACTCGATTTAAATGCCTTTATAATCCCATTATTGAATTTATTTTGAATTGTTTTTACATTTTTTGATTAAAACATATTGTAATTGATTGTTTGCCTCGGGAAACGTGGAGCAAAAGCCATCCATTGTCAAGAAAAGTTCATTTATAGTCACTCATGCCTAGAAAAGCCTTATTACTCGGTTTAAATGCCTTTACAATCCCATTATTGAATTTATTTTGAATTTTTTTTACATTTTTTGATTAAAACAGGTTGTAATAGATTATTTATCTCGGGAAACATGGAACGAAAGCCATCCATTGTCAAGAAAAGATCATTTATAGTCACTCATGCCTAGAAAAGCCTTATTACTCGGTTTAAATGCCCTTATAATCCCATTATTGAATTTATTTTGAATTATTTTTACATTTTTTGATTAAAACAGATTGTAATTGATTGTTTACCTCGGGAAACGTGGAGCAAAAAGCCATCCATTGTCAAGAAAAGTTCATTTATAGTCACTCATGCCTAGAAAAGCCTTATTACTCGATTTAAATGCCTTTATAATCCCATTATTGAATTTATTTTGAATTGTTTTTACATTTTTTGATTAAAACATATTGTAATTGATTGTTTGGCTCGGGAAACGTGGAGCAAAAGCCATCCATTGTCAAGAAAAGTTCATTTATAGTCACTCATGCCTAGAGAAGCCTTATTACTCGGTTTAAATGCCTTTATAATCCCATTATTGAATTTATTTTGATTTTTTTTTACAGTTTTTCATTAAATCAGATTGTAATAGATTGTTTATCTTGGGAAACATGGAACGAAAGCCATCCATTGTCAAGAAAAGATCATTTATAGTCACTCATGCCTAGAAAAGCCTTATTACTCGATTTAAATGCCTTTATAATCCCATTATTGAATTTATTTTGAATTGTTTTTACATTTTTTGATTAAAGCAGGTTGTAATAGATTGTTTATCTCGGGAAACATGGAACGAAAGCCATCCATTGCCAAGAAAAGATCATTTATAGTCACTCATGCCTACAGAAGCCTTATTACTCGATTTAAATGCCTTTATAATCCCATTATTGAATTTATTTTGAATTGTTTTTACATTTTTTGTTTAAAACAGATTGTAATTGATTGTTTGCCTCGGGAAACGTGGAGCAAAAGCCATCCATTGTCAAGAAAAGTTCATTTATAGTCACTCATGCCTGGAAAAGCCTTATTACTCGATTTAAATGCCTTTATAATCCCATTATTGAATTTATTTTGAATTGTTTTTACATTTTTTGATTAAAACATATTGTAATTGATTGTTTGGCTCGGGAAACGTGGAGCAGAAGCCATCCATTGTCAAGAAAAGTTCATTTATAGTCACTCATGCCTAGAAAAGCCTTATTACTCGGTTTAAATGCCTTTACAATCCCATTATTGAATTTATTTTGAATTTTTTTTACATTTTTTGATTAAAACAGGTTGTAATAGATTATTTATCTCGGGAAACATGGAACGAAAGCCATCCATTGTCAAGAAAAGATCATTTATAGTCACTCATGCCTAGAAAAGCCTTATTACTCGGTTTAAATGCCCTTATAATCCCATTATTGAATTTATTTTGAATTATTTTTACATTTTTTGATTAAAACAGATTGTAATTGATTGTTTACCTCGGGAAACGTGGAGCAAAAAGCCATCCATTGTCAAGAAAAGTTCATTTATAGTCACTCATGCCTAGAAAAGCCTTATTACTCGATTTAAATGCCTTTATAATCCCATTATTGAATTTATTTTGAATTGTTTTTACATTTTTTGATTAAAACATATTGTAATTGATTGTTTGGCTCGGGAAACGTGGAGCAAAAGCCATCCATTGTCAAGAAAAGTTCATTTATAGTCACTCATGCCTAGAGAAGCCTTATTACTCGGTTTAAATGCCTTTATAATCCCATTATTGAATTTATTTTGATTTTTTTTTACAGTTTTTCATTAAATCAGATTGTAATAGATTGTTTATCTTGGGAAACATGGAACGAAAGCCATCCATTGTCAAGAAAAGATCATTTATAGTCACTCATGCCTAGAAAAGCCTTATTACTCGATTTAAATGCCTTTATAATCCCATTATTGAATTTATTTTGAATTGTTTTTACATTTTTTGATTAAAGCAGGTTGTAATAGATTGTTTATCTCGGGAAACATGGAACGAAAGCCATCCATTGCCAAGAAAAGATCATTTATAGTCACTCATGCCTACAGAAGCCTTATTACTCGATTTAAATGCCTTTATAATCCCATTATTGAATTTATTTTGAATTGTTTTTACATTTTTTGTTTAAAACAGATTGTAATTGATTGTTTGCCTCGGGAAACGTGGAGCAAAAGCCATCCATTGTCAAGAAAAGTTCATTTATAGTCACTCATGCCTGGAAAAGCCTTATTACTCGATTTAAATGCCTTTATAATCCCATTATTGAATTTATTTTGAATTGTTTTTACATTTTTTGATTAAAACATATTGTAATTGATTGTTTGGCTCGGGAAACGTGGAGCAAAAGCCATCCATTGTCAAGAAAAGTTCATTTATAGTCACTCATGCCTAGAGAAGCCTTATTACTCGGTTTAAATGCCTTTATAATCCCATTATTGAATTTATTTTGATTTTTTTTTACAGTTTTTCATTAAATCAGATTGTAATAGATTGTTTATCTTGGGAAACATGGAACGAAAGCCATCCATTGTCAAGAAAAGATCATTTATAGTCACTCATGCCTAGAAAAGCCTTATTACTCGATTTAAATGCCTTTATAATCCCATTATTGAATTTATTTTGAATTGTTTTTACATTTTTTGATTAAAGCAGGTTGTAATAGATTGTTTATCTCGGGAAACATGGAACGAAAGCCATCCATTGCCAAGAAAAGATCATTTATAGTCACTCATGCCTACAGAAGCCTTATTACTCGATTTAAATGCCTTTATAATCCCATTATTGAAATTATTTTGAATTGTTTTTACATTTTTTTTTTAAAACAGATTGTAATTGATTGTTTGCCTCGGGAAACGTGGAGCAAAAGCCATCCATTGTCAAGAAAAGTTCATTTATAGTCACTCATGCCTGGAAAAGCCTTATTACTCGATTTAAATGCCTTTATAATCCCATTATTGAATTTATTTTGAATTGTTTTTACATTTTTTGATTAAAACATATTGTAATTGATTGTTTGCCTCGGGAAACGTGGAGCAAAAGCCATCCATTGTCAAGAAAAGTTCATTTATAGTCACTCATGCCTAGAAAAGCCTTATTACTCGGTTTAAATGCCTTTACAATCCCATTATTGAATTTATTTTGAATTTTTTTTACATTTTTTGATTAAAACAGGTTGTAATAGATTATTTATCTCGGGAAACATGGAACGAAAGCCATCCATTGTCAAGAAAAGATCATTTATAGTCACTCATGCCTAGAAAAGCCTTATTACTCGGTTTAAATGCCCTTATAATCCCATTATTGAATTTATTTTGAATTATTTTTACATTTTTTGATTAAAACAGATTGTAATTGATTGTTTACCTCGGGAAACGTGGAGCAAAAAGCCATCCATTGTCAAGAAAAGTTCATTTATAGTCACTCATGCCTAGAAAAGCCTTATTACTCGATTTAAATGCCTTTATAATCCCATTATTGAATTTATTTTGAATTGTTTTTACATTTTTTGATTAAAACATATTGTAATTGATTGTTTGGCTCGGGAAACGTGGAGCAAAAGCCATCCATTGTCAAGAAAAGTTCATTTATAGTCACTCATGCCTAGAGAAGCCTTATTACTCGGTTTAAATGCCTTTATAATCCCATTATTGAATTTATTTTGATTTTTTTTTACAGTTTTTCATTAAATCAGATTGTAATAGATTGTTTATCTTGGGAAACATGGAACGAAAGCCATCCATTGTCAAGAAAAGATCATTTATAGTCACTCATGCCTAGAAAAGCCTTATTACTCGATTTAAATGCCTTTATAATCCCATTATTGAATTTATTTTGAATTGTTTTTACATTTTTTGATTAAAGCAGGTTGTAATAGATTGTTTATCTCGGGAAACATGGAACGAAAGCCATCCATTGCCAAGAAAAGATCATTTATAGTCACTCATGCCTACAGAAGCCTTATTACTCGATTTAAATGCCTTTATAATCCCATTATTGAATTTATTTTGAATTGTTTTTACATTTTTTGTTTAAAACAGATTGTAATTGATTGTTTGCCTCGGGAAACGTGGAGCAAAAGCCATCCATTGTCAAGAAAAGTTCATTTATAGTCACTCATGCCTGGAAAAGCCTTATTACTCGATTTAAATGCCTTTATAATCCCATTATTGAATTTATTTTGAATTGTTTTTACATTTTTTGATTAAAACATATTGTAATTGATTGTTTGCCTCGGGAAACGTGGAGCAAAAGCCATCCATTGTCAAGAAAAGTTCATTTATAGTCACTCATGCCTAGAAAAGCCTTATTACTCGGTTTAAATGCCTTTACAATCCCATTATTGAATTTATTTTGAATTTTTTTTACATTTTTTGATTAAAACAGGTTGTAATAGATTATTTATCTCGGGAAACATGGAACGAAAGCCATCCATTGTCAAGAAAAGATCATTTATAGTCACTCATGCCTAGAAAAGCCTTATTACTCGGTTTAAATGCCCTTATAATCCCATTATTGAATTTATTTTGAATTATTTTTACATTTTTTGATTAAAACAGATTGTAATTGATTGTTTACCTCGGGAAACGTGGAGCAAAAAGCCATCCATTGTCAAGAAAAGTTCATTTATAGTCACTCATGCCTAGAAAAGCCTTATTACTCGATTTAAATGCCTTTATAATCCCATTATTGAATTTATTTTGAATTGTTTTTACATTTTTTGATTAAAACATATTGTAATTGATTGTTTGGCTCGGGAAACGTGGAGCAAAAGCCATCCATTGTCAAGAAAAGTTCATTTATAGTCACTCATGCCTAGAGAAGCCTTATTACTCGGTTTAAATGCCTTTATAATCCCATTATTGAATTTATTTTGATTTTTTTTTACAGTTTTTCATTAAATCAGATTGTAATAGATTGTTTATCTTGGGAAACATGGAGCGAAAGCCATCCATTGTCAAGAAAAGATCATTTATAGTCACTCATGCCTAGAAAAGCCTTATTACTCGATTTAAATGCCTTTATAATCCCATTATTGAATTTATTTTGAATTGTTTTTACATTTTTTGATTAAAACATATTTTAATTGATTGTTTGCCTCGGGAAACGTGGAGCAAAAGCCATCCATTGTCAAGAAATGTTCATTTATAGTCACTCATGCCTAGAGAAGCCTTATTACTCCGTTTAAATGCCTTTATAATCCCATTATTGAATTTATTTGGAACTTTTTTGACATTTTTTGATTAAACAGATTGTAATTGAATGTTTGCCTCGGGAAGCGTGGAGCAAAAGCCATCCATTGTCAAGAAAAGTTCATTTACAGTCACTCATGCCTAGAGAAGCCTTATTACTCGGTTTAAATGCCTTTATAATCCCATTATTGAATTTATTTTGATTTTTTTTATAGTTTTTCATTAAATCAGATTGTAATAGATTGTTTATCTCGAGAAACATGGAACGAAAGCCTTCCATTGTCAAGAAAAGATCATTTATAGTCACTCATGCCTAGAAAAGCCTTATTACTCGATTTAAATGCCCTTATAATCCCATTATCGAATTTATTTTGAATTATTTTTATATTTTTTTATTAAAACAGATTCTAATACATTGTTTATCTCGGGAAACATGGAACGAAAGCCATCCATTGTCAAGAAAACATCATTTATAGTCACTCATGCCTAGAAAAGCCTTATTACTCGGTTTAAATGCCTTTATAATCCCATTATTGAATTTATTTTCAACTTTTTTGAAATTTTTTGATTAAAACATATTGTAATTGATTGTTTGCCTCGGGAAACATAGAGCGAAAGCCATCCATTGTCAAGAAAAGTTCATTTATAGTCACTCATGCCTAGAAAAGCCTTATAACTCGGTTTAAATGCCCTTATAATCCCATTATTGAATTTATTTTGAATTATTTTTACATTTTTTGATTAAAACAGATTGTAATTGATTGTTTGCCTCGAGAAACGTGGAGCAAAAGCCATCCATTGTCAAGAAAAGTTCATTTTTAGTCACTCATGCCTAGAAAAGCCTTATTACTCGGTTTAAATGCCTTTATAATCCCATTATTGAATTTATTTTGAATTGTTTTTACATTTTTTGATTAAAACATATTGTAATTGATTGTTTGCCTCGGGAAGCGTGGAGCAAAAGCCATCCATTGTCAAGAAAAGTTCATTTATAGTCACTCATGCCTAGAGAAGCCTTATTACTCGGTTTAAATGCCTTTATAATCCCATTATTGAATTTATTTTGATTTTTTTTACAGTTTTTGATTAAAACAGATTGTAATAGATTGTTTATCTCGGGACACATGGAACGAAAGCCATCCATTGTCAAGAAAGACCATTTATAGTCACTCATGCCTAGAAAAGCCTTATTACTCGGTTTAAATGCTTTTATAATCCCATTATTGAATTTATTTTGAATTTTTTTTACATTTTTTGATTAAAGCAGGTTGTAATAGATTGTTTATCTCGGGAAACATGGAACGAAAGCCATCCATTGCCAAGAAAAGATCATTTATAGTCACTCATGCCTACAGAAGCCTTATTACTCGATTTAAATGCCTTTATAATCCCATTATTGAATTTATTTTGAATTGTTTTTACATTTTTTGTTTAAAACAGATTGTAATTGATTGTTTGCCTCGGGAAACGTGGAGCAAAAGCCATCCATTGTCAAGAAAAGTTCATTTATAGTCACTCATGCCTGGAAAAGCCTTATTACTCGATTTAAATGCCTTTATAATCCCATTATTGAATTTATTTTGAATTGTTTTTACATTTTTTGATTAAAACATATTGTAATTGATTGTTTGCCTCGGGAAACGTGGAGCAAAAGCCATCCATTGTCAAGAAAAGTTCATTTATAGTCACTCATGCCTAGAAAAGCCTTATTACTCGGTTTAAATGCCTTTACAATCCCATTATTGAATTTATTTTGAATTTTTTTTACATTTTTTGATTAAAACAGGTTGTAATAGATTATTTATCTCGGGAAACATGGAACGAAAGCCATCCATTGTCAAGAAAAGATCATTTATAGTCACTCATGCCTAGAAAAGCCTTATTACTCGGTTTAAATGCCCTTATAATCCCATTATTGAATTTATTTTGAATTATTTTTACATTTTTTGATTAAAACAGATTGTAATTGATTGTTTACCTCGGGAAACGTGGAGCAAAAAGCCATCCATTGTCAAGAAAAGTTCATTTATAGTCACTCATGCCTAGAAAAGCCTTATTACTCGATTTAAATGCCTTTATAATCCCATTATTGAATTTATTTTGAATTGTTTTTACATTTTTTGATTAAAACATATTGTAATTGATTGTTTGGCTCGGGAAACGTGGAGCAAAAGCCATCCATTGTCAAGAAAAGTTCATTTATAGTCACTCATGCCTAGAGAAGCCTTATTACTCGGTTTAAATGCCTTTATAATCCCATTATTGAATTTATTTTGATTTTTTTTTACAGTTTTTCATTAAATCAGATTGTAATAGATTGTTTATCTTGGGAAACATGGAACGAAAGCCATCCATTGTCAAGAAAAGATCATTTATAGTCACTCATGCCTAGAAAAGCCTTATTACTCGGTTTAAATGCCCTTATAATCCCATTATTGAATTTATTTTGAATTGTTTTTACATTTTTTGATTAAAACAGATTGTAATAGATTGTTTATCTCGGGAAACATGGAACGAAAGCCATCCATTGTCAAGAAAGACCATTTATAGTCACTCATGCCTAGAAAAGCCTTATTACTCGGTTTAAATGCTTTTATAATCCCATTATTGAATTTATTTTGAATTGTTTTTACATTTTTTGATTAAAGCAGGTTGTAATAGATTGTTTATCTCGGGAAACATGGAACGAAAGCCATCCATTGCCAAGAAAAGATCATTTATAGTCACTCATGCCTACAGAAGCCTTATTACTCGATTTAAATGCCTTTATAATCCCATTATTGAATTTATTTTGAATTGTTTTTACATTTTTTGTTTAAAACAGATTGTAATTGATTGTTTGCCTCGGGAAACGTGGAGCAAAAGCCATCCATTGTCAAGAAAAGTTCATTTATAGTCACTCATGCCTGGAAAAGCCTTATTACTCGATTTAAATGCCTTTATAATCCCATTATTGAATTTATTTTGAATTGTTTTTACATTTTTTGATTAAAACATATTGTAATTGATTGTTTGCCTCGGGAAACGTGGAGCAAAAGCCATCCATTGTCAAGAAAAGTTCATTTATAGTCACTCATGCCTAGAAAAGCCTTATTACTCGATTTAAATGCCTTTATAATCCCATTATTGAATTTATTTTGAATTGTTTTTACATTTTTTGATTAAAACATATTGTAATTGATTGTTTGCCTCGGGAAACATAGAGCGAAAGCCATCCATTGTCAAGAAAAGTTCATTTATAGTCACTCATGCCTAGAAAAGCCTTATTACTCGGTTTAAATGCTTTTATAATCCCATTATTGAATTTATTTTGAATTTTTTTTACATTTTTTGATTAAAACAGATTATAATAGATTGTTTATCTCGGGAAACATGGAACGAAAGCCATCCATTGTCAAGAAAACATCATTTATAGTCACTCATGCCTAGAAAAGCCTTATTACTCGGTTTAAATGCCTTTATAATCCCATTATTGAATTTATTTTGAATTGTTTTTACATTTTTTGATTAAAACATATTGTAATTGATTGTTTGCCTTGGGAAACGTGGAGCAAAAGCCATCCATTGTCAAGAAAAGTTCATTTATAGTCACTCATGCCTAGAAAAGCCTTATTACTCGATTTAAATGCCTTTATAATCCCATTATTGAATTTATTTTGAATTGTTTTTACATTTTTTGATTAAAACATATTGTAATTGATTGTTTGCCTCGGGAAACGTGGAGCAAAAGCCATCCATTGTCAAGAAAAGTTCATTTATAGTCACTCATGCCTAGAAAAGCCTTATTACTCGATTTAAATGCCTTTATAATCCCATTATTGAATTTATTTTGAATTGTTTTTACATTTTTTGATTAAAACAGATTGTAATAGATTGTTTATCTCGGGAAACATGGAACGAAAGCCATCCATTGTCAAGAAAGACCATTTATAGTCACTCATGCCTAGAAAAGCCTTATTACTCGGTTTAAATGCTTTTATAATCCCATTATTGAATTTATTTTGAATTTTTTTTACATTTTTTGATTAAAGCAGGTTGTAATAGATTGTTTATCTCGGGAAACATGGAACGAAAGCCATCCATTGCCAAGAAAATATCATTTATAGTCACTCATGCCTACAGAAGCCTTATTACTCGATTTAAATGCCTTTATAATCCCATTATTGAATTTATTTTGAATTGTTTTTACATTTTTTGTTTAAAACAGATTGTAATTGATTGTTTGCCTCGGGAAACGTGGAGCAAAAGCCATCCATTGTCAAGAAAAGTTCATTTATAGTCACTCATGCCTGGAAAAGCCTTATTACTCGATTTAAATGCCTTTATAATCCCATTATTGAATTTATTTTGAATTGTTTTTACATTTTTTGTTTAAAACAGATTGTAATTGATTGTTTGCCTCGGGAAACGTGGAGCAAAAGCCATCCATTGTCAAGAAAAGTTCATTTATAGTCACTCATGCCTGGAAAAGCCTTATTACTCGATTTAAATGCCTTTATAATCCCATTATTGAATTTATTTTGAATTGTTTTTACATTTTTTGATTAAAACATATTGTAATTGATTGTTTGCCTCGGGAAACGTGGAGCAAAAGCCATCCATTGTCAAGAAAAGTTCATTTATAGTCACTCATGCCTAGAAAAGCCTTATTACTCGGTTTAAATGCCCTTATAATCCCATTATTGAATTTATTTTGAATTATTTTTACATTTTTTGATTAAAACAGATTGTAATTGATTGTTTACCTCGGGAAACGTGGAGCAAAAAGCCATCCATTGTCAAGAAAAGTTCATTTATAGTCACTCATGCCTAGAAAAGCCTTATTACTCGATTTAAATGCCTTTATAATCCCATTATTGAATTTATTTTGAATTGTTTTTACATTTTTTGATTAAAACATATTGTAATTGATTGTTTGGCTCGGGAAACGTGGAGCAAAAGCCATCCATTGTCAAGAAAAGTTCATTTATAGTTACTCATGCCTAGAGAAGCCTTATTACTCGGTTTAAATGCCTTTATAATCCCATTATTGAATTTATTTTGATTTTTTTTTACAGTTTTTCATTAAATCAGATTGTAATAGATTGTTTATCTTGGGAAACATGGAACGAAAGCCATCCATTGTCAAGAAAAGATCATTTATAGTCACTCATGCCTAGAAAAGCCTTATTACTCGATTTAAATGCCTTTATAATCCCATTATTGAATTTATTTTGAATTGTTTTTACATTTTTTGATTAAAGCAGGTTGTAATAGATTGTTTATCTCGGGAAACATGGAACGAAAGCCATCCATTGCCAAGAAAAGATCATTTATAGTCACTCATGCCTACAGAAGCCTTATTACTCGATTTAAATGCCTTTATAATCCCATTATTGAAATTATTTTGAATTGTTTTTACATTTTTTGTTTAAAACAGATTGTAATTGATTGTTTGCCTCGGGAAACGTGGAGCAAAAGCCATCCATTGTCAAGAAAAGTTCATTTATAGTCACTCATGCCTGGAAAAGCCTTATTACTCGATTTAAATGCCTTTATAATCCCATTATTGAATTTATTTTGAATTGTTTTTACATTTTTTGATTAAAACATATTGTAATTGATTGTTTGCCTCGGGAAACGTGGAGCAAAAGCCATCCATTGTCAAGAAAAGTTCATTTATAGTCACTCATGCCTAGAAAAGCCTTATTACTCGGTTTAAATGCCTTTACAATCCCATTATTGAATTTATTTTGAATTTTTTTTACATTTTTTGATTAAAACAGGTTGTAATAGATTATTTATCTCGGGAAACATGGAACGAAAGCCATCCATTGTCAAGAAAAGATCATTTATAGTCACTCATGCCTAGAAAAGCCTTATTACTCGGTTTAAATGCCCTTATAATCCCATTATTGAATTTATTTTGAATTATTTTTACATTTTTTGATTAAAACAGATTGTAATTGATTGTTTACCTCGGGAAACGTGGAGCAAAAAGCCATCCATTGTCAAGAAAAGTTCATTTATAGTCACTCATGCCTAGAAAAGCCTTATTACTCGATTTAAATGCCTTTATAATCCCATTATTGAATTTATTTTGAATTGTTTTTACATTTTTTGATTAAAACATATTGTAATTGATTGTTTGGCTCGGGAAACGTGGAGCAAAAGCCATCCATTGTCAAGAAAAGTTCATTTATAGTCACTCATGCCTAGAGAAGCCTTATTACTCGGTTTAAATGCCTTTATAATCCCATTATTGAATTTATTTTGATTTTTTTTTACAGTTTTTCATTAAATCAGATTGTAATAGATTGTTTATCTTGGGAAACATGGAACGAAAGCCATCCATTGTCAAGAAAAGATCATTTATAGTCACTCATGCCTAGAAAAGCCTTATTACTCGATTTAAATGCCTTTATAATCCCATTATTGAATTTATTTTGAATTGTTTTTACATTTTTTGATTAAAACATATTTTAATTGATTGTTTGCCTCGGGAAACGTGGAGCAAAAGCCATCCATTGTCAAGAAAAGTTCATTTATAGTCACTCATGCCTACAGAAGCCTTATTACTCGGTTTAAATGCCTTTATAATCCCATTATTTAATTTATTTTGAATTGTTTTTACATTTTTTGATTAAAACAGATTGTAATTGATTGTTTACCTCGGGAAATAAGGAGCAAAAGCCATCCATTGTCAAGAAAAGTTCATTTACAGTCACTCATGCCTAGAGAAGCCTTATTACTCGGTTTAAATGCCTTTATAATCCCATTATTGAATTTATTTTGATTTTTTTTATAGTTTTTCATTAAATCAGATTGTAATAGATTGTTTATCTCGAGAAACATGGAACGAAAGCCTTCCATTGTCAAGAAAAGATCATTTATAGTCACTCATGCCTAGAAAAGCCTTATTACTCGATTTAAATGCCCTTATAATCCCATTATCGAATTTATTTTGAATTATTTTTATATTTTTTTATTAAAACAGATTCTAATACATTGTTTATCTCGGGAAACATGGAACGAAAGCCATCCATTGTCAAGAAAACATCATTTATAGTCACTCATGCCTAGAAAAGCCTTATTACTCGGTTTAAATGCCTTTATAATCCCATTATTGAATTTATTTTCAACTTTTTTGAAATTTTTTGATTAAAACATATTGTAATTGATTGTTTGCCTCGGGAAACATAGAGCGAAAGCCATCCATTGTCAAGAAAAGTTCATTTATAGTCACTCATGCCTAGAAAAGCCTTATAACTCGGTTTAAATGCCCTTATAATCCCATTATTGAATTTATTTTGAATTATTTTTACATTTTTTGATTAAAACAGATTGTAATTGATTGTTTGCCTCGAGAAACGTGGAGCAAAAGCCATCCATTGTCAAGAAAAGTTCATTTATAGTCACTCATGCCTAGAAAAGCCTTATTACTCGGTTTAAATGCCTTTATAATCCCATTATTGAATTTATTTTGAATTGTTTTTACATTTTTTGATTAAAACATATTGTAATTGATTGTTTGCCTCGGGAAGCGTGGAGCAAAAGCCATCCATTGTCAAGAAAAGTTCATTTATAGTCACTCATGCCTAGAGAAGCCTTATTACTCGGTTTAAATGCCTTTATAATCCCATTATTGAATTTATTTTGATTTTTTTTACAGTTTTTGATTAAAACAGATTGTAATAGATTGTTTATCTCGGGACACATGGAACGAAAGCCATCCATTGTCAAGAAAGACCATTTATAGTCACTCATGCCTAGAAAAGCCTTATTACTCGGTTTAAATGCTTTTATAATCCCATTATTGAATTTATTTTGAATTTTTTTTACATTTTTTGATTAAAGCAGGTTGTAATAGATTGTTTATCTCGGGAAACATGGAACGAAAGCCATCCATTGCCAAGAAAAGATCATTTATAGTCACTCATGCCTACAGAAGCCTTATTACTCGATTTAAATGCCTTTATAATCCCATTATTGAATTTATTTTGAATTGTTTTTACATTTTTTGTTTAAAACAGATTGTAATTGATTGTTTGCCTCGGGAAACGTGGAGCAAAAGCCATCCATTGTCAAGAAAAGTTCATTTATAGTCACTCATGCCTGGAAAAGCCTTATTACTCGATTTAAATGCCTTTATAATCCCATTATTGAATTTATTTTGAATTGTTTTTACATTTTTTGATTAAAACATATTGTAATTGATTGTTTGCCTCGGGAAACGTGGAGCAAAAGCCATCCATTGTCAAGAAAAGTTCATTTATAGTCACTCATGCCTAGAAAAGCCTTATTACTCGGTTTAAATGCCTTTACAATCCCATTATTGAATTTATTTTGAATTTTTTTTACATTTTTTGATTAAAACAGGTTGTAATAGATTATTTATCTCGGGAAACATGGAACGAAAGCCATCCATTGTCAAGAAAAGATCATTTATAGTCACTCATGCCTAGAAAAGCCTTATTACTCGGTTTAAATGCCCTTATAATCCCATTATTGAATTTATTTTGAATTATTTTTACATTTTTTGATTAAAACAGATTGTAATTGATTGTTTACCTCGGGAAACGTGGAGCAAAAAGCCATCCATTGTCAAGAAAAGTTCATTTATAGTCACTCATGCCTAGAAAAGCCTTATTACTCGATTTAAATGCCTTTATAATCCCATTATTGAATTTATTTTGAATTGTTTTTACATTTTTTGATTAAAACATATTGTAATTGATTGTTTGGCTCGGGAAACGTGGAGCAAAAGCCATCCATTGTCAAGAAAAGTTCATTTATAGTCACTCATGCCTAGAGAAGCCTTATTACTCGGTTTAAATGCCTTTATAATCCCATTATTGAATTTATTTTGATTTTTTTTTACAGTTTTTCATTAAATCAGATTGTAATAGATTGTTTATCTTGGGAAACATGGAACGAAAGCCATCCATTGTCAAGAAAAGATCATTTATAGTCACTCATGCCTAGAAAAGCCTTATTACTCGATTTAAATGCCTTTATAATCCCATTATTGAATTTATTTTGAATTGTTTTTACATTTTTTGATTAAAACATATTTTAATTGATTGTTTGCCTCGGGAAACGTGGAGCAAAAGCCATCCATTGTCAAGAAAAGTTCATTTATAGTCACTCATGCCTACAGAAGCCTTATTACTCGGTTTAAATGCCTTTATAATCCCATTATTTAATTTATTTTGAATTGTTTTTACATTTTTTGATTAAAACAGATTGTAATTGATTGTTTACCTCGGGAAATAAGGAGCAAAAGCCATCCATTGTCAAGAAAAGTTCATTTACAGTCACTCATGCCTAGAGAAGCCTTATTACTCGGTTTAAATGCCTTTATAATCCCATTATTGAATTTATTTTGATTTTTTTTATAGTTTTTCATTAAATCAGATTGTAATAGATTGTTTATCTCGAGAAACATGGAACGAAAGCCTTCCATTGTCAAGAAAAGATCATTTATAGTCACTCATGCCTAGAAAAGCCTTATTACTCGATTTAAATGCCCTTATAATCCCATTATCGAATTTTTTTTGAATTATTTTTATATTTTTTTATTAAAACAGATTCTAATACATTGTTTATCTCGGGAAACATGGAACGAAAGCCATCCATTGTCAAGAAAACATCATTTATAGTCACTCATGCCTAGAAAAGCCTTATTACTCGGTTTAAATGCCTTTATAATCCCATTATTGAATTTATTTTCAACTTTTTTGAAATTTTTTGATTAAAACATATTGTAATTGATTGTTTGCCTCGGGAAACATAGAGCGAAAGCCATCCATTGTCAAGAAAAGTTCATTTATAGTCACTCATGCCTAGAAAAGCCTTATAACTCGGTTTAAATGCCCTTATAATCCCATTATTGAATTTATTTTGAATTATTTTTACATTTTTTGATTAAAACAGATTGTAATTGATTGTTTGCCTCGAGAAACGTGGAGCAAAAGCCATCCATTGTCAAGAAAAGTTCATTTATAGTCACTCATGTCTAGAAAAGCCTTATTACTCGGTTTAAATGCCTTTATAATCCCATTATTGAATTTATTTTGAATTGTTTTTACATTTTTTGATTAAAACATATTGTAATTGATTGTTTGCCTCGGGAAGCGTGGAGCAAAAGCCATCCATTGTCAAGAAAAGTTCATTTATAGTCACTCATGCCTAGAGAAGCCTTATTACTCGGTTTAAATGCCTTTATAATCCCATTATTGAATTTATTTTGATTTTTTTTACAGTTTTTGATTAAAACAGATTGTAATAGATTGTTTATCTCGGGACACATGGAACGAAAGCCATCCATTGTCAAGAAAGACCATTTATAGTCACTCATGCCTAGAAAAGCCTTATTACTCGGTTTAAATGCTTTTATAATCCCATTATTGAATTTATTTTGAATTTTTTTTACATTTTTTGATTAAAGCAGGTTGTAATAGATTGTTTATCTCGGGAAACATGGAACGAAAGCCATCCATTGCCAAGAAAAGATCATTTATAGTCACTCATGCCTACAGAAGCCTTATTACTCGATTTAAATGCCTTTATAATCCCATTATTGAATTTATTTTGAATTGTTTTTACATTTTTTGTTTAAAACAGATTGTAATTGATTGTTTGCCTCGGGAAACGTGGAGCAAAAGCCATCCATTGTCAAGAAAAGTTCATTTATAGTCACTCATGCCTGGAAAAGCCTTATTACTCGATTTAAATGCCTTTATAATCCCATTATTGAATTTATTTTGAATTGTTTTTACATTTTTTGATTAAAACATATTGTAATTGATTGTTTGCCTCGGGAAACGTGGAGCAAAAGCCATCCATTGTCAAGAAAAGTTCATTTATAGTCACTCATGCCTAGAAAAGCCATATTACTCGGTTTAAATGCCTTTACAATCCCATTATTGAATTTATTTTGAATTTATTTTACATTTTTTGATTAAAACAGGTTGTAATAGATTATTTATCTCGGGAAACATGGAACGAAAGCCATCCATTGTCAAGAAAAGATCATTTATAGTCACTCATGCCTAGAAAAGCCTTATTACTCGGTTTAAATGCCCTTATAATCCCATTATTGAATTTATTTTGAATTATTTTTACATTTTTTGATTAAAACAGATTGTAATTGATTGTTTACCTCGGGAAACGTGGAGCAAAAAGCCATCCATTGTCAAGAAAAGTTCATTTATAGTCACTCATGCCTAGAAAAGCCTTATTACTCGATTTAAATGCCTTTATAATCCCATTATTGAATTTATTTTGAATTGTTTTTACATTTTTTGATTAAAACATATTGTAATTGATTGTTTGGCTCGGGAAACGTGGAGCAAAAGCCATCCATTGTCAAGAAAAGTTCATTTATAGTCACTCATGCCTAGAGAAGCCTTATTACTCGGTTTAAATGCCTTTATAATCCCATTATTGAATTTATTTTGATTTTTTTTACAGTTTTTCATTAAATCAGATTGTAATAGATTGTTTATCTTGGGAAACATGGAACGAAAGCCATCCATTGTCAAGAAAAGATCATTTATAGTCACTCATGCCTAGAAAAGCCTTATTACTCGATTTAAATGCCTTTATAATCCCATTATTGAATTTATTTTGAATTGTTTTTACATTTTTTGATTAAAACATATTTTAATTGATTGTTTGCCTCGGGAAACGTGGAGCAAAAGCCATCCATTGTCAAGAAAAGTTCATTTATAGTCACTCATGCCTAGAGAAGCCTTATTACTCCGTTTAAATGCCTTTATAATCCCATTATTGAATTTATTTGGAACTTTTTTGACATTTTTTGATTAAACAGATTGTAATTGAATGTTTGCCTCGGGAAGCGTGGAGCAAAAGCCATCCATTGTCAAGAAAAGTTCATTTACAGTCACTCATGCCTAGAGAAGCCTTATTACTCGGTTTAAATGCCTTTATAATCCCATTATTGAATTTATTTTGATTTTTTTTATAGTTTTTCATTAAATCAGATTGTAATAGATTGTTTATCTCGAGAAACATGGAACGAAAGCCTTCCATTGTCAAGAAAAGATCATTTATAGTCACTCATGCCTAGAAAAGCCTTATTACTCGATTTAAATGCCCTTATAATCCCATTATCGAATTTATTTTGAATTATTTTTATATTTTTTTATTAAAACAGATTCTAATACATTGTTTATCTCGGGAAACATGGAACGAAAGCCATCCATTGTCAAGAAAACATCATTTATAGTCACTCATGCCTAGAAAAGCCTTATTACTCGGTTTAAATGCCTTTATAATCCCATTATTGAATTTATTTTCAACTTTTTTGAAATTTTTTGATTAAAACATATTGTAATTGATTGTTTGCCTCGGGAAACATAGAGCGAAAGCCATCCATTGTCAAGAAAAGTTCATTTATAGTCACTCATGCCTAGAAAAGCCTTATAACTCGGTTTAAATGCCCTTATAATCCCATTATTGAATTTATTTTGAATTATTTTTACATTTTTTGATTAAAACAGATTGTAATTGATTGTTTGCCTCGAGAAACGTGGAGCAAAAGCCATCCATTGTCAAGAAAAGTTCATTTATAGTCACTCATGTCTAGAAAAGCCTTATTACTCGGTTTAAATGCCTTTATAATCCCATTATTGAATTTATTTTGAATTGTTTTTACATTTTTTGATTAAAACATATTGTAATTGATTGTTTGCCTCGGGAAGCGTGGAGCAAAAGCCATCCATTGTCAAGAAAAGTTCATTTATAGTCACTCATGCCTAGAGAAGCCTTATTACTCGGTTTAAATGCCTTTATAATCCCATTATTGAATTTATTTTGATTTTTTTTACAGTTTTTGATTAAAACAGATTGTAATAGATTGTTTATCTCGGGACACATGGAACGAAAGCCATCCATTGTCAAGAAAGACCATTTATAGTCACTCATGCCTAGAAAAGCCTTATTACTCGGTTTAAATGCTTTTATAATCCCATTATTGAATTTATTTTGAATTTTTTTTACATTTTTTGATTAAAGCAGGTTGTAATAGATTGTTTATCTCGGGAAACATGGAACGAAAGCCATCCATTGCCAAGAAAAGATCATTTATAGTCACTCATGCCTACAGAAGCCTTATTACTCGATTTAAATGCCTTTATAATCCCATTATTGAATTTATTTTGAATTGTTTTTACATTTTTTGTTTAAAACAGATTGTAATTGATTGTTTGCCTCGGGAAACGTGGAGCAAAAGCCATCCATTGTCAAGAAAAGTTCATTTATAGTCACTCATGCCTGGAAAAGCCTTATTACTCGATTTAAATGCCTTTATAATCCCATTATTGAATTTATTTTGAATTGTTTTTACATTTTTTGATTAAAACATATTGTAATTGATTGTTTGCCTCGGGAAACGTGGAGCAAAAGCCATCCATTGTCAAGAAAAGTTCATTTATAGTCACTCATGCCTAGAAAAGCCTTATTACTCGGTTTAAATGCCTTTACAATCCCATTATTGAATTTATTTTGAATTTATTTTACATTTTTTGATTAAAACAGGTTGTAATAGATTATTTATCTCGGGAAACATGGAACGAAAGCCATCCATTGTCAAGAAAAGATCATTTATAGTCACTCATGCCTAGAAAAGCCTTATTACTCGGTTTAAATGCCCTTATAATCCCATTATTGAATTTATTTTGAATTATTTTTACATTTTTTGATTAAAACAGATTGTAATTGATTGTTTACCTCGGGAAACGTGGAGCAAAAAGCCATCCATTGTCAAGAAAAGTTCATTTATAGTCACTCATGCCTAGAAAAGCCTTATTACTCGATTTAAATGCCTTTATAATCCCATTATTGAATTTATTTTGAATTGTTTTTACATTTTTTGATTAAAACATATTTTAATTGATTGTTTGCCTCGGGAAACGTGGAGCAAAAGCCATCCATTGTCAAGAAAAGTTCATTTATAGTCACTCATGCCTAGGGAAGCCTTATTACTCCGTTTAAATGCCTTTATAATCCCATTATTGAATTTATTTTGAACTTTTTTGACATTTTTTGATTAAACAGATTGTAATTGAATGTTTGCCTCGGGAAGCGTGGAGCAAAAGCCATCCATTGTCAAGAAAAGTTCATTTACAGTCACTCATGCCTAGAGAAGCCTTATTACTCGGTTTAAATGCCTTTATAATCCCATTATTGAATTTATTTTGATTTTTTTTATAGTTTTTCATTAAATCAGATTGTAATAGACTGTTTATCTCGAGAAACATGGAACGAAAGCCATCCATTGTCAAGAAAAGATCATTTATAGTCACTCATGCCTAGAAAAGCCTTATTACTCGATTTAAATGCCCTTATAATCCCATTATCGAATTTATTTTGAATTATTTTTACATTTTTTTATTAAAACAGATTCTAATACATTGTTTATCTCGGGAAACATGGAACGAAAGCCATCCATTGTCAAGAAAACATCATTTATAGTCACTCATGCCTAGAAAAGCCTTATTACTCGGTTTAAATGCCTTTATAATCCCATTATTGAATTTATTTTGAACTTTTTTGAAATTTTTTGATTAAAACATATTGTAATTGATTGTTTGCCTCGGGAAACATAGAGCGAAAGCCATCCATTGTCAAGAAAAGTTCATTTATAGTCACTCATGCCTAGAAAAGCCTTATTACTCGGTTTAAATGCTTTTATAATCCCATTATTGAATTTATTTTGAATTTTTTTTACATTTTTTGATTAAAACAGATTATAATAGATTGTTTATCTCGGGAAACATGGAACGAAAGCCATCCATTGTCAAGAAAACATCATTTATAGTCACTCATGCCTAGAAAAGCCTTATTACTCGGTTTAAATGCCTTTATAATCCCATTATTGAATTTATTTTGAATTGTTTTTACATTTTTTGATTAAAACATATTGTAATTGACTGTTTGCCTCGGGAAACGTGGAGCAAAAGCCATCCATTGTCAAGAAAAGTTCATTTATAGTCACTCATGCCTAGAAAAGCCTTATTACTCGATTTAAATGCCTTTATAATCCCATTATTGAATTTATTTTGAATTGTTTTTACATTTTTTGATTAAAACATTTTGTAATTGATTGTTTGCCTCGGGAAACGTGGAGCAAAAGCCATCCATTGTCAAGAAAAGTTCATTTATAGTCACTCATGCCTAGAAAAGCCTTATTACTCGATTTAAATGCCTTTATAATCCCATTATTGAATTTATTTTGAATTGTTTTTACATTTTTTGATTAAAACATATTGTAATTGATTGTTTGGCTCGGGAAACGTGGAGCAAAAGCCATCCATTGTCAAGAAAAGTTCATTTATAGTCACTCATGCCTAGAGAAGCCTTATTACTCGGTTTAAATGCCTTTATAATCCCATTATTGAATTTATTTTGATTTTTTTTTACAGTTTTTCATTAAATCAGATTGTAATAGATTGTTTATCTTGGGAAACATGGAACGAAAGCCATCCATTGTCAAGAAAAGATCATTTATAGTCACTCATGCCTAGAAAAGCCTTATTACTCGATTTAAATGCCTTTATAATCCCATTATTGAATTTATTTTGAATTGTTTTTACATTTTTTGATTAAAACATATTGTAATTGATTGTTTGCCTCGAGAAACGTGGAGCAAAAGCCATCCATTGTCAAGAAAAGTTCATTTATAGTCACTCATGCCTAGAAAAGCCTTATTACTCGGTTTAAATGCCTTTACAATCCCATTATTGAATTTATTTTGAATTGTTTTTACATTTTTTGATTAAAACATATTGTAATTGATTGTTTGCCTCGGGAAGCGTGGAGCAAAAGCCATCCATTGTCAAGAAAAGTTCATTTATAGTCACTCATGCCTAGAGAAGCCTTATTACTCGGTTTAAATGCCTTTATAATCCCATTATTGAATTTATTTTGATTTTTTTTACAGTTTTTGATTAAAACAGATTGTAATAGATTGTTTATCTCGGGACACATGGAACGAAAGCCATCCATTGTCAAGAAAGACCATTTATAGTCACTCATGCCTAGAAAAGCCTTATTACTCGGTTTAAATGCTTTTATAATCCCATTATTGAATTTATTTTGAATTTTTTTTACATTTTTTGATTAAAGCAGGTTGTAATAGATTGTTTATCTCGGGAAACATGGAACGAAAGCCATCCATTGCCAAGAAAAGATCATTTATAGTCACTCATGCCTACAGAAGCCTTATTACTCGATTTAAATGCCTTTATAATCCCATTATTGAATTTATTTTGAATTGTTTTTACATTTTTTGTTTAAAACAGATTGTAATTGATTGTTTGCCTCGGGAAACGTGGAGCAAAAGCCATCCATTGTCAAGAAAAGTTCATTTATAGTCACTCATGCCTGGAAAAGCCTTATTACTCGATTTAAATGCCTTTATAATCCCATTATTGAATTTATTTTGAATTGTTTTTACATTTTTTGATTAAAACATATTGTAATTGATTGTTTGCCTCGGGAAACGTGGAGCAAAAGCCATCCATTGTCAAGAAAAGTTCATTTATAGTCACTCATGCCTAGAAAAGCCTTATTACTCGGTTTAAATGCCTTTACAATCCCATTATTGAATTTATTTTGAATTTTTTTTACATTTTTTGATTAAAACAGGTTGTAATAGATTATTTATCTCGGGAAACATGGAACGAAAGCCATCCATTGTCAAGAAAAGATCATTTATAGTCACTCATGCCTAGAAAAGCCTTATTACTCGGTTTAAATGCCCTTATAATCCCATTATTGAATTTATTTTGAATTATTTTTACATTTTTTGATTAAAACAGATTGTAATTGATTGTTTACCTCGGGAAACGTGGAGCAAAAAGCCATCCATTGTCAAGAAAAGTTCATTTATAGTCACTCATGCCTAGAAAAGCCTTATTACTCGATTTAAATGCCTTTATAATCCCATTATTGAATTTATTTTGAATTGTTTTTACATTTTTTGATTAAAACATATTTTAATTGATTGTTTGCCTCGGGAAACGTGGAGCAAAAGCCATCCATTGTCAAGAAAAGTTCATTTATAGTCACTCATGCCTAGGGAAGCCTTATTACTCCGTTTAAATGCCTTTATAATCCCATTATTGAATTTATTTTGAACTTTTTTGACATTTTTTGATTAAACAGATTGTAATTGAATGTTTGCCTCGGGAAGCGTGGAGCAAAAGCCATCCATTGTCAAGAAAAGTTCATTTACAGTCACTCATGCCTAGAGAAGCCTTATTACTCGGTTTAAATGCCTTTATAATCCCATTATTGAATTTATTTTGATTTTTTTTATAGTTTTTCATTAAATCAGATTGTAATAGACTGTTTATCTCGAGAAACATGGAACGAAAGCCATCCATTGTCAAGAAAAGATCATTTATAGTCACTCATGCCTAGAAAAGCCTTATTACTCGATTTAAATGCCCTTATAATCCCATTATCGAATTTATTTTGAATTATTTTTACATTTTTTTATTAAAACAGATTCTAATACATTGTTTATCTCGGGAAACATGGAACGAAAGCCATCCATTGTCAAGAAAACATCATTTATAGTCACTCATGCCTAGAAAAGCCTTATTACTCGGTTTAAATGCCTTTATAATCCCATTATTGAATTTATTTTGAACTTTTTTGAAATTTTTTGATTAAAACATATTGTAATTGATTGTTTGCCTCGGGAAACATAGAGCGAAAGCCATCCATTGTCAAGAAAAGTTCATTTATAGTCACTCATGCCTAGAAAAGCCTTATTACTCGGTTTAAATGCTTTTATAATCCCATTATTGAATTTATTTTGAATTTTTTTTACATTTTTTGATTAAAACAGATTATAATAGATTGTTTATCTCGGGAAACATGGAACGAAAGCCATCCATTGTCAAGAAAACATCATTTATAGTCACTCATGCCTAGAAAAGCCTTATTACTCGGTTTAAATGCCTTTATAATCCCATTATTGAATTTATTTTGAATTGTTTTTACATTTTTTGATTAAAACATATTGTAATTGACTGTTTGCCTCGGGAAACGTGGAGCAAAAGCCATCCATTGTCAAGAAAAGTTCATTTATAGTCACTCATGCCTAGAAAAGCCTTATTACTCGATTTAAATGCCTTTATAATCCCATTATTGAATTTATTTTGAATTGTTTTTACATTTTTTGATTAAAACATTTTGTAATTGATTGTTTGCCTCGGGAAACGTGGAGCAAAAGCCATCCATTGTCAAGAAAAGTTCATTTATAGTCACTCATGCCTAGAAAAGCCTTATTACTCGATTTAAATGCCTTTATAATCCCATTATTGAATTTATTTTGAATTGTTTTTACATTTTTTGATTAAAACATATTGTAATTGATTGTTTGGCTCGGGAAACGTGGAGCAAAAGCCATCCATTGTCAAGAAAAGTTCATTTATAGTCACTCATGCCTAGAGAAGCCTTATTACTCGGTTTAAATGCCTTTATAATCCCATTATTGAATTTATTTTGATTTTTTTTTACAGTTTTTCATTAAATCAGATTGTAATAGATTGTTTATCTTGGGAAACATGGAACGAAAGCCATCCATTGTCAAGAAAAGATCATTTATAGTCACTCATGCCTAGAAAAGCCTTATTACTCGATTTAAATGCCTTTATAATCCCATTATTGAATTTATTTTGAATTGTTTTTACATTTTTTGATTAAAACATATTGTAATTGATTGTTTGCCTCGAGAAACGTGGAGCAAAAGCCATCCATTGTCAAGAAAAGTTCATTTATAGTCACTCATGCCTAGAAAAGCCTTATTACTCGGTTTAAATGCCTTTACAATCCCATTATTGAATTTATTTTGAATTGTTTTTACATTTTTTGATTAAAACATATTGTAATTGATTGTTTGCCTCGGGAAGCGTGGAGCAAAAGCCATCCATTGTCAAGAAAAGTTCATTTATAGTCACTCATGCCTAGAGAAGCCTTATTACTCGGTTTAAATGCCTTTATAATCCCATTATTGAATTTATTTTGATTTTTTTTACAGTTTTTGATTAAAACAGATTGTAATAGATTGTTTATCTCGGGACACATGGAACGAAAGCCATCCATTGTCAAGAAAGACCATTTATAGTCACTCATGCCTAGAAAAGCCTTATTACTCGGTTTAAATGCTTTTATAATCCCATTATTGAATTTATTTTGAATTTTTTTTACATTTTTTGATTAAAGCAGGTTGTAATAGATTGTTTATCTCGGGAAACATGGAACGAAAGCCATCCATTGCCAAGAAAAGATCATTTATAGTCACTCATGCCTACAGAAGCCTTATTACTCGATTTAAATGCCTTTATAATCCCATTATTGAATTTATTTTGAATTGTTTTTACATTTTTTGTTTAAAACAGATTGTAATTGATTGTTTGCCTCGGGAAACGTGGAGCAAAAGCCATCCATTGTCAAGAAAAGTTCATTTATAGTCACTCATGCCTGGAAAAGCCTTATTACTCGATTTAAATGCCTTTATAATCCCATTATTGAATTTATTTTGAATTGTTTTTACATTTTTTGATTAAAACATATTGTAATTGATTGTTTGCCTCGGGAAACGTGGAGCAAAAGCCATCCATTGTCAAGAAAAGTTCATTTATAGTCACTCATGCCTAGAAAAGCCTTATTACTCGGTTTAAATGCCTTTACAATCCCATTATTGAATTTATTTTGAATTTTTTTTACATTTTTTGATTAAAACAGGTTGTAATAGATTATTTATCTCGGGAAACATGGAACGAAAGCCATCCATTGTCAAGAAAAGATCATTTATAGTCACTCATGCCTAGAAAAGCCTTATTACTCGGTTTAAATGCCCTTATAATCCCATTATTGAATTTATTTTGAATTATTTTTACATTTTTTGATTAAAACAGATTGTAATTGATTGTTTACCTCGGGAAACGTGGAGCAAAAAGCCATCCATTGTCAAGAAAAGTTCATTTATAGTCACTCATGCCTAGAAAAGCCTTATTACTCGATTTAAATGCCTTTATAATCCCATTATTGAATTTATTTTGAATTGTTTTTACATTTTTTGATTAAAACATATTTTAATTGATTGTTTGCCTCGGGAAACGTGGAGCAAAAGCCATCCATTGTCAAGAAAAGTTCATTTATAGTCACTCATGCCTAGGGAAGCCTTATTACTCCGTTTAAATGCCTTTATAATCCCATTATTGAATTTATTTTGAACTTTTTTGACATTTTTTGATTAAACAGATTGTAATTGAATGTTTGCCTCGGGAAGCGTGGAGCAAAAGCCATCCATTGTCAAGAAAAGTTCATTTACAGTCACTCATGCCTAGAGAAGCCTTATTACTCGGTTTAAATGCCTTTATAATCCCATTATTGAATTTATTTTGATTTTTTTTATAGTTTTTCATTAAATCAGATTGTAATAGACTGTTTATCTCGAGAAACATGGAACGAAAGCCATCCATTGTCAAGAAAAGATCATTTATAGTCACTCATGCCTAGAAAAGCCTTATTACTCGATTTAAATGCCCTTATAATCCCATTATCGAATTTATTTTGAATTATTTTTACATTTTTTTATTAAAACAGATTCTAATACATTGTTTATCTCGGGAAACATGGAACGAAAGCCATCCATTGTCAAGAAAACATCATTTATAGTCACTCATGCCTAGAAAAGCCTTATTACTCGGTTTAAATGCCTTTATAATCCCATTATTGAATTTATTTTGAACTTTTTTGAAATTTTTTGATTAAAACATATTGTAATTGATTGTTTGCCTCGGGAAACATAGAGCGAAAGCCATCCATTGTCAAGAAAAGTTCATTTATAGTCACTCATGCCTAGAAAAGCCTTATTACTCGGTTTAAATGCTTTTATAATCCCATTATTGAATTTATTTTGAATTTTTTTTACATTTTTTGATTAAAACAGATTATAATAGATTGTTTATCTCGGGAAACATGGAACGAAAGCCATCCATTGTCAAGAAAACATCATTTATAGTCACTCATGCCTAGAAAAGCCTTATTACTCGGTTTAAATGCCTTTATAATCCCATTATTGAATTTATTTTGAATTGTTTTTACATTTTTTGATTAAAACATATTGTAATTGACTGTTTGCCTCGGGAAACGTGGAGCAAAAGCCATCCATTGTCAAGAAAAGTTCATTTATAGTCACTCATGCCTAGAAAAGCCTTATTACTCGATTTAAATGCCTTTATAATCCCATTATTGAATTTATTTTGAATTGTTTTTACATTTTTTGATTAAAACATTTTGTAATTGATTGTTTGCCTCGGGAAACGTGGAGCAAAAGCCATCCATTGTCAAGAAAAGTTCATTTATAGTCACTCATGCCTAGAAAAGCCTTATTACTCGATTTAAATGCCTTTATAATCCCATTATTGAATTTATTTTGAATTGTTTTTACATTTTTTGATTAAAACATATTGTAATTGATTGTTTGGCTCGGGAAACGTGGAGCAAAAGCCATCCATTGTCAAGAAAAGTTCATTTATAGTCACTCATGCCTAGAGAAGCCTTATTACTCGGTTTAAATGCCTTTATAATCCCATTATTGAATTTATTTTGATTTTTTTTTACAGTTTTTCATTAAATCAGATTGTAATAGATTGTTTATCTTGGGAAACATGGAACGAAAGCCATCCATTGTCAAGAAAAGATCATTTATAGTCACTCATGCCTAGAAAAGCCTTATTACTCGATTTAAATGCCTTTATAATCCCATTATTGAATTTATTTTGAATTGTTTTTACATTTTTTGATTAAAACATATTGTAATTGATTGTTTGCCTCGAGAAACGTGGAGCAAAAGCCATCCATTGTCAAGAAAAGTTCATTTATAGTCACTCATGCCTAGAAAAGCCTTATTACTCGGTTTAAATGCCTTTACAATCCCATTATTGAATTTATTTTGAATTGTTTTTACATTTTTTGATTAAAACATATTGTAATTGATTGTTTGCCTCGGGAAGCGTGGAGCAAAAGCCATCCATTGTCAAGAAAAGTTCATTTATAGTCACTCATGCCTAGAGAAGCCTTATTACTCGGTTTAAATGCCTTTATAATCCCATTATTGAATTTATTTTGATTTTTTTTACAGTTTTTGATTAAAACAGATTGTAATAGATTGTTTATCTCGGGACACATGGAACGAAAGCCATCCATTGTCAAGAAAGACCATTTATAGTCACTCATGCCTAGAAAAGCCTTATTACTCGGTTTAAATGCTTTTATAATCCCATTATTGAATTTATTTTGAATTTTTTTTACATTTTTTGATTAAAGCAGGTTGTAATATATTGTTTATCTCGGGAAACATGGAACGAAAGCCATCCATTCCAAGAAAAGATCATTTATAGTCACTCATGCCTACAGAAGCCTTATTACTCGATTTAAATGCCTTTATAATCCCATTATTGAATTTATTTTGAATTGTTTTTACATTTTTTGTTTAAAACAGATTGTAATTGATTGTTTGCCTCGGGAAACGTGGAGCAAAAGCCATCCATTGTCAAGAAAAGTTCATTTATAGTCACTCATGCCTGGAAAAGCCTTATTACTCGATTTAAATGCCTTTATAATCCCATTATTGAATTTATTTTGAATTGTTTTTACATTTTTTGATTAAAACATATTGTAATTGATTGTTTGCCTCGGGAAACGTGGAGCAAAAGCCATCCATTGTCAAGAAAAGTTCATTTATAGTCACTCATGCCTAGAAAAGCCTTATTACTCGGTTTAAATGCCTTTACAATCCCATTATTGAATTTATTTTGAATTTTTTTTACATTTTTTGATTAAAACAGGTTGTAATAGATTATTTATCTCGGGAAACATGGAACGAAAGCCATCCATTGTCAAGAAAAGATCATTTATAGTCACTCATGCCTAGAAAAGCCTTATTACTCGGTTTAAATGCCCTTATAATCCCATTATTGAATTTATTTTGAATTATTTTTACATTTTTTGATTAAAACAGATTGTAATTGATTGTTTACCTCGGGAAACGTGGAGCAAAAAGCCATCCATTGTCAAGAAAAGTTCATTTATAGTCACTCATGCCTAGAAAAGCCTTATTACTCGATTTAAATGCCTTTATAATCCCATTATTGAATTTATTTTGAATTGTTTTTACATTTTTTGATTAAAACATATTGTAATTGATTGTTTGGCTCGGGAAACGTGGAGCAAAAGCCATCCATTGTCAAGAAAAGTTCATTTATAGTCACTCATGCCTAGAGAAGCCTTATTACTCGGTTTAAATGCCTTTATAATCCCATTATTGAATTTATTTTGATTTTTTTTTACAGTTTTTCATTAAATCAGATTGTAATAGATTGTTTATCTTGGGAAACATGGAACGAAAGCCATCCATTGTCAAGAAAAGATCATTTATAGTCACTCATGCCTAGAAAAGCCTTATTACTCGATTTAAATGCCTTTATAATCCCATTATTGAATTTATTTTGAATTGTTTTTACATTTTTTGATTAAAACATATTTTAATTGATTGTTTGCCTCGGGAAACGTGGAGCAAAAGCCATCCATTGTCAAGAAAAGTTCATTTATAGTCACTCATGCCTAGGGAAGCCTTATTACTCCGTTTAAATGCCTTTATAATCCCATTATTGAATTTATTTTGAACTTTTTTGACATTTTTTGATTAAACAGATTGTAATTGAATGTTTGCCTCGGGAAGCGTGGAGCAAAAGCCATCCATTGTCAAGAAAAGTTCATTTACAGTCACTCATGCCTAGAGAAGCCTTATTACTCGGTTTAAATGCCTTTATAATCCCATTATTGAATTTATTTTGATTTTTTTTATAGTTTTTCATTAAATCAGATTGTAATAGACTGTTTATCTCGAGAAACATGGAACGAAAGCCATCCATTGTCAAGAAAAGATCATTTATAGTCACTCATGCCTAGAAAAGCCTTATTACTCGATTTAAATGCCCTTATAATCCCATTATCGAATTTATTTTGAATTATTTTTACATTTTTTTATTAAAACAGATTCTAATACATTGTTTATCTCGGGAAACATGGAACGAAAGCCATCCATTGTCAAGAAAACATCATTTATAGTCACTCATGCCTAGAAAAGCCTTATTACTCGGTTTAAATGCCTTTATAATCCCATTATTGAATTTATTTTGAACTTTTTTGAAATTTTTTGATTAAAACATATTGTAATTGATTGTTTGCCTCGGGAAACATAGAGCGAAAGCCATCCATTGTCAAGAAAAGTTCATTTATAGTCACTCATGCCTAGAAAAGCCTTATTACTCGGTTTAAATGCTTTTATAATCCCATTATTGAATTTATTTTGAATTTTTTTTACATTTTTTGATTAAAACAGATTATAATAGATTGTTTATCTCGGGAAACATGGAACGAAAGCCATCCATTGTCAAGAAAACATCATTTATAGTCACTCATGCCTAGAAAAGCCTTATTACTCGGTTTAAATGCCTTTATAATCCCATTATTGAATTTATTTTGAATTGTTTTTACATTTTTTGATTAAAACATATTGTAATTGATTGTTTGCCTCGGGAAACGTGGAGCAAAAGCCATCCATTGTCAAGAAAAGTTCATTTATAGTAACTCATGCCTAGAAAAGCCTTATTACTCGATTTAAATGCCTTTATAATCCCATTATTGAATTTATTTTGAATTGTTTTTACATTTTTTGATTAAAACATTTTGTAATTGATTGTTTGCCTCGGGAAACGTGGAGCAAAAGCCATCCATTGTCAAGAAAAGTTCATTTATAGTCACTCATGCCTAGAAAAGCCTTATTACTCGGTTTAAATGCCTTTATAATCCCATTATTGAATTTATTTTGAATTGTTTTTACATTTTTTGATTAAAACATATTGTAATTGACTGTTTGCCTCGGGAAACGTGGAGCAAAAGCCATCCATTGTCAAGAAAAGTTCATTTATAGTCACTCATGCCTAGAAAAGCCTTATTACTCGATTTAAATGCCTTTATAATCCCATTATTGAATTTATTTTGAATTGTTTTTACATTTTTTGATTAAAACATTTTGTAATTGATTGTTTGCCTCGGGAAACGTGGAGCAAAAGCCATCCATTGTCAAGAAAAGTTCATTTATAGTCACTCATGCCTGGAAAAGCCTTATTACTCGATTTAAATGCCTTTATAATCCCATTATTGAATTTATTTTGAATTGTTTTTACATTTTTTGATTAAAACATATTGTAATTGATTGTTTGCCTCGGGAAACGTGGAGCAAAAGCCATCCATTGTCAAGAAAAGTTCATTTATAGTCACTCATGCCTAGAAAAGCCTTATTACTCGGTTTAAATGCCTTTACAATCCCATTATTGAATTTATTTTGAATTTATTTTACATTTTTTGATTAAAACAGGTTGTAATAGATTATTTATCTCGGGAAACATGGAACGAAAGCCATCCATTGTCAAGAAAAGATCATTTATAGTCACTCATGCCTAGAAAAGCCTTATTACTCGGTTTAAATGCCCTTATAATCCCATTATTGAATTTATTTTGAATTATTTTTACATTTTTTGATTAAAACAGATTGTAATTGATTGTTTACCTCGGGAAACGTGGAGCAAAAAGCCATCCATTGTCAAGAAAAGTTCATTTATAGTCACTCATGCCTAGAAAAGCCTTATTACTCGATTTAAATGCCTTTATAATCCCATTATTGAATTTATTTTGAATTGTTTTTACATTTTTTGATTAAAACATATTGTAATTGATTGTTTGGCTCGGGAAACGTGGAGCAAAAGCCATCCATTGTCAAGAAAAGTTCATTTATAGTCACTCATGCCTAGAGAAGCCTTATTACTCGGTTTAAATGCCTTTATAATCCCATTATTGAATTTATTTTGATTTTTTTTACAGTTTTTCATTAAATCAGATTGTAATAGATTGTTTATCTTGGGAAACATGGAACGAAAGCCATCCATTGTCAAGAAAAGATCATTTATAGTCACTCATGCCTAGAAAAGCCTTATTACTCGATTTAAATGCCTTTATAATCCCATTATTGAATTTATTTTGAATTGTTTTTACATTTTTTGATTAAAACATATTTTAATTGATTGTTTGCCTCGGGAAACGTGGAGCAAAAGCCATCCATTGTCAAGAAAAGTTCATTTATAGTCACTCATGCCTAGAGAAGCCTTATTACTCCGTTTAAATGCCTTTATAATCCCATTATTGAATTTATTTGGAACTTTTTTGACATTTTTTGATTAAACAGATTGTAATTGAATGTTTGCCTCGGGAAGCGTGGAGCAAAAGCCATCCATTGTCAAGAAAAGTTCATTTACAGTCACTCATGCCTAGAGAAGCCTTATTACTCGGTTTAAATGCCTTTATAATCCCATTATTGAATTTATTTTGATTTTTTTTTATAGTTTTTCATTAAATCAGATTGTAATAGATTGTTTATCTCGAGAAACATGGAACGAAAGCCTTCCATTGTCAAGAAAAGATCATTTATAGTCACTCATGCCTAGAAAAGCCTTATTACTCGATTTAAATGCCCTTATAATCCCATTATCGAATTTATTTTGAATTATTTTTATATTTTTTTATTAAAACAGATTCTAATACATTGTTTATCTCGGGAAACATGGAACGAAAGCCATCCATTGTCAAGAAAACATCATTTATAGTCACTCATGCCTAGAAAAGCCTTATTACTCGGTTTAAATGCCTTTATAATCCCATTATTGAATTTATTTTCAACTTTTTTGAAATTTTTTGATTAAAACATATTGTAATTGATTGTTTGCCTCGGGAAACATAGAGCGAAAGCCATCCATTGTCAAGAAAAGTTCATTTATAGTCACTCATGCCTAGAAAAGCCTTATAACTCGGTTTAAATGCCCTTATAATCCCATTATTGAATTTATTTTGAATTATTTTTACATTTTTTGATTAAAACAGATTGTAATTGATTGTTTGCCTCGAGAAACGTGGAGCAAAAGCCATCCATTGTCAAGAAAAGTTCATTTATAGTCACTCATGTCTAGAAAAGCCTTATTACTCGGTTTAAATGCCTTTATAATCCCATTATTGAATTTATTTTGAATTGTTTTTACATTTTTTGATTAAAACATATTGTAATTGATTGTTTGCCTCGGGAAGCGTGGAGCAAAAGCCATCCATTGTCAAGAAAAGTTCATTTATAGTCACTCATGCCTAGAGAAGCCTTATTACTCGGTTTAAATGCCTTTATAATCCCATTATTGAATTTATTTTGATTTTTTTTACAGTTTTTGATTAAAACAGATTGTAATAGATTGTTTATCTCGGGACACATGGAACGAAAGCCATCCATTGTCAAGAAAGACCATTTATAGTCACTCATGCCTAGAAAAGCCTTATTACTCGGTTTAAATGCTTTTATAATCCCATTATTGAATTTATTTTGAATTTTTTTTACATTTTTTGATTAAAGCAGGTTGTAATAGATTGTTTATCTCGGGAAACATGGAACGAAAGCCATCCATTGCCAAGAAAAGATCATTTATAGTCACTCATGCCTACAGAAGCCTTATTACTCGATTTAAATGCCTTTATAATCCCATTATTGAATTTATTTTGAATTGTTTTTACATTTTTTGTTTAAAACAGATTGTAATTGATTGTTTGCCTCGGGAAACGTGGAGCAAAAGCCATCCATTGTCAAGAAAAGTTCATTTATAGTCACTCATGCCTGGAAAAGCCTTATTACTCGATTTAAATGCCTTTATAATCCCATTATTGAATTTATTTTGAATTGTTTTTACATTTTTTGATTAAAACATATTGTAATTGATTGTTTGCCTCGGGAAACGTGGAGCAAAAGCCATCCATTGTCAAGAAAAGTTCATTTATAGTCACTCATGCCTAGAAAAGCCTTATTACTCGGTTTAAATGCCTTTACAATCCCATTATTGAATTTATTTTGAATTTTTTTTACATTTTTTGATTAAAACAGGTTGTAATAGATTATTTATCTCGGGAAACATGGAACGAAAGCCATCCATTGTCAAGAAAAGATCATTTATAGTCACTCATGCCTAGAAAAGCCTTATTACTCGGTTTAAATGCCCTTATAATCCCATTATTGAATTTATTTTGAATTATTTTTACATTTTTTGATTAAAACAGATTGTAATTGATTGTTTACCTCGGGAAACGTGGAGCAAAAAGCCATCCATTGTCAAGAAAAGTTCATTTATAGTCACTCATGCCTAGAAAAGCCTTATTACTCGATTTAAATGCCTTTATAATCCCATTATTGAATTTATTTTGAATTGTTTTTACATTTTTTGATTAAAACATATTTTAATTGATTGTTTGCCTCGGGAAACGTGGAGCAAAAGCCATCCATTGTCAAGAAAAGTTCATTTATAGTCACTCATGCCTAGGGAAGCCTTATTACTCCGTTTAAATGCCTTTATAATCCCATTATTGAATTTATTTTGAACTTTTTTGACATTTTTTGATTAAACAGATTGTAATTGAATGTTTGCCTCGGGAAGCGTGGAGCAAAAGCCATCCATTGTCAAGAAAAGTTCATTTACAGTCACTCATGCCTAGAGAAGCCTTATTACTCGGTTCAAATGCCTTTATAATCCCATTATTGAATTTATTTTGATTTTTTTTATAGTTTTTCATTAAATCAGATTGTAATAGACTGTTTATCTCGAGAAACATGGAACGAAAGCCATCCATTGTCAAGAAAAGATCATTTATAGTCACTCATGCCTAGAAAAGCCTTATTACTCGATTTAAATGCCCTTATAATCCCATTATCGAATTTATTTTGAATTATTTTTACATTTTTTTATTAAAACAGATTCTAATACATTGTTTATCTCGGGAAACATGGAACGAAAGCCATCCATTGTCAAGAAAACATCATTTATAGTCACTCATGCCTAGAAAAGCCTTATTACTCGGTTTAAATGCCTTTATAATCCCATTATTGAATTTATTTTGAACTTTTTTGAAATTTTTTGATTAAAACATATTGTAATTGATTGTTTGCCTCGGGAAACATAGAGCGAAAGCCATCCATTGTCAAGAAAAGTTCATTTATAGTCACTCATGCCTAGAAAAGCCTTATTACTCGGTTTAAATGCTTTTATAATCCCATTATTGAATTTATTTTGAATTTTTTTTACATTTTTTGATTAAAACAGATTATAATAGATTGTTTATCTCGGGAAACATGGAACGAAAGCCATCCATTGTCAAGAAAACATCATTTATAGTCACTCATGCCTAGAAAAGCCTTATTACTCGGTTTAAATGCCTTTATAATCCCATTATTGAATTTATTTTGAATTGTTTTTACATTTTTTGATTAAAACATATTGTAATTGACTGTTTGCCTCGGGAAACGTGGAGCAAAAGCCATCCATTGTCAAGAAAAGTTCATTTATAGTCACTCATGCCTAGAAAAGCCTTATTACTCGATTTAAATGCCTTTATAATCCCATTATTGAATTTATTTTGAATTGTTTTTACATTTTTTGATTAAAACATTTTGTAATTGATTGTTTGCCTCGGGAAACGTGGAGCAAAAGCCATCCATTGTCAAGAAAAGTTCATTTATAGTCACTCATGCCTAGAAAAGCCTTATTACTCGATTTAAATGCCTTTATAATCCCATTATTGAATTTATTTTGAATTGTTTTTACATTTTTTGATTAAAACATATTGTAATTGATTGTTTGGCTCGGGAAACGTGGAGCAAAAGCCATCCATTGTCAAGAAAAGTTCATTTATAGTCACTCATGCCTAGAGAAGCCTTATTACTCGGTTTAAATGCCTTTATAATCCCATTATTGAATTTATTTTGATTTTTTTTTACAGTTTTTCATTAAATCAGATTGTAATAGATTGTTTATCTTGGGAAACATGGAACGAAAGCCATCCATTGTCAAGAAAAGATCATTTATAGTCACTCATGCCTAGAAAAGCCTTATTACTCGATTTAAATGCCTTTATAATCCCATTATTGAATTTATTTTGAATTGTTTTTACATTTTTTGATTAAAACATATTGTAATTGATTGTTTGCCTCGAGAAACGTGGAGCAAAAGCCATCCATTGTCAAGAAAAGTTCATTTATAGTCACTCATGCCTAGAAAAGCCTTATTACTCGGTTTAAATGCCTTTACAATCCCATTATTGAATTTATTTTGAATTGTTTTTACATTTTTTGATTAAAACATATTGTAATTGATTGTTTGCCTCGGGAAGCGTGGAGCAAAAGCCATCCATTGTCAAGAAAAGTTCATTTATAGTCACTCATGCCTAGAGAAGCCTTATTACTCGGTTTAAATGCCTTTATAATCCCATTATTGAATTTATTTTGATTTTTTTTACAGTTTTTGATTAAAACAGATTGTAATAGATTGTTTATCTCGGGACACATGGAACGAAAGCCATCCATTGTCAAGAAAGACCATTTATAGTCACTCATGCCTAGAAAAGCCTTATTACTCGGTTTAAATGCTTTTATAATCCCATTATTGAATTTATTTTGAATTTTTTTTACATTTTTTGATTAAAGCAGGTTGTAATATATTGTTTATCTCGGGAAACATGGAACGAAAGCCATCCATTCCAAGAAAAGATCATTTATAGTCACTCATGCCTACAGAAGCCTTATTACTCGATTTAAATGCCTTTATAATCCCATTATTGAATTTATTTTGAATTGTTTTTACATTTTTTGTTTAAAACAGATTGTAATTGATTGTTTGCCTCGGGAAACGTGGAGCAAAAGCCATCCATTGTCAAGAAAAGTTCATTTATAGTCACTCATGCCTGGAAAAGCCTTATTACTCGATTTAAATGCCTTTATAATCCCATTATTGAATTTATTTTGAATTGTTTTTACATTTTTTGATTAAAACATATTGTAATTGATTGTTTGCCTCGGGAAACGTGGAGCAAAAGCCATCCATTGTCAAGAAAAGTTCATTTATAGTCACTCATGCCTAGAAAAGCCTTATTACTCGGTTTAAATGCCTTTACAATCCCATTATTGAATTTATTTTGAATTTTTTTTACATTTTTTGATTAAAACAGGTTGTAATAGATTATTTATCTCGGGAAACATGGAACGAAAGCCATCCATTGTCAAGAAAAGATCATTTATAGTCACTCATGCCTAGAAAAGCCTTATTACTCGGTTTAAATGCCCTTATAATCCCATTATTGAATTTATTTTGAATTATTTTTACATTTTTTGATTAAAACAGATTGTAATTGATTGTTTACCTCGGGAAACGTGGAGCAAAAAGCCATCCATTGTCAAGAAAAGTTCATTTATAGTCACTCATGCCTAGAAAAGCCTTATTACTCGATTTAAATGCCTTTATAATCCCATTATTGAATTTATTTTGAATTGTTTTTACATTTTTTGATTAAAACATATTGTAATTGATTGTTTGGCTCGGGAAACGTGGAGCAAAAGCCATCCATTGTCAAGAAAAGTTCATTTATAGTCACTCATGCCTAGAGAAGCCTTATTACTCGGTTTAAATGCCTTTATAATCCCATTATTGAATTTATTTTGATTTTTTTTTACAGTTTTTCATTAAATCAGATTGTAATAGATTGTTTATCTTGGGAAACATGGAACGAAAGCCATCCATTGTCAAGAAAAGATCATTTATAGTCACTCATGCCTAGAAAAGCCTTATTACTCGATTTAAATGCCTTTATAATCCCATTATTGAATTTATTTTGAATTGTTTTTACATTTTTTGATTAAAACATATTTTAATTGATTGTTTGCCTCGGGAAACGTGGAGCAAAAGCCATCCATTGTCAAGAAAAGTTCATTTATAGTCACTCATGCCTAGGGAAGCCTTATTACTCCGTTTAAATGCCTTTATAATCCCATTATTGAATTTATTTTGAACTTTTTTGACATTTTTTGATTAAACAGATTGTAATTGAATGTTTGCCTCGGGAAGCGTGGAGCAAAAGCCATCCATTGTCAAGAAAAGTTCATTTACAGTCACTCATGCCTAGAGAAGCCTTATTACTCGGTTTAAATGCCTTTATAATCCCATTATTGAATTTATTTTGATTTTTTTTATAGTTTTTCATTAAATCAGATTGTAATAGACTGTTTATCTCGAGAAACATGGAACGAAAGCCATCCATTGTCAAGAAAAGATCATTTATAGTCACTCATGCCTAGAAAAGCCTTATTACTCGATTTAAATGCCCTTATAATCCCATTATCGAATTTATTTTGAATTATTTTTACATTTTTTTATTAAAACAGATTCTAATACATTGTTTATCTCGGGAAACATGGAACGAAAGCCATCCATTGTCAAGAAAACATCATTTATAGTCACTCATGCCTAGAAAAGCCTTATTACTCGGTTTAAATGCCTTTATAATCCCATTATTGAATTTATTTTGAACTTTTTTGAAATTTTTTGATTAAAACATATTGTAATTGATTGTTTGCCTCGGGAAACATAGAGCGAAAGCCATCCATTGTCAAGAAAAGTTCATTTATAGTCACTCATGCCTAGAAAAGCCTTATTACTCGGTTTAAATGCTTTTATAATCCCATTATTGAATTTATTTTGAATTTTTTTTACATTTTTTGATTAAAACAGATTATAATAGATTGTTTATCTCGGGAAACATGGAACGAAAGCCATCCATTGTCAAGAAAACATCATTTATAGTCACTCATGCCTAGAAAAGCCTTATTACTCGGTTTAAATGCCTTTATAATCCCATTATTGAATTTATTTTGAATTGTTTTTACATTTTTTGATTAAAACATATTGTAATTGATTGTTTGCCTCGGGAAACGTGGAGCAAAAGCCATCCATTGTCAAGAAAAGTTCATTTATAGTAACTCATGCCTAGAAAAGCCTTATTACTCGATTTAAATGCCTTTATAATCCCATTATTGAATTTATTTTGAATTGTTTTTACATTTTTTGATTAAAACATTTTGTAATTGATTGTTTGCCTCGGGAAACGTGGAGCAAAAGCCATCCATTGTCAAGAAAAGTTCATTTATAGTCACTCATGCCTAGAAAAGCCTTATTACTCGGTTTAAATGCCTTTATAATCCCATTATTGAATTTATTTTGAATTGTTTTTACATTTTTTGATTAAAACATATTGTAATTGACTGTTTGCCTCAGGAAACGTGGAGCAAAAGCCATCCATTGTCAAGAAAAGTTCATTTATAGTCACTCATGCCTAGAAAAGCCTTATTACTCGATTTAAATGCCTTTATAATCCCATTATTGAATTTATTTTGAATTGTTTTTACATTTTTTGATTAAAACATTTTGTAATTGATTGTTTGCCTCGGGAAACGTGGAGCAAAAGCCATCCATTGTCAAGAAAAGTTCATTTATAGTCACTCATGCCTGGAAAAGCCTTATTACTCGATTTAAATGCCTTTATAATCCCATTATTGAATTTATTTTGAATTGTTTTTACATTTTTTGATTAAAACATATTGTAATTGATTGTTTGCCTCGGGAAACGTGGAGCAAAAGCCATCCATTGTCAAGAAAAGTTCATTTATAGTCACTCATGCCTAGAAAAGCCTTATTACTCGGTTTAAATGCCTTTACAATCCCATTATTGAATTTATTTTGAATTTATTTTACATTTTTTGATTAAAACAGGTTGTAATAGATTATTTATCTCGGGAAACATGGAACGAAAGCCATCCATTGTCAAGAAAAGATCATTTATAGTCACTCATGCCTAGAAAAGCCTTATTACTCGGTTTAAATGCCCTTATAATCCCATTATTGAATTTATTTTGAATTATTTTTACATTTTTTGATTAAAACAGATTGTAATTGATTGTTTACCTCGGGAAACGTGGAGCAAAAAGCCATCCATTGTCAAGAAAAGTTCATTTATAGTCACTCATGCCTAGAAAAGCCTTATTACTCGATTTAAATGCCTTTATAATCCCATTATTGAATTTATTTTGAATTGTTTTTACATTTTTTGATTAAAACATATTGTAATTGATTGTTTGGCTCGGGAAACGTGGAGCAAAAGCCATCCATTGTCAAGAAAAGTTCATTTATAGTCACTCATGCCTAGAGAAGCCTTATTACTCGGTTTAAATGCCTTTATAATCCCATTATTGAATTTATTTTGATTTTTTTTACAGTTTTTCATTAAATCAGATTGTAATAGATTGTTTATCTTGGGAAACATGGAACGAAAGCCATCCATTGTCAAGAAAAGATCATTTATAGTCACTCATGCCTAGAAAAGCCTTATTACTCGATTTAAATGCCTTTATAATCCCATTATTGAATTTATTTTGAATTGTTTTTACATTTTTTGATTAAAACATATTTTAATTGATTGTTTGCCTCGGGAAACGTGGAGCAAAAGCCATCCATTGTCAAGAAAAGTTCATTTATAGTCACTCATGCCTAGAGAAGCCTTATTACTCCGTTTAAATGCCTTTATAATCCCATTATTGAATTTATTTGGAACTTTTTTGACATTTTTTGATTAAACAGATTGTAATTGAATGTTTGCCTCGGGAAGCGTGGAGCAAAAGCCATCCATTGTCAAGAAAAGTTCATTTACAGTCACTCATGCCTAGAGAAGCCTTATTACTCGGTTTAAATGCCTTTATAATCCCATTATTGAATTTATTTTGATTTTTTTTATAGTTTTTCATTAAATCAGATTGTAATAGATTGTTTATCTCGAGAAACATGGAACGAAAGCCTTCCATTGTCAAGAAAAGATCATTTATAGTCACTCATGCCTAGAAAAGCCTTATTACTCGATTTAAATGCCCTTATAATCCCATTATCGAATTTATTTTGAATTATTTTTATATTTTTTTATTAAAACAGATTCTAATACATTGTTTATCTCGGGAAACATGGAACGAAAGCCATCCATTGTCAAGAAAACATCATTTATAGTCACTCATGCCTAGAAAAGCCTTATTACTCGGTTTAAATGCCTTTATAATCCCATTATTGAATTTATTTTCAACTTTTTTGAAATTTTTTGATTAAAACATATTGTAATTGATTGTTTGCCTCGGGAAACATAGAGCGAAAGCCATCCATTGTCAAGAAAAGTTCATTTATAGTCACTCATGCCTAGAAAAGCCTTATAACTCGGTTTAAATGCCCTTATAATCCCATTATTGAATTTATTTTGAATTATTTTTACATTTTTTGATTAAAACAGATTGTAATTGATTGTTTGCCTCGAGAAACGTGGAGCAAAAGCCATCCATTGTCAAGAAAAGTTCATTTATAGTCACTCATGTCTAGAAAAGCCTTATTACTCGGTTTAAATGCCTTTATAATCCCATTATTGAATTTATTTTGAATTGTTTTTACATTTTTTGATTAAAACATATTGTAATTGATTGTTTGCCTCGGGAAGCGTGGAGCAAAAGCCATCCATTGTCAAGAAAAGTTCATTTATAGTCACTCATGCCTAGAGAAGCCTTATTACTCGGTTTAAATGCCTTTATAATCCCATTATTGAATTTATTTTGATTTTTTTTACAGTTTTTGATTAAAACAGATTGTAATAGATTGTTTATCTCGGGACACATGGAACGAAAGCCATCCATTGTCAAGAAAGACCATTTATAGTCACTCATGCCTAGAAAAGCCTTATTACTCGGTTTAAATGCTTTTATAATCCCATTATTGAATTTATTTTGAATTTTTTTTACATTTTTTGATTAAAGCAGGTTGTAATAGATTGTTTATCTCGGGAAACATGGAACGAAAGCCATCCATTGCCAAGAAAAGATCATTTATAGTCACTCATGCCTACAGAAGCCTTATTACTCGATTTAAATGCCTTTATAATCCCATTATTGAATTTATTTTGAATTGTTTTTACATTTTTTGTTTAAAACAGATTGTAATTGATTGTTTGCCTCGGGAAACGTGGAGCAAAAGCCATCCATTGTCAAGAAAAGTTCATTTATAGTCACTCATGCCTGGAAAAGCCTTATTACTCGATTTAAATGCCTTTATAATCCCATTATTGAATTTATTTTGAATTGTTTTTACATTTTTTGATTAAAACATATTGTAATTGATTGTTTGCCTCGGGAAACGTGGAGCAAAAGCCATCCATTGTCAAGAAAAGTTCATTTATAGTCACTCATGCCTAGAAAAGCCTTATTACTCGGTTTAAATGCCTTTACAATCCCATTATTGAATTTATTTTGAATTTATTTTACATTTTTTGATTAAAACAGGTTGTAATAGATTATTTATCTCGGGAAACATGGAACGAAAGCCATCCATTGTCAAGAAAAGATCATTTATAGTCACTCATGCCTAGAAAAGCCTTATTACTCGGTTTAAATGCCCTTATAATCCCATTATTGAATTTATTTTGAATTATTTTTACATTTTTTGATTAAAACAGATTGTAATTGATTGTTTACCTCGGGAAACGTGGAGCAAAAAGCCATCCATTGTCAAGAAAAGTTCATTTATAGTCACTCATGCCTAGAAAAGCCTTATTACTCGATTTAAATGCCTTTATAATCCCATTATTGAATTTATTTTGAATTGTTTTTACATTTTTTGATTAAAACATATTTTAATTGATTGTTTGCCTCGGGAAACGTGGAGCAAAAGCCATCCATTGTCAAGAAAAGTTCATTTATAGTCACTCATGCCTAGGGAAGCCTTATTACTCCGTTTAAATGCCTTTATAATCCCATTATTGAATTTATTTTGAACTTTTTTGACATTTTTTGATTAAACAGATTGTAATTGAATGTTTGCCTCGGGAAGCGTGGAGCAAAAGCCATCCATTGTCAAGAAAAGTTCATTTACAGTCACTCATGCCTAGAGAAGCCTTATTACTCGGTTTAAATGCCTTTATAATCCCATTATTGAATTTATTTTGATTTTTTTTATAGTTTTTCATTAAATCAGATTGTAATAGACTGTTTATCTCGAGAAACATGGAACGAAAGCCATCCATTGTCAAGAAAAGATCATTTATAGTCACTCATGCCTAGAAAAGCCTTATTACTCGATTTAAATGCCCTTATAATCCCATTATCGAATTTATTTTGAATTATTTTTACATTTTTTTATTAAAACAGATTCTAATACATTGTTTATCTCGGGAAACATGGAACGAAAGCCATCCATTGTCAAGAAAACATCATTTATAGTCACTCATGCCTAGAAAAGCCTTATTACTCGGTTTAAATGCCTTTATAATCCCATTATTGAATTTATTTTGAACTTTTTTGAAATTTTTTGATTAAAACATATTGTAATTGATTGTTTGCCTCGGGAAACATAGAGCGAAAGCCATCCATTGTCAAGAAAAGTTCATTTATAGTCACTCATGCCTAGAAAAGCCTTATTACTCGGTTTAAATGCTTTTATAATCCCATTATTGAATTTATTTTGAATTTTTTTTACATTTTTTGATTAAAACAGATTATAATAGATTGTTTATCTCGGGAAACATGGAACGAAAGCCATCCATTGTCAAGAAAACATCATTTATAGTCACTCATGCCTAGAAAAGCCTTATTACTCGGTTTAAATGCCTTTATAATCCCATTATTGAATTTATTTTGAATTGTTTTTACATTTTTTGATTAAAACATATTGTAATTGACTGTTTGCCTCGGGAAACGTGGAGCAAAAGCCATCCATTGTCAAGAAAAGTTCATTTATAGTCACTCATGCCTAGAAAAGCCTTATTACTCGATTTAAATGCCTTTATAATCCCATTATTGAATTTATTTTGAATTGTTTTTACATTTTTTGATTAAAACATTTTGTAATTGATTGTTTGCCTCGGGAAACGTGGAGCAAAAGCCATCCATTGTCAAGAAAAGTTCATTTATAGTCACTCATGCCTAGAAAAGCCTTATTACTCGATTTAAATGCCTTTATAATCCCATTATTGAATTTATTTTGAATTGTTTTTAAATTTTTTGATTAAAACATATTGTAATTGATTGTTTGGCTCAGGAAACGTGGAGCAAAAGCCATCCATTGTCAAGAAAAGTTCATTTATAGTCACTCATGCCTAGAGAAGCCTTATTACTCGGTTTAAATGCCTTTATAATCCCATTATTGAATTTATTTTGATTTTTTTTTACAGTTTTTCATTAAATCAGATTGTAATAGATTGTTTATCTTGGGAAACATGGAACGAAAGCCATCCATTGTCAAGAAAAGATCATTTATAGTCACTCATGCCTAGAAAAGCCTTATTACTCGATTTAAATGCCTTTATAATCCCATTATTGAATTTATTTTGAATTGTTTTTACATTTTTTGATTAAAACATATTGTAATTGATTGTTTGCCTCGAGAAACGTGGAGCAAAAGCCATCCATTGTCAAGAAAAGTTCATTTATAGTCACTCATGCCTAGAAAAGCCTTATTACTCGGTTTAAATGCCTTTACAATCCCATTATTGAATTTATTTTGAATTGTTTTTACATTTTTTGATTAAAACATATTGTAATTGATTGTTTGCCTCGGGAAGCGTGGAGCAAAAGCCATCCATTGTCAAGAAAAGTTCATTTATAGTCACTCATGCCTAGAGAAGCCTTATTACTCGGTTTAAATGCCTTTATAATCCCATTATTGAATTTATTTTGATTTTTTTTACAGTTTTTGATTAAAACAGATTGTAATAGATTGTTTATCTCGGGACACATGGAACGAAAGCCATCCATTGTCAAGAAAGACCATTTATAGTCACTCATGCCTAGAAAAGCCTTATTACTCGGTTTAAATGCTTTTATAATCCCATTATTGAATTTATTTTGAATTTTTTTTACATTTTTTGATTAAAGCAGGTTGTAATATATTGTTTATCTCGGGAAACATGGAACGAAAGCCATCCATTCCAAGAAAAGATCATTTATAGTCACTCATGCCTACAGAAGCCTTATTACTCGATTTAAATGCCTTTATAATCCCATTATTGAATTTATTTTGAATTGTTTTTACATTTTTTGTTTAAAACAGATTGTAATTGATTGTTTGCCTCGGGAAACGTGGAGCAAAAGCCATCCATTGTCAAGAAAAGTTCATTTATAGTCACTCATGCCTGGAAAAGCCTTATTACTCGATTTAAATGCCTTTATAATCCCATTATTGAATTTATTTTGAATTGTTTTTACATTTTTTGATTAAAACATATTGTAATTGATTGTTTGCCTCGGGAAACGTGGAGCAAAAGCCATCCATTGTCAAGAAAAGTTCATTTATAGTCACTCATGCCTAGAAAAGCCTTATTACTCGGTTTAAATGCCTTTACAATCCCATTATTGAATTTATTTTGAATTTTTTTTACATTTTTTGATTAAAACAGGTTGTAATAGATTATTTATCTCGGGAAACATGGAACGAAAGCCATCCATTGTCAAGAAAAGATCATTTATAGTCACTCATGCCTAGAAAAGCCTTATTACTCGGTTTAAATGCCCTTATAATCCCATTATTGAATTTATTTTGAATTATTTTTACATTTTTTGATTAAAACAGATTGTAATTGATTGTTTACCTCGGGAAACGTGGAGCAAAAAGCCATCCATTGTCAAGAAAAGTTCATTTATAGTCACTCATGCCTAGAAAAGCCTTATTACTCGATTTAAATGCCTTTATAATCCCATTATTGAATTTATTTTGAATTGTTTTTACATTTTTTGATTAAAACATATTGTAATTGATTGTTTGGCTCGGGAAACGTGGAGCAAAAGCCATCCATTGTCAAGAAAAGTTCATTTATAGTCACTCATGCCTAGAGAAGCCTTATTACTCGGTTTAAATGCCTTTATAATCCCATTATTGAATTTATTTTGATTTTTTTTTACAGTTTTTCATTAAATCAGATTGTAATAGATTGTTTATCTTGGGAAACATGGAACGAAAGCCATCCATTGTCAAGAAAAGATCATTTATAGTCACTCATGCCTAGAAAAGCCTTATTACTCGATTTAAATGCCTTTATAATCCCATTATTGAATTTATTTTGAATTGTTTTTACATTTTTTGATTAAAACATATTTTAATTGATTGTTTGCCTCGGGAAACGTGGAGCAAAAGCCATCCATTGTCAAGAAAAGTTCATTTATAGTCACTCATGCCTAGGGAAGCCTTATTACTCCGTTTAAATGCCTTTATAATCCCATTATTGAATTTATTTTGAACTTTTTTGACATTTTTTGATTAAACAGATTGTAATTGAATGTTTGCCTCGGGAAGCGTGGAGCAAAAGCCATCCATTGTCAAGAAAAGTTCATTTACAGTCACTCATGCCTAGAGAAGCCTTATTACTCGGTTTAAATGCCTTTATAATCCCATTATTGAATTTATTTTGATTTTTTTTATAGTTTTTCATTAAATCAGATTGTAATAGACTGTTTATCTCGAGAAACATGGAACGAAAGCCATCCATTGTCAAGAAAAGATCATTTATAGTCACTCATGCCTAGAAAAGCCTTATTACTCGATTTAAATGCCCTTATAATCCCATTATCGAATTTATTTTGAATTATTTTTACATTTTTTTATTAAAACAGATTCTAATACATTGTTTATCTCGGGAAACATGGAACGAAAGCCATCCATTGTCAAGAAAACATCATTTATAGTCACTCATGCCTAGAAAAGCCTTATTACTCGGTTTAAATGCCTTTATAATCCCATTATTGAATTTATTTTGAACTTTTTTGAAATTTTTTGATTAAAACATATTGTAATTGATTGTTTGCCTCGGGAAACATAGAGCGAAAGCCATCCATTGTCAAGAAAAGTTCATTTATAGTCACTCATGCCTAGAAAAGCCTTATTACTCGGTTTAAATGCTTTTATAATCCCATTATTGAATTTATTTTGAATTTTTTTTACATTTTTTGATTAAAACAGATTATAATAGATTGTTTATCTCGGGAAACATGGAACGAAAGCCATCCATTGTCAAGAAAACATCATTTATAGTCACTCATGCCTAGAAAAGCCTTATTACTCGGTTTAAATGCCTTTATAATCCCATTATTGAATTTATTTTGAATTGTTTTTACATTTTTTGATTAAAACATATTGTAATTGATTGTTTGCCTCGGGAAACGTGGAGCAAAAGCCATCCATTGTCAAGAAAAGTTCATTTATAGTAACTCATGCCTAGAAAAGCCTTATTACTCGATTTAAATGCCTTTATAATCCCATTATTGAATTTATTTTGAATTGTTTTTACATTTTTTGATTAAAACATTTTGTAATTGATTGTTTGCCTCGGGAAACGTGGAGCAAAAGCCATCCATTGTCAAGAAAAGTTCATTTATAGTCACTCATGCCTAGAAAAGCCTTATTACTCGATTTAAATGCCTTTATAATCCCATTATTGAATTTATTTTGAATTGTTTTTACATTTTTTGATTAAAACATATTGTAATTGATTGTTTGGCTCGGGAAACGTGGAGCAAAAGCCATCCATTGTCAAGAAAAGTTCATTTATAGTCACTCATGCCTAGAGAAGCCTTATTACTCGGTTTAAATGCCTTTATAATCCCATTATTGAATTTATTTTGATTTTTTTTTACAGTTTTTCATTAAATCAGATTGTAATAGATTGTTTATCTTGGGAAACATGGAACGAAAGCCATCCATTGTCAAGAAAAGATCATTTATAGTCACTCATGCCTAGAAAAGCCTTATTACTCGGTTTAAATGCCCTTATAATCCCATTATTGAATTTATTTTGAATTGTTTTTACATTTTTTGATTAAAACAGATTGTAATAGATTGTTTATCTCGGGAAACATGGAACGAAAGCCATCCATTGTCAAGAAAGACCATTTATAGTCACTCATGCCTAGAAAAGCCTTATTACTCGGTTTAAATGCTTTTATAATCCCATTATTGAATTTATTTTGAATTTTTTTTACATTTTTTGATTAAAGCAGGTTGTAATAGATTGTTTATCTCGGGAAACATGGAACGAAAGCCATCCATTGTCAAGAAAACATCATTTATAGTCACTCATGCCTAGAAAAGCCTTATTACTCGGTTTAAATGCCTTTATAATCCCATTATTGAATTTATTTTCAACTTTTTTGAAATTTTTTGATTAAAACATATTGTAATTGATTGTTTGCCTCGGGAAACATAGAGCGAAAGCCATCCATTGTCAAGAAAAGTTCATTTATAGTCACTCATGCCTAGAAAAGCCTTATAACTCGGTTTAAATGCCCTTATAATCCCATTATTGAATTTATTTTGAATTATTTTTACATTTTTTGATTAAAACAGATTGTAATTGATTGTTTGCCTCGAGAAACGTGGAGCAAAAGCCATCCATTGTCAAGAAAAGTTCATTTATAGTCACTCATGCCTAGAAAAGCCTTATTACTCGGTTTAAATGCCTTTATAATCCCATTATTGAATTTATTTTGAATTGTTTTTACATTTTTTGATTAAAACATATTGTAATTGATTGTTTGCCTCGGGAAGCGTGGAGCAAAAGCCATCCATTGTCAAGAAAAGTTCATTTATAGTCACTCATGCCTAGAGAAGCCTTATTACTCGGTTTAAATGCCTTTATAATCCCATTATTGAATTTATTTTGATTTTTTTTACAGTTTTTGATTAAAACAGATTGTAATAGATTGTTTATCTCGGGACACATGGAACGAAAGCCATCCATTGTCAAGAAAGACCATTTATAGTCACTCATGCCTAGAAAAGCCTTATTACTCGGTTTAAATGCTTTTATAATCCCATTATTGAATTTATTTTGAATTTTTTTTACATTTTTTGATTAAAGCAGGTTGTAATAGATTGTTTATCTCGGGAAACATGGAACGAAAGCCATCCATTGCCAAGAAAAGATCATTTATAGTCACTCATGCCTACAGAAGCCTTATTACTCGATTTAAATGCCTTTATAATCCCATTATTGAATTTATTTTGAATTGTTTTTACATTTTTTGTTTAAAACAGATTGTAATTGATTGTTTGCCTCGGGAAACGTGGAGCAAAAGCCATCCATTGTCAAGAAAAGTTCATTTATAGTCACTCATGCCTGGAAAAGCCTTATTACTCGATTTAAATGCCTTTATAATCCCATTATTGAATTTATTTTGATTGTTTTTACATTTTTTGATTAAAACATATTGTAATTGATTGTTTGCCTCGGGAAACGTGGAGCAAAAGTCATCCATTGTCAAGAAAAGTTCATTTATAGTCACTCATGCCTAGAGAAGCCTTATTACTCGGTTTAAATGCCTTTATAATCCCATTATTGAATTTATTTTGATTTTTTTTTACAGTTTTTCATTAAATCAGATTGTAATAGATTGTTTATCTTGGGAAACATGGAACGAAAGCCATCCATTGTCAAGAAAAGATCATTTATAGTCACTCATGCCTAGAAAAGCCTTATTACTCGATTTAAATGCCTTTATAATCCCATTATTGAATTTATTTTGAATTGTTTTTACATTTTTTGATTAAAACATATTTTAATTGATTGTTTGCCTCGGGAAACGTGGAGCAAAAGCCATCCATTGTCAAGAAAAGTTCATTTATAGTCACTCATGCCTAGAGAAGCCTTATTACTCCGTTTAAATGCCTTTATAATCCCATTATTGAATTTATTTGGAACTTTTTTGACATTTTTTGATTAAACAGATTGTAATTGAATGTTTGCCTCGGGAAGCGTGGAGCAAAAGCCATCCATTGTCAAGAAAAGTTCATTTACAGTCACTCATGCCTAGAGAAGCCTTATTACTCGGTTTAAATGCCTTTATAATCCCATTATTGAATTTATTTTGATTTTTTTTATAGTTTTTCATTAAATCAGATTGTAATAGATTGTTTATCTCGAGAAACATGGAACGAAAGCCTTCCATTGTCAAGAAAAGATCATTTATAGTCACTCATGCCTAGAAAAGCCTTATTACTCGATTTAAATGCCCTTATAATCCCATTATCGAATTTATTTTGAATTATTTTTATATTTTTTTATTAAAACAGATTCTAATACATTGTTTATCTCGGGAAACATGGAACGAAAGCCATCCATTGTCAAGAAAACATCATTTATAGTCACTCATGCCTAGAAAAGCCTTATTACTCGGTTTAAATGCCTTTATAATCCCATTATTGAATTTATTTTCAACTTTTTTGAAATTTTTTGATTAAAACATATTGTAATTGATTGTTTGCCTCGGGAAACATAGAGCGAAAGCCATCCATTGTCAAGAAAAGTTCATTTATAGTCACTCATGCCTAGAAAAGCCTTATAACTCGGTTTAAATGCCCTTATAATCCCATTATTGAATTTATTTTGAATTATTTTTACATTTTTTGATTAAAACAGATTGTAATTGATTGTTTGCCTCGAGAAACGTGGAGCAAAAGCCATCCATTGTCAAGAAAAGTTCATTTATAGTCACTCATGCCTAGAAAAGCCTTATTACTCGGTTTAAATGCCTTTATAATCCCATTATTGAATTTATTTTGAATTGTTTTTACATTTTTTGATTAAAACATATTGTAATTGATTGTTTGCCTCGGGAAGCGTGGAGCAAAAGCCATCCATTGTCAAGAAAAGTTCATTTATAGTCACTCATGCCTAGAGAAGCCTTATTACTCGGTTTAAATGCCTTTATAATCCCATTATTGAATTTATTTTGATTTTTTTTACAGTTTTTGATTAAAACAGATTGTAATAGATTGTTTATCTCGGGACACATGGAACGAAAGCCATCCATTGTCAAGAAAGACCATTTATAGTCACTCATGCCTAGAAAAGCCTTATTACTCGGTTTAAATGCTTTTATAATCCCATTATTGAATTTATTTTGAATTTTTTTTACATTTTTTGATTAAAGCAGGTTGTAATAGATTGTTTATCTCGGGAAACATGGAACGAAAGCCATCCATTGCCAAGAAAAGATCATTTATAGTCACTCATGCCTACAGAAGCCTTATTACTCGATTTAAATGCCTTTATAATCCCATTATTGAATTTATTTTGAATTGTTTTTACATTTTTTGTTTAAAACAGATTGTAATTGATTGTTTGCCTCGGGAAACGTGGAGAAAAAGCCATCCATTGTCAAGAAAAGTTCATTTATAGTCACTCATGCCTGGAAAAGCCTTATTACTCGATTTAAATGCCTTTATAATCCCATTATTGAATTTATTTTGAATTGTTTTTACATTTTTTGATTAAAATATATTGTAATTGATTGTTTGCCTCGGGAAACGTGGAGCAAAAGCCATCCATTGTCAAGAAAAGTTCATTTATAGTCACTCATGCCTAGAAAAGCCTTATTACTCGGTTTAAATGCCTTTACAATCCCATTATTGAATTTATTTTGAATTTTTTTTACATTTTTTGATTAAAACAGGTTGTAATAGATTATTTATCTCGGGAAACATGGAACGAAAGCCATCCATTGTCAAGAAAAGATCATTTATAGTCACTCATGCCTAGAAAAGCCTTATTACTCGGTTTAAATGCCCTTATAATCCCATTATTGAATTTATTTTGAATTATTTTTACATTTTTTGATTAAAACAGATTGTAATTGATTGTTTACCTCGGGAAACGTGGAGCAAAAAGCCATCCATTGTCAAGAAAAGTTCATTTATAGTCACTCATGCGTAGAAAAGCCTTATTACTCGATTTAAATGCCTTTATAATCCCATTATTGAATTTATTTTGAATTGTTTTTACATTTTTTGATTAAAACATATTGTAATTGATTGTTTGGCTCGGGAAACGTGGAGCAAAAGCCATCCATTGTCAAGAAAAGTTCATTTATAGTCACTCATGCCTAGAGAAGCCTTATTACTCGGTTTAAATGCCTTTATAATCCCATTATTGAATTTATTTTGATTTTTTTTTACAGTTTTTCATTAAATCAGATTGTAATAGATTGTTTATCTTGGGAAACATGGAACGAAAGCCATCCATTGTCAAGAAAAGATCATTTATAGTCACTCATACCTAGAAAAGCCTTATTACTCGATTTAAATGCCTTTATAATCCCATTATTGAATTTATTTTGAATTGTTTTTACATTTTTTGATTAAAACATATTTTAATTGATTGTTTGCCTCGGGAAACGTGGAGCAAAAGCCATCCATTGTCAAGAAAAGTTCATTTATAGTCACTCATGCCTAGAGAAGCCTTATTACTCCGTTTAAATGCCTTTATAATCCCATTATTGAATTTATTTGGAACTTTTTTGACATTTTTTGATTAAACAGATTGTAATTGAATGTTTGCCTCGGGAAGCGTGGAGCAAAAGCCATCCATTGTCAAGAAAAGTTCATTTACAGTCACTCATGCCTAGAGAAGCCTTATTACTCGGTTTAAATGCCTTTATAATCCCATTATTGAATTTATTTTGATTTTTTTTATAGTTTTTCATTAAATCAGATTGTAATAGATAGTTTATCTCGAGAAACATGGAACGAAAGCCTTCCATTGTCAAGAAAAGATCATTTATAGTCACTCATGCCTAGAAAAGCCTTATTACTCGATTTAAATGCCCTTATAATCCCATTATCGAATTTATTTTGAATTATTTTTATATTTTTTTATTAAAACAGATTCTAATACATTGTTTATCTCGGGAAACACGGAACGAAAGCCATCCATTGTCAAGAAAACATCATTTATAGTCACTCATGCCTAGAAAAGCCTTATTACTCGGTTTAAATGCCTTTATAATCCCATTATTGAATTTATTTTCAACTTTTTTGAAATTTTTTGATTAAAACATATTGTAATTGATTGTTTGCCTCGGGAAACATAGAGCGAAAGCCATCCATTGTCAAGAAAAGTTCATTTATAGTCACTCATGCCTAGAAAAGCCTTATAACTCGGTTTAAATGCCCTTATAATCCCATTATTGAATTTATTTTGAATTATTTTTACATTTTTTGATTAAAACAGATTGTAATTGATTGTTTGCCTCGAGAAACGTGGAGCAAAAGCCATCCATTGTCAAGAAAAGTTCATTTATAGTCACTCATGTCTAGAAAAGCCTTATTACTCGGTTTAAATGCCTTTATAATCCCATTATTGAATTTATTTTGAATTGTTTTTACATTTTTTGATTAAAACATATTGTAATTGATTGTTTGCCTCGGGAAGCGTGGAGCAAAAGCCATCCATTGTCAAGAAAAGTTCATTTATAGTCACTCATGCCTAGAGAAGCCTTATTACTCGGTTTAAATGCCTTTATAATCCCATTATTGAATTTATTTTGATTTTTTTTACAGTTTTTGATTAAAACAGATTGTAATAGATTGTTTATCTCGGGACACATGGAACGAAAGCCATCCATTGTCAAGAAAGACCATTTATAGTCACTCATGCCTAGAAAAGCCTTATTACTCGGTTTAAATGCTTTTATAATCCCATTATTGAATTTATTTTGAATTTTTTTTACATTTTTTGATTAAAGCAGGTTGTAATAGATTGTTTATCTCGGGAAACATGGAACGAAAGCCATCCATTGCCAAGAAAAGATCATTTATAGTCACTCATGCCTACAGAAGCCTTATTACTCGATTTAAATGCCTTTATAATCCCATTATTGAATTTATTTTGAATTGTTTTTACATTTTTTGTTTAAAACAGATTGTAATTGATTGTTTGCCTCGGGAAACGTGGAGCAAAAGCCATCCATTGTCAAGAAAAGTTCATTTATAGTCACTCATGCCTGGAAAAGCCTTATTACTCGATTTAAATGCCTTTATAATCCCATTATTGAATTTATTTTGAATTGTTTTTACATTTTTTGATTAAAACATATTGTAATTGATTGTTTGCCTCGGGAAACGTGGAGCAAAAGCCATCCATTGTCAAGAAAAGTTCATTTATAGTCACTCATGCCTAGAAAAGCCTTATTACTCGGTTTAAATGCCTTTACAATCCCATTATTGAATTTATTTTGAATTTTTTTTACATTTTTTGATTAAAACAGGTTGTAATAGATTATTTATCTCGGGAAACATGGAACGAAAGCCATCCATTGTCAAGAAAAGATCATTTATAGTCACTCATGCCTAGAAAAGCCTTATTACTCGGTTTAAATGCCCTTATAATCCCATTATTGAATTTATTTTGAATTATTTTTACATTTTTTGATTAAAACAGATTGTAATTGATTGTTTACCTCGGGAAACGTGGAGCAAAAAGCCATCCATTGTCAAGAAAAGTTCATTTATAGTCACTCATGCCTAGAAAAGCCTTATTACTCGATTTAAATGCCTTTATAATCCCATTATTGAATTTATTTTGAATTGTTTTTACATTTTTTGATTAAAACATATTGTAATTGATTGTTTGGCTCGGGAAACGTGGAGCAAAAGCCATCCATTGTCAAGAAAAGTTCATTTATAGTCGCTCATGCCTAGAGAAGCCTTATTACTCGGTTTAAATGCCTTTATAATCCCATTATTGAATTTATTTTGATTTTTTTTTACAGTTTTTCATTAAATCAGATTGTAATAGATTGTTTATCTTGGGAAACATGGAACGAAAGCCATCCATTGTCAAGAAAAGATCATTTATAGTCACTCATGCCTAGAAAAGCCTTATTACTCGATTTAAATGCCTTTATCATCCCATTATTGAATTTATTTTGAATTGTTTTTACATTTTTTGATTAAAACATATTTTAATTGATTGTTTGCCTCGGGAAACGTGGAGCAAAAGCCATCCATTGTCAAGAAAAGTTCATTTATAGTCACTCATGCCTAGAGAAGCCTTATTACTCCGTTTAAATGCCTTTATAATCCCATTATTGAATTTATTTGGAACTTTTTTGACATTTTTTGATTAAACAGATTGTAATTGAATGTTTGCCTCGGGAAGCGTGGAGCAAAAGCCATCCATTGTCAAGAAAAGTTCATTTACAGTCACTCATGCCTAGAGAAGCCTTATTACTCGGTTTAAATGCCTTTATAATCCCATTATTGAATTTATTTTGATTTTTTTTATAGTTTTTCATTAAATCAGATTGTAATAGATTGTTTATCTCGAGAAACATGGAACGAAAGCCTTCCATTGTCAAGAAAAGATCATTTATAGTCACTCATGCCTAGAAAAGCCTTATTACTCGATTTAAATGCCCTTATAATCCCATTATCGAATTTATTTTGAATTATTTTTATATTTTTTTATTAAAACAGATTCTAATACATTGTTTATCTCGGGAAACATGGAACGAAAGCCATCCATTGTCAAGAAAACATCATTTATAGTCACTCATGCCTAGAAAAGCCTTATTACTCGGTTTAAATGCCTTTATAATCCCATTATTGAATTTATTTTCAACTTTTTTGAAATTTTTTGATTAAAACATATTGTAATTGATTGTTTGCCTCGGGAATCATAGAGCGAAAGCCATCCATTGTCAAGAAAAGTTCATTTATAGTCACTCATGCCTAGAAAAGCCTTATAACTCGGTTTAAATGCCCTTATAATCCCATTATTGAATTTATTTTGAATTATTTTTACATTTTTTGATTAAAACAGATTGTAATTGATTGTTTGCCTCGAGAAACGTGGAGCAAAAGCCATCCATTGTCAAGAAAAGTTCATTTATAGTCACTCATGCCTAGAAAAGCCTTATTACTCGGTTTAAATGCCTTTATAATCCCATTATTGAATTTATTTTGAATTGTTTTTACATTTTTTGATTAAAACATATTGTAATTGATTGTTTGCCTCGGGAAGCGTGGAGCAAAAGCCATCCATTGTCAAGAAAAGTTCATTTATAGTCACTCATGCCTAGAGAAGCCTTATTACTCGGTTTAAATTCCTTTATAATCCCATTATTGAATTTATTTTGATTTTTTTTACAGTTTTTGATTAAAACAGATTGTAATAGATTGTTTATCTCGGGACACATGGAACGAAAGCCATCCATTGTCAAGAAAAGATCATTTATAGTCACTCATGCCTAGAAAAGCCTTATTACTCGGTTTAAATGCCCTTATAATCCCATTATTGAATTTATTTTGAATTATTTTTACATTTTTTGATTAAAACAGATTGTAATTGATTGTTTGCCTCGAGAAACGTGGAGCAAAAGCCATCCATTGTCAAGAAAAGTTCATTTATAGCCACTCATGCCTAGAAAAGCCTTATTACTCGATTTAAATGCCTTTATAATCCCATTATTGAATTTATTTTGAATTGTTTTTACATTTTTTGATTAAAACATATTGTAATTGATTGTTTGCCTCGGGAAACGTGGAGCAAAAGCCATCCCTTGTCAAGAAAAGTTCATTTATAGTCACTCATGCCTAGAGAAGCCTTATTACTCGGTTTAAATGCCTTTATAATCCCATTATTGAATTTATTTTGATTTTTTTTTACAGTTTTTCATTAAATCAGATTGTAATAGATTGTTTATCTCGGAAAACATGGAACGAAAGCCATCCATTGTCAAGAAAAGATCATTTATAGTCACTCATGCCTAGAAAAGCCTTATTACTCGATTTAAATGCCTTTATAATCCCATTATTGAATTTATTTTGAATTGGTTTTACATTTTTTGATTAAAACATATTGTAATTGATTGTTTGCCTCGGGAAACGAGGAGCAAAAGCCATCCATTGTCAAGAAAAGTTCATTTATAGTCACTCATGCCTAGAAAAGCCATATTACTCGGTTTAAATGCCTTTATAATCCCATTATTGAATTTATTTTGAAGTTTTTTTACATTTGTTGATTAAAACAGATTCTAATACATTGTTTATCTTGGGAAACATAGAACGAAAGCCATCCATTGTCAAGAAAACATCATTTATAGTCACTCATGCCTAGAAAAGCCTTATTACTCGGTTTAAATCCCTTTATAATCCCATTATTGAATTTATTTTGAACTTTTTTGACATTTTTTGATTAAACAGATTGTAATTGATTGTTTGCCTCGGGAAGCGTGGAGCAAAAGCCATCCATTGTCAAGAAAAGTTCATTTATAGTCACTCATGCCTAGAGAAGCCTTATTACTCGGTTTAAATGCCTTTATAATCCCATTATTGAATTTATTTTGATTTTTTTTTACAGTTTTTCATTAAATCAGATTGTAATAGATTGTTTATCTCGGGAAACATGGAACGAAAGCCATCCATTGTCAAGAAAAGATCATTTATAGTCACTCATGCCTAGAAAAGCCTTATTACTCGGTTTAAATGCCTTTACAATCCCATTATTGAATTTATTTTGAATTTTTTTTACATTTTTTGATTAAAACAGGTTGTAATAGATTATTTATCTCGGGAAACATGGAACGAAAGCCATCCATTGTCAAGAAAAGATCATTTATAGTCACTCATGCCTAGAAAAGCCTTATTACTCGGTTTAAATGCCCTTATAATCCCATTATTGAATTTATTTTGAATTATTTTTACATTTTTTGATTAAAACAGATTGTAATTGATTGTTTACCTCGGGAAACGTGGAGCAAAAAGCCATCCATTGTCAAGAAAAGTTCATTTATAGTCACTCATGCCTAGAAAAGCCTTATTACTCGATTTAAATGCCTTTATAATCCCATTATTGAATTTATTTTGAATTGTTTTTACATTTTTTGATTAAAACATATTGTAATTGATTGTTTGGCTCGGGAAACGTGGAGCAAAAGCCATCCATTGTCAAGAAAAGTTCATTTATAGTCACTCATGCCTAGAGAAGCCTTATTACTCGGTTTAAATGCCTTTATAATCCCATTATTGAATTTATTTTGATTTTTTTTTACAGTTTTTCATTAAATCAGATTGTAATAGATTGTTTATCTTGGGAAACATGGAACGAAAGCCATCCATTGTCAAGAAAAGATCATTTATAGTCACTCATGCCTAGAAAAGCCTTATTACTCGGTTTAAATGCCCTTATAATCCCATTATTGAATTTATTTTGAATTGTTTTTACATTTTTTGATTAAAACAGATTGTAATAGATTGTTTATCTCGGGAAACATGGAACGAAAGCCATCCATTGTCAAGAAAGACCATTTATAGTCACTCATGCCTAGAAAAGCCTTATTACTCGGTTTAAATGCTTTTATAATCCCATTATTGAATTTATTTTGAATTTTTTTTACATTTTTTGATTAAAGCAGGTTGTAATAGATTGTTTATCTCGGGAAACATGGAACGAAAGCCATCCATTGCCAAGAAAAGATCATTTATAGTCACTCATGCCTACAGAAGCCTTATTACTCGATTTAAATGCCTTTATAATCCCATTATTGAATTTATTTTGAATTGTTTTTACATTTTTTGTTTAAAACAGATTGTAATTGATTGTTTGCCTCGGGAAACGTGGAGCAAAAGCCATCCATTGTCAAGAAAAGTTCATTTATAGTCACTCATGCCTGGAAAAGCCTTATTACTCGATTTAAATGCCTTTATAATCCCATTATTGAATTTATTTTGAATTGTTTTTACATTTTTTGATTAAAACATATTGTAATTGATTGTTTGCCTCGGGAAACGTGGAGCAAAAGCCATCCATTGTCAAGAAAAGTTCATTTATAGTCACTCATGCCTAGAAAAGCCTTATTACTCGGTTTAAATGCCTTTACAATCCCATTATTGAATTTATTTTGAATTTTTTTTACATTTTTTGATTAAAACAGGTTGTAATAGATTATTTATCTCGGGAAACATGGAACGAAAGCCATCCATTGTCAAGAAAAGATCATTTATAGTCACTCATGCCTAGAAAAGCCTTATTACTCGGTTTAAATGCCCTTATAATCCCATTATTGAATTTATTTTGAATTATTTTTACATTTTTTGATTAAAACAGATTGTAATTGATTGTTTACCTCGGGAAACGTGGAGCAAAAAGCCATCCATTTTCAAGAAAAGTTCATTTATAGTCACTCATGCCTAGAAAAGCCTTATTACTCGATTTAAATGCCTTTATAATCCCATTATTGAATTTATTTTGAATTGTTTTTACATTTTTTGATTAAAACATATTGTAATTGATTGTTTGGCTCGGGAAACGTGGAGCAAAAGCCATCCATTGTCAAGAAAAGTTCATTTATAGTCACTCATGCCTAGAGAAGCCTTATTACTCGGTTTAAATGCCTTTATAATCCCATTATTGAATTTATTTTGATTTTTTTTTACAGTTTTTCATTAAATCAGATTGTAATAGATTGTTTATCTTGGGAAACATGGAACGAAAGCCATCCATTGTCAAGAAAAGATCATTTATAGTCACTCATGCCTAGAAAAGCCTTATTACTCGATTTAAATGCCTTTATAATCCCATTATTGAATTTATTTTGAATTGTTTTTACATTTTTTGATTAAAACATATTTTAATTGATTGTTTGCCTCGGGAAACGTGGAGCAAAAGCCATCCATTGTCAAGAAAAGTTCATTTATAGTCACTCATGCCTAGAGAAGCCTTATTACTCCGTTTGAATGCCTTTATAATCCCATTATTGAATTTATTTGGAACTTTTTTGACATTTTTTGATTAAACAGATTGTAATTGAATGTTTGCCTCGGGAAGCGTGGAGCAAAAGCCATCCATTGTCAAGAAAAGTTCATTTACAGTCACTCATGCCTAGAGAAGCCTTATTACTCGGTTTAAATGCCTTTATAATCCCATTATTGAATTTATTTTGATTTTTTTTATAGTTTTTCATTAAATCAGATTGTAATAGATAGTTTATCTCGAGAAACATGGAACGAAAGCCTTCCATTGTCAAGAAAAGATCATTTATAGTCACTCATGCCTAGAAAAGCCTTATTACTCGATTTAAATGCCCTTATAATCCCATTATCGAATTTATTTTGAATTATTTTTATATTTTTTTATTAAAACAGATTCTAATACATTGTTTATCTCGGGAAACACGGAACGAAAGCCATCCATTGTCAAGAAAACATCATTTATAGTCACTCATGCCTAGAAAAGCCTTATTACTCGGTTTAAATGCCTTTATAATCCCATTATTGAATTTATTTTCAACTTTTTTGAAATTTTTTGATTAAAACATATTGTAATTGATTGTTTGCCTCGGGAAACATAGAGCGAAAGCCATCCATTGTCAAGAAAAGTTCATTTATAGTCACTCATGCCTAGAAAAGCCTTATAACTCGGTTTAAATGCCCTTATAATCCCATTATTGAATTTATTTTGAATTATTTTTACATTTTTTGATTAAAACAGATTGTAATTGATTGTTTGCCTCGAGAAACGTGGAGCAAAAGCCATCCATTGTCAAGAAAAGTTCATTTATAGTCACTCATGTCTAGAAAAGCCTTATTACTCGGTTTAAATGCCTTTATAATCCCATTATTGAATTTATTTTGAATTGTTTTTACATTTTTTGATTAAAACATATTGTAATTGATTGTTTGCCTCGGGAAGCGTGGAGCAAAAGCCATCCATTGTCAAGAAAAGTTCATTTATAGTCACTCATGCCTAGAGAAGCCTTATTACTCGGTTTAAATGCCTTTATAATCCCATTATTGAATTTATTTTGATTTTTTTTACAGTTTTTGATTAAAACAGATTGTAATAGATTGTTTATCTCGGGACACATGGAACGAAAGCCATCCATTGTCAAGAAAGACCATTTATAGTCACTCATGCCTAGAAAAGCCTTATTACTCGGTTTAAATGCTTTTATAATCCCATTATTGAATTTATTTTGAATTTTTTTTACATTTTTTGATTAAAGCAGGTTGTAATAGATTGTTTATCTCGGGAAACATGGAACGAAAGCCATCCATTGCCAAGAAAAGATCATTTATAGTCACTCATGCCTACAGAAGCCTTATTACTCGATTTAAATGCCTTTATAATCCCATTATTGAATTTATTTTGAATTGTTTTTACATTTTTTGTTTAAAACAGATTGTAATTGATTGTTTGCCTCGGGAAACGTGGAGCAAAAGCCATCCATTGTCAAGAAAAGTTCATTTATAGTCACTCATGCCTGGAAAAGCCTTATTACTCGATTTAAATGCCTTTATAATCCCATTATTGAATTTATTTTGAATTGTTTTTACATTTTTTGATTAAAACATATTGTAATTGATTGTTTGCCTCGGGAAACGTGGAGCAAAAGCCATCCATTGTCAAGAAAAGTTCATTTATAGTCACTCATGCCTAGAAAAGCCTTATTACTCGGTTTAAATGCCTTTACAATCCCATTATTGAATTTATTTTGAATTTTTTTTACATTTTTTGATTAAAACAGGTTGTAATAGATTATTTATCTCGGGAAACATGGAACGAAAGCCATCCATTGTCAAGAAAAGATCATTTATAGTCACTCATGCCTAGAAAAGCCTTATTACTCGGTTTAAATGCCCTTATAATCCCATTATTGAATTTATTTTGAATTATTTTTACATTTTTTGATTAAAACAGATTGTAATTGATTGTTTACCTCGGGAAACGTGGAGCAAAAAGCCATCCATTGTCAAGAAAAGTTCATTTATAGTCACTCATGCCTAGAAAAGCCTTATTACTCGATTTAAATGCCTTTATAATCCCATTATTGAATTTATTTTGAATTGTTTTTACATTTTTTGATTAAAACATATTGTAATTGATTGTTTGGCTCGGGAAACGTGGAGCAAAAGCCATCCATTGTCAAGAAAAGTTCATTTATAGTCACTCATGCCTAGAGAAGCCTTATTACTCGGTTTAAATGCCTTTATAATCCCATTATTGAATTTATTTTGATTTTTTTTTACAGTTTTTCATTAAATCAGATTGTAATAGATTGTTTATCTTGGGAAACATGGAACGAAAGCCATCCATTGTCAAGAAAAGATCATTTATAGTCACTCATGCCTAGAAAAGCCTTATTACTCGGTTTAAATGCCCTTATAATCCCATTATTGAATTTATTTTGAATTGTTTTTACATTTTTTGATTAAAACAGATTGTAATAGATTGTTTATCTCGGGAAACATGGAACGAAAGCCATCCATTGTCAAGAAAGACCATTTATAGTCACTCATGCCTAGAAAAGCCTTATTACTCGGTTTAAATGCTTTTATAATCCCATTATTGAATTTATTTTGAATTTTTTTTACATTTTTTGATTAAAGCAGGTTGTAATAGATTGTTTATCTCGGGAAACATGGAACGAAAGCCATCCATTGCCAAGAAAAGATCATTTATAGTCACTCATGCCTACAGAAGCCTTATTACTCGATTTAAATGCCTTTATAATCCCATTATTGAATTTATTTTGAATTGTTTTTACATTTTTTGTTTAAAACAGATTGTAATTGATTGTTTGCCTCGGGAAACGTGGAGCAAAAGCCATCCATTGTCAAGAAAAGTTCATTTATAGTCACTCATGCCTGGAAAAGCCTTATTACTCGATTTAAATGCCTTTATAATCCCATTATTGAATTTATTTTGAATTGTTTTTACATTTTTTGATTAAAACATATTGTAATTGATTGTTTGCCTCGGGAAACGTGGAGCAAAAGCCATCCATTGTCAAGAAAAGTTCATTTATAGTCACTCATGCCTAGAAAAGCCTTATTACTCGGTTTAAATGCCTTTACAATCCCATTATTGAATTTATTTTGAATTTTTTTTACATTTTTTGATTAAAACAGGTTGTAATAGATTATTTATCTCGGGAAACATGGAACGAAAGCCATCCATTGTCAAGAAAAGATCATTTATAGTCACTCATGCCTAGAAAAGCCTTATTACTCGGTTTAAATGCCCTTATAATCCCATTATTGAATTTATTTTGAATTATTTTTACATTTTTTGATTAAAACAGATTGTAATTGATTGTTTACCTCGGGAAACGTGGAGCAAAAAGCCATCCATTGTCAAGAAAAGTTCATTTATAGTCACTCATGCCTAGAAAAGCCTTATTACTCGATTTAAATGCCTTTATAATCCCATTATTGAATTTATTTTGAATTGTTTTTACATTTTTTGATTAAAACATATTGTAATTGATTGTTTGGCTCGGGAAACGTGGAGCAAAAGCCATCCATTGTCAAGAAAAGTTCATTTATAGTCACTCATGCCTAGAGAAGCCTTATTACTCGGTTTAAATGCCTTTATAATCCCATTATTGAATTTATTTTGATTTTTTTTTACAGTTTTTCATTAAATCAGATTGTAATAGATTGTTTATCTTGGGAAACATGGAACGAAAGCCATCCATTGTCAAGAAAAGATCATTTATAGTCACTCATGCCTAGAAAAGCCTTATTACTCGGTTTAAATGCCCTTATAATCCCATTATTGAATTTATTTTGAATTGTTTTTACATTTTTTGATTAAAACAGATTGTAATAGATTGTTTATCTCGGGAAACATGGAACGAAAGCCATCCATTGTCAAGAAAGACCATTTATAGTCACTCATGCCTAGAAAAGCCTTATTACTCGGTTTAAATGCTTTTATAATCCCATTATTGAATTTATTTTGAATTTTTTTTACATTTTTTGATTAAAGCAGGTTGTAATAGATTGTTTATCTCGGGAAACATGGAACGAAAGCCATCCATTGCCAAGAAAAGATCATTTATAGTCACTCATGCCTACAGAAGCCTTATTACTCGATTTAAATGCCTTTATAATCCCATTATTGAATTTATTTTGAATTGTTTTTACATTTTTTGTTTAAAACAGATTGTAATTGATTGTTTGCCTCGGGAAACGTGGAGCAAAAGCCATCCATTGTCAAGAAAAGTTCATTTATAGTCACTCATGCCTGGAAAAGCCTTATTACTCGATTTAAATGCCTTTATAATCCCATTATTGAATTTATTTTGAATTGTTTTTACATTTTTTGATTAAAACATATTGTAATTGATTGTTTGCCTCGGGAAACGTGGAGCAAAAGCCATCCATTGTCAAGAAAAGTTCATTTATAGTCACTCATGCCTAGAAAAGCCTTATTACTCGGTTTAAATGCCTTTACAATCCCATTATTGAATTTATTTTGAATTTTTTTTACATTTTTTGATTAAAACAGGTTGTAATAGATTATTTATCTCGGGAAACATGGAACGAAAGCCATCCATTGTCAAGAAAAGATCATTTATAGTCACTCATGCCTAGAAAAGCCTTATTACTCGGTTTAAATGCCCTTATAATCCCATTATTGAATTTATTTTGAATTATTTTTACATTTTTTGATTAAAACAGATTGTAATTGATTGTTTACCTCGGGAAACGTGGAGCAAAAAGCCATCCATTGTCAAGAAAAGTTCATTTATAGTCACTCATGCCTAGAAAAGCCTTATTACTCGATTTAAATGCCTTTATAATCCCATTATTGAATTTATTTTGAATTGTTTTTACATTTTTTGATTAAAACATATTGTAATTGATTGTTTGGCTCGGGAAACGTGGAGCAAAAGCCATCCATTGTCAAGAAAAGTTCATTTATAGTCACTCATGCCTAGAGAAGCCTTATTACTCGGTTTAAATGCCTTTATAATCCCATTATTGAATTTATTTTGATTTTTTTTTACAGTTTTTCATTAAATCAGATTGTAATAGATTGTTTATCTTGGGAAACATGGAACGAAAGCCATCCATTGTCAAGAAAAGATCATTTATAGTCACTCATGCCTAGAAAAGCCTTATTACTCGGTTTAAATGCCCTTATAATCCCATTATTGAATTTATTTTGAATTGTTTTTACATTTTTTGATTAAAACAGATTGTAATAGATTGTTTATCTCGGGAAACATGGAACGAAAGCCATCCATTGTCAAGAAAGACCATTTATAGTCACTCATGCCTAGAAAAGCCTTATTACTCGGTTTAAATGCTTTTATAATCCCATTATTGAATTTATTTTGAATTTTTTTTACATTTTTTGATTAAAGCAGGTTGTAATAGATTGTTTATCTCGGGAAACATGGAACGAAAGCCATCCATTGCCAAGAAAAGATCATTTATAGTCACTCATGCCTACAGAAGCCTTATTACTCGATTTAAATGCCTTTATAATCCCATTATTGAATTTATTTTGAATTGTTTTTACATTTTTTGTTTAAAACAGATTGTAATTGATTGTTTGCCTCGGGAAACGTGGAGCAAAAGCCATCCATTGTCAAGAAAAGTTCATTTATAGTCACTCATGCCTGGAAAAGCCTTATTACTCGATTTAAATGCCTTTATAATCCCATTATTGAATTTATTTTGAATTGTTTTTACATTTTTTGATTAAAACATATTGTAATTGATTGTTTGCCTCGGGAAACGTGGAGCAAAAGCCATCCATTGTCAAGAAAAGTTCATTTATAGTCACTCATGCCTAGAAAAGCCTTATTACTCGGTTTAAATGCCTTTACAATCCCATTATTGAATTTATTTTGAATTTTTTTTACATTTTTTGATTAAAACAGGTTGTAATAGATTATTTATCTCGGGAAACATGGAACGAAAGCCATCCATTGTCAAGAAAAGATCATTTATAGTCACTCATGCCTAGAAAAGCCTTATTACTCGGTTTAAATGCCCTTATAATCCCATTATTGAATTTATTTTGAATTATTTTTACATTTTTTGATTAAAACAGATTGTAATTGATTGTTTACCTCGGGAAACGTGGAGCAAAAAGCCATCCATTTTCAAGAAAAGTTCATTTATAGTCACTCATGCCTAGAAAAGCCTTATTACTCGATTTAAATGCCTTTATAATCCCATTATTGAATTTATTTTGAATTGTTTTTACATTTTTTGATTAAAACATATTGTAATTGATTGTTTGGCTCGGGAAACGTGGAGCAAAAGCCATCCATTGTCAAGAAAAGTTCATTTATAGTCACTCATGCCTAGAGAAGCCTTATTACTCGGTTTAAATGCCTTTATAATCCCATTATTGAATTTATTTTGATTTTTTTTTACAGTTTTTCATTAAATCAGATTGTAATAGATTGTTTATCTTGGGAAACATGGAACGAAAGCCATCCATTGTCAAGAAAAGATCATTTATAGTCACTCATGCCTAGAAAAGCCTTATTACTCGATTTAAATGCCTTTATAATCCCATTATTGAATTTATTTTGAATTGTTTTTACATTTTTTGATTAAAACATATTTTAATTGATTGTTTGCCTCGGGAAACGTGGAGCAAAAGCCATCCATTGTCAAGAAAAGTTCATTTATAGTCACTCATGCCTAGAGAAGCCTTATTACTCCGTTTAAATGCCTTTATAATCCCATTATTGAATTTATTTGGAACTTTTTTGACATTTTTTGATTAAACAGATTGTAATTGAATGTTTGCCTCGGGAAGCGTGGAGCAAAAGCCATCCATTGTCAAGAAAAGTTCATTTACAGTCACTCATGCCTAGAGAAGCCTTATTACTCGGTTTAAATGCCTTTATAATCCCATTATTGAATTTATTTTGATTTTTTTTATAGTTTTTCATTAAATCAGATTGTAATAGATAGTTTATCTCGAGAAACATGGAACGAAAGCCTTCCATTGTCAAGAAAAGATCATTTATAGTCACTCATGCCTAGAAAAGCCTTATTACTCGATTTAAATGCCCTTATAATCCCATTATCGAATTTATTTTGAATTATTTTTATATTTTTTTATTAAAACAGATTCTAATACATTGTTTATCTCGGGAAACACGGAACGAAAGCCATCCATTGTCAAGAAAACATCATTTATAGTCACTCATGCCTAGAAAAGCCTTATTACTCGGTTTAAATGCCTTTATAATCCCATTATTGAATTTATTTTCAACTTTTTTGAAATTTTTTGATTAAAACATATTGTAATTGATTGTTTGCCTCGGGAAACATAGAGCGAAAGCCATCCATTGTCAAGAAAAGTTCATTTATAGTCACTCATGCCTAGAAAAGCCTTATAACTCGGTTTAAATGCCCTTATAATCCCATTATTGAATTTATTTTGAATTATTTTTACATTTTTTGATTAAAACAGATTGTAATTGATTGTTTGCCTCGAGAAACGTGGAGCAAAAGCCATCCATTGTCAAGAAAAGTTCATTTATAGTCACTCATGTCTAGAAAAGCCTTATTACTCGGTTTAAATGCCTTTATAATCCCATTATTGAATTTATTTTGAATTGTTTTTACATTTTTTGATTAAAACATATTGTAATTGATTGTTTGCCTCGGGAAGCGTGGAGCAAAAGCCATCCATTGTCAAGAAAAGTTCATTTATAGTCACTCATGCCTAGAGAAGCCTTATTACTCGGTTTAAATGCCTTTATAATCCCATTATTGAATTTATTTTGATTTTTTTTACAGTTTTTGATTAAAACAGATTGTAATAGATTGTTTATCTCGGGACACATGGAACGAAAGCCATCCATTGTCAAGAAAGACCATTTATAGTCACTCATGCCTAGAAAAGCCTTATTACTCGGTTTAAATGCTTTTATAATCCCATTATTGAATTTATTTTGAATTTTTTTTACATTTTTTGATTAAAGCAGGTTGTAATAGATTGTTTATCTCGGGAAACATGGAACGAAAGCCATCCATTGCCAAGAAAAGATCATTTATAGTCACTCATGCCTACAGAAGCCTTATTACTCGATTTAAATGCCTTTATAATCCCATTATTGAATTTATTTTGAATTGTTTTTACATTTTTTGTTTAAAACAGATTGTAATTGATTGTTTGCCTCGGGAAACGTGGAGCAAAAGCCATCCATTGTCAAGAAAAGTTCATTTATAGTCACTCATGCCTGGAAAAGCCTTATTACTCGATTTAAATGCCTTTATAATCCCATTATTGAATTTATTTTGAATTGTTTTTACATTTTTTGATTAAAACATATTGTAATTGATTGTTTGCCTCGGGAAACGTGGAGCAAAAGCCATCCATTGTCAAGAAAAGTTCATTTATAGTCACTCATGCCTAGAAAAGCCTTATTACTCGGTTTAAATGCCTTTACAATCCCATTATTGAATTTATTTTGAATTTTTTTTACATTTTTTGATTAAAACAGGTTGTAATAGATTATTTATCTCGGGAAACATGGAACGAAAGCCATCCATTGTCAAGAAAAGATCATTTATAGTCACTCATGCCTAGAAAAGCCTTATTACTCGGTTTAAATGCCCTTATAATCCCATTATTGAATTTATTTTGAATTATTTTTACATTTTTTGATTAAAACAGATTGTAATTGATTGTTTACCTCGGGAAACGTGGAGCAAAAAGCCATCCATTGTCAAGAAAAGTTCATTTATAGTCACTCATGCCTAGAAAAGCCTTATTACTCGATTTAAATGCCTTTATAATCCCATTATTGAATTTATTTTGAATTGTTTTTACATTTTTTGATTAAAACATATTGTAATTGATTGTTTGGCTCGGGAAACGTGGAGCAAAAGCCATCCATTGTCAAGAAAAGTTCATTTATAGTCACTCATGCCTAGAGAAGCCTTATTACTCGGTTTAAATGCCTTTATAATCCCATTATTGAATTTATTTTGATTTTTTTTTACAGTTTTTCATTAAATCAGATTGTAATAGATTGTTTATCTTGGGAAACATGGAACGAAAGCCATCCATTGTCAAGAAAAGATCATTTATAGTCACTCATGCCTAGAAAAGCCTTATTACTCGGTTTAAATGCCCTTATAATCCCATTATTGAATTTATTTTGAATTGTTTTTACATTTTTTGATTAAAACAGATTGTAATAGATTGTTTATCTCGGGAAACATGGAACGAAAGCCATCCATTGTCAAGAAAGACCATTTATAGTCACTCATGCCTAGAAAAGCCTTATTACTCGGTTTAAATGCTTTTATAATCCCATTATTGAATTTATTTTGAATTTTTTTTACATTTTTTGATTAAAGCAGGTTGTAATAGATTGTTTATCTCGGGAAACATGGAACGAAAGCCATCCATTGCCAAGAAAAGATCATTTATAGTCACTCATGCCTACAGAAGCCTTATTACTCGATTTAAATGCCTTTATAATCCCATTATTGAATTTATTTTGAATTGTTTTTACATTTTTTGTTTAAAACAGATTGTAATTGATTGTTTGCCTCGGGAAACGTGGAGCAAAAGCCATCCATTGTCAAGAAAAGTTCATTTATAGTCACTCATGCCTGGAAAAGCCTTATTACTCGATTTAAATGCCTTTATAATCCCATTATTGAATTTATTTTGAATTGTTTTTACATTTTTTGATTAAAACATATTGTAATTGATTGTTTGCCTCGGGAAACGTGGAGCAAAAGCCATCCATTGTCAAGAAAAGTTCATTTATAGTCACTCATGCCTAGAAAAGCCTTATTACTCGGTTTAAATGCCTTTACAATCCCATTATTGAATTTATTTTGAATTTTTTTTACATTTTTTGATTAAAACAGGTTGTAATAGATTATTTATCTCGGGAAACATGGAACGAAAGCCATCCATTGTCAAGAAAAGATCATTTATAGTCACTCATGCCTAGAAAAGCCTTATTACTCGGTTTAAATGCCCTTATAATCCCATTATTGAATTTATTTTGAATTATTTTTACATTTTTTGATTAAAACAGATTGTAATTGATTGTTTACCTCGGGAAACGTGGAGCAAAAAGCCATCCATTGTCAAGAAAAGTTCATTTATAGTCACTCATGCCTAGAAAAGCCTTATTACTCGATTTAAATGCCTTTATAATCCCATTATTGAATTTATTTTGAATTGTTTTTACATTTTTTGATTAAAACATATTGTAATTGATTGTTTGGCTCGGGAAACGTGGAGCAAAAGCCATCCATTGTCAAGAAAAGTTCATTTATAGTCACTCATGCCTAGAGAAGCCTTATTACTCGGTTTAAATGCCTTTATAATCCCATTATTGAATTTATTTTGATTTTTTTTTACAGTTTTTCATTAAATCAGATTGTAATAGATTGTTTATCTTGGGAAACATGGAACGAAAGCCATCCATTGTCAAGAAAAGATCATTTATAGTCACTCATGCCTAGAAAAGCCTTATTACTCGGTTTAAATGCCCTTATAATCCCATTATTGAATTTATTTTGAATTGTTTTTACATTTTTTGATTAAAACAGATTGTAATAGATTGTTTATCTCGGGAAACATGGAACGAAAGCCATCCATTGTCAAGAAAGACCATTTATAGTCACTCATGCCTAGAAAAGCCTTATTACTCGGTTTAAATGCTTTTATAATCCCATTATTGAATTTATTTTGAATTTTTTTTACATTTTTTGATTAAAGCAGGTTGTAATAGATTGTTTATCTCGGGAAACATGGAACGAAAGCCATCCATTGCCAAGAAAAGATCATTTATAGTCACTCATGCCTACAGAAGCCTTATTACTCGATTTAAATGCCTTTATAATCCCATTATTGAATTTATTTTGAATTGTTTTTACATTTTTTGTTTAAAACAGATTGTAATTGATTGTTTGCCTCGGGAAACGTGGAGCAAAAGCCATCCATTGTCAAGAAAAGTTCATTTATAGTCACTCATGCCTGGAAAAGCCTTATTACTCGATTTAAATGCCTTTATAATCCCATTATTGAATTTATTTTGAATTGTTTTTACATTTTTTGATTAAAACATATTGTAATTGATTGTTTGCCTCGGGAAACGTGGAGCAAAAGCCATCCATTGTCAAGAAAAGTTCATTTATAGTCACTCATGCCTAGAAAAGCCTTATTACTCGGTTTAAATGCCTTTACAATCCCATTATTGAATTTATTTTGAATTTTTTTTACATTTTTTGATTAAAACAGGTTGTAATAGATTATTTATCTCGGGAAACATGGAACGAAAGCCATCCATTGTCAAGAAAAGATCATTTATAGTCACTCATGCCTAGAAAAGCCTTATTACTCGGTTTAAATGCCCTTATAATCCCATTATTGAATTTATTTTGAATTATTTTTACATTTTTTGATTAAAACAGATTGTAATTGATTGTTTACCTCGGGAAACGTGGAGCAAAAAGCCATCCATTGTCAAGAAAAGTTCATTTATAGTCACTCATGCCTAGAAAAGCCTTATTACTCGATTTAAATGCCTTTATAATCCCATTATTGAATTTATTTTGAATTGTTTTTACATTTTTTGATTAAAACATATTGTAATTGATTGTTTGGCTCGGGAAACGTGGAGCAAAAGCCATCCATTGTCAAGAAAAGTTCATTTATAGTCACTCATGCCTAGAGAAGCCTTATTACTCGGTTTAAATGCCTTTATAATCCCATTATTGAATTTATTTTGAATTTTTTTTTACAGTTTTTCATTAAATCAGATTGTAATAGATTGTTTATCTTGGGAAACATGGAACGAAAGCCATCCATTGTCAAGAAAAGATCATTTATAGTCACTCATGCCTAGAAAAGCCTTATTACTCGATTTAAATGCCTTTATAATCCCATTATTGAATTTATTTTGAATTGTTTTTACATTTTTTGATTAAAACATATTTTAATTGATTGTTTGCCTCGGGAAACGTGGAGCAAAAGCCATCCATTGTCAAGAAAAGTTCATTTATAGTCACTCATGCCTAGAGAAGCCTTATTACTCCGTTTAAATGCCTTTATAATCCCATTATTGAATTTATTTGGAACTTTTTTGACATTTTTTGATTAAACAGATTGTAATTGAATGTTTGCCTCGGGAAGCGTGGAGCAAAAGCCATCCATTGTCAAGAAAAGTTCATTTACAGTCACTCATGCCTAGAGAAGCCTTATTACTCGGTTTAAATGCCTTTATAATCCCATTATTGAATTTATTTTGATTTTTTTTATAGTTTTTCATTAAATCAGATTGTAATAGATTGTTTATCTCGAGAAACATGGAACGAAAGCCTTCCATTGTCAAGAAAAGATCATTTATAGTCACTCATGCCTAGAAAAGCCTTATTACTCGATTTAAATGCCCTTATAATCCCATTATCGAATTTATTTTGAATTATTTTTATATTTTTTTATTAAAACAGATTCTAATACATTGTTTATCTCGGGAAACATGGAACGAAAGCCATCCATTGTCAAGAAAACATCATTTATAGTCACTCATGCCTAGAAAAGCCTTATTACTCGGTTTAAATGCCTTTATAATCCCATTATTGAATTTATTTTCAACTTTTTTGAAATTTTTTGATTAAAACATATTGTAATTGATTGTTTGCCTCGGGAAACATAGAGCGAAAGCCATCCATTGTCAAGAAAAGTTCATTTATAGTCACTCATGCCTAGAAAAGCCTTATAACTCGGTTTAAATGCCCTTATAATCCCATTATTGAATTTATTTTGAATTATTTTTACATTTTTTGATTAAAACAGATTGTAATTGATTGTTTGCCTCGAGAAACGTGGAGCAAAAGCCATCCATTGTCAAGAAAAGATCATTTATAGTCACTCATGCCTAGAAAAGCCTTATTACTCGGTTTAAATGCCCTTATAATCCCATTATTGAATTTATTTTGAATTATTTTTACATTTTTTGATTAAAACAGATTGTAATTGATTGTTTACCTCGGGAAACGTGGAGCAAAAAGCCATCCATTGTCAAGAAAAGTTCATTTATAGTCACTCATGCCTAGAAAAGCCTTATTACTCGATTTAAATGCCTTTATAATCCCATTATTGAATTTATTTTGAATTGTTTTTACATTTTTTGATTAAAACATATTGTAATTGATTGTTTGGCTCGGGAAACGTGGAGCAAAAGCCATCCATTGTCAAGAAAAGTTCATTTATAGTCACTCATGCCTAGAGAAGCCTTATTACTCGGTTTAAATGCCTTTATAATCCCATTATTGAATTTATTTTGATTTTTTTTTACAGTTTTTCATTAAATCAGATTGTAATAGATTGTTTATCTTGGGAAACATGGAACGAAAGCCATCCATTGTCAAGAAAAGATCATTTATAGTCACTCATGCCTAGAAAAGCCTTATTACTCGGTTTAAATGCCCTTATAATCCCATTATTGAATTTATTTTGAATTGTTTTTACATTTTTTGATTAAAACAGATTGTAATAGATTGTTTATCTCGGGAAACATGGAACGAAAGCCATCCATTGTCAAGAAAGACCATTTATAGTCACTCATGCCTAGAAAAGCCTTATTACTCGGTTTAAATGCTTTTATAATCCCATTATTGAATTTATTTTGAATTTTTTTTACATTTTTTGATTAAAGCAGGTTGTAATAGATTGTTTATCTCGGGAAACATGGAACGAAAGCCATCCATTGCCAAGAAAAGATCATTTATAGTCACTCATGCCTACAGAAGCCTTATTACTCGATTTAAATGCCTTTATAATCCCATTATTGAATTTATTTTGAATTGTTTTTACATTTTTTGTTTAAAACAGATTGTAATTGATTGTTTGCCTCGGGAAACGTGGAGCAAAAGCCATCCATTGTCAAGAAAAGTTCATTTATAGTCACTCATGCCTGGAAAAGCCTTATTACTCGATTTAAATGCCTTTATAATCCCATTATTGAATTTATTTTGAATTGTTTTTACATTTTTTGATTAAAACATATTGTAATTGATTGTTTGCCTCGGGAAACGTGGAGCAAAAGCCATCCATTGTCAAGAAAAGTTCATTTATAGTCACTCATGCCTAGAAAAGCCTTATTACTCGGTTTAAATGCCTTTACAATCCCATTATTGAATTTATTTTGAATTTTTTTTACATTTTTTGATTAAAACAGGTTGTAATAGATTATTTATCTCGGGAAACATGGAACGAAAGCCATCCATTGTCAAGAAAAGATCATTTATAGTCACTCATGCCTAGAAAAGCCTTATTACTCGGTTTAAATGCCCTTATAATCCCATTATTGAATTTATTTTGAATTATTTTTACATTTTTTGATTAAAACAGATTGTAATTGATTGTTTACCTCGGGAAACGTGGAGCAAAAAGCCATCCATTGTCAAGAAAAGTTCATTTATAGTCACTCATGCCTAGAAAAGCCTTATTACTCGATTTAAATGCCTTTATAATCCCATTATTGAATTTATTTTGAATTGTTTTTACATTTTTTGATTAAAACATATTGTAATTGATTGTTTGGCTCGGGAAACGTGGAGCAAAAGCCATCCATTGTCAAGAAAAGTTCATTTATAGTCACTCATGCCTAGAGAAGCCTTATTACTCGGTTTAAATGCCTTTATAATCCCATTATTGAATTTATTTTGATTTTTTTTTACAGTTTTTCATTAAATCAGATTGTAATAGATTGTTTATCTTGGGAAACATGGAACGAAAGCCATCCATTGTCAAGAAAAGATCATTTATAGTCACTCATGCCTAGAAAAGCCTTATTACTCGATTTAAATGCCTTTATAATCCCATTATTGAATTTATTTTGAATTGTTTTTACATTTTTTGATTAAAACATATTTTAATTGATTGTTTGCCTCGGGAAACGTGGAGCAAAAGCCATCCATTGTCAAGAAAAGTTCATTTATAGTCACTCATGCCTAGAGAAGCCTTATTACTCCGTTTAAATGCCTTTATAATCCCATTATTGAATTTATTTGGAACTTTTTTGACATTTTTTGATTAAACAGATTGTAATTGAATGTTTGCCTCGGGAAGCGTGGAGCAAAAGCCATCCATTGTCAAGAAAAGTTCATTTACAGTCACTCATGCCTAGAGAAGCCTTATTACTCGGTTTAAATGCCTTTATAATCCCATTATTGAATTTATTTTGATTTTTTTTATAGTTTTTCATTAAATCAGATTGTAATAGATTGTTTATCTCGAGAAACATGGAACGAAAGCCTTCCATTGTCAAGAAAAGATCATTTATAGTCACTCATGCCTAGAAAAGCCTTATTACTCGATTTAAATGCCCTTATAATCCCATTATCGAATTTATTTTGAATTATTTTTATATTTTTTTATTAAAACAGATTCTAATACATTGTTTATCTCGGGAAACATGGAACGAAAGCCATCCATTGTCAAGAAAACATCATTTATAGTCACTCATGCCTAGAAAAGCCTTATTACTCGGTTTAAATGCCTTTATAATCCCATTATTGAATTTATTTTCAACTTTTTTGAAATTTTTTGATTAAAACATATTGTAATTGATTGTTTGCCTCGGGAAACATAGAGCGAAAGCCATCCATTGTCAAGAAAAGTTCATTTATAGTCACTCATGCCTAGAAAAGCCTTATAACTCGGTTTAAATGCCCTTATAATCCCATTATTGAATTTATTTTGAATTATTTTTACATTTTTTGATTAAAACAGATTGTAATTGATTGTTTGCCTCGAGAAACGTGGAGCAAAAGCCATCCATTGTCAAGAAAAGTTCATTTATAGTCACTCATGCCTAGAAAAGCCTTATTACTCGGTTTAAATGCCTTTATAATCCCATTATTGAATTTATTTTGAATTGTTTTTACATTTTTTGATTAAAACATATTGTAATTGATTGTTTGCCTCGAGAAGCGTGGAGCAAAAGCCATCCATTGTCAAGAAAAGTTCATTTATAGTCACTCATGCCTAGAGAAGCCTTATTACTCGGTTTAAATGCCTTTATAATCCCATTATTGAATTTATTTTGATTTTTTTTACAGTTTTTGATTAAAACAGATTGTAATAGATTGTTTATCTCGGGACACATGGAACGAAAGCCATCCATTGTCAAGAAAAGATCATTTATAGTCACTCATGCCTAGAAAAGCCTTATTACTCGGTTTAAATGCCCTTATAATCCCATTATTGAATTTATTTTGAATTATTTTTACATTTTTTGATTAAAACAGATTGTAATTGATTGTTTGCCTCGAGAAACGTGGAGCAAAAGCCATCCATTGTCAAGAAAAGTTCATTTATAGCCACTCATGCCTAGAAAAGCCTTATTACTCGATTTAAATGCCTTTATAATCCCATTATTGAATTTATTTTGAATTGTTTTTACATTTTTTGATTAAAACATATTGTAATTGATTGTTTGCCTCGGGAAACGTGGAGCAAAAGCCATCCCTTGTCAAGAAAAGTTCATTTATAGTCACTCATGCCTAGAGAAGCCTTATTACTCGGTTTAAATGCCTTTATAATCCCATTATTGAATTTATTTTGATTTTTTTTTACAGTTTTTCATTAAATCAGATTGTAATAGATTGTTTATCTCGGAAAACATGGAACGAAAGCCATCCATTGTCAAGAAAAGATCATTTATAGTCACTCATGCCTAGAAAAGCCTTATTACTCGATTTAAATGCCTTTATAATCCCATTATTGAATTTATTTTGAATTGGTTTTACATTTTTTGATTAAAACATATTGTAATTGATTGTTTGCCTCGGGAAACGAGGAGCAAAAGCCATCCATTGTCAAGAAAAGTTCATTTATAGTCACTCATGCCTAGAAAAGCCATATTACTCGGTTTAAATGCCTTTATAATCCCATTATTGAATTTATTTTGAAGTTTTTTTACATTTGTTGATTAAAACAGATTCTAATACATTGTTTATCTTGGGAAACATAGAACGAAAGCCATCCATTGTCAAGAAAACATCATTTATAGTCACTCATGCCTAGAAAAGCCTTATTACTCGGTTTAAATCCCTTTATAATCCCATTATTGAATTTATTTTGAACTTTTTTGACATTTTTTGATTAAACAGATTGTAATTGATTGTTTGCCTCGGGAAGCGTGGAGCAAAAGCCATCCATTGTCAAGAAAAGTTCATTTATAGTCACTCATGCCTAGAGAAGCCTTATTACTCGGTTTAAATGCCTTTATAATCCCATTATTGAATTTATTTTGATTTTTTTTTACAGTTTTTCATTAAATCAGATTGTAATAGATTGTTTATCTCGGGAAACATGGAACGAAAGCCATCCATTGTCAAGAAAAGATCATTTATAGTCACTCATGCCTAGAAAAGCCTTATTACTCGGTTTAAATGCCTTTACAATCCCATTATTGAATTTATTTTGAATTTTTTTTACATTTTTTGATTAAAACAGGTTGTAATAGATTATTTATCTCGGGAAACATGGAACGAAAGCCATCCATTGTCAAGAAAAGATCATTTATAGTCACTCATGCCTAGAAAAGCCTTATTACTCGGTTTAAATGCCCTTATAATCCCATTATTGAATTTATTTTGAATTATTTTTACATTTTTTGATTAAAACAGATTGTAATTGATTGTTTACCTCGGGAAACGTGGAGCAAAAAGCCATCCATTGTCAAGAAAAGTTCATTTATAGTCACTCATGCCTAGAAAAGCCTTATTACTCGATTTAAATGCCTTTATAATCCCATTATTGAATTTATTTTGAATTGTTTTTACATTTTTTGATTAAAACATATTGTAATTGATTGTTTGGCTCGAGAAACGTGGAGCAAAAGCCATCCATTGTCAAGAAAAGTTCATTTATAGTCACTCATGCCTAGAGAAGCCTTATTACTCGGTTTAAATGCCTTTATAATCCCATTATTGAATTTATTTTGATTTTTTTTTACAGTTTTTCATTAAATCAGATTGTAATAGATTGTTTATCTTGGGAAACATGGAACGAAAGCCATCCATTGTCAAGAAAAGATCATTTATAGTCACTCATGCCTAGAAAAGCCTTATTACTCGGTTTAAATGCCCTTATAATCCCATTATTGAATTTATTTTGAATTGTTTTTACATTTTTTGATTAAAACAGATTGTAATAGATTGTTTATCTCGGGAAACATGGAACGAAAGCCATCCATTGTCAAGAAAGACCATTTATAGTCACTCATGCCTAGAAAAGCCTTATTACTCGGTTTAAATGCTTTTATAATCCCATTATTGAATTTATTTTGAATTTTTTTTACATTTTTTGATTAAAGCAGGTTGTAATAGATTGTTTATCTCGGGAAACATGGAACGAAAGCCATCCATTGCCAAGAAAAGATCATTTATAGTCACTCATGCCTACAGAAGCCTTATTACTCGATTTAAATGCCTTTATAATCCCATTATTGAATTTATTTTGAATTGTTTTTACATTTTTTGTTTAAAACAGATTGTAATTGATTGTTTGCCTCGGGAAACGTGGAGCAAAAGCCATCCATTGTCAAGAAAAGTTCATTTATAGTCACTCATGCCTGGAAAAGCCTTATTACTCGATTTAAATGCCTTTATAATCCCATTATTGAATTTATTTTGAATTGTTTTTACATTTTTTGATTAAAACATATTGTAATTGATTGTTTGCCTCGGGAAACGTGGAGCAAAAGCCATCCATTGTCAAGAAAAGTTCATTTATAGTCACTCATGCCTAGAAAAGCCTTATTACTCGGTTTAAATGCCTTTACAATCCCATTATTGAATTTATTTTGAATTTTTTTTACATTTTTTGATTAAAACAGGTTGTAATAGATTATTTATCTCGGGAAACATGGAACGAAAGCCATCCATTGTCAAGAAAAGATCATTTATAGTCACTCATGCCTAGAAAAGCCTTATTACTCGGTTTAAATGCCCTTATAATCCCATTATTGAATTTATTTTGAATTATTTTTACATTTTTTGATTAAAACAGATTGTAATTGATTGTTTACCTCGGGAAACGTGGAGCAAAAAGCCATCCATTTTCAAGAAAAGTTCATTTATAGTCACTCATGCCTAGAAAAGCCTTATTACTCGATTTAAATGCCTTTATAATCCCATTATTGAATTTATTTTGAATTGTTTTTACATTTTTTGATTAAAACATATTGTAATTGATTGTTTGGCTCGGGAAACGTGGAGCAAAAGCCATCCATTGTCAAGAAAAGTTCATTTATAGTCACTCATGCCTAGAGAAGCCTTATTACTCGGTTTAAATGCCTTTATAATCCCATTATTGAATTTATTTTGATTTTTTTTTACAGTTTTTCATTAAATCAGATTGTAATAGATTGTTTATCTTGGGAAACATGGAACGAAAGCCATCCATTGTCAAGAAAAGATCATTTATAGTCACTCATGCCTAGAAAAGCCTTATTACTCGATTTAAATGCCTTTATAATCCCATTATTGAATTTATTTTGAATTGTTTTTACATTTTTTGATTAAAACATATTTTAATTGATTGTTTGCCTCGGGAAACGTGGAGCAAAAGCCATCCATTGTCAAGAAAAGTTCATTTATAGTCACTCATGCCTAGAGAAGCCTTATTACTCCGTTTAAATGCCTTTATAATCCCATTATTGAATTTATTTGGAACTTTTTTGACATTTTTTGATTAAACAGATTGTAATTGAATGTTTGCCTCGGGAAGCGTGGAGCAAAAGCCATCCATTGTCAAGAAAAGTTCATTTACAGTCACTCATGCCTAGAGAAGCCTTATTACTCGGTTTAAATGCCTTTATAATCCCATTATTGAATTTATTTTGATTTTTTTTTACAGTTTTTCATTAAATCAGATTGTAATAGATTGTTTATCTCGGGACACATGGAACGAAAGCCATCCATTGTCGAGAAAAGATCATTTATAGTCACTCATGCCTAGAAAAGCCTTATTACTCGGTTTAAATGCCCTTATAATCCCATTATTGAATTTATTTTGAATTATTTTTACATTTTTTGATTAAAACAGATTGTAATTGATTGTTTGCCTCGAGAAACGTGGAGCAAAAGCCATCCATTGTCAAGAAAAGTTCATTTATAGTCACTCATGCCTAGAAAAGCCTTATTACTCGGTTTAAATGCCTTTATAATCCCATTATTGAATTTATTTTGAATTGTTTTTACATTTTTTGATTAAAACATATTGTAATTGATTGTTTGCCTCGGGAAGCGTGGAGCAAAAGCCATCCATTGTCAAGAAAAGTTCATTTATAGTCACTCATGCCTAGAGAAGCCTTATTACTCGGTTTAAATGCCTTTATAATCCCATTATTGAATTTATTTTGATTTTTTTTACAGTTTTTGATTAAAACAGATTGTAATAGATTGTTTATCTCGGGACACATGGAACGAAAGCCATCCATTGTCAAGAAAAGATCATTTATAGTCACTCATGCCTAGAAAAGCCTTATTACTCGGTTTAAATGCCCTTATAATCCCATTATTGAATTTATTTTGAATTATTTTTACATTTTTTGATTAAAACAGATTGTAATTGATTGTTTGCCTCGAGAAACGTGGAGCAAAAGCCATCCATTGTCAAGAAAAGTTCATTTATAGCCACTCATGCCTAGAAAAGCCTTATTACTCGATTTAAATGCCTTTATAATCCCATTATTGAATTTATTTTGAATTGTTTTTACATTTTTTGATTAAAACATATTGTAATTGATTGTTTGCCTCGGGAAACGTGGAGCAAAAGCCATCCCTTGTCAAGAAAAGTTCATTTATAGTCACTCATGCCTAGAGAAGCCTTATTACTCGGTTTAAATGCCTTTATAATCCCATTATTGAATTTATTTTGATTTTTTTTTACAGTTTTTCATTAAATCAGATTGTAATAGATTGTTTATCTCGGAAAACATGGAACGAAAGCCATCCATTGTCAAGAAAAGATCATTTATAGTCACTCATGCCTAGAAAAGCCTTATTACTCGATTTAAATGCCTTTATAATCCCATTATTGAATTTATTTTGAATTGGTTTTACATTTTTTGATTAAAACATATTGTAATTGATTGTTTGCCTCGGGAAACGAGGAGCAAAAGCCATCCATTGTCAAGAAAAGTTCATTTATAGTCACTCATGCCTAGAAAAGCCATATTACTCGGTTTAAATGCCTTTATAATCCCATTATTGAATTTATTTTGAAGTTTTTTTACATTTGTTGATTAAAACAGATTCTAATACATTGTTTATCTTGGGAAACATAGAACGAAAGCCATCCATTGTCAAGAAAACATCATTTATAGTCACTCATGCCTAGAAAAGCCTTATTACTCGGTTTAAATCCCTTTATAATCCCATTATTGAATTTATTTTGAACTTTTTTGACATTTTTTGATTAAACAGATTGTAATTGATTGTTTGCCTCGGGAAGCGTGGAGCAAAAGCCATCCATTGTCAAGAAAAGTTCATTTATAGTCACTCATGCCTAGAGAAGCCTTATTACTCGGTTTAAATGCCTTTATAATCCCATTATTGAATTTATTTTGATTTTTTTTTACAGTTTTTCATTAAATCAGATTGTAATAGATTGTTTATCTCGGGAAACATGGAACGAAAGCCATCCATTGTCAAGAAAAGATCATTTATAGTCACTCATGCCTAGAAAAGCCTTATTACTCGGTTTAAATGCCTTTACAATCCCATTATTGAATTTATTTTGAATTTTTTTTACATTTTTTGATTAAAACAGGTTGTAATAGATTATTTATCTCGGGAAACATGGAACGAAAGCCATCCATTGTCAAGAAAAGATCATTTATAGTCACTCATGCCTAGAAAAGCCTTATTACTCGGTTTAAATGCCCTTATAATCCCATTATTGAATTTATTTTGAATTATTTTTACATTTTTTGATTAAAACAGATTGTAATTGATTGTTTACCTCGGGAAACGTGGAGCAAAAAGCCATCCATTGTCAAGAAAAGTTCATTTATAGTCACTCATGCCTAGAAAAGCCTTATTACTCGATTTAAATGCCTTTATAATCCCATTATTGAATTTATTTTGAATTGTTTTTACATTTTTTGATTAAAACATATTGTAATTGATTGTTTGGCTCGGGAAACGTGGAGCAAAAGCCATCCATTGTCAAGAAAAGTTCATTTATAGTCACTCATGCCTAGAGAAGCCTTATTACTCGGTTTAAATGCCTTTATAATCCCATTATTGAATTTATTTTGATTTTTTTTTACAGTTTTTCATTAAATCAGATTGTAATAGATTGTTTATCTTGGGAAACATGGAACGAAAGCCATCCATTGTCAAGAAAAGATCATTTATAGTCACTCATGCCTAGAAAAGCCTTATTACTCGGTTTAAATGCCCTTATAATCCCATTATTGAATTTATTTTGAATTGTTTTTACATTTTTTGATTAAAACAGATTGTAATAGATTGTTTATCTGGGGAAACATGGAACGAAAGCCATCCATTGTCAAGAAAGACCATTTATAGTCACTCATGCCTAGAAAAGCCTTATTACTCGGTTTAAATGCTTTTATAATCCCATTATTGAATTTTTTTTGAATTTTTTTTACATTTTTTGATTAAAGCAGGTTGTAATAGATTGTTTATCTCGGGAAACATGGAACGAAAGCCATCCATTGCCAAGAAAAGATCATTTATAGTCACTCATGCCTACAGAAGCCTTATTACTCGATTTAAATGCCTTTATAATCCCATTATTGAATTTATTTTGAATTGTTTTTACATTTTTTGTTTAAAACAGATTGTAATTGATTGTTTGCCTCGGGAAACGTGGAGCAAAAGCCATCCATTGTCAAGAAAAGTTCATTTATAGTCACTCATGCCTGGAAAAGCCTTATTACTCGATTTAAATGCCTTTATAATCCCATTATTGAATTTATTTTGAATTGTTTTTACATTTTTTGATTAAAACATATTGTAATTGATTGTTTGCCTCGGGAAATGTGGAGCAAAAGCCATCCATTGTCAAGAAAAGTTCATTTATAGTCACTCATGCCTAGAAAAGCCTTATTACTCGGTTTAAATGCCTTTACAATCCCATTATTGAATTTATTTTGAATTTTTTTTACATTTTTTGATTAAAACAGGTTGTAATAGATTATTTATCTCGGGAAACATGGAACGAAAGCCATCCATTGTCAAGAAAAGATCATTTATAGTCACTCATGCCTAGAAAAGCCTTATTACTCGATTTAAATGCCCTTATAATCCCATTATTGAATTTATTTTGAATTATTTTTACATTTTTTGATTAAAACAGATTGTAATTGATTGTTTACCTCGGGAAACGTGGAGCAAAAAGCCATCCATTGTCAAGAAAAGTTCATTTATAGTCACTCATGCCTAGAAAAGCCTTATTACTCGATTTAAATGCCTTTATAATCCCATTATTGAATTTATTTTGAATTGTTTTTACATTTTTTGATTAAAACATATTGTAATTGATTGTTTGGCTCGGGAAACGTGGAGCAAAAGCCATCCATTGTCAAGAAAAGTTCATTTATAGTCACTCATGCCTAGAGAAGCCTTATTACTCGGTTTAAATGCCTTTATAATCCCATTATTGAATTTATTTTGATTTTTTTTTACAGTTTTTCATTAAATCAGATTGTAATAGATTGTTTATCTTGGGAAACATGGAACGAAAGCCATCCATTGTCAAGAAAAGATCATTTATAGTCACTCATGCCTAGAAAAGCCTTATTACTCGATTTAAATGCCTTTATAATCCCATTATTGAATTTATTTTGAATTGTTTTTACATTTTTTGATTAAAACATATTTTAATTGATTGTTTGCCTCGGGAAACGTGGAGCAAAAGCCATCCATTGTCAAGAAAAGTTCATTTATAGTCACTCATGCCTAGAGAAGCCTTATTACTCCGTTTAAATGCCTTTATAATCCCATTATTGAATTTATTTGGAACTTTTTTGACATTTTTTGATTAAACAGATTGTAATTGAATGTTTGCCTCGGGAAGCGTGGAGCAAAAGCCATCCATTGTCAAGAAAAGTTCATTTACAGTCACTCATGCCTAGAGAAGCCTTATTACTCGGTTTAAATGCCTTTATAATCCCATTATTGAATTTATTTTGATTTTTTTTTACAGTTTTTCATTAAATCAGATTGTAATAGATTGTTTATCTCGGGACACATGGAACGAAAGCCATCCATTGTCAAGAAAAGATCATTTATAGTCACTCATGCCTAGAAAAGCCTTATTACTCGGTTTAAATGCCCTTATAATCCCATTATTGAATTTATTTTGAATTATTTTTACATTTTTTGATTAAAACAGATTGTAATTGATTGTTTGCCTCGAGAAACGTGGAGCAAAAGCCATCCATTGTCAAGAAAAGTTCATTTATAGTCACTCATGCCTAGAAAAGCCTTATTACTCGGTTTAAATGCCTTTATAATCCCATTATTGAATTTATTTTGAATTGTTTTTACATTTTTTGATTAAAACATATTGTAATTGATTGTTTGCCTCGGGAAGCGTGGAGCAAAAGCCATCCATTGTCAAGAAAAGTTCATTTATAGTCACTCATGCCTAGAGAAGCCTTATTACTCGGTTTAAATGCCTTTATAATCCCATTATTGAATTTATTTTGATTTTTTTTACAGTTTTTGATTAAAACAGATTGTAATAGATTGTTTATCTCGGGACACATGGAACGAAAGCCATCCATTGTCAAGAAAAGATCATTTATAGTCACTCATGCCTAGACAAGCCTTATTACTCGGTTTAAATGCCCTTATAATCCCATTATTGAATTTATTTTGAATTATTTTTACATTTTTTGATTAAAACAGATTGTAATTGATTGTTTGCCTCGAGAAACGTGGAGCAAAAGCCATCCATTGTCAAGAAAAGTTCATTTATAGCCACTCATGCCTAGAAAAGCCTTATTACTCGATTTAAATGCCTTTATAATCCCATTATTGAATTTATTTTGAATTGTTTTTACATTTTTTGATTAAAACATATTGTAATTGATTGTTTGCCTCGGGAAACGTGGAGCAAAAGCCATCCCTTGTCAAGAAAAGTTCATTTATAGTCACTCATGCCTAGAGAAGCCTTATTACTCGGTTTAAATGCCTTTATAATCCCATTATTGAATTTATTTTGATTTTTTTTTACAGTTTTTCATTAAATCAGATTGTAATAGATTGTTTATCTCGGAAAACATGGAACGAAAGCCATCCATTGTCAAGAAAAGATCATTTATAGTCACTCATGCCTAGAAAAGCCTTATTACTCGATTTAAATGCCTTTATAATCCCATTATTGAATTTATTTTGAATTGGTTTTACATTTTTTGATTAAAACATATTGTAATTGATTGTTTGCCTCGGGAAACGAGGAGCAAAAGCCATCCATTGTCAAGAAAAGTTCATTTATAGTCACTCATGCCTAGAAAAGCCATATTACTCGGTTTAAATGCCTTTATAATCCCATTATTGAATTTATTTTGAAGTTTTTTTACATTTTTTGATTAAAACAGATTCTAATACATTGTTTATCTTGGGAAACATAGAACGAAAGCCATCCATTGTCAAGAAAACATCATTTATAGTCACTCATGCCTAGAAAAGCCTTATTACTCGGTTTAAATGCCTTTATAATCCCATTATTGAATTTATTTTGAACTTTTTTGACATTTTTTGATTAAACAGATTGTAATTGATTGTTTGCCTCGGGAAGCGTGGAGCAAAAGCCATCCATTGTCAAGAAAAGTTCATTTATAGTCACTCATGCCTAGAGAAGCCTTATTACTCGGTTTAAATGCCTTTATAATCCCATTATTGAATTTATTTTGATTTTTTTTTACAGTTTTTCATAAAATCAGATTGTAATAGATTGTTTATCTCGGGAAACATGGAACGAAAGCCATCCATTGTCAAGAAAAGATCATTTATAGTCACTCATGCCTAGAAAAGCCTTATTACTCGATTTAAATGCCCTTATAATCCCATTATTGAATTTATTTTGAATTATTTTTACATTTTTTTATTAAAACAGATTCTAATACATTGTTTATCTCGGGAAACATGGAACGAAAGCCATCCATTGTCAAGTAAACATCATTTATAGTCACTCATGCATAGAAAAGCCTTATTACTCGGTTTAAATGCCTTTATAATCCCATTATTGAATTTATTTTGAACTTTTTTGACATTTTTTGATTAAACAGATTGAAATTGAATGTTTGCCTCGGGAAGCGTGGAGCAAAAGCCATCCATTGTCAAGAAAAGTTCATTTACAGTCACTCATGCCTAGAGAAGCCTTATTACTCGGTTTAAATGCCTTTATAATCCCATTATTGAATTTATTTTGAACTTTTTTACAGTTTTTGATTAAAACAGATTGTAATAGATTGTTTATCTCGGGAAACATGGAACGAAAGCCATCCATTGTCAAGAAAAGATCATTTATAGTCACTCATGCCTAGAAAAGCCTTATTACTCGATTTAAATGCCCTTATAATCCCATTATCGAATTTATTTTGAATTATTTTTACATTTTTTTATTAAAACAGATTCTAATACATTGTTTATCTCGGGAAACATGGAACGAAAGCCATCCATTGTCAAGTAAACATCATTTATAGTCACTCATGCATAGAAAAGCCTTATTACTCGGTTTAAATGCCTTTATAATCCCATTATTGAATTTATTTTGAACTTTTTTGACATTTTTTGATTAAACAGATTGAAATTGAATGTTTGCCTCGGGAAGCGTGGAGCAAAAGCCATCCATTGTCAAGAAAAGTTCATTTACAGTCACTCATGCCTAGAGAAGCCTTATTACTCGGTTTAAATGCCTTTATAATCCCATTATTGAATTTATTTTGAACTTTTTTACAGTTTTTGATTAAAACAGATTGTAATAGATTGTTTATCTCGGGAAACATGGAACGAAAGCCATCCATTGTCAAGAAAAGATCATTTATAGTCACTCATGCCTAGAAAAGCCTTATTACTCGATTTAAATGCCCTTATAATCCCATTATTGAATTTATTTTGAATTATTTTTACATTTTTTTATTAAAACAGATTCTAATACATTGTTTATCTCGGGAAACATGGAACGAAAGCCATCCATTGTCAAGAAAACATCATTTATAGTCACTCATGCCTAGAAAAGCCTTATTACTCGGTTTAAATGCCTTTATAATCCCATTATTGAATTTATTTTGAACTTTTTTGACATTTTTTGATTAAAACAGATTGTAATTGATTGTTTGCCTCGGGAAACATAGAGCGAAAGCCATCCATTATCAAGAAAAGTTCATTTATAGTCACTCATGCCTAGAAAAGCCTTATAACTCAGTTTAAATGCCCTTATAATCCCATTATTGAATTTATTTTGAATTGTTTTTACATTTTTTGATTAAAACAGATTGTAATTGATTGTTTGCCTCGGGAAACGTGGAGCAAAAGCCATCCATTGTTAAGAAAAGTTCATTTATAGTCACTCATGCCTAGAAAAGCCTTATTACTCGATTTAAATGCCTTTATCATCCCATTATTGAATTTATTTTGAATTGTTTTTACATTTTTTGATTAAAACATATTGTAATTGATTGTTTGCCTCGAGAAGCGTGGAGCAAAAGCCATCCATTGTCAAGAAAAGTTCATTTATAGTCACTCATGCCTAGAGAAGCCTTATTACTCGGTTTAAATGCCTTTATAATCCCATTATTGAATTTATTTTGATTTTTTTTACAGTTTTTGATTAAAACAGATTGTAATAGATTGTTTATCTCGGGAAACATGGAACGAAAGCCATCCATTGTCAAGAAAAGATCATTTATAGTCACTCATGCCTAGAAAAGCCTTATTACTCGGTTTAAATGCTTTTATAATCCCATTATTGAATTTATTTTGAATTTTTTTTTACATTTTTTGATTAAAACAGATTGTAATAGATTGTTTATCTCGGGAAACATGGAACGAAAGCCATCCATTGTCAAGAAAACATCATTTATAGTCACTCATGCCTAGAAAAGCCTTATTACTCGGTTTAAATGCCTTTATAATCCCATTATTGAATTTATTTTGAATTATTTTTACATTTTTTTATTAAAACAGATTGTAATTGATTGTTTGCCTCGGGAAACGTGGAGCAAAAGCCATCCATTATCAAGAAAAGTTCATTTATAGTCACTCATGCCTAGAAAAGCCTTATTACTCGGTTTAAATGCCCTTATAATCCCATTATTGAATTTATTTTGAATTATTTTTTCATTTTTTTATTAAAACAGATTGTAATTGATTGTTTGCCTCGGGAAACGTGGAGCAAAAGCCATCCATTGTCAACAAAAGTTCATTTATAGTCACTCATGCCTAGAAAAGCCTTATTACTCGATTTAAATGCCTTTATAATCCCATTATTGAATTTATTTTGAATTGTTTTTACATTTTTTGATTAAAACATATTGTAATTGATTGTTTGCCTCGGGAAACGTGGAGCAAAAGCCATCCGTTGTCAAGAAAAGTTCATTTATAGTCACTCATGCCTAGAGAAGCCTTATTACTCGGTTTAAATGCCTTTATAATCCCATTATTGAATTTATTTTGATTTTTTTTTACAGTTTTTCATTAAATCAGATTGTAATAGATTGTTTATCTCGGGAAACATGGAACGAAAGCCATCCATTGTCAAGAAAAGATCATTTATAGTCACTCATGCCTAGAAAAGCCTTATTACTCGATTTAAATGCCCTTATAATCCCATTATTGAATTTATTTTGAATTATTTTTACATTTTTTTATTAAAACAGATTCTAATACATTGTTTATCTCGGGAAACATGGAACGAAAGCCATCCATTGTCAAGAAAACATCATTTATAGTCACTCATGCGTAGAAAAGCCTTATTACTCGGTTTAAATGCCTTTATAATCCCATTATTGAATTTATTTTGAACTTTTTTGACATTTTTTGATTAAACAGATTGAAATTGAATGTTTGCCTCGGGAAGCGTGGAGCAAAAGCCATCCATTGTCAAGAAAAGTTCATTTACAGTCACTCATGCCTAGAGAAGCCTTATTACTCGGTTTAAATGCCTTTATAATCCCATTATTGAATTTATTTTGATTTTTTTTTACAGTTTTTCATTAAATCAGATTGTAATAGATTGTTTATCTCGAGAAACATGGAACGAAAGCCATCCATTGTCAAGAAAAGATCATTTATAGTCACTCATGCCTAGAAAAGCCTTATTACTCTATTTAAATGCCCTTATAATCCCATTATCGAATTTATTTTGAATTATTTTTACATTTTTTTATTAAAACAGATTCTAATACATTGTTTATCTCGGGAAACATGGAACGAAAGCCATCCATTGTCAAGAAAACATCATTTATAGTCACTCATGCCTAGAAAAGCCTTATTACTCGGTTTAAATGCCTTTATAATCCCATTATTGAATTTATTTTGAACTTTTTTGACATTTTTTGATTAAAACAGATTGTAATTGATTGTTTGCCTCGGGAAACATAGAGCGAAAGCCATCCATTATCAAGAAAAGTTCATTTATAGTCACTCATGCCTAGAAAAGCCTTATAACTCAGTTTAAATGCCCTTATAATCCCATTATTGAATTTATTTTGAATTGTTTTTACATTTTTTGATTAAAACAGATTGTAATTGATTGTTTGCCTCGGGAAACGTGGAGCAAAAGCCATCCATTGTTAAGAAAAGTTCATTTATAGTCACTCATGCCTAGAAAAGCCTTATTACTCGATTTAAATGCCTTTATCATCCCATTATTGAATTTATTTTGAATTGTTTTTACATTTTTTGATTAAAACATATTGTAATTGATTGTTTGCCTCGAGAAGCGTGGAGCAAAAGCCATCCATTGTCAAGAAAAGTTCATTTATAGTCACTCATGCCTAGAGAAGCCTTATTACTCGGTTTAAATGCCTTTATAATCCCATTATTGAATTTATTTTGATTTTTTTTACAGTTTTTGATTAAAACAGATTGTAATAGATTGTTTATCTCGGGAAACATGGAACGAAAGCCATCCATTGTCAAGAAAAGATCATTTATAGTCACTCATGCCTAGAAAAGCCTTATTACTCGGTTTAAATGCTTTTATAATCCCATTATTGAATTTATTTTGAATTTTTTTTTACATTTTTTGATTAAAACAGATTGTAATAGATTGTTTATCTCGGGAAACATGGAACGAAAGCCATCCATTGTCAAGAAAACATCATTTATAGTCACTCATGCCTAGAAAAGCCTTATTACTCGGTTTAAATGCCTTTATAATCCCATTATTGAATTTATTTTGAATTATTTTTACATTTTTTTATTAAAACAGATTGTAATTGATTGTTTGCCTCGGGAAACGTGGAGCAAAAGCCATCCATTATCAAGAAAAGTTCATTTATAGTCACTCATGCCTAGAAAAGCCTTATTACTCGGTTTAAATGCCCTTATAATCCCATTATTGAATTTATTTTGAATTATTTTTACATTTTTTTATTAAAACAGATTGTAATTGATTGTTTGCCTCGGGAAACGTGGAGCAAAAGCCATCCATTGTCAACAAAAGTTCATTTATAGTCACTCATGCCTAGAAAAGCCTTATTACTCGATTTAAATGCCTTTATAATCCCATTATTGAATTTATTTTGAACTTTTTTGACATTTTTTGATTAAACAGATTGTAATTGATTGTTTGCCTCGGGAAGCGTGGAGCAAAAGCCATCCATTTTTAAGAAAAGTTCATTTATAGTCACTCATGCCTAGAGAAGCCTTATTACTCGGTTTAAATGCCTTTATAATCCCATTATTGAATTTATTTTGATTTTTTTTTACAGTTTTTCATTAAATCAGATTGTAATAGATTGTTTATCTCGGGAAACATGGAACGAAAGCCATCCATTGTCAAGAAAAGATCATTTATAGTCACTCATGCCTAGAAAAGCCTTATTACTCGATTTAAATGCCCTTATAATCCCATTATTGAATTTATTTTGAATTATTTTTACATTTTTTTATTAAAACAGATTCTAATACATTGTTTATCTCGGGAAACATGGAACGAAAGCCATCCATTGTCAAGAAAACATCATTTATAGTCACTCATGCGTAGAAAAGCCTTATTACTCGGTTTAAATGCCTTTATAATCCCATTATTGAATTTATTTTGAACTTTTTTGACATTTTTTGATTAAACAGATTGAAATTGAATGTTTGCCTCGGGAAGCGTGGAGCAAAAGCCATCCATTGTCAAGAAAAGTTCATTTACAGTCACTCATGCCTAGAGAAGCCTTATTACTCGGTTTAAATGCCTTTATAATCCCATTATTGAATTTATTTTGATTTTTTTTTACAGTTTTTCATTAAATCAGATTGTAATAGATTGTTTATCTCGAGAAACATGGAACGAAAGCCATCCATTGTCAAGAAAAGATCATTTATAGTCACTCATGCCTAGAAAAGCCTTATTACTCTATTTAAATGCCCTTATAATCCCATTATCGAATTTATTTTGAATTATTTTTACATTTTTTTATTAAAACAGATTCTAATACATTGTTTATCTCGGGAAACATGGAACGAAAGCCATCCATTGTCAAGAAAACATCATTTATAGTCACTCATGCCTAGAAAAGCCTTATTACTCGGTTTAAATGCCTTTATAATCCCATTATTGAATTTATTTTGAACTTTTTTGACATTTTTTGATTAAAACAGATTGTAATTGATTGTTTGCCTCGGGAAACATAGAGCGAAAGCCATCCATTATCAAGAAAAGTTCATTTATAGTCACTCATGCCTAGAAAAGCCTTATAACTCAGTTTAAATGCCCTTATAATCCCATTATTGAATTTATTTTGAATTGTTTTTACATTTTTTGATTAAAACAGATTGTAATTGATTGTTTGCCTCGGGAAACGTGGAGCAAAAGCCATCCATTGTTAAGAAAAGTTCATTTATAGTCACTCATGCCTAGAAAAGCCTTATTACTCGATTTAAATGCCTTTATCATCCCATTATTGAATTTATTTTGAATTGTTTTTACATTTTTTGATTAAAACATATTGTAATTGATTGTTTGCCTCGAGAAGCGTGGAGCAAAAGCCATCCATTGTCAAGAAAAGTTCATTTATAGTCACTCATGCCTAGAGAAGCCTTATTACTCGGTTTAAATGCCTTTATAATCCCATTATTGAATTTATTTTGATTTTTTTTACAGTTTTTGATTAAAACAGATTGTAATAGATTGTTTATCTCGGGAAACATGGAACGAAAGCCATCCATTGTCAAGAAAAGATCATTTATAGTCACTCATGCCTAGAAAAGCCTTATTACTCGGTTTAAATGCTTTTATAATCCCATTATTGAATTTATTTTGAATTTTTTTTTACATTTTTTGATTAAAACAGATTGTAATAGATTGTTTATCTCGGGAAACATGGAACGAAAGCCATCCATTGTCAAGAAAACATCATTTATAGTCACTCATGCCTAGAAAAGCCTTATTACTCGGTTTAAATGCCTTTATAATCCCATTATTGAATTTATTTTGAATTATTTTTACATTTTTTTATTAAAACAGATTGTAATTGATTGTTTGCCTCGGGAAACGTGGAGCAAAAGCCATCCATTATCAAGAAAAGTTCATTTATAGTCACTCATGCCTAGAAAAGCCTTATTACTCGGTTTAAATGCCCTTATAATCCCATTATTGAATTTATTTTGAATTATTTTTTTATTTTTTTATTAAAACAGATTGTAATTGATTGTTTGCCTCGGGAAACGTGGAGCAAAAGCCATCCATTGTCAACAAAAGTTCATTTATAGTCACTCATGCCTAGAAAAGCCTTATTACTCGATTTAAATGCCTTTATAATCCCATTATTGAATTTATTTTGAATTGTTTTTACATTTTTTGATTAAAACATATTGTAATTGATTGTTTGCCTCGGGAAACGTGGAGCAAAAGCCATCCGTTGTCAAGAAAAGTTCATTTATAGTCACTCATGCCTAGAGAAGCCTTATTACTCGGTTTAAATGCCTTTATAATCCCATTATTGAATTTATTTTGATTTTTTTTTACAGTTTTTCATTAAATCAGATTGTAATAGATTGTTTATCTCGGGAAACATGGAACGAAAGCCATCCATTGTCAAGAAAAGATCATTTATAGTCACTCATGCCTAGAAAAGCCTTATTACTCGATTTAAATGCCCTTATAATCCCATTATTGAATTTATTTTGAATTATTTTTACATTTTTTTATTAAAACAGATTCTAATACATTGTTTATCTCGGGAAACATGGAACGAAAGCCATCCATTGTCAAGAAAACATCATTTATAGTCACTCATGCGTAGAAAAGCCTTATTACTCGGTTTAAATGCCTTTATAATCCCATTATTGAATTTATTTTGAACTTTTTTGACATTTTTTGATTAAACAGATTGAAATTGAATGTTTGCCTCGGGAAGCGTGGAGCAAAAGCCATCCATTGTCAAGAAAAGTTCATTTACAGTCACTCATGCCTAGAGAAGCCTTATTACTCGGTTTAAATGCCTTTATAATCCCATTATTGAATTTATTTTGATTTTTTTTACAGTTTTTCATTAAATCAGATTGTAATAGATTGTTTATCTCGAGAAACATGGAACGAAAGCCATCCATTGTCAAGAAAAGATCATTTATAGTCACTCATGCCTAGAAAAGCCTTATTACTCTATTTAAATGCCCTTATAATCCCATTATCGAATTTATTTTGAATTATTTTTACATTTTTTTATTAAAACAGATTCTAATACATTGTTTATCTCGGGAAACATGGAACGAAAGCCATCCATTGTCAAGAAAACATCATTTATAGTCACTCATGCCTAGAAAAGCCTTATTACTCGGTTTAAATGCCTTTATAATCCCATTATTGAATTTATTTTGAACTTTTTTGACATTTTTTGATTAAAACAGATTGTAATTGATTGTTTGCCTCGGGAAACATAGAGCGAAAGCCATCCATTATCAAGAAAAGTTCATTTATAGTCACTCATGCCTAGAAAAGCCTTATAACTCAGTTTAAATGCCCTTATAATCCCATTATTGAATTTATTTTGAATTGTTTTTACATTTTTTGATTAAAACAGATTGTAATTGATTGTTTGCCTCGGGAAACGTGGAGCAAAAGCCATCCATTGTTAAGAAAAGTTCATTTATAGTCACTCATGCCTAGAAAAGCCTTATTACTCGATTTAAATGCCTTTATCATCCCATTATTGAATTTATTTTGAATTGTTTTTACATTTTTTGATTAAAACATATTGTAATTGATTGTTTGCCTCGAGAAGCGTGGAGCAAAAGCCATCCATTGTCAAGAAAAGTTCATTTATAGTCACTCATGCCTAGAGAAGCCTTATTACTCGGTTTAAATGCCTTTATAATCCCATTATTGAATTTATTTTGATTTTTTTTACAGTTTTTGATTAAAACAGATTGTAATAGATTGTTTATCTCGGGAAACATGGAACGAAAGCCATCCATTGTCAAGAAAAGATCATTTATAGTCACTCATGCCTAGAAAAGCCTTATTACTCGGTTTAAATGCTTTTATAATCCCATTATTGAATTTATTTTGAATTTTTTTTTACATTTTTTGATTAAAACAGATTGTAATAGATTGTTTATCTCGGGAAACATGGAACGAAAGCCATCCATTGTCAAGAAAACATCATTTATAGTCACTCATGCCTAGAAAAGCCTTATTACTCGGTTTAAATGCCTTTATAATCCCATTATTGAATTTATTTTGAATTATTTTTACATTTTTTTATTAAAACAGATTGTAATTGATTGTTTGCCTCGGGAAACGTGGAGCAAAAGCCATCCATTATCAAGAAAAGTTCATTTATAGTCACTCATGCCTAGAAAAGCCTTATTACTCGGTTTAAATGCCCTTATAATCCCATTATTGAATTTATTTTGAATTATTTTTACATTTTTTTATTAAAACAGATTGTAATTGATTGTTTGCCTCGGGAAACGTGGAGCAAAAGCCATCCATTGTCAACAAAAGTTCATTTATAGTCACTCATGCCTAGAAAAGCCTTATTACTCGATTTAAATGCCTTTATAATCCCATTATTGAATTTATTTTGAACTTTTTTGACATTTTTTGATTAAACAGATTGTAATTGATTGTTTGCCTCGGGAAGCGTGGAGCAAAAGCCATCCATTTTTAAGAAAAGTTCATTTATAGTCACTCATGCCTAGAGAAGCCTTATTACTCGGTTTAAATGCCTTTATAATCCCATTATTGAATTTATTTTGATTTTTTTTTACAGTTTTTCATTAAATCAGATTGTAATAGATTGTTTATCTCGGGAAACATGGAACGAAAGCCATCCATTGTCAAGAAAAGATCATTTATAGTCACTCATGCCTAGAAAAGCCTTATTACTCGATTTAAATGCCCTTATAATCCCATTATTGAATTTATTTTGAATTATTTTTACATTTTTTTATTAAAACAGATTCTAATACATTGTTTATCTCGGGAAACATGGAACGAAAGCCATCCATTGTCAAGAAAACATCATTTATAGTCACTCATGCGTAGAAAAGCCTTATTACTCGGTTTAAATGCCTTTATAATCCCATTATTGAATTTATTTTGAACTTTTTTGACATTTTTTGATTAAACAGATTGAAATTGAATGTTTGCCTCGGGAAGCGTGGAGCAAAAGCCATCCATTGTCAAGAAAAGTTCATTTACAGTCACTCATGCCTAGAGAAGCCTTATTACTCGGTTTAAATGCCTTTATAATCCCATTATTGAATTTATTTTGATTTTTTTTTACAGTTTTTCATTAAATCAGATTGTAATAGATTGTTTATCTCGAGAAACATGGAACGAAAGCCATCCATTGTCAAGAAAAGATCATTTATAGTCACTCATGCCTAGAAAAGCCTTATTACTCTATTTAAATGCCCTTATAATCCCATTATCGAATTTATTTTGAATTATTTTTACATTTTTTTATTAAAACAGATTCTAATACATTGTTTATCTCGGGAAACATGGAACGAAAGCCATCCATTGTCAAGAAAACATCATTTATAGTCACTCATGCCTAGAAAAGCCTTATTACTCGGTTTAAATGCCTTTATAATCCCATTATTGAATTTATTTTGAACTTTTTTGACATTTTTTGATTAAAACAGATTGTAATTGATTGTTTGCCTCGGGAAACATAGAGCGAAAGCCATCCATTATCAAGAAAAGTTCATTTATAGTCACTCATGCCTAGAAAAGCCTTATAACTCAGTTTAAATGCCCTTATAATCCCATTATTGAATTTATTTTGAATTGTTTTTACATTTTTTGATTAAAACAGATTGTAATTGATTGTTTGCCTCGGGAAACGTGGAGCAAAAGCCATCCATTGTTAAGAAAAGTTCATTTATAGTCACTCATGCCTAGAAAAGCCTTATTACTCGATTTAAATGCCTTTATCATCCCATTATTGAATTTATTTTGAATTGTTTTTACATTTTTTGATTAAAACATATTGTAATTGATTGTTTGCCTCGAGAAGCGTGGAGCAAAAGCCATCCATTGTCAAGAAAAGTTCATTTATAGTCACTCATGCCTAGAGAAGCCTTATTACTCGGTTTAAATGCCTTTATAATCCCATTATTGAATTTATTTTGATTTTTTTTACAGTTTTTGATTAAAACAGATTGTAATAGATTGTTTATCTCGGGAAACATGGAACGAAAGCCATCCATTGTCAAGAAAAGATCATTTATAGTCACTCATGCCTAGAAAAGCCTTATTACTCGGTTTAAATGCTTTTATAATCCCATTATTGAATTTATTTTGAATTTTTTTTTACATTTTTTGATTAAAACAGATTGTAATAGATTGTTTATCTCGGGAAACATGGAACGAAAGCCATCCATTGTCAAGAAAACATCATTTATAGTCACTCATGCCTAGAAAAGCCTTATTACTCGGTTTAAATGCCTTTATAATCCCATTATTGAATTTATTTTGAATTATTTTTACATTTTTTTATTAAAACAGATTGTAATTGATTGTTTGCCTCGGGAAACGTGGAGCAAAAGCCATCCATTATCAAGAAAAGTTCATTTATAGTCACTCATGCCTAGAAAAGCCTTATTACTCGGTTTAAATGCCCTTATAATCCCATTATTGAATTTATTTTGAATTATTTTTTTATTTTTTTATTAAAACAGATTGTAATTGATTGTTTGCCTCGGGAAACGTGGAGCAAAAGCCATCCATTGTCAACAAAAGTTCATTTATAGTCACTCATGCCTAGAAAAGCCTTATTACTCGATTTAAATGCCTTTATAATCCCATTATTGAATTTATTTTGAATTGTTTTTACATTTTTTGATTAAAACATATTGTAATTGATTGTTTGCCTCGGGAAACGTGGAGCAAAAGCCATCCGTTGTCAAGAAAAGTTCATTTATAGTCACTCATGCCTAGAGAAGCCTTATTACTCGGTTTAAATGCCTTTATAATCCCATTATTGAATTTATTTTGATTTTTTTTTACAGTTTTTCATTAAATCAGATTGTAATAGATTGTTTATCTCGGGAAACATGGAACGAAAGCCATCCATTGTCAAGAAAAGATCATTTATAGTCACTCATGCCTAGAAAAGCCTTATTACTCGATTTAAATGCCCTTATAATCCCATTATTGAATTTATTTTGAATTATTTTTACATTTTTTTATTAAAACAGATTCTAATACATTGTTTATCTCGGGAAACATGGAACGAAAGCCATCCATTGTCAAGAAAACATCATTTATAGTCACTCATGCCTAGAAAAGCCTTATTACTCGATTTAAATGCCCTTATAATCCCATTATTGAATTTATTTTGAATTATTTTTACATTTTTTTATTAAAACAGATTCTAATACATTGTTTATCTCGGGAAACATGGAACGAAAGCCATCCATTGTCAAGAAAACATCATTTATAGTCACTCATGCGTAGAAAAGCCTTATTACTCGGTTTAAATGCCTTTATAATCCCATTATTGAATTTATTTTGAACTTTTTTGACATTTTTTGATTAAACAGATTGAAATTGAATGTTTGCCTCGGGAAGCGTGGAGCAAAAGCCATCCATTGTCAAGAAAAGTTCATTTACAGTCACTCATGCCTAGAGAAGCCTTATTACTCGGTTTAAATGCCTTTATAATCCCATTATTGAATTTATTTTGATTTTTTTTTACAGTTTTTCATTAAATCAGATTGTAATAGATTGTTTATCTCGAGAAACATGGAACGAAAGCCATCCATTGTCAAGAAAAGATCATTTATAGTCACTCATGCCTAGAAAAGCCTTATTACTCTATTTAAATGCCCTTATAATCCCATTATCGAATTTATTTTGAATTATTTTTACATTTTTTTATTAAAACAGATTCTAATACATTGTTTATCTCGGGAAACATGGAACGAAAGCCATCCATTGTCAAGAAAACATCATTTATAGTCACTCATGCCTAGAAAAGCCTTATTACTCGGTTTAAATGCCTTTATAATCCCATTATTGAATTTATTTTGAACTTTTTTGACATTTTTTGATTAAAACAGATTGTAATTGATTGTTTGCCTCGGGAAACATAGAGCGAAAGCCATCCATTATCAAGAAAAGTTCATTTATAGTCACTCATGCCTAGAAAAGCCTTATAACTCAGTTTAAATGCCCTTATAATCCCATTATTGAATTTATTTTGAATTGTTTTTACATTTTTTGATTAAAACAGATTGTAATTGATTGTTTGCCTCGGGAAACGTGGAGCAAAAGCCATCCATTGTTAAGAAAAGTTCATTTATAGTCACTCATGCCTAGAAAAGCCTTATTACTCGATTTAAATGCCTTTATCATCCCATTATTGAATTTATTTTGAATTGTTTTTACATTTTTTGATTAAAACATATTGTAATTGATTGTTTGCCTCGAGAAGCGTGGAGCAAAAGCCATCCATTGTCAAGAAAAGTTCATTTATAGTCACTCATGCCTAGAGAAGCCTTATTGCTCGGTTTAAATGCCTTTATAATCCCATTATTGAATTTATTTTGATTTTTTTTACAGTTTTTGATTAAAACAGATTGTAATAGATTGTTTATCTCGGGAAACATGGAACGAAAGCCATCCATTGTCAAGAAAAGATCATTTATAGTCACTCATGCCTAGAAAAGCCTTATTACTCGGTTTAAATGCTTTTATAATCCCATTATTGAATTTATTTTGAATTTTTTTTTACATTTTTTGATTAAAACAGATTGTAATAGATTGTTTATCTCGGGAAACATGGAACGAAAGCCATCCATTGTCAAGAAAACATCATTTATAGTCACTCATGCCTAGAAAAGCCTTATTACTCGGTTTAAATGCCTTTATAATCCCATTATAGAATTTATTTTGAATTATTTTTACATTTTTTTATTAAAACAGATTGTAATTGATTGTTTGCCTCGGGAAACGTGGAGCAAAAGCCATCCATTATCAAGAAAAGTTCATTTATAGTCACTCATGCCTAGAAAAGCCTTATTACTCGGTTTAAATGCCCTTATAATCCCATTATTGAATTTATTTTGAATTATTTTTTTATTTTTTTATTAAAACAGATTGTAATTGATTGTTTGCCTCGGGAAACGTGGAGCAAAAGCCATCCATTGTCAACAAAAGTTCATTTATAGTCACTCATGCCTAGAAAAGCCTTATTACTCGATTTAAATGCCTTTATAATCCCATTATTGAATTTATTTTGAATTGTTTTTACATTTTTTGATTAAAACATATTGTAATTGATTGTTTGCCTCGGGAAACGTGGAGCAAAAGCCATCCGTTGTCAAGAAAAGTTCATTTATAGTCACTCATGCCTAGAGAAGCCTTATTACTCGGTTTAAATGCCTTTATAATCCCATTATTGAATTTATTTTGATTTTTTTTTACAGTTTTTCATTAAATCAGATTGTAATAGATTGTTTATCTCGGGAAACATGGAACGAAAGCCATCCATTGTCAAGAAAAGATCATTTATAGTCACTCATGCCTAGAAAAGCCTTATTACTCGATTTAAATGCCCTTATAATCCCATTATTGAATTTATTTTGAATTATTTTTACATTTTTTTATTAAAACAGATTCTAATACATTGTTTATCTCGGGAACATGGAACGAAAGCCATCCATTGTCAAGAAAACATCATTTATAGTCACTCATGCGTAGAAAAGCCTTATTACTCGGTTTAAATGCCTTTATAATCCCATTATTGAATTTATTTTGAACTTTTTTGACATTTTTTGATTAAACAGATTGAAATTGAATGTTTGCCTCGGGAAGCGTGGAGCAAAAGCCATCCATTGTCAAGAAAAGTTCATTTACAGTCACTCATGCCTAGAGAAGCCTTATTACTCGGTTTAAATGCCTTTATAATCCCATTATTGAATTTATTTTGATTTTTTTTACAGTTTTTCATTAAATCAGATTGTAATAGATTGTTTATCTCGAGAAACATGGAACGAAAGCCATCCATTGTCAAGAAAAGATCATTTATAGTCACTCATGCCTAGAAAAGCCTTATTACTCTATTTAAATGCCCTTATAATCCCATTATCGAATTTATTTTGAATTATTTTTACATTTTTTTATTAAAACAGATTCTAATACATTGTTTATCTCGGGAAACATGGAACGAAAGCCATCCATTGTCAAGAAAACATCATTTATAGTCACTCATGCCTAGAAAAGCCTTATTACTCGGTTTAAATGCCTTTATAATCCCATTATTGAATTTATTTTGAACTTTTTTGACATTTTTTGATTAAAACAGATTGTAATTGATTGTTTGCCTCGGGAAACATAGAGCGAAAGCCATCCATTATCAAGAAAAGTTCATTTATAGTCACTCATGCCTAGAAAAGCCTTATAACTCAGTTTAAATGCCCTTATAATCCCATTATTGAATTTATTTTGAATTGTTTTTACATTTTTTGATTAAAACAGATTGTAATTGATTGTTTGCCTCGGGAAACGTGGAGCAAAAGCCATCCATTGTTAAGAAAAGTTCATTTATAGTCACTCATGCCTAGAAAAGCCTTATTACTCGATTTAAATGCCTTTATCATCCCATTATTGAATTTATTTTGAATTGTTTTTACATTTTTTGATTAAAACATATTGTAATTGATTGTTTGCCTCGAGAAGCGTGGAGCAAAAGCCATCCATTGTCAAGAAAAGTTCATTTATAGTCACTCATGCCTAGAGAAGCCTTATTACTCGGTTTAAATGCCTTTATAATCCCATTATTGAATTTATTTTGATTTTTTTTACAGTTTTTGATTAAAACAGATTGTAATAGATTGTTTATCTCGGGAAACATGGAACGAAAGCCATCCATTGTCAAGAAAAGATCATTTATAGTCACTCATGCCTAGAAAAGCCTTATTACTCGGTTTAAATGCTTTTATAATCCCATTATTGAATTTATTTTGAATTTTTTTTTACATTTTTTGATTAAAACAGATTGTAATAGATTGTTTATCTCGGGAAACATGGAACGAAAGCCATCCATTGTCAAGAAAACATCATTTATAGTCACTCATGCCTAGAAAAGCCTTATTACTCGGTTTAAATGCCTTTATAATCCCATTATTGAATTTATTTTGAATTATTTTTACATTTTTTTATTAAAACAGATTGTAATTGATTGTTTGCCTCGGGAAACGTGGAGCAAAAGCCATCCATTATCAAGAAAAGTTCATTTATAGTCACTCATGCCTAGAAAAGCCTTATTACTCGGTTTAAATGCCCTTATAATCCCATTATTGAATTTATTTTGAATTATTTTTTCATTTTTTTATTAAAACAGATTGTAATTGATTGTTTGTCTCGGGAAACGTGGAGCAAAAGCCATCCATTGTCAACAAAAGTTCATTTATAGTCACTCATGCCTAGAAAAGCCTTATTACTCGATTTAAATGCCTTTATAATCCCATTATTGAATTTATTTTGAATTGTTTTTACATTTTTTGATTAAAACATATTGTAATTGATTGTTTGCCTCGGGAAACGTGGAGCAAAAGCCATCCGTTGTCAAGAAAAGTTCATTTATAGTCACTCATGCCTAGAGAAGCCTTATTACTCGGTTTAAATGCCTTTATAATCCCATTATTGAATTTATTTTGATTTTTTTTTACAGTTTTTCATTAAATCAGATTGTAATAGATTGTTTATCTCGGGAAACATGGAACGAAAGCCATCCATTGTCAAGAAAAGATCATTTATAGTCACTCATGCCTAGAAAAGCCTTATTACTCGATTTAAATGCCCTTATAATCCCATTATTGAATTTATTTTGAATTATTTTTACATTTTTTTATTAAAACAGATTCTAATACATTGTTTATCTCGGGAAACATGGAACGAAAGCCATCCATTGTCAAGAAAACATCATTTATAGTCACTCATGCGTAGAAAAGCCTTATTACTCGGTTTAAATGCCTTTATAATCCCATTATTGAATTTATTTTGAACTTTTTTGACATTTTTTGATTAAACAGATTGAAATTGAATGTTTGCCTCGGGAAGCGTGGAGCAAAAGCCATCCATTGTCAAGAAAAGTTCATTTACAGTCACTCATGCCTAGAGAAGCCTTATTACTCGGTTTAAATGCCTTTATAATCCCATTATTGAATTTATTTTGATTTTTTTTTACAGTTTTTCATTAAATCAGATTGTAATAGATTGTTTATCTCGAGAAACATGGAACGAAAGCCATCCATTGTCAAGAAAAGATCATTTATAGTCACTCATGCCTAGAAAAGCCTTATTACTCTATTTAAATGCCCTTATAATCCCATTATCGAATTTATTTTGAATTATTTTTACATTTTTTTATTAAAACAGATTCTAATACATTGTTTATCTCGGGAAACATGGAACGAAAGCCATCCATTGTCAAGAAAACATCATTTATAGTCACTCATGCCTAGAAAAGCCTTATTACTCGGTTTAAATGCCTTTATAATCCCATTATTGAATTTATTTTGAACTTTTTTGACATTTTTTGATTAAAACAGATTGTAATTGATTGTTTGCCTCGGGAAACATAGAGCGAAAGCCATCCATTATCAAGAAAAGTTCATTTATAGTCACTCATGCCTAGAAAAGCCTTATAACTCAGTTTAAATGCCCTTATAATCCCATTATTGAATTTATTTTGAATTGTTTTTACATTTTTTGATTAAAACAGATTGTAATTGATTGTTTGCCTCGGGAAACGTGGAGCAAAAGCCATCCATTGTTAAGAAAAGTTCATTTATAGTCACTCATGCCTAGAAAAGCCTTATTACTCGATTTAAATGCCTTTATCATCCCATTATTGAATTTATTTTGAATTGTTTTTACATTTTTTGATTAAAACATATTGTAATTGATTGTTTGCCTCGAGAAGCGTGGAGCAAAAGCCATCCATTGTCAAGAAAAGTTCATTTATAGTCACTCATGCCTAGAGAAGCCTTATTACTCGGTTTAAATGCCTTTATAATCCCATTATTGAATTTATTTTGATTTTTTTTACAGTTTTTGATTAAAACAGATTGTAATAGATTGTTTATCTCGGGAAACATGGAACGAAAGCCATCCATTGTCAAGAAAAGATCATTTATAGTCACTCATGCCTAGAAAAGCCTTATTACTCGGTTTAAATGCTTTTATAATCCCATTATTGAATTTATTTTGAATTTTTTTTTACATTTTTTGATTAAAACAGATTGTAATAGATTGTTTATCTCGGGAAACATGGAACGAAAGCCATCCATTGTCAAGAAAACATCATTTATAGTCACTCATGCCTAGAAAAGCCTTATTACTCGGTTTAAATGCCTTTATAATCCCATTATTGAATTTATTTTGAATTATTTTTACATTTTTTTATTAAAACAGATTGTAATTGATTGTTTGCCTCGGGAAACGTGGAGCAAAAGCCATCCATTATCAAGAAAAGTTCATTTATAGTCACTCATGCCTAGAAAAGCCTTATTACTCGGTTTAAATGCCCTTATAATCCCATTATTGAATTTATTTTGAATTATTTTTTCATTTTTTTATTAAAACAGATTGTAATTGATTGTTTGTCTCGGGAAACGTGGAGCAAAAGCCATCCATTGTCAACAAAAGTTCATTTATAGTCACTCATGCCTAGAAAAGCCTTATTACTCGATTTAAATGCCTTTATAATCCCATTATTGAATTTATTTTGAATTGTTTTTACATTTTTTGATTAAAACATATTGTAATTGATTGTTTGCCTCGGGAAACGTGGAGCAAAAGCCATCCGTTGTCAAGAAAAGTTCATTTATAGTCACTCATGCCTAGAGAAGCCTTATTACTCGGTTTAAATGCCTTTATAATCCCATTATTGAATTTATTTTGATTTTTTTTTACAGTTTTTCATTAAATCAGATTGTAATAGATTGTTTATCTCGGGAAACATGGAACGAAAGCCATCCATTGTCAAGAAAAGATCATTTATAGTCACTCATGCCTAGAAAAGCCTTATTACTCGATTTAAATGCCCTTATAATCCCATTATTGAATTTATTTTGAATTATTTTTACATTTTTTTATTAAAACAGATTCTAATACATTGTTTATCTCGGGAAACATGGAACGAAAGCCATCCATTGTCAAGAAAACATCATTTATAGTCACTCATGCGTAGAAAAGCCTTATTACTCGGTTTAAATGCCTTTATAATCCCATTATTGAATTTATTTTGAACTTTTTTGACATTTTTTGATTAAACAGATTGAAATTGAATGTTTGCCTCGGGAAGCGTGGAGCAAAAGCCATCCATTGTCAAGAAAAGTTCATTTACAGTCACTCATGCCTAGAGAAGCCTTATTACTCGGTTTAAATGCCTTTATAATCCCATTATTGAATTTATTTTGATTTTTTTTTACAGTTTTTCATTAAATCAGATTGTAATAGATTGTTTATCTCGAGAAACATGGAACGAAAGCCATCCATTGTCAAGAAAAGATCATTTATAGTCACTCATGCCTAGAAAAGCCTTATTACTCTATTTAAATGCCCTTATAATCCCATTATCGAATTTATTTTGAATTATTTTTACATTTTTTTATTAAAACAGATTCTAATACATTGTTTATCTCGGGAAACATGGAACGAAAGCCATCCATTGTCAAGAAAACATCATTTATAGTCACTCATGCCTAGAAAAGCCTTATTACTCGGTTTAAATGCCTTTATAATCCCATTATTGAATTTATTTTGAACTTTTTTGACATTTTTTGATTAAAACAGATTGTAATTGATTGTTTGCCTCGGGAAACATAGAGCGAAAGCCATCCATTATCAAGAAAAGTTCATTTATAGTCACTCATGCCTAGAAAAGCCTTATAACTCAGTTTAAATGCCCTTATAATCCCATTATTGAATTTATTTTGAATTGTTTTTACATTTTTTGATTAAAACAGATTGTAATTGATTGTTTGCCTCGGGAAACGTGGAGCAAAAGCCATCCATTGTTAAGAAAAGTTCATTTATAGTCACTCATGCCTAGAAAAGCCTTATTACTCGATTTAAATGCCTTTATCATCCCATTATTGAATTTATTTTGAATTGTTTTTACATTTTTTGATTAAAACATATTGTAATTGATTGTTTGCCTCGAGAAGCGTGGAGCAAAAGCCATCCATTGTCAAGAAAAGTTCATTTATAGTCACTCATGCCTAGAGAAGCCTTATTACTCGGTTTAAATGCCTTTATAATCCCATTATTGAATTTATTTTGATTTTTTTTACAGTTTTTGATTAAAACAGATTGTAATAGATTGTTTATCTCGGGAAACATGGAACGAAAGCCATCCATTGTCAAGAAAAGATCATTTATAGTCACTCATGCCTAGAAAAGCCTTATTACTCGGTTTAAATGCTTTTATAATCCCATTATTGAATTTATTTTGAATTTTTTTTTACATTTTTTGATTAAAACAGATTGTAATAGATTGTTTATCTCGGGAAACATGGAACGAAAGCCATCCATTGTCAAGAAAACATCATTTATAGTCACTCATGCCTAGAAAAGCCTTATTACTCGGTTTAAATGCCTTTATAATCCCATTATTGAATTTATTTTGAATTATTTTTACATTTTTTTATTAAAACAGATTGTAATTGATTGTTTGCCTCGGGAAACGTGGAGCAAAAGCCATCCATTATCAAGAAAAGTTCATTTATAGTCACTCATGCCTAGAAAAGCCTTATTACTCGGTTTAAATGCCCTTATAATCCCATTATTGAATTTATTTTGAATTATTTTTTCATTTTTTTATTAAAACAGATTGTAATTGATTGTTTGCCTCGGGAAACGTGGAGCAAAAGCCATCCATTGTCAACAAAAGTTCATTTATAGTCACTCATGCCTAGAAAAGCCTTATTACTCGATTTAAATGCCTTTATAATCCCATTATTGAATTTATTTTGAATTGTTTTTACATTTTTTGATTAAAACATATTGTAATTGATTGTTTGCCTCGGGAAACGTGGAGCAAAAGCCATCCGTTGTCAAGAAAAGTTCATTTATAGTCACTCATGCCTAGAGAAGCCTTATTACTCGGTTTAAATGCCTTTATAATCCCATTATTGAATTTATTTTGATTTTTTTTTACAGTTTTTCATTAAATCAGATTGTAATAGATTGTTTATCTCGGGAAACATGGAACGAAAGCCATCCATTGTCAAGAAAAGATCATTTATAGTCACTCATGCCTAGAAAAGCCTTATTACTCGATTTAAATGCCCTTATAATCCCATTATTGAATTTATTTTGAATTATTTTTACATTTTTTTATTAAAACAGATTCTAATACATTGTTTATCTCGGGAAACATGGAACGAAAGCCATCCATTGTCAAGAAAACATCATTTATAGTCACTCATGCGTAGAAAAGCCTTATTACTCGGTTTAAATGCCTTTATAATCCCATTATTGAATTTATTTTGAATTATTTTTACATTTTTTTATTAAAACAGATTCTAATACATTGTTTATCTCGGGAAACATGGAACGAAAGCCATCCATTGTCAAGAAAACATCATTTATAGTCACTCATGCCTAGAAAAGCCTTATTACTCGGTTTAAATGCCTTTATAATCCCATTATTGAATTTATTTTGAACTTTTTTGACATTTTTTGATTAAAACAGATTGTAATTGATTGTTTGCCTCGGGAAACATAGAGCGAAAGCCATCCATTATCAAGAAAAGTTCATTTATAGTCACTCATGCCTAGAAAAGCCTTATAACTCAGTTTAAATGCCCTTATAATCCCATTAGTGAATTTATTTTGAATTGTTTTTACATTTTTTGATTAAAACAGATTGTAATTGATTGTTTGCCTCGGGAAACGTGGAGCAAAAGCCATCCATTGTTAAGAAAAGTTCATTTATAGTCACTCATGCCTAGAAAAGCCTTATTACTCGATTTAAATGCCTTTATCATCCCATTATTGAATTTATTTTGAATTGTTTTTACATTTTTTGATTAAAACATATTGTAATTGATTGTTTGCCTCGAGAAGCGTGGAGCAAAAGCCATCCATTGTCAAGAAAAGTTCATTTATAGTCACTCATGCCTAGAGAAGCCTTATTACTCGGTTTAAATGCCTTTATAATCCCATTATTGAATTTATTTTGATTTTTTTTACAGTTTTTGATTAAAACAGATTGTAATAGATTGTTTATCTCGGGAAACATGGAACGAAAGCCATCCATTGTCAAGAAAAGATCATTTATAGTCACTCATGCCTAGAAAAGCCTTATTACTCGATTTAAATGCCCTTATAATCCCATTATTGAATTTATTTTGAATTATTTTTACATTTTTTTATTAAAATAGATTCTAATACATTGTTTATCTCGGGAAACATGGAACGAAAGCCATCCATTGTCAAGAAAACATCATTTATAGTCACTCATGCGTAGAAAAGCCTTATTACTCGGTTTAAATGCCTTTATAATCCCATTATTGAATTTATTTTGAACTTTTTTGACATTTTTTGATTAAACAGATTGTAATTGAATGTTTGCCTCGGGAAGCGTGGAGCAAAAGCCATCCATTGTCAAGAAAAGTTCATTTACAGTCACTCATGCCTAGAGAAGCCTTATTACTCGGTTTAAATGCCTTTATAATCCCATTATTGAATTTATTTTGATTTTTTTTTACAGTTTTTCATTAAATCAGATTGTAATAGATTGTTTATCTCGAGAAACATGGAACGAAAGCCATCCATTGTCAAGAAAAGATCATTTATAGTCACTCATGCCTAGAAAAGCCTTATTACTCGATTTAAATGCCCTTATAATCCCATTATCGAATTTATTTTGAATTATTTTTACATTTTTTTATTAAAACAGATTCTAATACATTGTTTATCTCGGGAAACATGGAACAAAAGCCATCCATTGTCAAGAAAACATCATTTATAGTCACTCATGCCTAGAGAAGCCTTATTACTCGGTTTAAATGCCTTTATAATCCCATTATTGAATTTATTTTGAACTTTTTTGACATTTTTTGATTAAAACAGATTGTAATTGATTGTTTGCCTCGGGAAACATAGAGCGAAAGCCATCCATTGTCAAGAAAAGTTCATTTATAGTCACTCATGCCTAGAAAAGCCTTATAACTCGGTTTAAATGCCCTTATAATCCCATTATTGAATTTATTTTGAATTGTTTTTACATTTTTTGATTAAAACAGATTGTAATTGATTGTTTGCCTCGGGAAACGTGGAGCAAAAGCCATCCATTGTTAAGAAAAGTTCATTTATAGTCACTCATGCCTAGAAAAGCCTTATTACTCGATTTAAATGCCTTTATCATCCCATTATTGAATTTATTTTGAATTGTTTTTACATTTTTTGATTAAAACATATTGTAATTGATTGTTTGCCTCGGGAAGCGTGGAGCAAAAGCCATCCATTGTCAAGAAAAGTTCATTTATAGTCACTCATGCCTAGAGAAGCCTTATTACTCGGTTTAAATGCCTTTATAATCCCATTATTGAATTTATTTTGATTTTTTTTACAGTTTTTGATTAAAACAGATTGTAATAGATTGTTTATCTCGGGAAACATGGAACGAAAGCCATCCATTGTCAAGAAAAGATCATTTATAGTCACTCATGCCTAGAAAAGCCTTATTACTCGGTTTAAATGCTTTTATAATCCCATTATTGAATGTATTTTGAATTTTTTTTACATTTTTTGATTAAAACAGATTGTAATATATTGTTTATCTCGGGAAACATGGAACGAAAGCCATCCATTGTCAAGAAAACATCATTTATAGTCACTCATGCCTAGAAAAGCCTTATTACTCGGTTTAAATGCCTTTATAATCCCATTATTGAATTTATTTTGAATTATTTTTACATTTTTTTATTAAAACAGATTGTAATTGATTGTTTGCCTCGGGAAACGTGGAGCAAAAGCCATCCATTATCAAGAAAAGTTCATTTATAGTCACTCTTGCCTAGAAAAGCCTTATTACTCGGTTTAAATGCCCTTATAATCCCATTATTGAATTTATTTTGAATTATTTTTATATTTTTTTATTAAAACAGATTGTAATTGATTGTTTGCCTCGGGAAACGTGGAGCAAAAGCCATCCATTGTCAAGAAAAGTTCATTTATAGTCACTCATGCCTAGAAAAGCCTTATTACTCGATTTAAATGCCTTTATAATCCCATTATTGAATTTATTTTGGATTGTTTTTACATTTTTTGATTAAAACATATTGTAATTGATTGTTTGCCTCGAGAAACGTGGAGCAAAAGCCATCCATTGTCAAGAAAAGTTCATTTATAGTCACTCATGCCTAGAGAAGCCTTATTACTCGGTTTAAATGCCTTTATAATCCCATTATTGAATTTATTTTGATTTTTTTTTACAGTTTTTCATTAAATCAGATTGTAATAGATTGTTTATCTCGGGAAACATGGAACGAAAGCCATCCATTGTCAAGAAAAGATCATTTATAGTCACTCATGCCTAGAAAAGCCTCATTACTCGATTTAAATGCCTTTATAATCCCATTATTGAATTTATTTTGAATTATTTTTACATTTTTTTATTAAAACAGATTGTAATTGATTGTTTGCCTCGGGAAACGTGGAGCAAAAGCCATCCATTATCAGGAAAAGTTCATTTATAGTCACTCATGCCTAGAAAAGCCTTATTACTCGGTTTAAATGCCCTTATAATCCCATTATTGAATTTATTTTGAATTATTTTTATATTTTTTTATTAAAACAGATTGTAATTGATTGTTTGCCTCGGGAAACGTGGAGCAAAAGCCATCCATTGTCAAGGAAAGTTCATTTATAGTCACTCATGCCTAGAAAAGCCTTATTACTCGATTTAAATGCCTTTATAATCCCATTATTGAATTTATTTTGGATTGTTTTTACATTTTTTGATTAAAACATATTGTAATTGATTGTTTGCCTCGGGAAACGTGGAGCAAAAGCCATCCATTGTCAAGAAAAGTTCATTTATAGTCACTCATGCCTAGAGAAGCCTTATTACTCGGTTTAAATGCCTTTATAATCCCATTATTGAATTTATTTTGATTTTTTTTTACAATTTTTCATTAAATCAGATTGTAATAGATTGTTTATCTCGGGAAACATGGAACGAAAGCCATCCATTGTCAAGAAAAGATCATTTATAGTCACTCATGCCTAGAAAAGCCTTATTACTCGATTTAAATGCCTTTATAATCCCATTATTGAATTTATTTTGAATTGTTTTTACATTTTTTGATTAAAACATATTGTAATTGATTGTTTGCCTCGGGAAACGAGGAGCAAAAGCCATCCATTGTCAAGAAAAGTTCATTTATAGTCACTCATGCCTAGAAAAGCCATATTACTCGGTTTAAATGCCTTTATAATCCCATTATTGAATTTATTTTGAAGTTTTTTTACATTTTTTGATTAAAACAGATTCTAATACATTGTTTATCTTGGGAAACATGGAACGAAAGCCATCAATTGTCAAGAAAACATCATTTATAGTCACTCATGCCTAGAAAAGCCTTATTACTCGGTTTAAATGCCTTTATAATCCCATTATTGAATTTATTTTGAACTTTTTTGACATTTTTTGATTAAACAGATTGTAATTGATTGTTTGCCTCGGGAAGCGTGGAGCAAAAGCCATCCATTGTCAAGAAAAGTTCATTTATAGTCACTCATGCCTAGAGAAGCCTTATTACTCGGTTTAAATGCCTTTATAATCCCATTATTGAATTTATTTTGATTTTTTTTTACAGTTTTTCATTAAATCAGATTGTAATAGATTGTTTATCTCGGGAAACATGGAACGAAAGCCATCCATTGTCAAGAAAAGATCATTTATAGTCACTCATGCCTAGAAAAGCCTTATTACTCGATTTAAATGCCCTTATAATCCCATTATTGAATTTATTTTGAATTATTTTTACATTTTTTTATTAAAACAGATTCTAATACATTGTTTATCTCGGGAAACATGGAACGAAAGCCATCCATTGTCAAGAAAACATCATTTATAGTCACTCATGCGTAGAAAAGCCTTATTACTCGGTTTAAATGCCTTTATAATCCCATTATTGAATTTATTTTGAACTTTTTTGACATTTTTTGATTAAACAGATTGTAATTGAATGTTTGCCTCGGGAAGCGTGGAGCAAAAGCCATCCATTGTCAAGAAAAGTTCATTTACAGTCACTCATGCCTAGAGAAGCCTTATTACTCGGTTTAAATGCCTTTATAATCCCATTATTGAATTTATTTTGATTTTTTTTTACAGTTTTTCATTAAATCAGATTGTAATAGATTGTTTATCTCGAGAAACATGGAACGAAAGCCATCCATTGTCAAGAAAAGATCATTTATAGTCACTCATGCCTAGAAAAGCCTTATTACTCGATTTAAATGCCCTTATAATCCCATTATCGAATTTATTTTGAATTATTTTTACATTTTTTTATTAAAACAGATTCTAATACATTGTTTATCTCGGGAAACATGGAACGAAAGCCATCCATTGTCAAGAAAACATCATTTATAGTCACTCATGCCTAGAAAAGCCTTATTACTCGGTTTAAATGCCTTTATAATCCCATTATTGAATTTATTTTGAACTTTTTTGACATTTTTTGATTAAAACAGATTGTAATTGATTGTTTGCCTCGGGAAACATAGAGCGAAAGCCATCCATTGTCAAGAAAAGTTCATTTATAGTCACTCATGCCTAGAAAAGCCTTATAACTCGGTTTAAATGCCCTTATAATCCCATTATTGAATTTATTTTGAATTGTTTTTACATTTTTTGATTAAAACAGATTGTAATTGATTGTTTGCCTCGGGAAACGTGGAGCAAAAGCCATCCATTGTTAAGAAAAGTTCATTTATAGTCACTCATGCCTAGAAAAGCCTTATTACTCGATTTAAATGCCTTTATCATCCCATTATTGAATTTATTTTGAATTGTTTTTACATTTTTTGATTAAAACATATTGTAATTGATTGTTTGCCTCGGGAAGCGTGGAGCAAAAGCCATCCATTGTCAAGAAAAGTTCATTTATAGTCACTCATGCCTAGAGAAGCCTTATTACTCGGTTTAAATGCCTTTATAATCCCATTATTGAATTTATTTTGATTTTTTTTTACAGTTTTTCATTAAATCAGATTGTAATAGATTGTTTATCTCGAGAAACATGGAACGAAAACCATCCATTGTCAAGAAAAGATCATTTATAGTCACTCATGCCTAGAAAAGCCTTATTACTCGATTTAAATGCCCTTATAATCCCATTATCGAATTTATTTTGAATTATTTTTACATTTTTTTATTAAAACAGATTCTAATACATTGTTTATCTCGGGAAACATGGAACGAAAGCCATCCATTGTCAAGAAAACATCATTTATAGTCACTCATGCCTAGAAAAGCCTTATTACTCGGTTTAAATGCCTTTATAATCCCATTATTGAATTTATTTTGAACTTTTTTGACATTTTTTGATTAAAACAGATTGTAATTGATTGTTTGCCTCGGGAAACATAGAGCGAAAGCCATCCATTGTCAAGAAAAGTTCATTTATAGTCACTCATGCCTAGAAAAGCCTTATAACTCGGTTTAAATGCCCTTATAATCCCATTATTGAATTTATTTTGAATTGTTTTTACATTTTTTGATTAAAACAGATTGTAATTGATTGTTTGCCTCGGGAAACGTGGAGCAAAAGCCATCCATTGTTAAGAAAAGTTCATTTATAGTCACTCATGCCTAGAAAAGCCTTATTACTCGATTTAAATGCCTTTATCATCCCATTATTGAATTTATTTTGAATTGTTTTTACATTTTCTGATTAAAACATATTGTAATTGATTGTTTGCCTCGGGAAGCGTGGAGCAAAAGCCATCCATTGTCAAGAAAAGTTCATTTATAGTCACTCATGCCTAGAGAAGCCTTATTACTCGGTTTAAATGCCTTTATAATCCCATTATTGAATTTATTTTGATTTTTTTTACAGTTTTTGATTAAAACAGATTGTAATAGATTGTTTATCTCGGGAAACATGGAACGAAAGCCATCCATTGTCAAGAAAAGATCATTTATAGTCACTCATGCCTAGAAAAGCCTTATTACTCGGTTTAACTGCTTTTATAATCCCATTATTGAATGTATTTTGAATTTTTTTTACATTTTTTGATTAAAACAGATTGTAATATATTGTTTATCTCGGGAAACATGGAACGAAAGCCATCCATTGTCAAGAAAACATCATTTATAGTCACTCATGCCTAGAAAAGCCTTATTACTCGGTTTAAATGCCTTTATAATCCCATTATTGAATTTATTTTGAATTATTTTTACATTTTTTTATTAAAACAAATTGTAATTGATTGTTTGCCTCGGGAAACGTGGAGCAAAAGCCATCCATTATCAAGAAAAGTTCATTTATAGTCACTCTTGCCTAGAAAAGCCTTATTACTCGGTTTAAATGCCCTTATAATCCCATTATTGAATTTATTTTGAATTATTTTTATATTTTTTTATTAAAACAGATTGTAATTGATTGTTTGCCTCGGGAAACGTGGAGCAAAAGCCATCCATTGTCAAGAAAAGTTCATTTATAGTCACTCATGCCTAGAAAAGCCTTATTACTCGATTTAAATGCCTTTATAATCCCATTATTGAATTTATTTTGGATTGTTTTTACATTTTTTGATTAAAACATATTGTAATTGATTGTTTGCCTCGAGAAACGTGGAGCAAAAGCCATCCATTGTCAAGAAAAGTTCATTTATAGTCACTCATGCCTAGAGAAGCCTTATTACTCGGTTTAAATGCCTTTATAATCCCATTATTGAATTTATTTTGATTTTTTTTTACAGTTTTTCATTAAATCAGATTGTAATAGATTGTTTATCTCGGGAAACATGGAACGAAAGCCATCCATTGTCAAGAAAAGATCATTTATAGTCACTCATGCCTAGAAAAGCCTTATTACTCGATTTAAATGCCTTTATAATCCCATTATTGAATTTATTTTCAATTGTTTTTACATTTTTTGATTAAAACATATTGTAATTGATTGTTTGCCTCGGGAAACGAGGAGCAAAAGCCATCCATTGTCAAGAAAAGTTCATTTATAGTCACTCATGCCTAGAAAAGCCATATTACTCGGTTTAAATGCCTTTATAATCCCATTATTGAATTTATTTTGAAGTTTTTTTACATTTTTTGATTAAAACAGATTCTAATACATTGTTTATCTTGGGAAACATGGAACGAAAGCCATCCATTGTCAAGAAAACATCATTTATAGTCACTCATGCCTAGAAAAGCCTTATTACTCGGTTTAAATGCCTTTATAATCCCATTATTGAATTTATTTTGAACTTTTTTGACATTTTTTGATTAAACAGATTGTAATTGATTGTTTGCCTCGGGAAGCGTGGAGCAAAAGCCATCCATTGTCAAGAAAAGTTCATTTATAGTCACTCATGCCTAGAGAAGCCTTATTACTCGGTTTAAATGCCTTTATAATCCCATTATTGAATTTATTTTGATTTTTTTTTACAGTTTTTCATTAAATCAGATTGTAATAGATTGTTTATCTCGGGAAACATGGAACGAAAGCCATCCATTGTCAAGAAAAGATCATTTATAGTCACTCATGCCTAGAAAAGCCTTATTACTCGATTTAAATGCCCTTATAATCCCATTATTGAATTTATTTTGAATTATTTTTACATTTTTTTATTAAAACAGATTCTAATACATTGTTTATCTCGGGAAACATGGAACGAAAGCCATCCATTGTCAAGAAAACATCATTTATAGTCACTCATGCGTAGAAAAGCCTTATTACTCGGTTTAAATGCCTTTATAATCCCATTATTGAATTTATTTTGAACTTTTTTGACATTTTTTGATTAAACAGATTGTAATTGAATGTTTGCCTCGGGAAGCGTGGAGCAAAAGCCATCCATTGTCAAGAAAAGTTCATTTACAGTCACTCATGCCTAGAGAAGCCTTATTACTCGGTTTAAATGCCTTTATAATCCCATTATTGAATTTATTTTGATTTTTTTTTACAGTTTTTCATTAAATCAGATTGTAATAGATTGTTTATCTCGAGAAACATGGAACGAAAGCCATCCATTGTCAAGAAAAGATCATTTATAGTCACTCATGCCTAGAAAAGCCTTATTACTCGATTTAAATGCCCTTATAATCCCATTATCGAATTTATTTTGAATTATTTTTACATTTTTTTATTAAAACAGATTCTAATACATTGTTTATCTCGGGAAACATGGAACGAAAGCCATCCATTGTCAAGAAAACATCATTTATAGTCACTCATGCCTAGAAAAGCCTTATTACTCGGTTTAAATGCCTTTATAATCCCATTATTGAATTTATTTTGAACTTTTTTGACATTTTTTGATTAAAACAGATTGTAATTGATTGTTTGCCTCGGGAAACATAGAGCGAAAGCCATCCATTGTCAAGAAAAGTTCATTTATAGTCACTCATGCCTAGAAAAGCCTTATAACTCGGTTTAAATGCCCTTATAATCCCATTATTGAATTTATTTTGAATTGTTTTTACATTTTTTGATTAAAACAGATTGTAATTGATTGTTTGCCTCGGGAAACGTGGAGCAAAAGCCATCCATTGTTAAGAAAAGTTCATTTATAGTCACTCATGCCTAGAAAAGCCTTATTACTCGATTTAAATGCCTTTATCATCCCATTATTGAATTTATTTTGAATTGTTTTTACATTTTTTGATTAAAACATATTGTAATTGATTGTTTGCCTCGGGAAGCGTGGAGCAAAAGCCATCCATTGTCAAGAAAAGTTCATTTATAGTCACTCATGCCTAGAGAAGCCTTATTACTCGGTTTAAATGCCTTTATAATCCCATTATTGAATTTATTTTGATTTTTTTTTACAGTTTTTCATTAAATCAGATTGTAATAGATTGTTTATCTCGAGAAACATGGAACGAAAACCATCCATTGTCAAGAAAAGATCATTTATAGTCACTCATGCCTAGAAAAGCCTTATTACTCGATTTAAATGCCCTTATAATCCCATTATCGAATTTATTTTGAATTATTTTTACATTTTTTTATTAAAACAGATTCTAATACATTGTTTATCTCGGGAAACATGGAACGAAAGCCATCCATTGTCAAGAAAACATCATTTATAGTCACTCATGCCTAGAAAAGCCTTATTACTCGGTTTAAATGCCTTTATAATCCCATTATTGAATTTATTTTGAACTTTTTTGACATTTTTTGATTAAAACAGATTGTAATTGATTGTTTGCCTCGGGAAACATAGAGCGAAAGCCATCCATTGTCAAGAAAAGTTCATTTATAGTCACTCATGCCTAGAAAAGCCTTATAACTCGGTTTAAATGCCCTTATAATCCCATTATTGAATTTATTTTGAATTGTTTTTACATTTTTTGATTAAAACAGATTGTAATTGATTGTTTGCCTCGGGAAACGTGGAGCAAAAGCCATCCATTGTTAAGAAAAGTTCATTTATAGTCACTCATGCCTAGAAAAGCCTTATTACTCGATTTAAATGCCTTTATCATCCCATTATTGAATTTATTTTGAATTGTTTTTACATTTTCTGATTAAAACATATTGTAATTGATTGTTTGCCTCGGGAAGCGTGGAGCAAAAGCCATCCATTGTCAAGAAAAGTTCATTTATAGTCACTCATGCCTAGAGAAGCCTTATTACTCGGTTTAAATGCCTTTATAATCCCATTATTGAATTTATTTTGATTTTTTTTACAGTTTTTGATTAAAACAGATTGTAATAGATTGTTTATCTCGGGAAACATGGAACGAAAGCCATCCATTGTCAAGAAAAGATCATTTATAGTCACTCATGCCTAGAAAAGCCTTATTACTCGGTTTAAATGCTTTTATAATCCCATTATTGAATGTATTTTGAATTTTTTTTACATTTTTTGATTAAAACAGATTGTAATATATTGTTTATCTCGGGAAACATGGAACGAAAGCCATCCATTGTCAAGAAAACATCATTTATAGTCACTCATGCCTAGAAAAGCCTTATTACTCGGTTTAAATGCCTTTATAATCCCATTATTGAATTTATTTTGAATTATTTTTACATTTTTTTATTAAAACAGATTGTAATTGATTGTTTGCCTCGGGAAACGTGGAGCAAAAGCCATCCATTATCAAGAAAAGTTCATTTATAGTCACTCTTGCCTAGAAAAGCCTTATTACTCGGTTTAAATGCCCTTATAATCCCATTATTGAATTTATTTTGAATTATTTTTATATTTTTTTATTAAAACAGATTGTAATTGATTGTTTGCCTCGGGAAACGTGGAGCAAAAGCCATCCATTGTCAAGAAAAGTTCATTTATAGTCACTCATGCCTAGAAAAGCCTTATTACTCGATTTAAATGCCTTTATAATCCCATTATTGAATTTATTTTGGATTGTTTTTACATTTTTTGATTAAAACATATTGTAATTGATTGTTTGCCTCGAGAAACGTGGAGCAAAAGCCATCCATTGTCAAGAAAAGTTCATTTATAGTCACTCATGCCTAGAGAAGCCTTATTACTCGGTTTAAATGCCTTTATAATCCCATTATTGAATTTATTTTGATTTTTTTTTACAGTTTTTCATTAAATCAGATTGTAATAGATTGTTTATCTCGGGAAACATGGAACGAAAGCCATCCATTGTCAAGAAAAGATCATTTATAGTCACTCATGCCTAGAAAAGCCTTATTACTCGATTTAAATGCCTTTATAATCCCATTATTGAATTTATTTTGAATTGTTTTTACATTTTTTGATTAAAACATATTGTAATTGATTGTTTGCCTCGGGAAACGAGGAGCAAAAGCCATCCATTGTCAAGAAAAGTTCATTTATAGTCACTCATGCCTAGAAAAGCCATATTACTCGGTTTAAATGCCTTTATAATCCCATTATTGAATTTATTTTGAAGTTTTTTTACATTTTTTGATTAAAACAGATTCTAATACATTGTTTATCTTGGGAAACATGGAACGAAAGCCATCCATTGTCAAGAAAACATCATTTATAGTCACTCATGCCTAGAAAAGCCTTATTACTCGGTTTAAATGCCTTTATAATCCCATTATTGAATTTATTTTGAACTTTTTTGACATTTTTTGATTAAACAGATTGTAATTGATTGTTTGCCTCGGGAAGCGTGGAGCAAAAGCCATCCATTGTCAAGAAAAGTTCATTTATAGTCACTCATGCCTAGAGAAGCCTTATTACTCGGTTTAAATGCCTTTATAATCCCATTATTGAATTTATTTTGAACTTTTTTGACATTTTTTGATTAAAACAGATTGTAATTGATTGTTTGCCTCGGGAAACATAGAGCGAAAGCCATCCATTGTCAAGAAAAGTTCATTTATAGTCACTCATGCCTAGAAAAGCCTTATAACTCGGTTTAAATGCCCTTATAATCCCATTATTGAATTTATTTTGAATTGTTTTTACATTTTTTGATTAAAACAGATTGTAATTGATTGTTTGCCTCGGGAAACGTGGAGCAAAAGCCATCCATTGTTAAGAAAAGTTCATTTATAGTCACTCATGCCTAGAAAAGCCTTATTACTCGATTTAAATGCCTTTATCATCCCATTATTGAATTTATTTTGAATTGTTTTTACATTTTCTGATTAAAACATATTGTAATTGATTGTTTGCCTCGGGAAGCGTGGAGCAAAAGCCATCCATTGTCAAGAAAAGTTCATTTATAGTCACTCATGCCTAGAGAAGCCTTATTACTCGGTTTAAATGCCTTTATAATCCCATTATTGAATTTATTTTGATTTTTTTTACAGTTTTTGATTAAAACAGATTGTAATAGATTGTTTATCTCGGGAAACATGGAACGAAAGCCATCCATTGTCAAGAAAAGATCATTTATAGTCACTCATGCCTAGAAAAGCCTTATTACTCGGTTTAAATGCTTTTATAATCCCATTATTGAATGTATTTTGAATTTTTTTTACATTTTTTGATTAAAACAGATTGTAATATATTGTTTATCTCGGGAAACATGGAACGAAAGCCATCCATTGTCAAGAAAACATCATTTATAGTCACTCATGCCTAGAAAAGCCTTATTACTCGGTTTAAATGCCTTTATAATCCCATTATTGAATTTATTTTGAATTATTTTTACATTTTTTTATTAAAACAGATTGTAATTGATTGTTTGCCTCGGGAAACGTGGAGCAAAAGCCATCCATTATCAAGAAAAGTTCATTTATAGTCACTCTTGCCTAGAAAAGCCTTATTACTCGGTTTAAATGCCCTTATAATCCCATTATTGAATTTATTTTGAATTATTTTTATATTTTTTTATTAAAACAGATTGTAATTGATTGTTTGCCTCGGGAAACGTGGAGCAAAAGCCATCCATTGTCAAGAAAAGTTCATTTATAGTCACTCATGCCTAGAAAAGCCTTATTACTCGATTTAAATGCCTTTATAATCCCATTATTGAATTTATTTTGGATTGTTTTTACATTTTTTGATTAAAACATATTGTAATTGATTGTTTGCCTCGAGAAACGTGGAGCAAAAGCCATCCATTGTCAAGAAAAGTTCATTTATAGTCACTCATGCCTAGAGAAGCCTTATTACTCGGTTTAAATGCCTTTATAATCCCATTATTGAATTTATTTTGATTTTTTTTTACAGTTTTTCATTAAATCAGATTGTAATAGATTGTTTATCTCGGGAAACATGGAACGAAAGCCATCCATTGTCAAGAAAAGATCATTTATAGTCACTCATGCCTAGAAAAGCCTTATTACTCGATTTAAATGCCTTTATAATCCCATTATTGAATTTATTTTGAATTGTTTTTACATTTTTTGATTAAAACATATTGTAATTGATTGTTTGCCTCGGGAAACGAGGAGCAAAAGCCATCCATTGTCAAGAAAAGTTCATTTATAGTCACTCATGCCTAGAAAAGCCATATTACTCGGTTTAAATGCCTTTATAATCCCATTATTGAATTTATTTTGAAGTTTTTTTACATTTTTTGATTAAAACAGATTCTAATACATTGTTTATCTTGGGAAACATGGAACGAAAGCCATCCATTGTCAAGAAAACATCATTTATAGTCACTCATGCCTAGAAAAGCCTTATTACTCGGTTTAAATGCCTTTATAATCCCATTATTGAATTTATTTTGAACTTTTTTGACATTTTTTGATTAAAACAGATTGTAATTGATTGTTTGCCTCGGGAAACATAGAGCGAAAGCCATCCATTGTCAAGAAAAGTTCATTTATAGTCACTCATGCCTAGAAAAGCCTTATAACTCGGTTTAAATGCCCTTATAATCCCATTATTGAATTTATTTTGAATTGTTTTTACATTTTTTGATTAAAACAGATTGTAATTGATTGTTTGCCTCGGGAAACGTGGAGCAAAAGCCATCCATTGTTAAGAAAAGTTCATTTATAGTCACTCATGCCTAGAAAAGCCTTATTACTCGATTTAAATGCCTTTATCATCCCATTATTGAATTTATTTTGAATTGTTTTTACATTTTCTGATTAAAACATATTGTAATTGATTGTTTGCCTCGGGAAGCGTGGAGCAAAAGCCATCCATTGTCAAGAAAAGTTCATTTATAGTCACTCATGCCTAGAGAAGCCTTATTACTCGGTTTAAATGCCTTTATAATCCCATTATTGAATTTATTTTGATTTTTTTTACAGTTTTTGATTAAAACAGATTGTAATAGATTGTTTATCTCGGGAAACATGGAACGAAAGCCATCCATTGTCAAGAAAAGATCATTTATAGTCACTCATGCCTAGAAAAGCCTTATTACTCGGTTTAAATGCTTTTATAATCCCATTATTGAATGTATTTTGAATTTTTTTTACATTTTTTGATTAAAACAGATTGTAATATATTGTTTATCTCGGGAAACATGGAACGAAAGCCATCCATTGTCAAGAAAACATCATTTATAGTCACTCATGCCTAGAAAAGCCTTATTACTCGGTTTAAATGCCTTTATAATCCCATTATTGAATTTATTTTGAATTATTTTTACATTTTTTTATTAAAACAGATTGTAATTGATTGTTTGCCTCGGGAAACGTGGAGCAAAAGCCATCCATTATCAAGAAAAGTTCATTTATAGTCACTCTTGCCTAGAAAAGCCTTATTACTCGGTTTAAATGCCCTTATAATCCCATTATTGAATTTATTTTGAATTATTTTTATATTTTTTTATTAAAACAGATTGTAATTGATTGTTTGCCTCGGGAAACGTGGAGCAAAAGCCATCCATTGTCAAGAAAAGTTCATTTATAGTCACTCATGCCTAGAAAAGCCTTATTACTCGATTTAAATGCCTTTATAATCCCATTATTGAATTTATTTTGGATTGTTTTTACATTTTTTGATTAAAACATATTGTAATTGATTGTTTGCCTCGAGAAACGTGGAGCAAAAGCCATCCATTGTCAAGAAAAGTTCATTTATAGTCACTCATGCCTAGAGAAGCCTTATTACTCGGTTTAAATGCCTTTATAATCCCATTATTGAATTTATTTTGATTTTTTTTTACAGTTTTTCATTAAATCAGATTGTAATAGATTGTTTATCTCGGGAAACATGGAACGAAAGCCATCCATTGTCAAGAAAAGATCATTTATAGTCACTCATGCCTAGAAAAGCCTTATTACTCGATTTAAATGCCTTTATAATCCCATTATTGAATTTATTTTGAATTGTTTTTACATTTTTTGATTAAAACATATTGTAATTGATTGTTTGCCTCGGGAAACGAGGAGCAAAAGCCATCCATTGTCAAGAAAAGTTCATTTATAGTCACTCATGCCTAGAAAAGCCATATTACTCGGTTTAAATGCCTTTATAATCCCATTATTGAATTTATTTTGAAGTTTTTTTACATTTTTTGATTAAAACAGATTCTAATACATTGTTTATCTTGGGAAACATGGAACGAAAGCCATCCATTGTCAAGAAAACATCATTTATAGTCACTCATGCCTAGAAAAGCCTTATTACTCGGTTTAAATGCCTTTATAATCCCATTATTGAATTTATTTTGAACTTTTTTGACATTTTTTGATTAAACAGATTGTAATTGATTGTTTGCCTCGGGAAGCGTGGAGCAAAAGCCATCCATTGTCAAGAAAAGTTCATTTATAGTCACTCATGCCTAGAGAAGCCTTATTACTCGGTTTAAATGCCTTTATAATCCCATTATTGAATTTATTTTGATTTTTTTTTACAGTTTTTCATTAAATCAGATTGTAATAGATTGTTTATCTCGGGAAACATGGAACGAAAGCCATCCATTGTCAAGAAAAGATCATTTATAGTCACTCATGCCTAGAAAAGCCTTATTACTCGATTTAAATGCCCTTATAATCCCATTATTGAATTTATTTTGAATTATTTTTACATTTTTTTATTAAAACAGATTCTAATACATTGTTTATCTCGGGAAACATGGAACGAAAGCCATCCATTGTCAAGAAAACATCATTTATAGTCACTCATGCGTAGAAAAGCCTTATTACTCGGTTTAAATGCCTTTATAATCCCATTATTGAATTTATTTTGAACTTTTTTGACATTTTTTGATTAAACAGATTGTAATTGAATGTTTGCCTCGGGAAGCGTGGAGCAAAAGCCATCCATTGTCAAGAAAAGTTCATTTACAGTCACTCATGCCTAGAGAAGCCTTATTACTCGGTTTAAATGCCTTTATAATCCCATTATTGAATTTATTTTGATTTTTTTTTACAGTTTTTCATTAAATCAGATTGTAATAGATTGTTTATCTCGAGAAACATGGAACGAAAGCCATCCATTGTCAAGAAAAGATCATTTATAGTCACTCATGCCTAGAAAAGCCTTATTACTCGATTTAAATGCCCTTATAATCCCATTATCGAATTTATTTTGAATTATTTTTACATTTTTTTATTAAAACAGATTCTAATACATTGTTTATCTCGGGAAACATGGAACGAAAGCCATCCATTGTCAAGAAAACATCATTTATAGTCACTCATGCCTAGAAAAGCCTTATTACTCGGTTTAAATGCCTTTATAATCCCATTATTGAATTTATTTTGAACTTTTTTGACATTTTTTGATTAAAACAGATTGTAATTGATTGTTTGCCTCGGGAAACATAGAGCGAAAGCCATCCATTGTCAAGAAAAGTTCATTTATAGTCACTCATGCCTAGAAAAGCCTTATAACTCGGTTTAAATGCCCTTATAATCCCATTATTGAATTTATTTTGAATTGTTTTTACATTTTTTGATTAAAACAGATTGTAATTGATTGTTTGCCTCGGGAAACGTGGAGCAAAAGCCATCCATTGTTAAGAAAAGTTCATTTATAGTCACTCATGCCTAGAAAAGCCTTATTACTCGATTTAAATGCCCTTATAATCCCATTATTGAATTTATTTTGAATTGTTTTTACATTTTTTGATTAAAACAGATTGTAATTGATTGTTTGCCTCGGGAAACGTGGAGCAAAAGCCATCCATTGTTAAGAAAAGTTCATTTATAGTCACTCATGCCTAGAAAAGCCTTATTACTCGATTTAAATGCCTTTATCATCCCATTATTGAATTTATTTTGAATTGTTTTTACATTTTTTGATTAAAACATATTGTAATTGATTGTTTGCCTCGGGAAGCGTGGAGCAAAAGCCATCCATTGTCAAGAAAAGTTCATTTATAGTCACTCATGCCTAGAGAAGCCTTATTACTCGGTTTAAATGCCTTTATAATCCCATTATTGAATTTATTTTGATTTTTTTTTACAGTTTTTCATTAAATCAGATTGTAATAGATTGTTTATCTCGAGAAACATGGAACGAAAGCCATCCATTGTCAAGAAAAGATCATTTATAGTCACTCATGCCTAGAAAAGCCTTATTACTCGATTTAAATGCCCTTATAATCCCATTATCGAATTTATTTTGAATTATTTTTACATTTTTTTATTAAAACAGATTCTAATACATTGTTTATCTCGGGAAACATGGAACGAAAGCCATCCATTGTCAAGAAAAGATCATTTATAGTCACTCATGCCTAGAAAAGCCTTATTACTCGGTTTAAATGCCTTTATAATCCCATTATTGAATTTATTTTGAACTTTTTTGACATTTTTTGATTAAAACAGATTGTAATTGATTGTTTGCCTCGGGAAACATAGAGCGAAAGCCATCCATTGTCAAGAAAAGTTCATTTATAGTCACTCATGCCTAGAAAAGCCTTATAACTCGGTTTAAATGCCCTTATAATCCCATTATTGAATTTATTTTGAATTGTTTTTACATTTTTTGATTAAAACAGATTGTAATTGATTGTTTGCCTCGGGAAACGTGGAGCAAAAGCCATCCATTGTTAAGAAAAGTTCATTTATAGTCACTCATGCCTAGAAAAGCCTTATTACTCGATTTAAATGCCTTTATCATCCCATTATTGAATTTATTTTGAATTGTTTTTACATTTTTTGATTAAAACATATTGTAATTGATTGTTTGCCTCGGGAAGCGTGGAGCAAAAGCCATCCATTGTCAAGAAAAGTTCATTTATAGTCACTCATGCCTAGAGAAGCCTTATTACTCGGTTTAAATGCCTTTATAATCCCATTATTGAATTTATTTTGATTTTTTTTACAGTTTTTGATTAAAACAGATTGTAATAGATTGTTTATCTCGGGAAACATGGAACGAAAGCCATCCATTGTCAAGAAAAGATCATTTATAGTCACTCATGCCTAGAAAAGCCTTATTACTCGGTTTAAATGCTTTTATAATCCCATTATTGAATGTATTTTGAATTTTTTTTACATTTTTTGATTAAAACAGATTGTAATATATTGTTTATCTCGGGAAACATGGAACGAAAGCCATCCATTGTCAAGAAAACATCATTTATAGTCACTCATGCCTAGAAAAGCCTTATTACTCGGTTTAAATGCCTTTATAATCCCATTATTGAATTTATTTTGAATTATTTTTACATTTTTTTATTAAAACAGATTGTAATTGATTGTTTGCCTCGGGAAACGTGGAGCAAAAGCCATCCATTATCAAGAAAAGTTCATTTATAGTCACTCTTGCCTAGAAAAGCCTTATTACTCGGTTTAAATGCCCTTATAATCCCATTATTGAATTTATTTTGAATTATTTTTATATTTTTTTATTAAAACAGATTGTAATTGATTGTTTGCCTCGGGAAACGTGGAGCAAAAGCCATCCATTGTCAAGAAAAGTTCATTTATAGTCACTCATGCCTAGAAAAGCCTTATTACTCGATTTAAATGCCTTTATAATCCCATTATTGAATTTATTTTGGATTGTTTTTACATTTTTTGATTAAAACATATTGTAATTGATTGTTTGCCTCGAGAAACGTGGAGCAAAAGCCATCCATTGTCAAGAAAAGTTCATTTATAGTCACTCATGCCTAGAGAAGCCTTATTACTCGGTTTAAATGCCTTTATAATCCCATTATTGAATTTATTTTGATTTTTTTTTACAGTTTTTCAATAAATCAGATTGTAATAGATTGTTTATCTCGGGAAACATGGAACGAAAGCCATCCATTGTCAAGAAAAGATCATTTATAGTCACTCATGCCTAGAAAAGCCTTATTACTCGATTTAAATGCCTTTATAATCCCATTATTGAATTTATTTTGAATTGTTTTTACATTTTTTGATTAAAACATATTGTAATTGATTGTTTGCCTCGGGAAACGAGGAGCAAAAGCCATCCATTGTCAAGAAAAGTTCATTTATAGTCACTCATGCCTAGAAAAGCCATATTACTCGGTTTAAATGCCTTTATAATCCCATTATTGAATTTATTTTGAAGTTTTTTTACATTTTTTGATTAAAACAGATTCTAATACATTGTTTATCTTGGGAAACATGGAACGAAAGCCATCCATTGTCAAGAAAACATCATTTATAGTCACTCATGCCTAGAAAAGCCTTATTACTCGGTTTAAATGCCTTTATAATCCCATTATTGAATTTATTTTGAACTTTTTTGACATTTTTTGATTAAACAGATTGTAATTGATTGTTTGCCTCGGGAAGCGTGGAGCAAAAGCCATCCATTGTCAAGAAAAGTTCATTTATAGTCACTCATGCCTAGAGAAGCCTTATTACTCGGTTTAAATGCCTTTATAATCCCATTATTGAATTTATTTTGATTTTTTTTTACAGTTTTTCATTAAATCAGATTGTAATAGATTGTTTATCTCGGGAAACATGGAACGAAAGCCATCCATTGTCAAGAAAAGATCATTTATAGTCACTCATGCCTAGAAAAGCCTTATTACTCGGTTTAAATGCCTTTATAATCCCATTATTGAATTTATTTTGAACTTTTTTGACATTTTTTGATTAAAACAGATTGTAATTGATTGTTTGCCTCGGGAAACATAGAGCGAAAGCCATCCATTGTCAAGAAAAGTTCATTTATAGTCACTCATGCCTAGAAAAGCCTTATAACTCTGTTTAAATGCCCTTATAATCCCATTATTGAATTTATTTTGAATTGTTTTTACATTTTTTGATTAAAACAGATTGTAATTGATTGTTTGCCTCGGGAAACGTGGAGCAAAAGCCATCCATTGTTAAGAAAAGTTCATTTATAGTCACTCATGCCTAGAAAAGCCTTATTACTCGATTTAAATGCCTTTATCATCCCATTATTGAATTTATTTTGAATTGTTTTTACATTTTTTGATTAAAACATATTGTAATTGATTGTTTGCCTCGGGAAGCGTGGAGCAAAAGCCATCCATTGTCAAGAAAAGTTCATTTATAGTCACTCATGCCTAGAGAAGCCTTATTACTCGGTTTAAATGCCTTTATAATCCCATTATTGAATTTATTTTGATTTTTTTTACAGTTTTTGATTAAAACAGATTGTAATAGATTGTTTATCTCGGGAAACATGGAACGAAAGCCATCCATTGTCAAGAAAAGATCATTTATAGTCACTCATGCCTAGAAAAGCCTTATTACTCGGTTTAAATGCTTTTATAATCCCATTATTGAATGTATTTTGAATTTTTTTTACATTTTTTGATTAAAACAGATTGTAATATATTGTTTATCTCGGGAAACATGGAACGAAAGCCATCCATTGTCAAGAAAACATCATTTATAGTCACTCATGCCTAGAAAAGCCTTATTACTCGGTTTAAATGCCTTTATAATCCCATTATTGAATTTATTTTGAATTATTTTTACATTTTTTTATTAAAACAGATTGTAATTGATTGTTTGCCTCGGGAAACGTGGAGCAAAAGCCATCCATTATCAAGAAAAGTTCATTTATAGTCACTCTTGCCTAGAAAAGCCTTATTACTCGGTTTAAATGCCCTTATAATCCCATTATTGAATTTATTTTGAATTATTTTTATATTTTTTTATTAAAACAGATTGTAATTGATTGTTTGCCTCGGGAAACGTGGAGCAAAAGCCATCCATTGTCAAGAAAAGTTCATTTATAGTCACTCATGCCTAGAAAAGCCTTATTACTCGATTTAAATGCCTTTATAATCCCATTATTGAATTTATTTTGGATTGTTTTTACATTTTTTGATTAAAACATATTGTAATTGATTGTTTGCCTCGAGAAACGTGGAGCAAAAGCCATCCATTGTCAAGAAAAGTTCATTTATAGTCACTCATGCCTAGAGAAGCCTTATTACTCGGTTTAAATGCCTTTATAATCCCATTATTGAATTTATTTTGATTTTTTTTTACAGTTTTTCAATAAATCAGATTGTAATAGATTGTTTATCTCGGGAAACATGGAACGAAAGCCATCCATTGTCAAGAAAAGATCATTTATAGTCACTCATGCCTAGAAAAGCCTTATTACTCGATTTAAATGCCTTTATAATCCCATTATTGAATTTATTTTGAATTGTTTTTACATTTTTTGATTAAAACATATTGTAATTGATTGTTTGCCTCGGGAAACGAGGAGCAAAAGCCATCCATTGTCAAGAAAAGTTCATTTATAGTCACTCATGCCTAGAAAAGCCATATTACTCGGTTTAAATGCCTTTATAATCCCATTATTGAATTTATTTTGAAGTTTTTTTACATTTTTTGATTAAAACAGATTCTAATACATTGTTTATCTTGGGAAACATGGAACGAAAGCCATCCATTGTCAAGAAAACATCATTTATAGTCACTCATGCCTAGAAAAGCCTTATTACTCGGTTTAAATGCCTTTATAATCCCATTATTGAATTTATTTTGAACTTTTTTGACATTTTTTGATTAAACAGATTGTAATTGATTGTTTGCCTCGGGAAGCGTGGAGCAAAAGCCATCCATTGTCAAGAAAAGTTCATTTATAGTCACTCATGCCTAGAGAAGCCTTATTACTCGGTTTAAATGCCTTTATAATCCCATTATTGAATTTATTTTGATTTTTTTTTACAGTTTTTCATTAAATCAGATTGTAATAGATTGTTTATCTCGGGAAACATGGAACGAAAGCCATCCATTGTCAAGAAAAGATCATTTATAGTCACTCATGCCTAGAAAAGCCTTATTACTCGATTTAAATGCCCTTATAATCCCATTATTGAATTTATTTTGAATTATTTTTACATTTTTTTATTAAAACAGATTCTAATACATTGTTTATCTCGGGAAACATGGAACGAAAGCCATCCATTGTCAAGAAAACATCATTTATAGTCACTCATGCGTAGAAAAGCCTTATTACTCGGTTTAAATGCCTTTATAATCCCATTATTGAATTTATTTTGAACTTTTTTGACATTTTTTGATTAAACAGATTGTAATTGAATGTTTGCCTCGGGAAGCGTGGAGCAAAAGCCATCCATTGTCAAGAAAAGTTCATTTACAGTCACTCATGCCTAGAGAAGCCTTATTACTCGGTTTAAATGCCTTTATAATCCCATTATTGAATTTATTTTGATTTTTTTTTACAGTTTTTCATTAAATCAGATTGTAATAGATTGTTTATCTCGAGAAACATGGAACGAAAGCCATCCATTGTCAAGAAAAGATCATTTATAGTCACTCATGCCTAGAAAAGCCTTATTACTCGATTTAAATGCCCTTATAATCCCATTATCGAATTTATTTTGAATTATTTTTACATTTTTTTATTAAAACAGATTCTAATACATTGTTTATCTCGGGAAACATGGAACGAAAGCCATCCATTGTCAAGAAAACATCATTTATAGTCACTCATGCCTAGAAAAGCCTTATTACTCGGTTTAAATGCCTTTATAATCCCATTATTGAATTTATTTTGAACTTTTTTGACATTTTTTGATTAAAACAGATTGTAATTGATTGTTTGCCTCGGGAAACATAGAGCGAAAGCCATCCATTGTCAAGAAAAGTTCATTTATAGTCACTCATGCCTAGAAAAGCCTTATAACTCGGTTTAAATGCCCTTATAATCCCATTATTGAATTTATTTTGAATTGTTTTTACATTTTTTGATTAAAACAGATTGTAATTGATTGTTTGCCTCGGGAAACGTGGAGCAAAAGCCATCCATTGTTAAGAAAAGTTCATTTATAGTCACTCATGCCTAGAAAAGCCTTATTACTCGATTTAAATGCCCTTATAATCCCATTATTGAATTTATTTTGAATTGTTTTTACATTTTTTGATTAAAACAGATTGTAATTGATTGTTTGCCTCGGGAAACGTGGAGCAAAAGCCATCCATTGTTAAGAAAAGTTCATTTATAGTCACTCATGCCTAGAAAAGCCTTATTACTCGATTTAAATGCCTTTATCATCCCATTATTGAATTTATTTTGAATTGTTTTTACATTTTTTGATTAAAACATATTGTAATTGATTGTTTGCCTCGGGAAGCGTGGAGCAAAAGCCATCCATTGTCAAGAAAAGTTCATTTATAGTCACTCATGCCTAGAGAAGCCTTATTACTCGGTTTAAATGCCTTTATAATCCCATTATTGAATTTATTTTGATTTTTTTTTACAGTTTTTCATTAAATCAGATTGTAATAGATTGTTTATCTCGAGAAACATGGAACGAAAGCCATCCATTGTCAAGAAAAGATCATTTATAGTCACTCATGCCTAGAAAAGCCTTATTACTCGATTTAAATGCCTTTATAATCCCATTATTGAATTTATTTTGGATTGTTTTTACATTTTTTGATTAAAACATATTGTAATTGATTGTTTGCCTCGGGAAACGAGGAGCAAAAGCCATCCATTGTCAAGAAAAGTTCATTTATAGTCACTCATGCCTAGAAAAGCCATATTACTCGGTTTAAATGCCTTTATAATCCCATTATTGAATTTATTTTGAAGTTTTTTTACATTTTTTGATTAAAACAGATTCTAATACATTGTTTATCTTGGGAAACATGGAACGAAAGCCATCCATTGTCAAGAAAACATCATTTATAGTCACTCATGCCTAGAAAAGCCTTATTACTCGGTTTAAATGCCTTTATAATCCCATTATTGAATTTATTTTGAACTTTTTTGACATTTTTTGATTAAACAGATTGTAATTGATTGTTTGCCTCGGGAAGCGTGGAGCAAAAGCCATCCATTGTCAAGAAAAGTTCATTTATAGTCACTCATGCCTAGAAAAGCCTTATTACTCGATTTAAATGCCTTTATAATCCCATTATTGAATTTATTTTGAATTGTTTTTACATTTTTTGATTAAAACATATTGTAATTGATTGTTTGCCTCGGGAAACGAGGAGCAAAAGCCATCCATTGTCAAGAAAAGTTCATTTATAGTCACTCATGCCTAGAAAAGCCATATTACTCGGTTTAAATGCCTTTATAATCCCATTATTGAATTTATTTTGAAGTTTTTTTACATTTTTTGATTAAAACAGATTCTAATACATTGTTTATCTTGGGAAACATGGAACGAAAGCCATCCATTGTCAAGAAAACATCATTTATAGTCACTCATGCCTAGAAAAGCCTTATTACTCGGTTTAAATGCCTTTATAATCCCATTATTGAATTTATTTTGAACTTTTTTGACATTTTTTGATTAAACAGATTGTAATTGATTGTTTGCCTCGGGAAGCGTGGAGCAAAAGCCATCCATTGTCAAGAAAAGTTCATTTATAGTCACTCATGCCTAGAGAAGCCTTATTACTCGGTTTAAATGCCTTTATAATCCCATTATTGAATTTATTTTGATTTTTTTTTACAGTTTTTCATTAAATCAGATTGTAATAGATTGTTTATCTCGGGAAACATGGAACGAAAGCCATCCATTGTCAAGAAAAGATCATTTATAGTCACTCATGCCTAGAAAAGCCTTATTACTCGGTTTAAATGCCTTTATAATCCCATTATTGAATTTATTTTGAACTTTTTTGACATTTTTTGATTAAAACAGATTGTAATTGATTGTTTGCCTCGGGAAACATAGAGCGAAAGCCATCCATTGTCAAGAAAAGTTCATTTATAGTCACTCATGCCTAGAAAAGCCTTATAACTCTGTTTAAATGCCCTTATAATCCCATTATTGAATTTATTTTGAATTGTTTTTACATTTTTTGATTAAAACAGATTGTAATTGATTGTTTGCCTCGGGAAACGTGGAGCAAAAGCCATCCATTGTTAAGAAAAGTTCATTTATAGTCACTCATGCCTAGAAAAGCCTTATTACTCGATTTAAATGCCTTTATCATCCCATTATTGAATTTATTTTGAATTGTTTTTACATTTTTTGATTAAAACATATTGTAATTGATTGTTTGCCTCGGGAAGCGTGGAGCAAAAGCCATCCATTGTCAAGAAAAGTTCATTTATAGTCACTCATGCCTAGAGAAGCCTTATTACTCGGTTTAAATGCCTTTATAATCCCATTATTGAATTTATTTTGATTTTTTTTACAGTTTTTGATTAAAACAGATTGTAATAGATTGTTTATCTCGGGAAACATGGAACGAAAGCCATCCATTGTCAAGAAAAGATCATTTATAGTCACTCATGCCTAGAAAAGCCTTATTACTCGGTTTAAATGCTTTTATAATCCCATTATTGAATGTATTTTGAATTTTTTTTACATTTTTTGATTAAAACAGATTGTAATATATTGTTTATCTCGGGAAACATGGAACGAAAGCCATCCATTGTCAAGAAAACATCATTTATAGTCACTCATGCCTAGAAAAGCCTTATTACTCGGTTTAAATGCCTTTATAATCCCATTATTGAATTTATTTTGAATTATTTTTACATTTTTTTATTAAAACAGATTGTAATTGATTGTTTGCCTCGGGAAACGTGGAGCAAAAGCCATCCATTATCAAGAAAAGTTCATTTATAGTCACTCTTGCCTAGAAAAGCCTTATTACTCGGTTTAAATGCCCTTATAATCCCATTATTGAATTTATTTTGAATTATTTTTATATTTTTTTATTAAAACAGATTGTAATTGATTGTTTGCCTCGGGAAACGTGGAGCAAAAGCCATCCATTGTCAAGAAAAGTTCATTTATAGTCACTCATGCCTAGAAAAGCCTTATTACTCGATTTAAATGCCTTTATAATCCCATTATTGAATTTATTTTGGATTGTTTTTACATTTTTTGATTAAAACATATTGTAATTGATTGTTTGCCTCGAGAAACGTGGAGCAAAAGCCATCCATTGTCAAGAAAAGTTCATTTATAGTCACTCATGCCTAGAGAAGCCTTATTACTCGGTTTAAATGCCTTTATAATCCCATTATTGAATTTATTTTGATTTTTTTTTACAGTTTTTCAATAAATCAGATTGTAATAGATTGTTTATCTCGGGAAACATGGAACGAAAGCCATCCATTGTCAAGAAAAGATCATTTATAGTCACTCATGCCTAGAAAAGCCTTATTACTCGATTTAAATGCCTTTATAATCCCATTATTGAATTTATTTTGAATTGTTTTTACATTTTTTGATTAAAACATATTGTAATTGATTGTTTGCCTCGGGAAACGAGGAGCAAAAGCCATCCATTGTCAAGAAAAGTTCATTTATAGTCACTCATGCCTAGAAAAGCCATATTACTCGGTTTAAATGCCTTTATAATCCCATTATTGAATTTATTTTGAAGTTTTTTTACATTTTTTGATTAAAACAGATTCTAATACATTGTTTATCTTGGGAAACATGGAACGAAAGCCATCCATTGTCAAGAAAACATCATTTATAGTCACTCATGCCTAGAAAAGCCTTATTACTCGGTTTAAATGCCTTTATAATCCCATTATTGAATTTATTTTGAACTTTTTTGACATTTTTTGATTAAACAGATTGTAATTGATTGTTTGCCTCGGGAAGCGTGGAGCAAAAGCCATCCATTGTCAAGAAAAGTTCATTTATAGTCACTCATGCCTAGAGAAGCCTTATTACTCGGTTTAAATGCCTTTATAATCCCATTATTGAATTTATTTTGATTTTTTTTTACAGTTTTTCATTAAATCAGATTGTAATAGATTGTTTATCTCGGGAAACATGGAACGAAAGCCATCCATTGTCAAGAAAAGATCATTTATAGTCACTCATGCCTAGAAAAGCCTTATTACTCGATTTAAATGCCCTTATAATCCCATTATTGAATTTATTTTGAATTATTTTTACATTTTTTTATTAAAACAGATTCTAATACATTGTTTATCTCGGGAAACATGGAACGAAAGCCATCCATTGTCAAGAAAACATCATTTATAGTCACTCATGCGTAGAAAAGCCTTATTACTCGGTTTAAATGCCTTTATAATCCCATTATTGAATTTATTTTGAACTTTTTTGACATTTTTTGATTAAACAGATTGTAATTGAATGTTTGCCTCGGGAAGCGTGGAGCAAAAGCCATCCATTGTCAAGAAAAGTTCATTTACAGTCACTCATGCCTAGAGAAGCCTTATTACTCGGTTTAAATGCCTTTATAATCCCATTATTGAATTTATTTTGATTTTTTTTTACAGTTTTTCATTAAATCAGATTGTAATAGATTGTTTATCTCGAGAAACATGGAACGAAAGCCATCCATTGTCAAGAAAAGATCATTTATAGTCACTCATGCCTAGAAAAGCCTTATTACTCGATTTAAATGCCCTTATAATCCCATTATCGAATTTATTTTGAATTATTTTTACATTTTTTTATTAAAACAGATTCTAATACATTGTTTATCTCGGGAAACATGGAACGAAAGCCATCCATTGTCAAGAAAACATCATTTATAGTCACTCATGCCTAGAAAAGCCTTATTACTCGGTTTAAATGCCTTTATAATCCCATTATTGAATTTATTTTGAACTTTTTTGACATTTTTTGATTAAAACAGATTGTAATTGATTGTTTGCCTCGGGAAACATAGAGCGAAAGCCATCCATTGTCAAGAAAAGTTCATTTATAGTCACTCATGCCTAGAAAAGCCTTATAACTCGGTTTAAATGCCCTTATAATCCCATTATTGAATTTATTTTGAATTGTTTTTACATTTTTTGATTAAAACAGATTGTAATTGATTGTTTGCCTCGGGAAACGTGGAGCAAAAGCCATCCATTGTTAAGAAAAGTTCATTTATAGTCACTCATGCCTAGAAAAGCCTTATTACTCGATTTAAATGCCCTTATAATCCCATTATTGAATTTATTTTGAATTGTTTTTACATTTTTTGATTAAAACAGATTGTAATTGATTGTTTGCCTCGGGAAACGTGGAGCAAAAGCCATCCATTGTTAAGAAAAGTTCATTTATAGTCACTCATGCCTAGAAAAGCCTTATTACTCGATTTAAATGCCTTTATCATCCCATTATTGAATTTATTTTGAATTGTTTTTACATTTTTTGATTAAAACATATTGTAATTGATTGTTTGCCTCGGGAAGCGTGGAGCAAAAGCCATCCATTGTCAAGAAAAGTTCATTTATAGTCACTCATGCCTAGAGAAGCCTTATTACTCGGTTTAAATGCCTTTATAATCCCATTATTGAATTTATTTTGATTTTTTTTTACAGTTTTTCATTAAATCAGATTGTAATAGATTGTTTATCTCGAGAAACATGGAACGAAAGCCATCCATTGTCAAGAAAAGATCATTTATAGTCACTCATGCCTAGAAAAGCCTTATTACTCGATTTAAATGCCCTTATAATCCCATTATCGAATTTATTTTGAATTATTTTTACATTTTTTTATTAAAACAGATTCTAATACATTGTTTATCTCGGGAAACATGGAACGAAAGCCATCCATTGTCAAGAAAAGATCATTTATAGTCACTCATGCCTAGAAAAGCCTTATTACTCGGTTTAAATGCCTTTATAATCCCATTATTGAATTTATTTTGAACTTTTTTGACATTTTTTGATTAAAACAGATTGTAATTGATTGTTTGCCTCGGGAAACATAGAGCGAAAGCCATCCATTGTCAAGAAAAGTTCATTTATAGTCACTCATGCCTAGAAAAGCCTTATAACTCGGTTTAAATGCCCTTATAATCCCATTATTGAATATATTTTGAATTGTTTTTACATTTTTTGATTAAAACAGATTGTAATTGATTGTTTGCCTCGGGAAACGTGGAGCAAAAGCCATCCATTGTTAAGAAAAGTTCATTTATAGTCACTCATGCCTAGAAAAGCCTTATTACTCGATTTAAATGCCTTTATCATCCCATTATTGAATTTATTTTGAATTGTTTTTACATTTTTTGATTAAAACATATTGTAATTGATTGTTTGCCTCGGGAAGCGTGGAGCAAAAGCCATCCATTGTCAAGAAAAGTTCATTTATAGTCACTCATGCCTAGAGAAGCCTTATTACTCGGTTTAAATGCCTTTATAATCCCATTATTGAATTTATTTTGATTTTTTTTACAGTTTTTGATTAAAACAGATTGTAATAGATTGTTTATCTCGGGAAACATGGAACGAAAGCCATCCATTGTCAAGAAAAGATCATTTATAGTCACTCATGCCTAGAAAAGCCTTATTACTCGGTTTAAATGCTTTTATAATCCCATTATTGAATGTATTTTGAATTTTTTTTACATTTTTTGATTAAAACAGATTGTAATATATTGTTTATCTCGGGAAACATGGAACGAAAGCCATCCATTGTCAAGAAAACATCATTTATAGTCACTCATGCCTAGAAAAGCCTTATTACTCGGTTTAAATGCCTTTATAATCCCATTATTGAATTTATTTTGAATTATTTTTACATTTTTTTATTAAAACAGATTGTAATTGATTGTTTGCCTCGGGAAACGTGGAGCAAAAGCCATCCATTATCAAGAAAAGTTCATTTATAGTCACTCTTGCCTAGAAAAGCCTTATTACTCGGTTTAAATGCCCTTATAATCCCATTATTGAATTTATTTTGAATTATTTTTATATTTTTTTATTAAAACAGATTGTAATTGATTGTTTGCCTCGGGAAACGTGGAGCAAAAGCCATCCATTGTCAAGAAAAGTTCATTTATAGTCACTCATGCCTAGAAAAGCCTTATTACTCGATTTAAATGCCTTTATAATCCCATTATTGAATTTATTTTGGATTGTTTTTACATTTTTTGATTAAAACATATTGTAATTGATTGTTTGCCTCGAGAAACGTGGAGCAAAAGCCATCCATTGTCAAGAAAAGTTCATTTATAGTCACTCATGCCTAGAGAAGCCTTATTACTCGGTTTAAATGCCTTTATAATCCCATTATTGAATTTATTTTGATTTTTTTTTACAGTTTTTCAATAAATCAGATTGTAATAGATTGTTTATCTCGGGAAACATGGAACGAAAGCCATCCATTGTCAAGAAAAGATCATTTATAGTCACTCATGCCTAGAAAAGCCTTATTACTCGATTTAAATGCCTTTATAATCCCATTATTGAATTTATTTTGAATTGTTTTTACATTTTTTGATTAAAACATATTGTAATTGATTGTTTGCCTCGGGAAACGAGGAGCAAAAGCCATCCATTGTCAAGAAAAGTTCATTTATAGTCACTCATGCCTAGAAAAGCCATATTACTCGGTTTAAATGCCTTTATAATCCCATTATTGAATTTATTTTGAAGTTTTTTTACATTTTTTGATTAAAACAGATTCTAATACATTGTTTATCTTGGGAAACATGGAACGAAAGCCATCCATTGTCAAGAAAACATCATTTATAGTCACTCATGCCTAGAAAAGCCTTATTACTCGGTTTAAATGCCTTTATAATCCCATTATTGAATTTATTTTGAACTTTTTTGACATTTTTTGATTAAACAGATTGTAATTGATTGTTTGCCTCGGGAAGCGTGGAGCAAAAGCCATCCATTGTCAAGAAAAGTTCATTTATAGTCACTCATGCCTAGAGAAGCCTTATTACTCGGTTTAAATGCCTTTATAATCCCATTATTGAATTTATTTTGATTTTTTTTTACAGTTTTTCATTAAATCAGATTGTAATAGATTGTTTATCTCGGGAAACATGGAACGAAAGCCATCCATTGTCAAGAAAAGATCATTTATAGTCACTCATGCCTAGAAAAGCCTTATTACTCGGTTTAAATGCCTTTATAATCCCATTATTGAATTTATTTTGAACTTTTTTGACATTTTTTGATTAAAACAGATTGTAATTGATTGTTTGCCTCGGGAAACATAGAGCGAAAGCCATCCATTGTCAAGAAAAGTTCATTTATAGTCACTCATGCCTAGAAAAGCCTTATAACTCTGTTTAAATGCCCTTATAATCCCATTATTGAATTTATTTTGATTTTTTTTTACAGTTTTTCAATAAATCAGATTGTAATAGATTGTTTATCTCGGGAAACATGGAACGAAAGCCATCCATTGTCAAGAAAAGATCATTTATAGTCACTCATGCCTAGAAAAGCCTTATTACTCGATTTAAATGCCTTTATAATCCCATTATTGAATTTATTTTGGATTGTTTTTACATTTTTTGATTAAAACATATTGTAATTGATTGTTTGCCTCGGGAAACGAGGAGCAAAAGCCATCCATTGTCAAGAAAAGATCATTTATAGTCACTCATGCCTAGAAAAGCCTTATTACTCGATTTAAATGCCTTTATAATCCCATTATTGAATTTATTTTGGATTGTTTTTACATTTTTTGATTAAAACATATTGTAATTGATTGTTTGCCTCGAGAAACGTGGAGCAAAAGCCATCCATTGTCAAGAAAAGTTCATTTATAGTCACTCATGCCTAGAGAAGCCTTATTACTCGGTTTAAATGCCTTTATAATCCCATTATTGAATTTATTTTGATTTTTTTTTACAGTTTTTCAATAAATCAGATTGTAATAGATTGTTTATCTCGGGAAACATGGAACGAAAGCCATCCATTGTCAAGAAAAGATCATTTATAGTCACTCATGCCTAGAAAAGCCTTATTACTCGATTTAAATGCCTTTATAATCCCATTATTGAATTTATTTTGAATTGTTTTTACATTTTTTGATTAAAACATATTGTAATTGATTGTTTGCCTCGGGAAACGAGGAGCAAAAGCCATCCATTGTCAAGAAAAGTTCATTTATAGTCACTCATGCCTAGAAAAGCCATATTACTCGGTTTAAATGCCTTTATAATCCCATTATTGAATTTATTTTGAAGTTTTTTTACATTTTTTGATTAAAACAGATTCTAATACATTGTTTATCTTGGGAAACATGGAACGAAAGCCATCCATTGTCAAGAAAACATCATTTATAGTCACTCATGCCTAGAAAAGCCTTATTACTCGGTTTAAATGCCTTTATAATCCCATTATTGAATTTATTTTGAACTTTTTTGACATTTTTTGATTAAACAGATTGTAATTGATTGTTTGCCTCGGGAAGCGTGGAGCAAAAGCCATCCATTGTCAAGAAAAGTTCATTTATAGTCACTCATGCCTAGAGAAGCCTTATTACTCGGTTTAAATGCCTTTATAATCCCATTATTGAATTTATTTTGATTTTTTTTTACAGTTTTTCATTAAATCAGATTGTAATAGATTGTTTATCTCGGGAAACATGGAACGAAAGCCATCCATTGTCAAGAAAAGATCATTTATAGTCACTCATGCCTAGAAAAGCCTTATTACTCGGTTTAAATGCCTTTATAATCCCATTATTGAATTTATTTTGAACTTTTTTGACATTTTTTGATTAAAACAGATTGTAATTGATTGTTTGCCTCGGGAAACATAGAGCGAAAGCCATCCATTGTCAAGAAAAGTTCATTTATAGTCACTCATGCCTAGAAAAGCCTTATAACTCTGTTTAAATGCCCTTATAATCCCATTATTGAATTTATTTTGAATTGTTTTTACATTTTTTGATTAAAACAGATTGTAATTGATTGTTTGCCTCGGGAAACGAGGAGCAAAAGCCATCCATTGTCAAGAAAAGTTCATTTATAGTCACTCATGCCTAGAAAAGCCATATTACTCGATTTAAATGCCTTTATAATCCCATTATTGAATTTATTTTGGATTGTTTTTACATTTTTTGATTAAAACATATTGTAATTGATTGTTTGCCTCGAGAAACGTGGAGCAAAAGCCATCCATTGTCAAGAAAAGTTCATTTATAGTCACTCATGCCTAGAGAAGCCTTATTACTCGGTTTAAATGCCTTTATAATCCCATTATTGAATTTATTTTGATTTTTTTTTACAGTTTTTCAATAAATCAGATTGTAATAGATTGTTTATCTCGGGAAACATGGAACGAAAGCCATCCATTGTCAAGAAAAGATCATTTATAGTCACTCATGCCTAGAAAAGCCTTATTACTCGATTTAAATGCCTTTATAATCCCATTATTGAATTTATTTTGGATTGTTTTTACATTTTTTGATTAAAACATATTGTAATTGATTGTTTGCCTCGGGAAACGAGGAGCAAAAGCCATCCATTGTCAAGAAAAGATCATTTATAGTCACTCATGCCTAGAAAAGCCTTATTACTCGATTTAAATGCCTTTATAATCCCATTATTGAATTTATTTTGGATTGTTTTTACATTTTTTGATTAAAACATATTGTAATTGATTGTTTGCCTCGAGAAACGTGGAGCAAAAGCCATCCATTGTCAAGAAAAGTTCATTTATAGTCACTCATGCCTAGAGAAGCCTTATTACTCGGTTTAAATGCCTTTATAATCCCATTATTGAATTTATTTTGATTTTTTTTTACAGTTTTTCAATAAATCAGATTGTAATAGATTGTTTATCTCGGGAAACATGGAACGAAAGCCATCCATTGTCAAGAAAAGATCATTTATAGTCACTCATGCCTAGAAAAGCCTTATTACTCGATTTAAATGCCTTTATAATCCCATTATTGAATTTATTTTGAATTGTTTTTACATTTTTTGATTAAAACATATTGTAATTGATTGTTTGCCTCGGGAAACGAGGAGCAAAAGCCATCCATTGTCAAGAAAAGTTCATTTATAGTCACTCATGCCTAGAAAAGCCATATTACTCGGTTTAAATGCCTTTATAATCCCATTATTGAATTTATTTTGAAGTTTTTTTACATTTTTTGATTAAAACAGATTCTAATACATTGTTTATCTTGGGAAACATGGAACGAAAGCCATCCATTGTCAAGAAAACATCATTTATAGTCACTCATGCCTAGAAAAGCCTTATTACTCGGTTTAAATGCCTTTATAATCCCATTATTGAATTTATTTTGAACTTTTTTGACATTTTTTGATTAAACAGATTGTAATTGATTGTTTGCCTCGGGAAGCGTGGAGCAAAAGCCATCCATTGTCAAGAAAAGTTCATTTATAGTCACTCATGCCTAGAGAAGCCTTATTACTCGGTTTAAATGCCTTTATAATCCCATTATTGAATTTATTTTGATTTTTTTTTACAGTTTTTCATTAAATCAGATTGTAATAGATTGTTTATCTCGGGAAACATGGAACGAAAGCCATCCATTGTCAAGAAAAGATCATTTATAGTCACTCATGCCTAGAAAAGCCTTATTACTCGGTTTAAATGCCTTTATAATACCATTATTGAATTTATTTTGAACTTTTTTGACATTTTTTGATTAAAACAGATTGTAATTGATTGTTTGCCTCGGGAAACATAGAGCGAAAGCCATCCATTGTCAAGAAAAGTTCATTTATAGTCACTCATGCCTAGAAAAGCCTTATAACTCTGTTTAAATGCCCTTATAATCCCATTATTGAATTTATTTTGAATTGTTTTTACATTTTTTGATTAAAACAGATTGTAATTGATTGTTTGCCTCGGGAAACGTGGAGCAAAAGCCATCCATTGTTAAGAAAAGTTCATTTATAGTCACTCATGCCTAGAAAAGCCTTATTACTCGATTTAAATGCCTTTATCATCCCATTATTGAATTTATTTTGAATTGTTTTTACATTTTTTGATTAAAACATATTGTAATTGATTGTTTGCCTCGGGAAGCGTGGAGCAAAAGCCATCCATTGTCAAGAAAAGTTCATTTATAGTCACTCATGCCTAGAGAAGCCTTATTACTCGGTTTAAATGCCTTTATAATCCCATTATTGAATTTATTTTGATTTTTTTTACAGTTTTTGATTAAAACAGATTGTAATAGATTGTTTATCTCGGGAAACATGGAACGAAAGCCATCCATTGTCAAGAAAAGATCATTTATAGTCACTCATGCCTAGAAAAGCCTTATTACTCGGTTTAAATGCTTTTATAATCCCATTATTGAATGTATTTTGAATTTTTTTTACATTTTTTGATTAAAACAGATTGTAATATATTGTTTATCTCGGGAAACATGGAACGAAAGCCATCCATTGTCAAGAAAACATCATTTATAGTCACTCATGCCTAGAAAAGCCTTATTACTCGGTTTAAATGCCTTTATAATCCCATTATTGAATTTATTTTGAATTATTTTTACATTTTTTTATTAAAACAGATTGTAATTGATTGTTTGCCTCGGGAAACGTGGAGCAAAAGCCATCCATTATCAAGAAAAGTTCATTTATAGTCACTCTTGCCTAGAAAAGCCTTATTACTCGGTTTAAATGCCCTTATAATCCCATTATTGAATTTATTTTGAATTATTTTTATATTTTTTTATTAAAACAGATTGTAATTGATTGTTTGCCTCGGGAAACGTGGAGCAAAAGCCATCCATTGTCAAGAAAAGTTCATTTATAGTCACTCATGCCTAGAAAAGCCTTATTACTCGATTTAAATGCCTTTATAATCCCATTATTGAATTTATTTTGGATTGTTTTTACATTTTTTGATTAAAACATATTGTAATTGATTGTTTGCCTCGAGAAACGTGGAGCAAAAGCCATCCATTGTCAAGAAAAGTTCATTTATAGTCACTCATGCCTAGAGAAGCCTTATTACTCGGTTTAAATGCCTTTATAATCCCATTATTGAATTTATTTTGATTTTTTTTTACAGTTTTTCAATAAATCAGATTGTAATAGATTGTTTATCTCGGGAAACATGGAACGAAAGCCATCCATTGTCAAGAAAAGATCATTTATAGTCACTCATGCCTAGAAAAGCCTTATTACTCGATTTAAATGCCTTTATAATCCCATTATTGAATTTATTTTGAATTGTTTTTACATTTTTTGATTAAAACATATTGTAATTGATTGTTTGCCTCGGGAAACGAGGAGCAAAAGCCATCCATTGTCAAGAAAAGTTCATTTATAGTCACTCATGCCTAGAAAAGCCATATTACTCGGTTTAAATGCCTTTATAATCCCATTATTGAATTTATTTTGAAGTTTTTTTACATTTTTTGATTAAAACAGATTCTAATACATTGTTTATCTTGGGAAACATGGAACGAAAGCCATCCATTGTCAAGAAAACATCATTTATAGTCACTCATGCCTAGAAAAGCCTTATTACTCGGTTTAAATGCCTTTATAATCCCATTATTGAATTTATTTTGAACTTTTTTGACATTTTTTGATTAAACAGATTGTAATTGATTGTTTGCCTCGGGAAGCGTGGAGCAAAAGCCATCCATTGTCAAGAAAAGTTCATTTATAGTCACTCATGCCTAGAGAAGCCTTATTACTCGGTTTAAATGCCTTTATAATCCCATTATTGAATTTATTTTGATTTTTTTTTACAGTTTTTCATTAAATCAGATTGTAATAGATTGTTTATCTCGGGAAACATGGAACGAAAGCCATCCATTGTCAAGAAAAGATCATTTATAGTCACTCATGCCTAGAAAAGCCTTATTACTCGATTTAAATGCCCTTATAATCCCATTATTGAATTTATTTTGAATTATTTTTACATTTTTTTATTAAAACAGATTCTAATACATTGTTTATCTCGGGAAACATGGAACGAAAGCCATCCATTGTCAAGAAAACATCATTTATAGTCACTCATGCGTAGAAAAGCCTTATTACTCGGTTTAAATGCCTTTATAATCCCATTATTGAATTTATTTTGAACTTTTTTGACATTTTTTGATTAAACAGATTGTAATTGAATGTTTGCCTCGGGAAGCGTGGAGCAAAAGCCATCCATTGTCAAGAAAAGTTCATTTACAGTCACTCATGCCTAGAGAAGCCTTATTACTCGGTTTAAATGCCTTTATAATCCCATTATTGAATTTATTTTGATTTTTTTTTACAGTTTTTCATTAAATCAGATTGTAATAGATTGTTTATCTCGAGAAACATGGAACGAAAGCCATCCATTGTCAAGAAAAGATCATTTATAGTCACTCATGCCTAGAAAAGCCTTATTACTCGATTTAAATGCCCTTATAATCCCATTATCGAATTTATTTTGAATTATTTTTACATTTTTTTATTAAAACAGATTCTAATACATTGTTTATCTCGGGAAACATGGAACGAAAGCCATCCATTGTCAAGAAAACATCATTTATAGTCACTCATGCCTAGAAAAGCCTTATTACTCGGTTTAAATGCCTTTATAATCCCATTATTGAATTTATTTTGAACTTTTTTGACATTTTTTGATTAAAACAGATTGTAATTGATTGTTTGCCTCGGGAAACATAGAGCGAAAGCCATCCATTGTCAAGAAAAGTTCATTTATAGTCACTCATGCCTAGAAAAGCCTTATAACTCGGTTTAAATGCCCTTATAATCCCATTATTGAATTTATTTTGAATTGTTTTTACATTTTTTGATTAAAACAGATTGTAATTGATTGTTTGCCTCGGGAAACGTGGAGCAAAAGCCATCCATTGTTAAGAAAAGTTCATTTATAGTCACTCATGCCTAGAAAAGCCTTATTACTCGATTTAAATGCCCTTATAATCCCATTATTGAATTTATTTTGAATTGTTTTTACATTTTTTGATTAAAACAGATTGTAATTGATTGTTTGCCTCGGGAAACGTGGAGCAAAAGCCATCCATTGTTAAGAAAAGTTCATTTATAGTCACTCATGCCTAGAAAAGCCTTATTACTCGATTTAAATGCCTTTATCATCCCATTATTGAATTTATTTTGAATTGTTTTTACATTTTTTGATTAAAACATATTGTAATTGATTGTTTGCCTCGGGAAGCGTGGAGCAAAAGCCATCCATTGTCAAGAAAAGTTCATTTATAGTCACTCATGCCTAGAGAAGCCTTATTACTCGGTTTAAATGCCTTTATAATCCCATTATTGAATTTATTTTGATTTTTTTTTACAGTTTTTCATTAAATCAGATTGTAATAGATTGTTTATCTCGAGAAACATGGAACGAAAGCCATCCATTGTCAAGAAAAGATCATTTATAGTCACTCATGCCTAGAAAAGCCTTATTACTCGATTTAAATGCCCTTATAATCCCATTATCGAATTTATTTTGAATTATTTTTACATTTTTTTATTAAAACAGATTCTAATACATTGTTTATCTCGGGAAACATGGAACGAAAGCCATCCATTGTCAAGAAAAGATCATTTATAGTCACTCATGCCTAGAAAAGCCTTATTACTCGGTTTAAATGCCTTTATAATCCCATTATTGAATTTATTTTGAACTTTTTTGACATTTTTTGATTAAAACAGATTGTAATTGATTGTTTGCCTCGGGAAACATAGAGCGAAAGCCATCCATTGTCAAGAAAAGTTCATTTATAGTCACTCATGCCTAGAAAAGCCTTATAACTCGGTTTAAATGCCCTTATAATCCCATTATTGAATATATTTTGAATTGTTTTTACATTTTTTGATTAAAACAGATTGTAATTGATTGTTTGCCTCGGGAAACGTGGAGCAAAAGCCATCCATTGTTAAGAAAAGTTCATTTATAGTCACTCATGCCTAGAAAAGCCTTATTACTCGATTTAAATGCCTTTATCATCCCATTATTGAATTTATTTTGAATTGTTTTTACATTTTTTGATTAAAACATATTGTAATTGATTGTTTGCCTCGGGAAGCGTGGAGCAAAAGCCATCCATTGTCAAGAAAAGTTCATTTATAGTCACTCATGCCTAGAGAAGCCTTATTACTCGGTTTAAATGCCTTTATAATCCCATTATTGAATTTATTTTGATTTTTTTTACAGTTTTTGATTAAAACAGATTGTAATAGATTGTTTATCTCGGGAAACATGGAACGAAAGCCATCCATTGTCAAGAAAAGATCATTTATAGTCACTCATGCCTAGAAAAGCCTTATTACTCGGTTTAAATGCTTTTATAATCCCATTATTGAATGTATTTTGAATTTTTTTTACATTTTTTGATTAAAACAGATTGTAATATATTGTTTATCTCGGGAAACATGGAACGAAAGCCATCCATTGTCAAGAAAACATCATTTATAGTCACTCATGCCTAGAAAAGCCTTATTACTCGGTTTAAATGCCTTTATAATCCCATTATTGAATTTATTTTGAATTATTTTTACATTTTTTTATTAAAACAGATTGTAATTGATTGTTTGCCTCGGGAAACGTGGAGCAAAAGCCATCCATTATCAAGAAAAGTTCATTTATAGTCACTCTTGCCTAGAAAAGCCTTATTACTCGGTTTAAATGCCCTTATAATCCCATTATTGAATTTATTTTGAATTATTTTTATATTTTTTTATTAAAACAGATTGTAATTGATTGTTTGCCTCGGGAAACGTGGAGCAAAAGCCATCCATTGTCAAGAAAAGTTCATTTATAGTCACTCATGCCTAGAAAAGCCTTATTACTCGATTTAAATGCCTTTATAATCCCATTATTGAATTTATTTTGGATTGTTTTTACATTTTTTGATTAAAACATATTGTAATTGATTGTTTGCCTCGAGAAACGTGGAGCAAAAGCCATCCATTGTCAAGAAAAGTTCATTTATAGTCACTCATGCCTAGAGAAGCCTTATTACTCGGTTTAAATGCCTTTATAATCCCATTATTGAATTTATTTTGATTTTTTTTTACAGTTTTTCAATAAATCAGATTGTAATAGATTGTTTATCTCGGGAAACATGGAACGAAAGCCATCCATTGTCAAGAAAAGATCATTTATAGTCACTCATGCCTAGAAAAGCCTTATTACTCGATTTAAATGCCTTTATAATCCCATTATTGAATTTATTTTGAATTGTTTTTACATTTTTTGATTAAAACATATTGTAATTGATTGTTTGCCTCGGGAAACGAGGAGCAAAAGCCATCCATTGTCAAGAAAAGTTCATTTATAGTCACTCATGCCTAGAAAAGCCATATTACTCGGTTTAAATGCCTTTATAATCCCATTATTGAATTTATTTTGAAGTTTTTTTACATTTTTTGATTAAAACAGATTCTAATACATTGTTTATCTTGGGAAACATGGAACGAAAGCCATCCATTGTCAAGAAAACATCATTTATAGTCACTCATGCCTAGAAAAGCCTTATTACTCGGTTTAAATGCCTTTATAATCCCATTATTGAATTTATTTTGAACTTTTTTGACATTTTTTGATTAAACAGATTGTAATTGATTGTTTGCCTCGGGAAGCGTGGAGCAAAAGCCATCCATTGTCAAGAAAAGTTCATTTATAGTCACTCATGCCTAGAGAAGCCTTATTACTCGGTTTAAATGCCTTTATAATCCCATTATTGAATTTATTTTGATTTTTTTTTACAGTTTTTCATTAAATCAGATTGTAATAGATTGTTTATCTCGGGAAACATGGAACGAAAGCCATCCATTGTCAAGAAAAGATCATTTATAGTCACTCATGCCTAGAAAAGCCTTATTACTCGGTTTAAATGCCTTTATAATCCCATTATTGAATTTATTTTGAACTTTTTTGACATTTTTTGATTAAAACAGATTGTAATTGATTGTTTGCCTCGGGAAACATAGAGCGAAAGCCATCCATTGTCAAGAAAAGTTCATTTATAGTCACTCATGCCTAGAAAAGCCTTATAACTCTGTTTAAATGCCCTTATAATCCCATTATTGAATTTATTTTGAATTGTTTTTACATTTTTTGATTAAAACAGATTGTAATTGATTGTTTGCCTCGGGAAACGTGGAGCAAAAGCCATCCATTGTTAAGAAAAGTTCATTTATAGTCACTCATGCCTAGAAAAGCCTTATTACTCGATTTAAATGCCTTTATCATCCCATTATTGAATTTATTTTGAATTGTTTTTACATTTTTTGATTAAAACATATTGTAATTGATTGTTTGCCTCGGGAAGCGTGGAGCAAAAGCCATCCATTGTCAAGAAAAGTTCATTTATAGTCACTCATGCCTAGAGAAGCCTTATTACTCGGTTTAAATGCCTTTATAATCCCATTATTGAATTTATTTTGATTTTTTTTACAGTTTTTGATTAAAACAGATTGTAATAGATTGTTTATCTCGGGAAACATGGAACGAAAGCCATCCATTGTCAAGAAAAGATCATTTATAGTCACTCATGCCTAGAAAAGCCTTATTACTCGGTTTAAATGCTTTTATAATCCCATTATTGAATGTATTTTGAATTTTTTTTACATTTTTTGATTAAAACAGATTGTAATATATTGTTTATCTCGGGAAACATGGAACGAAAGCCATCCATTGTCAAGAAAACATCATTTATAGTCACTCATGCCTAGAAAAGCCTTATTACTCGGTTTAAATGCCTTTATAATCCCATTATTGAATTTATTTTGAATTATTTTTACATTTTTTTATTAAAACAGATTGTAATTGATTGTTTGCCTCGGGAAACGTGGAGCAAAAGCCATCCATTATCAAGAAAAGTTCATTTATAGTCACTCTTGCCTAGAAAAGCCTTATTACTCGGTTTAAATGCCCTTATAATCCCATTATTGAATTTATTTTGAATTATTTTTATATTTTTTTATTAAAACAGATTGTAATTGATTGTTTGCCTCGGGAAACGTGGAGCAAAAGCCATCCATTGTCAAGAAAAGTTCATTTATAGTCACTCATGCCTAGAAAAGCCTTATTACTCGATTTAAATGCCTTTATAATCCCATTATTGAATTTATTTTGGATTGTTTTTACATTTTTTGATTAAAACATATTGTAATTGATTGTTTGCCTCGAGAAACGTGGAGCAAAAGCCATCCATTGTCAAGAAAAGTTCATTTATAGTCACTCATGCCTAGAGAAGCCTTATTACTCGGTTTAAATGCCTTTATAATCCCATTATTGAATTTATTTTGATTTTTTTTTACAGTTTTTCAATAAATCAGATTGTAATAGATTGTTTATCTCGGGAAACATGGAACGAAAGCCATCCATTGTCAAGAAAAGATCATTTATAGTCACTCATGCCTAGAAAAGCCTTATTACTCGATTTAAATGCCTTTATAATCCCATTATTGAATTTATTTTGAATTGTTTTTACATTTTTTGATTAAAACATATTGTAATTGATTGTTTGCCTCGGGAAACGAGGAGCAAAAGCCATCCATTGTCAAGAAAAGTTCATTTATAGTCACTCATGCCTAGAAAAGCCATATTACTCGGTTTAAATGCCTTTATAATCCCATTATTGAATTTATTTTGAAGTTTTTTTACATTTTTTGATTAAAACAGATTCTAATACATTGTTTATCTTGGGAAACATGGAACGAAAGCCATCCATTGTCAAGAAAACATCATTTATAGTCACTCATGCCTAGAAAAGCCTTATTACTCGGTTTAAATGCCTTTATAATCCCATTATTGAATTTATTTTGAACTTTTTTGACATTTTTTGATTAAACAGATTGTAATTGATTGTTTGCCTCGGGAAGCGTGGAGCAAAAGCCATCCATTGTCAAGAAAAGTTCATTTATAGTCACTCATGCCTAGAGAAGCCTTATTACTCGGTTTAAATGCCTTTATAATCCCATTATTGAATTTATTTTGATTTTTTTTTACAGTTTTTCATTAAATCAGATTGTAATAGATTGTTTATCTCGGGAAACATGGAACGAAAGCCATCCATTGTCAAGAAAAGATCATTTATAGTCACTCATGCCTAGAAAAGCCTTATTACTCGATTTAAATGCCCTTATAATCCCATTATTGAATTTATTTTGAATTATTTTTACATTTTTTTATTAAAACAGATTCTAATACATTGTTTATCTCGGGAAACATGGAACGAAAGCCATCCATTGTCAAGAAAACATCATTTATAGTCACTCATGCGTAGAAAAGCCTTATTACTCGGTTTAAATGCCTTTATAATCCCATTATTGAATTTATTTTGAACTTTTTTGACATTTTTTGATTAAACAGATTGTAATTGAATGTTTGCCTCGGGAAGCGTGGAGCAAAAGCCATCCATTGTCAAGAAAAGTTCATTTATAGTCACTCATGCCTAGAGAAGCCTTATTACTCGGTTTAAATGCCTTTATAATCCCATTATTGAATTTATTTTGATTTTTTTTTACAGTTTTTCATTAAATCAGATTGTAATAGATTGTTTATCTCGAGAAACATGGAACGAAAGCCATCCATTGTCAAGAAAAGATCATTTATAGTCACTCATGCCTAGAAAAGCCTTATTACTCGATTTAAATGCCCTTATAATCCCATTATCGAATTTATTTTGAATTATTTTTACATTTTTTTATTAAAACAGATTCTAATACATTGTTTATCTCGGGAAACATGGAACGAAAGCCATCCATTGTCAAGAAAACATCATTTATAGTCACTCATGCCTAGAAAAGCCTTATTACTCGGTTTAAATGCCTTTATAATCCCATTATTGAATTTATTTTGAACTTTTTTGACATTTTTTGATTAAAACAGATTGTAATTGATTGTTTGCCTCGGGAAACATAGAGCGAAAGCCATCCATTGTCAAGAAAAGTTCATTTATAGTCACTCATGCCTAGAAAAGCCTTATAACTCGGTTTAAATGCCCTTATAATCCCATTATTGAATTTATTTTGAATTGTTTTTACATTTTTTGATTAAAACAGATTGTAATTGATTGTTTGCCTCGGGAAACGTGGAGCAAAAGCCATCCATTGTTAAGAAAAGTTCATTTATAGTCACTCATGCCTAGAAAAGCCTTATTACTCGATTTAAATGCCCTTATAATCCCATTATTGAATTTATTTTGAATTGTTTTTACATTTTTTGATTAAAACAGATTGTAATTGATTGTTTGCCTCGGGAAACGTGGAGCAAAAGCCATCCATTGTTAAGAAAAGTTCATTTATAGTCACTCATGCCTAGAAAAGCCTTATTACTCGATTTAAATGCCTTTATCATCCCATTATTGAATTTATTTTGAATTGTTTTTACATTTTTTGATTAAAACATATTGTAATTGATTGTTTGCCTCGGGAAGCGTGGAGCAAAAGCCATCCATTGTCAAGAAAAGTTCATTTATAGTCACTCATGCCTAGAGAAGCCTTATTACTCGGTTTAAATGCCTTTATAATCCCATTATTGAATTTATTTTGATTTTTTTTTACAGTTTTTCATTAAATCAGATTGTAATAGATTGTTTATCTCGAGAAACATGGAACGAAAGCAATCCATTGTCAAGAAAAGATCATTTATAGTCACTCATGCCTAGAAAAGCCTTATTACTCGATTTAAATGCCCTTATAATCCCATTATCGAATTTATTTTGAATTATTTTTACATTTTTTTATTAAAACAGATTCTAATACATTGTTTATCTCGGGAAACATGGAACGAAAGCCATCCATTGTCAAGAAAACATCATTTATAGTCACTCATGCCTAGAAAAGCCTTATTACTCGGTTTAAATGCCTTTATAATCCCATTATTGAATTTATTTTGAACTTTTTTGACATTTTTTGATTAAAACAGATTGTAATTGATTGTTTGCCTCGGGAAACATAGAGCGAAAGCCATCCATTGTCAAGAAAAGTTCATTTATAGTCACTCATGCCTAGAAAAGCCTTATAACTCGGTTTAAATGCCCTTATAATCCCATTATTGAATTTATTTTGAATTGTTTTTACATTTTTTGATTAAAACAGATTGTAATTGATTGTTTGCCTCGGGAAACGTGGAGCAAAAGCCATCCATTGTTAAGAAAAGTTCATTTATAGTCACTCATGCCTAGAAAAGCCTTATTACTCGATTTAAATGCCTTTATCATCCCATTATTGAATTTATTTTGAATTGTTTTTACATTTTTTGATTAAAACATATTGTAATTGATTGTTTGCCTCGGGAAGCGTGGAGCAAAAGCCATCCATTGTCAAGAAAAGTTCATTTATAGTCACTCATGCCTAGAGAAGCCTTATTACTCGGTTTAAATGCCTTTATAATCCCATTATTGAATTTATTTTGATTTTTTTTACAGTTTTTGATTAAAACAGATTGTAATAGATTGTTTATCTCGGGAAACATGGAACGAAAGCCATCCATTGTCAAGAAAAGATCATTTATAGTCACTCATGCCTAGAAAAGCCTTATTACTCGGTTTAAATGCCTTTATAATCCCATTATTGAATTTATTTTGAACTTTTTTGACATTTTTTGATTAAACAGATTGTAATTGAATGTTTGCCTCGGGAAGCGTGGAGCAAAAGCCATCCATTGTCAAGAAAAGTTCATTTACAGTCACTCATGCCTAGAGAAGCCTTATTACTCGGTTTAAATGCCTTTATAATCCCATTATTGAATTTATTTTGATTTTTTTTTACAGTTTTTCATTAAATCAGATTGTAATAGATTGTTTATCTCGAGAAACATGGAACGAAAGCCATCCATTGTCAAGAAAAGATCATTTATAGTCACTCATGCCTAGAAAAGCCTTATTACTCGATTTAAATGCCCTTATAATCCCATTATCGAATTTATTTTGAATTATTTTTACATTTTTTTATTAAAACAGATTCTAATACATTGTTTATCTCGGGAAACATGGAACGAAAGCCATCCATTGTCAAGAAAACATCATTTATAGTCACTCATGCCTAGAAAAGCCTTATTACTCGGTTTAAATGCCTTTATAATCCCATTATTGAATTTATTTTGAACTTTTTTGACATTTTTTGATTAAAACAGATTGTAATTGATTGTTTGCCTCGGGAAACATAGAGCGAAAGCCATCCATTGTCAAGAAAAGTTCATTTATAGTCACTCATGCCTAGAAAAGCCTTATAACTCGGTTTAAATGCCCTTATAATCCCATTATTGAATTTATTTTGAATTGTTTTTACATTTTTTGATTAAAACAGATTGTAATTGATTGTTTGCCTCGGGAAACGTGGAGCAAAAGCCATCCATTGTTAAGAAAAGTTCATTTATAGTCACTCATGCCTAGAAAAGCCTTATTACTCGATTTAAATGCCCTTATAATCCCATTATTGAATTTATTTTGAATTGTTTTTACATTTTTTGATTAAAACAGATTGTAATTGATTGTTTGCCTCGGGAAACGTGGAGCAAAAGCCATCCATTGTTAAGAAAAGTTCATTTATAGTCACTCATGCCTAGAAAAGCCTTATTACTCGATTTAAATGCCTTTATCATCCCATTATTGAATTTATTTTGAATTGTTTTTACATTTTTTGATTAAAACATATTGTAATTGATTGTTTGCCTCGGGAAGCGTGGAGCAAAAGCCATCCATTGTCAAGAAAAGTTCATTTATAGTCACTCATGCCTAGAGAAGCCTTATTACTCGGTTTAAATGCCTTTATAATCCCATTATTGAATTTATTTTGATTTTTTTTTACAGTTTTTCATTAAATCAGATTGTAATAGATTGTTTATCTCGAGAAACATGGAACGAAAGCCATCCATTGTCAAGAAAAGATCATTTATAGTCACTCATGCCTAGAAAAGCCTTATTACTCGATTTAAATGCCCTTATAATCCCATTATCGAATTTATTTTGAATTATTTTTACATTTTTTTATTAAAACAGATTCTAATACATTGTTTATCTCGGGAAACATGGAACGAAAGCCATCCATTGTCAAGAAAACATCATTTATAGTCACTCATGCCTAGAAAAGCCTTATTACTCGGTTTAAATGCCTTTATAATCCCATTATTGAATTTATTTTGAACTTTTTTGACATTTTTTGATTAAAACAGATTGTAATTGATTGTTTGCCTCGGGAAACATAGAGCGAAAGCCATCCATTGTCAAGAAAAGTTCATTTATAGTCACTCATGCCTAGAAAAGCCTTATTACTCGGTTTAAATGCTTTTATAATCCCATTATTGAATGTATTTTGAATTTTTTTTACATTTTTTGATTAAAACAGATTGTAATATATTGTTTATCTCGGGAAACATGGAACGAAAGCCATCCATTGTCAAGAAAACATCATTTATAGTCACTCATGCCTAGAAAAGCCTTATTACTCGGTTTAAATGCCTTTATAATCCCATTATTGAATTTATTTTGAATTATTTTTACATTTTTTTATTAAAACAGATTGTAATTGATTGTTTGCCTCGGGAAACGTGGAGCAAAAGCCATCCATTATCAAGAAAAGTTCATTTATAGTCACTCTTGCCTAGAAAAGCCTTATTACTCGGTTTAAATGCCCTTATAATCCCATTATTGAATTTATTTTGAATTATTTTTATATTTTTTTATTAAAACAGATTGTAATTGATTGTTTGCCTCGAGAAACGTGGAGCAAAAGCCATCCATTGTCAAGAAAAGTTCATTTATAGTCACTCATGCCTAGAAAAGCCTTATTACTCGATTTAAATGCCTTTATAATCCCATTATTGAATTTATTTTGGATTGTTTTTACATTTTTTGATTAAAACATATTGTAATTGATTGTTTGCCTCGGGAAACGTGGAGCAAAAGCCATCCATTGTCAAGAAAAGTTCATTTATAGTCACTCATGCCTAGAGAAGCCTTATTACTCGATTTAAATGCCTTTATAATCCCATTATTGAATTTATTTTGATTTTTTTTTACAGTTTTTCATTAAATCAGATTGTAATAGATTGTTTATCTCGGGAAACATGGAACGAAAGCCATCCATTGTCAAGAAAAGATCATTTATAGTCACTCATGCCTAGAAAAGCCTTATTACTCGATTTAAATGCCTTTATAATCCCATTATTGAATTTATTTTCAATTGTTTTTACATTTTTTGATTAAAACATATTGTAATTGATTGTTTGCCTCGGGAAATGAGGAGCAAAAGCCATCCATTGTCAAGAAAAGTTCATTTATAGTCACTCATGCCTAGAAAAGCCATATTACTCGATTTAAATGCCTTTATAATCCCATTATTGAATTTATTTTGAAGTTTTTTTACATTTTTTGATTAAAACAGATTCTAATACATTGTTTATCTTGGGAAACATGGAACGAAAGCCATCCATTGTCAAGAAAACATCATTTATAGTCACTCATGCCTAGAAAAGCCTTATTACTCGGTTTAAATGCCTTTATAATCCCATTATTGAATTTATTTTGAACTTTTTTGACATTTTTTGATTAAACAGATTGTAATTGATTGTTTGCCTCGGGAAGCGTGGAGCAAAAGCCATCCATTGTCAAGAAAAGTTCATTTATAGTCACTCATGCCTAGAGAAGCCTTATTACTCGGTTTAAATGCCTTTATAATCCCATTATTGAATTTATTTTGATTTTTTTTTACAGTTTTTCATTAAATCAGATTGTAATAGATTGTTTATCTCGGGAAACATGGAACGAAAGCCATCCATTGTCAAGAAAAGATCATTTATAGTCACTCATGCCTAGAAAAGCCTTATTACTCGATTTAAATGCCCTTATAATCCCATTATTGAATTTATTTTGAATTATTTTTACATTTTTTTATTAAAACAGATTCTAATACATTGTTTATCTCGGGAAACATGGAACGAAAGCCATCCATTGTCAAGAAAACATCATTTATAGTCACTCATGCGTAGAAAAGCCTTATTACTCGGTTTAAATGCCTTTATAATCCCATTATTGAATTTATTTTGAACTTTTTTGACATTTTTTGATTAAACAGATTGTAATTGAATGTTTGCCTCGGGAAGCGTGGAGCAAAAGCCATCCATTGTCAAGAAAAGTTCATTTACAGTCACTCATGCCTAGAGAAGCCTTATTACTCGGTTTAAATGCCTTTATAATCCCATTATTGAATTTATTTTGATTTTTTTTTACAGTTTTTCATTAAATCAGATTGTAATAGATTGTTTATCTCGAGAAACATGGAACGAAAGCCATCCATTGTCAAGAAAAGATCATTTATAGTCACTCATGCCTAGAAAAGCCTTATTACTCGATTTAAATGCCCTTATAATCCCATTATCGAATTTATTTTGAATTATTTTTACATTTTTTTATTAAAACAGATTCTAATACATTGTTTATCTCGGGAAACATGGAACGAAAGCCATCCATTGTCAAGAAAACATCATTTATAGTCACTCATGCCTAGAAAAGCCTTATTACTCGGTTTAAATGCCTTTATAATCCCATTATTGAATTTATTTTGAACTTTTTTGACATTTTTTGATTAAAACAGATTGTAATTGATTGTTTGCCTCGGGAAACATAGAGCGAAAGCCATCCATTGTCAAGAAAAGTTCATTTATAGTCACTCATGCCTAGAAAAGCCTTATAACTCGGTTTAAATGCCCTTATAATCCCATTATTGAATTTATTTTGAATTGTTTTTACATTTTTTGATTAAAACAGATTGTAATTGATTGTTTGCCTCGGGAAACGTGGAGCAAAAGCCATCCATTGTTAAGAAAAGTTCATTTATAGTCACTCATGCCTAGAAAAGCCTTATTACTCGATTTAAATGCCTTTATCATCCCATTATTGAATTTATTTTGAATTGTTTTTACATTTTTTGATTAAAACATATTGTAATTGATTGTTTGCCTCGGGAAGCGTGGAGCAAAAGCCATCCATTGTCAAGAAAAGTTCATTTATAGTCACTCATGCCTAGAGAAGCCTTATTACTCGGTTTAAATGCCTTTATAATCCCATTATTGAATTTATTTTGATTTTTTTTTACAGTTTTTGATTAAAACAGATTGTAATAGATTGTTTATCTCGAGAAACATGGAACGAAAGCCATCCATTGTCAAGAAAAGATCATTTATAGTCACTCATGCCTAGAAAAGCCTTATTACTCGATTTAAATGCCCTTATAATCCCATTATCGAATTTATTTTGAATTATTTTTACATTTTTTTATTAAAACAGATTCTAATACATTGTTTATCTCGGGAAACATGGAACGAAAGCCATCCATTGTCAAGAAAACATCATTTATAGTCACTCATGCCTAGAAAAGCCTTATTACTCGGTTTAAATGCCTTTATAATCCCATTATTGAATTTATTTTGAACTTTTTTGACATTTTTTGATTAAAACAGATTGTAATTGATTGTTTGCCTCGGGAAACATAGAGCGAAAGCCATCCATTGTCAAGAAAAGTTCATTTATAGTCACTCATGCCTAGAAAAGCCTTATAACTCGGTTTAAATGCCCTTATAATCCCATTATTGAATTTATTTTGAATTGTTTTTACATTTTTTGATTAAAACAGATTGTAATTGATTGTTTGCCTCGGGAAACGTGGAGCAAAAGCCATCCATTGTTAAGAAAAGTTCATTTATAGTCACTCATGCCTAGAAAAGCCTTATTACTCGATTTAAATGCCTTTATCATCCCATTATTGAATTTATTTTGAATTGTTTTTACATTTTCTGATTAAAACATATTGTAATTGATTGTTTGCCTCGGGAAGCGTGGAGCAAAAGCCATCCATTGTCAAGAAAAGTTCATTTATAGTCACTCATGCCTAGAGAAGCCTTATTACTCGGTTTAAATGCCTTTATAATCCCATTATTGAATTTATTTTGATTTTTTTTACAGTTTTTGATTAAAACAGATTGTAATAGATTGTTTATCTCGGGAAACATGGAACGAAAGCCATCTATTGTCAAGAAAAGATCATTTATAGTCACTCATGCCTAGAAAAGCCTTATTACTCGATTTAAATGCCCTTATAATCCCATTATTGAATTTATTTTGAATTGTTTTTACATTTTTTGATTAAAACAGATTGTAATTGATTGTTTGCCTCGGGAAACGTGGAGCAAAAGCCATCCATTGTTAAGAAAAGTTCATTTATAGTCACTCATGCCTAGAAAAGCCTTATTACTCGATTTAAATGCCTTTATCATCCCATTATTGAATTTATTTTGAATTGTTTTTACATTTTTTGATTAAAACATATTGTAATTGATTGTTTGCCTCGGGAAGCGTGGAGCAAAAGCCATCCATTGTCAAGAAAAGTTCATTTATAGTCACTCATGCCTAGAGAAGCCTTATTACTCGGTTTAAATGCCTTTATAATCCCATTATTGAATTTATTTTGATTTTTTTTACAGTTTTTGATTAAAACAGATTGTAATAGATTGTTTATCTCGGGAAACATGGAACGAAAGCCATCCATTGTCATGAAAAGATCATTTATAGTCACTCATGCCTAGAAAAGCCTTATTACTCGGTTTAAACGCTTTTATAATCCCATTATTGAATTTATTTTGAATTTTTTTTACATTTTTTGATTAAAACAGATTGTAATATATTGTTTATCTCGGGAAACATGGAACGAAAGCCATCCATTGTCAAGAAAACATCATTTATAGTCACTCATGCCTAGAAAAGCCTTATTACTCGGTTTAAATGCCTTTATAATCCCATTATTGAATTTATTTTGAATTATTTTTACATTTTTTTATTAAAACAGATTGTAATTGATTGTTTGCCTCGGGAAACGTGGAGCAAAAGCCATCCATTATCAAGAAAAGTTCATTTATAGTCACTCATGCCTAGAAAAGCCTTATTACTCGGTTTAAATGCCTTTATAATCCCATTATTGAATTTATTTTGAATTATTTTTACATTTTTTTATTAAAACAGATTGTAATTGATTGTTTGCCTCGGGAAACGTGGAGCAAAAGCCATCCATTATCAAGAAAAGTTCATTTATAGTCACTCATGCCTAGAAAAGCCTTATTACTCGGTTTAAATGCCCTTATAATCCCATTATTGAATTTATTTTGAATTATTTTTATATTTTTTTATTAAAACAGATTGTAATTGATTGTTTGCCTCGGGAAGCGTGGAGCAAAAGCCATCCATTGTCAAGAAAAGTTCATTTATAGTCACTCATGCCTAGAGAAGCCTTATTACTCGGTTTAAATGCCTTTATAATCCCATTATTGAATTTATTTTGATTTTTTTTTACAGTTTTTGATTAAAACAGATTGTAATAGATTGTTTATCTCGAGAAACATGGAACGAAAGCCATCCATTGTCAAGAAAAGATCATTTATAGTCACTCATGCCTAGAAAAGCCTTATTACTCGATTTAAATGCCCTTATAATCCCATTATCGAATTTATTTTGAATTATTTTTACATTTTTTTATTAAAACAGATTCTAATACATTGTTTATCTCGGGAAACATGGAACGAAAGCCATCCATTGTCAAGAAAACATCATTTATAGTCACTCATGCCTAGAAAAGCCTTATTACTCGGTTTAAATGCCTTTATAATCCCATTATTGAATTTATTTTGAACTTTTTTGACATTTTTTGATTAAAACAGATTGTAATTGATTGTTTGCCTCGGGAAACATAGAGCGAAAGCCATCCATTGTCAAGAAAAGTTCATTTATAGTCACTCATGCCTAGAAAAGCCTTATAACTCGGTTTAAATGCCCTTATAATCCCATTATTGAATTTATTTTGAATTGTTTTTACATTTTTTGATTAAAACAGATTGTAATTGATTGTTTGCCTCGGGAAACGTGGAGCAAAAGCCATCCATTGTTAAGAAAAGTTCATTTATAGTCACTCATGCCTAGAAAAGCCTTATTACTCGATTTAAATGCCTTTATCATCCCATTATTGAATTTATTTTGAATTGTTTTTACATTTTCTGATTAAAACATATTGTAATTGATTGTTTGCCTCGGGAAGCGTGGAGCAAAAGCCATCCATTGTCAAGAAAAGTTCATTTATAGTCACTCATGCCTAGAGAAGCCTTATTACTCGGTTTAAATGCCTTTATAATCCCATTATTGAATTTATTTTGATTTTTTTTACAGTTTTTGATTAAAACAGATTGTAATAGATTGTTTATCTCGGGAAACATGGAACGAAAGCCATCTATTGTCAAGAAAAGATCATTTATAGTCACTCATGCCTAGAAAAGCCTTATTACTCGATTTAAATGCCCTTATAATCCCATTATTGAATTTATTTTGAATTGTTTTTACATTTTTTGATTAAAACAGATTGTAATTGATTGTTTGCCTCGGGAAACGTGGAGCAAAAGCCATCCATTGTTAAGAAAAGTTCATTTATAGTCACTCATGCCTAGAAAAGCCTTATTACTCGATTTAAATGCCTTTATCATCCCATTATTGAATTTATTTTGAATTGTTTTTACATTTTTTGATTAAAACATATTGTAATTGATTGTTTGCCTCGGGAAGCGTGGAGCAAAAGCCATCCATTGTCAAGAAAAGTTCATTTATAGTCACTCATGCCTAGAGAAGCCTTATTACTCGGTTTAAATGCCTTTATAATCCCATTATTGAATTTATTTTGATTTTTTTTACAGTTTTTGATTAAAACAGATTGTAATAGATTGTTTATCTCGGGAAACATGGAACGAAAGCCATCCATTGTCATGAAAAGATCATTTATAGTCACTCATGCCTAGAAAAGCCTTATTACTCGGTTTAAACGCTTTTATAATCCCATTATTGAATTTATTTTGAATTTTTTTTACATTTTTTGATTAAAACAGATTGTAATATATTGTTTATCTCGGGAAACATGGAACGAAAGCCATCCATTGTCAAGAAAACATCATTTATAGTCACTCATGCCTAGAAAAGCCTTATTACTCGGTTTAAATGCCTTTATAATCCCATTATTGAATTTATTTTGAATTATTTTTACATTTTTTTATTAAAACAGATTGTAATTGATTGTTTGCCTCGGGAAACGTGGAGCAAAAGCCATCCATTATCAAGAAAAGTTCATTTATAGTCACTCATGCCTAGAAAAGCCTTATTACTCGGTTTAAATGCCTTTATAATCCCATTATTGAATTTATTTTGAATTATTTTTACATTTTTTTATTAAAACAGATTGTAATTGATTGTTTGCCTCGGGAAACGTGGAGCAAAAGCCATCCATTATCAAGAAAAGTTCATTTATAGTCACTCATGCCTAGAAAAGCCTTATTACTCGGTTTAAATGCCCTTATAATCCCATTATTGAATTTATTTTGAATTATTTTTATATTTTTTTATTAAAACAGATTGTAATTGATTGTTTGCCTCGGGAAGCGTGGAGCAAAAGCCATCCATTGTCAAGAAAAGTTCATTTATAGTCACTCATGCCTAGAGAAGCCTTATTACTCGGTTTAAATGCCTTTATAATCCCATTATTGAATTTATTTTGATTTTTTTTTACAGTTTTTGATTAAAACAGATTGTAATAGATTGTTTATCTCGAGAAACATGGAACGAAAGCCATCCATTGTCAAGAAAAGATCATTTATAGTCACTCATGCCTAGAAAAGCCTTATTACTCGATTTAAATGCCCTTATAATCCCATTATCGAATTTATTTTGAATTATTTTTACATTTTTTTATTAAAACAGATTCTAATACATTGTTTATCTCGGGAAACATGGAACGAAAGCCATCCATTGTCAAGAAAACATCATTTATAGTCACTCATGCCTAGAAAAGCCTTATTACTCGGTTTAAATGCCTTTATAATCCCATTATTGAATTTATTTTGAACTTTTTTGACATTTTTTGATTAAAACAGATTGTAATTGATTGTTTGCCTCGGGAAACATAGAGCGAAAGCCATCCATTGTCAAGAAAAGTTCATTTATAGTCACTCATGCCTAGAAAAGCCTTATAACTCGGTTTAAATGCCCTTATAATCCCATTATTGAATTTATTTTGAATTGTTTTTACATTTTTTGATTAAAACAGATTGTAATTGATTGTTTGCCTCGGGAAACGTGGAGCAAAAGCCATCCATTGTTAAGAAAAGTTCATTTATAGTCACTCATGCCTAGAAAAGCCTTATTACTCGATTTAAATGCCTTTATCATCCCATTATTGAATTTATTTTGAATTGTTTTTACATTTTCTGATTAAAACATATTGTAATTGATTGTTTGCCTCGGGAAGCGTGGAGCAAAAGCCATCCATTGTCAAGAAAAGTTCATTTATAGTCACTCATGCCTAGAGAAGCCTTATTACTCGGTTTAAATGCCTTTATAATCCCATTATTGAATTTATTTTGATTTTTTTTACAGTTTTTGATTAAAACAGATTGTAATAGATTGTTTATCTCGGGAAACATGGAACGAAAGCCATCTATTGTCAAGAAAAGATCATTTATAGTCACTCATGCCTAGAAAAGCCTTATTACTCGATTTAAATGCCCTTATAATCCCATTATTGAATTTATTTTGAATTGTTTTTACATTTTTTGATTAAAACAGATTGTAATTGATTGTTTGCCTCGGGAAACGTGGAGCAAAAGCCATCCATTGTTAAGAAAAGTTCATTTATAGTCACTCATGCCTAGAAAAGCCTTATTACTCGATTTAAATGCCTTTATCATCCCATTATTGAATTTATTTTGAATTGTTTTTACATTTTTTGATTAAAACATATTGTAATTGATTGTTTGCCTCGGGAAGCGTGGAGCAAAAGCCATCCATTGTCAAGAAAAGTTCATTTATAGTCACTCATGCCTAGAGAAGCCTTATTACTCGGTTTAAATGCCTTTATAATCCCATTATTGAATTTATTTTGATTTTTTTTACAGTTTTTGATTAAAACAGATTGTAATAGATTGTTTATCTCGGGAAACATGGAACGAAAGCCATCCATTGTCATGAAAAGATCATTTATAGTCACTCATGCCTAGAAAAGCCTTATTACTCGGTTTAAACGCTTTTATAATCCCATTATTGAATTTATTTTGAATTTTTTTTACATTTTTTGATTAAAACAGATTGTAATATATTGTTTATCTCGGGAAACATGGAACGAAAGCCATCCATTGTCAAGAAAACATCATTTATAGTCACTCATGCCTAGAAAAGCCTTATTACTCGGTTTAAATGCCTTTATAATCCCATTATTGAATTTATTTTGAATTATTTTTACATTTTTTTATTAAAACAGATTGTAATTGATTGTTTGCCTCGGGAAACGTGGAGCAAAAGCCATCCATTATCAAGAAAAGTTCATTTATAGTCACTCATGCCTAGAAAAGCCTTATTACTCGGTTTAAATGCCCTTATAATCCCATTATTGAATTTATTTTGAATTATTTTTATATTTTTTTATTAAAACAGATTGTAATTGATTGTTTGCCTCGGGAAACGTGGAGCAAAAGCCATCCATTGTCAAGGAAAGTTCATTTATAGTCACTCATGCCTAGAAAAGCCTTATTACTCGATTTAAATGCCTTTATAATCCCATTATTGAATTTATTTTGGATTGTTTTTACATTTTTTGATTAAAACATATTGTAATTGATTGTTTGCCTCGGGAAACGTGGAGCAAAAGCCATCCATTGTCAAGGAAAGTTCATTTATAGTCACTCATGCCTAGAAAAGCCTTATTACTCGATTTAAATGCCTTTATAATCCCATTATTGAATTTATTTTGGATTGTTTTTACATTTTTTGATTAAAACATATTGTAATTGATTGTTTGCCTCGGGAAACGTGGAGCAAAAGCCATCCATTGTCAAGGAAAGTTCATTTATAGTCACTCATGCCTAGAAAAGCCTTATTACTCGATTTAAATGCCTTTATAATCCCATTATTGAATTTATTTTCAATTGTTTTTACATTTTTTGATTAAAACATATTGTAATTGATTGTTTGCCTCGGGAAACGAGGAGCAAAAGCCATCCATTGTCAAGAAAAGTTCATTTATAGTCACTCATGCCTAGAAAAGCCATATTACTCGATTTAAATGCCTTTATAATCCCATTATTGAATTTATTTTGAAGTTTTTTTACATTTTTTGATTAAAACAGATTCTAATACATTGTTTATCTTGGGAAACATGGAACGAAAGCCATCCATTGTCAAGAAAACATCATTTATAGTCACTCATGCCTAGAAAAGCCTTATTACTCGGTTTAAATGCCTTTATAATCCCATTATTGAATTTATTTTGAACTTTTTTGACATTTTTTGATTAAACAGATTGTAATTGATTGTTTGCCTCGGGAAGCGTGGAGCAAAAGCCATCCATTGTCAAGAAAAGTTCATTTATAGTCACTCATGCCTAGAGAAGCCTTATTACTCGGTTTAAATGCCTTTATAATCCCATTATTGAATTTATTTTGATTTTTTTTTACAGTTTTTCATTAAATCAGATTGTAATAGATTGTTTATCTCGGGAAACATGGAACGAAAGCCATCCATTGTCAAGAAAAGATCATTTATAGTCACTCATGCCTAGAAAAGCCTTATTACTCGATTTAAATGCCCTTATAATCCCATTATTGAATTTATTTTGAATTATTTTTACATTTTTTTATTAAAACAGATTCTAATACATTGTTTATCTCGGGAAACATGGAACGAAAGCCATCCATTGTCAAGAAAACATCATTTATAGTCACTCATGCGTAGAAAAGCCTTATTACTCGGTTTAAATGCCTTTATAATCCCATTATTGAATTTATTTTGAACTTTTTTGACATTTTTTGATTAAACAGATTGTAATTGAATGTTTGCCTCGGGAAGCGTGGAGCAAAAGCCATCCATTGTCAAGAAAAGTTCATTTACAGTCACTCATGCCTAGAGAAGCCTTATTACTCGGTTTAAATGCCTTTATAATCCCATTATTGAATTTATTTTGATTTTTTTTTACAGTTTTTCATTAAATCAGATTGTAATAGATTGTTTATCTCGAGAAACATGGAACGAAAGCCATCCATTGTCAAGAAAAGATCATTTATAGTCACTCATGCCTAGAAAAGCCTTATTACTCGATTTAAATGCCCTTATAATCCCATTATCGAATTTATTTTGAATTATTTTTACATTTTTTTATTAAAACAGATTCTAATACATTGTTTATCTCGGGAAACATGGAACGAAAGCCATCCATTGTCAAGAAAACATCATTTATAGTCACTCATGCCTAGAAAAGCCTTATTACTCGGTTTAAATGCCTTTATAATCCCATTATTGAATTTATTTTGAACTTTTTTGACATTTTTTGATTAAAACAGATTGTAATTGATTGTTTGCCTCGGGAAACATAGAGCGAAAGCCATCCATTGTCAAGAAAAGTTCATTTATAGTCACTCATGCCTAGAAAAGCCTTATAACTCGGTTTAAATGCCCTTATAATCCCATTATTGAATTTATTTTGAATTGTTTTTACATTTTTTGATTAAAACAGATTGTAATTGATTGTTTGCCTCGGGAAACGTGGAGCAAAAGCCATCCATTGTTAAGAAAAGTTCATTTATAGTCACTCATGCCTAGAAAAGCCTTATTACTCGATTTAAATGCCTTTATCATCCCATTATTGAATTTATTTTGAATTGTTTTTACATTTTTTGATTAAAACATATTGTAATTGATTGTTTGCGTCGGGAAGCGTGGAGCAAAAGCCATCCATTGTCAAGAAAAGTTCATTTATAGTCACTCATGCCTAGAGAAGCCTTATTACTCGGTTTAAATGCCTTTATAATCCCATTATTGAATTTATTTTGATTTTTTTTTACAGTTTTTCATTAAATCAGATTGTAATAGATTGTTTATCTCGAGAAACATGGAACGAAAGCCATCCATTGTCAAGAAAAGATCATTTATAGTCACTCATGCCTAGAAAAGCCTTATTACTCGATTTAAATGCCCTTATAATCCCATTATCGAATTTATTTTGAATTATTTTTACATTTTTTTATTAAAACAGATTCTAATACATTGTTTATCTCGGGAAACATGGAACGAAAGCCATCCATTGTCAAGAAAACATCATTTATAGTCACTCATGCCTAGAAAAGCCTTATTACTCGGTTTAAATGCCTTTATAATCCCATTATTGAATTTATTTTGAACTTTTTTGACATTTTTTGATTAAAACAGATTGTAATTGATTGTTTGCCTCGGGAAACATAGAGCGAAAGCCATCCATTGTCAAGAAAAGTTCATTTATAGTCACTCATGCCTAGAAAAGCCTTATAACTCGGTTTAAATGCCCTTATAATCCCATTATTGAATTTATTTTGAATTGTTTTTACATTTTTTGATTAAAACAGATTGTAATTGATTGTTTGCCTCGGGAAACGTGGAGCAAAAGCCATCCATTGTTAAGAAAAGTTCATTTATAGTCACTCATGTCTAGAAAAGCCTTATTACTCGATTTAAATGCCTTTATCATCCCATTATTGAATTTATTTTGAATTGTTTTTACATTTTCTGATTAAAACATATTGTAATTGATTGTTTGCCTCGGGAAGCGTGGAGCAAAAGCCATCCATTGTCAAGAAAAGTTCATTTATAGTCACTCATGCCTAGAGAAGCCTTATTACTCGGTTTAAATGCCTTTATAATCCCATTATTGAATTTATTTTGATTTTTTTTACAGTTTTTGATTAAAACAGATTGTAATAGATTGTTTATCTCGGGAAACATGGAACGAAAGCCATCTATTGTCAAGAAAAGATCATTTATAGTCACTCATGCCTAGAAAAGCCTTATTACTCGATTTAAATGCCCTTATAATCCCATTATTGAATTTATTTTGAATTGTTTTTACATTTTTTGATTAAAACAGATTGTAATTGATTGTTTGCCTCGGGAAACGTGGAGCAAAAGCCATCCATTGTTAAGAAAAGTTCATTTATAGTCACTCATGCCTAGAAAAGCCTTATTACTCGATTTAAATGCCTTTATCATCCCATTATTGAATTTATTTTGAATTGTTTTTACATTTTTTGATTAAAACATATTGTAATTGATTGTTTGCCTCGGGAAGCGTGGAGCAAAAGCCATCCATTGTCAAGAAAAGTTCATTTATAGTCACTCATGCCTAGAAAAGCCTTATTACTCGGTTTAAATGCCTTTATAATCCCATTATTGAATTTATTTTGAACTTTTTTGACATTTTTTGATTAAAACAGATTGTAATTGATTGTTTGCCTCGGGAAACATAGAGCGAAAGCCATCCATTGTCAAGAAAAGTTCATTTATAGTCACTCATGCCTAGAAAAGCCTTATAACTCGGTTTAAATGCCCTTATAATCCCATTATTGAATTTATTTTGAATTGTTTTTACATTTTTTGATTAAAACAGATTGTAATTGATTGTTTGCCTCGGGAAACGTGGAGCAAAAGCCATCCATTGTTAAGAAAAGTTCATTTATAGTCACTCATGCCTAGAAAAGCCTTATTACTCGATTTAAATGCCTTTATAATCCCATTATTGAATTTATTTTGGATTGTTTTTACATTCTTTGATTAAAACATATTGTAATTGATTGTTTGCCTCGGGAAGCGTGGAGCAAAAGCCATCCATTGTCAAGAAAAGTTCATTTATAGTCACTCATGCCTAGAGAAGCCTTATAACTCGGTTTAAATGCCCTTATAATCCCATTATTGAATTTATTTTGAATTATTTTTATATTTTTTTATTAAAACAGATTGTAATTGATTGTTTGCCTCGGGAAACGTGGAGCAAAAGCCATCCATTGTCAAGGAAAGTTCATTTATAGTCACTCATGCCTAGAAAAGCCTTATTACTCGATTTAAATGCCTTTATAATCCCATTATTGAATTTATTTTGGATTGTTTTTACATTTTTTGATTAAAACATATTGTAATTGATTGTTTGCCTCGGGAAGCGTGGAGCAAAAGCCATCCATTGTCAAGAAAAGTTCATTTATAGTCACTCATGCCTAGAGAAGCCTTATTACTCGGTTTAAATGCCTTTATAATCCCATTATTGAATTTATTTTGATTTTTTTTACAGTTTTTGATTAAAACAGATTGTAATAGATTGTTTATCTCGGGAAACATGGAACGAAAGCCATCCATTGTCATGAAAAGATCATTTATAGTCACTCATGCCTAGAAAAGCCTTATTACTCGGTTTAAACGCTTTTATAATCCCATTATTGAATTTATTTTGAATTTTTTTTACATTTTTTGATTAAAACAGATTGTAATATATTGTTTATCTCGGGAAACATGGAACGAAAGCCATCCATTGTCAAGAAAACATCATTTATAGTCACTCATGCCTAGAAAAGCCTTATTACTCGGTTTAAATGCCTTTATAATCCCATTATTGAATTTATTTTGAATTATTTTTACATTTTTTTATTAAAACAGATTGTAATTGATTGTTTGCCTCGGGAAACGTGGAGCAAAAGCCATCCATTATCAAGAAAAGTTCATTTATAGTCACTCATGCCTAGAAAAGCCTTATTACTCGGTTTAAATGCCCTTATAATCCCATTATTGAATTTATTTTGAATTATTTTTATATTTTTTTATTAAAACAGATTGTAATTGATTGTTTGCCTCGGGAAACGTGGAGCAAAAGCCATCCATTGTCAAGGAAAGTTCATTTATAGTCACTCATGCCTAGAAAAGCCTTATTACTCGATTTAAATGCCTTTATAATCCCATTATTGAATTTATTTTGGATTGTTTTTACATTTTTTGATTAAAACATATTGTAATTGATTGTTTGCCTCGGGAAACGTGGAGCAAAAGCCATCCATTGTCAAGGAAAGTTCATTTATAGTCACTCATGCCTAGAAAAGCCTTATTACTCGATTTAAATGCCTTTATAATCCCATTATTGAATTTATTTTGGATTGTTTTTACATTTTTTGATTAAAACATATTGTAATTGATTGTTTGCCTCGGGAAACGTGGAGCAAAAGCCATCCATTATCAAGAAAAGTTCATTTATAGTCACTCATGCCTAGAAAAGCCTTATTACTCGGTTTAAATGCCCTTATAATCCCATTATTGAATTTATTTTGAATTATTTTTATATTTTTTTATTAAAACAGATTGTAATTGATTGTTTACCTCGGGAAACGTGGAGCAAAAGCCATCCATTGTCAAGGAAAGTTCATTTATAGTCACTCATGCCTAGAAAAGCCTTATTACTCGATTTAAATGCCTTTATAATCCCATTATTGAATTTATTTTGATTTTTTTTTACAGTTTTTCATTAAATCAGATTGTAATAGATTGTTTATCTCGAGAAACATGGAACGAAAGCCATCCATTGTCAAGAAAAGATCATTTATAGTCACTCATGCCTAGAAAAGCCTTATTACTCGATTTAAATGCCCTTATAATCCCATTATCGAATTTATTTTGAATTATTTTTACATTTTTTTATTAAAACAGATTCTAATACATTGTTTATCTCGGGAAACATGGAACGAAAGCCATCCATTGTCAAGAAAACATCATTTATAGTCACTCATGCCTAGAAAAGCCTTATTACTCGGTTTAAATGCCTTTATAATCCCATTATTGAATTTATTTTGAACTTTTTTGACATTTTTTGATTAAAACAGATTGTAATTGATTGTTTGCCTCGGGAAACATAGAGCGAAAGCCATCCATTGTCAAGAAAAGTTCATTTATAGTCACTCATGCCTAGAAAAGCCTTATAACTCGGTTTAAATGCCCTTATAATCCCATTATTGAATTTATTTTGAATTGTTTTTACATTTTTTGATTAAAACAGATTGTAATTGATTGTTTGCCTCGGGAAACGTGGAGCAAAAGCCATCCATTGTTAAGAAAAGTTCATTTATAGTCACTCATGCCTAGAAAAGCCTTATTACTCGATTTAAATGCCTTTATCATCCCATTATTGAATTTATTTTGAATTGTTTTTACATTTTCTGATTAAAACATATTGTAATTGATTGTTTGCCTCGGGAAGCGTGGAGCAAAAGCCATCCATTGTCAAGAAAAGTTCATTTATAGTCACTCATGCCTAGAGAAGCCTTATTACTCGGTTTAAATGCCTTTATAATCCCATTATTGAATTTATTTTGATTTTTTTTACAGTTTTTGATTAAAACAGATTGTAATAGATTGTTTATCTCGGGAAACATGGAACGAAAGCCATCTATTGTCAAGAAAAGATCATTTATAGTCACTCATGCCTAGAAAAGCCTTATTACTCGATTTAAATGCCCTTATAATCCCATTATTGAATTTATTTTGAATTGTTTTTACATTTTTTGATTAAAACAGATTGTAATTGATTGTTTGCCTCGGGAAACGTGGAGCAAAAGCCATCCATTGTTAAGAAAAGTTCATTTATAGTCACTCATGCCTAGAAAAGCCTTATTACTCGATTTAAATGCCTTTATCATCCCATTATTGAATTTATTTTGAATTGTTTTTACATTTTTTGATTAAAACATATTGTAATTGATTGTTTGCCTCGGGAAGCGTGGAGCAAAAGCCATCCATTGTCAAGAAAAGTTCATTTATAGTCACTCATGCCTAGAGAAGCCTTATTACTCGGTTTAAATGCCTTTATAATCCCATTATTGAATTTATTTTGATTTTTTTTACAGTTTTTGATTAAAACAGATTGTAATAGATTGTTTATCTCGGGAAACATGGAACGAAAGCCATCCATTGTCATGAAAAGATCATTTATAGTCACTCATGCCTAGAAAAGCCTTATTACTCGGTTTAAACGCTTTTATAATCCCATTATTGAATTTATTTTGAATTTTTTTTACATTTTTTGATTAAAACAGATTGTAATATATTGTTTATCTCGGGAAACATGGAACGAAAGCCATCCATTGTCAAGAAAACATCATTTATAGTCACTCATGCCTAGAAAAGCCTTATTACTCGGTTTAAATGCCTTTATAATCCCATTATTGAATTTATTTTGAATTATTTTTACATTTTTTTATTAAAACAGATTGTAATTGATTGTTTGCCTCGGGAAACGTGGAGCAAAAGCCATCCATTATCAAGAAAAGTTCATTTATAGTCACTCATGCCTAGAAAAGCCTTATTACTCGGTTTAAATGCCCTTATAATCCCATTATTGAATTTATTTTGAATTATTTTTATATTTTTTTATTAAAACAGATTGTAATTGATTGTTTGCCTCGGGAAACGTGGAGCAAAAGCCATCCATTGTCAAGGAAAGTTCATTTATAGTCACTCATGCCTAGAAAAGCCTTATTACTCGATTTAAATGCCTTTATAATCCCATTATTGAATTTATTTTGGATTGTTTTTACATTTTTTGATTAAAACATATTGTAATTGATTGTTTGCCTCGGGAAACGTGGAGCAAAAGCCATCCATTGTCAAGGAAAGTTCATTTATAGTCACTCATGCCTAGAAAAGCCTTATTACTCGATTTAAATGCCTTTATAATCCCATTATTGAATTTATTTTGGATTGTTTTTACATTTTTTGATTAAAACATATTGTAATTGATTGTTTGCCTCGGGAAACGTGGAGCAAAAGCCATCCATTATCAAGAAAAGTTCATTTATAGTCACTCATGCCTAGAAAAGCCTTATTACTCGGTTTAAATGCCCTTATAATCCTATTATTGAATTTATTTTGAATTATTTTTATATTTTTTTATTAAAACAGATTGTAATTGATTGTTTGCCTCGGGAAACGTGGAGCAAAAGCCATCCATTGTCAAGGAAAGTTCATTTATAGTCACTCATGCCTAGAAAAGCCTTATTACTCGATTTAAATGCCTTTATAATCCCATTATTGAATTTATTTTGATTTTTTTTTACAGTTTTTCATTAAATCAGATTGTAATAGATTGTTTATCTCGAGAAACATGGAACGAAAGCCATCCATTGTCAAGAAAAGATCATTTATAGTCACTCATGCCTAGAAAAGCCTTATTACTCGATTTAAATGCCCTTATAATCCCATTATCGAATTTATTTTGAATTATTTTTACATTTTTTTATTAAAACAGATTCTAATACATTGTTTATCTCGGGAAACATGGAACGAAAGCCATCCATTGTCAAGAAAACATCATTTATAGTCACTCATGCCTAGAAAAGCCTTATTACTCGGTTTAAATGCCTTTATAATCCCATTATTGAATTTATTTTGAATTATTTTTACATTTTTTTATTAAAACAGATTGTAATTGATTGTTTGCCTCGGGAAACGTGGAGCAAAAGCCATCCATTATCAAGAAAAATTCATTTATAGTCACTCTTGCCTAGAAAAGCCTTATTACTCGGTTTAAATGCCCTTATAATCCCATTATTGAATTTATTTTGAATTATTTTTATATTTTTTTATTAAAACAGATTGTAATTGATTGTTTGCCTCGGGAAACGTGGAGCAAAAGCCATCCATTGTCAAGAAAAGTTCATTTATAGTCACTCATGCCTAGAAAAGCCTTATTACTCGATTTAAATGCCTTTATAATCCCATTATTGAATTTATTTTGGATTGTTTTTACAGTTTTTCATTAAATCAGATTGTAATAGATTGTTTATCTCGAGAAACATGGAACGAAAGCCATCCATTGTCAAGAAAAGATCATTTATAGTCACTCATGCCTAGAAAAGCCTTATTACTCGATTTAAATGCCCTTATAATCCCATTATCGAATTTATTTTGAATTATTTTTACATTTTTTTATTAAAACAGATTCTAATACATTGTTTATCTCGGGAAACATGGAACGAAAGCCATCCATTGTCAAGAAAACATCATTTATAGTCACTCATGCCTAGAAAAGCCTTATTACTCGGTTTAAATGCCTTTATAATCCCATTATTGAATTTATTTTGAACTTTTTTGACATTTTTTGATTAAAACAGATTGTAATTGATTGTTTGCCTCGGGAAACATAGAGCGAAAGCCATCCATTGTCAAGAAAAGTTCATTTATAGTCACTCATGCCTAGAAAAGCCTTATAACTCGGTTTAAATGCCCTTATAATCCCATTATTGAATTTATTTTGAATTGTTTTTACATTTTTTGATTAAAACAGATTGTAATTGATTGTTTGCCTCGGGAAACGTGGAGCAAAAGCCATCCATTGTTAAGAAAAGTTCATTTATAGTCACTCATGCCTAGAAAAGCCTTATTACTCGATTTAAATGCCTTTATCATCCCATTATTGAATTTATTTTGAATTGTTTTTACATTTTTTGATTAAAACATATTGTAATTGATTGTTTGCCTCGGGAAGCGTGGAGCAAAAGCCATCCATTGTCAAGAAAAGTTCATTTATAGTCACTCATGCCTAGAGAAGCCTTATTACTCGGTTTAAATGCCTTTATAATCCCATTATTGAATTTATTTTGATTTTTTTTTACAGTTTTTCATTAAATCAGATTGTAATAGATTGTTTATCTCGAGAAACATGGAACGAAAGCCATCCATTGTCAAGAAAAGATCATTTATAGTCACTCATGCCTAGAAAAGCCTTATTACTCGATTTAAATGCCCTTATAATCCCATTATCGAATTTATTTTGAATTATTTTTACATTTTTTTATTAAAACAGATTCTAATACATTGTTTATCTCGGGAAACATGGAACGAAAGCCATCCATTGTCAAGAAAACATCATTTATAGTCACTCATGCCTAGAAAAGCCTTATTACTCGGTTTAAATGCCTTTATAATCCCATTATTGAATTTATTTTGAACTTTTTTGACATTTTTTGATTAAAACAGATTGTAATTGATTGTTTGCCTCGGGAAACATAGAGCGAAAGCCATCCATTGTCAAGAAAAGTTCATTTATAGTCACTCATGCCTAGAAAAGCCTTATAACTCGGTTTAAATGCCCTTATAATCCCATTATTGAATTTATTTTGAATTGTTTTTACATTTTTTGATTAAAACAGATTGTAATTGATTGTTTGCCTCGGGAAACGTGGAGCAAAAGCCATCCATTGTTAAGAAAAGTTCATTTATAGTCACTCATGCCTAGAAAAGCCTTATTACTCGATTTAAATGCCTTTATCATCCCATTATTGAATTTATTTTGAATTGTTTTTACATTTTTTGATTAAAACATATTGTAATTGATTGTTTGCCTCGGGAAGCGTGGAGCAAAAGCCATCCATTGTCAAGAAAAGTTCATTTATAGTCACTCATGCCTAGAGAAGCCTTATTACTCGGTTTAAATGCCTTTATAATCCCATTATTGAATTTATTTTGATTTTTTTTTACAGTTTTTCATTAAATCAGATTGTAATAGATTGTTTATCTCGAGAAACATGGAACGAAAGCCATCCATTGTCAAGAAAAGATCATTTATAGTCACTCATGCCTAGAAAAGCCTTATTACTCGATTTAAATGCCCTTATAATCCCATTATCGAATTTATTTTGAATTATTTTTACATTTTTTTATTAAAACAGATTCTAATACATTGTTTATCTCGGGAAACATGGAACGAAAGCCATCCATTGTCAAGAAAACATCATTTATAGTCACTCATGCCTAGAAAAGCCTTATTACTCGGTTTAAATGCCTTTATAATCCCATTATTGAATTTATTTTGAACTTTTTTGACATTTTTTGATTAAAACAGATTGTAATTGATTGTTTGCCTCGGGAAACATAGAGCGAAAGCCATCCATTGTCAAGAAAAGTTCATTTATAGTCACTCATGCCTAGAAAAGCCTTATAACTCGGTTTAAATGCCCTTATAATCCCATTATTGAATTTATTTTGAATTGTTTTTACATTTTTTGATTAAAACAGATTGTAATTGATTGTTTGCCTCGGGAAACGTGGAGCAAAAGCCATCCATTGTTAAGAAAAGTTCATTTATAGTCACTCATGCCTAGAAAAGCCTTATTACTCGATTTAAATGCCTTTATCATCCCATTATTGAATTTATTTTGAATTGTTTTTACATTTTTTGATTAAAACATATTGTAATTGATTGTTTGCCTCGGGAAGCGTGGAGCAAAAGCCATCCATTGTCAAGAAAAGTTCATTTATAGTCACTCATGCCTAGAGAAGCCTTATTACTCGGTTTAAATGCCTTTATAATCCCATTATTGAATTTATTTTGATTTTTTTTACAGTTTTTGATTAAAACAGATTGTAATAGATTGTTTATCTCGGGAAACATGGAACGGAAGCCATCCATTGTCAAGAAAAGATCATTTATAGTCACTCATGCCTAGAAAAGCCTTATTACTCGGTTTAAATGCTTTTATAATCCCATTATTGAATGTATTTTGAATTTTTTTTACATTTTTTGATTAAAACAGATTGTAATATATTGTTTATCTCGGGAAACATGGAACGAAAGCCATCCATTGTCAAGAAAACATCATTTATAGTCACTCATGCCTAGAAAAGCCTTATTACTCGGTTTAAATGCCTTTATAATCCCATTATTGAATTTATTTTGAATTATTTTTACATTTTTTTATTAAAACAGATTGTAATTGATTGTTTGCCTCGGGAAACATAGAGCGAAAGCCATCCATTGTCAAGAAAAGTTCATTTATAGTCACTCATGCCTAGAAAAGCCTTATAACTCGGTTTAAATGCCCTTATAATCCCATTATTGAATTTATTTTGAATTGTTTTTACATTTTTTGATTAAAACAGATTGTAATTGATTGTTTGCCTCGGGAAACGTGGAGCAAAAGCCATCCATTGTTAAGAAAAGTTCATTTATAGTCACTCATGCCTAGAAAAGCCTTATTACTCGATTTAAATGCCTTTATCATCCCATTATTGAATTTATTTTGAATTGTTTTTACATTTTTTGATTAAAACATATTGTAATTGATTGTTTGCCTCGGGAAGCGTGGAGCAAAAGCCATCCATTGTCAAGAAAAGTTCATTTATAGTCACTCATGCCTAGAGAAGCCTTATTACTCGGTTTAAATGCCTTTATAATCCCATTATTGAATTTATTTTGATTTTTTTTACAGTTTTTGATTAAAACAGATTGTAATAGATTGTTTATCTCGGGAAACATGGAACGAAAGCCATCCATTGTCATGAAAAGATCATTTATAGTCACTCATGCCTAGAAAAGCCTTATTACTCGGTTTAAATGCTTTTATAATCCCATTATTGAATTTATTTTGAATTTTTTTTACATTTTTTGATTAAAACAGATTGTAATATATTGTTTATCTCGGGAAACATGGAACGAAAGCCATCCATTGTCAAGAAAACATCATTTATAGTCACTCATGCCTAGAAAAGCCTTATTACTCGGTTTAAATGCCTTTATAATCCCATTATTGAATTTATTTTGAATTATTTTTACATTTTTTTATTAAAACAGATTGTAATTGATTGTTTGCCTCGGGAAACGTGGAGCAAAAGCCATCCATTATCAAGAAAAGTTCATTTATAGTCACTCATGCCTAGAAAAGCCTTATTACTCGGTTTAAATGCCCTTATAATCCCATTATTGAATTTATTTTGAATTATTTTTATATTTTTTTATTAAAACAGATTGTAATTGATTGTTTGCCTCGGGAAACGTGGAGCAAAAGCCATCCATTGTCAAGGAAAGTTCATTTATAGTCACTCATGCCTAGAAAAGCCTTATTACTCGATTTAAATGCCTTTATAATCCCATTATTGAATTTATTTTGGATTGTTTTTACATTTTTTGATTAAAACATATTGTAATTGATTGTTTACCTCGGGAAACGTGGAGCAAAAGCCATCCATTGTCAAGGAAAGTTCATTTATAGTCACTCATGCCTAGAAAAGCCTTATTACTCGATTTAAATGCCTTTATAATCCCATTATTGAATTTATTTTGGATTGTTTTTACATTTTTTGATTAAAACATATTGTAATTGATTGTTTGCCTCGGGAAACGTGGAGCAAAAGCCATCCATTATCAAGAAAAGTTCATTTATAGTCACTCATGCCTAGAGAAGCCTTATTACTCGGTTTAAATGCCTTTATAATCCCATTATTGAATTTATTTTGAACTTTTTTGACATTTTTTGATTAAAACATATTGTAATTGATTGTTTGCCTCGGGAAACATAGAGCGAAAGCCATCCATTGTCAAGAAAAGTTCATTTATAGTCACTCATGCCTAGAGAAGCCTTATTACTCGGTTTAAATGCCTTTATAATCCCATTATTGAATTTATTTTGATTTTTTTTTACAGTTTTTCATTAAATCAGATTGTAATAGATTGTTTATCTCGAGAAACATGGAACGAAAGCCATCCATTGTCAAGAAAAGATCATTTATAGTCACTCATGCCTAGAAAAGCCTTATTACTCGATTTAAATGCCCTTATAATCCCATTATCGAATTTATTTTGAATTATTTTTACATTTTTTTATTAAAACAGATTCTAATACATTGTTTATCTCGGGAAACATGGAACGAAAGCCATCCATTGTCAAGAAAACATCATTTATAGTCACTCATGCCTAGAAAAGCCTTATTACTCGGTTTAAATGCCTTTATAATCCCATTATTGAATTTATTTTGAACTTTTTTGACATTTTTTGATTAAAACAGATTGTAATTGATTGTTTGCCTCGGGAAACATAGAGCGAAAGCCATCCATTGTCAAGAAAAGTTCATTTATAGTCACTCATGCCTAGAAAAGCCTTATAACTCGGTTTAAATGCCCTTATAATCCCATTATTGAATTTATTTTGAATTGTTTTTACATTTTTTGATTAAAACAGATTGTAATTGATTGTTTGCCTCGGGAAACGTGGAGCAAAAGCCATCCATTGTTAAGAAAAGTTCATTTATAGTCACTCATGCCTAGAAAAGCCTTATTACTCGATTTAAATGCCCTTATAATCCCATTATTGAATTTATTTTGAATTGTTTTTACATTTTTTGATTAAAACAGATTGTAATTGATTGTTTGCCTCGGGAAACGTGGAGCAAAAGCCATCCATTGTTAAGAAAAGTTCATTTATAGTCACTCATGCCTAGAAAAGCCTTATTACTCGATTTAAATGCCTTTATCATCCCATTATTGAATTTATTTTGAATTGTTTTTACATTTTTTGATTAAAACATATTGTAATTGATTGTTTGCCTCGGGAAGCGTGGAGCAAAAGCCATCCATTGTCAAGAAAAGTTCATTTATAGTCACTCATGCCTAGAGAAGCCTTATTACTCGGTTTAAATGCCTTTATAATCCCATTATTGAATTTATTTTGATTTTTTTTTACAGTTTTTCATTAAATCAGATTGTAATAGATTGTTTATCTCGAGAAACATGGAACGAAAGCCATCCATTGTCAAGAAAAGATCATTTATAGTCACTCATGCCTAGAAAAGCCTTATTACTCGATTTAAATGCCCTTATAATCCCATTATCGAATTTATTTTGAATTATTTTTACATTTTTTTATTAAAACAGATTCTAATACATTGTTTATCTCGGGAAACATGGAACGAAAGCCATCCATTGTCAAGAAAACATCATTTATAGTCACTCATGCCTAGAAAAGCCTTATTACTCGGTTTAAATGCCTTTATAATCCCATTATTGAATTTATTTTGAACTTTTTTGACATTTTTTGATTAAAACAGATTGTAATTGATTGTTTGCCTCGGGAAACATAGAGCGAAAGCCATCCATTGTCAAGAAAAGTTCATTTATAGTCACTCATGCCTAGAAAAGCCTTATTACTCGGTTTAAATGCTTTTATAATCCCATTATTGAATGTATTTTGAATTTTTTTTACATTTTTTGATTAAAACAGATTGTAATATATTGTTTATCTCGGGAAACATGGAACGAAAGCCATCCATTGTCAAGAAAACATCATTTATAGTCACTCATGCCTAGAAAAGCCTTATTACTCGATTTAAATGCCTTTATAATCCCATTATTGAATTTATTTTGGATTGTTTTTACATTTTTTGATTAAAACATATTGTAATTGATTGTTTGCCTCGGGAAACGTGGAGCAAAAGCCATCCATTGTCAAGGAAAGTTCATTTATAGTCACTCATGCCTAGAAAAGCCTTATTACTCGATTTAAATGCCTTTATAATCCCATTATTGAATTTATTTTGGATTGTTTTTACATTTTTTGATTAAAACATATTGTAATTGATTGTTTGCCTCGGGAAACGTGGAGCAAAAGCCATCCATTGTCAAGGAAAGTTCATTTATAGTCACTCATGCCTAGAAAAGCCTTATTACTCGATTTAAATGCCTTTATAATCCCATTATTGAATTTATTTTCAATTGTTTTTACATTTTTTGATTAAAACATATTGTAATTGATTGTTTGCCTCGGGAAACGAGGAGCAAAAGCCATCCATTGTCAAGAAAAGTTCATTTATAGTCACTCATGCCTAGAAAAGCCATATTACTCGATTTAAATGCCTTTATAATCCCATTATTGAATTTATTTTGAAGTTTTTTTACATTTTTTGATTAAAACAGATTCTAATACATTGTTTATCTTGGGAAACATGGAACGAAAGCCATCCATTGTCAAGAAAACATCATTTATAGTCACTCATGCCTAGAAAAGCCTTATTACTCGGTTTAAATGCCTTTATAATCCCATTATTGAATTTATTTTGAACTTTTTTGACATTTTTTGATTAAACAGATTGTAATTGATTGTTTGCCTCGGGAAGCGTGGAGCAAAAGCCATCCATTGTCAAGAAAAGTTCATTTATAGTCACTCATGCCTAGAGAAGCCTTATTACTCGGTTTAAATGCCTTTATAATCCCATTATTGAATTTATTTTGATTTTTTTTTACAGTTTTTCATTAAATCAGATTGTAATAGATTGTTTATCTCGGGAAACATGGAACGAAAGCCATCCATTGTCAAGAAAAGATCATTTATAGTCACTCATGCCTAGAAAAGCCTTATTACTCGATTTAAATGCCCTTATAATCCCATTATTGAATTTATTTTGAATTATTTTTACATTTTTTTATTAAAACAGATTCTAATACATTGTTTATCTCGGGAAACATGGAACGAAAGCCATCCATTGTCAAGAAAACATCATTTATAGTCACTCATGCGTAGAAAAGCCTTATTACTCGGTTTAAATGCCTTTATAATCCCATTATTGAATTTATTTTGAACTTTTTTGACATTTTTTGATTAAACAGATTGTAATTGAATGTTTGCCTCGGGAAGCGTGGAGCAAAAGCCATCCATTGTCAAGAAAAGTTCATTTACAGTCACTCATGCCTAGAGAAGCCTTATTACTCGGTTTAAATGCCTTTATAATCCCATTATTGAATTTATTTTGATTTTTTTTTACAGTTTTTCATTAAATCAGATTGTAATAGATTGTTTATCTCGAGAAACATGGAACGAAAGCCATCCATTGTCAAGAAAAGATCATTTATAGTCACTCATGCCTAGAAAAGCCTTATTACTCGATTTAAATGCCCTTATAATCCCATTATCGAATTTATTTTGAATTATTTTTACATTTTTTTATTAAAACAGATTCTAATACATTGTTTATCTCGGGAAACATGGAACGAAAGCCATCCATTGTCAAGAAAACATCATTTATAGTCACTCATGCCTAGAAAAGCCTTATTACTCGGTTTAAATGCCTTTATAATCCCATTATTGAATTTATTTTGAACTTTTTTGACATTTTTTGATTAAAACAGATTGTAATTGATTGTTTGCCTCGGGAAACATAGAGCGAAAGCCATCCATTGTCAAGAAAAGTTCATTTATAGTCACTCATGCCTAGAAAAGCCTTATAACTCGGTTTAAATGCCCTTATAATCCCATTATTGAATTTATTTTGAATTGTTTTTACATTTTTTGATTAAAACAGATTGTAATTGATTGTTTGCCTCGGGAAACGTGGAGCAAAAGCCATCCATTGTTAAGAAAAGTTCATTTATAGTCACTCATGCCTAGAAAAGCCTTATTACTCGATTTAAATGCCTTTATCATCCCATTATTGAATTTATTTTGAATTGTTTTTACATTTTTTGATTAAAACATATTGTAATTGATTGTTTGCCTCGGGAAGCGTGGAGCAAAAGCCATCCATTGTCAAGAAAAGTTCATTTATAGTCACTCATGCCTAGAGAAGCCTTATTACTCGGTTTAAATGCCTTTATAATCCCATTATTGAATTTATTTTGATTTTTTTTTACAGTTTTTCATTAAATCAGATTGTAATAGATTGTTTATCTCGAGAAACATGGAACGAAAGCCATCCATTGTCAAGAAAAGATCATTTATAGTCACTCATGCCTAGAAAAGCCTTATTACTCGATTTAAATGCCCTTATAATCCCATTATCGAATTTATTTTGAATTATTTTTACATTTTTTTATTAAAACAGATTCTAATACATTGTTTATCTCGGGAAACATGGAACGAAAGCCATCCATTGTCAAGAAAACATCATTTATAGTCACTCATGCCTAGAAAAGCCTTATTACTCGGTTTAAATGCCTTTATAATCCCATTATTGAATTTATTTTGAACTTTTTTGACATTTTTTGATTAAAACAGATTGTAATTGATTGTTTGCCTCGGGAAACATAGAGCGAAAGCCATCCATTGTCAAGAAAAGTTCATTTATAGTCACTCATGCCTAGAAAAGCCTTATAACTCGGTTTAAATGCCCTTATAATCCCATTATTGAATTTATTTTGAATTGTTTTTACATTTTTTGATTAAAACAGATTGTAATTGATTGTTTGCCTCGGGAAACGTGGAGCAAAAGCCATCCATTGTTAAGAAAAGTTCATTTATAGTCACTCATGTCTAGAAAAGCCTTATTACTCGATTTAAATGCCTTTATCATCCCATTATTGAATTTATTTTGAATTGTTTTTACATTTTCTGATTAAAACATATTGTAATTGATTGTTTGCCTCGGGAAGCGTGGAGCAAAAGCCATCCATTGTCAAGAAAAGTTCATTTATAGTCACTCATGCCTAGAGAAGCCTTATTACTCGGTTTAAATGCCTTTATAATCCCATTATTGAATTTATTTTGATTTTTTTTACAGTTTTTGATTAAAACAGATTGTAATAGATTGTTTATCTCGGGAAACATGGAACGAAAGCCATCTATTGTCAAGAAAAGATCATTTATAGTCACTCATGCCTAGAAAAGCCTTATTACTCGATTTAAATGCCCTTATAATCCCATTATTGAATTTATTTTGAATTGTTTTTACATTTTTTGATTAAAACAGATTGTAATTGATTGTTTGCCTCGGGAAACGTGGAGCAAAAGCCATCCATTGTTAAGAAAAGTTCATTTATAGTCACTCATGCCTAGAAAAGCCTTATTACTCGATTTAAATGCCTTTATCATCCCATTATTGAATTTATTTTGAATTGTTTTTACATTTTTTGATTAAAACATATTGTAATTGATTGTTTGCCTCGGGAAGCGTGGAGCAAAAGCCATCCATTGTCAAGAAAAGTTCATTTATAGTCACTCATGCCTAGAAAAGCCTTATTACTCGGTTTAAATGCCTTTATAATCCCATTATTGAATTTATTTTGAACTTTTTTGACATTTTTTGATTAAAACAGATTGTAATTGATTGTTTGCCTCGGGAAACATAGAGCGAAAGCCATCCATTGTCAAGAAAAGTTCATTTATAGTCACTCATGCCTAGAAAAGCCTTATAACTCGGTTTAAATGCCCTTATAATCCCATTATTGAATTTATTTTGAATTGTTTTTACATTTTTTGATTAAAACAGATTGTAATTGATTGTTTGCCTCGGGAAACGTGGAGCAAAAGCCATCCATTGTTAAGAAAAGTTCATTTATAGTCACTCATGCCTAGAAAAGCCTTATTACTCGATTTAAATGCCTTTATAATCCCATTATTGAATTTATTTTGGATTGTTTTTACATTCTTTGATTAAAACATATTGTAATTGATTGTTTGCCTCGGGAAGCGTGGAGCAAAAGCCATCCATTGTCAAGAAAAGTTCATTTATAGTCACTCATGCCTAGAGAAGCCTTATAACTCGGTTTAAATGCCCTTATAATCCCATTATTGAATTTATTTTGAATTATTTTTATATTTTTTTATTAAAACAGATTGTAATTGATTGTTTGCCTCGGGAAACGTGGAGCAAAAGCCATCCATTGTCAAGGAAAGTTCATTTATAGTCACTCATGCCTAGAAAAGCCTTATTACTCGATTTAAATGCCTTTATAATCCCATTATTGAATTTATTTTGGATTGTTTTTACATTTTTTGATTAAAACATATTGTAATTGATTGTTTGCCTCGGGAAGCGTGGAGCAAAAGCCATCCATTGTCAAGAAAAGTTCATTTATAGTCACTCATGCCTAGAGAAGCCTTATTACTCGGTTTAAATGCCTTTATAATCCCATTATTGAATTTATTTTGATTTTTTTTACAGTTTTTGATTAAAACAGATTGTAATAGATTGTTTATCTCGGGAAACATGGAACGAAAGCCATCCATTGTCATGAAAAGATCATTTATAGTCACTCATGCCTAGAAAAGCCTTATTACTCGGTTTAAACGCTTTTATAATCCCATTATTGAATTTATTTTGAATTTTTTTTACATTTTTTGATTAAAACAGATTGTAATATATTGTTTATCTCGGGAAACATGGAACGAAAGCCATCCATTGTCAAGAAAACATCATTTATAGTCACTCATGCCTAGAAAAGCCTTATTACTCGGTTTAAATGCCTTTATAATCCCATTATTGAATTTATTTTGAATTATTTTTACATTTTTTTATTAAAACAGATTGTAATTGATTGTTTGCCTCGGGAAACGTGGAGCAAAAGCCATCCATTATCAAGAAAAGTTCATTTATAGTCACTCATGCCTAGAAAAGCCTTATTACTCGGTTTAAATGCCCTTATAATCCCATTATTGAATTTATTTTGAATTATTTTTATATTTTTTTATTAAAACAGATTGTAATTGATTGTTTGCCTTGGGAAACGTGGAGCAAAAGCCATCCATTGTCAAGGAAAGTTCATTTATAGTCACTCATGCCTAGAAAAGCCTTATTACTCGATTTAAATGCCTTTATAATCCCATTATTGAATTTATTTTGGATTGTTTTTACATTTTTTGATTAAAACATATTGTAATTGATTGTTTGCCTCGGGAAACGTGGAGCAAAAGCCATCCATTGTCAAGGAAAGTTCATTTATAGTCACTCATGCCTAGAAAAGCCTTATTACTCGATTTAAATGCCTTTATAATCCCATTATTGAATTTATTTTGGATTGTTTTTACATTTTTTGATTAAAACATATTGTAATTGATTGTTTGCCTCGGGAAACGTGGAGCAAAAGCCATCCATTATCAAGAAAAGTTCATTTATAGTCACTCATGCCTAGAAAAGCCTTATTACTCGGTTTAAATGCCCTTATAATCCCATTATTGAATTTATTTTGAATTATTTTTATATTTTTTTATTAAAACAGATTGTAATTGATTGTTTACCTCGGGAAACGTGGAGCAAAAGCCATCCATTGTCAAGGAAAGTTCATTTATAGTCACTCATGCCTAGAAAAGCCTTATTACTCGATTTAAATGCCTTTATAATCCCATTATTGAATTTATTTTGATTTTTTTTTACAGTTTTTCATTAAATCAGATTGTAATAGATTGTTTATCTCGAGAAACATGGAACGAAAGCCATCCATTGTCAAGAAAAGATCATTTATAGTCACTCATGCCTAGAAAAGCCTTATTACTCGATTTAAATGCCCTTATAATCCCATTATCGTATTTATTTTGAATTATTTTTACATTTTTTTATTAAAACAGATTCTAATACATTGTTTATCTCGGGAAACATGGAACGAAAGCCATCCATTGTCAAGAAAACATCATTTATAGTCACTCATGCCTAGAAAAGCCTTATTACTCGGTTTAAATGCCTTTATAATCCCATTATTGAATTTATTTTGAACTTTTTTGACATTTTTTGATTAAAACAGATTGTAATTGATTGTTTGCCTCGGGAAACATAGAGCGAAAGCCATCCATTGTCAAGAAAAGTTCATTTATAGTCACTCATGCCTAGAAAAGCCTTATAACTCGGTTTAAATGCCCTTATAATCCCATTATTGAATTTATTTTGAATTGTTTTTACATTTTTTGATTAAAACAGATTGTAATTGATTGTTTGCCTCGGGAAACGTGGAGCAAAAGCCATCCATTGTTAAGAAAAGTTCATTTATAGTCACTCATGCCTAGAAAAGCCTTATTACTCGATTTAAATGCCTTTATCATCCCATTATTGAATTTATTTTGAATTGTTTTTACATTTTCTGATTAAAACATATTGTAATTGATTGTTTGCCTCGGGAAGCGTGGAGCAAAAGCCATCCATTGTCAAGAAAAGTTCATTTATAGTCACTCATGCCTAGAGAAGCCTTATTACTCGGTTTAAATGCCTTTATAATCCCATTATTGAATTTATTTTGATTTTTTTTACAGTTTTTGATTAAAACAGATTGTAATAGATTGTTTATCTCGGGAAACATGGAACGAAAGCCATCTATTGTCAAGAAAAGATCATTTATAGTCACTCATGCCTAGAAAAGCCTTATTACTCGATTTAAATGCCCTTATAATCCCATTATTGAATTTATTTTGAATTGTTTTTACATTTTTTGATTAAAACAGATTGTAATTGATTGTTTGCCTCGGGAAACGTGGAGCAAAAGCCATCCATTGTTAAGAAAAGTTCATTTATAGTCACTCATGCCTAGAAAAGCCTTATTACTCGATTTAAATGCCTTTATCATCCCATTATTGAATTTATTTTGAATTGTTTTTACATTTTTTGATTAAAACATATTGTAATTGATTGTTTGCCTCGGGAAGCGTGGAGCAAAAGCCATCCATTGTCAAGAAAAGTTCATTTATAGTCACTCATGCCTAGAGAAGCCTTATTACTCGGTTTAAATGCCTTTATAATCCCATTATTGAATTTATTTTGATTTTTTTTACAGTTTTTGATTAAAACAGATTGTAATAGATTGTTTATCTCGGGAAACATGGAACGGAAGCCATCCATTGTCAAGAAAAGATCATTTATAGTCACTCATGCCTAGAAAAGCCTTATTACTCGGTTTAAATGCTTTTATAATCCCATTATTGAATGTATTTTGAATTTTTTTTACATTTTTTGATTAAAACAGATTGTAATATATTGTTTATCTCGGGAAACACGGAACGAAAGCCATCCATTGTCAAGAAAACATCATTTATAGTCACTCATGCCTAGAAAAGCCTTATTACTCGGTTTAAATGCCTTTATAATCCCATTATTGAATTTATTTTGAATTATTTTTACATTTTTTTATTAAAACAGATTGTAATTGATTGTTTGCCTCGGGAAACATAGAGCGAAAGCCATCCATTGTCAAGAAAAGTTCATTTATAGTCACTCATGCCTAGAAAAGCCTTATAACTCGGTTTAAATGCCCTTATAATCCCATTATTGAATTTATTTTGAATTGTTTTTACATTTTTTGATTAAAACAGATTGTAATTGATTGTTTGCCTCGGGAAACGTGGAGCAAAAGCCATCCATTGTTAAGAAAAGTTCATTTATAGTCACTCATGCCTAGAAAAGCCTTATTACTCGATTTAAATGCCTTTATCATCCCATTATTGAATTTATTTTGAATTGTTTTTACATTTTTTGATTAAAACATATTGTAATTGATTGTTTGCCTCGGGAAGCGTGGAGCAAAAGCCATCCATTGTCAAGAAAAGTTCATTTATAGTCACTCATGCCTAGAGAAGCCTTATTACTCGGTTTAAATGCCTTTATAATCCCATTATTGAATTTATTTTGATTTTTTTTACAGTTTTTGATTAAAACAGATTGTAATAGATTGTTTATCTCGGGAAACATGGAACGAAAGCCATCCATTGTCATGAAAAGATCATTTATAGTCACTCATGCCTAGAAAAGCCTTATTACTCGGTTTAAATGCTTTTATAATCCCATTATTGAATTTATTTTGAATTTTTTTTACATTTTTTGATTAAAACAGATTGTAATATATTGTTTATCTCGGGAAACATGGAACGAAAGCCATCCATTGTCAAGAAAACATCATTTATAGTCACTCATGCCTAGAAAAGCCTTATTACTCGGTTTAAATGCCTTTATAATCCCATTATTGAATTTATTTTGAATTATTTTTACATTTTTTTATTAAAACAGATTGTAATTGATTGTTTGCCTCGGGAAACGTGGAGCAAAAGCCATCCATTATCAAGAAAAGTTCATTTATAGTCACTCATGCCTAGAAAAGCCTTATTACTCGGTTTAAATGCCCTTATAATCCCATTATTGAATTTATTTTGAATTATTTTTATATTTTTTTATTAAAACAGATTGTAATTGATTGTTTGCCTCGGGAAACGTGGAGCAAAAGCCATCCATTGTCAAGGAAAGTTCATTTATAGTCACTCATGCCTAGAAAAGCCTTATTACTCGATTTAAATGCCTTTATAATCCCATTATTGAATTTATTTTGGATTGTTTTTACATTTTTTGATTAAAACATATTGTAATTGATTGTTTGCCTCGGGAAACGTGGAGCAAAAGCCATCCATTGTCAAGGAAAGTTCATTTATAGTCACTCATGCCTAGAAAAGCCTTATTACTCGATTTAAATGCCTTTATAATCCCATTATTGAATTTATTTTGGATTGTTTTTACATTTTTTGATTAAAACATATTGTAATTGATTGTTTGCCTCGGGAAACGTGGAGCAAAAGCCATCCATTATCAAGAAAAGTTCATTTATAGTCACTCATGCCTAGAGAAGCCTTATTACTCGGTTTAAATGCCTTTATAATCCCATTATTGAATTTATTTTGAACTTTTTTGACATTTTTTGATTAAAACATATTGTAATTGATTGTTTGCCTCGGGAAACATAGAGCGAAAGCCATCCATTGTCAAGAAAAGTTCATTTATAGTCACTCATGCCTAGAGAAGCCTTATTACTCGGTTTAAATGCCTTTATAATCCCATTATTGAATTTATTTTGATTTTTTTTTACAGTTTTTCATTAAATCAGATTGTAATAGATTGTTTATCTCGAGAAACATGGAACGAAAGCCATCCATTGTCAAGAAAAGATCATTTATAGTCACTCATGCCTAGAAAAGCCTTATTACTCGATTTAAATGCCCTTATAATCCCATTATCGAATTTATTTTGAATTATTTTTACATTTTTTTATTAAAACAGATTCTAATACATTGTTTATCTCGGGAAACATGGAACGAAAGCCATCCATTGTCAAGAAAACATCATTTATAGTCACTCATGCCTAGAAAAGCCTTATTACTCGGTTTAAATGCCTTTATAATCCCATTATTGAATTTATTTTGAACTTTTTTGACATTTTTTGATTAAAACAGATTGTAATTGATTGTTTGCCTCGGGAAACATAGAGCGAAAGCCATCCATTGTCAAGAAAAGTTCATTTATAGTCACTCATGCCTAGAAAAGCCTTATAACTCGGTTTAAATGCCCTTATAATCCCATTATTGAATTTATTTTGAATTGTTTTTACATTTTTTGATTAAAACAGATTGTAATTGATTGTTTGCCTCGGGAAACGTGGAGCAAAAGCCATCCATTGTTAAGAAAAGTTCATTTATAGTCACTCATGCCTAGAAAAGCCTTATTACTCGATTTAAATGCCCTTATAATCCCATTATTGAATTTATTTTGAATTGTTTTTACATTTTTTGATTAAAACAGATTGTAATTGATTGTTTGCCTCGGGAAACGTGGAGCAAAAGCCATCCATTGTTAAGAAAAGTTCATTTATAGTCACTCATGCCTAGAAAAGCCTTATTACTCGATTTAAATGCCTTTATCATCCCATTATTGAATTTATTTTGAATTGTTTTTACATTTTTTGATTAAAACATATTGTAATTGATTGTTTGCCTCGGGAAGCGTGGAGCAAAAGCCATCCATTGTCAAGAAAAGTTCATTTATAGTCACTCATGCCTAGAGAAGCCTTATTACTCGGTTTAAATGCCTTTATAATCCCATTATTGAATTTATTTTGATTTTTTTTTACAGTTTTTCATTAAATCAGATTGTAATAGATTGTTTATCTCGAGAAACATGGAACGAAAGCCATCCATTGTCAAGAAAAGATCATTTATAGTCACTCATGCCTAGAAAAGCCTTATTACTCGATTTAAATGCCCTTATAATCCCATTATCGAATTTATTTTGAATTATTTTTACATTTTTTTATTAAAACAGATTCTAATACATTGTTTATCTCGGGAAACATGGAACGAAAGCCATCCATTGTCAAGAAAACATCATTTATAGTCACTCATGCCTAGAAAAGCCTTATTACTCGGTTTAAATGCCTTTATAATCCCATTATTGAATTTATTTTGAACTTTTTTGACATTTTTTGATTAAAACAGATTGTAATTGATTGTTTGCCTCGGGAAACATAGAGCGAAAGCCATCCATTGTCAAGAAAAGTTCATTTATAGTCACTCATGCCTAGAAAAGCCTTATTACTCGGTTTAAATGCTTTTATAATCCCATTATTGAATGTATTTTGAATTTTTTTTACATTTTTTGATTAAAACAGATTGTAATATATTGTTTATCTCGGGAAACATGGAACGAAAGCCATCCATTGTCAAGAAAACATCATTTATAGTCACTCATGCCTAGAAAAGCCTTATTACTCGATTTAAATGCCTTTATAATCCCATTATTGAATTTATTTTGGATTGTTTTTACATTTTTTGATTAAAACATATTGTAATTGATTGTTTGCCTCGGGAAACGTGGAGCAAAAGCCATCCATTGTCAAGGAAAGTTCATTTATAGTCACTCATGCCTAGAAAAGCCTTATTACTCGATTTAAATGCCTTTATAATCCCATTATTGAATTTATTTTGGATTGTTTTTACATTTTTTGATTAAAACATATTGTAATTGATTGTTTGCCTCGGGAAACGTGGAGCAAAAGCCATCCATTGTCAAGGAAAGTTCATTTATAGTCACTCATGCCTAGAAAAGCCTTATTACTCGATTTAAATGCCTTTATAATCCCATTATTGAATTTATTTTCAATTGTTTTTACATTTTTTGATTAAAACATATTGTAATTGATTGTTTGCCTCGGGAAACGAGGAGCAAAAGCCATCCATTGTCAAGAAAAGTTCATTTATAGTCACTCATGCCTAGAAAAGCCATATTACTCGATTTAAATGCCTTTATAATCCCATTATTGAATTTATTTTGAAGTTTTTTTACATTTTTTGATTAAAACAGATTCTAATACATTGTTTATCTTGGGAAACATGGAACGAAAGCCATCCATTGTCAAGAAAACATCATTTATAGTCACTCATGCCTAGAAAAGCCTTATTACTCGGTTTAAATGCCTTTATAATCCCATTATTGAATTTATTTTGAACTTTTTTGACATTTTTTGATTAAACAGATTGTAATTGATTGTTTGCCTCGGGAAGCGTGGAGCAAAAGCCATCCATTGTCAAGAAAAGTTCATTTATAGTCACTCATGCCTAGAGAAGCCTTATTACTCGGTTTAAATGCCTTTATAATCCCATTATTGAATTTATTTTGATTTTTTTTTACAGTTTTTCATTAAATCAGATTGTAATAGATTGTTTATCTCGGGAAACATGGAACGAAAGCCATCCATTGTCAAGAAAAGATCATTTATAGTCACTCATGCCTAGAAAAGCCTTATTACTCGATTTAAATGCCCTTATAATCCCATTATTGAATTTATTTTGAATTATTTTTACATTTTTTTATTAAAACAGATTCTAATACATTGTTTATCTCGGGAAACATGGAACGAAAGCCATCCATTGTCAAGAAAACATCATTTATAGTCACTCATGCGTAGAAAAGCCTTATTACTCGGTTTAAATGCCTTTATAATCCCATTATTGAATTTATTTTGAACTTTTTTGACATTTTTTGATTAAACAGATTGTAATTGAATGTTTGCCTCGGGAAGCGTGGAGCAAAAGCCATCCATTGTCAAGAAAAGTTCATTTACAGTCACTCATGCCTAGAGAAGCCTTATTACTCGGTTTAAATGCCTTTATAATCCCATTATTGAATTTATTTTGATTTTTTTTTACAGTTTTTCATTAAATCAGATTGTAATAGATTGTTTATCTCGAGAAACATGGAACGAAAGCCATCCATTGTCAAGAAAAGATCATTTATAGTCACTCATGCCTAGAAAAGCCTTATTACTCGATTTAAATGCCCTTATAATCCCATTATCGAATTTATTTTGAATTATTTTTACATTTTTTTATTAAAACAGATTCTAATACATTGTTTATCTCGGGAAACATGGAACGAAAGCCATCCATTGTCAAGAAAACATCATTTATAGTCACTCATGCCTAGAAAAGCCTTATTACTCGGTTTAAATGCCTTTATAATCCCATTATTGAATTTATTTTGAACTTTTTTGACATTTTTTGATTAAAACAGATTGTAATTGATTGTTTGCCTCGGGAAACATAGAGCGAAAGCCATCCATTGTCAAGAAAAGTTCATTTATAGTCACTCATGCCTAGAAAAGCCTTATAACTCGGTTTAAATGCCCTTATAATCCCATTATTGAATTTATTTTGAATTGTTTTTACATTTTTTGATTAAAACAGATTGTAATTGATTGTTTGCCTCGGGAAACGTGGAGCAAAAGCCATCCATTGTTAAGAAAAGTTCATTTATAGTCCCTCATGCCTAGAAAAGCCTTATTACTCGATTTAAATGCCTTTATCATCCCATTATTGAATTTATTTTGAATTGTTTTTACATTTTTTGATTAAAACATATTGTAATTGATTGTTTGCCTCGGGAAGCGTGGAGCAAAAGCCATCCATTGTCAAGAAAAGTTCATTTATAGTCACTCATGCCTAGAGAAGCCTTATTACTCGGTTTAAATGCCTTTATAATCCCATTATTGAATTTATTTTGATTTTTTTTTACAGTTTTTCATTAAATCAGATTGTAATAGATTGTTTATCTCGAGAAACATGGAACGAAAGCCATCCATTGTCAAGAAAAGATCATTTATAGTCACTCATGCCTAGAAAAGCCTTATTACTCGATTTAAATGCCCTTATAATCCCATTATCGAATTTATTTTGAATTATTTTTACATTTTTTTATTAAAACAGATTCTAATACATTGTTTATCTCGGGAAACATGGAACGAAAGCCATCCATTGTCAAGAAAACATCATTTATAGTCACTCATGCCTAGAAAAGCCTTATTACTCGGTTTAAATGCCTTTATAATCCCATTATTGAATTTATTTTGAACTTTTTTGACATTTTTTGATTAAAACAGATTGTAATTGATTGTTTGCCTCGGGAAACATAGAGCGAAAGCCATCCATTGTCAAGAAAAGTTCATTTATAGTCACTCATGCCTAGAAAAGCCTTATAACTCGGTTTAAATGCCCTTATAATCCCATTATTGAATTTATTTTGAATTGTTTTTACATTTTTTGATTAAAACAGATTGTAATTGATTGTTTGCCTCGGGAAACGTGGAGCAAAAGCCATCCATTGTTAAGAAAAGTTCATTTATAGTCACTCATGTCTAGAAAAGCCTTATTACTCGATTTAAATGCCTTTATCATCCCATTATTGAATTTATTTTGAATTGTTTTTACATTTTCTGATTAAAACATATTGTAATTGATTGTTTGCCTCGGGAAGCGTGGAGCAAAAGCCATCCATTGTCAAGAAAAGTTCATTTATAGTCACTCATGCCTAGAGAAGCCTTATTACTCGGTTTAAATGCCTTTATAATCCCATTATTGAATTTATTTTGATTTTTTTTACAGTTTTTGATTAAAACAGATTGTAATAGATTGTTTATCTCGGGAAACATGGAACGAAAGCCATCTATTGTCAAGAAAAGATCATTTATAGTCACTCATGCCTAGAAAAGCCTTATTACTCGATTTAAATGCCCTTATAATCCCATTATTGAATTTATTTTGAATTGTTTTTACATTTTTTGATTAAAACAGATTGTAATTGATTGTTTGCCTCGGGAAACGTGGAGCAAAAGCCATCCATTGTTAAGAAAAGTTCATTTATAGTCACTCATGCCTAGAAAAGCCTTATTACTCGATTTAAATGCCTTTATCATCCCATTATTGAATTTATTTTGAATTGTTTTTACATTTTTTGATTAAAACATATTGTAATTGATTGTTTGCCTCGGGAAGCGTGGAGCAAAAGCCATCCATTGTCAAGAAAAGTTCATTTATAGTCACTCATGCCTAGAAAAGCCTTATTACTCGGTTTAAATGCCTTTATAATCCCATTATTGAATTTATTTTGAACTTTTTTGACATTTTTTGATTAAAACAGATTGTAATTGATTGTTTGCCTCGGGAAACATAGAGCGAAAGCCATCCATTGTCAAGAAAAGTTCATTTATAGTCACTCATGCCTAGAAAAGCCTTATAACTCGGTTTAAATGCCCTTATAATCCCATTATTGAATTTATTTTGAATTGTTTTTACATTTTTTGATTAAAACAGATTGTAATTGATTGTTTGCCTCGGGAAACGTGGAGCAAAAGCCATCCATTGTTAAGAAAAGTTCATTTATAGTCACTCATGCCTAGAAAAGCCTTATTACTCGATTTAAATGCCTTTATAATCCCATTATTGAATTTATTTTGGATTGTTTTTACATTCTTTGATTAAAACATATTGTAATTGATTGTTTGCCTCGGGAAGCGTGGAGCAAAAGCCATCCATTGTCAAGAAAAGTTCATTTATAGTCACTCATGCCTAGAGAAGCCTTATTACTCGGTTTAAATGCCTTTATAATCCCATTATTGAATTTATTTTGATTTTTTTTTACAGTTTTTCATTAAATCAGATTGTAATAGATTGTTTATCTCGAGAAACATGGAACGAAAGCCATCCATTGTCAAGAAAACATCATTTATAGTCACTCATGCCTAGAAAAGCCTTATTACTCGGTTTAAATGCCTTTATAATCCCATTATTGAATTTATTTTGAATTATTTTTACATTTTTTTATTAAAACAGATTGTAATTGATTGTTTGCCTCGGGAAACGTGGAGCAAAAGCCATCCATTATCAAGAAAAGTTCATTTATAGTCACTCATGCCTAGAAAAGCCTTATTACTCGGTTTAAATGCCCTTATAATCCCATTATTGAATTTATTTTGAATTATTTTTATATTTTTTTATTAAAACAGATTGTAATTGATTGTTTGCCTCGGGAAACGTGGAGCAAAAGCCATCCATTGTCAAGGAAAGTTCATTTATAGTCACTCATGCCTAGAAAAGCCTTATTACTCGATTTAAATGCCTTTATAATCCCATTATTGAATTTATTTTGGATTGTTTTTACATTTTTTGATTAAAACATATTGTAATTGATTGTTTGCCTCGGGAAACGTGGAGCAAAAGCCATCCATTGTCAAGGAAAGTTCATTTATAGTCACTCATGCCTAGAAAAGCCTTATTACTCGATTTAAATGCCTTTATAATCCCATTATTGAATTTATTTTGGATTGTTTTTACATTTTTTGATTAAAACATATTGTAATTGATTGTTTGCCTCGGGAAACGTGGAGCAAAAGCCATCCATTATCAAGAAAAGTTCATTTATAGTCACTCATGCCTAGAAAAGCCTTATTACTCGGTTTAAATGCCCTTATAATCCCATTATTGAATTTATTTTGAATTATTTTTATATTTTTTTATTAAAACAGATTGTAATTGATTGTTTACCTCGGGAAACGTGGAGCAAAAGCCATCCATTGTCAAGGAAAGTTCATTTATAGTCACTCATGCCTAGAAAAGCCTTATTACTCGATTTAAATGCCTTTATAATCCCATTATTGAATTTATTTTGATTTTTTTTTACAGTTTTTCATTAAATCAGATTGTAATAGATTGTTTATCTCGAGAAACATGGAACGAAAGCCATCCATTGTCAAGAAAAGATCATTTATAGTCACTCATGCCTAGAAAAGCCTTATTACTCGATTTAAATGCCCTTATAATCCCATTATCGTATTTATTTTGAATTATTTTTACATTTTTTTATTAAAACAGATTCTAATACATTGTTTATCTCGGGAAACATGGAACGAAAGCCATCCATTGTCAAGAAAACATCATTTATAGTCACTCATGCCTAGAAAAGCCTTATTACTCGGTTTAAATGCCTTTATAATCCCATTATTGAATTTATTTTGAACTTTTTTGACATTTTTTGATTAAAACAGATTGTAATTGATTGTTTGCCTCGGGAAACATAGAGCGAAAGCCATCCATTGTCAAGAAAAGTTCATTTATAGTCACTCATGCCTAGAAAAGCCTTATAACTCGGTTTAAATGCCCTTATAATCCCATTATTGAATTTATTTTGAATTGTTTTTACATTTTTTGATTAAAACAGATTGTAATTGATTGTTTGCCTCGGGAAACGTGGAGCAAAAGCCATCCATTGTTAAGAAAAGTTCATTTATAGTCACTCATGCCTAGAAAAGCCTTATTACTCGATTTAAATGCCTTTATCATCCCATTATTGAATTTATTTTGAATTGTTTTTACATTTTCTGATTAAAACATATTGTAATTGATTGTTTGCCTCGGGAAGCGTGGAGCAAAAGCCATCCATTGTCAAGAAAAGTTCATTTATAGTCACTCATGCCTAGAGAAGCCTTATTACTCGGTTTAAATGCCTTTATAATCCCATTATTGAATTTATTTTGATTTTTTTTACAGTTTTTGATTAAAACAGATTGTAATAGATTGTTTATCTCGGGAAACATGGAACGAAAGCCATCTATTGTCAAGAAAAGATCATTTATAGTCACTCATGCCTAGAAAAGCCTTATTACTCGATTTAAATGCCCTTATAATCCCATTATTGAATTTATTTTGAATTGTTTTTACATTTTTTGATTAAAACAGATTGTAATTGATTGTTTGCCTCGGGAAACGTGGAGCAAAAGCCATCCATTGTTAAGAAAAGTTCATTTATAGTCACTCATGCCTAGAAAAGCCTTATTACTCGATTTAAATGCCTTTATCATCCCATTATTGAATTTATTTTGAATTGTTTTTACATTTTTTGATTAAAACATATTGTAATTGATTGTTTGCCTCGGGAAGCGTGGAGCAAAAGCCATCCATTGTCAAGAAAAGTTCATTTATAGTCACTCATGCCTAGAGAAGCCTTATTACTCGGTTTAAATGCCTTTATAATCCCATTATTGAATTTATTTTGATTTTTTTTACAGTTTTTGATTAAAACAGATTGTAATAGATTGTTTATCTCGGGAAACATGGAACGAAAGCCATCCATTGTCATGAAAAGATCATTTATAGTCACTCATGCCTAGAAAAGCCTTATTACTCGGTTTAAACGCTTTTATAATCCCATTATTGAATTTATTTTGAATTTTTTTTACATTTTTTGATTAAAACAGATTGTAATATATTGTTTATCTCGGGAAACATGGAACGAAAGCCATCCATTGTCAAGAAAACATCATTTATAGTCACTCATGCCTAGAAAAGCCTTATTACTCGGTTTAAATGCCTTTATAATCCCATTATTGAATTTATTTTGAATTATTTTTACATTTTTTTATTAAAACAGATTGTAATTGATTGTTTGCCTCGGGAAACGTGGAGCAAAAGCCATCCATTATCAAGAAAAGTTCATTTATAGTCACTCATGCCTAGAAAAGCCTTATTACTCGGTTTAAATGCCCTTATAATCCCATTATTGAATTTATTTTGAATTATTTTTATATTTTTTTATTAAAACAGATTGTAATTGATTGTTTGCCTCGGGAAACGTGGAGCAAAAGCCATCCATTGTCAAGGAAAGTTCATTTATAGTCACTCATGCCTAGAAAAGCCTTATTACTCGATTTAAATGCCTTTATAATCCCATTATTGAATTTATTTTGGATTGTTTTTACATTTTTTGATTAAAACATATTGTAATTGATTGTTTGCCTCGGGAAACGTGGAGCAAAAGCCATCCATTGTCAAGGAAAGTTCATTTATAGTCACTCATGCCTAGAAAAGCCTTATTACTCGATTTAAATGCCTTTATAATCCCATTATTGAATTTATTTTGGATTGTTTTTACATTTTTTGATTAAAACATATTGTAATTGATTGTTTGCCTCGGGAAACGTGGAGCAAAAGCCATCCATTATCAAGAAAAGTTCATTTATAGTCACTCATGCCTAGAAAAGCCTTATTACTCGGTTTAAATGCCCTTATAATCCCATTATTGAATTTATTTTGAATTATTTTTATATTTTTTTATTAAAACAGATTGTAATTGATTGTTTGCCTCGGGAAACGTGGAGCAAAAGCCATCCATTGTCAAGGAAAGTTCATTTATAGTCACTCATGCCTAGAAAAGCCTTATTACTCGATTTAAATGCCTTTATAATCCCATTATTGAATTTATTTTGATTTTTTTTTACAGTTTTTCATTAAATCAGATTGTAATAGATTGTTTATCTCGAGAAACATGGAACGAAAGCCATCCATTGTCAAGAAAAGATCATTTATAGTCACTCATGCCTAGAAAAGCCTTATTACTCGATTTAAATGCCCTTATAATCCCATTATCGAATTTATTTTGAATTATTTTTACATTTTTTTATTAAAACAGATTCTAATACATTGTTTATCTCGGGAAACATGGAACGAAAGCCATCCATTGTCAAGAAAACATCATTTATAGTCACTCATGCCTAGAAAAGCCTTATTACTCGGTTTAAATGCCTTTATAATCCCATTATTGAATTTATTTTGAATTATTTTTACATTTTTTTATTAAAACAGATTGTAATTGATTGTTTGCCTCGGGAAACGTGGAGCAAAAGCCATCCATTATCAAGAAAAGTTCATTTATAGTCACTCTTGCCTAGAAAAGCCTTATTACTCGATTTAAATGCCCTTATAATCCCATTATTGAATTTATTTTGAATTATTTTTATATTTTTTTATTAAAACAGATTGTAATTGATTGTTTGCCTCGGGAAACGTGGAGCAAAAGCCATCCATTGTCAAGAAAAGTTCATTTATAGTCACTCATGCCTAGAAAAGCCTTATTACTCGATTTAAATGCCTTTATAATCCCATTATTGAATTTATTTTGGATTGTTTTTACAGTTTTTCATTAAATCAGATTGTAATAGATTGTTTATCTCGAGAAACATGGAACGAAAGCCATCCATTGTCAAGAAAAGATCATTTATAGTCACTCATGCCTAGAAAAGCCTTATTACTCGATTTAAATGCCCTTATAATCCCATTATCGAATTTATTTTGAATTATTTTTACATTTTTTTATTAAAACAGATTCTAATACATTGTTTATCTCGGGAAACATGGAACGAAAGCCATCCATTGTCAAGAAAACATCATTTATAGTCACTCATGCCTAGAAAAGCCTTATTACTCGGTTTAAATGCCTTTATAATCCCATTATTGAATTTATTTTGAACTTTTTTGACATTTTTTGATTAAAACAGATTGTAATTGATTGTTTGCCTCGGGAAACATAGAGCGAAAGCCATCCATTGTCAAGAAAAGTTCATTTATAGTCACTCATGCCTAGAAAAGCCTTATAACTCGGTTTAAATGCCCTTATAATCCCATTATTGAATTTATTTTGAATTGTTTTTACATTTTTTGATTAAAACAGATTGTAATTGATTGTTTGCCTCGGGAAACGTGGAGCAAAAGCCATCCATTGTTAAGAAAAGTTCATTTATAGTCACTCATGCCTAGAAAAGCCTTATTACTCGATTTAAATGCCTTTATCATCCCATTATTGAATTTATTTTGAATTGTTTTTACATTTTTTGATTAAAACATATTGTAATTGATTGTTTGCCTCGGGAAGCGTGGAGCAAAAGCCATCCATTGTCAAGAAAAGTTCATTTATAGTCACTCATGCCTAGAGAAGCCTTATTACTCGGTTTAAATGCCTTTATAATCCCATTATTGAATTTATTTTGATTTTTTTTTACAGTTTTTCATTAAATCAGATTGTAATAGATTGTTTATCTCGAGAAACATGGAACGAAAGCCATCCATTGTCAAGAAAAGATCATTTATAGTCACTCATGCCTAGAAAAGCCTTATTACTCGATTTAAATGCCCTTATAATCCCATTATCGAATTTATTTTGAATTATTTTTACATTTTTTTATTAAAACAGATTCTAATACATTGTTTATCTCGGGAAACATGGAACGAAAGCCATCCATTGTCAAGAAAACATCATTTATAGTCACTCATGCCTAGAAAAGCCTTATTACTCGGTTTAAATGCCTTTATAATCCCATTATTGATTTTATTTTGAACTTTTTTGACATTTTTTGATTAAAACAGATTGTAATTGATTGTTTGCCTCGGGAAACATAGAGCGAAAGCCATCCATTGTCAAGAAAAGTTCATTTATAGTCACTCATGCCTAGAAAAGCCTTATAACTCGGTTTAAATGCCCTTATAATCCCATTATTGAATTTATTTTGAATTGTTTTTACATTTTTTGATTAAAACAGATTGTAATTGATTGTTTGCCTCGGGAAACGTGGAGCAAAAGCCATCCATTGTTAAGAAAAGTTCATTTATAGTCACTCATGCCTAGAAAAGCCTTATTACTCGATTTAAATGCCTTTATCATCCCATTATTGAATTTATTTTGAATTGTTTTTACATTTTTTGATTAAAACATATTGTAATTGATTGTTTGCCTCGGGAAGCGTGGAGCAAAAGCCATCCATTGTCAAGAAAAGTTCATTTATAGTCACTCATGCCTAGAGAAGCCTTATTACTCGGTTTAAATGCCTTTATAATCCCATTATTGAATTTATTTTGATTTTTTTTTACAGTTTTTCATTAAATCAGATTGTAATAGATTGTTTATCTCGAGAAACATGGAACGAAAGCCATCCATTGTCAAGAAAAGATCATTTATAGTCACTCATGCCTAGAAAAGCCTTATTACTCGATTTAAATGCCCTTATAATCCCATTATCGAATTTATTTTGAATTATTTTTACATTTTTTTATTAAAACAGATTCTAATACATTGTTTATCTCGGGAAACATGGAACGAAAGCCATCCATTGTCAAGAAAACATCATTTATAGTCACTCATGCCTAGAAAAGCCTTATTACTCGGTTTAAATGCCTTTATAATCCCATTATTGAATTTATTTTGAACTTTTTTGACATTTTTTGATTAAAACAGATTGTAATTGATTGTTTGCCTCGGGAAACATAGAGCGAAAGCCATCCATTGTCAAGAAAAGTTCATTTATAGTCACTCATGCCTAGAAAAGCCTTATAACTCGGTTTAAATGCCCTTATAATCCCATTATTGAATTTATTTTGAATTGTTTTTACATTTTTTGATTAAAACAGATTGTAATTGATTGTTTGCCTCGGGAAACGTGGAGCAAAAGCCATCCATTGTTAAGAAAAGTTCATTTATAGTCACTCATGCCTAGAAAAGCCTTATTACTCGATTTAAATGCCTTTATCATCCCATTATTGAATTTATTTTGAATTGTTTTTACATTTTTTGATTAAAACATATTGTAATTGATTGTTTGCCTCGGGAAGCGTGGAGCAAAAGCCATCCATTGTCAAGAAAAGTTCATTTATAGTCACTCATGCCTAGAGAAGCCTTATTACTCGGTTTAAATGCCTTTATAATCCCATTATTGAATTTATTTTGATTTTTTTTACAGTTTTTGATTAAAACAGATTGTAATAGATTGTTTATCTCGGGAAACATGGAACGGAAGCCATCCATTGTCAAGAAAAGATCATTTATAGTCACTCATGCCTAGAAAAGCCTTATTACTCGGTTTAAATGCTTTTATAATCCCATTATTGAATGTATTTTGAATTTTTTTTACATTTTTTGATTAAAACAGATTGTAATATATTGTTTATCTCGGGAAACATGGAACGAAAGCCATCCATTGTCAAGAAAACATCATTTATAGTCACTCATGCCTAGAAAAGCCTTATTACTCGGTTTAAATGCCTTTATAATCCCATTATTGAATTTATTTTGAATTATTTTTACATTTTTTTATTAAAACAGATTGTAATTGATTGTTTGCCTCGGGAAACATAGAGCGAAAGCCATCCATTGTCAAGAAAAGTTCATTTATAGTCACTCATGCCTAGAAAAGCCTTATAACTCGGTTTAAATGCCCTTATAATCCCATTATTGAATTTATTTTGAATTGTTTTTACATTTTTTGATTAAAACAGATTGTAATTGATTGTTTGCCTCGGGAAACGTGGAGCAAAAGCCATCCATTGTTAAGAAAAGTTCATTTATAGTCACTCATGCCTAGAAAAGCCTTATTACTCGATTTAAATGCCTTTATCATCCCATTATTGAATTTATTTTGAATTGTTTTTACATTTTTTGATTAAAACATATTGTAATTGATTGTTTGCCTCGGGAAGCGTGGAGCAAAAGCCATCCATTGTCAAGAAAAGTTCATTTATAGTCACTCATGCCTAGAGAAGCCTTATTACTCGGTTTAAATGCCTTTATAATCCCATTATTGAATTTATTTTGATTTTTTTTACAGTTTTTGATTAAAACAGATTGTAATAGATTGTTTATCTCGGGAAACATGGAACGAAAGCCATCCATTGTCATGAAAAGATCATTTATAGTCACTCATGCCTAGAAAAGCCTTATTACTCGGTTTAAATGCTTTTATAATCCCATTATTGAATTTATTTTGAATTTTTTTTACATTTTTTGATTAAAACAGATTGTAATATATTGTTTATCTCGGGAAACATGGAACGAAAGCCATCCATTGTCAAGAAAACATCATTTATAGTCACTCATGCCTAGAAAAGCCTTATTACTCGGTTTAAATGCCTTTATAATCCCATTATTGAATTTATTTTGAATTATTTTTACATTTTTTTATTAAAACAGATTGTAATTGATTGTTTGCCTCGGGAAACGTGGAGCAAAAGCCATCCATTATCAAGAAAAGTTCATTTATAGTCACTCATGCCTAGAAAAGCCTTATTACTCGGTTTAAATGCCCTTATAATCCCATTATTGAATTTATTTTGAATTATTTTTATATTTTTTTATTAAAACAGATTGTAATTTATTGTTTGCCTCGGGAAACGTGGAGCAAAAGCCATCCATTGTCAAGGAAAGTTCATTTATAGTCACTCATGCCTAGAAAAGCCTTATTACTCGATTTAAATGCCTTTATAATCCCATTATTGAATTTATTTTGGATTGTTTTTACATTTTTTGATTAAAACATATTGTAATTGATTGTTTGCCTCGGGAAACGTGGAGCAAAAGCCATCCATTGTCAAGGAAAGTTCATTTATAGTCACTCATGCCTAGAAAAGCCTTATTACTCGATTTAAATGCCTTTATAATCCCATTATTGAATTTATTTTGGATTGTTTTTACATTTTTTGATTAAAACATATTGTAATTGATTGTTTGCCTCGGGAAACGTGGAGCAAAAGCCATCCATTATCAAGAAAAGTTCATTTATAGTCACTCATGCCTAGAGAAGCCTTATTACTCGGTTTAAATGCCTTTATAATCCCATTATTGAATTTATTTTGAACTTTTTTGACATTTTTTGATTAAAACATATTGTAATTGATTGTTTGCCTCGGGAAACATAGAGCGAAAGCCATCCATTGTCAAGAAAAGTTCATTTATAGTCACTCATGCCTAGAGAAGCCTTATTACTCGGTTTAAATGCCTTTATAATCCCATTATTGAATTTATTTTGATTTTTTTTTACAGTTTTTCATTAAATCAGATTGTAATAGATTGTTTATCTCGAGAAACATGGAACGAAAGCCATCCATTGTCAAGAAAAGATCATTTATAGTCACTCATGCCTAGAAAAGCCTTATTACTCGATTTAAATGCCCTTATAATCCCATTATCGAATTTATTTTGAATTATTTTTACATTTTTTTATTAAAACAGATTCTAATACATTGTTTATCTCGGGAAACATGGAACGAAAGCCATCCATTGTCAAGAAAACATCATTTATAGTCACTCATGCCTAGAAAAGCCTTATTACTCGGTTTAAATGCCTTTATAATCCCATTATTGAATTTATTTTGAACTTTTTTGACATTTTTTGATTAAAACAGATTGTAATTGATTGTTTGCCTCGGGAAACATAGAGCGAAAGCCATCCATTGTCAAGAAAAGTTCATTTATAGTCACTCATGCCTAGAAAAGCCTTATAACTCGGTTTAAATGCCCTTATAATCCCATTATTGAATTTATTTTGAATTGTTTTTACATTTTTTGATTAAAACAGATTGTAATTGATTGTTTGCCTCGGGAAACGTGGAGCAAAAGCCATCCATTGTTAAGAAAAGTTCATTTATAGTCACTCATGCCTAGAAAAGCCTTATTACTCGATTTAAATGCCTTTATCATCCCATTATTGAATTTATTTTGAATTGTTTTTACATTTTTTGATTAAAACATATTGTAATTGATTGTTTGCCTCGGGAAGCGTGGAGCAAAAGCCATCCATTGTCAAGAAAAGTTCATTTATAGTCACTCATGCCTAGAGAAGCCTTATTACTCGGTTTAAATGCCTTTATAATCCCATTATTGAATTTATTTTGATTTTTTTTACAGTTTTTGATTAAAACAGATTGTAATAGATTGTTTATCTCGGGAAACATGGAACGAAAGCCATCCATTGTCAAGAAAAGATCATTTATAGTCACTCATGCCTAGAAAAGCCTTATTACTCGGTTTAAATGCTTTTATAATCCCATTATTGAATGTATTTTGAATTTTTTTTACATTTTTTGATTAAAACAGATTGTAATATATTGTTTATCTCGGGAAACATGGAACGAAAGCCATCCATTGTCAAGAAAACATCATTTATAGTCACTCATGCCTAGAAAAGCCTTATTACTCGGTTTAAATGCCTTTATAATCCCATTATTGAATTTATTTTGAATTATTTTTACATTTTTTTATTAAAACAGATTGTAATTGATTGTTTGTCTCGGGAAACGTGGAGCAAAAGCCATCCATTATCAAGAAAAGTTCATTTATAGTCACTCTTGCCTAGAAAAGCCTTATTACTCGGTTTAAATGCCCTTATAATCCCATTATTGAATTTATTTTGAATTATTTTTATATTTTTTTATTAAAACAGATTGTAATTGATTGTTTGCCTCGGGAAACGTGGAGCAAAAGCCATCCATTGTCAAGAAAAGTTCATTTATAGTCACTCATGCCTAGAAAAGCCTTATTACTCGATTTAAATGCCTTTATAATCCCATTATTGAATTTATTTTGGATTGTTTTTACATTTTTTGATTAAAACATATTGTAATTGATTGTTTGCCTCGAGAAACGTGGAGCAAAAGCCATCCATTGTCAAGAAAAGTTCATTTATAGTCACTCATGCCTAGAGAAGCCTTATTACTCGGTTTAAATGCCTTTATAATCCCATTATTGAATTTATTTTGATTTTTTTTACAGTTTTTGATTAAAACAGATTGTAATAGATTGTTTATCTCGGGAAACATGGAACGAAAGCCATCCATTGTCAAGAAAAGATCATTTATAGTCACTCATGCCTAGAAAAGCCTTATTACTCGATTTAAATGCCCTTATAATCCCATTATTGAATTTATTTTGAATTGTTTTTACATTTTTTGATTAAAACAGATTGTAATTGATTGTTTGCCTCGGGAAACGTGGAGCAAAAGCCATCCATTGTTAAGAAAAGTTCATTTATAGTCACTCATGCCTAGAAAAGCCTTATTACTCGATTTAAATGCCTTTATCATCCCATTATTGAATTTATTTTGAATTGTTTTTACATTTTTTGATTAAAACATATTGTAATTGATTGTTTGCCTCGGGAAGCGTGGAGCAAAAGCCATCCATTGTCAAGAAAAGTTCATTTATAGTCACTCATGCCTAGAGAAGCCTTATTACTCGGTTTAAATGCCTTTATAATCCCATTATTGAATTTATTTTGATTTTTTTTACAGTTTTTGATTAAAACAGATTGTAATAGATTGTTTATCTCGGGAAACATGGAACGAAAGCCATCCATTGTCATGAAAAGATCATTTATAGTCACTCATGCCTAGAAAAGCCTTATTACTCGGTTTAAATGCTTTTATAATCCCATTATTGAATTTATTTTGAATTTTTTTTACATTTTTTGATTAAAACAGATTGTAATATATTGTTTATCTCGGGAAACATGGAACGAAAGCCATCCATTGTCAAGAAAACATCATTTATAGTCACTCATGCCTAGAAAAGCCTTATTACTCGGTTTAAATGCCTTTATAATCCCATTATTGAATTTATTTTGAATTATTTTTACATTTTTTTATTAAAACAGATTGTAATTGATTGTTTGCCTCGGGAAACGTGGAGCAAAAGCCATCCATTATCAAGAAAAGTTCATTTATAGTCACTCATGCCTAGAAAAGCCTTATTACTCGGTTTAAATGCCCTTATAATCCCATTATTGAATTTATTTTGAATTATTTTTATATTTTTTTATTAAAACAGATTGTAATTGATTGTTTGCCTCGGGAAACGTGGAGCAAAAGCCATCCATTGTCAAGGAAAGTTCATTTATAGTCACTCATGCCTAGAAAAGCCTTATTACTCGATTTAAATGCCTTTATAATCCCATTATTGAATTTATTTTGGATTGTTTTTACATTTTTTGATTAAAACATATTGTAATTGATTGTTTGCCTCGGGAAACGTGGAGCAAAAGCCATCCATTGTCAAGGAAAGTTCATTTATAGTCACTCATGCCTAGAAAAGCCTTATTACTCGATTTAAATGCCTTTATAATCCCATTATTGAATTTATTTTGGATTGTTTTTACATTTTTTGATTAAAACATATTGTAATTGATTGTTTGCCTCGGGAAACGTGGAGCAAAAGCCATCCATTATCAAGAAAAGTTCATTTATAGTCACTCATGCCTAGAAAAGCCTTATTACTCGGTTTAAATGCCCTTATAATCCCATTATTGAATTTATTTTGAATTATTTTTATATTTTTTTATTAAAACAGATTGTAATTGATTGTTTGCCTCGGGAAACGTGGAGCAAAAGCCATCCATTGTCAAGGAAAGTTCATTTATAGTCACTCATGCCTAGAAAAGCCTTATTACTCGATTTAAATGCCTTTATAATCCCATTATTGAATTTATTTTGATTTTTTTTTACAGTTTTTCATTAAATCAGATTGTAATAGATTGTTTATCTCGAGAAACATGGAACGAAAGCCATCCATTGTCAAGAAAAGATCATTTATAGTCACTCATGCCTAGAAAAGCCTTATTACTCGATTTAAATGCCTTTATAATCCCATTATTGAATTTATTTTGGATTGTTTTTACAGTTTTTCATTAAATCAGATTGTAATAGATTGTTTATCTCGAGAAACATGGAACGAAAGCCATCCATTGTCAAGAAAAGATCATTTATAGTCACTCATGCCTAGAAAAGCCTTATTACTCGATTTAAATGCCCTTATAATCCCATTATCGAATTTATTTTGAATTATTTTTACATTTTTTTATTAAAACAGATTCTAATACATTGTTTATCTCGGGAAACATGGAACGAAAGCCATCCATTGTCAAGAAAACATCATTTATAGTCACTCATGCCTAGAAAAGCCTTATTACTCGGTTTAAATGCCTTTATAATCCCATTATTGAATTTATTTTGAACTTTTTTGACATTTTTTGATTAAAACAGATTGTAATTGATTGTTTGCCTCGGGAAACATAGAGCGAAAGCCATCCATTGTCAAGAAAAGTTCATTTATAGTCACTCATGCCTAGAAAAGCCTTATAACTCGGTTTAAATGCCCTTATAATCCCATTATTGAATTTATTTTGAATTGTTTTTACATTTTTTGATTAAAACAGATTGTAATTGATTGTTTGCCTCGGGAAACGTGGAGCAAAAGCCATCCATTGTTAAGAAAAGTTCATTTATAGTCACTCATGCCTAGAAAAGCCTTATTACTCGATTTAAATGCCTTTATCATCCCATTATTGAATTTATTTTGAATTGTTTTTACATTTTTTGATTAAAACATATTGTAATTGATTGTTTGCCTCGGGAAGCGTGGAGCAAAAGCCATCCATTGTCAAGAAAAGTTCATTTATAGTCACTCATGCCTAGAGAAGCCTTATTACTCGGTTTAAATGCCTTTATAATCCCATTATTGAATTTATTTTGATTTTTTTTTACAGTTTTTCATTAAATCAGATTGTAATAGATTGTTTATCTCGAGAAACATGGAACGAAAGCCATCCATTGTCAAGAAAAGATCATTTATAGTCACTCATGCCTAGAAAAGCCTTATTACTCGATTTAAATGCCCTTATAATCCCATTATCGAATTTATTTTGAATTATTTTTACATTTTTTTATTAAAACAGATTCTAATACATTGTTTATCTCGGGAAACATGGAACGAAAGCCATCCATTGTCAAGAAAACATCATTTATAGTCACTCATGCCTAGAAAAGCCTTATTACTCGGTTTAAATGCCTTTATAATCCCATTATTGAATTTATTTTGAACTTTTTTGACATTTTTTGATTAAAACAGATTGTAATTGATTGTTTGCCTCGGGAAACATAGAGCGAAAGCCATCCATTGTCAAGAAAAGTTCATTTATAGTCACTCATGCCTAGAAAAGCCTTATAACTCGGTTTAAATGCCCTTATAATCCCATTATTGAATTTATTTTGAATTGTTTTTACATTTTTTGATTAAAACAGATTGTAATTGATTGTTTGCCTCGGGAAACGTGGAGCAAAAGCCATCCATTGTTAAGAAAAGTTCATTTATAGTCACTCATGCCTAGAAAAGCCTTATTACTCGATTTAAATGCCTTTATCATCCCATTATTGAATTTATTTTGAATTGTTTTTACATTTTTTGATTAAAACATATTGTAATTGATTGTTTGCCTCGGGAAGCGTGGAGCAAAAGCCATCCATTGTCAAGAAAAGTTCATTTATAGTCACTCATGCCTAGAGAAGCCTTATTACTCGGTTTAAATGCCTTTATAATCCCATTATTGAATTTATTTTGATTTTTTTTACAGTTTTTGATTAAAACAGATTGTAATAGATTGTTTATCTCGGGAAACATGGAACGAAAGCCATCCATTGTCATGAAAAGATCATTTATAGTCACTCATGCCTAGAAAAGCCTTATTACTCGGTTTAAATGCTTTTATAATCCCATTATTGAATTTATTTTGAATTTTTTTTACATTTTTTGATTAAAACAGATTGTAATATATTGTTTATCTCGGGAAACATGGAACGAAAGCCATCCATTGTCAAGAAAACATCATTTATAGTCACTCATGCCTAGAAAAGCCTTATTACTCGGTTTAAATGCCTTTATAATCTCATTATTGAATTTATTTTGAATTATTTTTACATTTTTTTATTAAAACAGATTGTAATTGATTGTTTGCCTCGGGAAACGTGGAGCAAAAGCCATCCATTATCAAGAAAAGTTCATTTATAGTCACTCATGCCTAGAAAAGCCTTATTACTCGGTTTAAATGCCCTTATAATCCCATTATTGAATTTATTTTGAATTATTTTTATATTTTTTTATTAAAACAGATTGTAATTGATTGTTTGCCTCGGGAAACGTGGAGCAAAAGCCATCCATTGTCAAGGAAAGTTCATTTATAGTCACTCATGCCTAGAAAAGCCTTATTACTCGATTTAAATGCCTTTATAATCCCATTATTGAATTTATTTTGGATTGTTTTTACATTTTTTGATTAAAACATATTGTAATTGATTGTTTGCCTCGGGAAACGTGGAGCAAAAGCCATCCATTGTCAAGGAAAGTTCATTTATAGTCACTCATGCCTAGAAAAGCCTTATTACTCGATTTAAATGCCTTTATAATCCCATTATTGAATTTATTTTGGATTGTTTTTACATTTTTTGATTAAAACATATTGTAATTGATTGTTTGCCTCGGGAAACGTGGAGCAAAAGCCATCCATTATCAAGAAAAGTTCATTTATAGTCACTCATGCCCAGAGAAGCCTTATTACTCGGTTTAAATGCCTTTATAATCCCATTATTGAATTTATTTTGAACTTTTTTGACATTTTTTGATTAAAACAGATTGTAATTGATTGTTTGCCTCGGGAAACATAGAGCGAAAGCCATCCATTGTCAAGAAAAGTTCATTTATAGTCACTCATGCCTAGAAAAGCCTTATAACTCGGTTTAAATGCCCTTATAATCCCATTATTGAATTTATTTTGAATTGTTTTTACATTTTTTGATTAAAACAGATTGTAATTGATTGTTTGCCTCGGGAAACGTGGAGCAAAAGCCATCCATTGTTAAGAAAAGTTCATTTATAGTCACTCATGCCTAGAAAAGCCTTATTACTCGATTTAAATGCCTTTATCATCCCATTATTGAATTTATTTTGAATTGTTTTTACATTTTTTGATTAAAACATATTGTAATTGATTGTTTGCCTCGGGAAGCGTGGAGCAAAAGCCATCCATTGTCAAGAAAAGTTCATTTATAGTCACTCATGCCTAGAGAAGCCTTATTACTCGGTTTAAATGCCTTTATAATCCCATTATTGAATTTATTTTGATTTTTTTTACAGTTTTTGATTAAAACAGATTGTAATAGATTGTTTATCTCGGGAAACATGGAACGAAAGCCATCCATTGTCATGAAAAGATCATTTATAGTCACTCATGCCTAGAAAAGCCTTATTACTCGGTTTAAATGCTTTTATAATCCCATTATTGAATTTATTTTGAATTTTTTTTACATTTTTTGATTAAAACAGATTGTAATATATTGTTTATCTCGGGAAACATGGAACGAAAGCCATCCATTGTCAAGAAAACATCATTTATAGTCACTCATGCCTAGAAAAGCCTTATTACTCGGTTTAAATGCCTTTATAATCTCATTATTGAATTTATTTTGAATTATTTTTACATTTTTTTATTAAAACAGATTGTAATTGATTGTTTGCCTCGGGAAACGTGGAGCAAAAGCCATCCATTATCAAGAAAAGTTCATTTATAGTCACTCATGCCTAGAAAAGCCTTATTACTCGGTTTAAATGCCCTTATAATCCCATTATTGAATTTATTTTGAATTATTTTTATATTTTTTTATTAAAACAGATTGTAATTGATTGTTTGCCTCGGGAAACGTGGAGCAAAAGCCATCCATTGTCAAGGAAAGTTCATTTATAGTCACTCATGCCTAGAAAAGCCTTATTACTCGATTTAAATGCCTTTATAATCCCATTATTGAATTTATTTTGGATTGTTTTTACATTTTTTGATTAAAACATATTGTAATTGATTGTTTGCCTCGGGAAACGTGGAGCAAAAGCCATCCATTGTCAAGGAAAGTTCATTTATAGTCACTCATGCCTAGAAAAGCCTTATTACTCGATTTAAATGCCTTTATAATCCCATTATTGAATTTATTTTGGATTGTTTTTACATTTTTTGATTAAAACATATTGTAATTGATTGTTTGCCTCGGGAAACGTGGAGCAAAAGCCATCCATTATCAAGAAAAGTTCATTTATAGTCACTCATGCCCAGAGAAGCCTTATTACTCGGTTTAAATGCCTTTATAATCCCATTATTGAATTTATTTTGAACTTTTTTGACATTTTTTGATTAAAACAGATTGTAATTGATTGTTTGCCTCGGGAAACATAGAGCGAAAGCCATCCATTGTCAAGAAAAGTTCATTTATAGTCACTCATGCCTAGAAAAGCCTTATAACTCGGTTTAAATGCCCTTATAATCCCATTATTGAATTTATTTTGAATTGTTTTTACATTTTTTGATTAAAACAGATTGTAATTGATTGTTTGCCTCGGGAAACGTGGAGCAAAAGCCATCCATTGTTAAGAAAAGTTCATTTATAGTCACTCATGCCTAGAAAAGCCTTATTACTCGATTTAAATGCCTTTATCATCCCATTATTGAATTTATTTTGAATTGTTTTTACATTTTTTGATTAAAACATATTGTAATTGATTGTTTGCCTCGGGAAGCGTGGAGCAAAAGCCATCCATTGTCAAGAAAAGTTCATTTATAGTCACTCATGCCTAGAGAAGCCTTATTACTCGGTTTAAATGCCTTTATAATCCCATTATTGAATTTATTTTGATTTTTTTTTACAGTTTTTCATTAAATCAGATTGTAATAGATTGTTTATCTCGAGAAACATGGAACGAAAGCCATCCATTGTCAAGAAAAGATCATTTATAGTCACTCATGCCTAGAAAAGCCTTATTACTCGATTTAAATGCCCTTATAATCCCATTATCGAATTTATTTTGAATTATTTTTACATTTTTTTATTAAAACAGATTCTAATACATTGTTTATCTCGGGAAACATGGAACGAAAGCCATCCATTGTCAAGAAAACATCATTTATAGTCACTCATGCCTAGAAAAGCCTTATTACTCGGTTTAAATGCCTTTATAATCCCATTATTGAATTTATTTTGAACTTTTTTGACATTTTTTGATTAAAACAGATTGTAATTGATTGTTTGCCTCGGGAAACATAGAGCGAAAGCCATCCATTGTCAAGAAAAGTTCATTTATAGTCACTCATGCCTAGAAAAGCCTTATAACTCGGTTTAAATGCCCTTATAATCCCATTATTGAATTTATTTTGAATTGTTTTTACATTTTTTGATTAAAACAGATTGTAATTGATTGTTTGCCTCGGGAAACGTGGAGCAAAAGCCATCCATTGTTAAGAAAAGTTCATTTATAGTCACTCATGCCTAGAAAAGCCTTATTACTCGATTTAAATGCCTTTATCATCCCATTATTGAATTTATTTTGAATTGTTTTTACATTTTTTGATTAAAACATATTGTAATTGATTGTTTGCCTCGGGAAGCGTGGAGCAAAAGCCATCCATTGTCAAGAAAAGTTCATTTATAGTCACTCATGCCTAGAGAAGCCTTATTACTCGGTTTAAATGCCTTTATAATCCCATTATTGAATTTATTTTGATTTTTTTTACAGTTTTTGATTAAAACAGATTGTAATAGATTGTTTATCTCGGGAAACATGGAACGAAAGCCATCCATTGTCAAGAAAAGATCATTTATAGTCACTCATGCCTAGAAAAGCCTTATTACTCGGTTTAAATGCTTTTATAATCCCATTATTGAATGTATTTTGAATTTTTTTTACATTTTTTGATTAAAACAGATTGTAATATATTGTTTATCTCGGGAAACATGGAACGAAAGCCATCCATTGTCAAGAAAACATCATTTATAGTCACTCATGCCTAGAAAAGCCTTATTACTCGGTTTAAATGCCTTTATAATCCCATTATTGAATTTATTTTGAATTATTTTTACATTTTTTTATTAAAACAGATTGTAATTGATTGTTTGCCTCGGGAAACGTGGAGCAAAAGCCATCCATTATCAAGAAAAGTTCATTTATAGTCACTCTTGCCTAGAAAAGCCTTATTACTCGGTTTAAATGCCCTTATAATCCCATTATTGAATTTATTTTGAATTATTTTTATATTTTTTTATTAAAACAGATTGTAATTGATTGTTTGCCTCGGGAAACGTGGAGCAAAAGCCATCCATTGTCAAGAAAAGTTCATTTATAGTCACTCATGCCTAGAAAAGCCTTATTACTCGATTTAAATGCCTTTATAATCCCATTATTGAATTTATTTTGATTTTTTTTTACAGTTTTTCATTAAATCAGATTGTAATAGATTGTTTATCTCGAGAAACATGGAACGAAAGCCATCCATTGTCAAGAAAAGATCATTTATAGTCACTCATGCCTAGAAAAGCCTTATTACTCGATTTAAATGCCCTTATAATCCCATTATCGAATTTATTTTGAATTATTTTTACATTTTTTTATTAAAACAGATTCTAATACATTGTTTATCTCGGGAAACATGGAACGAAAGCCATCCATTGTCAAGAAAACATCATTTATAGTCACTCATGCCTAGAAAAGCCTTATTACTCGGTTTAAATGCCTTTATAATCCCATTATTGAATTTATTTTGAACTTTTTTGACATTTTTTGATTAAAACAGATTGTAATTGATTGTTTGCCTCGGGAAACATAGAGCGAAAGCCATCCATTGTCAAGAAAAGTTCATTTATAGTCACTCATGCCTAGAAAAGCCTTATAACTCGGTTTAAATGCCCTTATAATCCCATTATTGAATTTATTTTGAATTGTTTTTACATTTTTTGATTAAAACAGATTGTAATTGATTGTTTGCCTCGGGAAACGTGGAGCAAAAGCCATCCATTGTTAAGAAAAGTTCATTTATAGTCACTCATGCCTAGAAAAGCCTTATTACTCGATTTAAATGCCTTTATCATCCCATTATTGAATTTATTTTGAATTGTTTTTACATTTTTTGATTAAAACATATTGTAATTGATTGTTTGCCTCGGGAAGCGTGGAGCAAAAGCCATCCATTGTCAAGAAAAGTTCATTTATAGTCACTCATGCCTAGAGAAGCCTTATTACTCGGTTTAAATGCCTTTATAATCCCATTATTGAATTTATTTTGATTTTTTTTACAGTTTTTGATTAAAACAGATTGTAATAGATTGTTTATCTCGGGAAACATGGAACGAAAGCCATCCATTGTCAAGAAAAGATCATTTATAGTCACTCATGCCTAGAAAAGCCTTATTACTCGGTTTAAATACTTTTATAATCCCATTATTGAATGTATTTTGAATTTTTTTTACATTTTTTGATTAAAACAGATTGTAATATATTGTTTATCTCGGGAAACATGGAACGAAAGCCATCCATTGTCAAGAAAACATCATTTATAGTCACTCATGCCTAGAAAAGCCTTATTACTCGGTTTAAATGCCTTTATAATCCCATTATTGAATTTATTTTGAATTATTTTTACATTTTTTTATTAAAACAGATTGTAATTGATTGTTTGCCTCGGGAAACGTGGAGCAAAAGCCATCCATTATCAAGAAAAGTTCATTTATAGTCACTCTTGCCTAGAAAAGCCTTATTACTCGGTTTAAATGCCCTTATAATCCCATTATTGAATTTATTTTGAATTATTTTTATATTTTTTTATTAAAACAGATTGTAATTGATTGTTTGCCTCGGGAAACGTGGAGCAAAAGCCATCCATTGTCAAGAAAAGTTCATTTATAGTCACTCATGCCTAGAAAAGCCTTATTACTCGATTTAAATGCCTTTATAATCCCATTATTGAATTTATTTTGGATTGTTTTTACATTTTTTGATTAAAACATATTGTAATTGATTGTTTGCCTCGAGAAACGTGGAGCAAAAGCCATCCATTGTCAAGAAAAGTTCATTTATAGTCACTCATGCCTAGAGAAGCCTTATTACTCGGTTTAAATGCCTTTATAATCCCATTATTGAATTTATTTTGATTTTTTTTACAGTTTTTGATTAAAACAGATTGTAATAGATTGTTTATCTCGGGAAACATGGAACGAAAGCCATCCATTGTCAAGAAAAGATCATTTATAGTCACTCATGCCTAGAAAAGCCTTATTACTCGATTTAAATGCCCTTATAATCCCATTATTGAATTTATTTTGAATTGTTTTTACATTTTTTGATTAAAACAGATTGTAATTGATTGTTTGCCTCGGGAAACGTGGAGCAAAAGCCATCCATTGTTAAGAAAAGTTCATTTATAGTCACTCATGCCTAGAAAAGCCTTATTACTCGATTTAAATGCCTTTATCATCCCATTATTGAATTTATTTTGAATTGTTTTTACATTTTTTGATTAAAACATATTGTAATTGATTGTTTGCCTCGGGAAGCGTGGAGCAAAAGCCATCCATTGTCAAGAAAAGTTCATTTATAGTCACTCATGCCTAGAGAAGCCTTATTACTCGGTTTAAATGCCTTTATAATCCCATTATTGAATTTATTTTGATTTTTTTTACAGTTTTTGATTAAAACAGATTTTAATAGATTGTTTATCTCGGGAAACATGGAACGAAAGCCATCCATTGTCATGAAAAGATCATTTATAGTCACTCATGCCTAGAAAAGCCTTATTACTCGGTTTAAATGCTTTTATAATCCCATTATTGAATTTATTTTGAATTTTTTTTACATTTTTTGATTAAAACAGATTGTAATATATTGTTTATCTCGGGAAACATGGAACGAAAGCCATCCATTGTCAAGAAAACATCATTTATAGTCACTCATGCCTAGAAAAGCCTTATTACTCGGTTTAAATGCCTTTATAATCCCATTATTGAATTTATTTTGAATTATTTTTACATTTTTTTATTAAAACAGATTGTAATTGATTGTTTGCCTCGGGAAACGTGGAGCAAAAGCCATCCATTATCAAGAAAAGTTCATTTATAGTCACTCATGCCTAGAAAAGCCTTATTACTCGGTTTAAATGCCCTTATAATCCCATTATTGAATTTATTTTGAATTATTTTTATATTTTTTTATTAAAACAGATTGTAATTGATTGTTTGCCTCGGGAAACGTGGAGCAAAAGCCATCCATTGTCAAGGAAAGTTCATTTATAGTCACTCATGCCTAGAAAAGCCTTATTACTCGATTTAAATGCCTTTATAATCCCATTATTGAATTTATTTTGGATTGTTTTTACATTTTTTGATTAAAACATATTGTAATTGATTGTTTGCCTCGGGAAACGTGGAGCAAAAGCCATCCATTGTCAAGGAAAGTTCATTTATAGTCACTCATGCCTAGAAAAGCCTTATTACTCGATTTAAATGCCTTTATAATCCCATTATTGAATTTATTTTGGATTGTTTTTACATTTTTTGATTAAAACATATTGTAATTGATTGTTTGCCTCGGGAAACGTGGAGCAAAAGCCATCCATTATCAAGAAAAGTTCATTTATAGTCACTCATGCCTAGAAAAGCCTTATTACTCGGTTTAAATGCCCTTATAATCCCATTATTGAATTTATTTTGAATTATTTTTATATTTTTTTATTAAAACAGATTGTAATTGATTGTTTGCCTCGGGAAACGTGGAGCAAAAGCCATCCATTGTCAAGGAAAGTTCATTTATAGTCACTCATGCCTAGAAAAGCCTTATTACTCGATTTAAATGCCTTTATAATCCCATTATTGAATTTATTTTGATTTTTTTTTACAGTTTTTCATTAAATCAGATTGTAATAGATTGTTTATCTCGAGAAACATGGAACGAAAGCCATCCATTGTCAAGAAAAGATCATTTATAGTCACTCATGCCTAGAAAAGCCTTATTACTCGATTTAAATGCCCTTATAATCCCATTATCGAATTTATTTTGAATTATTTTTACATTTTTTTATTAAAACAGATTCTAATACATTGTTTATCTCGGGAAACATGGAACGAAAGCCATCCATTGTCAAGAAAAGATCATTTATAGTCACTCATGCCTAGAAAAGCCTTATTACTCGGTTTAAATGCCTTTATAATCCCATTATTGAATTTATTTTGAACTTTTTTGACATTTTTTGATTAAAACAGATTGTAATTGATTGTTTGCCTCGGGAAACATAGAGCGAAAGCCATCCATTGTCAAGAAAAGTTCATTTATAGTCACTCATGCCTAGAAAAGCCTTATAACTCGGTTTAAATGCCCTTATAATCCCATTATTGAATTTATTTTGAATTGTTTTTACATTTTTTGATTAAAACAGATTGTAATTGATTGTTTGCCTCGGGAAACGTGGAGCAAAAGCCATCCATTGTTAAGAAAAGTTCATTTATAGTCACTCATGCCTAGAAAAGCCTTATTACTCGATTTAAATGCCTTTATCATCCCATTATTGAATTTATTTTGAATTGTTTTTACATTTTTTGATTAAAACATATTGTAATTGATTGTTTGCCTCGGGAAGCGTGGAGCAAAAGCCATCCATTGTCAAGAAAAGTTCATTTATAGTCACTCATGCCTAGAGAAGCCTTATTACTCGGTTTAAATGCCTTTATAATCCCATTATTGAATTTATTTTGATTTTTTTTTACAGTTTTTCATTAAATCAGATTGTAATAGATTGTTTATCTCGAGAAACATGGAACGAAAGCCATCCATTGTCAGGAAAAGATCATTTATAGTCACTCATGCCTAGAAAAGCCTTATTACTCGATTTAAATGCCCTTATAATCCCATTATCGAATTTATTTTGAATTATTTTTACATTTTTTTAATAAAACAGATTCTAATACATTGTTTATCTCGGGAAACATGGAACGAAAGCCATCCATTGTCAAGAAAACATCATTTATAGTCACTCATGCCTAGAAAAGCCTTATTACTCGGTTTAAATGCCTTTATAATCCCATTATTGAATTTATTTTGAACTTTTTTGACATTTTTTGATTAAAACAGATTGTAATTGATTGTTTGCCTCGGGAAACATAGAGCGAAAGCCATCCATTGTCAAGAAAAGTTCATTTATAGTCACTCATGCCTAGAAAAGCCTTATAACTCGGTTTAAATGCCCTTATAATCCCATTATTGAATTTATTTTGAATTGTTTTTACATTTTTTGATTAAAACAGATTGTAATTGATTGTTTGCCTCGGGAAACGTGGAGCAAAAGCCATCCATTGTTAAGAAAAGTTCATTTATAGTCACTCATGCCTAGAAAAGCCTTATTACTCGATTTAAATGCCTTTATCATCCCATTATTGAATTTATTTTGAATTGTTTTTACATTTTTTGATTAAAACATATTGTAATTGATTGTTTGCTTCGGGAAGCGTGGAGCAAAAGCCATCCATTGTCAAGAAAAGTTCATTTATAGTCACTCATGCCTAGAGAAGCCTTATTACTCGGTTTAAATGCCTTTATAATCCCATTATTGAATTTATTTTGATTTTTTTTACAGTTTTTGATTAAAACAGATTGTAATAGATTGTTTATCTCGGGAAACATGGAACGAAAGCCATCCATTGTCAAGAAAAGATCATTTATAGTCACTCATGCCTAGAAAAGCCTTATTACTCGATTTAAATGCCCTTATAATCCCATTATTGAATTTATTTTGAATTGTTTTTACATTTTTTGATTAAAACAGATTGTAATTGATTGTTTGCCTCGGGAAACGTGGAGCAAAAGCCATCCATTGTTAAGAAAAGTTCATTTATAGTCACTCATGCCTAGAAAAGCCTTATTACTCGATTTAAATGCCTTTATCATCCCATTATTGAATTTATTTTGAATTGTTTTTACATTTTTTGATTAAAACATATTGTAATTGATTGTTTGCCTCGGGAAGCGTGGAGCAAAACCCATCCATTGTCAAGAAAAGTTCATTTATAGTCACTCATGCCTAGAGAAGCCTTATTACTCGGTTTAAATGCCTTTATAATCCCATTATTGAATTTATTTTGATTTTTTTTACAGTTTTTGATTAAAACAGATTGTAATAGATTGTTTATCTCGGGAAACATGGAACGAAAGCCATCCATTGTCAAGAAAAGATCATTTATAGTCACTCATGCCTAGAAAAGCCTTATTACTCGGTTTAAATGCTTTTATAATCCCATTATTGAATTTATTTTGAATTTTTTTTACATTTTTTGATTAAAACAGATTGTAATATATTGTTTATCTCGGGAAACATGGAACGAAAGCCATCCATTGTCAAGAAAACATCATTTATAGTCACTCATGCCTAGAAAAGCCTTATTACTCGGTTTAAATGCCTTTATAATCCCATTATTGAATTTATTTTGAATTATTTTTACATTTTTTTATTAAAACAGATTGTAATTGATTGTTTGCCTCGGGAAACGTGGAGCAAAAGCCATCCATTATCAAGAAAAGTTCATTTATAGTCACTCATGCCTAGAAAAGCCTTATTACTCGGTTTAAATGCCCTTATAATCCCATTATTGAATTTATTTTGAATTATTTTTATATTTTTTTATTAAAACAGATTGTAATTGATTGTTTGCCTCGGGAAACGTGGAGCAAAAGCCATCCATTGTCAAGGAAAGTTCATTTATAGTCACTCATGCCTAGAAAAGCCTTATTACTCGATTTAAATGCCTTTATAATCCCATTATTGAATTTATTTTGGATTGTTTTTACATTTTTTGATTAAAACATATTGTAATTGATTGTTTACCTCGGGAAACGTGGAGCAAAAGCCATCCATTGTCAAGAAAAGTTCATTTATAGTCACTCATGCCTAGAGAAGCCTTATTACTCGGTTTAAATGCCTTTATAATCCCATTATTGAATTTATTTTGATTTTTTTTTACAGTTTTTCATTAAATCAGATTGTAATAGATTGTTTATCTCGGGAAACATGGAACGAAAGCCATCCATTGTCAAGAAAAGATCATTTATAGTCACTCATGCCTAGAAAAGCCTTATTACTCGATTTAAATGCCTTTATAATCCCATTATTGAATTTATTTTGAATTGTTTTTACATTTTTTGATTAAAACATATTGTAATTGATTGTTTGCCTCGGGAAACGAGGAGCAAAAGCCATCCATTGTCAAGAAAAGTTCATTTATAGTCACTCATGCCTAGAAAAGCCATATTACTCTGTTTAAATGCCTTTATAATCCCATTATTGAATTTATTTTGAAGTTTTTTTACATTTTTTGATTAAAACAGATTCTAATACATTGTTTATCTTGGGAAACATGGAACGAAAGCCATCCATTGTCAAGAAAACATCATTTATAGTCACTCATGCGTAGAAAAGCCTTATTACTCGGTTTAAATGCCTTTATAATCCCATTATTGAATTTATTTTGAGCTTTTTTGACATTTTTTGATTAAACAGATTGTAATTGAATGTTTGCCTCGGGAAGCGTGTAGCAAAAGCCATCCATTGTCAAGAAAAGTTCATTTACAGTCACTCATGCCTAGAGAAGCCTTATTACTCGGTTTAAATGCCTTTATAATCCCATTATTGAATTTATTTTGATTTTTTTTTACAGTTTTTCATTAACTCAGATTGTAATAGATTGTTTATCTCGAGAAACATGGAACGAAAGCCATCCATTGTCAAGAAAAGATCATTTATAGTCACTCATGCCTAGAAAAGCCTTATTACTCGATTTAAATGCCCTTATAATCCCATTATCGAATTTATTTTGAATTATTTTTACATTTTTTTATTAAAACAGATTCTAATACATTGTTTATCTCGGGAAACGTGGAACGAAAGCCATCCATTGTCAAGAAAACATCATTTATAGTCACTCATGCCTAGAAAAGCCTTATTACTCGGTTTAAATGCCTTTATAATCCCATTATTGAATTTATTTTGAACTTTTTTGACATTTTTTGATTAAAACAGATTGTAATTGATTGTTTGCCTCGGGAAACATAGAGCGAAAGCCATCCATTGTCAAGAAAAGTTCATTTATAGTCACTCATGCCTAGAAAAGCCTTATAACTCGGTTTAAATGCCCTTATAATCCCATTATTGAATTTATTTTGAATTGTTTTGACATTTTTTGATTAAAACAGATTGTAATTGATTGTTTGCCTCGGGAAACGTGGAGCAAAAGCCATCCATTGTTAAGAAAAGTTCATTTATAGTCACTCATGCCTAGAAAAGCCTTATTACTCGATTTAAATGCCTTCATCATCCCATTATTGAATTTATTTTGAATTGTTTTTACATTTTTTGATTAAAACATATTGTAATTGATTGTTTGCCTCGGGAAGCGTGGAGCAAAAGCCATCCATTGTCAAGAAAAGTTCATTTATAGTCACTCATGCCTAGAAAAGCCATATTACTCGGTTTAAATGCCTTTATAATCCCATTATTGAATTTATTTTGAAGTTTTTTTACATTTTTTGATTAAAACAGATTCTAATACATTGTTTATCTTGGGAAACATGGAACGAAAGCCATCCATTGTCAAGAAAACATCATTTATAGTCACTCATGCCTAGAAAAGCCTTATTACTCGGTTTAAATGCCTTTATAATCCCATTATTGAATTTATTTTGAACTTTTTTGACATTTTTTGATTAAACAGATTGTAATTGATTGTTTGCCTCGGGAAGCGTGGAGCAAAAGCCATCCATTGTCAAGAAAAGTTCATTTATAGTCACTCATGCCTAGAGAAGCCTTATTACTCGGTTTAAATGCCTTTATAATCCCATTATTGAATTTATTTTGATTTTTTTTTACAGTTTTTCATTAAATCAGATTGTAATAGATTGTTTATCTCGGGAAACATGGAACGAAAGCCATCCATTGTCAAGAAAAGATCATTTATAGTCACTCATGCCTAGAAAAGCCTTATTACTCGATTTAAATGCCCTTATAATCCCATTATTGAATTTATTTTGAATTATTTTTACATTTTTTTATTAAAACAGATTCTAATACATTGTTTATCTCGGGAAACATGCAACGAAAGCCATCCATTGTCAAGAAAACATCATTTATAGTCACTCATGCGTAGAAAAGCCTTATTACTCGGTTTAAATGCCTTTATAATCCCATTATTGAATTTATTTTGAACTTTTTTGACATTTTTTGATTAAACAGATTGTAATTGAATGTTTGCCTCGGGAAGCGTGGAGCAAAAGCCATCCATTGTCAAGAAAAGTTCATTTACAGTCACTCATGCCTAGAGAAGCCTTATTACTCGGTTTAAATGCCTTTATAATCCCATTATTGAATTTATTTTGATTTTTTTTTACAGTTTTTCATTAAATCAGATTGTAATAGATTGTTTATCTCGAGAAACATGGAACGAAAGCCATCCATTGTCAAGAAAAGATCATTTATAGTCACTCATGCCTAGAAAAGCCTTATTACTCGATTTAAATGCCCTTATAATCCCATTATCGAATTTATTTTGAATTATTTTTACATTTTTTTATTAAAACAGATTCTAATACATTGTTTATCTCGGGAAACATGGAACGAAAGCCATCCATTGTCAAGAAAACATCATTTATAGTCACTCATGCCTAGAAAAGCCTTATTACTCGGTTTAAATGCCTTTATAATCCCATTATTGAATTTATTTTGAACTTTTTTGACATTTTTTGATTAAAACAGATTGTAATTGATTGTTTGCCTCGGGAAACATAGAGCGAAAGCCATCCATTGTCAAGAAAAGTTCATTTATAGTCACTCATGCCTAGAAAAGCCTTATAACTCGGTTTAAATGCCCTTATAATCCCATTATTGAATTTATTTTGAATTGTTTTTACATTTTTTGATTAAAACAGATTGTAATTGATTGTTTGCCTCGGGAAACGTGGAGCAAAAGCCATCCATTGTTAAGAAAAGTTCATTTATAGTCACTCATGCCTAGAAAAGCCTTATTACTCGATTTAAATGCCTTTATCATCCCATTATTGAATTTATTTTGAATTGTTTTTACATTTTCTGATTAAAACAGATTGTAATTGATTGTTTGCCTCGGGAAGCGTGGAGCAAAAGCCATCCATTGTCAAGAAAAGTTCATTTATAGTCACTCATGCCTAGAGAAGCCTTATTACTCGGTTTAAATGCCTTTATAATCCCATTATTGAATTTATTTTGATTTTTTTTTACAGTTTTTCATTAAATCAGATTGTAATAGATTGTTTATCTCGGGAAACATGGAACGAAAGCCATCCATTGTCATGAAAAGATCATTTATAGTCACTCATGCCTAGAAAAGCCTTATTACTCGGTTTAAATGCTTTTATAATCCCATTATTGAATTTATTTTGAATTTTTTTTACATTTTTTGATTAAAACAGATTGTAATATATTGTTTATCTCGGGAAACATGGAACGAAAGCCATCCATTGTCAAGAAAACATCATTTATAGTCACTCATGCCTAGAAAAGCCTTATTACTCGGTTTAAATGCCTTTATAATCCCATTATTGAATTTATTTTGAATTATTTTTACATTTTTTTATTAAAACAGATTGTAATTGATTGTTTGCCTCGGGAAACGTGGAGCAAAAGCCATCCATTATCAAGAAAAGTTCATTTATAGTCACTCATGCCTAGAAAAGCCTTATTACTCGGTTTAAATGCCCTTATAATCCCATTATTGAATTTATTTTGAATTATTTTTATATTTTTTTATTAAAACAGATTGTAATTGATTGTTTGCCTCGGGAAACGTGGAGCAAAAGCCATCCATTGTCAAGGAAAGTTCATTTATAGTCACTCATGCCTAGAAAAGCCTTATTACTCGATTTAAATGCCTTTATAATCCCATTATTGAATTTATTTTGGATTGTTTTTACATTTTTTGATTAAAACATATTGTAATTGATTGTTTGCCTCGGGAAACGTGGAGCAAAAGCCATCCATTGTCAAGGAAAGTTCATTTATAGTCACTCATGCCTAGAAAAGCCTTATTACTCGATTTAAATGCCTTTATAATCCCATTATTGAATTTATTTTGGATTGTTTTTACATTTTTTGATTAAAACATATTGTAATTGATTGTTTGCCTCGGGAAACGTGGAGCAAAAGCCATCCATTATCAAGAAAAGTTCATTTATAGTCACTCATGCCTAGAAAAGCCTTATTACTCGGTTTAAATGCCCTTATAATCCCATTATTGAATTTATTTTGAATTATTTTTATATTTTTTTATTAAAACAGATTGTAATTGATTGTTTGCCTCGGGAAACGTGGAGCAAAAGCCATCCATTGTCAAGGAAAGTTCATTTATAGTCACTCATGCCTAGAAAAGCCTTATTACTCGATTTAAATGCCTTTATAATCCCATTATTGAATTTATTTTGATTTTTTTTTACAGTTTTTCATTAAATCAGATTGTAATAGATTGTTTATCTCGAGAAACATGGAACGAAAGCCATCCATTGTCAAGAAAAGATCATTTATAGTCACTCATGCCTAGAAAAGCCTTATTACTCGATTTAAATGCCTTTATAATCCCATTATTGAATTTATTTTGGATTGTTTTTACAGTTTTTCATTAAATCAGATTGTAATAGATTGTTTATCTCGAGAAACATGGAACGAAAGCCATCCATTGTCAAGAAAAGATCATTTATAGTCACTCATGCCTAGAAAAGCCTTATTACTCGATTTAAATGCCTTTATAATCCCATTATTGAATTTATTTTGGATTGTTTTTACAGTTTTTCATTAAATCAGATTGTAATAGATTGTTTATCTCGAGAAACATGGAACGAAAGCCATCCATTGTCAAGAAAAGATCATTTATAGTCACTCATGCCTAGAAAAGCCTTATTACTCGATTTAAATGCCCTTATAATCCCATTATCGAATTTATTTTGAATTATTTTTACATTTTTTTATTAAAACAGATTCTAATACATTGTTTATCTCGGGAAACATGGAACGAAAGCCATCCATTGTCAAGAAAACATCATTTATAGTCACTCATGCCTAGAAAAGCCTTATTACTCGGTTTAAATGCCTTTATAATCCCATTATTGAATTTATTTTGAACTTTTTTGACATTTTTTGATTAAAACAGATTGTAATTGATTGTTTGCCTCGGGAAACATAGAGCGAAAGCCATCCATTGTCAAGAAAAGTTCATTTATAGTCACTCATGCCTAGAAAAGCCTTATAACTCGGTTTAAATGCCCTTATAATCCCATTATTGAATTTATTTTGAATTGTTTTTACATTTTTTGATTAAAACAGATTGTAATTGATTGTTTGCCTCGGGAAACGTGGAGCAAAAGCCATCCATTGTTAAGAAAAGTTCATTTATAGTCACTCATGCCTAGAAAAGCCTTATTACTCGATTTAAATGCCTTTATCATCCCATTATTGAATTTATTTTGAATTGTTTTTACATTTTTTGATTAAAACATATTGTAATTGATTGTTTGCCTCGGGAAGCGTGGAGCAAAAGCCATCCATTGTCAAGAAAAGTTCATTTATAGTCACTCATGCCTAGAGAAGCCTTATTACTCGGTTTAAATGCCTTTATAATCCCATTATTGAATTTATTTTGATTTTTTTTTACAGTTTTTCATTAAATCAGATTGTAATAGATTGTTTATCTCGAGAAACATGGAACGAAAGCCATCCATTGTCAAGAAAACATCATTTATAGTCACTCATGCCTAGAAAAGCCTTATTACTCGGTTTAAATGCCTTTATAATCCCATTATTGAATTTATTTTGAATTATTTTTACATTTTTTTATTAAAACAGATTGTAATTGATTGTTTGCCTCGGGAAACGTGGAGCAAAAGCCATCCATTATCAAGAAAAGTTCATTTATAGTCACTCATGCCTAGAAAAGCCTTATTACTCGGTTTAAATGCCCTTATAATCCCATTATTGAATTTATTTTGAATTATTTTTATATTTTTTTATTAAAACAGATTGTAATTGATTGTTTGCCTCGGGAAACGTGGAGCAAAAGCCATCCATTGTCAAGGAAAGTTCATTTATAGTCACTCATGCCTAGAAAAGCCTTATTACTCGATTTAAATGCCTTTATAATCCCATTATTGAATTTATTTTGGATTGTTTTTACATTTTTTGATTAAAACATATTGTAATTGATTGTTTGCCTCGGGAAACGTGGAGCAAAAGCCATCCATTGTCAAGAAAAGTTCATTTATAGTCACTCATGCCTAGAGAAGCCTTATTACTCGGTTTAAATGCCTTTATAATCCCATTATTGAATTTATTTTGATTTTTTTTTACAGTTTTTCATTAAATCAGATTGTAATAGATTGTTTATCTCGGGAAACATGGAACGAAAGCCATCCATTGTCAAGAAAAGATCATTTATAGTCACTCATGCCTAGAAAAGCCTTATTACTCGATTTAAATGCCTTTATAATCCCATTATTGAATTTATTTTGAATTGTTTTTACATTTTTTGATTAAAACATATTGTAATTGATTGTTTGCCTCGGGAAACGAGGAGCAAAAGCCATCCATTGTCAAGAAAAGTTCATTTATAGTCACTCATGCCTAGAAAAGCCATATTACTCTGTTTAAATGCCTTTATAATCCCATTATTGAATTTATTTTGAAGTTTTTTTACATTTTTTGATTAAAACAGATTCTAATACATTGTTTATCTTGGGAAACATGGAACGAAAGCCTTCCATTGTCAAGAAAACATCATTTATAGTCACTCATGCGTAGAAAAGCCTTATTACTCGGTTTAAATGCCTTTATAATCCCATTATTGAATTTATTTTGAACTTTTTTGACATTTTTTGATTAAACAGATTGTAATTGAATGTTTGCCTCGGGAAGCGTGTAGCAAAAGCCATCCATTGTCAAGAAAAGTTCATTTACAGTCACTCATGCCTAGAGAAGCCTTATTACTCGGTTTAAATGCCTTTATAATCCCATTATTGAATTTATTTTGATTTTTTTTTACAGTTTTTCATTAACTCAGATTGTAATAGATTGTTTATCTCGAGAAACATGGAACGAAAGCCATCCATTGTCAAGAAAAGATCATTTATAGTCACTCATGCCTAGAAAAGCCTTATTACTCGATTTAAATGCCCTTATAATCCCATTATCGAATTTATTTTGAATTATTTTTACATTTTTTTATTAAAACAGATTCTAATACATTGTTTATCTCGGGAAACATGGAACGAAAGCCATCCATTGTCAAGAAAACATCATTTATAGTCACTCATGCCTAGAAAAGCCTTATTACTCGGTTTAAATGCCTTTATAATCCCATTATTGAATTTATTTTGAACTTTTTTGACATTTTTTGATTAAAACAGATTGTAATTGATTGTTTGCCTCGGGAAACATAGAGCGAAAGCCATCCATTGTCAAGAAAAGTTCATTTATAGTCACTCATGCCTAGAAAAGCCTTATAACTCGGTTTAAATGCCCTTATAATCCCATTATTGAATTTATTTTGAATTGTTTTGACATTTTTTGATTAAAACAGATTGTAATTGATTGTTTGCCTCGGGAAACGTGGAGCAAAAGCCATCCATTGTTAAGAAAAGTTCATTTATAGTCACTCATGCCTAGAAAAGCCTTATTACTCGATTTAAATGCCTTCATCATCCCATTATTGAATTTATTTTGAATTGTTTTTACATTTTTTGATTAAAACATATTGTAATTGATTGTTTGCCTCGGGAAGCGTGGAGCAAAAGCCATCCATTGTCAAGAAAAGTTCATTTATAGTCACTCATGCCTAGAAAAGCCATATTACTCGGTTTAAATGCCTTTATAATCCCATTATTGAATTTATTTTGAAGTTTTTTTACATTTTTTGATTAAAACAGATTCTAATACATTGTTTATCTTGGGAAACATGGAACGAAAGCCATCCATTGTCAAGAAAACATCATTTATAGTCACTCATGCCTAGAAAAGCCTTATTACTCGGTTTAAATGCCTTTATAATCCCATTATTGAATTTATTTTGAACTTTTTTGACATTTTTTGATTAAACAGATTGTAATTGATTGTTTGCCTCGGGAAGCGTGGAGCAAAAGCCATCCATTGTCAAGAAAAGTTCATTTATAGTCACTCATGCCTAGAGAAGCCTTATTACTCGGTTTAAATGCCTTTATAATCCCATTATTGAATTTATTTTGATTTTTTTTTACAGTTTTTCATTAAATCAGATTGTAATAGATTGTTTATCTCGGGAAACATGGAACGAAAGCCATCCATTGTCAAGAAAAGATCATTTATAGTCACTCATGCCTAGAAAAGCCTTATTACTCGATTTAAATGCCCTTATAATCCCATTATTGAATTTATTTTGAATTATTTTTACATTTTTTTATTAAAACAGATTCTAATACATTGTTTATCTCGGGAAACATGCAACGAAAGCCATCCATTGTCAAGAAAACATCATTTATAGTCACTCATGCGTAGAAAAGCCTTATTACTCGGTTTAAATGCCTTTATAATCCCATTATTGAATTTATTTTGAACTTTTTTGACATTTTTTGATTAAACAGATTGTAATTGAATGTTTGCCTCGGGAAGCGTGGAGCAAAAGCCATCCATTGTCAAGAAAAGTTCATTTATAGTCACTCATGCCTAGAAAAGCCTTATTACTCGATTTAAATGCCCTTATAATCCCATTATTGAATTTATTTTGAATTATTTTTACATTTTTTTATTAAAACAGATTCTAATACATTGTTTATCTCGGGAAACATGGAACGAAAGCCATCCATTGTCAAGAAAACATCATTTATAGTCACTCATGCCTAGAAAAGCCTTATTACTCGGTTTAAATGCCTTTATAATCCCATTATTGAATTTATTTTGAACTTTTTTGACATTTTTTGATTAAAACAGATTGTAATTGATTGTTTGCCTCGGGAAACATAGAGCGAAAGCCATCCATTGTCAAGAAAAGTTCATTTATAGTCACTCATGCCTAGAAAAGCCTTATAACTCGGTTTAAATGCCCTTATAATCCCATTATTGAATTTATTTTGAATTGTTTTTACATTTTTTGATTAAAACAGATTGTAATTGATTGTTTGCCTCGGGAAACGTGGAGCAAAAGCCATCCATTGTTAAGAAAAGTTCATTTATAGTCACTCATGCCTAGAAAAGCCTTATTACTCGATTTAAATGCCTTTATCATCCCATTATTGAATTTATTTTGAATTGTTTTTACATTTTTTGATTAAAACATATTGTAATTGATTGTTTGCCTCGGGAAGCGTGGAGCAAAAGCCATCCATTGTCAAGAAAAGTTCATTTATAGTCACCCATGCCTAGAGAAGCCTTATTACTCGGTTTAAATGCCTTTATAATCCCATTATTGAATTTATTTTGATTTTTTTTTACAGTTTTTCATTAAATCAGATTGTAATAGATTGTTTATCTCGAGAAACATGGAACGAAAGCCATCCATTGTCAAGAAAAGATCATTTATAGTCACTCATGCCTAGAAAAGCCTTATTACTCGATTTAAATGCCCTTATAATCCCATTATCGAATTTATTTTGAATTATTTTTACATTTTTTTATTAAAACAGATTCTAATACATTGTTTATCTCGGGAAACATGGAACGAAAGCCATCCATTGTCAAGAAAACATCATTTATAGTCACTCATGCCTAGAAAAGCCTTATTACTCGGTTTAAATGCCTTTATAATCCCATTATTGAATTTATTTTGAACTTTTTTGACATTTTTTGATTAAAACAGATTGTAATTGATTGTTTGCCTCGGGAAACATAGAGCGAAAGCCATCCATTGTCAAGAAAAGTTCATTTATAGTCACTCATGCCTAGAAAAGCCTTATAACTCGGTTTAAATGCCCTTATAATCCCATTATTGAATTTATTTTGAATTGTTTTTACATTTTTTGATTAAAACAGATTGTAATTGATTGTTTGCCTCGGGAAACGTGGAGCAAAAGCCATCCATTGTTAAGAAAAGTTCATTTATAGTCACTCATGCCTAGAAAAGCCTTATTACTCGATTTAAATGCCTTTATCATCCCATTATTGAATTTATTTTGAATTGTTTTTACATTTTTTGATTAAAACATATTGTAATTGATTGTTTGCCTCGGGAAGCGTGGAGCAAAAGCCATCCATTGTCAAGAAAAGTTCATTTATAGTTACTCATGCCTAGAGAAGCCTTATTACTCGGTTTAAATGCCTTTATAATCCCATTATTGAATTTATTTTGATTTTTTTTACAGTTTTTGATTAAAACAGATTGTAATAGATTGTTTATCTCGGGAAACATGGAACGAAAGCCATCCATTGTCAAGAAAAGATCATTTATAGTCACTCATGCCTAGAAAAGCCTTATTACTCGATTTAAATGCCCTTATAATCCCATTATTGAATTTATTTTGAATTGTTTTTACATTTTTTGATTAAAACAGATTGTAATTGATTGTTTGCCTCGGGAAACGTGGAGCAAAAGCCATCCATTGTTAAGAAAAGTTCATTTATAGTCACTCATGCCTAGAAAAGCCTTATTACTCGATTTAAATGCCTTTATCATCCCATTATTGAATTTATTTTGAATTGTTTTTACATTTTTTGATTAAAACATATTGTAATTGATTGTTTGCCTCGGGAAGCGTGGAGCAAAACCCATCCATTGTCAAGAAAAGTTCATTTATAGTCACTCATGCCTAGAGAAGCCTTATTACTCGGTTTAAATGCCTTTATAATCCCATTATTGAATTTATTTTGATTTTTTTTACAGTTTTTGATTAAAACAGATTGTAATAGATTGTTTATCTCGGGAAACATGGAACGAAAGCCATCCATTGTCAAGAAAAGATCATTTATAGTCACTCATGCCTAGAAAAGCCTTATTACTCGGTTTAAATGCTTTTATAATCCCATTACTGAATTTATTTTGAATTTTTTTTACATTTTTTGATTAAAACAGATTGTAATATATTGTTTATCTCGGGAAACATGCAACGAAAGCCATCCATTGTCAAGAAAACATCATTTATAGTCACTCATGCCTAGAAAAGCCTTATTACTCGGTTTAAATGCCTTTATAATCCCATTATTGAATTTATTTTGAATTATTTTTACATTTTTTTATTAAAACAGATTGTAATTGATTGTTTGCCTCGGGAAACGTGGAGCAAAAGCCATCCATTATCAAGAAAAGTTCATTTATAGTCACTCATGCCTAGAAAAGCCTTATTACTCGGTTTAAATGCCCTTATAATCCCATTATTGAATTTATTTTGAATTATTTTTATATTTTTTTATTAAAACAGATTGTAATTGATTGTTTGCCTCGGGAAACGTGGAGCAAAAGCCATCCATTGTCAAGGAAAGTTCATTTATAGTCACTCATGCCTAGAAAAGCCTTATTACTCGATTTAAATGCCTTTATAATCCCATTATTGAATTTATTTTGGATTGTTTTTACATTTTTTGATTAAAACATATTGTAATTGATTGTTTGCCTCGGGAAACGTGGAGCAAAAGCCATCCATTGTCAAGAAAAGTTCATTTATAGTCACTCATGCCTAGAGAAGCCTTATTACTCGGTTTAAATGCCTTTATAATCCCATTATTGAATTTATTTTGATTTTTTTTTACAGTTTTTCATTAAATCAGATTGTAATAGATTGTTTATCTCGGGAAACATGGAACGAAAGCCATCCATTGTCAAGAAAAGATCATTTATAGTCACTCATGCCTAGAAAAGCCTTATTACTCGATTTAAATGCCTTTATAATCCCATTATTGAATTTATTTTGAATTGTTTTTACATTTTTTGATTAAAACATATTGTAATTGATTGTTTGCCTCGGGAAACGAGGAGCAAAAGCCATCCATTGTCAAGAAAAGTTCATTTATAGTCACTCATGCCTAGAAAAGCCATATTACTCTGTTTAAATGCCTTTATAATCCCATTATTGAATTTATTTTGAAGTTTTTTTACATTTTTTGATTAAAACAGATTCTAATACATTGTTTATCTTGGGAAACATGGAACGAAAGCCTTCCATTGTCAAGAAAACATCATTTATAGTCACTCATGCGTAGAAAAGCCTTATTACTCGGTTTAAATGCCTTTATAATCCCATTATTGAATTTATTTTGAACTTTTTTGACATTTTTTGATTAAACAGATTGTAATTGAATGTTTGCCTCGGGAAGCGTGTAGCAAAAGCCATCCATTGTCAAGAAAAGTTCATTTACAGTCACTCATGCCTAGAGAAGCCTTATTACTCGGTTTAAATGCCTTTATAATCCCATTATTGAATTTATTTTGATTTTTTTTTACAGTTTTTCATTAACTCAGATTGTAATAGATTGTTTATCTCGAGAAACATGGAACGAAAGCCATCCATTGTCAAGAAAAGATCATTTATAGTCACTCATGCCTAGAAAAGCCTTATTACTCGATTTAAATGCCCTTATAATCCCATTATCGAATTTATTTTGAATTATTTTTACATTTTTTTATTAAAACAGATTCTAATACATTGTTTATCTCGGGAAACATGGAACGAAAGCCATCCATTGTCAAGAAAACATCATTTATAGTCACTCATGCCTAGAAAAGCCTTATTACTCGGTTTAAATGCCTTTATAATCCCATTATTGAATTTATTTTGAACTTTTTTGACATTTTTTGATTAAAACAGATTGTAATTGATTGTTTGCCTCGGGAAACATAGAGCGAAAGCCATCCATTGTCAAGAAAAGTTCATTTATAGTCACTCATGCCTAGAAAAGCCTTATAACTCGGTTTAAATGCCCTTATAATCCCATTATTGAATTTATTTTGAATTGTTTTGACATTTTTTGATTAAAACAGATTGTAATTGATTGTTTGCCTCGGGAAACGTGGAGCAAAAGCCATCCATTGTTAAGAAAAGTTCATTTATAGTCACTCATGCCTAGAAAAGCCTTATTACTCGATTTAAATGCCTTCATCATCCCATTATTGAATTTATTTTGAATTGTTTTTACATTTTTTGATTAAAACATATTGTAATTGATTGTTTGCCTCGGGAAGCGTGGAGCAAAAGCCATCCATTGTCAAGAAAAGTTCATTTATAGTCACTCATGCCTAGAAAAGCCATATTACTCGGTTTAAATGCCTTTATAATCCCATTATTGAATTTATTTTGAAGTTTTTTTACATTTTTTGATTAAAACAGATTCTAATACATTGTTTATCTTGGGAAACATGGAACGAAAGCCATCCATTGTCAAGAAAACATCATTTATAGTCACTCATGCCTAGAAAAGCCTTATTACTCGGTTTAAATGCCTTTATAATCCCATTATTGAATTTATTTTGAACTTTTTTGACATTTTTTGATTAAACAGATTGTAATTGATTGTTTGCCTCGGGAAGCGTGGAGCAAAAGCCATCCATTGTCAAGAAAAGTTCATTTATAGTCACTCATGCCTAGAGAAGCCTTATTACTCGGTTTAAATGCCTTTATAATCCCATTATTGAATTTATTTTGATTTTTTTTTACAGTTTTTCATTAAATCAGATTGTAATAGATTGTTTATCTCGGGAAACATGGAACGAAAGCCATCCATTGTCAAGAAAAGATCATTTATAGTCACTCATGCCTAGAAAAGCCTTATTACTCGATTTAAATGCCCTTATAATCCCATTATTGAATTTATTTTGAATTATTTTTACATTTTTTTATTAAAACAGATTCTAATACATTGTTTATCTCGGGAAACATGCAACGAAAGCCATCCATTGTCAAGAAAACATCATTTATAGTCACTCATGCGTAGAAAAGCCTTATTACTCGGTTTAAATGCCTTTATAATCCCATTATTGAATTTATTTTGAACTTTTTTGACATTTTTTGATTAAACAGATTGTAATTGAATGTTTGCCTCGGGAAGCGTGGAGCAAAAGCCATCCATTGTCAAGAAAAGTTCATTTATAGTCACTCATGCCTAGAAAAGCCTTATTACTCGATTTAAATGCCCTTATAATCCCATTATTGAATTTATTTTGAATTATTTTTACATTTTTTTATTAAAACAGATTCTAATACATTGTTTATCTCGGGAAACATGGAACGAAAGCCATCCATTGTCAAGAAAACATCATTTATAGTCACTCATGCCTAGAAAAGCCTTATTACTCGGTTTAAATGCCTTTATAATCCCATTATTGAATTTATTTTGAACTTTTTTGACATTTTTTGATTAAAACAGATTGTAATTGATTGTTTGCCTCGGGAAACATAGAGCGAAAGCCATCCATTGTCAAGAAAAGTTCATTTATAGTCACTCATGCCTAGAAAAGCCTTATAACTCGGTTTAAATGCCCTTATAATCCCATTATTGAATTTATTTTGAATTGTTTTTACATTTTTTGATTAAAACAGATTGTAATTGATTGTTTGCCTCGGGAAACGTGGAGCAAAAGCCATCCATTGTTAAGAAAAGTTCATTTATAGTCACTCATGCCTAGAAAAGCCTTATTACTCGATTTAAATGCCTTTATCATCCCATTATTGAATTTATTTTGAATTGTTTTTACATTTTTTGATTAAAACATATTGTAATTGATTGTTTGCCTCGGGAAGCGTGGAGCAAAAGCCATCCATTGTCAAGAAAAGTTCATTTATAGTCACCCATGCCTAGAGAAGCCTTATTACTCGGTTTAAATGCCTTTATAATCCCATTATTGAATTTATTTTGATTTTTTTTTACAGTTTTTCATTAAATCAGATTGTAATAGATTGTTTATCTCGAGAAACATGGAACGAAAGCCATCCATTGTCAAGAAAAGATCATTTATAGTCACTCATGCCTAGAAAAGCCTTATTACTCGATTTAAATGCCCTTATAATCCCATTATCGAATTTATTTTGAATTATTTTTACATTTTTTTATTAAAACAGATTCTAATACATTGTTTATCTCGGGAAACATGGAACGAAAGCCATCCATTGTCAAGAAAACATCATTTATAGTCACTCATGCCTAGAAAAGCCTTATTACTCGGTTTAAATGCCTTTATAATCCCATTATTGAATTTATTTTGAACTTTTTTGACATTTTTTGATTAAAACAGATTGTAATTGATTGTTTGCCTCGGGAAACATAGAGCGAAAGCCATCCATTGTCAAGAAAAGTTCATTTATAGTCACTCATGCCTAGAAAAGCCTTATAACTCGGTTTAAATGCCCTTATAATCCCATTATTGAATTTATTTTGAATTGTTTTTACATTTTTTGATTAAAACAGATTGTAATTGATTGTTTGCCTCGGGAAACGTGGAGCAAAAGCCATCCATTGTTAAGAAAAGTTCATTTATAGTCACTCATGCCTAGAAAAGCCTTATTACTCGATTTAAATGCCTTTATCATCCCATTATTGAATTTATTTTGAATTGTTTTTACATTTTTTGATTAAAACATATTGTAATTGATTGTTTGCCTCGGGAAGCGTGGAGCAAAAGCCATCCATTGTCAAGAAAAGTTCATTTATAGTTACTCATGCCTAGAGAAGCCTTATTACTCGGTTTAAATGCCTTTATAATCCCATTATTGAATTTATTTTGATTTTTTTTACAGTTTTTGATTAAAACAGATTGTAATAGATTGTTTATCTCGGGAAACATGGAACGAAAGCCATCCATTGTCAAGAAAAGATCATTTATAGTCACTCATGCCTAGAAAAGCCTTATTACTCGATTTAAATGCCCTTATAATCCCATTATTGAATTTATTTTGAATTGTTTTTACATTTTTTGATTAAAACAGATTGTAATTGATTGTTTGCCTCGGGAAACGTGGAGCAAAAGCCATCCATTGTTAAGAAAAGTTCATTTATAGTCACTCATGCCTAGAAAAGCCTTATTACTCGATTTAAATGCCTTTATCATCCCATTATTGAATTTATTTTGAATTGTTTTTACATTTTTTGATTAAAACATATTGTAATTGATTGTTTGCCTCGGGAAGCGTGGAGCAAAAGCCATCCATTGTCAAGAAAAGTTCATTTATAGTCACTCATGCCTAGAGAAGCCTTATTACTCGGTTTAAATGCCTTTATAATCCCATTATTGAATTTATTTTGATTTTTTTTTACAGTTTTTCATTAAATCAGATTGTAATAGATTGTTTATCTCGAGAAACATGGAACGAAAGCCATCCATTGTCAAGAAAAGATCATTTATAGTCACTCATGCCTAGAAAAGCCTTATTACTCGATTTAAATGCCCTTATAATCCCATTATCGAATTTATTTTGAATTATTTTTACATTTTTTTATTAAAACAGATTCTAATACATTGTTTATCTCGGGAAACATGGAACGAAAGCCATCCATTGTCAAGAAAACATCATTTATAGTCACTCATGCCTAGAAAAGCCTTATTACTCGGTTTAAATGCCTTTATAATCCCATTATTGAATTTATTTTGAACTTTTTTGACATTTTTTGATTAAAACAGATTGTAATTGATTGTTTGCCTCGGGAAACATAGAGCGAAAGCCATCCATTGTCAAGAAAAGTTCATTTATAGTCACTCATGCCTAGAAAAGCCTTATAACTCGGTTTAAATGCCCTTATAATCCCATTATTGAATTTATTTTGAATTGTTTTGACATTTTTTGATTAAAACAGATTGTAATTGATTGTTTGCCTCGGGAAACGTGGAGCAAAAGCCATCCATTGTTAAGAAAAGTTCATTTATAGTCACTCATGCCTAGAAAAGCCTTATTACTCGATTTAAATGCCTTCATCATCCCATTATTGAATTTATTTTGAATTGTTTTTACATTTTTTGATTAAAACATATTGTAATTGATTGTTTGCCTCGGGAAGCGTGGAGCAAAAGCCATCCATTGTCAAGAAAAGTTCATTTATAGTCACTCATGCCTAGAAAAGCCATATTACTCGGTTTAAATGCCTTTATAATCCCATTATTGAATTTATTTTGAAGTTTTTTTACATTTTTTGATTAAAACAGATTCTAATACATTGTTTATCTTGGGAAACATGGAACGAAAGCCATCCATTGTCAAGAAAACATCATTTATAGTCACTCATGCCTAGAAAAGCCTTATTACTCGGTTTAAATGCCTTTATAATCCCATTATTGAATTTATTTTGAACTTTTTTGACATTTTTTGATTAAACAGATTGTAATTGATTGTTTGCCTCGGGAAGCGTGGAGCAAAAGCCATCCATTGTCAAGAAAAGTTCATTTATAGTCACTCATGCCTAGAGAAGCCTTATTACTCGGTTTAAATGCCTTTATAATCCCATTATTGAATTTATTTTGATTTTTTTTTACAGTTTTTCATTAAATCAGATTGTAATAGATTGTTTATCTCGGGAAACATGGAACGAAAGCCATCCATTGTCAAGAAAAGATCATTTATAGTCACTCATGCCTAGAAAAGCCTTATTACTCGATTTAAATGCCCTTATAATCCCATTATTGAATTTATTTTGAATTATTTTTACATTTTTTTATTAAAACAGATTCTAATACATTGTTTATCTCGGGAAACATGCAACGAAAGCCATCCATTGTCAAGAAAACATCATTTATAGTCACTCATGCGTAGAAAAGCCTTATTACTCGGTTTAAATGCCTTTATAATCCCATTATTGAATTTATTTTGAACTTTTTTGACATTTTTTGATTAAACAGATTGTAATTGAATGTTTGCCTCGGGAAGCGTGGAGCAAAAGCCATCCATTGTCAAGAAAAGTTCATTTACAGTCACTCATGCCTAGAGAAGCCTTATTACTCGGTTTAAATGCCTTTATAATCCCATTATTGAATTTATTTTGATTTTTTTTTACAGTTTTTCATTAAATCAGATTGTAATAGATTGTTTATCTCGAGAAACATGGAACGAAAGCCATCCATTGTCAAGAAAAGATCATTTATAGTCACTCATGCCTAGAAAAGCCTTATTACTCGATTTAAATGCCCTTATAATCCCATTATCGAATTTATTTTGAATTATTTTTACATTTTTTTATTAAAACAGATTCTAATACATTGTTTATCTCGGGAAACATGGAACGAAAGCCATCCATTGTCAAGAAAACATCATTTATAGTCACTCATGCCTAGAAAAGCCTTATTACTCGGTTTAAATGCCTTTATAATCCCATTATTGAATTTATTTTGAACTTTTTTGACATTTTTTGATTAAAACAGATTGTAATTGATTGTTTGCCTCGGGAAACATAGAGCGAAAGCCATCCATTGTCAAGAAAAGTTCATTTATAGTCACTCATGCCTAGAAAAGCCTTATAACTCGGTTTAAATGCCCTTATAATCCCATTATTGAATTTATTTTGAATTGTTTTTACATTTTTTGATTAAAACAGATTGTAATTGATTGTTTGCCTCGGGAAACGTGGAGCAAAAGCCATCCATTGTTAAGAAAAGTTCATTTATAGTCACTCATGCCTAGAAAAGCCTTATTACTCGATTTAAATGCCTTTATCATCCCATTATTGAATTTATTTTGAATTGTTTTTACATTTTTTGATTAAAACATATTGTAATTGATTGTTTGCCTCGGGAAGCGTGGAGCAAAAGCCATCCATTGTCAAGAAAAGTTCATTTATAGTCACTCATGCCTAGAGAAGCCTTATTACTCGGTTTAAATGCCTTTATAATCCCATTATTGAATTTATTTTGATTTTTTTTTACAGTTTTTCATTAAATCAGATTGTAATAGATTGTTTATCTCGAGAAACATGGAACGAAAGCCATCCATTGTCAAGAAAAGATCATTTATAGTCACTCATGCCTAGAAAAGCCTTATTACTCGGTTTAAATGCCTTTATAATCCCATTATTGAATTTATTTTGAATTATTTTTACATTTTTTTATTAAAACAGATTGTAATTGATTGTTTGCCTCGGGAAACGTGGAGCAAAAGCCATCCATTATCAAGAAAAGTTCATTTATAGTCACTCATGCCTAGAAAAGCCTTATTACTCGGTTTAAATGCCCTTATAATCCCATTATTGAATTTATTTTGAATTATTTTTATATTTTTTTATTAAAACAGATTGTAATTGATTGTTTGCCTCGGGAAACGTGGAGCAAAAGCCATCCATTGTCAAGGAAAGTTCATTTATAGTCACTCATGCCTAGAAAAGCCTTATTACTCGATTTAAATGCCTTTATAATCCCATTATTGAATTTATTTTGGATTGTTTTTACATTTTTTGATTAAAACATATTGTAATTGATTGTTTGCCTCGGGAAACGTGGAGCAAAAGCCATCCATTGTCAAGAAAAGTTCATTTATAGTCACTCATGCCTAGAGAAGCCTTATTACTCGGTTTAAATGCCTTTATAATCCCATTATTGAATTTATTTTGATTTTTTTTTACAGTTTTTCATTAAATCAGATTGTAATAGATTGTTTATCTCGGGAAACATGGAACGAAAGCCATCCATTGTCAAGAAAAGATCATTTATAGTCACTCATGCCTAGAAAAGCCTTATTACTCGATTTAAATGCCTTTATAATCCCATTATTGAATTTATTTTGAATTGTTTTTACATTTTTTGATTAAAACATATTGTAATTGATTGTTTGCCTCGGGAAACGTGGAGCAAAAGCCATCCATTGTCAAGAAAAGTTCATTTATAGTCACTCATGCCTAGAAAAGCCTTATAACTCGGTTTAAATGCCCTTATAATCCCATTATTGAATTTATTTTGAATTGTTTTTACATTTTTTGATTAAAACAGATTGTAATTGATTGTTTGCCTCGGGAAACGTGGAGCAAAAGCCATCCATTGTTAAGAAAAGTTCATTTATAGTCACTCATGCCTAGAAAAGCCTTATTACTCGATTTAAATGCCTTTATCATCCCATTATTGAATTTATTTTGAATTGTTTTTACATTTTTTGATTAAAACATATTGTAATTGATTGTTTGCCTCGGGAAGCGTGGAGCAAAAGCCATCCATTGTCAAGAAAAGTTCATTTATAGTCACTCATGCCTAGAGAAGCCTTATTACTCGGTTTAAATGCCTTTATAATCCCATTATTGAATTTATTTTGATTTTTTTTACAGTTTTTGATTAAAACAGATTGTAATAGATTGTTTATCTCGGGAAACATGGAACGAAAGCCATCCATTGTCAAGAAAAGATCATTTATAGTCACTCATGCCTAGAAAAGCCTTATTACTCGATTTAAATGCCCTTATAATCCCATTATTGAATTTATTTTGAATTGTTTTTACATTTTTTGATTAAAACAGATTGTAATTGATTGTTTGCCTCGGGAAACGTGGAGCAAAAGCCATCCATTGTTAAGAAAAGTTCATTTATAGTCACTCATGCCTAGAAAAGCCTTATTACTCGATTTAAATGCCTTTATCATCCCATTATTGAATTTATTTTGAATTGTTTTTACATTTTTTGATTAAAACATATTGTAATTGATTGTTTGCCTCGGGAAGCGTGGAGCAAAACCCATCCATTGTCAAGAAAAGTTCATTTATAGTCACTCATGCCTAGAGAAGCCTTATTACTCGGTTTAAATGCCTTTATAATCCCATTATTGAATTTATTTTGATTTTTTTTACAGTTTTTGATTAAAACAGATTGTAATAGATTGTTTATCTCGGGAAACATGGAACGAAAGCCATCCATTGTCAAGAAAAGATCATTTATAGTCACTCATGCCTAGAAAAGCCTTATTACTCGGTTTAAATGCTTTTATAATCCCATTACTGAATTTATTTTGAATTTTTTTTACATTTTTTGATTAAAACAGATTGTAATATATTGTTTATCTCGGGAAACATGCAACGAAAGCCATCCATTGTCAAGAAAACATCATTTATAGTCACTCATGCCTAGAAAAGCCTTATTACTCGGTTTAAATGCCTTTATAATCCCATTATTGAATTTATTTTGAATTATTTTTACATTTTTTTATTAAAACAGATTGTAATTGATTGTTTGCCTCGGGAAACGTGGAGCAAAAGCCATCCATTATCAAGAAAAGTTCATTTATAGTCACTCATGCCTAGAAAAGCCTTATTACTCGGTTTAAATGCCCTTATAATCCCATTATTGAATTTATTTTGAATTATTTTTATATTTTTTTATTAAAACAGATTGTAATTGATTGTTTGCCTCGGGAAACGTGGAGCAAAAGCCATCCATTGTCAAGGAAAGTTCATTTATAGTCACTCATGCCTAGAAAAGCCTTATTACTCGATTTAAATGCCTTTATAATCCCATTATTGAATTTATTTTGGATTGTTTTTACATTTTTTGATTAAAACATATTGTAATTGATTGTTTGCCTCGGGAAACGTGGAGCAAAAGCCATCCATTGTCAAGAAAAGTTCATTTATAGTCACTCATGCCTAGAAAAGCCATATTACTCGGTTTAAATGCCTTTATAATCCCATTATTGAATTTATTTTGAAGTTTTTTTACATTTTTTGATTAAAACAGATTCTAATACATTGTTTATCTTGGGAAACATGGAACGAAAGCCATCCATTGTCAAGAAAACATCATTTATAGTCACTCATGCGTAGAAAAGCCTTATTACTCGGTTTAAATGCCTTTATAATCCCATTATTGAATTTATTTTGAACTTTTTTGACATTTTTTGATTAAACAGATTGTAATTGAATGTTTGCCTCGGGAAGCGTGGAGCAAAAGCCATCCATTGTCAAGAAAAGTTCATTTACAGTCACTCATGCCTAGAGAAGCCTTATTACTCGGTTTAAATGCCTTTATAATCCCATTATTGAATTTATTTTGATTTTTTTTTACAGTTTTTCATTAAATCAGATTGTAATAGATTGTTTATCTCGAGAAACATGGAACGAAAGCCATCCATTGTCAAGAAAAGATCATTTATAGTCACTCATGCCTAGAAAAGCCTTATTACTCGATTTAAATGCCCTTATAATCCCATTATCGAATTTATTTTGAATTATTTTTACATTTTTTTATTAAAACAGATTCTAATACATTGTTTATCTCGGGAAACATGGAACGAAAGCCATCCATTGTCAAGAAAACATCATTTATAGTCACTCATGCCTAGAAAAGCCTTATTACTCGGTTTAAATGCCTTTATAATCCCATTATTGAATTTATTTTGAACTTTTTTGACATTTTTTGATTAAAACAGATTGTAATTGATTGTTTGCCTCGGGAAACATAGAGCGAAAGCCATCCATTGTCAAGAAAAGTTCATTTATAGTCACTCATGCCTAGAAAAGCCTTATAACTCGGTTTAAATGCCCTTATAATCCCATTATTGAATTTATTTTGAATTGTTTTTACATTTTTTGATTAAAACAGATTGTAATTGATTGTTTGCCTCGGGAAACGTGGAGCAAAAGCCATCCATTGTTAAGAAAAGTTCATTTATAGTCACTCATGCCTAGAAAAGCCTTATTACTCGATTTAAATGCCTTTATCATCCCATTATTGAATTTATTTTGAATTGTTTTTACATTTTTTGATTAAAACATATTGTAATTGATTGTTTGCCTCGGGAAGCGTGGAGCAAAAGCCATCCATTGTCAAGAAAAGTTCATTTATAGTCACTCATGCCTAGAGAAGCCTTATTACTCGGTTTAAATGCCTTTATAATCCCATTATTGAATTTATTTTGATTTTTTTTTACAGTTTTTCATTAAATCAGATTGTAATAGATTGTTTATCTCGAGAAACATGGAACGAAAGCCATCCATTGTCAAGAAAAGATCATTTATAGTCACTCATGCCTAGAAAAGCCTTATTACTCGATTTAAATGCCCTTATAATCCCATTATCGAATTTATTTTGAATTATTTTTACATTTTTTTATTAAAACAGATTCTAATACATTGTTTATCTCGGGAAACATGGAACGAAAGCCATCCATTGTCAAGAAAACATCATTTATAGTCACTCATGCCTAGAAAAGCCTTATTACTCGGTTTAAATGCCTTTATAATCCCATTATTGAATTTATTTTGAACTTTTTTGACATTTTTTGATTAAAACAGATTGTAATTGATTGTTTGCCTCGGGAAACATAGAGCGAAAGCCATCCATTGTCAAGAAAAGTTCATTTATAGTCACTCATGCCTAGAAAAGCCTTATAACTCGGTTTAAATGCCCTTATAATCCCATTATTGAATTTATTTTGAATTGTTTTTACATTTTTTGATTAAAACAGATTGTAATTGATTGTTTGCCTCGGGAAACGTGGAGCAAAAGCCATCCATTGTTAAGAAAAGTTCATTTATAGTCACTCATGCCTAGAAAAGCCTTATTACTCGATTTAAATGCCTTTATCATCCCATTATTGAATTTATTTTGAATTGTTTTTACATTTTTTGATTAAAACATATTGTAATTGATTTTTTGCCTCGGGAAGCGTGGAGCAAAAGCCATCCATTGTCAAGAAAAGTTCATTTATAGTCACTCATGCCTAGAGAAGCCTTATTACTCGGTTTAAATGCCTTTATAATCCCATTATTGAATTTATTTTGATTTGTTTTTACAGTTTTTCATTAAATCAGATTGTAATAGATTGTTTATCTCGAGAAACATGGAACGAAAGCCATCCATTGTCAAGAAAAGATCATTTATAGTCACTCATGCCTAGAAAAGCCTTATTACTCGATTTAAATGCCCTTATAATCCCATTATCGAATTTATTTTGAATTATTTTTACATTTTTTTATTAAAACAGATTCTAATACATTGTTTATCTCGGGAAACATGGAACGAAAGCCATCCATTGTCAAGAAAACATCATTTATAGTCACTCATGCCTAGAAAAGCCTTATTACTCGGTTTAAATGCCTTTATAATCCCATTATTGAATTTATTTTGAACTTTTTTGACATTTTTTGATTAAAACAGATTGTAATTGATTGTTTGCCTCGGGAAACATAGAGCGAAAGCCATCCATTGTCAAGAAAAGTTCATTTATAGTCACTCATGCCTAGAAAAGCCTTATAACTCGGTTTAAATGCCCTTATAATCCCATTATTGAATTTATTTTGAATTGTTTTTACATTTTTTGATTAAAACAGATTGTAATTGATTGTTTGCCTCGGGAAACGTGGAGCAAAAGCCATCCATTGTTAAGAAAAGTTCATTTATAGTCACTCATGCCTAGAAAAGCCTTATTACTCGATTTAAATGCCTTTATCATCCCATTATTGAATTTATTTTGAATTGTTTTTACATTTTTTGATTAAAACATATTGTAATTGATTTTTTGCCTCGGGAAGCGTGGAGCAAAAGCCATCCATTGTCAAGAAAAGTTCATTTATAGTCACTCATGCCTAGAGAAGCCTTATTACTCGGTTTAAATGCCTTTATAATCCCATTATTGAATTTATTTTGATTTTTTTTTACAGTTTTTCATTAAATCAGATTGTAATAGATTGTTTATCTCGAGAAACATGGAACGAAAGCCATCCATTGTCAAGAAAAGATCATTTATAGTCACTCATGCCTAGAAAAGCCTTATTACTCGATTTAAATGCCCTTATAATCCCATTATCGAATTTATTTTGAATTATTTTTACATTTTTTTATTAAAACAGATTCTAATACATTGTTTATCTCGGGAAACATGGAACGAAAGCCATCCATTGTCAAGAAAACATCATTTATAGTCACTCATGCCTAGAAAAGCCTTATTACTCGGTTTAAATGCCTTTATAATCCCATTATTGAATTTATTTTGAACTTTTTTGACATTTTTTGATTAAAACAGATTGTAATTGATTGTTTGCCTCGGGAAACATAGAGCGAAAGCCATCCATTGTCAAGAAAAGTTCATTTATAGTCACTCATGCCTAGAAAAGCCTTATAACTCGGTTTAAATGCCCTTATAATCCCATTATTGAATTTATTTTGAATTGTTTTTACATTTTTTGATTAAAACAGATTGTAATTGATTGTTTGCCTCGGGAAACGTGGAGCAAAAGCCATCCATTGTTAAGAAAAGTTCATTTATAGTCACTCATGCCTAGAAAAGCCTTATTACTCGATTTAAATGCCTTTATCATCCCATTATTGAATTTATTTTGAATTGTTTTTACATTTTTTGATTAAAACATATTGTAATTGATTGTTTGCCTCGGGAAGCGTGGAGCAAAAGCCATCCATTGTCAAGAAAAGTTCATTTATAGTCACTCATGCCTAGAGAAGCCTTATTACTCGGTTTAAATGCCTTTATAATCCCATTATTGAATTTATTTTGATTTTTTTTACAGTTTTTGATTAAAACAGATTGTAATAGATTGTTTATCTCGGGAAACATGGAACGAAAGCCATCCATTGTCAAGAAAAGATCATTTATAGTCACTCATGCCTAGAAAAGCCTTATTACTCGATTTAAATGCCCTTATAATCCCATTATTGAATTTATTTTGAATTGTTTTTACATTTTTTGATTAAAACAGATTGTAATTGATTGTTTGCCTCGGGAAACGTGGAGCAAAAGCCATCCATTGTTAAGAAAAGTTCATTTATAGTCACTCATGCCTAGAAAAGCCTTATTACTCGATTTATATGCCTTTATCATCCCATTATTGAATTTATTTTGAATTGTTTTTACATTTTTTGATTAAAACATATTGTAATTGATTGTTTGCCTCGGGAAGCGTGGAGCAAAAGCCATCCATTGTCAAGAAAAGTTCATTTATAGTCACTCATGCCTAGAGAAGCCTTATTACTCGGTTTAAATGCCTTTATAATCCCATTATTGAATTTATTTTGATTTTTTTTACAGTTTTTGATTAAAACAGATTGTAATAGATTGTTTATCTCGGGAAACATGGAACGAAAGCCATCCATTGTCAAGAAAAGATCATTTATAATCACTCATGCCTAGAAAAGCCTTATTACTCGATTTAAATGCCCTTATAATCCCATTATTGAATTTATTTTGAATTGTTTTTACATTTTTTGATTAAAACAGATTGTAATTGATTGTTTGCCTCGGGAAACGTGGAGCAAAAGCCATCCATTGTTAAGAAAAGTTCATTTATAGTCACTCATGCCTAGAAAAGCCTTATTACTCGATTTAAATGCCTTTATCATCCCATTATTGAATTTATTTTGAATTGTTTTTACATTTTTTGATTAAAACATATTGTAATTGATTGTTTGCCTCGGGAAGCGTGGAGCAAAAGCCATCCATTGTCAAGAAAAGTTCATTTATAGTCACTCATGCCTAGAGAAGCCTTATTACTCGGTTTAAATGCCTTTATAATCCCATTATTGAATTTATTTTGATTTTTTTTACAGTTTTTGATTAAAACAGATTGTAATAGATTGTTTATCTCGGGAAACATGGAACGAAAGCCATCCATTGTCAAGAAAAGATCATTTATAGTCACTCATGCCTAGAAAAGCCTTATTACTCGATTTAAATGCCCTTATAATCCCATTATTGAATTTATTTTGAATTGTTTTTACATTTTTTGATTAAAACAGATTGTAATTGATTGTTTGCCTCGGGAAACGTGGAGCAAAAGCCATCCATTGTTAAGAAAAGTTCATTTATAGTCACTCATGCCTAGAAAAGCCTTATTACTCGATTTATATGCCTTTATCATCCCATTATTGAATTTATTTTGAATTGTTTTTACATTTTTTGATTAAAACATATTGTAATTGATTGTTTGCCTCGGGAAGCATGGAGCAAAAGCCATCCATTGTCAAGAAAAGTTCATTTATAGTCACTCATGCCTAGAGAAGCCTTATTACTCGGTTTAAATGCCTTTATAATCCCATTATTGAATTTATTTTGATTTTTTTTACAGTTTTTGATTAAAACAGATTGTAATAGATTGTTTATCTCGGGAAACATGGAACGAAAGCCATCCATTGTCAAGAAAAGATCATTTATAATCACTCATGCCTAGAAAAGCCTTATTACTCGATTTAAATGCCCTTATAATCCCATTATTGAATTTATTTTGAATTGTTTTTACATTTTTTGATTAAAACAGATTGTAATTGATTGTTTGCCTCGGGAAACGTGGAGCAAAAGCCATCCATTGTTAAGAAAAGTTCATTTATAGTCACTCATGCCTAGAAAAGCCTTATTACTCGATTTAAATGCCTTTATCATCCCATTATTGAATTTATTTTGAATTGTTTTTACATTTTTTGATTAAAACATATTGTAATTGATTGTTTGCCTCGGGAAGCGTGGAGCAAAACCCATCCATTGTCAAGAAAAGTTCATTTATAGTCACTCATGCCTAGAGAAGCCTTATTACTCGGTTTAAATGCCTTTATAATCCCATTATTGAATTTATTTTGATTTTTTTTACAGTTTTTGATTAAAACAGATTGTAATAGATTGTTTATCTCGGGAAACATGGAACGAAAGCCATCCATTGTCAAGAAAAGATCATTTATAGTCACTCATGCCTAGAAAAGCCTTATTACTCGATTTAAATGCCCTTATAATCCCATTATCGAATTTATTTTGAATTATTTTTACATTTTTTTATTAAAACAGATTCTAATACATTGTTTATCTCGGGAAACATGGAACGAAAGCCATCCATTGTCAAGAAAACATCATTTATAGTCACTCATGCCTAGAAAAGCCTTATTACTCGGTTTAAATGCCTTTATAATCCCATTATTGAATTTATTTTGAATTATTTTTACATTTTTTTATTAAAACAGATTGTAATTGATTGTTTGCCTCGGGAAACGTGGAGCAAAAGCCATCCATTATCAAGAAAAGTTCATTTATAGTCACTCATGCCTAGAAAAGCCTTATTACTCGGTTTAAATGCCCTTATAATCCCATTATTGAATTTATTTTGAATTATTTTTATATTTTTTTATTAAAACAGATTGTAATTGATTGTTTGCCTCGGGAAACGTGGAGCAAAAGCCATCCATTGTCAAGGAAAGTTCATTTATAGTCACTCATGCCTAGAAAAGCCTTATTACTCGATTTAAATGCCTTTATAATCCCATTATTGAATTTATTTTGGATTGTTTTTACATTTTTTGATTAAAACATATTGTAATTGATTGTTTGCCTCGGGAAACGTGGAGCAAAAGCCATCCATTGTCAAGGAAAGTTCATTTATAGTCACTCATGCCTAGAAAAGCCTTATTACTCGATTTAAATGCCTTTATAATCCCATTATTGAATTTATTTTGGATTGTTTTTACATTTTTTGATTAAAACATATTGTAATTGATTGTTTGCCTCGGGAAACGTGGAGCAAAAGCCATCCATTATCAAGAAAAGTTCATTTATAGTCACTCATGCCTAGAAAAGCCTTATTACTCGGTTTAAATGCCCTTATAATCCCATTATTGAATTTATTTTGAATTATTTTTATATTTTTTTATTAAAACAGATTGTAATTGATTGTTTGCCTCGGGAAACGTGGAGCAAAAGCCATCCATTGTCAAGGAAAGTTCATTTATAGTCACTCATGCCTAGAAAAGCCTTATTACTCGATTTAAATGCCTTTATAATCCCATTATTGAATTTATTTTGATTTTTTTTTACAGTTTTTCATTAAATCAGATTGTAATAGATTGTTTATCTCGAGAAACATGGAACGAAAGCCATCCATTGTCAAGAAAAGATCATTTATAGTCACTCATGCCTAGAAAAGCCTTATTACTCGATTTAAATGCCCTTATAATCCCATTATCGAATTTATTTTGAATTATTTTTACATTTTTTTATTAAAACAGATTCTAATACATTGTTTATCTCGGGAAACATGGAACGAAAGCCATCCATTGTCAAGAAAACATCATTTATAGTCACTCATGCCTAGAAAAGCCTTATTACTCGGTTTAAATGCCTTTATAATCCCATTATTGAATTTATTTTGAACTTTTTTGACATTTTTTGATTAAAACAGATTGTAATTGATTGTTTGCCTCGGGAAACATAGAGCGAAAGCCATCCATTGTCAAGAAAAGTTCATTTATAGTCACTCATGCCTAGAAAAGCCTTATAACTCGGTTTAAATGCCCTTATAATCCCATTATTGAATTTATTTGAATTGTTTTTACATTTTTTGATTAAAACAGATTGTAATTGATTGTTTGCCTCGGGAAACGTGGAGCAAAAGCCATCCATTGTTAAGAAAAGTTCATTTATAGTCACTCATGCCTAGAAAAGCCTTATTACTCGATTTAAATGCCTTTATCATCCCATTATTGAATTTATTTTGAATTGTTTTTACATTTTTTGATTAAAACATATTGTAATTGATTGTTTGCCTCGGGAAGCGTGGAGCAAAAGCCATCCATTGTCAAGAAAAGTTCATTTATAGTCACTCATGCCTAGAGAAGCCTTATTACTCGGTTTAAATGCCTTTATAATCCCATTATTGAATTTATTTTGATTTTTTTTACAGTTTTTGATTAAAACAGATTGTAATAGATTGTTTATCTCGGGAAACATGGAACGAAAGCCATCCATTGTCAAGAAAAGATCATTTATAGTCACTCATGCCTAGAAAAGCCTTATTACTAGATTTAAATGCCCTTATAATCCCATTATTGAATTTATTTTGAATTGTTTTTACATTTTTTGATTAAAACAGATTGTAATTGATTGTTTGCCTCGGGAAACGTGGAGCAAAAGCCATCCATTGTTAAGAAAAGTTCATTTATAGTCACTCATGCCTAGAAAAGCCTTATTACTCGATTTATATGCCTTTATCATCCCATTATTGAATTTATTTTGAATTGTTTTTACATTTTTTGATTAAAACATATTGTAATTGATTGTTTGCCTCGGGAAGCGTGGAGCAAAAGCCATCCATTGTCAAGAAAAGTTCATTTATAGTCACTCATGCCTAGAGAAGCCTTATTACTCGATTTAAATGCCTTTATAATCCCATTATTGAATTTATTTTGATTTTTTTTTACAGTTTTTCATTAAATCAGATTGTAATAGATTGTTTATCTCGAGAAACATGGAACGAAAGCCATCCATTGTCAAGAAAAGATCATTTATAGTCACTCATGCCTAGAAAAGCCTTATTACTCGATTTAAATGCCCTTATAATCCCATTATTGAATTTATTTTGAATTGTTTTTACATTTTTTGATTAAAATAGATTGTAATTGATTGTTTGCCTCGGGAAACGTGGAGCAAAAGCCATCCATTGTTAAGAAAAGTTCATTTATAGTCACTCATGCCTAGAAAAGCCTTATTACTCGATTTATATGCCTTTATCATCCCATTATTGAATTTATTTTGAATTGTTTTTACATTTTTTGATTAAAACATATTGTAATTGATTGTTTGCCTCGGGAAGCGTGGAGCAAAAGCCATCCATTGTCAAGAAAAGTTCATTTATAGTCACTCATGCCTAGAGAAGCCTTATTACTCGGTTTAAATGCCTTTATAATCCCATTATTGAATTTATTTTGATTTTTTTTACAGTTTTTGATTAAAACAGATTGTAATAGATTGTTTATCTCGGGAAACATGGAACGAAAGCCATCCATTGTCAAGAAAAGATCATTTATAATCACTCATGCCTAGAAAAGCCTTATTACTCGATTTAAATGCCCTTATAATCCCATTATTGAATTTATTTTGAATTGTTTTTACATTTTTTGATTAAAACAGATTGTAATTGATTGTTTGCCTCGGGAAACGTGGAGCAAAAGCCATCCATTGTTAAGAAAAGTTCATTTATAGTCACTCATGCCTAGAAAAGCCTTATTACTCGATTTAAATGCCTTTATCATCCCATTATTGAATTTATTTTGAATTGTTTTTACATTTTTTGATTAAAACATATTGTAATTGATTGTTTGCCTCGGGAAGCGTGGAGCAAAAGCCATCCATTGTCAAGAAAAGTTCATTTATAGTCACTCATGCCTAGAGAAGCCTTATTACTCGGTTTAAATGCCTTTATAATCCCATTATTGAATTTATTTTGATTTTTTTTACAGTTTTTGATTAAAACAGATTGTAATACATTGTTTATCTCGGGAAACATGGAACGAAAGCCATCCATTGTCAAGAAAAGATCATTTATAGTCACTCATGCCTAGAAAAGCCTTATTACTCGATTTAAATGCCTTTATCATCCCATTATTGAATTTATTTTGAATTGTTTTTACATTTTTTGATTAAAACATATTGTAATTGATTGTTTGCCTCGGGAAGCGTGGAGCAAAACCCATCCATTGTCAAGAAAAGTTCATTTATAGTCACTCATGCCTAGAGAAGCCTTATTACTCGGTTTAAATGCCTTTATAATCCCATTATTGAATTTATTTTGATTTTTTTTACAGTTTTTGATTAAAACAGATTGTAATAGATTGTTTATCTCGGGAAACATGGAACGAAAGCCATCCATTGTCAAGAAAAGATCATTTATAGTCACTCATGCCTAGAAAAGCCTTATTACTCGGTTTAAATGCTTTTATAATCCCATTATTGAATTTATTTTGAATTTTTTTTACATTTTTTGATTAAAACAGATTGTAATATATTGTTTATCTCGGGAAACATGGAACGAAAGCCATCCATTGTCAAGAAAACATCATTTATAGTCACTCATGCCTAGAAAAGCCTTATTACTCGGTTTAAATGCCTTTATAATCCCATTATTGAATTTATTTTGAATTATTTTTACATTTTTTTATTAAAACAGATTGTAATTGATTGTTTGCCTCGGGAAACGTGGAGCAAAAGCCATCCATTATCAAGAAAAGTTCATTTATAGTCACTCATGCCTAGAAAAGCCTTATTACTCGGTTTAAATGCCCTTATAATCCCATTATTGAATTTATTTTGAATTATTTTTATATTTTTTTATTAAAACAGATTGTAATTGATTGTTTGCCTCGGGAAACGTGGAGCAAAAGCCATCCATTGTCAAGGAAAGTTCATTTATAGTCACTCATGCCTAGAAAAGCCTTATTACTCGATTTAAATGCCTTTATAATCCCATTATTGAATTTATTTTGGATTGTTTTTACATTTTTTGATTAAAACATATTGTAATTGATTGTTTGCCTCGGGAAACGTGGAGCAAAAGCCATCCATTGTCAAGAAAAGTTCATTTATAGTCACTCATGCCTAGAGAAGCCTTATTACTCGGTTTAAATGCCTTTATAATCCCATTATTGAATTTATTTTGATTTTTTTTTACAGTTTTTCATTAAATCAGATTGTAATAGATTGTTTATCTCGGGAAACATGGAACGAAAGCCATCCATTGTCAAGAAAAGATCATTTATAGTCACTCATGCCTAGAAAAGCCTTATTACTCGATTTAAATGCCTTTATAATCCCATTATTGAATTTATTTTGAATTGTTTTTACATTTTTTGATTAAAACATATTGTAATTGATTGTTTGCCTCGGGAAACGAGGAGCAAAAGCCATCCATTGTCAAGAAAAGTTCATTTATAGTCACTCATGCCTAGAAAAGCCATATTACTCGGTTTAAATGCCTTTATAATCCCATTATTGAATTTATTTTGAAGTTTTTTTACATTTTTTGATTAAAACAGATTCTAATACATTGTTTATCTTGGGAAACATGGAACGAAAGCCATCCATTGTCAAGAAAACATCATTTATAGTCACTCATGCGTAGAAAAGCCTTATTACTCGGTTTAAATGCCTTTATAATCCCATTATTGAATTTATTTTGAACTTTTTTGACATTTTTTGATTAAACAGATTGTAATTGAATGTTTGCCTCGGGAAGCGTGGAGCAAAAGCCATCCATTGTCAAGAAAAGTTCATTTATAGTCACTCATGCCTAGAGAAGCCTTATTACTCGGTTTAAATGCCTTTATAATCCCATTATTGAATTTATTTTGATTTTTTTTTACAGTTTTTCATTAAATCAGATTGTAATAGATTGTTTATCTCGAGAAACATGGAACGAAAGCCATCCATTGTCAAGAAAAGATCATTTATAGTCACTCATGCCTAGAAAAGCCTTATTACTCGATTTAAATGCCCTTATAATCCCATTATCGAATTTATTTTGAATTATTTTTACATTTTTTTATTAAAACAGATTCTAATACATTGTTTATCTCGGGAAACATGGAACGAAAGCCATCCATTGTCAAGAAAACATCATTTATAGTCACTCATGCCTAGAAAAGCCTTATTACTCGGTTTAAATGCCTTTATAATCCCATTATTGAATTTATTTTGAACTTTTTTGACATTTTTTGATTAAAACAGATTGTAATTGATTGTTTGCCTCGGGAAACATAGAGCGAAAGCCATCCATTGTCAAGAAAAGTTCATTTATAGTCACTCATGCCTAGAAAAGCCTTATTACTCGATTTAAATGCCTTTATCATCCCATTATTGAATTTATTTTGAATTGTTTTTACATTTTTTGATTAAAACATATTGTAATTGATTGTTTGCCTCGGGAAGCGTGGAGCAAAAGCCATCCATTGTCAAGAAAAGTTCATTTATAGTCACTCATGCCTAGAGAAGCCTTATTACTCGGTTTAAATGCCTTTATAATCCCATTATTGAATTTATTTTGATTTTTTTTTACAGTTTTTCATTAAATCAGATTGTAATAGATTGTTTATCTCGAGAAACATGGAACGAAAGCCATCCATTGTCAAGAAAAGATCATTTATAGTCACTCATGCCTAGAAAAGCCTTATTACTCGATTTAAATGCCCTTATAATCCCATTATCGAATTTATTTTGAATTATTTTTACATTTTTTTATTAAAACAGATTCTAATACATTGTTTATCTCGGGAAACATGGAACGAAAGCCATCCATTGTCAAGAAAACATCATTTATAGTCACTCATGCCTAGAAAAGCCTTATTACTCGGTTTAAATGCCTTTATAATCCCATTATTGAATTTATTTTGAACTTTTTTGACATTTTTTGATTAAAACAGATTGTAATTGATTGTTTGCCTCGGGAAACATAGAGCGAAAGCCATCCATTGTCAAGAAAAGTTCATTTATAGTCACTCATGCCTAGAAAAGCCTTATAACTCGGTTTAAATGCCCTTATAATCCCATTATTGAATTTATTTTGAATTGTTTTTACATTTTTTGATTAAAACAGATTGTAATTGATTGTTTGCCTCGGGAAACGTGGAGCAAAAGCCATCCATTGTTAAGAAAAGTTCATTTATAGTCACTCATGCCTAGAAAAGCCTTATTACTCGATTTAAATGCCTTTATCATCCCATTATTGAATTTATTTTGAATTGTTTTTACATTTTTTGATTAAAACATATTGTAATTGATTGTTTGCCTCGGGAAGCGTGGAGCAAAAGCCATCCATTGTCAAGAAAAGTTCATTTATAGTCACTCATGCCTAGAAAAGCCATATTACTCGGTTTAAATGCCTTTATAATCCCATTATTGAATTTATTTTGAAGTTTTTTTACATTTTTTGATTAAAACAGATTCTAATACATTGTTTATCTTGGGAAACATGGAACGAAAGCCATCCATTGTCAAGAAAAGATCATTTATAGTCACTCATGCCTAGAAAAGCCTTATTACTCGGTTTAAATGCCTTTATAATCCCATTATTGAATTTATTTTGAACTTTTTTGACATTTTTTGATTAAACAGATTGTAATTGATTGTTTGCCTCGGGAAGCGTGGAGCAAAAGCCATCCATTGTCAAGAAAAGTTCATTTATAGTCACTCATGCCTAGAGAAGCCTTATTACTCGGTTTAAATGCCTTTATAATCCCATTATTGAATTTATTTTGATTTTTTTTTACAGTTTTTCATTAAATCAGATTGTAATAGATTGTTTATCTCGGGAAACATGGAACGAAAGCCATCCATTGTCAAGAAAAGATCATTTATAGTCACTCATGCCTAGAAAAGCCTTATTACTCGATTTAAATGCCCTTATAATCCCATTATTGAATTTATTTTGAATTATTTTTACATTTTTTTATTAAAACAGATTCTAATACATTGTTTATCTCGGGAAACATGGAACGAAAGCCATCCATTGTCAAGAAAACATCATTTATAGTCACTCATGCGTAGAAAAGCCTTATTACTCGGTTTAAATGCCTTTATAATCCCATTATTGAATTTATTTTGAACTTTTTTGACATTTTTTGATTAAACAGATTGTAATTGAATGTTTGCCTCGGGAAGCGTGGAGCAAAAGCCATCCATTGTCAAGAAAAGTTCATTTACAGTCACTCATGCCTAGAGAAGCCTTATTACTCGGTTTAAATGCCTTTATAATCCCATTATTGAATTTATTTTGATTTTTTTTTACAGTTTTTCATTAAATCAGATTGTAATAGATTGTTTATCTCGAGAAACATGGAACGAAAGCCATCCATTGTCAAGAAAAGATCATTTATAGTCACTCATGCCTAGAAAAGCCTTATTACTCGATTTAAATGCCCTTATAATCCCATTATCGAATTTATTTTGAATTATTTTTACATTTTTTTATTAAAACAGATTCTAATACATTGTTTATCTCGGGAAACATGGAACGAAAGCCATCCATTGTCAAGAAAACATCATTTATAGTCACTCATGCCTAGAAAAGCCTTATTACTCGGTTTAAATGCCTTTATAATCCCATTATTGAATTTATTTTGAACTTTTTTGACATTTTTTGATTAAAACAGATTGTAATTGATTGTTTGCCTCGGGAAACATAGAGCGAAAGCCATCCATTGTCAAGAAAAGTTCATTTATAGTCACTCATGCCTAGAAAAGCCTTATAACTCGGTTTAAATGCCCTTATAATCCCATTATTGAATTTATTTTGAATTGTTTTTACATTTTTTGATTAAAACAGATTGTAATTGATTGTTTGCCTCGGGAAACGTGGAGCAAAAGCCATCCATTGTTAAGAAAAGTTCATTTATAGTCACTCATGCCTAGAAAAGCCTTATTACTCGATTTAAATGCCTTTATCATCCCATTATTGAATTTATTTTAAATTGTTTTTACATTTTTTGATTAAAACATATTGTAATTGATTGTTTGCCTCGGGAAGCGTGGAGCAAAAGCCATCCATTGTCAAGAAAAGTTCATTTATAGTCACTCATGCCTAGAGAAGCCTTATTACTCGGTTTAAATGCCTTTATAATCCCATTATTGAATTTATTTTGATTTTTTTTTACAGTTTTTCATTAAATCAGATTGTAATAGATTGTTTATCTCGAGAAACATGGAACGAAAGCCATCCATTGTCAAGAAAAGATCATTTATAGTCACTCATGCCTAGAAAAGCCTTATTACTCGATTTAAATGCCCTTATAATCCCATTATCGAATTTATTTTGAATTATTTTTACATTTTTTTATTAAAACAGATTCTAATACATTGTTTATCTCGGGAAACATGGAACGAAAGCCATCCATTGTCAAGAAAACATCATTTATAGTCACTCATGCCTAGAAAAGCCTTATTACTCGGTTTAAATGCCTTTATAATCCCATTATTGAATTTATTTTGAACTTTTTTGACATTTTTTGATTAAAACAGATTGTAATTGATTGTTTGCCTCGGGAAACATAGAGCGAAAGCCATCCATTGTCAAGAAAAGTTCATTTATAGTCACTCATGCCTAGAAAAGCCTTATAACTCGGTTTAAATGCCCTTATAATCCCATTATTGAATTTATTTTGAATTGTTTTTACATTTTTTGATTAAAACAGATTGTAATTGATTGTTTGCCTCGGGAAACGTGGAGCAAAAGCCATCCATTGTTAAGAAAAGTTCATTTATAGTCACTCATGCCTAGAAAAGCCTTATTACTCGATTTAAATGCCTTTATCATCCCATTATTGAATTTATTTTGAATTGTTTTTACATTTTTTGATTAAAACATATTGTAATTGATTGTTTGCCTCGGGAAGCGTGGAGCAAAAGCCATCCATTGTCAAGAAAAGTTCATTTATAGTCACTCATGCCTAGAGAAGCCTTATTACTCGGTTTAAATGCCTTTATAATCCCATTATTGAATTTATTTTGATTTTTTTTACAGTTTTTGATTAAAACAGATTGTAATAGATTGTTTATCTCGGGAAACATGGAACGAAAGCCATCCATTGTCAAGAAAAGATCATTTATAGTCACTCATGCCTAGAAAAGCCTTATTACTCGATTTAAATGCCCTTATAATCCCATTATTGAATTTATTTTGAATTGTTTTTACATTTTTTGATTAAAACAGATTGTAATTGATTGTTTGCCTCGGGAAACGTGGAGCAAAAGCCATCCATTGTTAAGAAAAGTTCATTTATAGTCACTCATGCCTAGAAAAGCCTTATTACTCGATTTAAATGCCTTTATCATCCCATTATTGAATTTATTTTGAATTGTTTTTACATTTTTTGATTAAAACATATTGTAATTGATTGTTTGTCTCGGGAAGCGTGGAGCAAAACCCATCCATTGTCAAGAAAAGTTCATTTATAGTCACTCATGCCTAGAGAAGCCTTATTACTCGGTTTAAATGCCTTTATAATCCCATTATTGAATTTATTTTGATTTTTTTTACAGTTTTTGATTAAAACAGATTGTAATAGATTGTTTATCTCGGGAAACATGGAACGAAAGCCATCCATTGTCAAGAAAAGATCATTTATAGTCACTCATGCCTAGAAAAGCCTTATTACTCGGTTTAAATGCTTTTATAATCCCATTACTGAATTTATTTTGAATTTTTTTTACATTTTTTGATTAAAACAGATTGTAATATATTGTTTATCTCGGGAAACATGGAACGAAAGCCATCCATTGTCAAGAAAACATCATTTATAGTCACTCATGCCTAGAAAAGCCTTATTACTCGGTTTAAATGCCTTTATAATCCCATTATTGAATTTATTTTGAATTATTTTTACATTTTTTTATTAAAACAGATTGTAATTGATTGTTTGCCTCGGGAAACGTGGAGCAAAAGCCATCCATTGTTAAGAAAAGTTCATTTATAGTCACTCATGCCTAGAAAAGCCTTATTACTCGATTTAAATGCCTTTATCATCCCATTATTGAATTTATTTTGAATTGTTTTTACATTTTTTGATTAAAACATATTGTAATTGATTGTTTGCCTCGGGAAACGAGGAGCAAAAGCCATCCATTGTCAAGAAAAGTTCATTTATAGTCACTCATGCCTAGAAAAGCCATATTACTCGGTTTAAATGCCTTTATAATCCCATTATTGAATTTATTTTGAAGTTTTTTTACATTTTTTGATTAAAACAGATTCTAATACATTGTTTATCTTGGGAAACATGGAACAAAAGCCATCCATTGTCAAGAAAACATCATTTATAGTCACTCATGCCTAGAAAAGCCTTATTACTCGGTTTAAATGCCTTTATAATCCCATTATTGAATTTATTTTGAACTTTTTTGACATTTTTTGATTAAACAGATTGTAATTGATTGTTTGCCTCGGGAAGCGTGGAGCAAAAGCCATCCATTGTCAAGAAAAGTTCATTTATAGTCACTCATGCCTAGAGAAGCCTTATTACTCGGTTTAAATGCCTTTATAATCCCATTATTGAATTTATTTTGATTTTTTTTTACAGTTTTTCATTAAATCAGATTGTAATAGATTGTTTATCTCGGGAAACATGGAACGAAAGCCATCCATTGTCAAGAAAAGATCATTTATAGTCACTCATGCCTAGAAAAGCCTTATTACTCGATTTAAATGCCCTTATAATCCCATTATTGAATTTATTTTGAATTATTTTTACATTTTTTTATTAAAACAGATTCTAATACATTGTTTATCTCGGGAAACATGGAACGAAAGCCATCCATTGTCAAGAAAACATCATTTATAGTCACTCATGCGTAGAAAAGCCTTATTACTCGGTTTAAATGCCTTTATAATCCCATTATTGAATTTATTTTGAACTTTTTTGACATTTTTTGATTAAACAGATTGTAATTGAATGTTTGCCTCGGGAAGCGTGGAGCAAAAGCCATCCATTGTCAAGAAAAGTTCATTTACAGTCACTCATGCCTAGAGAAGCCTTATTACTCGGTTTAAATGCCTTTATAATCCCATTATTGAATTTATTTTGATTTTTTTTTACAGTTTTTCATTAAATCAGATTGTAATAGATTGTTTATCTCGAGAAACATGGAACGAAAGCCATCCATTGTCAAGAAAAGATCATTTATAGTCACTCATGCCTAGAAAAGCCTTATTACTCGATTTAAATGCCCTTATAATCCCATTATCGAATTTATTTTGAATTATTTTTACATTTTTTTATTAAAACAGATTCTAATACATTGTTTATCTCGGGAAACATGGAACGAAAGCCATCCATTGTCAAGAAAACATCATTTATAGTCACTCATGCCTAGAAAAGCCTTATTACTCGGTTTAAATGCCTTTATAATCCCATTATTGAATTTATTTTGAACTTTTTTGACATTTTTTGATTAAAACAGATTGTAATTGATTGTTTGCCTCGGGAAACATAGAGCGAAAGCCATCCATTGTCAAGAAAAGTTCATTTATAGTCACTCATGCCTAGAAAAGCCTTATAACTCGGTTTAAATGCCCTTATAATCCCATTATTGAATTTATTTTGAATTGTTTTTACATTTTTTGATTAAAACAGATTGTAATTGATTGTTTGCCTCGGGAAACGTGGAGCAAAAGCCATCCATTGTTAAGAAAAGTTCATTTATAGTCACTCATGCCTAGAAAAGCCTTATTACTCGATTTAAATGCCTTTATCATCCCATTATTGAATTTATTTTGAATTGTTTTTACATTTTTTGATTAAAACATATTGTAATTGATTGTTTGCCTCGGGAAGCGTGGAGCAAAAGCCATCCATTGTCAAGAAAAGTTCATTTATAGTCACTCATGCCTAGAGAAGCCTTATTACTCGGTTTAAATGCCTTTATAATCCCATTATTGAATTTATTTTGATTTTTTTTTACAGTTTTTCATTAAATCAGATTGTAATAGATTGTTTATCTCGAGAAACATGGAACGAAAGCCATCCATTGTCAAGAAAAGATCATTTATAGTCACTCATGCCTAGAAAAGCCTTATTACTCGATTTAAATGCCCTTATAATCCCATTATCGAATTTATTTTGAATTATTTTTACATTTTTTTATTAAAACAGATTCTAATACATTGTTTATCTCGGGAAACATGGAACGAAAGCCATCCATTGTCAAGAAAACATCATTTATAGTCACTCATGCCTAGAAAAGCCTTATTACTCGGTTTAAATGCCTTTATAATCCCATTATTGAATTTATTTTGAACTTTTTTGACATTTTTTGATTAAAACAGATTGTAATTGATTGTTTGCCTCGGGAAACATAGAGCGAAAGCCATCCATTGTCAAGAAAAGTTCATTTATAGTCACTCATGCCTAGAAAAGCCTTATAACTCGGTTTAAATGCCCTTATAATCCCATTATTGAATTTATTTTGAATTGTTTTTACATTTTTTGATTAAAACAGATTGTAATTGATTGTTTGCCTCGGGAAACGTGGAGCAAAAGCCATCCATTGTTAAGAAAAGTTCATTTATAGTCACTCATGCCTAGAAAAGCCTTATTACTCGATTTAAATGCCTTTATCATCCCATTATTGAATTTATTTTGAATTGTTTTTACATTTTTTGATTAAAACATATTGTAATTGATTGTTTGCCTCGGGAAGCGTGGAGCAAAAGCCATCCATTGTCAAGAAAAGTTCATTTATAGTCACTCATGCCTAGAGAAGCCTTATTACTCGGTTTAAATGCCTTTATAATCCCATTATTGAATTTATTTTGATTTTTTTTACAGTTTTTGATTAAAACAGATTGTAATAGATTGTTTATCTCGGGAAACATGGAACGAAAGCCATCCATTGTCAAGAAAAGATCATTTATAGTCACTCATGCCTAGAAAAGCCTTATTACTCGATTTAAATGCCCTTATAATCCCATTATTGAATTTATTTTGAATTGTTTTTACATTTTTTGATTAAAACAGATTGTAATTGATTGTTTGCCTCGGGAAACGTGGAGCAAAAGCCATCCATTGTTAAGAAAAGTTCATTTATAGTCACTCATGCCTAGAAAAGCCTTATTACTCGATTTAAATGCCTTTATCATCCCATTATTGAATTTATTTTGAATTGTTTTTACATTTTTTGATTAAAACATATTGTAATTGATTGTTTGTCTCGGGAAGCGTGGAGCAAAACCCATCCATTGTCAAGAAAAGTTCATTTATAGTCACTCATGCCTAGAGAAGCCTTATTACTCGGTTTAAATGCCTTTATAATCCCATTATTGAATTTATTTTGATTTTTTTTACAGTTTTTGATTAAAACAGATTGTAATAGATTGTTTATCTCGGGAAACATGGAACGAAAGCCATCCATTGTCAAGAAAAGATCATTTATAGTCACTCATGCCTAGAAAAGCCTTATTACTCGGTTTAAATGCTTTTATAATCCCATTACTGAATTTATTTTGAATTTTTTTTACATTTTTTGATTAAAACAGATTGTAATATATTGTTTATCTCGGGAAACATGGAACGAAAGCCATCCATTGTCAAGAAAACATCATTTATAGTCACTCATGCCTAGAAAAGCCTTATTACTCGGTTTAAATGCCTTTATAATCCCATTATTGAATTTATTTTGAATTATTTTTACATTTTTTTATTAAAACAGATTGTAATTGATTGTTTGCCTCGGGAAACGTGGAGCAAAAGCCATCCATTATCAGGAAAAGTTCATTTATAGTCACTCATGCCTAGAAAAGCCTTATTACTCGGTTTAAATGCCCTTATAATCCCATTATTGAATTTATTTTGAATTATTTTTATATTTTTTTATTAAAACAGATTGTAATTGATTGTTTGCCTCGGGAAACGTGGAGCAAAAGCCATCCATTGTCAAGGAAAGTTCATTTATAGTCACTCATGCCTAGAAAAGCCTTATTACTCGATTTAAATGCCTTTATAATCCCATTATTGAATTTATTTTGGATTGTTTTTACATTTTTTGATTAAAACATATTGTAATTGATTGTTTGCCTCGGGAAACGTGGAGCAAAAGCCATCCATTGTCAAGAAAAGTTCATTTATAGTCACTCATGCCTAGAGAAGCCTTATTACTCGGTTTAAATGCCTTTATAATCCCATTATTGAATTTATTTTGATTTTTTTTTACAATTTTTCATTAAATCAGATTGTAATAGATTGTTTATCTCGGGAAACATGGAACGAAAGCCATCCATTGTCAAGAAAAGATCATTTATAGTCACTCATGCCTAGAAAAGCCTTATTACTCGATTTAAATGCCTTTATAATCCCATTATTCAATTTATTTTGAATTGTTTTTACATTTTTTGATTAAAACATATTGTAATTGATTGTTTGCCTCGGGAAACGAGGAGCAAAAGCCATCCATTGTCAAGAAAAGTTCATTTATAGTCACTCATGCCTAGAAAAGCCATATTACTCGGTTTAAATGCCTTTATAATCCCATTATTGAATTTATTTTGAAGTTTTTTTACATTTTTTGATTAAAACAGATTCTAATACATTGTTTATCTTGGGAAACATGGAACGAAAGCCATCCATTGTCAAGAAAACATCATTTATAGTCACTCATGCGTAGAAAAGCCTTATTACTCGGTTTAAATGCCTTTATAATCCCATTATTGAATTTATTTTGAACTTTTTTGACATTTTTTGATTAAACAGATTGTAATTGAATGTTTGCCTCGGGAAGCGTGGAGCAAAAGCCATCCATTGTCAAGAAAAGTTCATTTACAGTCACTCATGCCTAGAGAAGCCTTATTACTCGGTTTAAATGCCTTTATAATCCCATTATTGAATTTATTTTGATTTTTTTTTACAGTTTTTCATTAAATCAGATTGTAATAGATTGTTTATCTCGAGAAACATGGAACGAAAGCCATCTATTGTCAAGAAAAGATCATTTATAGTCACTCATGCCTAGAAAAGCCTTATTACTCGATTTAAATGCCCTTATAATCCCATTATCGAATATATTTTGAATTATTTTTACATTTTTTTATTAAAACAGATTCTAATACATTGTTTATCTCGGGAAACATGGAACGAAAGCCATCCATTGTCAAGAAAACATCATTTATAGTCACTCATGCCTAGAAAAGCCTTATTACTCGGTTTAAATGCCTTTATAATCCCATTATTGAATTTATTTTGAACTTTTTTGACATTTTTTGATTAAAACAGATTGTAATTGATTGTTTATCTTGGGAAACATGGAACGAAAGCCATCCATTGTCAAGAAAACATCATTTATAGTCACTCATGCGTAGAAAAGCCTTATTACTCGGTTTAAATGCCTTTATAATCCCATTATTGAATTTATTTTGAACTTTTTTGACATTTTTTGATTAAACAGATTGTAATTGAATGTTTGCCTCGGGAAGCGTGGAGCAAAAGCCATCCATTGTCAAGAAAAGTTCATTTACAGTCACTCATGCCTAGAGAAGCCTTATTACTCGGTTTAAATGCCTTTATAATCCCATTATTGAATTTATTTTGATTTTTTTTTACAGTTTTTCATTAAATCAGATTGTAATAGATTGTTTATCTCGGGAAACATGGAACGAAAGCCATCCATTGTCAAGAAAAGATCATTTATAGTCACTCATGCCTAGAAAAGCCTTATTACTCGATTTAAATGCCCTTATAATTCCATTATTGAATTTATTTTGAATTATTTTTACATTTTTTTATTAAAACAGATTCTAATACATTGTTTATCTCGGGAAACATGGAACGAAAGCCATCCATTGTCAAGAAAACATCATTTATAGTCACTCATGCGTAGAAAAGCCTTATTACTCGGTTTAAATGCCTTTATAATCCCATTATTGAATTTATTTTGAACTTTTTTGACATTTTTTGATTAAACAGATTGTAATTGAATGTTTGCCTCGGGAAGCGTGGAGCAAAAGCCATCCATTGTCAAGAAAAGTTCATTTACAGTCACTCATGCCTAGAGAAGCCTTATTACTCGGTTTAAATGCCTTTATAATCCCATTATTGAATTTATTTTGATTTTTTTTTACAGTTTTTCATTAAATCAGATTGTAATAGATTGTTTATCTCGGGAAACATGGAACGAAAGCCATCCATTGTCAAGAAAAGATCATTTATAGTCACTCATGCCTAGAAAAGCCTTATTACTCGATTTAAATGCCCTTATAATTCCATTATTGAATTTATTTTGAATTATTTTTACATTTTTTTATTAAAACAGATTCTAATACATTGTTTATCTCGGGAAACATGGAACGAAAGCCATCCATTGTCAAGAAAACATCATTTATAGTCACTCATGCGTAGAAAAGCCTTATTACTCGGTTTAAATGCCTTTATAATCCCATTATTGAATTTATTTTGAACTTTTTTGACATTTTTTGATTAAACAGATTGTAATTGAATGTTTGCCTCGGGAAGCGTGGAGCAAAAGCCATCCATTGTCAAGAAAAGTTCATTTACAGTCACTCATGCCTAGAGAAGCCTTATTACTCGGTTTAAATGCCTTTATCATCCCATTATTGAATTTATTTTGATTTTTTTTTACAGTTTTTCATTAAATCAGATTGTAATAGATTGTTTATCTCGAGAAACATGGAACGAAAGCCATCCATTGTCAAGAAAAGATCATTTATAGTCACTCATGCCTAGAAAAGCCTTATTACTCGATTTAAATGCCCTTATAATCCCATTATCGAATTTATTTTGAATTATTTTTACATTTTTTTATTAAAACAGATTCTAATACATTGTTTATCTCGGGAAACATGGAACGAAAGCCATCCATTGTCAAGAAAACATCATTTATAGTCACTCATGCCTAGAAAAGCCTTATTACTCGGTTTAAATGCCTTTATAATCCCATTATTGAATTTATTTTGAACTTTTTTGACATTTTTTGATTAAAACAGATTGTAATTGATTGTTTGCCTCGGGAAACATAGAGCGAAAGCCATCCATTGTCAAGAAAAGTTCATTTATAGTCACTCATGCCTAGAAAAGCCTTATAACTCGGTTTAAATGCCCTTATAATCCCATTATTGAATTTATTTTGAATTGTTTTTACATTTTTTGATTAAAACAGATTGTAATTGATTGTTTGCCTCGGGAAACGTGGAGCAAAAGCCATCCATTGTTAAGAAAAGTTCATTTATAGTCACTCATGCCTAGAAAAGCCTTATTACTCGATTTAAATGCCTTTATCATCCCATTATTGAATTTATTTTGAATTGTTTTTACATTTTTTGATTAAAACATATTGTAATTGATTGTTTGCCTCGGGAAGCGTGGAGCAAAAGCCATCCATTGTCAAGAAAAGTTCATTTATAGTCACTCATGCCTAGAGAAGCCTTATTACTCGGTTTAAATGCCTTTATAATCCCATTATTGAATTTATTTTGATTTTTTTTACAGTTTTTGATTAAAACAGATTGTAATAGATTGTTTATCTCGGGAAACATGGAACGAAAGCCATCCATTGTCAAGAAAAGATCATTTATAGTCACTCATGCCTAGAAAAGCCTTATTACTCGATTTAAATGCCCTTATAATCCCATTATTGAATTTATTTTGAATTGTTTTTACATTTTTTGATTAAAACAGATTGTAATTGATTGTTTGCCTCGGGAAACGTGGAGCAAAAGCCATCCATTGTTAAGAAAAGTTCATTTATAGTCACTCATGCCTAGAAAAGCCTTATTACTCGATTTAAATGCCTTTATCATCCCATTATTGAATTTATTTTGAATTGTTTTTACATTTTTTGATTAAAACATATTGTAATTGATTGTTTGCCTCGGGAAGCGTGGAGCAAAACCCATCCATTGTCAAGAAAAGTTCATTTATAGTCACTCATGCCTAGAGAAGCCTTATTACTCGGTTTAAATGCCTTTATAATCCCATTATTGAATTTATTTTGATTTTTTTTACAGTTTTTGATTAAAACAGATTGTAATAGATTGTTTATCTCGGGAAACATGGAACGAAAGCCATCCATTGTCAAGAAAAGATCATTTATAGTCACTCATGCCTAGAAAAGCCTTATTACTCGGTTTAAATGCTTTTATAATCCCATTACTGAATTTATTTTGAATTTTTTTTACATTTTTTGATTAAAACAGATTGTAATATATTGTTTATCTCGGGAAACATGGAACGAAAGCCATCCATTGTCAAGAAAACATCATTTATAGTCACTCATGCCTAGAAAAGCCTTATTACTCGGTTTAAATGCCTTTATAATCCCATTATTGAATTTATTTTGAATTATTTTTACATTTTTTTATTAAAACAGATTGTAATTGATTGTTTGCCTCGGGAAACGTGGAGCAAAAGCCATCCATTATCAAGAAAAGTTCATTTATAGTCACTCATGCCTAGAAAAGCCTTATTACTCGGTTTAAATGCCCTTATAATCCCATTATTGAATTTATTTTGAATTATTTTTATATTTTTTTATTAAAACAGATTGTAATTGATTGTTTGCCTCGAGAAACGTGGAGCAAAAGCCATCCATTGTCAAGGAAAGTTCATTTATAGTCACCCATGCCTAGAAAAGCCTTATTACTCGATTTAAATGCCTTTATAATCCCATTATTGAATTTATTTTGGATTGTTTTTACATTTTTTGATTAAAACATATTGTAATTGATTGTTTGCCTCGGGAAACGTGGAGCAAAAGCCATCCATTGTCAAGAAAAGTTCATTTATAGTCACTCATGCCTAGAGAAGCCTTATTACTCGGTTTAAATGCCTTTATAATCCCATTATTGAATTTATTTTGATTTTTTTTTACAATTTTTCATTAAATCAGATTGTAATAGATTGTTTATCTCGGGAAACATGGAACGAAAGCCATCCATTGTCAAGAAAAGATCATTTATAGTCACTCATGCCTAGAAAAGCCTTATTACTCGATTTAAATGCCTTTATAATCCCATTATTGAATTTATTTTGAATTGTTTTTACATTTTTTGATTAAAACATGTTGTAATTGATTGTTTGCCTCGGGAAACGAGGAGCAAAAGCCATCCATTGTCAAGAAAAGTTCATTTATAGTCACTCATGCCTAGAAAAGCCATATTACTCGGTTTAAATGCCTTTATAATCCCATTATTGAATTTATTTTGAAGTTTTTTTACATTTTTTGATTAAAACAGATTCTAATACATTGTTTATCTTGGGAAACATGGAACGAAAGCCATCCATTGTCAAGAAAACATCATTTATAGTCACTCATGCGTAGAAAAGCCTTATTACTCGGTTTAAATGCCTTTATGATCCCATTATTGAATTTATTTTGAACTTTTTTGACATTTTTTGATTAAACAGATTGTAATTGAATGTTTGCCTCGGGAAGCGTGGAGCAAAAGCCATCCATTGTCAAGAAAAGTTCATTTACAGTCACTCATGCCTAGAGAAGCCTTATTACTCGGTTTAAATGCCTTTATAATCCCATTATTGAATTTATTTTGATTTTTTTTTACAGTTTTTCATTAAATCAGATTGTAATAGATTGTTTATCTCGGGAAACATGGAACGAAAGCCATCCATTGTCAAGAAAAGATCATTTATAGTCACTCATGCCTAGAAAAGCCTTATTACTCGATTTAAATGCCCTTATAATCCCATTATTGAATTTATTTTGAATTATTTTTACATTTTTTTATTAAAACAGATTCTAATACATTGTTTATCTCGGGAAACATGGAACGAAAGCCATCCATTGTCAAGAAAACATCATTTATAGTCACTCATGCGTAGAAAAGCCTTATTACTCGGTTTAAATTCCTTTATAATCCCATTATTGAATTTATTTTGAACTTTTTTGACATTTTTTGATTAAACAGATTGTAATTGAATGTTTGCCTCGGGAAGCGTGGAGCAAAAGCCATCCATTGTCAAGAAAAGTTCATTTACAGTCACTCATGCCTAGAGAAGCCTTATTACTCGGTTTAAATGCCTTTATAATCCCATTATTGAATTTATTTTGATTTTTTTTTACAGTTTTTCATTAAATCAGATTGTAATAGATTGTTTATCTCGAGAAACATGGAACGAAAGCCATCCATTGTCAAGAAAAGATCATTTATAGTCACTCATGCCTAGAAAAGCCTTATTACTCGATTTAAATGCCCTTATAATCCCATTATCGAATTTATTTTGAATTATTTTTACATTTTTTTATTAAAACAGATTCTAATACATTGTTTATCTCGGGAAACATGGAACGAAAGCCATCCATTGTCAAGAAAACATCATTTATAGTCACTCATGCCTAGAAAAGCCTTATTACTCGGTTTAAATGCCTTTATAATCCCATTATTGAATTTATTTTGAACTTTTTTGACATTTTTTGATTAAAACAGATTGTAATTGATTGTTTGCCTCGGGAAACATAGAGCGAAAGCCATCCATTGTCAAGAAAAGTTCATTTATAGTCACTCATGCCTAGAAAAGCCTTATAACTCGGTTTAAATGCCCTTATAATCCCATTATTGAATTTATTTTGAATTGTTTTTACATTTTTTGATTAAAACAGATTGTAATTGATTGTTTGCCTCGGGAAACGTGGAGCAAAAGCCATCCATTGTTAAGAAAAGTTCATTTATAGTCACTCATGCCTAGAAAAGCCTTATTACTCGATTTAAATGCCTTTATCATCCCATTATTGAATTTATTTTGAATTGTTTTTACATTTTTTGATTAAAACATATTGTAATTGATTGTTTGCCTCGGGAAGCGTGGAGCAAAAGCCATCCATTGTCAAGAAAAGTTCATTTATAGTCACTCATGCCTAGAGAAGCCTTATTACTCGGTTTAAATGCCTTTATAATCCCATTATTGAATTTATTTTGATTTTTTTTTACAGTTTTTCATTAAATCAGATTGTAATAGATTGTTTATCTCGAGAAACATGGAACGAAAGCCATCCATTGTCAAGAAAAGATCATTTATAGTCACTCATGCCTAGAAAAGCCTTATTACTCGATTTAAATGCCCTTATAATCCCATTATCGAATTTATTTTGAATTATTTTTACATTTTTTTATTAAAACAGATTCTAATACATTGTTTATCTCGGGAAACATGGAACGAAAGCCATCCATTGTCAAGAAAACATCATTTATAGTCACTCATGCCTAGAAAAGCCTTATTACTCGGTTTAAATGCCTTTATAATCCCATTATTGAATTTATTTTGAACTTTTTTGACATTTTTTGATTAAAACAGATTGTAATTGATTGTTTGCCTCGGGAAACATAGAGCGAAAGCCATCCATTGTCAAGAAAAGTTCATTTATAGTCACTCATGCCTAGAAAAGCCTTATAACTCGGTTTAAATGCCCTTATAATCCCATTATTGAATTTATTTTGAATTGTTTTTACATTTTTTGATTAAAACAGATTGTAATTGATTGTTTGCCTCGGGAAACGTGGAGCAAAAGCCATCCATTGTTAAGAAAAGTTCATTTATAGTCACTCATGCCTAGAAAAGCCTTATTACTCGATTTAAATGCCTTTATCATCCCATTATTGAATTTATTTTGAATTGTTTTTACATTTTTTGATTAAAACATATTGTAATTGATTGTTTGCCTCGGGAAGCGTGGAGCAAAAGCCATCCATTGTCAAGAAAAGTTCATTTATAGTCACTCATGCCTAGAGAAGCCTTATTACTCGGTTTAAATGCCTTTATAATCCCATTATTGAATTTATTTTGATTTTTTTTACAGTTTTTGATTAAAACAGATTGTAATAGATTGTTTATCTCGGGAAACATGGAACGAAAGCCATCCATTGTCAAGAAAAGATCATTTATAGTCACTCATGCCTAGAAAAGCCTTATTACTCGATTTAAATGCCCTTATAATCCCATTATTGAATTTATTTTGAATTGTTTTTACATTTTTTGATTAAAACAGATTGTAATTGATTGTTTGCCTCGGGAAACGTGGAGCAAAAGCCATCCATTGTTAAGAAAAGTTCATTTATAGTCACTCATGCCTAGAAAAGCCTTATTACTCGATTTAAATGCCTTTATCATCCCATTATTGAATTTATTTTGAATTGTTTTTACATTTTTTGATTAAAACATATTGTAATTGATTGTTTGCCTCGGGAAGCGTGGAGCAAAAGCCATCCATTGTCAAGAAAAGTTCATTTATAGTCACTCATGCCTAGAGAAGCCTTATTACTCGGTTTAAATGCCTTTATAATCCCATTATTGAATTTATTTTGATTTTTTTTTACAGTTTTTCATTAAATCAGATTGTAATAGATTGTTTATCTCGAGAAACATGGAACGAAAGCCATCCATTGTCAAGAAAAGATCATTTATAGTCACTCATGCCTAGAAAAGCCTTATTACTCGATTTAAATGCCCTTATAATCCCATTATCGAATTTATTTTGAATTATTTTTACATTTTTTTATTAAAACAGATTCTAATACATTGTTTATCTCGGGAAACATGGAACGAAAGCCATCCATTTTCAAGAAAACATCATTTATAGTCACTCATGCCTAGAAAAGCCTTATTACTCGGTTTAAATGCCTTTATAATCCCATTATTGAATTTATTTTGAACTTTTTTGACATTTTTTGATTAAACAGATTGTAATTGAATGTTTGCCTCGGGAAGCGTGGAGCAAAAGCCATCCATTGTCAAGAAAAGTTCATTTACAGTCACTCATGCCTAGAGAAGCCTTATTACTCGGTTTAAATGCCTTTATAATCCCATTATTGAATTTATTTTGATTTTTTTTTACAGTTTTTCATTAAATCAGATTGTAATAGATTGTTTATCTCGAGAAACATGGAACGAAAGCCATCCATTGTCAAGAAAAGATCATTTATAGTCACTCATGCCTAGAAAAGCCTTATTACTCGATTTAAATGCCCTTATAATCCCATTATCGAATTTATTTTGAATTATTTTTACATTTTTTTATTAAAACAGATTCTAATACATTGTTTATCTCGGGAAACATGGAACGAAAGCCATCCATTGTCAAGAAAACATCATTTATAGTCACTCATGCCTAGAAAAAGCCTTATTACTCGGTTTAAATGCCTTTATAATCCCATTATTGAATTTATTTTGAACTTTTTTGACATTTTTTGATTAAAACAGATTGTAATTGATTGTTTGCCTCGGGAAACATAGAGCGAAAGCCATCCATTGTCAAGAAAAGTTCATTTATAGTCACTCATGCCTAGAAAAGCCTTATAACTCGGTTTAAATGCCCTTATAATCCCATTATTGAATTTATTTTGAATTGTTTTTACATTTTTTGATTAAAACAGATTGTAATTGATTGTTTGCCTCGGGAAACGTGGAGCAAAAGCCATCCATTGTTAAGAAAAGTTCATTTATAGTCACTCATGCCTAGAAAAGCCTTATTACTCGATTTAAATGCCTTTATCATCCCATTATTGAATTTATTTTGAATTGTTTTTACATTTTTTGATTAAAACATATTGTAATTGATTGTTTGCCTCGGGAAGCGTGGAGCAAAACCCATCCATTGTCAAGAAAAGTTCATTTATAGTCACTCATGCCTAGAGAAGCCTTATTACTCGGTTTAAATGCCTTTATAATCCCATTATTGAATTTATTTTGATTTTTTTTACAGTTTTTGATTAAAACAGATTGTAATAGATTGTTTATCTCGGGAAACATGGAACGAAAGCCATCCATTGTCATGAAAAGATCATTTATAGTCACTCATGCCTAGAAAAGCCTTATTACTCGGTTTAAATGCTTTTATAATCCCATTATTGAATTTATTTTGAATTTTTTTTACATTTTTTGATTAAAACAGATTGTAATATATTGTTTATCTCGGGAAACATGGAACGAAAGCCATCCATTGTCAAGAAAACATCATTTATAGTCACTCATGCCTAGAAAAGCCTTATTACTCGGTTTAAATGCCTTTATAATCCCATTATTGAATTTATTTTGAATTATTTTTACATTTTTTTATTAAAACAGATTGTAATTGATTGTTTGCCTCGGGAAACGTGGAGCAAAAGCCATCCATTATCAAGAAAAGTTCATTTATAGTCACTCATGCCTAGAAAAGCCTTATTACTCGGTTTAAATGCCCTTATAATCCCATTATTGAATTTATTTTGAATTATTTTTATATTTTTTTATTAAAACAGATTGTAATTGATTGTTTGCCTCAGGAAACGTGGAGCAAAAGCCATCCATTGTCAAGGAAAGTTCATTTATAGTCACTCATGCCTAGAAAAGCCTTATTACTCGATTTAAATGCCTTTATAATCCCATTATTGAATTTATTTTGGATTGTTTTTACATTTTTTGATTAAAACATATTGTAATTGATTGTTTGCCTCGGGAAACGTGGAGCAAAAGCCATCCATTGTCAAGGAAAGTTCATTTATAGTCACTCATGCCTAGAAAAGCCTTATTACTCGATTTAAATGCCTTTATAATCCCATTATTGAATTTATTTTGGATTGTTTTTACATTTTTTGATTAAAACATATTGTAATTGATTGTTTGCCTCGGGAAACGTGGAGCAAAAGCCATCCATTATCAAGAAAAGTTCATTTATAGTCACTCATGCCTAGAAAAGCCTTATTACTCGGTTTAAATGCCCTTATAATCCCATTATTGAATTTATTTTGAATTATTTTTATATTTTTTTATTAAAACAGATTGTAATTGATTGTTTGCCTCGGGAAACGTGGAGCAAAAGCCATCCATTGTCAAGGAAAGTTCATTTATAGTCACTCATGCCTAGAAAAGCCTTATTACTCGATTTAAATGCCTTTATAATCCCATTATTGAATTTATTTTGATTTTTTTTTACAGTTTTTCATTAAATCAGATTGTAATAGATTGTTTATCTCGAGAAACATGGAACGAAAGCCATCCATTGTCAAGAAAAGATCATTTATAGTCACTCATGCCTAGAAAAGCCTTATTACTCGATTTAAATGCCCTTATAATCCCATTATCGAATTTATTTTGAATTATTTTTACATTTTTTTATTAAAACAGATTCTAATACATTGTTTATCTCGGGAAACATGGAACGAAAGCCATCCATTGTCAAGAAAACATCATTTATAGTCACTCATGCCTAGAAAAGCCTTATTACTCGGTTTAAATGCCTTTATAATCCCATTATTGAATTTATTTTGAACTTTTTTGACATTTTTTGATTAAAACAGATTGTAATTGATTGTTTGCCTCGGGAAACATAGAGCGAAAGCCATCCATTGTCAAGAAAAGTTCATTTATAGTCACTCATGCCTAGAAAAGCCTTATAACTCGGTTTAAATGCCCTTATAATCCCATTATTGAATTTATTTTGAATTGTTTTTACATTTTTTGATTAAAACAGATTGTAATTGATTGTTTGCCTCGGGAAACGTGGAGCAAAAGCCATCCATTGTTAAGAAAAGTTCATTTATAGTCACTCATGCCTAGAAAAGCCTTATTACTCGATTTAAATGCCTTTATCATCCCATTATTGAATTTATTTTGAATTGTTTTTACATTTTTTGATTAAAACATATTGTAATTGATTGTTTGCCTCGGGAAGCGTGGAGCAAAAGCCATCCATTGTCAAGAAAAGTTCATTTATAGTCACTCATGCCTAGAGAAGGCTTATTACTCGGTTTAAATGCCTTTATAATCCCATTATTGAATTTATTTTGATTTTTTTTTACAGTTTTTCATTAAATCAGATTGTAATAGATTGTTTATCTCGAGAAACATGGAACGAAAGCCATCCATTGTCAAGAAAAGATCATTTATAGTCACTCATGCCTAGAAAAGCCTTATTACTCGATTTAAATGCCCTTATAATCCCATTATCGAATTTATTTTGAATTATTTTTACATTTTTTTATTAAAACAGATTCTAATACATTGTTTATCTCGGGAAACATGGAACGAAAGCCATCCATTGTCAAGAAAACATCATTTATAGTCACTCATGCCTAGAAAAGCCTTATTACTCGGTTTAAATGCCTTTATAATCCCATTATTGAATTTATTTTGAACTTTTTTGACATTTTTTGATTAAACAGATTGTAATTGAATGTTTGCCTCGGGAAGCGTGGAGCAAAAGCCATCCATTGTCAAGAAAAGTTCATTTACAGTCACTCATGCCTAGAGAAGCCTTATTACTCGGTTTAAATGCCTTTATAATCCCATTATTGATTTTATTTTGATTTTTTTTTACAGTTTTTCATTAAATCAGATTGTAATAGATTGTTTATCTCGAGAAACATGGAACGAAAGCCATCCATTGTCAAGAAAAGATCATTTATAGTCACTCATGCCTAGAAAAGCCTTATTACTCGATTTAAATGCCCTTATAATCCCATTATCGAATTTATTTTGAATTATTTTTACATTTTTTTATTAAAACAGATTCTAATACATTGTTTATCTCGGGAAACATGGAACGAAAGCCATCCATTGTCAAGAAAACATCATTTATAGTCACTCATGCCTAGAAAAAGCCTTATTACTCGGTTTAAATGCCTTTATAATCCCATTATTGAATTTATTTTGAACTTTTTTGACATTTTTTGATTAAAACAGATTGTAATTGATTGTTTGCCTCGGGAAACATAGAGCGAAAGCCATCCATTGTCAAGAAAAGTTCATTTATAGTCACTCATGCCTAGAAAAGCCTTATAACTCGGTTTAAATGCCCTTATAATCCCATTATTGAATTTATTTTGAATTGTTTTTACATTTTTTGATTAAAACAGATTGTAATTGATTGTTTGCCTCGTGAAACGTGGAGCAAAAGCCATCCATTGTTAAGAAAAGTTCATTTATAGTCACTCATGCCTAGAAAAGCCTTATTACTCGATTTAAATGCCTTTATCATCCCATTATTGAATTTATTTTGAATTGTTTTTACATTTTTTGATTAAAACATATTGTAATTGATTGTTTGCCTCGGGAAGCGTGGAGCAAAAGCCATCCATTGTCAAGAAAAGTTCATTTACAGTCACTCATGCCTAGAGAAGCCTTATTACTCGGTTTAAATGCCTTTATAATCCCATTATTGAATTTATTTTGATTTTTTTTTACAGTTTTTCATTAAATCAGATTGTAATAGATTGTTTATCTCGAGAAACATGGAACGAAAGCCATCCATTGTCAAGAAAAGATCATTTATAGTCACTCATGCCTAGAAAAGCCTTATTACTCGATTTAAATGCCCTTATAATCCCATTATCGAATTTATTTTGAATTATTTTTACATTTTTTTATTAAAACAGATTCTAATACATTGTTTATCTCGGGAAACATGGAACGAAAGCCATCCATTGTCAAGAAAACATCATTTATAGTCACTCATGCCTAGAAAAGCCTTATTACTCGGTTTAAATGCCTTTATAATCCCATTATTGAATTTATTTTGAACTTTTTTGACATTTTTTGATTAAAACAGATTGTAATTGATTGTTTGCCTCGGGAAACATAGAGCGAAAGCCATCCATTGTCAAGAAAAGTTCATTTATAGTCACTCATGCCTAGAAAAGCCTTATAACTCGGTTTAAATGCCCTTATAATCCCATTATTGAATTTATTTTGAATTGTTTTTACATTTTTTGATTAAAACAGATTGTAATTGATTGTTTGCCTCGGGAAACGTGGAGCAAAAGCCATCCATTGTTAAGAAAAGTTCATTTATAGTCACTCATGCCTAGAAAAGCCTTATTACTCGATTTAAATGCCTTTATCATCCCATTATTGAATTTATTTTGAATTGTTTTTACATTTTTTGATTAAAACATATTGTAATTGATTGTTTGCCTCGGGAAGCGTGGAGCAAAAGCCATCCATTGTCAAGAAAAGTTCATTTATAGTCACTCATGCCTAGAGAAGCCTTATTACTCGGTTTAAATGCCTTTATAATCCCATTATTGAATTTATTTTGATTTTTTTTACAGTTTTTGATTAAAACAGATTGTAATAGATTGTTTATCTCGGGAAACATGGAACGAAAGCCATCCATTGTCAAGAAAAGATCATTTATAGTCACTCATGCCTAGAAAAGCCTTATTACTCGATTTAAATGCCCTTATAATCCCATTATTGAATTTATTTTGAATTGTTTTTACATTTTTTGATTAAAACAGATTGTAATTGATTGTTTGCCTCGGGAAACGTGGAGCAAAAGCCATCCATTGTTAAGAAAAGTTCATTTATAGTCACTCATGCCTAGAAAAGCCTTATTACTCGATTTAAATGCCTTTATCATCCCATTATTGAATTTATTTTGAATTGTTTTTACATTTTTTGATTAAAACATATTGTAATTGATTGTTTGCCTCGGGAAGCGTGGAGCAAAACCCATCCATTGTCAAGAAAAGTTCATTTATAGTCACTCATGCCTAGAGAAGCCTTATTACTCGGTTTAAATGCCTTTATAATCCCATTATTGAATTTATTTTGATTTTTTTTACAGTTTTTGATTAAAACAGATTGTAATAGATTGTTTATCTCGGGAAACATGGAACGAAAGCCATCCATTGTCATGAAAAGATCATTTATAGTCACTCATGCCTAGAAAAGCCTTATTACTCGGTTTAAATGCTTTTATAATCCCATTATTGAATTTATTTTGAATTTTTTTTACATTTTTTGATTAAAACAGATTGTAATATATTGTTTATCTCGGGAAACATGGAACGAAAGCCATCCATTGTCAAGAAAACATCATTTATAGTCACTCATGCCTAGAAAAGCCTTATTACTCGGTTTAAATGCCTTTATAATCCCATTATTGAATTTATTTTGAATTATTTTTACATTTTTTTATTAAAACAGATTGTAATTGATTGTTTGCCTCGGGAAACGTGGAGCAAAAGCCATCCATTATCAAGAAAAGTTCATTTATAGTCACTCATGCCTAGAAAAGCCTTATTACTCGGTTTAAATGCCCTTATAATCCCATTATTGAATTTATTTTGAATTATTTTTATATTTTTTTATTAAAACAGATTGTAATTGATTGTTTGCCTCAGGAAACGTGGAGCAAAAGCCATCCATTGTCAAGGAAAGTTCATTTATAGTCACTCATGCCTAGAAAAGCCTTATTACTCGATTTAAATGCCTTTATAATCCCATTATTGAATTTATTTTGGATTGTTTTTACATTTTTTGATTAAAACATATTGTAATTGATTGTTTGCCTCGGGAAACGTGGAGCAAAAGCCATCCATTGTCAAGGAAAGTTCATTTATAGTCACTCATGCCTAGAAAAGCCTTATTACTCGATTTAAATGCCTTTATAATCCCATTATTGAATTTATTTTGGATTGTTTTTACATTTTTTGATTAAAACATATTGTAATTGATTGTTTGCCTCGGGAAACGTGGAGCAAAAGCCATCCATTATCAAGAAAAGTTCATTTATAGTCACTCATGCCTAGAAAAGCCTTATTACTCGGTTTAAATGCCCTTATAATCCCATTATTGAATTTATTTTGAATTATTTTTATATTTTTTTATTAAAACAGATTGTAATTGATTGTTTGCCTCGGGAAACGTGGAGCAAAAGCCATCCATTGTCAAGGAAAGTTCATTTATAGTCACTCATGCCTAGAAAAGCCTTATTACTCGATTTAAATGCCTTTATAATCCCATTATTGAATTTATTTTGATTTTTTTTTACAGTTTTTCATTAAATCAGATTGTAATAGATTGTTTATCTCGAGAAACATGGAACGAAAGCCATCCATTGTCAAGAAAAGATCATTTATAGTCACTCATGCCTAGAAAAGCCTTATTACTCGATTTAAATGCCCTTATAATCCCATTATCGAATTTATTTTGAATTATTTTTACATTTTTTTATTAAAACAGATTCTAATACATTGTTTATCTCGGGAAACATGGAACGAAAGCCATCCATTGTCAAGAAAACATCATTTATAGTCACTCATGCCTAGAAAAGCCTTATTACTCGGTTTAAATGCCTTTATAATCCCATTATTGAATTTATTTTGAACTTTTTTGACATTTTTTGATTAAAACAGATTGTAATTGATTGTTTGCCTCGGGAAACATAGAGCGAAAGCCATCCATTGTCAAGAAAAGTTCATTTATAGTCACTCATGCCTAGAAAAGCCTTATAACTCGGTTTAAATGCCCTTATAATCCCATTATTGAATTTATTTTGAATTGTTTTTACATTTTTTGATTAAAACAGATTGTAATTGATTGTTTGCCTCGGGAAACGTGGAGCAAAAGCCATCCATTGTTAAGAAAAGTTCATTTATAGTCACTCATGCCTAGAAAAGCCTTATTACTCGATTTAAATGCCTTTATCATCCCATTATTGAATTTATTTTGAATTGTTTTTACATTTTTTGATTAAAACATATTGTAATTGATTGTTTGCCTCGGGAAGCGTGGAGCAAAAGCCATCCATTGTCAAGAAAAGTTCATTTATAGTCACTCATGCCTAGAGAAGGCTTATTACTCGGTTTAAATGCCTTTATAATCCCATTATTGAATTTATTTTGATTTTTTTTTACAGTTTTTCATTAAATCAGATTGTAATAGATTGTTTATCTCGAGAAACATGGAACGAAAGCCATCCATTGTCAAGAAAAGATCATTTATAGTCACTCATGCCTAGAAAAGCCTTATTACTCGATTTAAATGCCCTTATAATCCCATTATCGAATTTATTTTGAATTATTTTTACATTTTTTTATTAAAACAGATTCTAATACATTGTTTATCTCGGGAAACATGGAACGAAAGCCATCCATTGTCAAGAAAACATCATTTATAGTCACTCATGCCTAGAAAAGCCTTATTACTCGGTTTAAATGCCTTTATAATCCCATTATTGAATTTATTTTGAACTTTTTTGACATTTTTTGATTAAAACAGATTGTAATTGATTGTTTGCCTCGGGAAACATAGAGCGAAAGCCATCCATTGTCAAGAAAAGTTCATTTATAGTCACTCATGCCTAGAAAAGCCTTATAACTCGGTTTAAATGCCCTTATAATCCCATTATTGAATTTATTTTGAATTGTTTTTACATTTTTTGATTAAAACAGATTGTAATTGATTGTTTGCCTCGGGAAACGTGGAGCAAAAGCCATCCATTGTTAAGAAAAGTTCATTTATAGTCACTCATGCCTAGAAAAGCCTTATTACTCGATTTAAATGCCTTTATCATCCCATTATTGAATTTATTTTGAATTGTTTTTACATTTTTTGATTAAAACATATTGTAATTGATTGTTTGCCTCGGGAAGCGTGGAGCAAAAGCCATCCATTGTCAAGAAAAGTTCATTTATAGTCACTCATGCCTAGAGAAGCCTTATTACTCGGTTTAAATGCCTTTATAATCCCATTATTGAATTTATTTTGATTTTTTTTACAGTTTTTGATTAAAACAGATTGTAATAGATTGTTTATCTAGGGAAACATGGAACGAAAGCCATCCATTGTCAAGAAAAGATCATTTATAGTCACTCATGCCTAGAAAAGCCTTATTACTCGATTTAAATGCCCTTATAATCCCATTATTGAATTTATTTTGAATTGTTTTTACATTTTTTGATTAAAACAGATTGTAATTGATTGTTTGCCTCGGGAAACGTGGAGCAAAAGCCATCCATTGTTAAGAAAAGTTCATTTATAGTCACTCATGCCTAGAAAAGCCTTATTACTCGATTTAAATGCCTTTATCATCCCATTATTGAATTTATTTTGAATTGTTTTTACATTTTTTGATTAAAACATATTGTAATTGATTGTTTGCCTCGGGAAGCGTGGAGCAAAACCCATCCATTGTCAAGAAAAGTTCATTTATAGTCACTCATGCCTAGAGAAGCCTTATTACTCGGTTTAAATGCCTTTATAATCCCATTATTGAATTTATTTTGATTTTTTTTACAGTTTTTGATTAAAACAGATTGTAATAGATTGTTTATCTCGGGAAACATGGAACGAAAGCCATCCATTGTCAAGAAAAGATCATTTATAGTCACTCATGCCTAGAAAAGCCTTATTACTCGGTTTAAATGCTTTTATAATCCCATTATTGAATTTATTTTGAATTTTTTTTACATTTTTTGATTAAAACAGATTGTAATATATTGTTTATCTCGGGAAACATGGAACGAAAGCCATCCATTGTCAAGAAAACATCATTTATAGTCACTCATGCCTAGAAAAGCCTTATTACTCGGTTTAAATGCCTTTATAATCCCATTATTGAATTTATTTTGAATTATTTTTACATTTTTTTATTAAAACAGATTGTAATTGATTGTTTGCCTCGGGAAACGTGGAGCAAAAGCCATCCATTATCAAGAAAAGTTCATTTATAGTCACTCATGCCTAGAAAAGCCTTATTACTCGGTTTAAATGCCCTTATAATCCCATTATTGAATTTATTTTGAATTATTTTTATATTTTTTTATTAAAACAGATTGTAATTGATTGTTTGCCTCGGGAAACGTGGAGCAAAAGCCATCCATTGTCAAGGAAAGTTCATTTATAGTCACTCATGCCTAGAAAAGCCTTATTACTCGATTTAAATGCCTTTATAATCCCATTATTGAATTTATTTTGGATTGTTTTTACATTTTTTGATTAAAACATATTGTAATTGATTGTTTGCCTCGGGAAACGTGGAGCAAAAGCCATCCATTGTCAAGAAAAGTTCATTTATAGTCACTCATGCCTAGAGAAGCCTTATTACTCGGTTTAAATGCCTTTATAATCCCATTATTGAATTTATTTTGATTTTTTTTTTACAGTTTTTCATTAAATCAGATTGTAATAGATTGTTTATCTCGGGAAACATGGAACGAAAGCCATCCATTGTCAAGAAAAGATCATTTATAGTCACTCATGCCTAGAAAAGCCTTATTACTCGATTTAAATGCCTTTATAATCCCATTATTGAATTTATTTTGAATTGTTTTTACATTTTTTGATTAAAACATATTGTAATTGATTGTTTGCCTCGGGAAACGAGGAGCAAAAGCCATCCATTGTCAAGAAAAGTTCATTTATAGTCACTCATGCCTAGAAAAGCCATATTACTCGGTTTAAATGCCTTTATAATCCCATTATTGAATTTATTTTGAAGTTTTTTTACATTTTTTGATTAAAACAGATTCTAATACATTGTTTATCTTGGGAAACATGGAACGAAAGCCATCCATTGTCAAGAAAACATCATTTATAGTCACTCATGCGTAGAAAAGCCTTATTACTCGGTTTAAATGCCTTTATCATCCCATTATTGAATTTATTTTGAACTTTTTTGACATTTTTTGATTAAACAGATTGTAATTGAATGTTTGCCTCGGGAAGCGTGGAGCAAAAGCCATCCATTGTCAAGAAAAGTTCATTTACAGTCACTCATGCCTAGAGAAGCCTTATTACTCGGTTTAAATGCCTTTATAATCCCATTATTGAATTTATTTTGATTTTTTTTTACAGTTTTTCATTAAATCAGATTGTAATAGATTGTTTATCTCGAGAAACATGGAACGAAAGCCATCCATTGTCAAGAAAAGATCATTTATAGTCACTCATGCCTAGAAAAGCCTTATTACTCGATTTAAATGCCCTTATAATCCCATTATCGAATTTATTTTGAATTATTTTTACATTTTTTTATTAAAACAGATTCTAATACATTGTTTATCTCGGGAAACATGGAACGAAAGCCATCCATTGTCAAGAAAACATCATTTATAGTCACTCATGCCTAGAAAAGCCTTATTACTCGGTTTAAATGCCTTTATAATCCCATTATTGAATTTATTTTGAACTTTTTTGACATTTTTTGATTAAAACAGATTGTAATTGATTGTTTGCCTCGGGAAACATAGAGCGAAAGCCATCCATTGTCAAGAAAAGTTCATTTATAGTCACTCATGCCTAGAAAAGCCTTATAACTCGGTTTAAATGCCCTTATAATCCCATTATTGAATTTATTTTGAATTGTTTTTACATTTTTTGATTAAAACAGATTGTAATTGATTGTTTGCCTCGGGAAACGTGGAGCAAAAGCCATCCATTGTTAAGAAAAGTTCATTTATAGTCACTCATGCCTAGAAAAGCCTTATTACTCGATTTAAATGCCTTTATCATCCCATTATTGAATTTATTTTGAATTGTTTTTACATTTTTTGATTAAAACATATTGTAATTGATTGTTTGCCTCGGGAAGCGTGGAGCAAAAGCCATCCATTGTCAAGAAAAGTTCATTTATAGTCACTCATGCCTAGAGAAGCCTTATTACTCGGTTTAAATGCCTTTATAATCCCATTATTGAATTTATTTTGATTTTTTTTACAGTTTTTGATTAAAACAGATTGTAATAGATTGTTTATCTCGGGAAACATGGAACGAAAGCCATCCATTGTCAAGAAAAGATCATTTATAGTCACTCATGCCTAGAAAAGCCTTATTACTCGATTTAAATGCCGTTATAATCCCATTATTGAATTTATTTTGAATTGTTTTTACATTTTTTGATTAAAACAGATTGTAATTGATTGTTTGCCTCGGGAAACGTGGAGCAAAAGCCATCCATTGTTAAGAAAAGTTCATTTATAGTCACTCATGCCTAGAAAAGCCTTATTACTCGATTTAAATGCCTTTATCATCCCATTATTGAATTTATTTTGAATTGTTTTTACATTTTTTGATTAAAACATATTGTAATTGATTGTTTGCCTCGGGAAGCGTGGAGCAAAAGCCATCCATTGTCAAGAAAAGTTCATTTATAGTCACTCATGCCTAGAGAAGCCTTATTACTCGGTTTAAATGCCTTTATAATCCCATTATTGAATTTATTTTGAATTATTTTTATATTTTTTTATTAAAACAGATTGTAATTGATTGTTTGCCTCGGGAAACGTGGAGCAAAAGCCATCCATTGTCAAGGAAAGTTCATTTATAGTCACTCATGCCTAGAAAAGCCTTATTACTCGATTTAAATGCCTTTATAATCCCATTATTGAATTTATTTTGGATTGTTTTTATATTTTTTTATTAAAACAGATTGTAATTGATTGTTTGCCTCGGGAAACGTGGAGCAAAAGCCATCCATTGTCAAGGAAAGTTCATTTATAGTCACTCATGCCTAGAAAAGCCTTATTACTCGATTTAAATGCCTTTATAATCCCATTATTGAATTTATTTTGATTTTTTTTTACAGTTTTTCATTAAATCAGATTGTAATAGATTGTTTATCTCGAGAAACATGGAACGAAAGCCATCCATTGTCAAGAAAAGATCATTTATAGTCACTCATGCCTAGAAAAGCCTTATTACTCGATTTAAATGCCCTTATAATCCCATTATCGAATTTATTTTGAATTATTTTTACATTTTTTTATTAAAACAGATTCTAATACATTGTTTATCTCGGGAAACATGGAACGAAAGCCATCCATTGTCAAGAAAACATCATTTATAGTCACTCATGCCTAGAAAAGCCTTATTACTCGGTTTAAATGCCTTTATAATCCCATTATTGAATTTATTTTGAACTTTTTTGACATTTTTTGATTAAAACAGATTGTAATTGATTGTTTGCCTCGGGAAACATAGAGCGAAAGCCATCCATTGTCAAGAAAAGTTCATTTATAGTCACTCATGCCTAGAAAAGCCTTATAACTCGGTTTAAATGCCCTTATAATCCCATTATTGAATTTATTTTGAATTGTTTTTACATTTTTTGATTAAAACAGATTGTAATTGATTGTTTGCCTCGGGAAACGTGGAGCAAAAGCCATCCATTGTTAAGAAAAGTTCATTTATAGTCACTCATGCCTAGAAAAGCCTTATTACTCGATTTAAATGCCTTTATCATCCCATTATTGAATTTATTTTGAATTGTTTTTACATTTTTTGATTAAAACATATTGTAATTGATTGTTTGCCTCGGGAAGCGTGGAGCAAAAGCCATCCATTGTCAAGAAAAGTTCATTTATAGTCACTCATGCCTAGAGAAGCCTTATTACTCGGTTTAAATGCCTTTATAATCCCATTATTGAATTTATTTTGATTTTTTTTTACAGTTTTTCATTAAATCAGATTGTAATAGATTGTTTATCTCGAGAAACATGGAACGAAAGCCATCCATTGTCAAGAAAAGATCATTTATAGTCACTCATGCCTAGAAAAGCCTTATTACTCGATTTAAATGCCCTTATAATCCCATTATCGAATTTATTTTGAATTATTTTTACATTTTTTTATTAAAACAGATTCTAATACATTGTTTATCTCGGGAAACATGGAACGAAAGCCATCCATTGTCAAGAAAACATCATTTATAGTCACTCATGCCTAGAAAAGCCTTATTACTCGGTTTAAATGCCTTTATAATCCCATTATTGAATTTATTTTGAACTTTTTTGACATTTTTTGATTAAAACAGATTGTAATTGATTGTTTGCCTCGGGAAACATAGAGCGAAAGCCATCCATTGTCAAGAAAAGTTCATTTATAGTCACTCATGCCTAGAAAAGCCTTATAACTCGGTTTAAATGCCCTTATAATCCCATTATTGAATTTATTTTGAATTGTTTTTACATTTTTTGATTAAAACAGATTGTAATTGATTGTTTGCCTCGGGAAACGTGGAGCAAAAGCCATCCATTGTTAAGAAAAGTTCATTTATAGTCACTCATGCCTAGAAAAGCCTTATTACTCGATTTAAATGCCTTTATCATCCCATTATTGAATTTATTTTGAATTGTTTTTACATTTTTTGATTAAAACATATTGTAATTGATTGTTTGCCTCGGGAAGCGTGGAGCAAAAGCCATCCATTGTCAAGAAAAGTTCATTTATAGTCACTCATGCCTAGAGAAGCCTTATTACTCGGTTTAAATGCCTTTATAATCCCATTATTGAATTTATTTTGATTTTTTTTACAGTTTTTGATTAAAACAGATTGTAATAGATTGTTTATCTCGGGAAACATGGAACGAAAGCCATCCATTGTCAAGAAAAGATCATTTATAGTCACTCATGCCTAGAAAAGCCTTATTACTCGATTTAAATGCCCTTATAATCCCATTATTGAATTTATTTTGAATTGTTTTTACATTTTTTGATTAAAACAGATTGTAATTGATTGTTTGCCTCGGGAAACGTGGAGCAAAAGCCATCCATTGTTAAGAAAAGTTCATTTATAGTCACTCATGCCTAGAAAAGCCTTATTACTCGATTTAAATGCCTTTATCATCCCATTATTGAATTTATTTTGAATTGTTTTTACATTTTTTGATTAAAACATATTGTAATTGATTGTTTGCCTCGGGAAGCGTGGAGCAAAAGCCATCCATTGTCAAGAAAAGTTCATTTATAGTCACTCATGCCTAGAGAAGCCTTATTACTCGGTTTAAATGCCTTTATAATCCCATTATTGAATTTATTTTGATTTTTTTTACAGTTTTTGATTAAAACAGATTGTAATAGATTGTTTATCTCGGGAAACATGGAACGAAAGCCATCCATTGTCATGAAAAGATCATTTATAGTCACTCATGCCTAGAAAAGCCTTATTACTCGGTTTAAATGCTTTTATAATCCCATTATTGAATTTATTTTGAATTTTTTTTACATTTTTTGATTAAAACAGATTGTAATATATTGTTTATCTCGGGAAACATGGAACGAAAGCCATCCATTGTCAAGAAAACATCATTTATAGTCACTCATGCCTAGAAAAGCCTTATTACTCGGTTTAAATGCCTTTATAATCCCATTATTGAATTTATTTTGAATTATTTTTACATTTTTTTATTAAAACAGATTGTAATTGATTGTTTGCCTCGGGAAACGTGGAGCAAAAGCCATCCATTATCAAGAAAAGTTCATTTATAGTCACTCATGCCTAGAAAAGCCTTATTACTCGGTTTAAATGCCCTTATAATCCCATTATTGAATTTATTTTGAATTATTTTTATATTTTTTTATTAAAACAGATTGTAATTGATTGTTTGCCTCGGGAAACGTGGAGCAAAAGCCATCCATTGTCAAGGAAAGTTCATTTATAGTCACTCATGCCTAGAAAAGCCTTATTACTCGATTTAAATGCCTTTATAATCCCATTATTGAATTTATTTTGGATTGTTTTTACATTTTTTGATTAAAACATATTGTAATTGATTGTTTGCCTCGGGAAACGTGGAGCAAAAGCCATCCATTGTCAAGGAAAGTTCATTTATAGTCACTCATGCCTAGAAAAGCCTTATTACTCGATTTAAATGCCTTTATAATCCCATTATTGAATTTATTTTGGATTGTTTTTACATTTTTTGATTAAAACATATTGTAATTGATTGTTTGCCTCGGGAAACGTGGAGCAAAAGCCATCCATTGTCAAGGAAAGTTCATTTATAGTCACTCATGCCTAGAAAAGCCTTATTACTCGATTTAAATGCCTTTATAATCCCATTATTGAATTTATTTTGGATTGTTTTTACATTTTTTGATTAAAACATATTGTAATTGATTGTTTGCCTCGGGAAACGTGGAGCAAAAGCCATCCATTATCAAGAAAAGTTCATTTATAGTCACTCATGCCTAGAAAAGCCTTATTACTCGGTTTAAATGCCCTTATAATCCCATTATTGAATTTATTTTGAATTGTTTTTACATTTTTTGATTAAAACAGATTGTAATTGATTGTTTGCCTCGGGAAACGTGGAGCAAAAGCCATCCATTGTTAAGAAAAGTTCATTTATAGTCACTCATGCCTAGAAAAGCCTTATTACTCGATTTAAATGCCTTTATCATCCCATTATTGAATTTATTTTGAATTGTTTTTACATTTTTTGATTAAAACATATTGTAATTGATTGTTTGCCTCGGGAAGCGTGGAGCAAAAGCCATCCATTGTCAAGAAAAGTTCATTTATAGTCACTCATGCCTAGAGAAGCCTTATTACTCGGTTTAAATGCCTTTATAATCCCATTATTGAATTTATTTTGAATTATTTTTATATTTTTTTATTAAAACAGATTGTAATTGATTGTTTGCCTCGGGAAACGTGGAGCAAAAGCCATCCATTGTCAAGGAAAGTTCATTTATAGTCACTCATGCCTAGAAAAGCCTTATTACTCGATTTAAATGCCTTTATAATCCCATTATTGAATTTATTTTGGATTGTTTTTATATTTTTTTATTAAAACAGATTGTAATTGATTGTTTGCCTCGGGAAACGTGGAGCAAAAGCCATCCATTGTCAAGGAAAGTTCATTTATAGTCACTCATGCCTAGAAAAGCCTTATTACTCGATTTAAATGCCTTTATAATCCCATTATTGAATTTATTTTGATTTTTTTTTACAGTTTTTCATTAAATCAGATTGTAATAGATTGTTTATCTCGAGAAACATGGAACGAAAGCCATCCATTGTCAAGAAAAGATCATTTATAGTCACTCATGCCTAGAAAAGCCTTATTACTCGATTTAAATGCCCTTATAATCCCATTATCGAATTTATTTTGAATTATTTTTACATTTTTTTATTAAAACAGATTCTAATACATTGTTTATCTCGGGAAACATGGAACGAAAGCCATCCATTGTCAAGAAAACATCATTTATAGTCACTCATGCCTAGAAAAGCCTTATTACTCGGTTTAAATGCCTTTATAATCCCATTATTGAATTTATTTTGAACTTTTTTGACATTTTTTGATTAAAACAGATTGTAATTGATTGTTTGCCTCGGGAAACATAGAGCGAAAGCCATCCATTGTCAAGAAAAGTTCATTTATAGTCACTCATGCCTAGAAAAGCCTTATAACTCGGTTTAAATGCCCTTATAATCCCATTATTGAATTTATTTTGAATTGTTTTTACATTTTTTGATTAAAACAGATTGTAATTGATTGTTTGCCTCGGGAAACGTGGAGCAAAAGCCATCCATTGTTAAGAAAAGTTCATTTATAGTCACTCATGCCTAGAAAAGCCTTATTACTCGATTTAAATGCCTTTATCATCCCATTATTGAATTTATTTTGAATTGTTTTTACATTTTTTGATTAAAACATATTGTAATTGATTGTTTGCCTCGGGAAGCGTGGAGCAAAAGCCATCCATTGTCAAGAAAAGTTCATTTATAGTCACTCATGCCTAGAGAAGCCTTATTACTCGGTTTAAATGCCTTTATAATCCCATTATTGAATTTATTTTGATTTTTTTTACAGTTTTTGATTAAAACAGATTGTAATAGATTGTTTATCTCGGGAAACATGGAACGAAAGCCATCCATTGTCAAGAAAAGATCATTTATAGTCACTCATGCCTAGAAAAGCCTTATTACTCGATTTAAATGCCCTTATAATCCCATTATCGAATTTATTTTGAATTATTTTTACATTTTTTTATTAAAACAGATTCTAATACATTGTTTATCTCGGGAAACATGGAACGAAAGCCATCCATTGTCAAGAAAACATCATTTATAGTCACTCATGCCTAGAAAAGCCTTATTACTCGGTTTAAATGCCTTTATAATCCCATTATTGAATTTATTTTGAACTTTTTTGACATTTTTTGATTAAAACAGATTGTAATTGATTGTTTGCCTCGGGAAACATAGAGCGAAAGCCATCCATTGTCAAGAAAAGTTCATTTATAGTCACTCATGCCTAGAAAAGCCTTATAACTCGGTTTAAATGCCCTTATAATCCCATTATTGAATTTATTTTGAATTGTTTTTACATTTTTTGATTAAAACAGATTGTAATTGATTGTTTGCCTCGGGAAACGTGGAGCAAAAGCCATCCATTGTTAAGAAAAGTTCATTTATAGTCACTCATGCCTAGAAAAGCCTTATTACTCGATTTAAATGCCTTTATCATCCCATTATTGAATTTATTTTGAATTGTTTTTACATTTTTTGATTAAAACATATTGTAATTGATTGTTTGCCTCGGGAAGCGTGGAGCAAAAGCCATCCATTGTCAAGAAAAGTTCATTTATAGTCACTCATGCCTAGAGAAGCCTTATTACTCGGTTTAAATGCCTTTATAATCCCATTATTGAATTTATTTTGATTTTTTTTACAGTTTTTGATTAAAACAGATTGTAATAGATTGTTTATCTCGGGAAACATGGAACGAAAGCCATCCATTGTCAAGAAAAGATCATTTATAGTCACTCATGCCTAGAAAAGCCTTATTACTCGATTTAAATGCCCTTATAATCCCATTATTGAATTTATTTTGAATTGTTTTTACATTTTTTGATTAAAACAGATTGTAATTGATTGTTTGCCTCGGGAAACGTGGAGCAAAAGCCATCCATTGTTAAGAAAAGTTCATTTATAGTCACTCATGCCTAGAAAAGCCTTATTACTCGATTTAAATGCCTTTATCATCCCATTATTGAATTTATTTTGAATTGTTTTTACATTTTTTGATTAAAACATATTGTAATTGATTGTTTGCCTCGGGAAGCGTGGAGCAAAAGCCATCCATTGTCAAGAAAAGTTCATTTATAGTCACTCATGCCTAGAGAAGCCTTATTACTCGGTTTAAATGCCTTTATAATCCCATTATTGAATTTATTTTGATTTTTTTTACAGTTTTTGATTAAAACAGATTGTAATAGATTGTTTATCTCGGGAAACATGGAACGAAAGCCATCCATTGTCATGAAAAGATCATTTATAGTCACTCATGCCTAGAAAAGCCTTATTACTCGGTTTAAATGCTTTTATAATCCCATTATTGAATTTATTTTGAATTTTTTTTACATTTTTTGATTAAAACAGATTGTAATATATTGTTTATCTCGGGAAACATGGAACGAAAGCCATCCATTGTCAAGAAAACATCATTTATAGTCACTCATGCCTAGAAAAGCCTTATTACTCGGTTTAAATGCCTTTATAATCCCATTATTGAATTTATTTTGAATTATTTTTACATTTTTTTATTAAAACAGAATGTAATTGATTGTTTGCCTCGGGAAACGTGGAGCAAAAGCCATCCATTATCAAGAAAAGTTCATTTATAGTCACTCATGCCTAGAAAAGCCTTATTACTCGGTTTAAATGCCCTTATAATCCCATTATTGAATTTATTTTGAATTATTTTTATATTTTTTTATTAAAACAGATTGTAATTGATTGTTTGCCTCGGGAAACGTGGAGCAAAAGCCATCCATTGTCAAGGAAAGTTCATTTATAGTCACTCATGCCTAGAAAAGCCTTATTACTCGATTTAAATGCCTTTATAATCCCATTATTGAATTTATTTTGGATTGTTTTTACATTTTTTGATTAAAACATATTGTAATTGATTGTTTGCCTCGGGAAACGTGGAGCAAAAGCCATCCATTGTCAAGGAAAGTTCATTTATAGTCACTCATGCCTAGAAAAGCCTTATTACTCGATTTAAATGCCTTTATAATCCCATTATTGAATTTATTTTGGATTGTTTTTACATTTTTTGATTAAAACATATTGTAATTGATTGTTTGCCTCGGGAAACGTGGAGCAAAAGCCATCCATTATCAAGAAAAGTTCATTTATAGTCACTCATGCCTAGAAAAGCCTTATTACTCGGTTTAAATGCCCTTATAATCCCATTATTGAATTTATTTTGAATTGTTTTTATATTTTTTTATTAAAACAGATTGTAATTGATTGTTTGCCTCGGGAAACGTGGAGCAAAAGCCATCCATTGTCAAGGAAAGTTCATTTATAGTCACTCATGCCTAGAAAAGCCTTATTACTCGATTTAAATGCCTTTATAATCCCATTATTGAATTTATTTTGATTTTTTTTTACAGTTTTTCATTAAATCAGATTGTAATAGATTGTTTATCTCGAGAAACATGGAACGAAAGCCATCCATTGTCAAGAAAAGATCATTTATAGTCACTCATGCCTAGAAAAGCCTTATTACTCGATTTAAATGCCCTTATAATCCCATTATCGAATTTATTTTGAATTATTTTTACATTTTTTTATTAAAACAGATTCTAATACATTGTTTATCTCGGGAAACATGGAACGAAAGCCATCCATTGTCAAGAAAACATCATTTATAGTCACTCATGCCTAGAAAAGCCTTATTACTCGGTTTAAATGCCTTTATAATCCCATTATTGAATTTATTTTGAACTTTTTTGACATTTTTTGATTAAAACAGATTGTAATTGATTGTTTGCCTCGGGAAACATAGAGCGAAAGCCATCCATTGTCAAGAAAAGTTCATTTATAGTCACTCATGCCTAGAAAAGCCTTATAACTCGGTTTAAATGCCCTTATAATCCCATTATTGAATTTATTTTGAATTGTTTTTACATTTTTTGATTAAAACAGATTGTAATTGATTGTTTGCCTCGGGAAACGTGGAGCAAAAGCCATCCATTGTTAAGAAAAGTTCATTTATAGTCACTCATGCCTAGAAAAGCCTTATTACTCGATTTAAATGCCTTTATCATCCCATTATTGAATTTATTTTGAATTGTTTTTACATTTTTTGATTAAAACATATTGTAATTGATTGTTTGCCTCGGGAAGCGTGGAGCAAAAGCCATCCATTGTCAAGAAAAGTTCATTTATAGTCACTCATGCCTAGAGAAGCCTTATTACTCGGTTTAAATGCCTTTATAATCCCATTATTGAATTTATTTTGATTTTTTTTACAGTTTTTGATTAAAACAGATTGTAATAGATTGTTTATCTCGGGAAACATGGAACGAAAGCCATCCATTGTCAAGAAAAGATCATTTATAGTCACTCATGCCTAGAAAAGCCTTATTACTCGATTTAAATGCCCTTATAATCCCATTATTGAATTTATTTTGAATTGTTTTTACATTTTTTGATTAAAACAGATTGTAATTGATTGTTTGCCTCGGGAAACGTGGAGCAAAAGCCATCCATTGTTAAGAAAAGTTCATTTATAGTCACTCATGCCTAGAAAAGCCTTATTACTCGATTTAAATGCCTTTATCATCCCATTATTGAATTTATTTTGAATTGTTTTTACATTTTTTGATTAAAACATATTGTAATTGATTGTTTGCCTCGGGAAGCGTGGAGCAAAAGCCATCCATTGTCAAGAAAAGTTCATTTATAGTCACTCATGCCTAGAGAAGCCTTATTACTCGGTTTAAATGCCTTTATAATCCCATTATTGAATTTATTTTGATTTTTTTTACAGTTTTTGATTAAAACAGATTGTAATAGATTGTTTATCTCGGGAAACATGGAACGAAAGCCATCCATTGTCATGAAAAGATCATTTATAGTCACTCATGCCTAGAAAAGCCTTATTACTCGGTTTAAATGCTTTTATAATCCCATTATTGAATTTATTTTGAATTTTTTTTACATTTTTTGATTAAAACAGATTGTAATATATTGTTTATCTCGGGAAACATGGAACGAAAGCCATCCATTGTCAAGAAAACATCATTTATAGTCACTCATGCCTAGAAAAGCCTTATTACTCGGTTTAAATGCCTTTATAATCCCATTATTGAATTTATTTTGAATTATTTTTACATTTTTTTATTAAAACAGAATGTAATTGATTGTTTGCCTCGGGAAACGTGGAGCAAAAGCCATCCATTATCAAGAAAAGTTCATTTATAGTCACTCATGCCTAGAAAAGCCTTATTACTCGGTTTAAATGCCCTTATAATCCCATTATTGAATTTATTTTGAATTATTTTTATATTTTTTTATTAAAACAGATTGTAATTGATTGTTTGCCTCGGGAAACGTGGAGCAAAAGCCATCCATTGTCAAGGAAAGTTCATTTATAGTCACTCATGCCTAGAAAAGCCTTATTACTCGATTTAAATGCCTTTATAATCCCATTATTGAATTTATTTTGGATTGTTTTTACATTTTTTGATTAAAACATATTGTAATTGATTGTTTGCCTCGGGAAACGTGGAGCAAAAGCCATCCATTGTCAAGGAAAGTTCATTTATAGTCACTCATGCCTAGAAAAGCCTTATTACTCGATTTAAATGCCTTTATAATCCCATTATTGAATTTATTTTGGATTGTTTTTACATTTTTTGATTAAAACATATTGTAATTGATTGTTTGCCTCGGGAAACGTGGAGCAAAAGCCATCCATTATCAAGAAAAGTTCATTTATAGTCACTCATGCCTAGAAAAGCCTTATTACTCGGTTTAAATGCCCTTATAATCCCATTATTGAATTTATTTTGAATTATTTTTATATTTTTTTATTAAAACAGATTGTAATTGATTGTTTGCCTCGGGAAACGTGGAGCAAAAGCCATCCATTGTCAAGGAAAGTTCATTTATAGTCACTCATGCCTAGAAAAGCCTTATTACTCGATTTAAATGCCTTTATAATCCCATTATTGAATTTATTTTGATTTTTTTTTACAGTTTTTCATTAAATCAGATTGTAATAGATTGTTTATCTCGAGAAACATGGAACGAAAGCCATCCATTGTCAAGAAAAGATCATTTATAGTCACTCATGCCTAGAAAAGCCTTATTACTCGATTTAAATGCCCTTATAATCCCATTATCGAATTTATTTTGAATTATTTTTACATTTTTTTATTAAAACAGATTCTAATACATTGTTTATCTCGGGAAACATGGAACGAAAGCCATCCATTGTCAAGAAAACATCATTTATAGTCACTCATGCCTAGAAAAGCCTTATTACTCGGTTTAAATGCCTTTATAATCCCATTATTGAATTTATTTTGAACTTTTTTGACATTTTTTGATTAAAACAGATTGTAATTGATTGTTTGCCTCGGGAAACATAGAGCGAAAGCCATCCATTGTCAAGAAAAGTTCATTTATAGTCACTCATGCCTAGAAAAGCCTTATAACTCGGTTTAAATGCCCTTATAATCCCATTATTGAATTTATTTTGAATTGTTTTTACATTTTTTGATTAAAACAGATTGTAATTGATTGTTTGCCTCGGGAAACGTGGAGCAAAAGCCATCCATTGTTAAGAAAAGTTCATTTATAGTCACTCATGCCTAGAAAAGCCTTATTACTCGATTTAAATGCCTTTATCATCCCATTATTGAATTTATTTTGAATTGTTTTTACATTTTTTGATTAAAACATATTGTAATTGATTGTTTGCCTCGGGAAGCGTGGAGCAAAAGCCATCCATTGTCAAGAAAAGTTCATTTATAGTCACTCATGCCTAGAGAAGCCTTATTACTCGGTTTAAATGCCTTTATAATCCCATTATTGAATTTATTTTGATTTTTTTTTACAGTTTTTCATTAAATCAGATTGTAATAGATTGTTTATCTCGAGAAACATGGAACGAAAGCCATCCATTGTCAAGAAAAGATCATTTATAGTCACTCATGCCTAGAAAAGCCTTATTACTCGATTTAAATGCCCTTATAATCCCATTATCGAATTTATTTTGAATTATTTTTACATTTTTTTATTAAAACAGATTCTAATACATTGTTTATCTCGGGAAACATGGAACGAAAGCCATCCATTGTCAAGAAAACATCATTTATAGTCACTCATGCCTAGAAAAGCCTTATTACTCGGTTTAAATGCCTTTATAATCCCATTATTGAATTTATTTTGAACTTTTTTGACATTTTTTGATTAAAACAGATTGTAATTGATTGTTTGCCTCGGGAAACATAGAGCGAAAGCCATCCATTGTCAAGAAAAGTTCATTTATAGTCACTCATGCCTAGAAAAGCCTTATAACTCGGTTTAAATGCCCTTATAATCCCATTATTGAATTTATTTTGAATTGTTTTTACATTTTTTGATTAAAACAGATTGTAATTGATTGTTTGCCTCGGGAAACGTGGAGCAAAAGCCATCCATTGTTAAGAAAAGTTCATTTATAGTCACTCATGCCTAGAAAAGCCTTATTACTCGATTTAAATGCCTTTATAATCCCATTATTGAATTTATTTTGAATTGTTTTTACATTTTTTGATTAAAACATATTGTAATTGATTGTTTGCCTCGGGAAGCGTGGAGCAAAACCCATCCATTGTCAAGAAAAGTTCATTTATAGTCACTCATGCCTAGAAAAGCCTTATAACTCGGTTTAAATGCCCTTATAATCCCATTATTGAATTTATTTTGAACTTTTTTGACATTTTTTGATTAAAACAGATTGTAATAGATTGTTTATCTCGGGAAACATGGAACGAAAGCCATCCATTGTCAAGAAAAGATCATTTATAGTCACTCATGCCTAGAAAAGCCTTATTACTCGATTTAAATGCCCTTATAATCCCATTATTGAATTTATTTTGAATTGTTTTTACATTTTTTGATTAAAACAGATTGTAATTGATTGTTTGCCTCGGGAAACGTGGAGCAAAAGCCATCCATTGTTAAGAAAAGTTCATTTATAGTCACTCATGCCTAGAAAAGCCTTATTACTCGATTTAAATGCCTTTATCATCCCATTATTGAATTTATTTTGAATTGTTTTTACATTTTTTGATTAAAACATATTGTAATTGATTGTTTGCCTCGGGAAGCGTGGAGCAAAACCCATCCATTGTCAAGAAAAGTTCATTTATAGTCACTCATGCCTAGAGAAGCCTTATTACTCGGTTTAAATGCCTTTATAATCCCATTATTGAATTTATTTTGAGTTTTTTTACAGTTTTTGATTAAAACAGATTGTAATAGATTGTTTATCTCGGGAAACATGGAACGAAAGCCATCCATTGTCAAGAAAAGATCATTTATAGTCACTCATGCCTAGAAAAGCCTTATTACTCGGTTTAAATGCTTTTATAATCCCATTATTGAATTTATTTTGAATTTTTTTTACATTTTTTGATTAAAACAGATTGTAATATATTGTTTATCTCGGGAAACATGGAACGAAAGCCATCCATTGTCAAGAAAACATCATTTATAGTCACTCATGCCTAGAAAAGCCTTATTACTCGGTTTAAATGCCTTTATAATCCCATTATTGAATTTATTTTGAATTATTTTTACATTTTTTTATTAAAACAGATTGTAATTGATTGTTTGCCTCGGGAAACGTGGAGCAAAAGCCATCCATTATCAAGAAAAGTTCATTTATAGTCACTCATGCCTAGAAAAGCCTTATTACTCGGTTTAAATGCCCTTATAATCCCATTATTGAATTTATTTTGAATTATTTTTATATTTTTTTATTAAAACAGATTGTAATTGATTGTTTGCCTCGGGAAACGTGGAGCAAAAGCCATCCATTATCAAGAAAAGTTCATTTATAGTCACTCATGCCTAGAAAAGCCTTATTACTCGGTTTAAATGCCCTTATAATCCCATTATTGAATTTATTTTTAATTATTTTTATATTTTTTTATTAAAACAGATTGTAATTGATTGTTTGCCTCGGGAAACGTGGAGCAAAAGCCATCCATTGTCAAGGAAAGTTCATTTATAGTCACTCATGCCTAGAAAAGCCTTATTACTCGATTTAAATGCCTTTATAATCCCATTATTGAATTTATTTTGGATTGTTTTTACATTTTTTGATTAAAACATATTGTAATTGATTGTTTGCCTCGGGAAACGTGGAGCAAAAGCCATCCATTATCAAGAAAAGTTCATTTATAGTCACTCATGCCTAGAAAAGCCTTATTACTCGGTTTAAATGCCCTTATAATCCCATTATTGAATTTATTTTGAATTATTTTTATATTTTTTTATTAAAACAGATTGTAATTGATTGTTTGCCTCGGGAAACGTGGAGCAAAAGCCATCCATTGTCAAGGAAAGTTCATTTATAGTCACTCATGCCTAGAAAAGCCTTATTACTCGATTTAAATGCCTTTATAATCCCATTATTGAATTTATTTTGGATTGTTTTTACATTTTTTGATTAAAACATATTGTATTTGATTGTTTGCCTCGGGAAACGTGGAGCAAAAGCCATCCATTGTCAAGGAAAGTTCATTTATAGTCACTCATGCCTAGAAAAGCCTTATTACTCGATTTAAATGCCTTTATAATCCCATTATTAAATTTATTTTGGATTGTTTTTACATTTTTTTATTAAAACATATTGTAATTGATTGTTTGCCTCGGGAAACGTGGAGCAAAAGCCATCCATTATCAAGAAAAGTTCATTTATAGTCACTCATGCCTAGAAAAGCCTTATTACTCGGTTTAAATGCCCTTATAATCCCATTATTGAATTTATTTTGAATTATTTTTATATTTTTTTATTAAAACAGATTGTAATTGATTGTTTGCCTCGGGAAACGTGGAGCAAAAGCCATCCATTGTCAAGGAAAGTTCATTTATAGTCACTCATGCCTAGAAAAGCCTTATTACTCGATTTAAATGCCTTTATAATCCCATTATTGAATTTATTTTGATTTTTTTTTACAGTTTTTCATTAAATCAGATTGTAATAGATTGTTTATCTCGAGAAACATGGAACGAAAGCCATCCATTGTCAAGAAAAGATCATTTATAGTCACTCATGCCTAGAAAAGCCTTATTACTCGATTTAAATGCCCTTATAATCCCATTATCGAATTTATTTTGAATTATTTTTACATTTTTTTATTAAAACAGATTCTAATACATTGTTTATCTCGGGAAACATGGAACGAAAGCCATCCATTGTCAAGAAAACATCATTTATAGTCACTCATGCCTAGAAAAGCCTTATTACTCGGTTTAAATGCCTTTATAATCCCATTATTGAATTTATTTTGAACTTTTTTGACATTTTTTGATTAAAACAGATTGTAATTGATTGTTTGCCTCGGGAAACATAGAGCGAAAGCCATCCATTGTCAAGAAAAGTTCATTTATAGTCACTCATGCCTAGAAAAGCCTTATAACTCGGTTTAAATGCCCTTATAATCCCATTATTGAATTTATTTTGAATTGTTTTTACATTTTTTGATTAAAACAGATTGTAATTGATTGTTTGCCTCGGGAAACGTGGAGCAAAAGCCATCCATTGTTAAGAAAAGTTCATTTATAGTCACTCATGCCTAGAAAAGCCTTATTACTCGATTTAAATGCCTTTATAATCCCATTATTGAATTTATTTTGGATTGTTTTTACATTTTTTGATTAAAACATATTGTAATTGATTGTTTGCCTCGGGAAACGTGGAGCAAAAGCCATCCATTATCAAGAAAAGTTCATTTATAGTCACTCATGCCTAGAAAAGCCTTATTACTCGGTTTAAATGCCCTTATAATCCCATTATTGAATTTATTTTGAATTGTTTTTATATTTTTTTATTAAAACAGATTGTAATTGATTGTTTGCCTCGGGAAACGTGGAGCAAAAGCCATCCATTGTCAAGGAAAGTTCATTTATAGTCACTCATGCCTAGAAAAGCCTTATTACTCGATTTAAATGCCTTTATAATCCCATTATTGAATTTATTTTGATTTTTTTTTACAGTTTTTCATTAAATCAGATTGTAATAGATTGTTTATCTCGAGAAACATGGAACGAAAGCCATCCATTGTCAAGAAAAGATCATTTATAGTCACTCATGCCTAGAAAAGCCTTATTACTCGATTTAAATGCCCTTATAATCCCATTATCGAATTTATTTTGAATTATTTTTACATTTTTTTATTAAAACAGATTCTAATACATTGTTTATCTCGGGAAACATGGAACGAAAGCCATCCATTGTCAAGAAAACATCATTTATAGTCACTCATGCCTAGAAAAGCCTTATTACTCGGTTTAAATGCCTTTATAATCCCATTATTGAATTTATTTTGAACTTTTTTGACATTTTTTGATTAAAACAGATTGTAATTGATTGTTTGCCTCGGGAAACATAGAGCGAAAGCCATCCATTGTCAAGAAAAGTTCATTTATAGTCACTCATGCCTAGAAAAGCCTTATAACTCGGTTTAAATGCCCTTATAATCCCATTATTGAATTTATTTTGAATTGTTTTTACATTTTTTGATTAAAACAGATTGTAATTGATTGTTTGCCTCGGGAAACGTGGAGCAAAAGCCATCCATTGTTAAGAAAAGTTCATTTATAGTCACTCATGCCTAGAAAAGCCTTATTACTCGATTTAAATGCCTTTATCATCCCATTATTGAATTTATTTTGAATTGTTTTTACATTTTTTGATTAAAACATATTGTAATTGATTGTTTGCCTCGGGAAGCGTGGAGCAAAAGCCATCCATTGTCAAGAAAAGTTCATTTATAGTCACTCATGCCTAGAGAAGCCTTATTACTCGGTTTAAATGCCTTTATAATCCCATTATTGAATTTATTTTGATTTTTTTTACAGTTTTTGATTAAAACAGATTGTAATAGATTGTTTATCTCGGGAAACATGGAACGAAAGCCATCCATTGTCAAGAAAAGATCATTTATAGTCACTCATGCCTAGAAAAGCCTTATTACTCGATTTAAATGCCCTTATAATCCCATTATTGAATTTATTTTGAATTGTTTTTACATTTTTTGATTAAAACAGATTGTAATTGATTGTTTGCCTCGAGAAACGTGGAGCAAAAGCCATCCATTGTTAAGAAAAGTTCATTTATAGTCACTCATGCCTAGAAAAGCTTTATTACTCGATTTAAATGCCTTTATCATCCCATTATTGAATTTATTTTGAATTGTTTTTACATTTTTTGATTAAAACATATTGTAATTGATTGTTTGCCTCGGGAAGCGTGGAGCAAAACCCATCCATTGTCAAGAAAAGTTCATTTATAGTCACTCATGCCTAGAGAAGCCTTATTACTCGGTTTAAATGCCTTTATAATCCCATTATTGAATTTATTTTGAGTTTTTTTACAGTTTTTGATTAAAACAGATTGTAATAGATTGTTTATCTCGGGAAACATGGAACGAAAGCCATCCATTGTCAAGAAAAGATCATTTATAGTCACTCATGCCTAGAAAAGCCTTATTACTCGGTTTAAATGCTTTTATAATCCCATTATTGAATTTATTTTGAATTTTTTTTACATTTTTTGATTAAAACAGATTGTAATATATTGTTTATCTCGGGAAACATGGAACGAAAGCCATCCATTGTCAAGAAAACATCATTTATAGTCACTCATGCCTAGAAAAGCCTTATTACTCGGTTTGAATGCCTTTATAATCCCATTATTGAATTTATTTTGAATTATTTTTACATTTTTTTATTAAAACAGATTGTAATTGATTGTTTGCCTCGGGAAACGTGGAGCAAAAGCCATCCATTATCAAGAAAAGTTCATTTATAGTCACTCATGCCTAGAAAAGCCTTATTACTCGGTTTAAATGCCCTTATAATCCCATTATTGAATTTATTTTGAATTATTTTTATATTTTTTTATTAAAACAGATTGTAATTGATTGTTTGCCTCGGGAAACGTGGAGCAAAAGCCATCCATTATCAAGAAAAGTTCATTTATAGTCACTCATGCCTAGAAAAGCCTTATTACTCGGTTTAAATGCCCTTATAATCCCATTATTGAATTTATTTTTAATTATTTTTATATTTTTTTATTAAAACAGATTGTAATTGATTGTTTGCCTCGGGAAACGTGGAGCAAAAGCCATCCATTGTCAAGGAAAGTTCATTTATAGTCACTCATGCCTAGAAAAGCCTTATTACTCGATTTAAATGCCTTTATAATCCCATTATTGAATTTATTTTGGATTGTTTTTACATTTTTTGATTAAAACATATTGTAATTGATTGTTTGCCTCGGGAAACGAGGAGCAAAAGCCATCCATTGTCAAGAAAAGTTCATTTATAGTCACTCATGCCTAGAAAAGCCATATTACTCGGTTTAAATGCCTTTATAATCCCATTATTGAATTTATTTTGAAGTTTTTTTACATTTTTTGATTAAAACAGATTCTAATACATTGTTTATCTTGGGAAACATGGAACGAAAGCCATCCATTGTCAAGAAAACATCATTTATAGTCACTCATGCGTAGAAAAGCCTTATTACTCGGTTTAAATGCCTTTATAATCCCATTATTGAATTTATTTTGAACTTTTTTGACATTTTTTGATTAAACAGATTGTAATTGAATGTTTGCCTCGGGAAACGTGGAGCAAAAGCCATCCATTGTCAAGAAAAGTTCATTTACAGTCACTCATGCCTAGAGAAGCCTTATTACTCGGTTTAAATGCCTTTATAATCCCATTATTGAATTTATTTTGATTTTTTTTTACAGTTTTTCATTAAATCAGATTGTAATAGATTGTTTATCTCGAGAAACATGGAACGAAAGCCATCCATTGTCAAGAAAAGATCATTTATAGTCACTCATGCCTAGAAAAGCCTTATTACTCGATTTAAATGCCCTTATAATCCCATTATCGAATTTATTTTGAATTATTTTTACATTTTTTTATTAAAACAGATTCTAATACATTGTTTATCTCGGGAAACATGGAACGAAAGCCATCCATTGTCAAGAAAACATCATTTATAGTCACTCATGCCTAGAAAAGCCTTATTACTCGGTTTAAATGCCTTTATAATCCCATTATTGAATTTATTTTGAACTTTTTTGACATTTTTTGATTAAAACAGATTGTAATTGATTGTTTGCCTCGGGAAACGTGGAGCAAAAGCCATCCATTGTTAAGAAAAGTTCATTTATAGTCACTCATGCCTAGAAAAGCCTTATTACTCGATTTAAATGCCTTTATCATCCCATTATTGAATTTATTTTGAATTGTTTTTACATTTTTTGATTAAAACATATTGTAATTGATTGTTTGCCTCGGGAAGCGTGGAGCAAAAGCCATCCATTGTCAAGAAAAGTTCATTTATAGTCACTCATGCCTAGAGAAGCCTTATTACTCGGTTTAAATGCCTTTATAATCCCATTATTGAATTTATTTTGAGTTTTTTTACAGTTTTTGATTAAAACAGATTGTAATAGATTGTTTATCTCGGGAAACATGGAACGAAAGCCATCCATTGTCAAGAAAAGATCATTTATAGTCACTCATGCCTAGAAAAGCCTTATTACTCGGTTTAAATGCTTTTATAATCCCATTATTGAATTTATTTTGAATTTTTTTTACATTTTTTGATTAAAACAGATTGTAATATATTGTTTATCTCGGGAAACATGGAACGAAAGCCATCCATTGTCAAGAAAACATCATTTATAGTCACTCATGCCTAGAAAAGCCTTATTACTCGGTTTAAATGCCTTTATAATCCCATTATTGAATTTATTTTGAATTATTTTTACATTTTTTTATTAAAACAGATTGTAATTGATTGTTTGCCTCGGGAAACGTGGAGCAAAAGCCATCCATTATCAAGAAAAGTTCATTTATAGTCACTCATGCCTAGAAAAGCCTTATTACTCGGTTTAAATGCCCTTATAATCCCATTATTGAATTTATTTTGAATTATTTTTATATTTTTTTATTAAAACAGATTGTAATTGATTGTTTGCCTCGGGAAACGTGGAGCAAAAGCCATCCATTATCAAGAAAAGTTCATTTATAGTCACTCATGCCTAGAAAAGCCTTATTACTCGGTTTAAATGCCCTTATAATCCCATTATTGAATTTATTTTTAATTATTTTTATATTTTTTTATTAAAACAGATTGTAATTGATTGTTTGCCTCGGGAAACGTGGAGCAAAAGCCATCCATTGTCAAGGAAAGTTCATTTATAGTCACTCATGCCTAGAAAAGCCTTATTACTCGATTTAAATGCCTTTATAATCCCATTATTGAATTTATTTTGGATTGTTTTTACATTTTTTGATTAAAACATATTGTAATTGATTGTTTGCCTCGGGAAACGTGGAGCAAAAGCCATCCATTATCAAGAAAAGTTCATTTATAGTCACTCATGCCTAGAAAAGCCTTATTACTCGGTTTAAATGCCCTTATAATCCCATTATTGAATTTATTTTGAATTATTTTTATATTTTTTTATTAAAACAGATTGTAATTGATTGTTTGCCTCGGGAAACGTGGAGCAAAAGCCATCCATTGTCAAGGAAAGTTCATTTATAGTCACTCATGCCTAGAAAAGCCTTATTACTCGATTTAAATGCCTTTATAATCCCATTATTGAATTTATTTTGGATTGTTTTTACATTTTTTGATTAAAACATATTGTAATTGATTGTTTGCCTCGGGAAACGTGGAGCAAAAGCCATCCATTGTCAAGGAAAGTTCATTTATAGTCACTCATGCCTAGAAAAGCCTTATTACTCGATTTAAATGCCTTTATAATCCCATTATTAAATTTATTTTGGATTGTTTTTACATTTTTTTATTAAAACATATTGTAATTGATTGTTTGCCTCGGGAAACGTGGAGCAAAAGCCATCCATTATCAAGAAAAGTTCATTTATAGTCACTCATGCCTAGAAAAGCCTTATTACTCGGTTTAAATGCCCTTATAATCCCATTATTGAATTTATTTTGAATTATTTTTATATTTTTTTATTAAAACAGATTGTAATTGATTGTTTGCCTCGGGAAACGTGGAGCAAAAGCCATCCATTGTCAAGGAAAGTTCATTTATAGTCACTCATGCCTAGAAAAGCCTTATTACTCGATTTAAATGCCTTTATAATCCCATTATTGAATTTATTTTGATTTTTTTTTACAGTTTTTCATTAAATCAGATTGTAATAGATTGTTTATCTCGAGAAACATGGAACGAAAGCCATCCATTGTCAAGAAAAGATCATTTATAGTCACTCATGCCTAGAAAAGCCTTATTACTCGATTTAAATGCCCTTATAATCCCATTATCGAATTTATTTTGAATTATTTTTACATTTTTTTATTAAAACAGATTCTAATACATTGTTTATCTCGGGAAACATGGAACGAAAGCCATCCATTGTCAAGAAAACATCATTTATAGTCACTCATGCCTAGAAAAGCCTTATTACTCGGTTTAAATGCCTTTATAATCCCATTATTGAATTTATTTTGAACTTTTTTGACATTTTTTGATTAAAACAGATTGTAATTGATTGTTTGCCTCGGGAAACATAGAGCGAAAGCCATCCATTGTCAAGAAAAGTTCATTTATAGTCACTCATGCCTAGAAAAGCCTTATAACTCGGTTTAAATGCCCTTATAATCCCATTATTGAATTTATTTTGAATTGTTTTTACATTTTTTGATTAAAACAGATTGTAATTGATTGTTTGCCTCGGGAAACGTGGAGCAAAAGCCATCCATTGTTAAGAAAAGTTCATTTATAGTCACTCATGCCTAGAAAAGCCTTATTACTCGATTTAAATGCCTTTATAATCCCATTATTGAATTTATTTTGAATTGTTTTTACATTTTTTGATTAAAACATATTGTAATTGATTGTTTGCCTCGGGAAGCGTGGAGCAAAACCCATCCATTGTCAAGAAAAGTTCATTTATAGTCACTCATGCCTAGAAAAGCCTTATAACTCGGTTTAAATGCCCTTATAATCCCATTATTGAATTTATTTTGAACTTTTTTGACATTTTTTGATTAAAACAGATTGTAATAGATTGTTTATCTCGGGAAACATGGAACGAAAGCCATCCATTGTCAAGAAAAGATCATTTATAGTCACTCATGCCTAGAAAAGCCTTATTACTCGATTTAAATGCCCTTATAATCCCATTATTGAATTTATTTTGAATTGTTTTTACATTTTTTGATTAAAACAGATTGTAATTGATTGTTTGCCTCGGGAAACGTGGAGCAAAAGCCATCCATTGTTAAGAAAAGTTCATTTATAGTCACTCATGCCTAGAAAAGCCTTATTACTCGATTTAAATGCCTTTATCATCCCATTATTGAATTTATTTTGAATTGTTTTTACATTTTTTGATTAAAACATATTGTAATTGATTGTTTGCCTCGGGAAGCGTGGAGCAAAACCCATCCATTGTCAAGAAAAGTTCATTTATAGTCACTCATGCCTAGAGAAGCCTTATTACTCGGTTTAAATGCCTTTATAATCCCATTATTGAATTTATTTTGAGTTTTTTTACAGTTTTTGATTAAAACAGATTGTAATAGATTGTTTATCTCGGGAAACATGGAACGAAAGCCATCCATTGTCAAGAAAAGATCATTTATAGTCACTCATGCCTAGAAAAGCCTTATTACTCGGTTTAATTGCTTTTATAATTACATTATTGAATTTATTTTGAATTTTTTTTACATTTTTTGATTAAAACAGATTGTAATATATTGTTTATCTCGGGAAACATGGAACGAAAGCCATCCATTGTCAAGAAAACATCATTTATAGTCACTCATGCCTAGAAAAGCCTTATTACTCGGTTTAAATGCCTTTATAATCCCATTATTGAATTTATTTTGAATTATTTTTACATTTTTTTATTAAAACAGATTGTAATTGATTGTTTGCCTCGGGAAACGTGGAGCAAAAGCCATCCATTATCAAGAAAAGTTCATTTATAGTCACTCATGCCTAGAAAAGCCTTATTACTCGGTTTAAATGCCCTTATAATCCCATTATTGAATTTATTTTGAATTATTTTTATATTTTTTTATTAAAACAGATTGTAATTGATTGTTTGCCTCGGGAAACGTGGAGCAAAAGCCATCCATTATCAAGAAAAGTTCATTTATAGTCACTCATGCCTAGAAAAGCCTTATTACTCGGTTTAAATGCCCTTATAATCCCATTATTGAATTTATTTTTAATTATTTTTATATTTTTTTATTAAAACAGATTGTAATTGATTGTTTGCCTCGGGAAACGTGGAGCAAAAGCCATCCATTGTCAAGGAAAGTTCATTTATAGTCACTCATGCCTAGAAAAGCCTTATTACTCGATTTAAATGCCTTTATAATCCCATTATTGAATTTATTTTGGATTGTTTTTACATTTTTTGATTAAAACATATTGTAATTGATTGTTTGCCTCGGGAAACGAGGAGCAAAAGCCATCCATTGTCAAGAAAAGTTCATTTATAGTCACTCATGCCTAGAAAAGCCATATTACTCGGTTTAAATGCCTTTATAATCCCATTATTGAATTTATTTTGAAGTTTTTTTACATTTTTTGATTAAAACAGATTCTAATACATTGTTTATCTTGGGAAACATGGAACGAAAGCCATCCATTGTCAAGAAAACATCATTTATAGTCACTCATGCGTAGAAAAGCCTTATTACTCGGTTTAAATGCCTTTATAATCCCATTATTGAATTTATTTTGAACTTTTTTGACATTTTTTGATTAAACAGATTGTAATTGAATGTTTGCCTCGGGAAGCGTGGAGCAAAAGCCATCCATTGTCAAGAAAAGTTCATTTACAGTCACTCATGCCTAGAGAAGACTTATTACTCGGTTTAAATGCCTTTATAATCCCATTATTGAATTTATTTTGATTTTTTTTACAGTTTTTGATTAAAACAGATTGTAATAGATTGTTTATCTCGGGAAACATGGAACGAAAGCCATCCATTGTCAAGAAAAGATCATTTATAGTCACTCATGCCTAGAAAAGCCTTATTACTCGGTTTAAATGCCTTTATAATCCCATTATTGAATTTATTTTGAACTTTTTTGACATTTTTTGATTAAACAGATTGTAATTGAATGTTTGCCTCGGGAAGCGTGGAGCAAAAGCCATCCATTGTCAAGAAAAGTTCATTTACAGTCACTCATGCCTAGAGAAGCCTTATTACTCGGTTTAAATGCCTTTATAATCCCATTATTGAATTTATTTTGATTTTTTTTTACAGTTTTTCATTAAATCAGATTGTAATAGATTGTTTATCTCGAGAAACATGGAACGAAAGCCATCCATTGTCAAGAAAAGATCATTTATAGTCACTCATGCCTAGAAAAGCCTTATTACTCGATTTAAATGCCCTTATAATCCCATTATCGAATTTATTTTGAATTATTTTTACATTTTTTTATTAAAACAGATTCTAATACATTGTTTATCTCGGGAAACATGGAACGAAAGCCATCCATTGTCAAGAAAACATCATTTATAGTCACTCATGCCTAGAAAAGCCTTATTACTCGGTTTAAATGCCTTTATAATCCCATTATTGAATTTATTTTGAACTTTTTTGACATTTTTTGATTAAAACAGATTGTAATTGATTGTTTGCCTCGGGAAACATAGAGCGAAAGCCATCCATTGTCAAGAAAAGTTCATTTATAGTCACTCATGCCTAGAAAAGCCTTATAACTCGGTTTAAATGCCCTTATAATCCCATTATTGAATTTATTTTGAATTGTTTTTACATTTTTTGATTAAAACAGATTGTAATTGATTGTTTGCCTCGGGAAACGTGGAGCAAAAGCCATCCATTGTTAAGAAAAGTTCATTTATAGTCACTCATGCCTAGAAAAGCCTTATTACTCGATTTAAATGCCTTTATAATCCCATTATTGAATTTATTTTGAATTGTTTTTACATTTTTTGATTAAAACATATTGTAATTGATTGTTTGCCTCGGGAAGCGTGGAGCAAAACCCATCCATTGTCAAGAAAAGTTCATTTATAGTCACTCATGCCTAGAAAAGCCTTATAACTCGGTTTAAATGCCCTTATAATCCCATTATTGAATTTATTTTGAACTTTTTTGACATTTTTTGATTAAAACAGATTGTAATAGATTGTTTATCTCGGGAAACATGGAACGAAAGCCATCCATTGTCAAGAAAAGATCATTTATAGTCACTCATGCCTAGAAAAGCCTTATTACTCGATTTAAATGCCCTTATAATCCCATTATTGAATTTATTTTGAATTGTTTTTACATTTTTTGATTAAAACAGATTGTAATTGATTGTTTGCCTCGGGAAACGTGGAGCAAAAGCCATCCATTGTTAAGAAAAGTTCATTTATAGTCACTCATGCCTAGAAAAGCCTTATTACTCGATTTAAATGCCTTTATCATCCCATTATTGAATTTATTTTGAATTGTTTTTACATTTTTTGATTAAAACATATTGTAATTGATTGTTTGCCTCGGGAAGCGTGGAGCAAAACCCATCCATTGTCAAGAAAAGTTCATTTATAGTCACTCATGCCTAGAGAAGCCTTATTACTCGGTTTAAATGCCTTTATAATCCCATTATTGAATTTATTTTGAGTTTTTTTACAGTTTTTGATTAAAACAGATTGTAATAGATTGTTTATCTCGGGAAACATGGAACGAAAGCCATCCATTGTCAAGAAAAGATCATTTATAGTCACTCATGCCTAGAAAAGCCTTATTACTCGGTTTAAATGCTTTTATAATCCCATTATTGAATTTATTTTGAATTTTTTTTACATTTTTTGATTAAAACAGATTGTAATATATTGTTTATCTCGGGAAACATGGAACGAAAGCCATCCATTGTCAAGAAAACATCATTTATAGTCACTCATGCCTAGAAAAGCCTTATTACTCGGTTTAAATGCCTTTATAATCCCATTATTGAATTTATTTTGAATTATTTTTACATTTTTTTATTAAAACAGATTGTAATTGATTGTTTGCCTCGGGAAACGTGGAGCAAAAGCCATCCATTATCAAGAAAAGTTCATTTATAGTCACTCATGCCTAGAAAAGCCTTATTACTCGGTTTAAATGCCCTTATAATCCCATTATTGAATTTATTTTGAATTATTTTTATATTTTTTTATTAAAACAGATTGTAATTGATTGTTTGCCTCGGGAAACGTGGAGCAAAAGCCATCCATTATCAAGAAAAGTTCATTTATAGTCACTCATGCCTAGAAAAGCCTTATTACTCGGTTTAAATGCCCTTATAATCCCATTATTGAATTTATTTTTAATTATTTTTATATTTTTTTATTAAAACAGATTGTAATTGATTGTTTGCCTCGGGAAACGTGGAGCAAAAGCCATCCATTGTCAAGGAAAGTTCATTTATAGTCACTCATGCCTAGAAAAGCCTTATTACTCGATTTAAATGCCTTTATAATCCCATTATTGAATTTATTTTGGATTGTTTTTACATTTTTTGATTAAAACATATTGTAATTGATTGTTTGCCTCGGGAAACGAGGAGCAAAAGCCATCCATTGTCAAGAAAAGTTCATTTATAGTCACTCATGCCTAGAAAAGCCATATTACTCGGTTTAAATGCCTTTATAATCCCATTATTGAATTTATTTTGAAGTTTTTTTACATTTTTTGATTAAAACAGATTCTAATACATTGTTTATCTTGGGAAACATGGAACGAAAGCCATCCATTGTCAAGAAAACATCATTTATAGTCACTCATGCGTAGAAAAGCCTTATTACTCGGTTTAAATGCCTTTATAATCCCATTATTGAATTTATTTTGAACTTTTTTGACATTTTTTGATTAAACAGATTGTAATTGAATGTTTGCCTCGGGAAGCGTGGAGCAAAAGCCATCCATTGTCAAGAAAAGTTCATTTACAGTCACTCATGCCTAGAGAAGCCTTATTACTCGGTTTAAATGCCTTTATAATCCCATTATTGAATTTATTTTGATTTTTTTTTACAGTTTTTCATTAAATCAGATTGTAATAGATTGTTTATCTCGAGAAACATGGAACGAAAGCCATCCATTGTCAAGAAAAGATCATTTATAGTCACTCATGCCTAGAAAAGCCTTATTACTCGATTTAAATGCCCTTATAATCCCATTATCGAATTTATTTTGAATTATTTTTACATTTTTTTATTAAAACAGATTCTAATACATTGTTTATCTAGGGAAACATGGAACGAAAGCCATCCATTGTCAAGAAAACATCATTTATAGTCACTCATGCCTAGAAAAGCCTTATTACTCGGTTTAAATGACTTTATAATCCCATTATTGAATTTATTTTGAACTTTTTTGACATTTTTTGATTAAAACAGATTGTAATTGATTGTTTGCCTCGGGAAACATAGAGCAAAAGCCATCCATTGTCAAGAAAAGTTCATTTACAGTCACTCATGCCTAGAGAAGCCTTATTACTCGGTTTAAATGCCTTTATAATCCCATTATTGAATTTATTTTGATTTTTTTTTACAGTTTTTGATTAAAACAGATTGTAATAGATTGTTTATCTCGGGAAACATGGAACGAAAGCCATCCATTGTCAAGAAAAGATCATTTATAGTCACTCATGCCTAGAAAAGCCTTATTACTCGATTTAAATGCCCTTATAATCCCATTATTGAATTTATTTTGAATTGTTTTTACATTTTTTGATTAAAACAGATTGTAATTGATTGTTTGCCTCGGGAAACGTGGAGCAAAAGCCATCCATTGTTAAGAAAAGTTCATTTATAGTCACTCATGCCTAGAAAAGCCTTATTACTCGATTTAAATGCCTTTATCATCCCATTATTGAATTTATTTTGAATTGTTTTTACATTTTTTGATTAAAACATATTGTAATTGATTGTTTGCCTCGGGAAGCGTGGAGCAAAAGCCATCCATTGTCAAGAAAAGTTCATTTATAGTCACTCATGCCTAGAGAAGCCTTATTACTCGGTTTAAATGCCTTTATAATCCCATTATTGAATTTATTTTGATTTTTTTTTACAGTTTTTCATTAAATCAGATTGTAATAGATTGTTTATCTCGAGAAACATGGAACGAAAGCCATCCATTGTCAAGAAAAGATCATTTATAGTCACTCATGCCTAGAAAAGCCTTATTACTCGATTTAAATGCCCTTATAATCCCATTATCGAATTTATTTTGAATTATTTTTACATTTTTTTATTAAAACAGATTCTAATACATTGTTTATCTCGGGAAACATGGAACGAAAGCCATCCATTGTCAAGAAAACATCATTTATAGTCACTCATGCCTAGAAAAGCCTTATTACTCGGTTTAAATGCCTTTATAATCCCATTATTGAATTTATTTTGAACTTTTTTGACATTTTTTGATTAAAACAGATTGTAATTGATTGTTTGCCTCGGGAAACATAGAGCGAAAGCCATCCATTGTCAAGAAAAGTTCATTTATAGTCACTCATGCCTAGAAAAGCCTTATAACTCGGTTTAAATGCCCTTATAATCCCATTATTGAATTTATTTTGAATTGTTTTTACATTTTTTGATTAAAACAGATTGTAATTGATTGTTTGCCTCGGGAAACGTGGAGCAAAAGCCATCCATTGTTAAGAAAAGTTCATTTATAGTCACTCATGCCTAGAAAAGCCTTATTACTCGATTTAAATGCCTTTATCATCCCATTATTGAATTTATTTTGAATTGTTTTTACATTTTTTGATTAAAACATATTGTAATTGATTGTTTGCCTCGGGAAGCGTGGAGCAAAAGCCATCCATTGTCAAGAAAAGTTCATTTATAGTCACTCATGCCTAGAGAAGCCTTATTACTCGGTTTAAATGCCTTTATAATCCCATTATTGAATTTATTTTGATTTTTTTTTACAGTTTTTCATTAAATCAGATTGTAATAGATTGTTTATCTCGAGAAACATGGAACGAAAGCCATCCATTGTCAAGAAAAGATCATTTATAGTCACTCATGCCTAGAAAAGCCTTATTACTCGATTTAAATGCCCTTATAATCCCATTATCGAATTTATTTTGAATTATTTTTACATTTTTTTATTAAAACAGATTCTAATACATTGTTTATCTCGGGAAACATGGAACGAAAGCCATCCATTGTCAAGAAAACATCATTTATAGTCACTCATGCCTAGAAAAGCCTTATTACTCGGTTTAAATGCCTTTATAATCCCATTACTGAATTTATTTTGAACTTTTTTGACATTTTTTGATTAAAACAGATTGTAATTGATTGTTTGCCTCGGGAAACATAGAGCGAAAGCCATCCATTGTCAAGAAAAGTTCATTTATAGTCACTCATGCCTAGAAAAGCCTTATAACTCGGTTTAAATGCCCTTATAATCCCATTATTGAATTTATTTTGAATTGTTTTTACATTTTTTGATTAAAACAGATTGTAATTGATTGTTTGCCTCGAGAAACGTGGAGCAAAAGCCATCCATTGTTAAGAAAAGTTCATTTATAGTCACTCATGCCTAGAAAAGCCTTATTACTCGATTTAAATGCCTTTATCATCCCATTATTGAATTTATTTTGAATTGTTTTTACATTTTTTGATTAAAACATATTGTAATTGATTGTTTGCCTCGGGAAGCGTGGAGCAAAAGCCATCCATTGTCAAGAAAAGTTCATTTATAGTCACTCATGCCTAGAGAAGCCTTATTACTCGGTTTAAATGCCTTTATAATCCCATTATTGAATTTATTTTGATTTTTTTTACAGTTTTTGATTAAAACAGATTGTAATAGATTGTTTATCTCGGGAAACATGGAACGAAAGCCATCCATTGTCAAGAAAAGATCATTTATAGTCACTCATGCCTAGAAAAGCCTTATTACTCGATTTAAATGCCCTTATAATCCCATTATTGAATTTATTTTGAATTGTTTTTACATTTTTTGATTAAAACAGATTGTAATTGATTGTTTGCCTCGGGAAACGTGGAGCAAAAGCCATCCATTGTTAAGAAAAGTTCATTTATAGTCACTCATGCCTAGAAAAGCCTTATTACTCGATTTAAATGCCTTTATCATCCCATTATTGAATTTATTTTGAATTGTTTTTACATTTTTTGATTAAAACATATTGTAATTGATTGTTTGCCTCGGGAAGCGTGGAGCAAAACCCATCCATTGTCAAGAAAAGTTCATTTATAGTCACTCATGCCTAGAGAAGCCTTATTACTCGGTTTAAATGCCTTTATAATCCCATTATTGAATTTATTTTGAGTTTTTTTACAGTTTTTGATTAAAACAGATTGTAATAGATTGTTTATCTCGGGAAACATGGAACGAAAGCCATCCATTGTCAAGAAAAGATCATTTATAGTCACTCATGCCTAGAAAAGCCTTATTACTCGGTTTAAATGCTTTTATAATCCCATTATTGAATTTATTTTGAATTTTTTTTACATTTTTTGATTAAAACAGATTGTAATATATTGTTTATCTCGGGAAACATGGAACGAAAGCCATCCATTGTCAAGAAAACATCATTTATAGTCACTCATGCCTAGAAAAGCCTTATTACTCGGTTTAAATGCCTTTATAATCCCATTATTGAATTTATTTTGAATTATTTTTACATTTTTTTATTAAAACAGATTGTAATTGATTGTTTGCCTCGGGAAACGTGGAGCAAAAGCCATCCATTATCAAGAAAAGTTCATTTATAGTCACTCATGCCTAGAAAAGCCTTATTACTCGGTTTAAATGCCCTTATAATCCCATTATTGAATTTATTTTGAATTATTTTTATATTTTTTTATTAAAACAGATTGTAATTGATTGTTTGCCTCGGGAAACGTGGAGCAAAAGCCATCCATTATCAAGAAAAGTTCATTTATAGTCACTCATGCCTAGAAAAGCCTTATTACTCGGTTTAAATGCCCTTATAATCCCATTATTGAATTTATTTTTAATTATTTTTATATTTTTTTATTAAAACAGATTGTAATTGATTGTTTGCCTCGGGAAACGTGGAGCAAAAGCCATCCATTGTCAAGGAAAGTTCATTTATAGTCACTCATGCCTAGAAAAGCCTTATTACTCGATTTAAATGCCTTTATAATCCCATTATTGAATTTATTTTGGATTGTTTTTACATTTTTTGATTAAAACATATTGTAATTGATTGTTTGCCTCGGGAAACGAGGAGCAAAAGCCATCCATTGTCAAGAAAAGTTCATTTATAGTCACTCATGCCTAGAAAAGCCATATTACTCGGTTTAAATGCCTTTATAATCCCATTATTGAATTTATTTTGAAGTTTTTTTACATTTTTTGATTAAAACAGATTCTAATACATTGTTTATCTTGGGAAACATGGAACGAAAGCCATCCATTGTCAAGAAAACATCATTTATAGTCACTCATGCGTAGAAAAGCCTTATTACTCGGTTTAAATGCCTTTATAATCCCATTATTGAATTTATTTTGAACTTTTTTGACATTTTTTGATTAAACAGATTGTAATTGAATGTTTGCCTCGGGAAGCGTGGAGCAAAAGCCATCCATTGTCAAGAAAAGTTCATTTACAGTCACTCATGCCTAGAGAAGACTTATTACTCGGTTTAAATGCCTTTATAATCCCATTATTGAATTTATTTTGATTTTTTTTACAGTTTTTGATTAAAACAGATTGTAATAGATTGTTTATCTCGGGAAACATGGAACGAAAGCCATCCATTGTCAAGAAAAGATCATTTATAGTCACTCATGCCTAGAAAAGCCTTATTACTCGGTTTAAATGCCTTTATAATCCCATTATTGAATTTATTTTGAACTTTTTTGACATTTTTTGATTAAACAGATTGTAATTGAATGTTTGCCTCGGGAAGCGTGGAGCAAAAGCCATCCATTGTCAAGAAAAGTTCATTTACAGTCACTCATGCCTAGAGAAGCCTTATTACTCGGTTTAAATGCCTTTATAATCCCATTATTGAATTTATTTTGATTTTTTTTTACAGTTTTTCATTAAATCAGATTGTAATAGATTGTTTATCTCGAGAAACATGGAACGAAAGCCATCCATTGTCAAGAAAAGATCATTTATAGTCACTCATGCCTAGAAAAGCCTTATTACTCGATTTAAATGCCCTTATAATCCCATTATCGAATTTATTTTGAATTATTTTTACATTTTTTTATTAAAACAGATTCTAATACATTGTTTATCTCGGGAAACATGGAACGAAAGCCATCCATTGTCAAGAAAACATCATTTATAGTCACTCATGCCTAGAAAAGCCTTATTACTCGGTTTAAATGACTTTATAATCCCATTATTGAATTTATTTTGAACTTTTTTGACATTTTTTGATTAAAACAGATTGTAATTGATTGTTTGCCTCGGGAAACATAGAGCGAAAGCCATCCATTGTCAAGAAAAGTTCATTTATAGTCACTCATGCCTAGAAAAGCCTTATAACTCGGTTTAAATGCCCTTATAATCCCATTATTGAATTTATTTTGAATTGTTTTTACATTTTTTGATTAAAACAGATTGTAATTGATTGTTTGCCTCGGGAAACGTGGAGCAAAAGCCATCCATTGTTAAGAAAAGTTCATTTATAGTCACTCATGCCTAGAAAAGCCTTATTACTCGATTTAAATGCCTTTATCATCCCATTATTGAATTTATTTTGAATTGTTTTTACATTTTTTGATTAAAACATATTGTAATTGATTGTTTGCCTCGGGAAGCGTGGAGCAAAAGCCATCCATTGTCAAGAAAAGTTCATTTATAGTCACTCATGCCTAGAGAAGCCTTATTACTCGGTTTAAATGCCTTTATAATCCCATTATTGAATTTATTTTGATTTTTTTTTACAGTTTTTCATTAAATCAGATTGTAATAGATTGTTTATCTCGGGAAACATGGAACGAAAGCCATCCATTGTCAAGAAAAGATCATTTATAGTCACTCATGCCTAGAAAAGCCTTATTACTCGATTTAAATGCCCTTATAATCCCATTATCGAATTTATTTTGAATTATTTTTACATTTTTTTATTAAAACAGATTCTAATACATTGTTTATCTCGGGAAACATGGAACGAAAGCCATCCATTGTCAAGAAAACATCATTTATAGTCACTCATGCCTAGAAAAGCCTTATTACTCGATTTAAATGCCTTTATAATCCCATTATTGAATTTATTTTGAACTTTTTTGACATTTTTTGATTAAAACAGATTGTAATTGATTGTTTGCCTCGGGAAACATAGAGCGAAAGCCATCCATTGTCAAGAAAAGTTCATTTATAGTCACTCATGCCTAGAAAAGCCTTATAACTCGGTTTAAATGCCCTTATAATCCCATTATTGAATTTATTTTGAATTGTTTTTACATTTTTTGATTAAAACAGATTGTAATTGATTGTTTGCCTCGGGAAACGTGGAGCAAAAGCCATCCATTGTTAAGAAAAGTTCATTTATAGTCACTCATGCCTACAAAAGCCTTATTACTCGATTTAAATGCCTTTATCATCCCATTATTGAATTTATTTTGAATTGTTTTTACATTTTTTGATTAAAACATATTGTAATTGATTGTTTGCCTCGGGAAGCGTGGAGCAAAAGCCATCCATTGTCAAGAAAAGTTCATTTATAGTCACTCATGCCTAGAGAAGCCTTATTACTCGGTTTAAATGCCTTTATAATCCCATTATCGAATTTATTTTGATTTTTTTTACACTTTTTGATTAAAACTGATTGTAATAGATTGTTTATCTCGGGAAACATGGAACGAAAGCCATCCATTGTCAAGAAAAGATCATTTATAGTCACTCATGCCTAGAAAAGCCTTATTACTCGGTTTAAATGCTTTTATAATCCCATTATTGAATTTATTTTGAATTTTTTTTACATTTTTTGATTAAAACAGATTGTAATATATTGTTTATCTCGGGAAACATGGAACGAAAGCCATCCATTGTCAAGAAAACATCATTTATAGTCACTCATGCCTAGAAAAGCCTTATTACTCGGTTTAAATGCCTTTATAATCCCATTATTGAATTTATTTTGAATTATTTTTACATTTTTTTATTAAAACAGATTGTAATTGATTGTTTGCCTCGGGAAACGTGGAGCAAAAGCCATCCATTGTCAAGGAAAGTTCATTTATAGTCACTCATGCCTAGAAAAGCCTTATTACTCGATTTAAATGCCTTTATAATCCCATTATTGAATTTATTTTGGATTGTTTTTACATTTTTTGATTAAAACATATTGTAATTGATTGTTTGCCTCGGGAAACGTGGAGCAAAAGCCATCCATTGTCAAGAAAAGTTCATTTATAGTCACTCATGCCTAGAGAAGCCTTATTACTCGGTTTAAATGCCTTTATAATCCCATTATTGAATTTATTTTGATTTTTTTTTACAGTTTTTCATTAAATCAGATTGTAATAGATTGTTTATCTCGGGAAACATGGAACGAAAGCCATCCATTGTCAAGAAAAGATCATTTATAGTCACTCATGCCTAGAAAAGCCTTATTACTCGATTTAAATGCCTTTATAATCCCATTATTGAATTTATTTTGAATTGTTTTTACATTTTTTGATTAAAACATATTGTAATTGATTGTTTGCCTCGGGAAACGTGGAGCAAAAGCCATCCATTGTCAAGAAAAGTTCATTTATAGTCACTCATGCCTAGAAAAGCCATATTACTCGGTTTAAATGCCTTTATAATCCCATTATTGAATTTATTTTGAAGTTTTTTTACATTTTTTGATTAAAACAGATTCTAATACATTGTTTATCTTGGGAAACATGGAACGAAAGCCATCCATTGTCAAGAAAACATCATTTATAGTCACCCATGCCTAGAAAAGCCTTATTACTCGGTTTAAATGCCTTTATAATCCCATTATTGAATTTATTTTGAACTTTTTTGACATTTTTTGATTAAACAGATTGTAATTGATTGTTTGCCTCGGGAAGCGTGGAGCAAAAGCCATCCATTGTCAAGAAAAGTTCATTTATAGTCACTCATGCCTAGAGAAGCCTTATTACTCGGTTTAAATGCCTTTATAATCCCATTATTGAATTTATTTTGATTTTTTTTTACAGTTTTTCATTAAATCAGATTGTAATAGATTGTTTATCTCGGGAAACATGGAACGAAAGCCATCCATTGTCAAGAAAAGATCATTTATAGTCACTCATGCCTAGAAAAGCCTTATTACTCGATTTAAATGCCCTTATAATCCCATTATTGAATTTATTTTGAATTATTTTTACATTTTTTTATTAAAACAGATTCTAATACATTGTTTATCTCGGGAAACATGGAACGAAAGCCATCCATTGTCAAGAAAACATCATTTATAGTCACTCATGCGTAGAAAAGCCTTATTACTCGGTTTAAATGCCTTTATAATCCCATTATTGAATTTATTTTGAACTTTTTTGACATTTTTTGATTAAACAGATTGTAATTGAATGTTTGCCTCGGGAAGCGTGGAGCAAAAGCCATCCATTGTCAAGAAAAGTTCATTTACAGTCACTCATGCCTAGAGAAGCCTTATTACTCGGTTTAAATGCCTTTATAATCCCATTATTGAATTTATTTTGATTTTTTTTATAGTTTTTCATTAAATCAGATTGTAATAGATTGTTTATCTCGAGAAACATGGAACGAAAGCCATCCATTGTCAAGAAAAGATCATTTATAGTCACTCATGCCTAGAAAAGCCTTATTACTCGATTTAAATGCCCTTATAATCCCATTATCGAATTTATTTTGAATTATTTTTACATTTTTTTATTAAAACAGATTCTAATACATTGTTTATCTCGGGAAACATGGAACGAAAGCCATCCATTGTCAACAAAACATCATTTATAGTCACTCATGCCTAGAAAAGCCTTATTACTCGGTTTAAATGCCTTTATAATCCCATTATTGAATTTATTTTGAACTTTTTTGACATTTTTTGATTAAAACAGATTGTAATTGATTGTTTGCCTCGGGAAACATAGAGCGAAAGCCATCCATTGTCAAGAAAAGTTCATTTATAGTCACTCATGCCTAGAAAAGCCTTATAACTCGGTTTAAATACCCTTATAATCCCATTATCGAATTTATTTTGAATTGTTTTTACATTTTTTGATTAAAACAGATTGTAATTGATTGTTTGCCTTGGGAAACGTGGAGCAAAAGCCATCCATTGTTAAGAAAAGTTCATTTATAGTCACTCATGCCTAGAAAAGCCTTATTACTCGATTTAAATGCCTTTATCATCCCATTATTGAATTTATTTTGAATTGTTTTTACATTTTTTGATTAAAACATATTGTAATTGATTGTTTGCCTCGGGAAGCGTGGAGCAAAACCCATCCATTGTCAAGAAAAGTTCATTTATAGTCACTCATGCCTAGAGAAGCCTTATTACTCGGTTTAAATGCCTTTATAATCCCATTATTGAATTTATTTTGATTTTTTTTACAGTTTTTGATTAAAACAGATTGTAATAGATTGTTTATCTCGGGAAACATGGAACGAAAGCCATCCATTGTCAAGAAAAGATCATTTATAGTCACTCATGCCTAGAAAAGCCTTATTACTCGGTTTAAATGCTTTTATAATCCCATTATTGAATTTATTTTGAATTTTTTTTACCTTTTTTGATTAAAACATATTGTAATTGATTGTTTGCCTCGGGAAACGTGGAGCAAAAGCCATCCATTGTCAAGAAAAGTTCATTTATAGTCACTCATGCCTAGAGAAGCCTTATTACTCGGTTTAAATGCCTTTATAATCCCATTATTGAATTTATTTTGATTTTTTTTTATAGTTTTTCATTAAATCAGATTGTAATAGATTGTTTATCTCGGGAAACATGGAACGAAAGCCATCCATTGTCAAGAAAAGATCATTTATAGTCACTCATGCCTAGAAAAGCCTTATTACTCGATTTAAATGCCTTTATAATCCCATTATTGAATTTATTTTGAATTGTTTTTACATTTTTTGATTAAAACATATTGTAATTGATTGTTTGCCTCGGGAAACGTGGAGCAAAAGCCATCCATTGTCAAGAAAAGTTCATTTATAGTCACTCATGCCTAGAGAAGCCTTATTACTCGGTTTAAATGCCTTTATAATCCCATTATTGAATTTATTTTGATTTTTTTTTACAGTTTTTCATTAAATCAGATTGTAATAGATTGTTTATCTCGGGAAACATGGAACGAAAGCCATCCATTGTCAAGAAAAGATCATTTATAGTCACTCATGCCTAGAAAAGCCTTATTACTCGATTTAAATGCCTTTATAATCCCATTATTGAATTTATTTTGAATAATTTTTACATTTTTTTATTAAAACAGATTGTAATTGATTGTTTGCCTCGGGAAACGTGGAGCAAAAGCCATCCATTATCAAGAAAAGTTCATTTATAGTCACTCATGCCTAGAAAACCCTTATTACTCGGTTTAAATTCCCTTATAATCCCATTATTGAATTTATTTTGAATTATTTTTACATTTTTTTATTAAAACAGATTGTAATTGATTGTTTGCCTCGGGAAACGTGGAGCAAAAGCCATCCATTGTCAAGAAAAGTTCATTTATAGTCACTCATGCCTAGAAAAGCCTTATTACTCGATTTAAATGCCTTTATAATCCCATTATTGAATTTATTTTGAATTGTTTTTACATTTTTTGATTAAAACATATTGTAATTGATTGTTTGCCTCGGGAAACGTGGAGCAAAAGCCATCCATTGTCAAGAAAAGTTCATTTATAGTCACTCATGCCTAGAGAAGCCTTATTACTCGGTTTAAATGCCTTTATAATCCCATTATTGAATTTATTTTGATTTTTTTTTACAGTTTTTCATTAAATCAGATTGTAATAGATTGTTTATCTCGGGAAACATGGAGGAAAAGCCATCCATTATCAAGAAAAGTTCATTTATAGTCACTCATGCCTAGAAAAGCCTTATTACTCGATTTAAATGCCCTTATAATCCCATTATCGAATTTATTTTGAATTATTTTTACATTTTTTTATTAAAACAGATTCTAATACATTGTTTATCTCGGGAAACATGGAACGAAAGCCATCCATTGTCAAGAAAAGATCATTTATAGTCACTCATGCCTAGAAAAGCCTTATTACTCGATTTAAATGCCTTTATAATCCCATTATTGAATTTATTTTGAATTGTTTTTACCTTTTTTGATTAAAACATATTGTAATTGATTGTTTGCCTCGGGAAACGTGGAGCAAAAGCCAACCATTGTCAAGAAAAGTTCATTTATAGTCACTCATGCCTAGAAAAGCCATATTACTCGGTTTAAATGCCTTTATAATCCCATTATTGAATTTATTTTGAAGTTTTTTTACATTTTTTGATTAAAACAGATTCTAATACATTGTTTATCTTGGGAAACATGGAACGAAAGCCATCCATTGTCAAGAAAACATCATTTATAGTCACTCATGCCTAGAAAAGCCTTATTACTCGGTTTAAATGCCTTTATAATCCCATTATTGAATTTATTTTGAACTTTTTTGACATTTTTTGATTAAACAGATTGTAATTGATTGTTTGCCTCGTGAAGCGTGGAGCAAAAGCCATCCATTGTCAAGAAAAGTTCATTTATAGTCACTCATGCCTAGAGAAGCCTTATTACTCGGTTTAAATGCCTTTATAATCCCATTATTGAATTTATTTTGAATTGTTTTTACATTTTTTGATTAAAACATATTGTAATTGATTGTTTGCCTCGAGAAACGTGGAGCAAAAGCCATCCATTGTCAAGAAAAGTTCATTTATAGTCACTCATGCCTAGATAAGCCTTATTACTCGATTTAAATGCCTTTATAATCCCATTATTGAATTTATTTTGAATTGTTTTTACATTTTTTGATTAAAACATATTGTAATTGATTGTTTGCCTCGGGAAACGTGGAGCAAAAGCCATCCATTGTCAAGAAAAGTTCATTTATAGTCACTCATGCCTAGAAAAGCCTTATTACTCGGTTTAAATGCCCTTATAATCCCATTATTGAATTTATTTTGAATTGTTTTTACATTTTTTGATTAAAACAGATTGTAATTGATTGTTTGCCTCGGGAAACGTGGAGCAAAAGCCATCCATTGTTAAGAAAAGTTCATTTATAGTCACTCATGCCTAGAAAAGCCTTATTACTCGATTTAAATGCATTTATCATCCCATTATTGAATTTATTTTGAATTGTTTTTACATTTTTTGATTAAAACATATTGTAATTGATTGTTTGCCTCGGGAAGCGTGGAGCAAAAGCCATCCATTGTCAAGAAAAGTTCATTTATAGTCACTCATGCCTAGAGAAGCCTTATTACTCGGTTTAAATGCCTTTATAATCCCATTATTGAATTTATTTTGATTTTTTTTACAGTTTTTGATTAAAACAGATTGTAATAGATTGTTTATCTCGGGAAACATGGAACGAAAGCCATCCATTGTCTAGAAAAGATCATTTATAGTCACTCATGCCTAGAAAAGCCTTATTACTCGGTTTAAATGCTTTTATAATCCCATTATTGAATTTATTTTGAATTTTTTTTACATTTTTTGATTAAAACAGATTGTAATAGATTGTTTATCTCGGGAAACATGAAACGAAAGCCATCCATTGTCAAGAAAACATCATTTATAGTCACTCATGCCTAGAAAAGCCTTATTACTCGGTTTAAATGCCTTTATAATCCCATTATTGAATTTATTTTGAATTATTTTTACATTTTTTTATTAAAACAGATTGTAATTGATTGTTTGCCTCGGGAAACGTGGAGCAAAAGCCATCCATTATCAAGAAAAGTTCATTTATAGTCACTCATGCCTAGAAAAGCCTTATTACTCGGTTTAAATGCCCTTATAATCCCATTATTGAATTTATTTTGAATTATTTTTACATTTTTTTATTAAAACAGATTGTAATTGATTGTTTGCCTCGGGAAACGTGGAGCAAAAGCCATCCATTGTCAAGAAAAGTTCATTTATAGTCACTCATGCCTAGAAAAGCCTTATTACTCGATTTAAATGCCTTTATAATCCCATTATTGAATTTATTTTGAATTGTTTTTACATTTTTTGATTAAAACATATTGTAATTGATTGTTTGCCTCGGGAAACGTGGAGCAAAAGCCATCCATTGTCAAGAAAAGTTCATTTATAGTCACTCATGCCTAGAGAAGCCTTATTACTCGGTTTAAATGCCTTTATAATCCCATTATTGAATTTATTTTGATTTTTTTTTACAGTTTTTCATTAAATCAGATTGTAATAGATTGTTTATCTCGGGAAACATGGAACGAAAGCCATCCATTGTCAAGAAAAGATCATTTATAGTCACTCATGCCTAGAAAAGCCTTATTACTCGATTTAAATGCCTTTATAATCCCATTATTGAATTTATTTTGAATTGTTTTTACCTTTTTTGATTAAAACATATTGTAATTGATTGTTTGCCTTGGGAAACGTGGAGCAAAAGCCAACCATTGTCAAGAAAAGTTCATTTATAGTCACTCATGCCTAGAAAAGCCATATTACTCGGTTTAAATGCCTTTATAATCCCATTCTTGAATTTATTTTGAAGTTTTTTTACATTTTTTGATTAAAACAGATTCTAATACATTGTTTATCTTGGGAAACATGGAACGAAAGCCATCCATTGTCAAGAAAACATCATTTATAGTCACTCATGCCTAGAAAAGCCTTATTACTCGGTTTAAATGCCTTTATAATCCCATTATTGAATTCATTTTGAACTTTTTTGACATTTTTTGATTAAACAGATTGTAATTGATTGTTTGCCTCGTGAAGCGTGGAGCAAAATCCATCCATTGTTAAGAAAAGTTCATTTATAGTCACTCATGCCTAGAGAAGCCTTATTACTCGGTTTAAATGCCTTTCTAATCCCATTATTGAATTTATTTTGAATTGTTTTTACATTTTTTGATTAAAACATATTGTAATTGATTGTTTTCCTCGGGAAACGTGGAGCAAAAGCCATCCATTGTCAAGAAAAATTCATTTATAGTCACTCATGCCTAGAAAAGCCTTATTACTCGGTTTAAATGCCTTTACAATCCAATTATTGAATTTATTTTGAATTTTTTTTACATTTTTTGATTAAAACAGGTTGTAATAGATTATTTATCTCGGGAAACATGGAACGAAAGCCATCCATTGTCAAGAAAAGATCATTTATAGTCACTAATGCCTAGAAAAGCCTTATTACTCGGTTTAAATGCCCTTATAATCCCATTATTGAATTTATTTTGAATTATTTTTACATTTTTTGATTAAAACAGATTGTAATTGATTGTTTGCCTCGGGAAACGTGGAGCAAAAGCCATCCATTGTCAAGAAAAGTTCATTTATAGTCACTCATGCCTAGAAAAGCCTTATTACTCGATTTAAATGCCTTTATAATCCCATTATTGAATTTATTTTGAATTGTTTTTACATTTTTTGATTAAAACATATTGTAATTGATTGTTTGCCTCGGGAAACGTGGAGCAAAAGCCATCCATTGTCAAGAAAAGTTCATTTATAGTCACTCATGCTTAGAGAAGCCTTATTACTCGGTTTAAATGCCTTTATAATCCCATTATTGAATTTATTTTGATTTTTTTTTACAGTTTTTCATTAAATCAGATTGTAATAGATTGTTTATCTCGGGAAACATGGAACGAAAGCCATCCATTGTCAAGAAAAGATCATTTATAGTCACTCATGCCTAGAAAAGCCTTATTACTCGATTTAAATGCCTTTATAATCCCATTATTGAATTTATTTTGAACTTTTTTGACATTTTTTGATTAAAACAGATTGTAATTGATTGTTTATCTCGGGAAACATGGAACGAAAGCCATCCATTGTCAAGAAAAGATCATTTATAGTCACTCATGCCTAGAAAAGCCTTATTACTCGGTTTAAATGCCTTTATAATCCCATTATTGAATTTATTTTGAATTGTTTTTACATTTTTTGATTAAAACAGATTGTAATTGATTGTTTGCCTTGGGAAACGTGGAGCAAAAGCCATCCATTGTCAAGAAAAGTTCATTTATAGTCACTCATGCCTAGAAAAGCCTTATTACTCGATTTAAATGCCTTTATAATCCCATTATTGAATTTATTTTGAATTGTTTTTACATTTTTTGATTAAAACATATTGTAATTGATTGTTTGCCTCGGCAAACGTGGAGCAAAAGCCATCCATTGTCAAGAAAAGATCATTTATAGTCACTCATGCCTAGAAAAGCCTTATTACTCGATTTAAATGCCTTTATAATCCCATTATTGAATTTATTTTGAATTGTTTTTACATTTTTTGATTAAAACATATTGTAATTGATTGTTTGCCTCGGGAAACGTGGAGCAAAAGCCATCCATTGTCAAGAAAAGTTCATTTATAGTCACTCATGCCTAGAAAAGCCTTATTACTCGGTTTAAATGCCCTTATAATCCCATTATTGAATTTATTTTGAATTGTTTTTACATTTTTTGATTAAAACAGATTGTAATTGATTGTTTGCCTCGGGAAACGTGGAGCAAAAGCCATCCATTGTTAAGAAAAGTTCATTTATAGTCACTCATGCCTAGAAAAGCCTTATTACTCGATTTAAATGCATTTATCATCCCATTATTGAATTTATTTTGAATTGTTTTTACATTTTTTGATTAAAACATATTGTAATTGATTGTTTGCCTCGGGAAGCGTGGAGCAAAAGCCATCCATTGTCAAGAAAAGTTCATTTATAGTCACTCATGCCTAGAGAAGCCTTATTACTCGGTTTAAATGCCTTTATAATCCCATTATTGAATTTATTTTGATTTTGTTTACAGTTTTTGATTAAAACAGATTGTAATAGATTGTTTATCTCGGGAAACGTGGAACGAAAGCCATCCATTGTCTAGAAAAGATCATTTATAGTCACTCATGCCTAGAAAAGCCTTATTACTCGGTTTAAATGCTTTTATAATCCCATTATTGAATTTATTTTGAATTTTTTTTACATTTTTTGATTAAAACAGATTGTAATAGATTGTTTATCTCGGGAAACATGAAACGAAAGCCATCCATTGTCAAGAAAACATCATTTATAGTCACTCATGCCTAGAAAAGCCTTATTACTCGGTTTAAATGCCTTTATAATCCCATTATTGAATTTATTTTGAATTGTTTTTACATTTTTTGATTAAAACATATTGTAATTGATTGTTTGCCTCGGGAAACGTGGAGCAAAAGCCATCCATTGTCAAGAAAAGTTCATTTATAGTCACTCATGCTTAGAGAAGCCTTATTACTCGGTTTAAATGCCTTTATAATCCCATTATTGAATTTATTTTGATTTTTTTTTACAGTTTTTCATTAAATCAGATTGTAATAGATTGTTTATCTCGGGAAACATGGAACGAAAGCCATCCATTGTCAAGAAAAGATCATTTATAGTCACTCATGCCTAGAAAAGCCTTATTACTCGATTTAAATGCCTTTATAATCCCATTATTGAATTTATTTTGAACTTTTTTGACATTTTTTGATTAAAACAGATTGTAATTGATTGTTTATCTCGGGAAACATGGAACGAAAGCCATCCATTGTCAAGAAAAAATCATTTATAGTCACTCATGCCTAGAAAAGCCTTATTACTCGGTTTAAATGCCTTTATAATCCCATTATTGAATTTATTTTGAATTGTTTTTACATTTTTTGATTAAAACAGATTGTAATTGATTGTTTGCCTTGGGAAACGTGGAGAAAAAGCCATCCATTGTCAAGAAAAGTTCATTTATAGTCACTCATGCCTAGAAAAGCCTTATTACTCGATTTAAATGCCTTTATAATCCCATTATTGAATTTATTTTGAATTGTTTTTACATTTTTTGATTAAAACATATTGTAATTGATTGTTTGCCTCGGCAAACGTGGAGCAAAAGCCATCCATTGTCAAGAAAAGATCATTTATAGTCACTCATGCCTAGAAAAGCCTTATTACTCGGTTTAAATGCCTTTATAATCCCATTATTGAATTTATTTTGAATTGTTTTTACATTTTTTGATTAAAACATATTGTAATAGATTGTTTATCTTGGGAAACATGGAACGAAAGCCATCCATTGTCAAGAAAACATCATTTATAGTCACTCATGCCTAGAAAAGCCTTATTACTCGGTTTAAATGCCTTTATAATCCCATTATTGAATTTATTTTGAATTGTTTTTACATTTTTTGATTAAAACAGATTCTAATTGATTGTTTGCTTTGGGAAACGTGGAGCAAAAGCCATCCATTGTCAAGAAAAGTTCATTTATAGTCACTCATGTCTAGAAAAGCCTTATTACTCGATTTAAATGCCTTTATAATCCCATTATTGAATTTATTTTGAATTGTTTTTACATTTTTTGATTAAAACAGATTGTAATTGATTGTTTGCCTTTGGAAACATGGAGCAAAAGCCATCCATTGTCAAGAAAAGGTCATTTATAGTGACTCATGCCTAGAGAAGCCTTATTACTCGGTTTAAATGCCTTTATAATCCCATTATTGAATTTATTTTGAATTTTTTTTACATTTTTTGATTAAAACAGGTTGTAATAGATTATTTATCTCGGGAAACATGGAACGAAAGCCATCCATTGTCAAGAAAAGATCATTTATAGTCACTAATGCCTAGAAAAGCCTTATTACTCGGTTTAAATGCCCTTATAATCCCATTATTGAATTTATTTTGAATTATTTTTACATTTTTTGATTAAAACAGATTGTAATTGATTGTTTGCCTCGGGAAACGTGGAGCAAAAGCCATCCACTGTCAAGAAAAGTTCATTTATAGTCACTCATGCCTAGAAAAGCCTTATTACTCGATTTAAATGCCTTTATAATCCCATTATTGAATTTATTTTGAATTGTTTTTACATTTTTTGATTAAAACATATTGTAATTGATTGTTTGCCTCGGGAAACGTGGAGCAAAAGCCATCCATTGTCAAGAAAAGTTCATTTATAGTCACTCATGCTTAGAGAAGCCTTATTACTCGGTTTAAATGCCTTTATAATCCCATTATTGAATTTATTTTGATTTTTTTTTACAGTTTTTCATTAAATCAGATTGTAATAGATTGTTTATCTCGGGAAACATGGAACGAAAGCCATCCATTGTCAAGAAAAGATCATTTATAGTCACTCATGCCTAGAAAAGCCTTATTACTCGATTTAAATGCCTTTATAATCCCATTATTGAATTTATTTTGAACTTTTTTGACATTTTTTGATTAAAACAGATTGTAATTGATTGTTTATCTCGGGAAACATGGAACGAAAGCCATCCATTGTCAAGAAAAAATCATTTATAGTCACTCATGCCTAGAAAAGCCTTATTACTCGGTTTAAATGCCTTTATAATCCCATTATTGAATTTATTTTGAATTGTTTTTACATTTTTTGATTAAAACAGATTGTAATTGATTGTTTGCCTTGGGAAACGTGGAGCAAAAGCCATCCATTGTCAAGAAAAGTTCATTTATAGTCACTCATGCCTAGAAAAGCCTTATTACTCGATTTAAATGCCTTTATAATCCCATTATTGAATTTATTTTGAATTGTTTTTACATTTTTTGATTAAAACATATTGTAATTGATTGTTTGCCTCGGCAAACGTGGAGCAAAAGCCATCCATTGTCAAGAAAAGATCATTTATAGTCACTCATGCCTAGAAAAGCCTTATTACTCGATTTAAATGCCTTTATAATCCCATTATTGAATTTATTTTGAATTGTTTTTACATTTTTTGATTAAAACATATTGTAATTGATTGTTTGCCTCGGGAAACGTGGAGCAAAAGCCATCCATTGTCAAGAAAAGTTCATTTATAGTCACTCATGCCTAGAAAAGCCTTATTACTCGGTTTAAATGCCCTTATAATCCCATTATTGAATTTATTTTGAATTGTTTTTACATTTTTTGATTAAAACAGATTGTAATTGATTGTTTGCCTCGGGAAACGTGGAGCAAAAGCCATCCATTGTTAAGAAAAGTTCATTTATAGTCACTCATGCCTAGAAAAGCCTTATTACTCGGTTTAAATGCATTTATCATCCCATTATTGAATTTATTTTGAATTGTTTTTACATTTTTTGATTAAAACATATTGTAATTGATTGTTTGCCTCGGGAAGCGTGGAGCAAAAGCCATCCATTGTCAAGAAAAGTTCATTTATAGTCACTCATGCCTAGAGAAGCCTTATTACTCGGTTTAAATGCCTTTATAATCCCATTATTGAATTTATTTTGATTTTTTTTACAGTTTTTGATTAAAACAGATTGTAATAGATTGTTTATCTCGGGAAACATGGAACGAAAGCCATCCATTGTCTAGAAAAGATCATTTATAGTCACTCATGCCTAGAAAAGCCTTATTACTCGGTTTAAATGCTTTTATAATCCCATTATTGAATTTATTTTGAATTTTTTTTACATTTTTTGATTAAAACAGATTGTAATAGATTGTTTATCTCGGGAAACATGAAACGAAAGCCATCCATTGTCAAGAAAACATCATTTATAGTCACTCATGCCTAGAAAAGCCTTATTACTCGGTTTAAATGCCTTTATAATCCCATTATTGAATTTATTTTGAATTATTTTTACATTTTTTTATTAAAACAGATTGTAATTGATTGTTTGCCTCGGGAAACGTGGAGCAAAAGCCATCCATTATCAAGAAAAGTTCATTTATAGTCACTCATGCCTAGAAAAGCCTTATTACTCGGTTTAAATGCCCTTATAATCCCATTATTGAATTTATTTTGAATTATTTTTACATTTTTTTATTAAAACAGATTGTAATTGATTGTTTGCCTCGGGAAACGTGGAGCAAAAGCCATCCATTGTCAAGAAAAGTTCATTTATAGTCACTCATGCCTAGAAAAGCCTTATTACTCGATTTAAATGCCTTTATAATCCCATTATTGAATTTATTTTGAATTGTTTTTACATTTTTTGATTAAAACATATTGTAATTGATTGTTTGCCTCGGGAAACGTGGAGCAAAAGCCATCCATTGTCAAGAAAAGTTCATTTATAGTCACTCATGCCTAGAGAAGCCTTATTACTCGGTTTAAATGCCTTTATAATCCCATTATTGAATTTATTTTGATTTTTTTTTACAGTTTTTCATTAAATCAGATTGTAATAGATTGTTTATCTCGGGAAACATGGAACGAAAGCCATCCATTGTCAAGAAAAGATCATTTATAGTCACTCATGCCTAGAAAAGCCTTATTACTCGATTTAAATGCCTTTATAATCCCATTATTGAATTTATTTTGAATTGTTTTTACCTTTTTTGATTAAAACATATTGTAATTGATTGTTTGCCTTGGGAAACGTGGAGCAAAAGCCAACCATTGTCAAGAAAAGTTCATTTATAGTCACTCATGCCTAGAAAAGCCATATTACTCGGTTTAAATGCCTCTATAATCCCATTCTTGAATTTATTTTGAAGTTTTTTTACATTTTTTGATTAAAACAGATTCTAATACATTGTTTATCTTGGGAAACATGGAACGAAAGCCATCCATTGTCAAGAAAACATCATTTATAGTCACTCATGCCTAGAAAAGCCTTATTACTCGGTTTAAATGCCTTTATAATCCCATTATTGAATTCATTTTGAACTTTTTTGACATTTTTTGATTAAACAGATTGTAATTGATTGTTTGCCTCGTGAAGCGTGGAGCAAAATCCATCCATTGTTAAGAAAAGTTCATTTATAGTCACTCATGCCTAGAGAAGCCTTATTACTCGGTTTAAATGCCTTTCTAATCCCATTATTGAATTTATTTTGAATTGTTTTTACATTTTTTGATTAAAACATATTGTAATTGATTGTTTGCCTCGGGAAACGTGGAGCAAAAGCCATCCATTGTCAAGAAAAATTCATTTATAGTCACTCATGCCTAGAAAAGCCTTATTACTCGGTTTAAATGCCTTTACAATCCCATTATTGAATTTATTTTGAATTTTTTTTACATTTTTTGATTAAAACAGGTTGTAATAGATTATTTATCTCGGGAAACATGGAACGAAAGCCATCCATTGTCAAGAAAAGATCATTTATAGTCACTAATGCCTAGAAAAGCCTTATTACTCGGTTTAAATGCCCTTATAATCCCATTATTGAATTTATTTTGAATTATTTTTACATTTTTTGATTAAAACAGATTGTAATTGATTGTTTGCCTCGGGAAACGTGGAGCAAAAGCCATCCATTGTCAAGAAAAGTTCATTTATAGTCACTCATGCCTAGAAAAGCCTTATTACTCGATTTAAATGCCTTTATAATCCCATTATTGAATTTATTTTGAATTGTTTTTACATTTTTTGATTAAAACATATTGTAATTGATTGTTTGCCTCGGGAAACGTGGAGCAAAAGCCATCCATTGTCAAGAAAAGTTCATTTGTAGTCACTCATGCTTAGAGAAGCCTTATTACTCGGTTTAAATGCCTTTATAATCCCATTATTGAATTTATTTTGATTTTTTTTTACAGTTTTTCATTAAATCAGATTGTAATAGATTGTTTATCTCGGGAAACATGGAACGAAAGCCATCCATTGTCAAGAAAAGATCATTTATAGTCACTCATTCCTAGAAAAGCCTTATTACTCGATTTAAATGCCTTTATAATCCCATTATTGAATTTATTTTGAACTTTTTTGACATTTTTTGATTAAAACAGATTGTAATTGATTGTTTATCTCGGGAAACATGGAACGAAAGCCATCCATTGTCAAGAAAAGATCATTTATAGTCACTCATGCCTAGAAAAGCCTTATTACTCGGTTTAAATGCCTTTATAATCCCATTATTGAATTTATTTTGAATTGTTTTTACATTTTTTGATTAAAACAGATTGTAATTGATTGTTTGCCTTGGGAAACGTGGAGCAAAAGCCATCCATTGTCAAGAAAAGTTCATTTATAGTCACTCATGCCTAGAAAAGCCTTATTACTCGATTTAAATGCCTTTATAATCCCATTATTGAATTTATTTTGAATTGTTTTTACATTTTTTGATTAAAACAGATTGTAATTGATTGTTTGCCTTGGGAAACGTGGAGCAAAAGCCATCCATTGTCAAGAAAAGTTCATTTATAGTCACTCATGCCTAGAAAAGCCTTATTACTCGATTTAAATGCCTTTATAATCCCATTATTGAATTTATTTTGAATTGTTTTTACATTTTTTGATTAAAACATATTGTAATTGATTGTTTGCCTCGGCAAACGTGGAGCAAAAGCCATCCATTGTCAAGAAAAGATCATTTATAGTCACTCATGCCTAGAAAAGCCTTATTACTCGATTTAAATGCCTTTATAATCCCATTATTGAATTTATTTTGAATTGTTTTTACATTTTTTGATTAAAACATATTGTAATTGATTGTTTGCCTCGGGAAACGTGGAGCAAAAGCCATCCATTGTCAAGAAAAGTTCATTTATAGTCACTCATGCCTAGAAAAGCCTTATTACTCGGTTTAAATGCCCTTATAATCCCATTATTGAATTTATTTTGAATTGTTTTTACATTTTTTGATTAAAACAGATTGTAATTGATATTTTGCCTCGGGAAACGTGGAGCAAAAGCCATCCATTGTTAAGAAAAGTTCATTTATAGTCACTCATGCCTAGAAAAGCCTTATTACTCGATTTAAATGCATTTATCATCCCATTATTGAATTTATTTTGAATTGTTTTTACATTTTTTGATTAAAACATATTGTAATTGATTGTTTGCCTCGGGAAGCGTGGAGCAAAAGCCATCCATTGTCAAGAAAAGTTCATTTATAGTCACTCATGCCTAGAGAAGCCTTATTACTCGGTTTAAATGCCTTTATAATCCCATTATTGAATTTATTTTGATTTTTTTTACAGTTTTTGATTAAAACAGATTGTAATAGATTGTTTATCTCGGGAAACATGGAACGAAAGCCATCCATTGTCTAGAAAAGATCATTTATAGTCACTCATGCCTAGAAAAGCCTTATTACTCGGTTTAAATGCTTTTATAATCCCATTATTGAATTTATTTTGAATTTTTTTTACATTTTTTGATTAAAACAGATTGTAATAGATTGTTTATCTCGGGAAACATGAAACGAAAGCCATCCATTGTCAAGAAAACATCATTTATAGTCACTCATGCCTAGAAAAGCCTTATTACTCGGTTTAAATGCCTTTATAATCCCATTATTGAATTTATTTTGAATTATTTTTACATTTTTTTATTAAAACAGATTGTAATTGATTGTTTGCCTCGGGAAACGTGGAGCAAAAGCCATCCATTATCAAGAAAAGTTCATTTATAGTCACTCATGCCTAGAAAAGCCTTATTACTCGGTTTAAATGCCCTTATAATCCCATTATTGAATTTATTTTGAATTATTTTTACATTTTTTTATTAAAACAGATTGTAATTGATTGTTTGCCTCGGGAAACGTGGAGCAAAAGCCATCCATTGTCAAGAAAAGTTCATTTATAGTCACTCATGCCTAGAAAAGCCTTATTACTCGATTTAAATGCCTTTATAATCCCATTATTGAATTTATTTTGAATTGTTTTTACATTTTTTGATTAAAACATATTGTAATTGATTGTTTGCCTCGGGAAACGTGGAGCAAAAGCCATCCATTGTCAAGAAAAGTTCATTTATAGTCACTCATGCCTAGAGAAGCCTTATTACTCGGTTTAAATGCCTTTATAATCCCATTATTGAATTTATTTTGATTTTTTTTTACAGTTTTTCATTAAATCAGATTGTAATAGATTGTTTATCTCGGGAAACATGGAACGAAAGCCATCCATTGTCAAGAAAAGATCATTTATAGTCACTCATGCCTAGAAAAGCCTTATTACTCGATTTAAATGCCTTTATAATCCCATTATTGAATTTATTTTGAATTGTTTTTACCTTTTTTGATTAAAACATATTGTAATTGATTGTTTGCCTTGGGAAACGTGGAGCAAAAGCCAACCATTGTCAAGAAAAGTTCATTTATAGTCACTCATGCCTAGAAAAGCCATATTACTCGGTTTAAATGCCTCTATAATCCCATTCTTGAATTTATTTTGAAGTTTTTTTACATTTTTTGATTAAAACAGATTCTAATACATTGTTTATCTTGGGAAACATGGAACGAAAGCCATCCATTGTCAAGAAAACATCATTTATAGTCACTCATGCCTAGAAAAGCCTTATTACTCGGTTTAAATGCCTTTATAATCCCATTATTGAATTCATTTTGAACTTTTTTGACATTTTTTGATTAAACAGATTGTAATTGATTGTTTGCCTCGTGAAGCGTGGAGCAAAATCCATCCATTGTTAAGAAAAGTTCATTTATAGTCACTCATGCCTAGAGAAGCCTTATTACTCGGTTTAAATGCCTTTCTAATCCCATTATTGAATTTATTTTGAATTGTTTTTACATTTTTTGATTAAAACATATTGTAATTGATTGTTTGCCTCGGGAAACGTGGAGCAAAAGCCATCCATTGTCAAGAAAAATTCATTTATAGTCACTCATGCCTAGAAAAGCCTTATTACTCGGTTTAAATGCCTTTACAATCCCATTATTGAATTTATTTTGAATTTTTTTTACATTTTTTGATTAAAACAGGTTGTAATAGATTATTTATCTCGGGAAACATGGAACGAAAGCCATCCATTGTCAAGAAAAGATCATTTATAGTCACTAATGCCTAGAAAAGCCTTATTACTCGGTTTAAATGCCCTTATAATCCCATTATTGAATTTATTTTGAATTATTTTTACATTTTTTGATTAAAACAGATTGTAATTGATTGTTTGCCTCGGGAAACGTGGAGCAAAAGCCATCCATTGTCAAGAAAAGTTCATTTATAGTCACTCATGCCTAGAAAAGCCTTATTACTCGATTTAAATGCCTTTATAATCCCATTATTGAATTTATTTTGAATTGTTTTTACATTTTTTGATTAAAACATATTGTAATTGATTGTTTGCCTCGGGAAACGTGGAGCAAAAGCCATCCATTGTCAAGAAAAGTTCATTTGTAGTCACTCATGCTTAGAGAAGCCTTATTACTCGGTTTAAATGCCTTTATAATCCCATTATTGAATTTATTTTGATTTTTTTTTACAGTTTTTCATTAAATCAGATTGTAATAGATTGTTTATCTCAGGAAACATGGAACGAAAGCCATCCATTGTCAAGAAAAGATCATTTATAGTCACTCATGCCTAGAAAAGCCTTATTACTCGATTTAAATGCCTTTATAATCCCATTATTGAATTTATTTTGAACTTTTTTGACATTTTTTGATTAAAACAGATTGTAATTGATTGTTTATCTCGGGAAACATGGAACGAAAGCCATCCATTGTCAAGAAAAGATCATTTATAGTCACTCATGCCTAGAAAAGCCTTATTACTCGGTTTAAATGCCTTTATAATCCCATTATTGAATTTATTTTGAATTGTTTTTACATTTTTTTGATTAAAACAGATTGTAATTGATTGTTTGCCTTGGGAAACGTGGAGCAAAAGCCATCCATTGTCAAGAAAAGTTCATTTATAGTCACTCATGCCTAGAAAAGCCTTATTACTCGATTTAAATGCCTTTATAATCCCATTATTGAATTTATTTTGAATTGTTTTTACATTTTTTGATTAAAACAGATTGTAATTGATTGTTTGCCTTGGGAAACGTGGAGCAAAAGCCATCCATTGTCAAGAAAAGTTCATTTATAGTCACTCATGCCTAGAAAAGCCTTATTACTCGATTTAAATGCCTTTATAATCCCATTATTGAATTTATTTTGAATTGTTTTTACATTTTTTGATTAAAACATATTGTAATTGATTGTTTGCCTCGGCAAACGTGGAGCAAAAGCCATCCATTGTCAAGAAAAGATCATTTATAGTCACTCATGCCTAGAAAAGCCTTATTACTCGATTTAAATGCCTTTATAATCCCATTATTGAATTTATTTTGAATTGTTTTTACATTTTTTGATTAAAACATATTGTAATTGATTGTTTGCCTCGGGAAACGTGGAGCAAAAGCCATCCATTGTCAAGAAAAGTTCATTTATAGTCACTCATGCCTAGAAAAGCCTTATTACTCGGTTTAAATGCCCTTATAATCCCATTATTGAATTTATTTTGAATTGTTTTTACATTTTTTGATTAAAACAGATTGTAATTGATTGTTTGCCTCGGGAAACGTGGAGCAAAAGCCATCCATTGTCAAGAAAAGTTCATTTATAGTCACTCATGCCTAGAAAAGCCTTATTACTCGATTTAAATGCATTTATCATCCCATTATTGAATTTATTTTGAATTGTTTTTACATTTTTTGATTAAAACATATTGTAATTGATTGTTTGCCTCGGGAAGCGTGGAGCAAAAGCCATCCATTGTCAAGAAAAGTTCATTTATAGTCACTCATGCCTAGAGAAGCCTTATTACTCGGTTTAAATGCCTTTATAATCCCATTATTGAATTTATTTTGATTTTTTTTACAGTTTTTGATTAAAACAGATTGTAATAGATTGTTTATCTCGGGAAACATGGAACGAAAGCCATCCATTGTCTAGAAAAGATCATTTATAGTCACTCATGCCTAGAAAAGCCTTATTACTCGGTTTAAATGCTTTTATAATCCCATTATTGAATTTATTTTGAATTTTTTTTACATTTTTTGATTAAAACAGATTGTAATAGATTGTTTATCTCGGGAAACATGAAACGAAAGCCATCCATTGTCAAGAAAACATCATTTATAGTCACTCATGCCTAGAAAAGCCTTATTACTCGGTTTAAATGCCTTTATAATCCCATTATTGAATTTATTTTGAATTATTTTTACATTTTTTTATTAAAACAGATTGTAATTGATTGTTTGCCTCGGGAAACGTGGAGCAAAAGCCATCCATTATCAAGAAAAGTTCATTTATAGTCACTCATGCCTAGAAAAGCCTTATTACTCGGTTTAAATGCCCTTATAATCCCATTATTGAATTTATTTTGAATTATTTTTACATTTTTTTATTAAAACAGATTGTAATTGATTGTTTGCCTCGGGAAACGTGGAGCAAAAGCCATCCATTGTCAAGAAAAGTTCATTTATAGTCACTCATGCCTAGAAAAGCCTTATTACTCGATTTAAATGCCTTTATAATCCCATTATTGAATTTATTTTGAATTGTTTTTACATTTTTTGATTAAAACATATTGTAATTGATTGTTTGCCTCGGGAAACGTGGAGCAAAAGCCATCCATTGTCAAGAAAAGTTCATTTATAGTCACTCATGCCTAGAGAAGCCTTATTACTCGGTTTAAATGCCTTTATAATCCCATTATTGAATTTATTTTGATTTTTTTTTACAGTTTTTCATTAAATCAGATTGTAATAGATTGTTTATCTCGGGAAACATGGAACGAAAGCCATCCATTGTCAAGAAAAGATCATTTATAGTCACTCATGCCTAGAAAAGCCTTATTACTCGATTTAAATGCCTTTATAATCCCATTATTGAATTTATTTTGAATTGTTTTTACCTTTTTTGATTAAAACATATTGTAATTGATTGTTTGCCTTTGGAAACGTGGAGCAAAAGCCAACCATTGTCAAGAAAAGTTCATTTATAGTCACTCATGCCTAGAAAAGCCATATTACTCGGTTTAAATGCCTCTATAATCCCATTCTTGAATTTATTTTGAAGTTTTTTTACATTTTTTGATTAAAACAGATTCTAATACATTGTTTATCTTGGGAAACATGGAACGAAAGCCATCCATTGTCAAGAAAACATCATTTATAGTCACTCATGCCTAGAAAAGCCTTATTACTCGGTTTAAATGCCTTTATAATCCCATTATTGAATTCATTTTGAACTTTTTTGACATTTTTTGATTAAACAGATTGTAATTGATTGTTTGCCTCGTGAAGCGTGGAGCAAAATCCATCCATTGTTAAGAAAAGTTCATTTATAGTCACTCATGCCTAGAGAAGCCTTATTACTCAGTTTAAATGCCTTTCTAATCCCATTATTGAATTTATTTTGAATTGTTTTTACATTTTTTGATTAAAACATATTGTAATTGATTGTTTGCCTCGGGAAACGTGGAGCAAAAGCCATCCATTGTCAAGAAAAATTCATTTATAGTCACTCATGCCTAGAAAAGCCTTATTACTCGGTTTAAATGCCTTTACAATCCCATTATTGAATTTATTTTGAATTTTTTTTACATTTTTTGATTAAAACAGGTTGTAATAGATTGTTTGCCTCGGGAAACGTGGAGCAAAAGCCATCCATTATCAAGAAAAGTTCATTTATAGTCACTCATGCCTAGAAAAGCCTTATTACTCGGTTTAAATGCCCTTATAATCCCATTATTGAATTTATTTTGAATTATTTTTACATTTTTTGATTAAAACAGATTGTAATTGATTGTTTGCCTCGGGAAACGTGGAGCAAAAGCCATCCATTGTCAAGAAAAGTTCATTTATAGTCACTCATGCCTAGAAAAGCCTTATTACTCGATTTAAATGCCTTTATAATCCCATTATTGAATTTATTTTGAATTGTTTTTACATTTTTTGATTAAAACATATTGTAATTGATTGTTTGCCTCGGGAAACGTGGAGCAAAAGCCATCCATTGTCAAGAAAAGTTCATTTGTAGTCACTCATGCTTAGAGAAGCCTTATTACTCGGTTTAAATGCCTTTATAATCCCATTATTGAATTTATTTTGATTTTTTTTTACAGTTTTTCATTAAATCAGATTGTAATAGATTGTTTATCTCGGGAAACATGGAACGAAAGCCATCCATTGTCAAGAAAAGATCATTTATAGTCACTCATGCCTAGAAAAGCCTTATTACTCGATTTAAATGCCTTTATAATCCCATTATTGAATTTATTTTGAACTTTTTTGACATTTTTTGATTAAAACAGATTGTAATTGATTGTTTATCTCGGGAAACATGGAACGAAAGCCATCCATTGTCAAGAAAAGATCATTTATAGTCACTCATGCCTAGAAAAGCCTTATTACTCGGTTTAAATGCCTTTATAATCCCATTATTGAATTTATTTTGAATTGTTTTTACATTTTTTGATTAAAACAGATTGTAATTGATTGTTTGCCTTGGGAAACGTGGAGCAAAAGCCATCCATTGTCAAGAAAAGTTCATTTATAGTCACTCATGCCTAGAAAAGCCTTATTACTCGATTTAAATGCCTTTATAATCCCATTATTGAATTTATTTTGAATTGTTTTTACATTTTTTGATTAAAACAGATTGTAATTGATTGTTTGCCTTGGGAAACGTGGAGCAAAAGCCATCCATTGTCAAGAAAAGTTCATTTATAGTCACTCATGCCTAGAAAAGCCTTATTACTCGATTTAAATGCCTTTATAATCCCATTATTGAATTTATTTTGAATTGTTTTTACATTTTTTGATTAAAACATATTGTAATTGATTGTTTTCCTCGGCAAACGTGGAGCAAAAGCCATCCATTGTCAAGAAAAGATCATTTATAGTCACTCATGCCTAGAAAAGCCTTATTACTCGATTTAAATGCCTTTATAATCCCATTATTGAATTTATTTTGAATTGTTTTTACATTTTTTGATTAAAACATATTGTAATTGATTGTTTGCCTCGGGAAACGTGGAGCAAAAGCCATCCATTGTCAAGAAAAGTTCATTTATAGTCACTCATGCCTAGAAAAGCCTTATTACTCGGTTTAAATGCCCTTATAATCCCATTATTGAATTTATTTTGATTTTTTTTACAGTTTTTGATTAAAACAGATTGTAATAGATTGTTTATCTCGGGAAACATGGAACGAAAGCCATCCATTGTCTAGAAAAGATCATTTATAGTCACTCATGCCTAGAAAAGCCTTATTACTCGGTTTAAATGCCTTTATAATCCCATTATTGAATTTATTTTGAATTTTTTTTACATTTTTTGATTAAAACAGATTGTAATAGATTGTTTATCTCGGGAAACATGAAACGAAAGCCATCCATTGTTAAGAAAACATCATTTATAGTCACTCATGCCTAGAAAAGCCTTATTACTCGGTTTAAATGCCTTTATAATCCCATTATTGAATTTATTTTGAATTATTTTTACATTTTTTTATTAAAACAGATTGTAATTGATTGTTTGCCTCGGGAAACGTGGAGCAAAAGCCATCCATTATCAAGAAAAGTTCATTTATAGTCACTCATGCCTAGAAAAGCCTTATTACTCGGTTTAAATGCCCTTATAATCCCATTATTGAATTTATTTTGAATTATTTTTACATTTTTTTATTAAAACAGATTGTAATTGATTGTTTGCCTCGGGAAACGTGGAGCAAAAGCCATCCATTGTCAAGAAAAGTTCATTTATAGTCACTCATGCCTAGAAAAGCCTTATTACTCGATTTAAATGCCTTTATAATCCCATTATTGAATTTATTTTGAATTGTTTTTACATTTTTTGATTAAAACATATTGTAATTGATTGTTTGCCTCGGCAAACGTGGAGCAAAAGCCATCCATTGTCAAGAAAAGTTCATTTATAGTCACTCATGCTTAGAGAAGCCTTATTACTCGGTTTAAATGCCTTTATAATCCCATTATTGAATTTATTTTGATTTTTTTTTACAGTTTTTCATTAAATCAGATTGTAATAGATTGTTTATCTCGGGAAACATGGAACGAAAGCCATCCATTGTCAAGAAAAGATCATTTATAGTCACTCATGCTTAGAAAAGCCTTATTACTCGATTTAAATGCCTTTATAATCCCATTATTGAATTTATTTTGAACTTTTTTGACATTTTTTGATTAAAACAGATTGTAATTGATTGTTTATCTCGGGAAACATGGAACGAAAGCCATCCATTGTCAAGAAAAGATCATTTATAGTCACTCATGCCTAGAAAAGCCTTATTACTCGGTTTAAATGCCTTTATAATCCCATTATTGAATTTATTTTGAATTGTTTTTACATTTTTTGATTAAAACAGATTGTAATTGATTGTTTGCCTTGGGAAACGTGGAGCAAAAGCCATCCATTGTCAAGAAAAGTTCATTTATAGTCACTCATGCCTAGAAAAGCCTTATTACTCGATTTAAATGCCTTTATAATCCCATTATTGAATTTATTTTGAATTGTTTTTACATTTTTTGATTAAAACATATTGTAATTGATTGTTTGCCTCGGCAAACGTGGAGCAAAAGCCATCCATTGTCAAGAAAAGATCATTTATAGTCACTCATGCCTAGAAAAGCCTTATTACTCGGTTTAAATGCCTTTATAATCCCATTATTGAATTTATTTTGAATTGTTTTTACATTTTTTGATTAAAACATATTGTAATAGATTGTTTATCTTGGGAAACATGGAACGAAAGCCATCCATTGTCAAGAAAACATCATTTATAGTCACTCATGCCTAGAAAAGCCTTATTACTCGGTTTAAATGCCTTTATAATCCCATTATTGAATTTATTTTGAATTGTTTTTACATTTTTTGATTGAAACAGATTCTAATTGATTGTTTGCCTTGGGAAACGTGGAGCAAAAGCCATCCATTGTCAAGAAAAGTTCATTTATAGTCACTCATGTCTAGAAAAGCCTTATTACTCGATTTAAATGCCTTTATAATCCCATTATTGAATTTATTTTGAATTGTTTTTACATTTTTTGATTAAAACATATTGTAATTGATTGTTTGCCTTGGGAAACATGGAGCAAAAGCCATCCATTGTCAAGAAAAGGTCATTTATAGTGACTCATGCCTAGAGAAGCCTTATTACTCGGTTTAAATGCCTTTATAATCCCATTATTGAATTTATTTTGAATTTTTTTTACATTTTTTGATTAAAACAGGTTGTAATAGATTATTTATCTCGGGAAACATGGAACGAAAGCCATCCATTGTCAAGAAAAGATCATTTATAGTCACTAATGCCTAGAAAAGCCTTATTACTCGGTTTAAATGCCCTTATAATCCCATTATTGAATTTATTTTGAATTATTTTTACATTTTTTGATTAAAACAGATTGTAATTGATTGTTTGCCTCGGGAAACGTGGAGCAAAAGCCATCCATTGTCAAGAAAAGTTCATTTATAGTCACTCATGCCTAGAAAAGCCTTATTACTCGATTTAAATGCCTTTATAATCCCATTATTGAATTTATTTTGAATTGTTTTTACATTTTTTGATTAAAACATATTGTAATTGATTGTTTGCCTCGGGAAACGTGGAGCAAAAGCCATCCATTGTCAAGAAAAGTTCATTTATAGTCACTCATGCTTAGAGAAGCCTTATTACTCGGTTTAAATGCCTTTATAATCCCATTATTGAATTTATTTTGATTTTTTTTTACAGTTTTTCATTAAATCAGATTGTAATAGATTGTTTATCTCGGGAAACATGGAACGAAAGCCATCCATTGTCAAGAAAAGATCATTTATAGTCACTCATGCCTAGAAAAGCCTTATTACTCGATTTAAATGCCTTTATAATCCCATTATTGAATTTATTTTGAACTTTTTTGACATTTTTTGATTAAAACAGATTGTAATTGATTGTTTATCTCGGGAAACATGGAACGAAAGCCATCCATTGTCAAGAAAAGATCATTTATAGTCACTCATGCCTAGAAAAGCCTTATTACTCGGTTTAAATGCCTTTATAATCCCATTATTGAATTTATTTTGAATTGTTTTTACATTTTTTGATTAAAACAGATTGTAATTGATTGTTTGCCTTGGGAAACGTGGAGCAAAAGCCATCCATTGTCAAGAAAAGTTCATTTATAGTCACTCATGCCTAGAAAAGCCTTATTACTCGATTTAAATGCCTTTATAATCCCATTATTGAATTTATTTTGAATTGTTTTTACATTTTTTGATTAAAACATATTGTAATTGATTGTTTGCCTCGGCAAACGTGGAGCAAAAGCCATCCATTGTCAAGAAAAGATCATTTATAGTCACTCATGCCTAGAAAAGCCTTATTACTCGGTTTAAATGCCTTTATAATCCCATTATTGAATTTATTTTGAATTTTTTTTACATTTTTTGATTAAAACAGATTGTAATAGATTGTTTATCTCGGGAAACATGGAACGAAAGCCATCCATTGTCAAGAAAAGTCCATTTATAGTCACTCATGCCTAGAAAAGCCTTATTACTCGGTTTAAATGCTTTTATAATCCATTATTGAATTTATTTTGAATTCTTTTTACATTTTTTGATTAAAACAGATTGTAATAGATTGTTTATCTCGGGAAACATGGAACGAAAGCCATCCATTGTCAAGAAAAGATCATTTATAGTCACTCATGCCTACAGAAGCCTTATTGCTCGGTTTAAATGCTTTTATCATCCCATTATTGAATTTCTTTTGAATTGTTTTTACATTTTTTGATTAAAACATATTGTAATTGATTGTTTGCCTCGGGAAGCGTGGAGCAAAAGCCATCCATTGTCAAGAAAAGTTCATTTATAGTCACTCATGCCTAGAGAAGCCTTATTACTCGGTTTAAATGCCTTTATAATCCCATTATTGAATTTATTTTGATTTTTTTTACTGTTTTTCATTAAATCAGATTGTAATAGATTGTTTATCTCGGGAAACATGGAACGAAAGCCATCCATTGTCTAGAAAAGATCATTTATAGTCACTCATGCCTAGAAAAGCCTTATTACTCGATTTAAATGCCTTTATCATCCCATTATTGAATTTATTTTGAATTGTTTTTACATTTTTTGATTAAAACATATTGTAATTGATTGTTTGCCTCGGGAAGCGTGGAGCAAAAGCCATCCATTGTCAAGAAAAGTTCATTTATAGTCACTCATGCCTAGAGAAGCCTTATTACTCGGTTTAAATGCCTTTATAATCCCATTATTGAATTTATTTTGATTTTTTTTTACAGTTTTTCATTAAATCAGATTGTAATAGATTGTTTATCTCGGGAAACATGGAACGAAAGCCATCCATTGTCAAGAAAAGATCATTTATAGTCACTCATGCCTAGAAAAGCCTTATTACTCGATTTAAATGCCTTTATAATCCCATTATTGAATTTATTTTGAATTATTTTTACATTTTTTTATTAAAACAGATTCTAATACATTGTTTATCTCGGGAAACATGGAACGAAAGCCATCCATTGTCAAGAAAACATCATTTATAGTCACTCATGCGTAGAAAAGCCTTATTACTCGGTTTAAATGCCTTTATAATCCCATTATTGAATTTATTTTGAACTTTTTTGACATTTTTTGATTAAACAGATTGTAATTGAATGTTTGCCTCGGGAAGCGTGGAGCAAAAGCCATCCATTGTCAAGAAAAGTTCATTTACAGTCACACATGCCTAGAGAAGCCTTATTACTCGGTTTAAATGCCTTTATAATCCCATTATTGAATTTATTTTGAATTGTTTTTACATTTTTTGATTAAAACATATTGTAATTGATTGTTTGCCTCGGCAAACGTGGAGCAAAAGCCATCCATTGTCAAGAAAAGATCATTTATAGTCACTCATGCCTAGAAAAGCCTTATTACTCGGTTTAAATGCCTTTATAATCCCATTATTGAATTTATTTTGAATTGTTTTTACATTTTTTGATTAAAACATATTGTAATAGATTGTTTATCTTGGGAAACATGGAACGAAAGCCATCCATTGTCAAGAAAACATCATTTATAGTCACTCATGCCTAGAAAAGCCTTATTACTCGGTTTAAATGCCTTTATAATCCCATTATTGAATTTATTTTGAATTGTTTTTACATTTTTTGATTAAAACATATTGTAATAGATTGTTTATCTTGGGAAACATGGAACGAAAGCCATCCATTGTCAAGAAAAGATCATTTATAGTCACTCATGCCTAGAAAAGCCTTATTACTCGATTTAAATGCCCTTATAATCCCATTATTGAATTTATTTTGAATTGTTTTTACATTTTTTGATTAAAACATATTGTAATAGATTGTTTATCTTGGGAAACATGGAACGAAAGCCATCCATTGTCAAGAAAACATCATTTATAGTCACTCATGCCTAGAAAAGCCTTATTACTCGGTTTAAATGCCTTTATAATCCCATTATTGAATTTATTTTGAATTGTTTTTACATTTTTTGATTGAAACAGATTCTAATTGATTGTTTGCCTTGGGAAACGTGGAGCAAAAGCCATCCATTGTCAAGAAAAGTTCATTTATAGTCACTCATGTCTAGAAAAGCCTTATTACTCGATTTAAATGCCTTTATAATCCCATTATTGAATTTATTTTGAATTGTTTTTACATTTTTTGATTAAAACATATTGTAATTGATTGTTTGCCTTGGGAAACATGGAGCAAAAGCCATCCATTGTCAAGAAAAGGTCATTTATAGTGACTCATGCCTAGAGAAGCCTTATTACTCGGTTTAAATGCCTTTATAATCCCATTATTGAATTTATTTTGAATTTTTTTTACATTTTTTGATTAAAACAGGTTGTAATAGATTATTTATCTCGGGAAACATGGAACGAAAGCCATCCATTGTCAAGAAAAGATCATTTATAGTCACTAATGCCTAGAAAAGCCTTATTACTCGGTTTAAATGCCCTTATAATCCCATTATTGAATTTATTTTGAATTATTTTTACATTTTTTGATTAAAACAGATTGTAATTGATTGTTTGCCTCGGGAAACGTGGAGCAAAAGCCATCCATTGTCAAGAAAAGTTCATTTATAGTCACTCATGCCTAGAAAAGCCTTATTACTCGATTTAAATGCCTTTATAATCCCATTATTGAATTTATTTTGAATTGTTTTTACATTTTTTGATTAAAACATATTGTAATTGATTGTTTGCCTCGGGAAACGTGGAGCAAAAGCCATCCATTGTCAAGAAAAGTTCATTTATAGTCACTCATGCTTAGAGAAGCCTTATTACTCGGTTTAAATGCCTTTATAATCCCATTATTGAATTTATTTTGATTTTTTTTTACAGTTTTTCATTAAATCAGATTGTAATAGATTGTTTATCTCGGGAAACATGGAACGAAAGCCATCCATTGTCAAGAAAAGATCATTTATAGTCACTCATGCCTAGAAAAGCCTTATTACTCGATTTAAATGCCTTTATAATCCCATTATTGAATTTATTTTGAACTTTTTTGACATTTTTTGATTAAAACAGATTGTAATTGATTGTTTATCTCGGGAAACATGGAACGAAAGCCATCCATTGTCAAGAAAAGATCATTTATAGTCACTCATGCCTAGAAAAGCCTTATTACTCGGTTTAAATGCCTTTATAATCCCATTATTGAATTTATTTTGAATTGTTTTTACATTTTTTGATTAAAACAGATTGTAATTGATTGTTTGCCTTGGGAAACGTGGAGCAAAAGCCATCCATTGTCAAGAAAAGTTCATTTATAGTCACTCATGCCTAGAAAAGCCTTATTACTCGATTTAAATGCCTTTATAATCCCATTATTGAATTTATTTTGAATTGTTTTTACATTTTTTGATTAAAACATATTGTAATTGATTGTTTGCCTCGGCAAACGTGGAGCAAAAGCCATCCATTGTCAAGAAAAGATCATTTATAGTCACTCATGCCTAGAAAAGCCTTATTACTCGGTTTAAATGCCTTTATAATCCCATTATTGAATTTATTTTGAATTTTTTTTACATTTTTTGATTAAAACAGATTGTAATAGATTGTTTATCTCGGGAAACATGGAACGAAAGCCATCCATTGTCAAGAAAAGTCCATTTATAGTCACTCATGCCTAGAAAAGCCTTATTACTCGGTTTAAATGCTTTTATAATCCATTATTGAATTTATTTTGAATTGTTTTTACATTTTTTGATTAAAACAGATTGTAATAGATTGTTTATCTCGGGAAACATGGAACGAAAGCCATCCATTGTCAAGAAAAGATCATTTATAGTCACTCATGCCTACGGAAGCCTTATTGCTCGGTTTAAATGCTTTTATCATCCCATTATTGAATTTCTTTTGAATTGTTTTTACATTTTTTGATTAAAACATATTGTAATTGATTGTTTGCCTCGGGAAGCGTGGAGCAAAAGCCATCCATTGTCAAGAAAAGTTCATTTATAGTCACTCATGCCTAGAGAAGCCTTATTACTCGGTTTAAATGCCTTTATAATCCCATTATTGAATTTATTTTGATTTTTTTTTACTGTTTTTCATTAAATCAGATTGTAATAGATTGTTTATCTCGGGAAACATGGAACGAAAGCCATCCATTGTCTAGAAAAGATCATTTATAGTCACTCATGCCTAGAAAAGCCTTATTACTCGATTTAAATGCCTTTATCATCCCATTATTGAATTTATTTTGAATTGTTTTTACATTTTTTGATTAAAACATATTGTAATTGATTGTTTGCCTCGGGAAGCGTGGAGCAAAAGCCATCCATTGTCAAGAAAAGTTCATTTATAGTCACTCATGCCTAGAGAAGCCTTATTACTCGGTTTAAATGCCTTTATAATCCCATTATTGAATTTATTTTGATTTTTTTTTACAGTTTTTCATTAAATCAGATTGTAATAGATTGTTTATCTCGGGAAACATGGAACGAAAGCCATCCATTGTCAAGAAAAGATCATTTATAGTCACTCATGCCTAGAAAAGCCTTATTACTCGATTTAAATGCCTTTATAATCCCATTATTGAATTTATTTTGAATTATTTTTACATTTTTTTATTAAAACAGATTCTAATACATTGTTTATCTCGGGAAACATGGAACGAAAGCCATCCATTGTCAAGAAAACATCATTTATAGTCACTCATGCGTAGAAAAGCCTTATTACTCGGTTTAAATGCCTTTATAATCCCATTATTGAATTTATTTTGAACTTTTTTGACATTTTTTGATTAAACAGATTGTAATTGAATGTTTGCCTCGGGAAGCGTGGAGCAAAAGCCATCCATTGTCAAGAAAAGTTCATTTACAGTCACACATGCCTAGAGAAGCCTTATTACTCGGTTTAAATGCCTTTATAATCCCATTATTGAATTTATTTTGAATTGTTTTTACATTTTTTGATTAAAACATATTGTAATTGATTGTTTGCCTCGGCAAACGTGGAGCAAAAGCCATCCATTGTCAAGAAAAGATCATTTATAGTCACTCATGCCTAGAAAAGCCTTATTACTCGGTTTAAATGCCTTTATAATCCCATTATTGAATTTATTTTGAATTGTTTTTACATTTTTTGATTAAAACATATTGTAATAGATTGTTTATCTTGGGAAACATGGAACGAAAGCCATCCATTGTCAAGAAAACATCATTTATAGTCACTCATGCCTAGAAAAGCCTTATTACTCGGTTTAAATGCCTTTATAATCCCATTATTGAATTTATTTTGAATTGTTTTTACATTTTTTGATTAAAACATATTGTAATAGATTGTTTATCTTGGGAAACATGGAACGAAAGCCATCCATTGTCAAGAAAAGATCATTTATAGTCACTCATGCCTAGAAAAGCCTTATTACTCGATTTAAATGCCCTTATAATCCCATTATTGAATTTATTTTGAATTGTTTTTACATTTTTTGATTAAAACATATTGTAATAGATTGTTTATCTTGGGAAACATGGAACGAAAGCCATCCATTGTCAAGAAAACATCATTTATAGTCACTCATGCCTAGAAAAGCCTTATTACTCGGTTTAAATGCCTTTATAATCCCATTATTGAATTTATTTTGAATTGTTTTTACATTTTTTGATTGAAACAGATTCTAATTGATTGTTTGCCTTGGGAAACGTGGAGCAAAAGCCATCCATTGTCAAGAAAAGTTCATTTATAGTCACTCATGTCTAGAAAAGCCTTATTACTCGATTTAAATGCCTTTATAATCCCATTATTGAATTTATTTTGAATTGTTTTTACATTTTTTGATTAAAACATATTGTAATTGATTGTTTGCCTTGGGAAACATGGAGCAAAAGCCATCCATTGTCAAGAAAAGGTCATTTATAGTGACTCATGCCTAGAGAAGCCTTATTACTCGGTTTAAATGCCTTTATAATCCCATTATTGAATTTATTTTGAATTTTTTTTACATTTTTTGATTAAAACAGGTTGTAATAGATTATTTATCTCGGGAAACATGGAACGAAAGCCATCCATTGTCAAGAAAAGATCATTTATAGTCACTAATGCCTAGAAAAGCCTTATTAGTCGGTTTAAATGCCCTTATAATCCCATTATTGAATTTATTTTGAATTATTTTTACATTTTTTGATTAAAACAGATTGTAATTGATTGTTTGCCTCGGGAAACGTGGAGCAAAAGCCATCCATTGTCAAGAAAAGTTCATTTATAGTCACTCATGCCTAGAAAAGCCTTATTACTCGATTTAAATGCCTTTATAATCCCATTATTGAATTTATTTTGAATTGTTTTTACATTTTTTGATTAAAACATATTGTAATTGATTGTTTGCCTCGGGAAACGTGGAGCAAAAGCCATCCATTGTCAAGAAAAGTTCATTTATAGTCACTCATGCTTAGAGAAGCCTTATTACTCGGTTTAAATGCCTTTATAATCCCATTATTGAATTTATTTTGATTTTTTTTTACAGTTTTTCATTAAATCAGATTGTAATAGATTGTTTATCTCGGGAAACATGGAACGAAAGCCATCCATTGTCAAGAAAAGATCATTTATAGTCACTCATGCCTAGAAAAGCCTTATTACTCGATTTAAATGCCTTTATAATCCCATTATTGAATTTATTTTGAACTTTTTTGACATTTTTTGATTAAAACAGATTGTAATTGATTGTTTATCTCGGGAAACATGGAACGAAAGCCATCCATTGTCAAGAAAAGATCATTTATAGTCACTCATGCCTAGAAAAGCCTTATTACTCGGTTTAAATGCCTTTATAATCCCATTATTGAATTTATTTTGAATTGTTTTTACATTTTTTGATTAAAACAGATTGTAATTGATTGTTTGCCTTGGGAAACGTGGAGCAAAAGCCATCCATTGTCAAGAAAAGTTCATTTATAGTCACTCATGCCTAGAAAAGCCTTATTACTCGATTTAAATGCCTTTATAATCCCATTATTGAATTTATTTTGAATTGTTTTTACATTTTTTGATTAAAACATATTGTAATTGATTGTTTGCCTCGGCAAACGTGGAGCAAAAGCCATCCATTGTCAAGAAAAGATCATTTATAGTCACTCATGCCTAGAAAAGCCTTATTACTCGGTTTAAATGCCTTTATAATCCCATTATTGAATTTATTTTGAATTTTTTTTACATTTTTTGATTAAAACAGATTGTAATAGATTGTTTATCTCGGGAAACATGGAACGAAAGCCATCCATTGTCAAGAAAAGTCCATTTATAGTCACTCATGCCTAGAAAAGCCTTATTACTCGGTTTAAATGCTTTTATAATCCATTATTGAATTTATTTTGAATTGTTTTTACATTTTTTGATTAAAACAGATTGTAATAGATTGTTTATCTCGGGAAACATGGAACGAAAGCCATCCATTGTCAAGAAAAGATCATTTATAGTCACTCATGCCTACAGAAGCCTTATTGCTCGGTTTAAATGCTTTTATCATCCCATTATTGAATTTCTTTTGAATTGTTTTTACATTTTTTGATTAAAACATATTGTAATTGATTGTTTGCCTCGGGAAGCGTGGAGCAAAAGCCATCCATTGTCAAGAAAAGTTCATTTATAGTCACTCATGCCTAGAGAAGCCTTATTACTCGGTTTAAATGCCTTTATAATCCCATTATTGAATTTATTTTGATTTTTTTTTACTGTTTTTCATTAAATCAGATTGTAATAGATTGTTTATCTCGGGAAACATGGAACGAAAGCCATCCATTGTCTAGAAAAGATCATTTATAGTCACTCATGCCTAGAAAAGCCTTATTACTCGATTTAAATGCCTTTATCATCCCATTATTGAATTTATTTTGAATTGTTTTTACATTTTTTGATTAAAACATATTGTAATTGATTGTTTGCCTCGGGAAGCGTGGAGCAAAAGCCATCCATTGTCAAGAAAAGTTCATTTATAGTCACTCATGCCTAGAGAAGCCTTATTACTCGGTTTAAATGCCTTTATAATCCCATTATTGAATTTATTTTGATTTTTTTTTACAGTTTTTCATTAAATCAGATTGTAATAGATTGTTTATCTCGGGAAACATGGAACGAAAGCCATCCATTGTCAAGAAAAGATCATTTATAGTCACTCATGCCTAGAAAAGCCTTATTACTCGATTTAAATGCCTTTATAATCCCATTATTGAATTTATTTTGAATTATTTTTACATTTTTTTATTAAAACAGATTCTAATACATTGTTTATCTCGGGAAACATGGAACGAAAGCCATCCATTGTCAAGAAAACATCATTTATAGTCACTCATGCGTAGAAAAGCCTTATTACTCGGTTTAAATGCCTTTATAATCCCATTATTGAATTTATTTTGAACTTTTTTGACATTTTTTGATTAAACAGATTGTAATTGAATGTTTGCCTCGGGAAGCGTGGAGCAAAAGCCATCCATTGTCAAGAAAAGTTCATTTACAGTCACACATGCCTAGAGAAGCCTTATTACTCGGTTTAAATGCCTTTATAATCCCATTATTGAATTTATTTTGATTTTTTTTATAGTTTTTCATTAAATCAGATTGTAATAGATTGTTTATCTCGAGAAACATGGAACGAAAGCCATCCATTGTCAAGAAAAGATCATTTATAGTCACTCATGCCTAGAAAAGCCTTATTACTCGATTTAAATGCCCTTATAATCCCATTATCGAATTTATTTTGAATTATTTTTACATTTTTTTATTAAAACAGATTCTAATACATTGTTTATCTCGGGAAACATGGAACGAAAGCCATCCATTGTCAAGAAAACATCATTTATAGTCACTCATGCCTAGAAAAGCCTTATTACTTGGTTTAAATGCCTTTATAATCCCATTATTGAATTTATTTTGAACTTTTTTGACATTTTTTGATTAAAACAGATTGTAATTGATTGTTTGCCTCGGGAAACATAGAGCGAAAGCCATCCATTGTCAAGAAAAGTTCATTTATAGTCACTCATGCCTAGAAAAGCCTTATAACTCGGTTTAAATACCCTTATAATCCCATTATCGAATTTATTTTGAATTGTTTTTACATTTTTTGATTAAAACAGATTGTAATTGATTGTTTGCCTCGGGAAACGTGGAGCAAAAGCCATCCATTGTTAAGAAAAGTTCATTTATAGTCACTCATGCCTAGAAAAGCCTTATTACTCGATTTAAATGCCTTTATAATCCCATTATTGAATTTATTTTGAATTGTTTTTACATTTTTTGATTAAAACATATTGTAATTGATTGTTTGCCTCGGGAAACGTGGAGCAAAAGCCATCCATTGTCAAGAAAAGTTCATTTATAGTCACTCATGCTTAGAGGAGCCTTATTACTCGGTTTAAATGCCTTTATAATCCCATTATTGAATTTATTTTGATTTTTTTTTACAGTTTTTCATTAAATCAGATTGTAATAGATTGTTTATCTCGGGAAACATGGAACGAAAGCCATCCATTGTCAAGAAAAGATCATTTATAGTCACTCATGCCTAGAAAAGCCTTATTACTCGATTTAAATGCCTTTATAATCCCATTATTGAATTTATTTTGAACTTTTTTGACATTTTTTGATTAAAACAGATTGTAATTGATTGTTTATCTCGGGAAACATGGAACGAAAGCCATCCATTGTCAAGAAAAGATCATTTATAGTCACTCATGCCTAGAAAAGCCTTATTACTCGGTTTAAATGCCTTTATAATCCCATTATTGAATTTATTTTGAATTGTTTTTACATTTTTTGATTAAAACAGATTGTAATTGATTGTTTGCCTTGGGAAACGTGGAGCAAAAGCCATCCATTGTCAAGAAAAGTTCATTTATAGTCACTCATGCCTAGAAAAGCCTTATTACTCGATTTAAATGCCTTTATAATCCCATTATTGAATTTATTTTGAATTGTTTTTACATTTTTTGATTAAAACATATTGTAATTGATTGTTTGCCTCGGCAAACGTGGAGCAAAAGCCATCCATTGTCAAGAAAAGATCATTTATAGTCACTCATGCCTAGAAAAGCCTTATTACTCGATTTAAATGCCTTTATAATCCCATTATTGAATTTATTTTGAATTGTTTTTACATTTTTTGATTAAAACATATTGTAATTGATTGTTTGCCTCGGGAAACATGGAGCAAAAGCCATCCATTGTCAAGAAAAGTTCATTTATAGTCACTCATGCCTAGAAAAGCCTTATTACTCGGTTTAAATGCCCTTATAATCCCATTATTGAATTTATTTTGAATTGTTTTTACATTTTTTGATTAAAACAGATTGTAATTGATTGTTTGCCTCGGGAAACGTGGAGCAAAAGCCATCCATTGTTAAGAAAAGTTCATTTATAGTCACTCATGCCTAGAAAAGCCTTATTACTCGATTTAAATGCATTTATCATCCCATTATTGAATTTATTTTGAATTGTTTTTACATTTTTTGATTAAAACATATTGTAATTGATTGTTTGCCTCGGGAAGCGTGGAGCAAAAGCCATCCATTGTCAAGAAAAGTTCATTTATAGTCACTCATGCCTAGAGAAGCCTTATTACTCGGTTTAAATGCCTTTATAATCCCATTATTGAATTTATTTTGATTTTTTTTACAGTTTTTGATTAAAACAGATTGTAATAGATTGTTTATCTCGGGAAACATGGAACGAAAGCCATCCATTGTCTAGAAAAGATCATTTATAGTCACTCATGCCTAGAAAAGCCTTATTACTCGGTTTAAATGCTTTTATAATCCATTATTGAATTTATTTTGAATTCTTTTTACATTTTTTGATTAAAACAGATTGTAATAGATTGTTTATCTCGGGAAACATGGAACGAAAGCCATCCATTGTCAAGAAAAGATCATTTATAGTCACTCATGCCTACAGAAGCCTTATTGCTCGGTTTAAATGCTTTTATCATCCCATTATTGAATTTCTTTTGAATTGTTTTTACATTTTTTGATTAAAACATATTGTAATTGATTGTTTGCCTCGGGAAGCGTGGAGCAAAAGCCATCCATTGTCAAGAAAAGTTCATTGATAGTCACTCATGCCTAGAGAAGCCTTATTACTCGGTTTAAATGCCTTTATAATCCCATTATTGAATTTATTTTGATTTTTTTTTACTGTTTTTCATTAAATCAGATTGTAATAGATTGTTTATCTCGGGAAACATGGAACGAAAGCCATCCATTGTCTAGAAAAGATCATTTATAGTCACTCATGCCTAGAAAAGCCTTATTACTCGATTTAAATGCCTTTATCATCCCATTATTGAATTTATTTTGAATTGTTTTTACATTTTTTGATTAAAACATATTGTAATTGATTGTTTGCCTCGGGAAGCGTGGAGCAAAAGCCATCCATTGTCAAGAAAAGTTCATTTATAGTCACTCATGCCTAGAGAAGCCTTATTACTCGGTTTAAATGCCTTTATAATCCCATTATTGAATTTATTTTGATTTTTTTTTACAGTTTTTCATTAAATCAGATTGTAATAGATTGTTTATCTCGGGAAACATGGAACGAAAGCCATCCATTGTCAAGAAAAGATCATTTATAGTCACTCATGCCTAGAAAAGCCTTATTACTCGATTTAAATGCCTTTATAATCCCATTATTGAATTTATTTTGAATTATTTTTACATTTTTTTATTAAAACAGATTCTAATACATTGTTTATCTCGGGAAACATGGAACGAAAGCCATCCATTGTCAAGAAAACATCATTTATAGTCACTCATGCGTAGAAAAGCCTTATTACTCGGTTTAAATGCCTTTATAATCCCATTATTGAATTTATTTTGAACTTTTTTGACATTTTTTGATTAAACAGATTGTAATTGAATGTTTGCCTCGGGAAGCGTGGAGCAAAAGCCATCCATTGTCAAGAAAAGTTCATTTACAGTCACACATGCCTAGAGAAGCCTTATTACTCGGTTTAAATGCCTTTATAATCCCATTATTGAATTTATTTTGATTTTTTTTATAGTTTTTCATTAAATCAGATTGTAATAGATTGTTTATCTCGAGAAACATGGAACGAAAGCCATCCATTGTCAAGAAAAGATCATTTATAGTCACTCATGCCTAGAAAAGCCTTATTACTCGATTTAAATGCCCTTATAATCCCATTATCGAATTTATTTTGAATTATTTTTACATTTTTTTATTAAAACAGATTCTAATACATTGTTTATCTCGGGAAACATGGAACGAAAGCCATCCATTGTCAAGAAAACATCATTTATAGTCACTCATGCCTAGAAAAGCCTTATTACTTGGTTTAAATGCCTTTATAATCCCATTATTGAATTTATTTTGAACTTTTTTGACATTTTTTGATTAAAACAGATTGTAATTGATTGTTTGCCTCGGGAAACATAGAGCGAAAGCCATCCATTGTCAAGAAAAGTTCATTTATAGTCACTCATGCCTAGAAAAGCCTTATAACTCGGTTTAAATACCCTTATAATCCCATTATCGAATTTATTTTGAATTGTTTTTACATTTTTTGATTAAAACAGATTGTAATTGATTGTTTGCCTCGGGAAACGTGGAGCAAAAGCCATCCATTGTTAAGAAAAGTTCATTTATAGTCACTCATGCCTAGAAAAGCCTTATTACTCGATTTAAATGCCTTTATAATCCCATTATTGAATTTATTTTGAATTGTTTTTACATTTTTTGATTAAAACATATTGTAATTGATTGTTTGCCTCGGGAAACGTGGAGCAAAAGCCATCCATTGTCAAGAAAAGTTCATTTATAGTCACTCATGCTTAGAGAAGCCTTATTACTCGGTTTAAATGCCTTTATAATCCCATTATTGAATTTATTTTGATTTTTTTTTACAGTTTTTCATTAAATCAGATTGTAATAGATTGTTTATCTCGGGAAACATGGAACGAAAGCCATCCATTGTCAAGAAAAGATCATTTATAGTCACTCATGCCTAGAAAAGCCTTATTACTCGATTTAAATGCCTTTATAATCCCATTATTGAATTTATTTTGAACTTTTTTGACATTTTTTGATTAAAACAGATTGTAATTGATTGTTTATCTCGGGAAACATGGAACGAAAGCCATCCATTGTCAAGAAAAGATCATTTATAGTCACTCATGCCTAGAAAAGCCTTATTACTCGGTTTAAATGCCTTTATAATCCCATTATTGAATTTATTTTGAATTGTTTTTACATTTTTTGATTAAAACAGATTGTAATTGATTGTTTGCCTTGGGAAACGTGGAGCAAAAGCCATCCATTGTCAAGAAAAGTTCATTTATAGTCACTCATGCCTAGAAAAGCCTTATTACTCGATTTAAATGCCTTTATAATCCCATTATTGAATTTATTTTGAATTGTTTTTACATTTTTTGATTAAAACATATTGTAATTGATTGTTTGCCTCGGCAAACGTGGAGCAAAAGCCATCCATTGTCAAGAAAAGATCATTTATAGTCACTCATGCCTAGAAAAGCCTTATTACTCGATTTAAATGCCTTTATAATCCCATTATTGAATTTATTTTGAATTGTTTTTACATTTTTTGATTAAAACATATTGTAATTGATTGTTTGCCTCGGGAAACATGGAGCAAAAGCCATCCATTGTCAAGAAAAGTTCATTTATAGTCACTCATGCCTAGAAAAGCCTTATTACTCGGTTTAAATGCCCTTATAATCCCATTATTGAATTTATTTTGAATTGTTTTTACATTTTTTGATTAAAACAGATTGTAATTGATTGTTTGCCTCGGGAAACGTGGAGCAAAAGCCATCCATTGTTAAGAAAAGTTCATTTATAGTCACTCATGCCTAGAAAAGCCTTATTACTCGATTTAAATGCATTTATCATCCCATTATTGAATTTATTTTGAATTGTTTTTACATTTTTTGATTAAAACATATTGTAATTGATTGTTTGCCTCGGGAAGCGTGGAGCAAAAGCCATCCATTGTCAAGAAAAGTTCATTTATAGTCACTCATGCCTAGAGAAGCCTTATTACTCGGTTTAAATGCCTTTATAATCCCATTATTGAATTTATTTTGATTTTTTTTACAGTTTTTGATTAAAACAGATTGTAATAGATTGTTTATCTCGGGAAACATGGAACGAAAGCCATCCATTGTCTAGAAAAGATCATTTATAGTCACTCATGCCTAGAAAAGCCTTATTACTCGGTTTAAATGCTTTTATAATCCCATTATTGAATTTATTTTGAATTTTTTTTACATTTTTTGATTAAAACAGATTGTAATAGATTGTTTATCTCGGGAAACATGAAACGAAAGCCATCCATTGTCAAGAAAACATCATTTATAGTCACTCATGCCTAGAAAAGCCTTATTACTCGGTTTAAATGCCTTTATAATCCCATTATTGAATTTATTTTGAATTATTTTTACATTTTTTTATTAAAACAGATTGTAATTGATTGTTTGCCTCGGGAAACGTGGAGCAAAAGCCATCCATTATCAAGAAAAGTTCATTTATAGTCACTCATGCCTAGAAAAGCCTTATTACTCGGTTTAAATGCCCTTATAATCCCATTATTGAATTTATTTTGAATTATTTTTACATTTTTTTATTAAAACAGATTGTAATTGATTGTTTGCCTCGGGAAACGTGGAGCAAAAGCCATCCATTGTCAAGAAAAGTTCATTTATAGTCACTCATGCCTAGAAAAGCCTTATTACTCGATTTAAATGCCTTTATAATCCCATTATTGAATTTATTTTGAATTGTTTTTACATTTTTTGATTAAAACATATTGTAATTGATTGTTTGCCTCGGGAAACGTGGAGCAAAAGCCATCCATTGTCAAGAAAAGTTCATTTATAGTCACTCATGCCTAGAGAAGCCTTATTACTCGGTTTAAATGCCTTTATAATCCCATTATTGAATTTATTTTGATTTTTTTTTACAGTTTTTCATTAAATCAGATTGTAATAGACTGTTTATCTCGGGAAACATGGAACGAAAGCCATCCATTGTCAAGAAAAGATCATTTATAGTCACTCATGCCTAGAAAAGCCTTATTACTCGATTTAAATGCCTTTATAATCCCATTATTGAATTTATTTTGAATTGTTTTTACCTTTTTTGATTAAAACATATTGTAATTGATTGTTTGCCTTGGGAAACGTGGAGCAAAAGCCAACCATTGTCAAGAAAAGTTCATTTATAGTCACTCATGCCTAGAAAAGCCATATTACTCGGTTTAAATGCCTCTATAATCCCATTCTTGAATTTATTTTGAAGTTTTTTTACATTTTTTGATTAAAACAGATTCTAATACATTGTTTATCTTGGGAAACATGGAACGAAAGCCATCCATTGTCAAGAAAACATCATTTATAGTCACTCATGCCTAGAAAAGCCTTATTACTCGGTTTAAATGCCTTTATAATCCCATTATTGAATTCATTTTGAACTTTTTTGACATTTTTTGATTAAACAGATTGTAATTGATTGTTTGCCTCGTGAAGCGTGGAGCAAAATCCATCCATTGTTAAGAAAAGTTCATTTATAGTCACTCATGCCTAGAGAAGCCTTATTACTCGGTTTAAATGCCTTTCTAATCCCATTATTGAATTTATTTTGAATTGTTTTTACATTTTTTGATTAAAACATATTGTAATTGATTGTTTGCCTCGGGAAACGTGGAGCAAAAGCCATCCATTGTCAAGAAAAGTTCATTTATAGTCACTCATGCCTAGAAAAGCCTTATTACTCGGTTTAAATGCCTTTACAATCCCATTATTGAATTTATTTTGAATTTTTTTTACATTTTTTGATTAAAACAGGTTGTAATAGATTATTTATCTCGGGAAACATGGAACGAAAGCCATCCATTGTCAAGAAAAGATCATTTATAGTCACTAATGCCTAGAAAAGCCTTATTACTCGGTTTAAATGCCCTTATAATCCCATTATTGAATTTATTTTGAATTATTTTTACATTTTTTGATTAAAACAGATTGTAATTGATTGTTTGCCTCGGGAAACGTGGAGCAAAAGCCATCCATTGTCAAGAAAAGTTCATTTATAGTCACTCATGCCTAGAAAAGCCTTATTACTCGATTTAAATGCCTTTATAATCCCATTATTGAATTTATTTTGAATTGTTTTTACATTTTTTGATTAAAACATATTGTAATTGATTGTTTGCCTCGGGAAACGTGGAGCAAAAGCCATCCATTGTCAAGAAAAGTTCATTTATAGTCACTCATGCTTAGAGAAGCCTTATTACTCGGTTTAAATGCCTTTATAATCCCATTATTGAATTTATTTTGATTTTTTTTTACAGTTTTTCATTAAATCAGATTGTAATAGATTGTTTATCTCGGGAAACATGGAACGAAAGCCATCCATTGTCAAGAAAAGATCATTTATAGTCACTCATGCTTAGAAAAGCCTTATTACTCGATTTAAATGCCTTTATAATCCCATTATTGAATTTATTTTGAACTTTTTTGACATTTTTTGATTAAAACAGATTGTAATTGATTGTTTATCTCGGGAAACATGGAACGAAAGCCATCCATTGTCTAGAAAAGATCATTTATAGTCACTCATGCCTAGAAAAGCCTTATTACTCGGTTTAAATGCCTTTATAATCCCATTATTGAATTTATTTTGAATTGTTTTTACATTTTTTGATTAAAACAGATTGTAATTGATTGTTTGCCTTGGGAAACGTGGAGCAAAAGCCATCCATTGTCAAGAAAAGTTCATTTATAGTCACTCATGCCTAGAAAAGCCTTATTACTCGATTTAAATGCCTTTATAATCCCATTATTGAATTTATTTTGAATTGTTTTTACATTTTTTGATTAAAACATATTGTAATTGATTGTTTGCCTCGGCAAACGTGGAGCAAAAGCCATCCATTGTCAAGAAAAGATCATTTATAGTCACTCATGCCTAGAAAAGCCTTATTACTCGGTTTAAATGCCTTTATAATCCCATTATTGAATTTATTTTGAATTGTTTTTACATTTTTTGATTAAAACATATTGTAATAGATTGTTTATCTTGGGAAACATGGAACGAAAGCCATCCATTGTCAAGAAAACATCATTTATAGTCACTCATGCCTAGAAAAGCCTTATTACTCGGTTTAAATGCCTTTATAATCCCATTATTGAATTTATTTTGAATTGTTTTTACATTTTTTGATTGAAACAGATTCTAATTGATTGTTTGCCTTGGGAAACGTGGAGCAAAAGCCATCCATTGTCAAGAAAAGTTCATTTATAGTCACTCATGTCTAGAAAAGCCTTATTACTCGATTTAAATGCCTTTATAATCCCATTATTGAATTTATTTTGAATTGTTTTTACATTTTTTGATTAAAACATATTGTAATTGATTGTTTGCCTTGGGAAACATGGAGCAAAAGCCATCCATTGTCAAGAAAAGGTCATTTATAGTGACTCATGCCTAGAGAAGCCTTATTACTCGGTTTAAATGCCTTTATAATCCCATTATTGAATTTATTTTGAATTTTTTTTACATTTTTTGATTAAAACAGGTTGTAATAGATTATTTATCTCGGGAAACATGGAACGAAAGCCATCCATTGTCAAGAAAAGATCATTTATAGTCACTAATGCCTAGAAAAGCCTTATTACTCGGTTTAAATGCCCTTATAATCCCATTATTGAATTTATTTTGAATTATTTTTACATTTTTTGATTAAAACAGATTGTAATTGATTGTTTGCCTCGGGAAACGTGGAGCAAAAGCCATCCATTGTCAAGAAAAGTTCATTTATAGTCACTCATGCCTAGAAAAGCCTTATTACTCGATTTAAATGCCTTTATAATCCCATTATTGAATTTATTTTGAATTGTTTTTACATTTTTTGATTAAAACATATTGTAATTGATTGTTTGCCTCGGGAAACGTGGAGCAAAAGCCATCCATTGTCAAGAAAAGTTCATTTATAGTCACTCATGCTTAGAGAAGCCTTATTACTCGGTTTAAATGCCTTTATAATCCCATTATTGAATTTATTTTGATTTTTTTTTACAGTTTTTCATTAAATCAGATTGTAATAGATTGTTTATCTCGGGAAACATGGAACGAAAGCCATCCATTGTCAAGAAAAGATCATTTATAGTCACTCATGCCTAGAAAAGCCTTATTACTCGATTTAAATGCCTTTATAATCCCATTATTGAATTTATTTTGAACTTTTTTGAGATTTTTTGATTAAAACAGATTGTAATTGATTGTTTATCTCGGGAAACATGGAACGAAAGCCATCCATTGTCAAGAAAAGATCATTTATAGTCACTCATGCCTAGAAAAGCCTTATTACTCGGTTTAAATGCCTTTATAATCCCATTATTGAATTTATTTTGAATTGTTTTTACATTTTTTGATTAAAACAGATTGTAATTGATTGTTTGCCTTGGGAAACGTGGAGCAAAAGCCATCCATTGTCAAGAAAAGTTCATTTATAGTCACTCATGCCTAGAAAAGCCTTATTACTCGATTTAAATGCCTTTATAATCCCATTATTGAATTTATTTTGAATTGTTTTTACATTTTTTGATTAAAACATATTGTAATTGATTGTTTGCCTCGGCAAACGTGGAGCAAAAGCCATCCATTGTCAAGAAAAGATCATTTATAGTCACTCATGCCTAGAAAAGCCTTATTACTCGGTTTAAATGCCTTTATAATCCCATTATTGAATTTATTTTGAATTTTTTTTACATTTTTTGATTAAAACAGATTGTAATAGATTGTTTATCTCGGGAAACATGGAACGAAAGCCATCCATTGTCAAGAAAAGTCCATTTATAGTCACTCATGCCTAGAAAAGCCTTATTACTCGGTTTAAATGCTTTTATAATCCATTATTGAATTTATTTTGAATTGTTTTTACATTTTTTGATTAAAACAGATTGTAATAGATTGTTTATCTCGGGAAACATGGAACGAAAGCCATCCATTGTCAAGAAAAGATCATTTATAGTCACTCATGCCTACAGAAGCCTTATTGCTCGGTTTAAATGCTTTTATCATCCCATTATTGAATTTCTTTTGAATTGTTTTTACATTTTTTGATTAAAACATATTGTAATTGATTGTTTGCCTCGGGAAGCGTGGAGCAAAAGCCATCCATTGTCAAGAAAAGTTCATTTATAGTCACTCATGCCTAGGGAAGCCTTATTACTCGGTTTAAATGCCTTTATAATCCCATTATTGAATTTATTTTGATTTTTTTTTACTGTTTTTCATTAAATCAGATTGTAATAGATTGTTTATCTCGGGAAACATGGAACGAAAGCCATCCATTGTCTAGAAAAGATCATTTATAGTCACTCATGCCTAGAAAAGCCTTATTACTCGATTTAAATGCCTTTATCATCCCATTATTGAATTTATTTTGAATTGTTTTTACATTTTTTGATTAAAACATATTGTAATTGATTGTTTGCCTCGGGAAGCGTGGAGCAAAAGCCATCCATTGTCAAGAAAAGTTCATTTATAGTCACTCATGCCTAGAGAAGCCTTATTACTCGGTTTAAATGCCTTTATAATCCCATTATTGAATTTATTTTGATTTTTTTTTACAGTTTTTCATTAAATCAGATTGTAATAGATTGTTTATCTCGGGAAACATGGAACGAAAGCCATCCATTGTCAAGAAAAGATCATTTATAGTCACTCATGCCTAGAAAAGCCTTATTACTCGATTTAAATGCCTTTATAATCCCATTATTGAATTTATTTTGAATTATTTTTACATTTTTTTATTAAAACAGATTCTAATACATTGTTTATCTCGGGAAACATGGAACGAAAGCCATCCATTGTCAAGAAAACATCATTTATAGTCACTCATGCGTAGAAAAGCCTTATTACTCGGTTTAAATGCCTTTATAATCCCATTATTGAATTTATTTTGAACTTTTTTGACATTTTTTGATTAAACAGATTGTAATTGAATGTTTGCCTCGGGAAGCGTGGAGCAAAAGCCATCCATTGTCAAGAAAAGTTCATTTACAGTCACTCATGCCTAGAGAAGCCTTATTACTCGGTTTAAATGCCTTTATAATCCCATTATTGAATTTATTTTGATTTTTTTTATAGTTTTTCATTAAATCAGATTGTAATAGATTGTTTATCTCGAGAAACATGGAACGAAAGCCATCCATTGTCAAGAAAAGATCATTTATAGTCACTCATGCCTAGAAAAGCCTTATTACTCGATTTAAATGCCCTTATAATCCCATTATCGAATTTATTTTGAATTATTTTTACATTTTTTTATTAAAACAGATTCTAATACATTGTTTATCTCGGGAAACATGGAACGAAAGCCATCCATTGTCAAGAAAACATCATTTATAGTCACTCATGCCTAGAAAAGCCTTATTACTCGGTTTAAATGCCTTTATAATCCCATTATTGAATTTATTTTGAACTTTTTTGACATTTTTTGATTAAAACAGATTGTAATTGATTGTTTGCCTCGGGAAACATAGAGCGAAAGCCATCCATTGTCAAGAAAAGTTCATTTATAGTCACTCATGCCTAGAAAAGCCTTATAACTCGGTTTAAATACCCTTATAATCCCATTATCGAATTTATTTTGAATTGTTTTTACATTTTTTGATTAAAACAGATTGTAATTGATTGTTTGCCTCGGGAAACGTGGAGCAAAAGCCATCCATTGTTAAGAAAAGTTCATTTATAGTCACTCATGCCTAGAAAAGCCTTATTACTCGATTTAAATGCCTTTATCATCCCATTATTGAATTTATTTTGAATTGTTTTTACATTTTTTGATTAAAACATATTGTAATTGATTGTTTGCCTCGGGAAGCGTGGAGCAAAACCCATCCATTGTCAAGAAAAGTTCATTTATAGTCACTCATGCCTAGAGAAGCCTTATTACTCGGTTTAAATGCCTTTATAATCCCATTATTGAATTTATTTTGATTTTTTTTACAGTTTTTGATTAAAACAGATTGTAATAGATTGTTTATCTCGGGAAACATGGAACGAAAGCCATCCATTGTCAAGAAAAGATCATTTATAGTCACTCATGCCTAGAAAAGCCTTATTACTCGGTTTAAATGCCTTTATAATCCCATTATTGAATTTATTTTGAATTTTTTTTACCTTTTTTGATTAAAACATATTGTAATTGATTGTTTGCCTCGGGAAACGTGGAGCAAAAGCCATCCATTGTCAAGAAAAGTTCATTTATAGTCACTCATGCCTAGAGAAGCCTTATTACTCGGTTTAAATGCCTTTATAATCCCATTATTGAATTTATTTTGATTTTTTTTTACAGTTTTTCATTAAATCAGATTGTAATAGATTGTTTATCTCGGGAAACATGGAACGAAAGCCATCCATTGTCAAGAAAAGATCATTTATAGTCACTCATGCCTAGAAAAGCCTTATTACTCGATTTAAATGCCTTTATAATCCCATTATTAAATTTATTTTGAATAATTTTTACATTTTTTTATTAAAACAGATTGTAATTGATTGTTTGCCTCGGGAAACGTGGAGCAAAAGCCATCCATTATCAAGAAAAGTTCATTTATAGTCACTCATGCCTAGAAAAGCCTTATTACTCGGTTTAAATGCCCTTATAATCCCATTATTGAACTTATTTTGAATTATTTTTATATTTTTTTATTAAAACAGATTGTAATTGATTGTTTGCCTCGGGAAACGTGGAGCAAAAGCCATCCATTGTCAAGAAAAGTTCATTTATAGTCACTCATGCCTAGAAAAGCCTTATTACTCGATTTAAATGCCTTTATAATCCCATTATTGAATTTATTTTGAATTGTTTTTACATTTTTTGATTAAAACATATTGTAATTGATTGTTTGCCTCGGGAAACGTGGAGCAAAAGCCATCCATTGTCAAGAAAAGTTCATTTATAGTCACTCATGCCTAGAGAAGCCTTATTACTCGGTTTAAATGCCTTTATAATCCCATTATTGAATTTATTTTGATTTTTTTTTACAGTTTTTCATTAAATCAGATTGTAATAGATTGTTTATCTCGGGAAACATGGAGCAAAAGCCATCCATTATCAAGAAAAGTTCATTTATAGTCACTCATGCCTAGAAAAGCCTTATTACTCGATTTAAATGCCCTTATAATCCCATTATCGAATTTATTTTGAATTATTTTTACATTTTTTTATTAAAACAGATTCTAATACATTGTTTATCTCGGGAAACATGGAACGAAAGCCATCCATTGTCAAGAAAAGATCATTTATAGTCACTCATGCCTAGAAAAGCCTTATTACTCGATTTAAATGCCTTTATAATCCCATTATTGAATTTATTTTGAATTGTTTTTACCTTTTTTGATTAAAACATATTGTAATTGATTGTTTGCCTCGGGAAACGTGGAGCAAAAGCCAACCATTGTCAAGAAAAGTTCATTTATAGTCACTCATGCCTAGAAAAGCCATATTACTCGGTTTAAATGCCTTTATAATCCCATTATTGAATTTATTTTGAAGTTTTTTTACATTTTTTGATTAAAACAGATTCTAATACATTGTTTATCTTGGGAAACATGGAACGAAAGCCATCCATTGTCAAGAAAACATCATTTATAGTCACTCATGCCTAGAAAAGCCTTATTACTCGGTTTAAATGCCTTTATAATCCCATTATTGAATTTATTTTGAACTTTTTTGACATTTTTTGATTAAACAGATTGTAATTGATTGTTTGCCTCGTGAAGCGTGGAGCAAAAGCCATCCATTGTCAAGAAAAGTTCATTTATAGTCACTCATGCCTAGAGAAGCCTTATTACTCGGTTTAAATGCCTTTATAATCCCATTATTGAATTTATTTTGAATTGTTTTTACATTTTTTGATTAAAACATATTGTAATTGATTGTTTGCCTCGGGAAACGTGGAGCAAAAGCCATCCATTGTCAAGAAAAGTTCATTTATAGTCACTCATGCCTAGATAAGCCTTATTACTCGATTTAAATGCCTTTATAATCCCATTATTGAATTTATTTTGAATTGTTTTTACATTTTTTGATTAAAACATATTGTAATTGATTGTTTGCCTCGGGAAACGTGGAGCAAAAGCCATCCATTGTCAAGAAAAGTTCATTTATAGTCACTCATGCCTAGAGAAGCCTTATTACTCGGTTTAAATGCCTTTATAATCCCATTATTGAATTTATTTTGAATTTTTTTTACATTTTTTGATTAAAACAGGTTGTAATAGATTATTTATCTCGGGAAACATGGAACGAAAGCCATCCATTGTCAAGAAAAGATCATTTATAGTCACTAATGCCTAGAAAAGCCTTATTACTCGGTTTAAATGCCCTTATAATCCCATTATTGAATTTATTTTGAATTATTTTTACATTTTTTGATTAAAACAGATTGTAATTGATTGTTTGCCTCGGGAAACGTGGAGCAAAAGCCATCCATTGTCAAGAAAAGTTCATTTATAGTCACTCATGCCTAGAAAAGCCTTATTACTCGATTTAAATGCCTTTATAATCCCATTATTGAATTTATTTTGAATTGTTTTTACATTTTTTGATTAAAACATATTGTAATTGATTGTTTGCCTCGGGAAACGTGGAGCAAAAGCCATCCATTGTCAAGAAAAGTTCATTTATAGTCACTCATGCTTAGAGAAGCCTTATTACTCGGTTTAAATGCCTTTATAATCCCATTATTGAATTTATTTTGATTTTTTTTTACAGTTTTTCATTAAATCAGATTGTAATAGATTGTTTATCTCGGGAAACATGGAACGAAAGCCATCCATTGTCAAGAAAAGATCATTTATAGTCACTCATGCCTAGAAAAGCCTTATTACTCGATTTAAATGCCTTTATAATCCCATTATTGAATTTATTTTGAACTTTTTTGACATTTTTTGATTAAAACAGATTGTAATTGATTGTTTATCTCGGGAAACATGGAACGAAAGCCATCCATTGTCAAGAAAAGATCATTTATAGTCACTCATGCCTAGAAAAGCCTTATTACTCGGTTTAAATGCCTTTATAATCCCATTATTGAATTTATTTTGAATTGTTTTTACATTTTTTGATTAAAACAGATTGTAATTGATTGTTTGCCTTGGGAAACGTGGAGCAAAAGCCATCCATTGTCAAGAAAAGTTCATTTATAGTCACTCATGCCTAGAAAAGCCTTATTACTCGATTTAAATGCCTTTATAATCCCATTATTGAATTTATTTTGAATTGTTTTTACATTTTTTGATTAAAACAGATTGTAATTGATTGTTTGCCTTGGGAAACATGGAGCAAAAGCCATCCATTGTCAAGAAAAGGTCATTTATAGTGACTCATGCCTAGAGAAGCCTTATTACTCGGTTTAAATGCCTTTATAATCCCATTATTGAATTTATTTTGAATTTTTTTTACATTTTTTGATTAAAACAGGTTGTAATAGATTATTTATCTCGGGAAACATGGAACGAAAGCCATCCATTGTCAAGAAAAGATCATTTATAGTCACTAATGCCTAGAAAAGCCTTATTACTCGGTTTAAATGCCCTTATAATCCCATTATTGAATTTATTTTGAATTATTTTTACATTTTTTGATTAAAACAGATTGTAATTGATTGTTTGCCTCGGGAAACGTGGAGCAAAAGCCATCCATTGTCAAGAAAAGTTCATTTATAGTCACTCATGCCTAGAAAAGCCTTATTACTCGATTTAAATGCCTTTATAATCCCATTATTGAATTTATTTTGAATTGTTTTTACATTTTTTGATTAAAACATATTGTAATTGATTGTTTGCCTCGGGAAACGTGGAGCAAAAGCCATCCATTGTCAAGAAAAGTTCATTTATAGTCACTCATGCCTAGAAAAGCCTTATTACTCGATTTAAATGCCTTTATAATCCCATTATTGAATTTATTTTGAATTGTTTTTACATTTTTTGATTAAAACATATTGTAATTGATTGTTTGCCTCGGCAAACGTGGAGCAAAAGCCATCCATTGTCAAGAAAAGATCATTTATAGTCACTCATGCCTAGAAAAGCCTTATTACTCGGTTTAAATGCCTTTATAATCCCATTATTGAATTTATTTTGAATTTTTTTTACATTTTTTGATTAAAACAGATTGTAATAGATTGTTTATCTCGGGAAACATGGAACGAAAGCCATCCATTGTCAAGAAAAGTCCATTTATAGTCACTCATGCCTAGAAAAGCCTTATTACTCGGTTTAAATGCTTTTATAATCCATTATTGAATTTATTTTGAATTCTTTTTACATTTTTTGATTAAAACAGATTGTAATAGATTGTTTATCTCGGGAAACATGGAACGAAAGCCATCCATTGTCAAGAAAAGATCATTTATAGTCACTCATGCCTACAGAAGCCTTATTGCTCGGTTTAAATGCTTTTATCATCCCATTATTGAATTTCTTTTGAATTGTTTTTACATTTTTTGATTAAAACATATTGTAATTGATTGTTTGCCTCGGGAAGCGTGGAGCAAAAGCCATCCATTGTCAAGAAAAGTTCATTTATAGTCACTCATGCCTAGAGAAGCCTTATTACTCGGTTTAAATGCCTTTATAATCCCATTATTGAATTTATTTTGATTTTTTTTTACAGTTTTTCATTAAATCAGATTGTAATAGATTGTTTATCTCGGTAAACATGGAACGAAAGCCATCCATTGTCAAGAAAAGATCATTTATAGTCACTCATGCCTAGAAAAGCCTTATTACTCGATTTAAATGCCCTTATAATCCCATTATTGAATTTATTTTGAATTATTTTTATATTTTTTTATTAAAACAGATTCTAATACATTGTTTATCTCGGGAAACATGGAACGAAAGCCATCCATTGTCAAGAAAACATCATTTATAGTCACTCATGCGTAGAAAAGCCTTATTACTCGGTTTAAATGCCTTTATAATCCCATTATTGAATTTATTTTGATTTTTTTTTTACTGTTTTTCATTAAATAGATTGTAATAGATTGTTTATCTCGGGAAACATGGAACGAAAGCCATCCATTGTCTAGAAAAGATCATTTATAGTCACTCATGCCTAGAAAAGCCTTATTACTCGATTTAAATGCCTTTATCATCCCATTATTGAATTTATTTTGAATTGTTTTTACATTTTTTGATTAAAACATATTGTAATTGATTGTTTGCCTCGGGAAGCGTGGAGCAAAAGCCATCCATTGTCAAGAAAAGTTTATTTATAGTCACTCATGCCTAGAGAAGCCTTATTACTCGGTTTAAATGCCTTTATAATCCCATTATTGAATTTATTTTGATTTTTTTTTACAGTTTTTCATTAAATCAGATTGTAATAGATTGTTTATCTCGGGAAACATGGAACGAAAGCCATCCATTGTCAAGAAAAGATCATTTATAGTCACTCATGCCTAGAAAAGCCTTATTACTCGATTTAAATGCCCTTATAATCCCATTATTGAATTTATTTTGAATTATTTTTACATTTTTTTATTAAAACAGATTCTAATACATTGTTTATCTCGGGAAACATGGAACGAAAGCCATCCATTGTCAAGAAAACATCATTTATAGTCACTCATGCGTAGAAAAGCCTTATTACTCGGTTTAAATGCCTTTATAATCCCATTATTGAATTTATTTTGAACTTTTTTGACATTTTTTGATTAAACAGATTGTAATTGAATGTTTGCCTCGGGAAGCGTGGAGCAAAAGCCATCCATTGTCAAGAAAAGTTCATTTACAGTCACTCATGCCTAGAGAAGCCTTATTACTCGGTTTAAATGCCTTTATAATCCCATTATTGAATTTATTTTGATTTTTTTTATAGTTTTTCATTAAATCAGATTGTAATAGATTGTTTATCTCGAGAAACATGGAACGAAAGCCATCCATTGTCAAGAAAAGATCATTTATAGTCACTCAAGCCTAGAAAAGCCTTATTACTCGATTTAAATGCCCTTATAATCCCATTATCGAATTTATTTTGAATTATTTTTACATTTTTTTATTAAAACAGATTCTAATACATTGTTTATCTCGGGAAACATGGAACGAAAGCCATCCATTGTCAAGAAAACATCATTTATAGTCACTCATGCCTAGAAAAGCCTTATTACTCGGTTTAAATGCCTTTATAATCCCATTATTGAATTTATTTTGAACTTTTTTGACATTTTTTGATTAAAACAGATTGTAATTGATTGTTTGCCTCGGGAAACATAGAGCGAAAGCCATCCATTGTCAAGAAAAGTTCATTTATAGTCACTCATGCCTAGAAAAGCCTTATAACTCGGTTTAAATACCCTTATAATCCCATTATCGAATTTATTTTGAATTGTTTTTACATTTTTTGATTAAAACAGATTGTAATTGATTGTTTGCCTCGGGAAACGTGGAGCAAAAGCCATCCATTGTTAAGAAAAGTTCATTTATAGTCACTCATGCCTAGAAAAGCCTTATTACTCGATTTAAATGCCTTTATCATCCCATTATTGAATTTATTTTGAATTGTTTTTACATTTTTTGATTAAAACATATTGTAATTGATTGTTTGCCTCGGGAAGCGTGGAGCAAAACCCATCCATTGTCAAGAAAAGTTCATTTATAGTCACTCATGCCTAGAGAAGCCTTATTACTCGGTTTAAATGCCTTTATAATCCCATTATTGAATTTATTTTGATTTTTTTTACAGTTTTTGATTAAAACAGATTGTAATAGATTGTTTATCTCGGGAAACATGGAACGAAAGCCATCCATTGTCAAGAAAATATCATTTATAGTCACTCATGCCTAGAAAAGCCTTATTACTCGGTTTAAATGCTTTTATAATCCCATTATTGAATTTATTTTGAATTTTTTTTACCTTTTTTGATTAAAACATATTGTAATTGATTGTTTGCCTCGGGAAACGTGGAGCAAAAGCCATCCATTGTCAAGAAAAGTTCATTTATAGTCACTCATGCCTAGAGAAGCCTTATTACTCGGTTTAAATGCCTTTATAATCCCATTATTGAATTTATTTTGATTTTTTTTTACAGTTTTTCATTAAATCAGATTGTAATAGATTGTTTATCTCGGGAAACATGGAACGAAAGCCATCCATTGTCAAGAAAAGATCATTTATAGTCACTCATGCCTAGAAAAGCCTTATTACTCGATTTAAATGCCTTTATAATCCCATTACTGAATTTATTTTGAATAATTTTTACATTTTTTTATTAAAACAGATTGTAATTGATTGTTTGCCTCGGGAAACGTGGAGCAAAAGCCATCCATTATCAAGAAAAGTTCATTTATAGTCACTCATGCCTAGAGAAGCCTTATTACTCGGTTTAAATGCCTTTATAATCCCATTATTGAATTTATTTTGAATTGTTTTTACATTTTTTGATTAAAACATATTGTAATTGATTGTTTGCCTCGGGAAACGTGGAGCAAAAGCCATCCATTGTCAAGAAAAGTTCATTTATAGTCACTCATGCCTAGATAAGCCTTATTACTCGATTTAAATGCCTTTATAATCCCATTATTGAATTTATTTTGAATTGTTTTTACATTTTTTGATTAAAACATATTGTAATTGATTGTTTGCCTCCGGAAACGTGGAGCAAAAGCCATCCATTGTCAAGAAAAGTTCATTTATAGTCACTCATGCCTAGAGAAGCCTTATTACTCGGTTTAAATGCCTTTATAATCCCATTATTGAATTTATTTTGAATTTTTTTTACATTTTTTGATTAAAACAGGTTGTAATAGATTATTTATCTCGGGAAACATGGAACGAAAGCCATCCATTGTCAAGAAAAGATCATTTATAGTCACTAATGCCTAGAAAAGCCTTATTACTCGGTTTAAATGCCCTTATAATCCCATTATTGAATTTATTTTGAATTATTTTTACATTTTTTGATTAAAACAGATTGTAATTGACTGTTTGCCTCGGGAAACGTGGAGCAAAAGCCATCCATTGTCAAGAAAAGTTCATTTATAGTCACTCATGCCTAGAAAAGCCTTATTACTCGATTTAAATGCCTTTATAATCCCATTATTGAATTTATTTTGAATTGTTTTTACATTTTTTGATTAAAACATATTGTAATTGATTGTTTGCCTCGGGAAACGTGGAGCAAAAGCCATCCATTGTCAAGAAAAGTTCATTTATAGTCACTCATGCTTAGAGAAGCCTTATTACTCGGTTTAAATGCCTTTATAATCCCATTATTGAATTTATTTTGATTTTTTTTTACAGTTTTTCATTAAATCAGATTGTAATAGATTGTTTATCTCGGGAAACATGGAACGAAAGCCATCCATTGTCAAGAAAAGATCATTTATAGTCACTCATGCCTAGAAAAGCCTTATTACTCGATTTAAATGCCTTTATAATCCCATTATTGAATTTATTTTGAACTTTTTTGACATTTTTTGATTAAAACAGATTGTAATTGATTGTTTATCTCGGGAAACATGGAACGAAAGCCATCCATTGTCAAGAAAAGATCATTTATAGTCACTCATGCCTAGAAAAGCCTTATTACTCGGTTTAAATGCCTTTATAATCCCATTATTGAATTTATTTTGAATTGTTTTTACATTTTTTGATTAAAACAGATTGTAATTGATTGTTTGCCTTGGGAAACGTGGAGCAAAAGCCATCCATTGTCAAGAAAAGTTCATTTATAGTCACTCATGCCTAGAAAAGCCTTATTACTCGATTTAAATGCCTTTATAATCCCATTATTGAATTTATTTTGAATTGTTTTTACATTTTTTGATTAAAACAGATTGTAATTGATTGTTTGCCTTGGGAAACATGGAGCAAAAGCCATCCATTGTCAAGAAAAGGTCATTTATAGTGACTCATGCCTAGAGAAGCCTTATTACTCGGTTTAAATGCCTTTATAATCCCATTATTGAATTTATTTTGAATTTTTTTTACATTTTTTGATTAAAACAGGTTGTAATAGATTATTTATCTCGGGAAACATGGAACGAAAGCCATCCATTGTCAAGAAAAGATCATTTATAGTCACTAATGCCTAGAAAAGCCTTATTACTCGGTTTAAATGCCCTTATAATCCCATTATTGAATTTATTTTGAATTATTTTTACATTTTTTGATTAAAACAGATTGTAATTGATTGTTTGCCTCGGGAAACGTGGAGCAAAAGCCATCCATTGTCAAGAAAAGTTCATTTATAGTCACTCATGCCTAGAAAAGCCTTATTACTCGATTTAAATGCCTTTATAATCCCATTATTGAATTTATTTTGAATTGTTTTTACATTTTTTGATTAAAACATATTGTAATTGATTGTTTGCCTCGGGAAACGTGGAGCAAAAGCCATCCATTGTCAAGAAAAGTTCATTTATAGTCACTCATGCCTAGAAAAGCCTTATTACTCGATTTAAATGCCTTTATAATCCCATTATTGAATTTATTTTGAATTGTTTTTACATTTTTTGATTAAAACATATTGTAATTGATTGTTTGCCTCGGCAAACGTGGAGCAAAAGCCATCCATTGTCAAGAAAAGATCATTTATAGTCACTCATGCCTAGAAAAGCCTTATTACTCGGTTTAAATGCCTTTATAATCCCATTATTGAATTTATTTTGAATTTTTTTTACATTTTTTGATTAAAACAGATTGTAATAGATTGTTTATCTCGGGAAACATGGAACGAAAGCCATCCATTGTCAAGAAAAGTCCATTTATAGTCACTCATGCCTAGAAAAGCCTTATTACTCGGTTTAAATGCTTTTATAATCCATTATTGAATTTATTTTGAATTCTTTTTACATTTTTTGATTAAAACAGATTGTAATAGATTGTTTATCTCGGGAAACATGGAACGAAAGCCATCCATTGTCAAGAAAAGATCATTTATAGTCACTCATGCCTACAGAAGCCTTATTGCTCGGTTTAAATGCTTTTATCATCCCATTATTGAATTTCTTTTGAATTGTTTTTACATTTTTTGATTAAAACATATTGTAATTGATTGTTTGCCTCGGGAAGCGTGGAGCAAAAGCCATCCATTGTCAAGAAAAGTTCATTTATAGTCACTCATGCCTAGAGAAGCCTTATTACTCGGTTTAAATGCCTTTATAATCCCATTATTGAATTTATTTTGATTTTTTTTTACAGTTTTTCATTAAATCAGATTGTAATAGATTGTTTATCTCGGTAAACATGGAACGAAAGCCATCCATTGTCAAGAAAAGATCATTTATAGTCACTCATGCCTAGAAAAGCCTTATTACTCGATTTAAATGCCCTTATAATCCCATTATTGAATTTATTTTGAATTATTTTTATATTTTTTTATTAAAACAGATTCTAATACATTGTTTATCTCGGGAAACATGGAACGAAAGCCATCCATTGTCAAGAAAACATCATTTATAGTCACTCATGCGTAGAAAAGCCTTATTACTCGGTTTAAATGCCTTTATAATCCCATTATTGAATTTATTTTGATTTTTTTTTTACTGTTTTTCATTAAATAGATTGTAATAGATTGTTTATCTCGGGAAACATGGAACGAAAGCCATCCATTGTCTAGAAAAGATCATTTATAGTCACTCATGCCTAGAAAAGCCTTATTACTCGATTTAAATGCCTTTATCATCCCATTATTGAATTTATTTTGAATTGTTTTTACATTTTTTGATTAAAACATATTGTAATTGATTGTTTGCCTCGGGAAGCGTGGAGCAAAAGCCATCCATTGTCAAGAAAAGTTCATTTATAGTCACTCATGCCTAGAGAAGCCTTATTACTCGGTTTAAATGCCTTTATAATCCCATTATTGAATTTATTTTGATTTTTTTTTACAGTTTTTCATTAAATCAGATTGTAATAGATTGTTTATCTCGGGAAACATGGAACGAAAGCCATCCATTGTCAAGAAAAGATCATTTATAGTCACTCATGCCTAGAAAAGCCTTATTACTCGATTTAAATGCCTTTATAATCCCATTATTGAATTTATTTTGAATAATTTTTACATTTTTTTATTAAAACAGATTGTAATTGATTGTTTGCCTCGGGAAACGTGGAGCAAAAGCCATCCATTATCAAGAAAAGTTCATTTATAGTCACTCATGCCTAGAAAAGCCTTATTACTCGGTTTAAATGCCCTTATAATCCCATTATTGAACTTATTTTGAATTATTTTTACATTTTTTTATTAAAACAGATTGTAATTGATTGTTTGCCTCGGGAAACGTGGAGCAAAAGCCATCCATTGTCAAGAAAAGTTCATTTATAGTCACTCATGCCTAGAAAAGCCTTATTACTCGATTTAAATGCCTTTATAATCCCATTATTGAATTTATTTTGAATTGTTTTTACATTTTTTGATTAAAACATATTGTAATTGATTGTTTGCCTCGGGAAACGTGGAGCAAAAGCCATCCATTGTCAAGAAAAGTTCATTTATAGTCACTCATGCCTAGAGAAGCCTTATTACTCGGTTTAAATGCCTTTATAATCCCATTATTGAATTTATTTTGATTTTTTTTTACAGTTTTTCATTAAATCAGATTGTAATAGATTGTTTATCTCGGGAAACATGGAGCAAAAGCCATCCATTATCAAGAAAAGTTCATTTATAGTCACTCATGCCTAGAAAAGCCTTATTACTCGATTTAAATGCCCTTATAATCCCATTATCGAATTTATTTTGAATTATTTTTACATTTTTTTATTAAAACAGATTCTAATACATTGTTTATCTCGGGAAACATGGAACGAAAGCCATCCATTGTCAAGAAAAGATCATTTATAGTCACTCATGCCTAGAAAAGCCTTATTACTCGATTTAAATGCCTTTATAATCCCATTATTGAATTTATTTTGAATTGTTTTTACCTTTTTTGATTAAAACATATTGTAATTGATTGTTTGCCTCGGGAAACGTGGAGCAAAAGCCAACCATTGTCAAGAAAAGTTCATTTATAGTCACTCATGCCTAGAAAAGCCATATTACTCGGTTTAAATGCCTTTATAATCCCATTATTGAATTTATTTTGAAGTTTTTTTACATTTTTTGATTAAAACAGATTCTAATACATTGTTTATCTTGGGAAACATGGAACGAAAGCCATCCATTGTCAAGAAAACATCATTTATAGTCACTCATGCCTAGAAAAGCCTTATTACTCGGTTTAAATGCCTTTATAATCCCATTATTGAATTTATTTTGAACTTTTTTGACATTTTTTGATTAAACAGATTGTAATTGATTGTTTGCCTCGTGAAGCGTGGAGCAAAAGCCATCCATTGTCAAGAAAAGTTCATTTATAGTCACTCATGCCTAGAGAAGCCTTATTACTCGGTTTAAATGCCTTTATAATCCCATTATTGAATTTATTTTGAATTGTTTTTACATTTTTTGATTAAAACATATTGTAATTGATTGTTTGCCTCGGGAAACGTGGAGCAAAAGCCATCCATTGTCAAGAAAAGTTCATTTATAGTCACTCATGCCTAGATAAGCCTTATTACTCGATTTAAATGCCTTTATAATCCCATTATTGAATTTATTTTGAATTGTTTTTACATTTTTTGATTAAAACATATTGTAATTGATTGTTTGCCTCGGGAAACGTGGAGCAAAAGCCATCCATTGTCAAGAAAAGTTCATTTATAGTCACTCATGCCTAGAGAAGCCTTATTACTCGGTTTAAATGCCTTTATAATCCCATTATTGAATTTATTTTGAATTTTTTTTACATTTTTTGATTAAAACAGGTTGTAATAGATTATTTATCTCGGGAAACATGGAACGAAAGCCATCCATTGTCAAGAAAAGATCATTTATAGTCACTAATGCCTAGAAAAGCCTTATTACTCGGTTTAAATGCCCTTATAATCCCATTATTGAATTTATTTTGAATTATTTTTACATTTTTTGATTAAAACAGATTGTAATTGATTGTTTGCCTCGGGAAACGTGGAGCAAAAGCCATCCATTGTCAAGAAAAGTTCATTTATAGTCACTCATGCCTAGAAAAGCCTTATTACTCGATTTAAATGCCTTTATAATCCCATTATTGAATTTATTTTGAATTGTTTTTACATTTTTTGATTAAAACATATTGTAATTGATTGTTTGCCTCGGGAAACGTGGAGCAAAAGCCATCCATTGTCAAGAAAAGTTCATTTATAGTCACTCATGCTTAGAGAAGCCTTATTACTCGGTTTAAATGCCTTTATAATGCCATTATTGAATTTATTTTGATTTTTTTTTACAGTTTTTCATTAAATCAGATTGTAATAGATTGTTTATCTCGGGAAACATGGAACGAAAGCCATCCATTGTCAAGAAAAGATCATTTATAGTCACTCATGCCTAGAAAAGCCTTATTACTCGATTTAAATGCCTTTATAATCCCATTATTGAATTTATTTTGAATTTTTTTTACATTTTTTGATTAAAACATATTGTAATTGATTGTTTGCCTCGGCAAACGTGGAGCAAAAGCCATCCATTGTCAAGAAAAGATCATTTATAGTCACTCATGCCTAGAAAAGCCTTATTACTCGGTTTAAATGCCTTTATAATCCCATTATTGAATTTATTTTGAATTTTTTTTACATTTTTTGATTAAAACAGATTGTAATAGATTGTTTATCTCGGGAAACATGGAACGAAAGCCATCCATTGTCAAGAAAAGTCCATTTATAGTCACTCATGCCTAGAAAAGCCTTATTACTCGGTTTAAATGCTTTTATAATCCATTATTGAATTTATTTTGAATTCTTTTTACATTTTTTTATTAAAACAGATTGTAATAGATTGTTTATCTCGGGAAACATGGAACGAAAGCCATCCATTGTCAAGAAAAGATCATTTATAGTCACTCATGCCTACAGAAGCCTTATTGCTCGGTTTAAATGCTTTTATCATCCCATTATTGAATTTCTTTTGAATTGTTTTTACATTTTTTGATTAAAACATATTGTAATTGATTGTTTGCCTCGGGAAGCGTGGAGCAAAAGCCATCCATTGTCAAGAAAAGTTCATTTATAGTCACTCATGCCTAGAGAAGCCTTATTACTCGGTTTAAATGCCTTTATAATCCCATTATTGAATTTATTTTGATTTTTTTTTACTGTTTTTCATTAAATAGATTGTAATAGATTGTTTATCTCGGGAAACATGGAACGAAAGCCATCCATTGTCTAGAAAAGATCATTTATAGTCACTCATGCCTAGAAAAGCCTTATTACTCGATTTAAATGCCTTTATCATCCCATTATTGAATTTATTTTGAATTGTTTTTACATTTTTTGATTAAAACATATTGTAATTGATTGTTTGCCTCGGGAAGCGTGGAGCAAAAGCCATCCATTGTCAAGAAAAGTTCATTTATAGTCACTCATGCCTAGAGAAGCCTTATTACTCGGTTTAAATGCCTTTATAATCCCATTATTGAATTTATTTTGATTTTTTTTTACAGTTTTTCATTAAATCAGATTGTAATAGATTGTTTATCTCGGGAAACATGGAACGAAAGCCATCCATTGTCAAGAAAAGATCATTTATAGTCACTCATGCCTAGAAAAGCCTTATTACTCGATTTAAATGCCCTTATAATCCCATTATTGAATTTATTTTGAATTATTTTTACATTTTTTTATTAAAACAGATTCTAATACATTGTTTATCTCGGGAAACATGGAACGAAAGCCATCCATTGTCAAGAAAACATCATTTATAGTCACTCATGCGTAGAAAAGCCTTATTACTCGGTTTAAATGCCTTTATAATCCCATTATTGAATTTATTTTGAACTTTTTTGACATTTTTTGATTAAACAGATTGTAATTGAATGTTTGCCTCGGGAAGCGTGGAGCAAAAGCCATCCATTGTCAAGAAAAGTTCATTTACAGTCACTCATGCCTAGAGAAGCCTTATTACTCGGTTTAAATGCCTTTATAATCCCATTATTGAATTTATTTTGATTTTTTTTATAGTTTTTCATTAAATCAGATTGTAATAGATTGTTTATCTCGAGAAACATGGAACGAAAGCCATCCATTGTCAAGAAAAGATCATTTATAGTCACTCATGCCTAGAAAAGCCTTATTACTCGATTTAAATGCCCTTATAATCCCATTATCGAATTTATTTTGAATTATTTTTACATTTTTTTATTAAAACAGATTCTAATACATTGTTTATCTCGGGAAACATGGAACGAAAGCCATCCATTGTCAAGAAAACATCATTTATAGTCACTCATGCCTAGAAAAGCCTTATTACTCGGTTTAAATGCCTTTATAATCCCATTATTGAATTTATTTTGAACTTTTTTGACATTTTTTGATTAAAACAGATTGTAATTGATTGTTTGCCTCGGGAAACATAGAGCGAAAGCCATCCATTGTCAAGAAAAGTTCATTTATAGTCACTCATGCCTAGAAAAGCCTTATAACTCGGTTTAAATACCCTTATAATCCCATTATCGAATTTATTTTGAATTGTTTTTACATTTTTTGATTAAAACAGATTGTAATTGATTGTTTGCCTCGGGAAACGTGGAGCAAAAGCCATCCATTGTTAAGAAAAGTTCATTTATAGTCACTCATGCCTAGAAAAGCCTTATTACTCGATTTAAATGCCTTTATCATCCCATTATTGAATTTATTTTGAATTGTTTTTACATTTTTTGATTAAAACATATTGTAATTGATTGTTTGCCTCGGGAAGCGTGGAGCAAAACCCATCCATTGTCAAGAAAAGTTCATTTATAGTCACTCATGCCTAGAGAAGCCTTATTACTCGGTTTAAATGCCTTTATAATCCCATTATTGAATTTATTTTGATTTTTTTTACAGTTTTTGATTAAAACAGATTGTAATAGATTGTTTATCTCGGGAAACATGGAACGAAAGCCATCCATTGTCAAGAAAAGATCATTTATAGTCACTCATGCCTAGAAAAGCCTTATTACTCGGTTTAAATGCTTTTATAATCCCATTATTGAATTTATTTTGAATTTTTTTTACCTTTTTTGATTAAAACATATTGTAATTGATTGTTTGCCTCGGGAAACGTGGAGCAAAAGCCATCCATTGTCAAGAAAAGTTCATTTATAGTCACTCATGCCTAGAGAAGCCTTATTACTCGGTTTAAATGCCTTTATAATCCCATTATTGAATTTATTTTGATTTTTTTTTACAGTTTTTCATTAAATCAGATTGTAATAGATTGTTTATCTCGGGAAACATGGAACGAAAGCCATCCATTGTCAAGAAAAGATCATTTATAGTCACTCATGCCTAGAAAAGCCTTATTACTCGATTTAAATGCCTTTATAATCCCATTATTGAATTTATTTTGAATAATTTTTACATTTTTTTATTAAAACAGATTGTAATTGATTGTTTGCCTCGGGAAACGTGGAGCAAAAGCCATCCATTATCAAGAAAAGTTCATTTATAGTCACTCATGCCTAGAAAAGCCTTATTACTCGGTTTAAATGCCCTTATAATCCCATTATTGAATTTATTTTGAATTATTTTTACATTTTTTTATTAAAACAGATTGTAATTGATTGTTTGCCTCGGGAAACGTGGAGCAAAATCCATCCATTGTCAAGAAAAGTTCATTTATAGTCACTCATGCCTAGAAAAGCCTTATTACTCGATTTAAATGCCTTTATAATCCCATTATTGAATTTATTTTGAATTGTTTTTACATTTTTTGATTAAAACATATTGTAATTGATTGTTTGCCTCGGGAAACGTGGAGCAAAAGCCATCCATTGTCAAGAAAAGTTCATTTATAGTCACTCATGCCTAGAGAAGCCTTATTACTCGGTTTAAATGCCTTTATAATCCCATTATTGAATTTATTTTGATTTTTTTTTACAGTTTTTCATTAAATCAGATTGTAATAGATTGTTTATCTCGGGAAACATGGAGCAAAAGCCATCCATTATCAAGAAAAGTTCATTTATAGTCACTCATGCCTAGAAAAGCCTTATTACTCGATTTAAATGCCCTTATAATCCCATTATCGAATTTATTTTGAATTATTTTTACATTTTTTTATTAAAACAGATTCTAATACATTGTTTATCTCGGGAAACATGGAACGAAAGCCATCCATTGTCAAGAAAAGATCATTTATAGTCACTCATGCCTAGAAAAGCCTTATTACTCGATTTAAATGCCTTTATAATCCCATTATTGAATTTATTTTGAATTGTTTTTACCTTTTTTGATTAAAACATATTGTAATTGATTGTTTGCCTCGGGAAACGTGGAGCAAAAGCCAACCATTGTCAAGAAAAGTTCATTTATAGTCACTCATGCCTAGAAAAGCCATATTACTCGGTTTAAATGCCTTTATAATCCCATTATTGAATTTATTTTGAAGTTTTTTTACATTTTTTGATTAAAACAGATTCTAATACATTGTTTATCTTGGGAAACATGGAACGAAAGCCATCCATTGTCAAGAAAACATCATTTATAGTCACTCATGCCTAGAAAAGCCTTATTACTCGGTTTAAATGCCTTTATAATCCCATTATTGAATTTATTTTGAACTTTTTTGACATTTTTTGATTAAACAGATTGTAATTGATTGTTTGCCTCGTGAAGCGTGGAGCAAAAGCCATCCATTGTCAAGAAAAGTTCATTTATAGTCACTCATGCCTAGAGAAGCCTTATTACTCGGTTTAAATGCCTTTATAATCCCATTATTGAATTTATTTTGAATTGTTTTTACATTTTTTGATTAAAACATATTGTAATTGATTGTTTGCCTCGGGAAACGTGGAGCAAAAGCCATCCATTGTCAAGAAAAGTTCATTTATAGTCACTCATGCCTAGATAAGCCTTATTACTCGATTTAAATGCCTTTATAATCCCATTATTGAATTTATTTTGAATTGTTTTTACATTTTTTGATTAAAACATATTGTAATTGATTGTTTGCCTCGGGAAACGTGGAGCAAAAGCCATCCATTGTCAAGAAAAGTTCATTTATAGTCACTCATGCCTAGAGAAGCCTTATTACTCGGTTTAAATGCCTTTATAATCCCATTATTGAATTTATTTTGAATTTTTTTTACATTTTTTGATTAAAACAGGTTGTAATAGATTATTTATCTCGGGAAACATGGAACGAAAGCCATCCATTGTCAAGAAAAGATCATTTATAGTCACTAATAGCTAGAAAAGCCTTATTACGAGGTTTAAATGCCCTTATAATCCCATTATTGAATTTATTTTGAATTATTTTTACATTTTTTGATTAAAACAGATTGTAATTGATTGTTTGCCTCGGGAAACGTGGAGCAAAAGCCATCCATTGTCAAGAAAAGTTCATTTATAGTCACTCATGCCTAGAAAAGCCTTATTACTCGATTTAAATGCCTTTATAATCCCATTATTGAATTTATTTTGAATTGTTTTTACATTTTTTGATTAAAACATATTGTAATTGATTGTTTGCCTCGGGAAACGTGGAGCAAAAGCCATCCATTGTCAAGAAAAGTTCATTTATAGTCACTCATGCTTAGAGAAGCCTTATTACTCGGTTTAAATGCCTTTATAATCCCATTATTGAATTTATTTTGATTTTTTTTTACAGTTTTTCATTAAATCAGATTGTAATAGATTGTTTATCTCGGGAAACATGGAACGAAAGCCATCCATTGTCAAGAAAAGATCATTTATAGTCACTCATGCCTAGAAAAGCCTTATTACTCGATTTAAATGCCTTTATAATCCCATTATTGAATTTATTTTGAACTTTTTTGACATTTTTTGATTAAAACAGATTGTAATTGATTGTTTATCTCGGGAAACATGGAACGAAAGCCATCCATTGTCAAGAAAAGATCATTTATAGTCACTCATGCCTAGAAAAGCCTTATTACTCGGTTTAAATGCCTTTATAATCCCATTATTGAATTTATTTTGAATTGTTTTTACATTTTTTGATTAAAACAGATTGTAATTGATTGTTTGCCTTGGGAAACGTGGAGCAAAAGCCATCCATTGTCAAGAAAAGTTCATTTATAGTCACTCATGCCTAGAAAAGCCTTATTACTCGATTTAAATGCCTTTATAATCCCATTATTGAATTTATTTTGAATTGTTTTTACATTTTTTGATTAAAACATATTGTAATTGATTGTTTGCCTCGGCAAACGTGGAGCAAAAGCCATCCATTGTCAAGAAAAGATCATTTATAGTCACTCATGCCTAGAAAAGCCTTATTACTCGGTTTAAATGCCTTTATAATCCCATTATTGAATTTATTTTGAATTTTTTTTACATTTTTTGATTAAAACAGATTGTAATAGATTGTTTATCTCGGGAAACATGGAACGAAAGCCATCCATTGTCAAGAAAAGTCCATTTATAGTCACTCATGCCTAGAAAAGCCTTATTACTCGGTTTAAATGCTTTTATAATCCATTATTGAATTTATTTTGAATTCTTTTTACATTTTTTGATTAAAACAGATTGTAATAGATTGTTTATCTCGGGAAACATGGAACGAAAGCCATCCATTGTCAAGAAAAGATCATTTATAGTCACTCATGCCTACAGAAGCCTTATTGCTCGGTTTAAATGCTTTTATCATCCCATTATTGAATTTCTTTTGAATTGTTTTTACATTTTTTGATTAAAACATATTGTAATTGATTGTTTGCCTCGGGAAGCGTGGAGCAAAAGCCATCCATTGTCAAGAAAAGTTCATTTATAGTCACTCATGCCTAGAGAAGCCTTATTACTCGGTTTAAATGCCTTTAGAATCCCATTATTGAATTTATTTTGATTTTTTTTTACTGTTTTTCATTAAATAGATTGTAATAGATTGTTTATCTCGGGAAACATGGAACGAAAGCCATCCATTGTCTAGAAAAGATCATTTATAGTCACTCATGCCTAGAAAAGCCTTATTACTCGATTTAAATGCCTTTATCATCCCATTATTGAATTTATTTTGAATTGTTTTTACATTTTTTGATTAAAACATATTGTAATTGATTGTTTGCCTCGGGAAGCGTGGAGCAAAAGCCATCCATTGTCAAGAAAAGTTCATTTATAGTCACTCATGCCTAGAGAAGCCTTATTACTCGGTTTAAATGCCTTTATAATCCCATTATTGAATTTATTTTGATTTTTTTTTACAGTTTTTCATTAAATCAGATTGTAATAGATTGTTTATCTCGGGAAACATGGAACGAAAGCCATCCATTGTCAAGAAAAGATCATTTATAGTCACTCATGCCTAGAAAAGCCTTATTACTCGATTTAAATGCCTTTATAATCCCATTATTGAATTTATTTTGAATTGTTTTTACATTTTTTGATTAAAACATATTGTAATTGATTGTTTGCCTCGGGAAACGTGGAGCAAAAGCCATCCATTGTCAAGAAAAGTTCATTTATAGTCACTCATGCTTAGAGAAGCCTTATTACTCGGTTTAAATGCCTTTATAATGCCATTATTGAATTTATTTTGATTTTTTTTTACAGTTTTTCATTAAATCAGATTGTAATAGATTGTTTATCTCGGGAAACATGGAACGAAAGCCATCCATTGTCAAGAAAAGATCATTTATAGTCACTCATGCCTAGAAAAGCCTTATTACTCGATTTAAATGCCTTTATAATCCCATTATTGAATTTATTTTGAATTTTTTTTACATTTTTTGATTAAAACATATTGTAATTGATTGTTTGCCTCGGCAAACGTGGAGCAAAAGCCATCCATTGTCAAGAAAAGATCATTTATAGTCACTCATGCCTAGAAAAGCCTTATTACTCGGTTTAAATGCCTTTATAATCCCATTATTGAATTTATTTTGAATTTTTTTTACATTTTTTGATTAAAACAGATTGTAATAGATTGTTTATCTCGGGAAACATGGAACGAAAGCCATCCATTGTCAAGAAAAGTCCATTTATAGTCACTCATGCCTAGAAAAGCCTTATTACTCGGTTTAAATGCTTTTATAATCCATTATTGAATTTATTTTGAATTCTTTTTACATTTTTTTATTAAAACAGATTGTAATAGATTGTTTATCTCGGGAAACATGGAACGAAAGCCATCCATTGTCAAGAAAAGATCATTTATAGTCACTCATGCCTACAGAAGCCTTATTGCTCGGTTTAAATGCTTTTATCATCCCATTATTGAATTTCTTTTGAATTGTTTTTACATTTTTTGATTAAAACATATTGTAATTGATTGTTTGCCTCGGGAAGCGTGGAGCAAAAGCCATCCATTGTCAAGAAAAGTTCATTTATAGTCACTCATGCCTAGAGAAGCCTTATTACTCGGTTTAAATGCCTTTATAATCCCATTATTGAATTTATTTTGATTTTTTTTTACTGTTTTTCATTAAATAGATTGTAATAGATTGTTTATCTCGGGAAACATGGAACGAAAGCCATCCATTGTCTAGAAAAGATCATTTATAGTCACTCATGCCTAGAAAAGCCTTATTACTCGATTTAAATGCCTTTATCATCCCATTATTGAATTTATTTTGAATTGTTTTTACATTTTTTGATTAAAACATATTGTAATTGATTGTTTGCCTCGGGAAGCGTGGAGCAAAAGCCATCCATTGTCAAGAAAAGTTCATTTATAGTCACTCATGCCTAGAGAAGCCTTATTACTCGGTTTAAATGCCTTTATAATCCCATTATTGAATTTATTTTGATTTTTTTTTACAGTTTTTCATTAAATCAGATTGTAATAGATTGTTTATCTCGGGAAACATGGAACGAAAGCCATCCATTGTCAAGAAAAGATCATTTATAGTCACTCATGCCTAGAAAAGCCTTATTACTCGATTTAAATGCCCTTATAATCCCATTATTGAATTTATTTTGAATTATTTTTACATTTTTTTATTAAAACAGATTCTAATACATTGTTTATCTCGGGAAACATGGAACGAAAGCCATCCATTGTCAAGAAAACATCATTTATAGTCACTCATGCGTAGAAAAGCCTTATTACTCGGTTTAAATGCCTTTATAATCCCATTATTGAATTTATTTTGAACTTTTTTGACATTTTTTGATTAAACAGATTGTAATTGAATGTTTGCCTCGGGAAGCGTGGAGCAAAAGCCATCCATTGTCAAGAAAAGTTCATTTACAGTCACTCATGCCTAGAGAAGCCTTATTACTCGGTTTAAATGCCTTTATAATCCCATTATTGAATTTATTTTGATTTTTTTTATAGTTTTTCATTAAATCAGATTGTAATAGATTGTTTATCTCGAGAAACATGGAACGAAAGCCATCCATTGTCAAGAAAAGATCATTTATAGTCACTCATGCCTAGAAAAGCCTTATTACTCGATTTAAATGCCCTTATAATCCCATTATCGAATTTATTTTGAATTATTTTTACATTTTTTTATTAAAACAGATTCTAATACATTGTTTATCTCGGGAAACATGGAACGAAAGCCATCCATTGTCAAGAAAACATCATTTATAGTCACTCATGCCTAGAAAAGCCTTATTACTCGGTTTAAATGCCTTTATAATCCCATTATTGAATTTATTTTGAACTTTTTTGACATTTTTTGATTAAAACAGATTGTAATTGATTGTTTGCCTCGGGAAACATAGAGCGAAAGCCATCCATTGTCAAGAAAAGTTCATTTATAGTCACTCATGCCTAGAAAAGCCTTATAACTCGGTTTAAATACCCTTATAATCCCATTATCGAATTTATTTTGAATTGTTTTTACATTTTTTGATTAAAACAGATTGTAATTGATTGTTTGCCTCGGGAAACGTGGAGCAAAAGCCATCCATTGTTAAGAAAAGTTCATTTATAGTCACTCATGCCTAGAAAAGCCTTATTACTCGATTTAAATGCCTTTATCATCCCATTATTGAATTTATTTTGAATTGTTTTTACATTTTTTGATTAAAACATATTGTAATTGATTGTTTGCCTCGGGAAGCGTGGAGCAAAAGCCATCCATTGTCAAGAAAAGTTCATTTATAGTCACTCATGCCTAGAGAAGCCTTATTACTCGGTTTAAATGCCTTTATAATCCCATTATTGAATTTATTTTGATTTTTTTTACAGTTTTTGATTAAAACAGATTGTAATAGATTGTTTATCTCGGGAAACATGGAACGAAAGCCATCCATTGTCAAGAAAAGATCATTTATAGTCACTCATGCCTAGAAAAGCCTTATTACTCGGTTTAAATGCTTTTATAATCCCATTATTGAATTTATTTTGAATTTTTTTTACCTTTTTTGATTAAAACATATTGTAATTGATTGTTTGCCTCGGGAAACGTGGAGCAAAAGCCATCCATTGTCAAGAAAAGTTCATTTATAGTCACTCATGCCTAGAGAAGCCTTATTACTCGGTTTAAATGCCTTTATAATCCCATTATTGAATTTATTTTGATTTTTTTTTACAGTTTTTCATTAAATCAGATTGTAATAGATTGTTTATCTCGGGAAACATGGAACGAAAGCCATCCATTGTCAAGAAAAGATCATTTATAGTCACTCATGCCTAGAAAAGCCTTATTACTCGATTTAAATGCCTTTATAATCCCATTATTGAATTTATTTTGAATAATTTTTACATTTTTTTATTAAAACAGATTGTAATTGATTGTTTGCCTCGGGAAACGTGGAGCAAAAGCCATCCATTATCAAGAAAAGTTCATTTATAGTCACTCATGCCTAGAAAAGCCTTATTACTCGGTTTAAATGCCCTTATAATCCCATTATTGAATTTATTTTGAATTATTTTTACATTTTTTTATTAAAACAGATTGTAATTGATTGTTTGCCTCGGGAAACGTGGAGCAAAATCCATCCATTGTCAAGAAAAGTTCATTTATAGTCACTCATGCCTAGAAAAGCCTTATTACTCGATTTAAATGCCTTTATAATCCCATTATTGAATTTATTTTGAATTGTTTTTACATTTTTTGATTAAAACATATTGTAATTGATTGTTTGCCTCGGGAAACGTGGAGCAAAAGCCATCCATTGTCAAGAAAAGTTCATTTATAGTCACTCATGCCTAGAGAAGCCTTATTACTCGGTTTAAATGCCTTTATAATCCCATTATTGAATTTATTTTGATTTTTTTTTACAGTTTTTCATTAAATCAGATTGTAATAGATTGTTTATCTCGGGAAACATGGAGCAAAAGCCATCCATTATCAAGAAAAGTTCATTTATAGTCACTCATGCCTAGAAAAGCCTTATTACTCGATTTAAATGCCCTTATAATCCCATTATCGAATTTATTTTGAATTATTTTTACATTTTTTTATTAAAACAGATTCTAATACATTGTTTATCTCGGGAAACATGGAACGAAAGCCATCCATTGTCAAGAAAAGATCATTTATAGTCACTCATGCCTAGAAAAGCCTTATTACTCGATTTAAATGCCTTTATAATCCCATTATTGAATTTATTTTGAATTGTTTTTACCTTTTTTGATTAAAACATATTGTAATTGATTGTTTGCCTCGGGAAACGTGGAGCAAAAGCCAACCATTGTCAAGAAAAGTTCATTTATAGTCACTCATGCCTAGAAAAGCCATATTACTCGGTTTAAATGCCTTTATAATCCCATTATTGAATTTATTTTGAAGTTTTTTTACATTTTTTGATTAAAACAGATTCTAATACATTGTTTATCTTGGGAAACATGGAACGAAAGCCATCCATTGTCAAGAAAACATCATTTATAGTCACTCATGCCTAGAAAAGCCTTATTACTCGGTTTAAATGCCTTTATAATCCCATTATTGAATTTATTTTGAACTTTTTTGACATTTTTTGATTAAACAGATTGTAATTGATTGTTTGCCTCGTGAAGCGTGGAGCAAAAGCCATCCATTGTCAAGAAAAGTTCATTTATAGTCACTCATGCCTAGAGAAGCCTTATTACTCGGTTTAAATGCCTTTATAATCCCATTATTGAATTTATTTTGAATTGTTTTTACATTTTTTGATTAAAACATATTGTAATTGATTGTTTGCCTCGGGAAACGTGGAGCAAAAGCCATCCATTGTCAAGAAAAGTTCATTTATAGTCACTCATGCCTAGATAAGCCTTATTACTCGATTTAAATGCCTTTATAATCCCATTATTGAATTTATTTTGAATTGTTTTTACATTTTTTGATTAAAACATATTGTAATTGATTGTTTGCCTCGGGAAACGTGGAGCAAAAGCCATCCATTGTCAAGAAAAGTTCATTTATAGTCACTCATGCCTAGAGAAGCCTTATTACTCGGTTTAAATGCCTTTATAATCCCATTATTGAATTTATTTTGAATTTTTTTTACATTTTTTGATTAAAACAGGTTGTAATAGATTATTTATCTCGGGAAACATGGAACGAAAGCCATCCATTGTCAAGAAAAGATCATTTATAGTCACTAATGCCTAGAAAAGCCTTATTACTCGGTTTAAATGCCCTTATAATCCCATTATTGAATTTATTTTGAATTATTTTTACATTTTTTGATTAAAACAGATTGTAATTGATTGTTTGCCTCGGGAAACGTGGAGCAAAAGCCATCCATTGTCAAGAAAAGTTCATTTATAGTCACTCATGCCTAGAAAAGCCTTATTACTCGATTTAAATGCCTTTATAATCCCATTATTGAATTTATTTTGAATTGTTTTTACATTTTTTGATTAAAACATATTGTAATTGATTGTTTGCCTCGGGAAACGTGGAGCAAAAGCCATCCATTGTCAAGAAAAGTTCATTTATAGTCACTCATGCTTAGAGAAGCCTTATTACTCGGTTTAAATGCCTTTATAATCCCATTATTGAATTTATTTTGATTTTTTTTTACAGTTTTTCATTAAATCAGATTGTAATAGATTGTTTATCTCGGGAAACATGGAACGAAAGCCATCCATTGTCAAGAAAAGATCATTTATAGTCACTCATGCCTAGAAAAGCCTTATTACTCGATTTAAATGCCTTTATAATCCCATTATTGAATTTATTTTGAATTTTTTTTACATTTTTTGATTAAAACATATTGTAATTGATTGTTTGCCTCGGCAAACGTGGAGCAAAAGCCATCCATTGTCAAGAAAAGATCATTTATAGTCACTCATGCCTAGAAAAGCCTTATTACTCGGTTTAAATGCCTTTATAATCCCATTATTGAATTTATTTTGAATTTTTTTTACATTTTTTGATTAAAACAGATTGTAATAGATTGTTTATCTCGGGAAACATGGAACGAAAGCCATCCATTGTCAAGAAAAGTCCATTTATAGTCACTCATGCCTAGAAAAGCCTTATTACTCGGTTTAAATGCTTTTATAATCCATTATTGAATTTATTTTGAATTCTTTTTACATTTTTTTATTAAAACAGATTGTAATAGATTGTTTATCTCGGGAAACATGGAACGAAAGCCATCCATTGTCAAGAAAAGATCATTTATAGTCACTCATGCCTACAGAAGCCTTATTGCTCGGTTTAAATGCTTTTATCATCCCATTATTGAATTTCTTTTGAATTGTTTTTACATTTTTTGATTAAAACATATTGTAATTGATTGTTTGCCTCGGGAAGCGTGGAGCAAAAGCCATCCATTGTCAAGAAAAGTTCATTTATAGTCACTCATGCCTAGAGAAGCCTTATTACTCGGTTTAAATGCCTTTATAATCCCATTATTGAATTTATTTTGATTTTTTTTTACTGTTTTTCATTAAATAGATTGTAATAGATTGTTTATCTCGGGAAACATGGAACGAAAGCCATCCATTGTCTAGAAAAGATCATTTATAGTCACTCATGCCTAGAAAAGCCTTATTACTCGATTTAAATGCCTTTATCATCCCATTATTGAATTTATTTTGAATTGTTTTTACATTTTTTGATTAAAACATATTGTAATTGATTGTTTGCCTCGGGAAGCGTGGAGCAAAAGCCATCCATTGTCAAGAAAAGTTCATTTATAGTCACTCATGCCTAGAGAAGCCTTATTACTCGGTTTAAATGCCTTTATAATCCCATTATTGAATTTATTTTGATTTTTTTTTACAGTTTTTCATTAAATCAGATTGTAATAGATTGTTTATCTCGGGAAACATGGAACGAAAGCCATCCATTGTCAAGAAAAGATCATTTATAGTCACTCATGCCTAGAAAAGCCTTATTACTCGATTTAAATGCCCTTATAATCCCATTATTGAATTTATTTTGAATTATTTTTACATTTTTTTATTAAAACAGATTCTAATACATTGTTTATCTCGGGAAACATGGAACGAAAGCCATCCATTGTCAAGAAAACATCATTTATAGTCACTCATGCGTAGAAAAGCCTTATTACTCGGTTTAAATGCCTTTATAATCCCATTATTGAATTTATTTTGAACTTTTTTGACATTTTTTGATTAAACAGATTGTAATTGAATGTTTGCCTCGGGAAGCGTGGAGCAAAAGCCATCCATTGTCAAGAAAAGTTCATTTACAGTCACTCATGCCTAGAGAAGCCTTATTACTCGGTTTAAATGCCTTTATAATCCCATTATTGAATTTATTTTGATTTTTTTTATAGTTTTTCATTAAATCAGATTGTAATAGATTGTTTATCTCGAGAAACATGGAACGAAAGCCATCCATTGTCAAGAAAAGATCATTTATAGTCACTCATGCCTAGAAAAGCCTTATTACTCGATTTAAATGCCCTTATAATCCCATTATCGAATTTATTTTGAATTATTTTTACATTTTTTTATTAAAACAGATTCTAATACATTGTTTATCTCGGGAAACATGGAACGAAAGCCATCCATTGTCAAGAAAACATCATTTATAGTCACTCATGCCTAGAAAAGCCTTATTACTCGGTTTAAATGCCTTTATAATCCCATTATTGAATTTATTTTGAACTTTTTTGACATTTTTTGATTAAAACAGATTGTAATTGATTGTTTGCCTCGGGAAACATAGAGCGAAAGCCATCCATTGTCAAGAAAAGTTCATTTATAGTCACTCATGCCTAGAAAAGCCTTATAACTCGGTTTAAATACCCTTATAATCCCATTATCGAATTTATTTTGAATTGTTTTTACATTTTTTGATTAAAACAGATTGTAATTGATTGTTTGCCTCGGGAAACGTGGAGCAAAAGCCATCCATTGTTAAGAAAAGTTCATTTATAGTCACTCATGCCTAGAAAAGCCTTATTACTCGATTTAAATGCCTTTATCATCCCATTATTGAATTTATTTTGAATTGTTTTTACATTTTTTGATTAAAACATATTGTAATTGATTGTTTGCCTCGGGAAGCGTGGAGCAAAAGCCATCCATTATCAAGAAAAGTTCATTTATAGTCACTCATGCCTAGAGAAGCCTTATTACTCGGTTTAAATGCCTTTATAATCCCATTATTGAATTTATTTTGATTTTTTTTACAGTTTTTGATTAAAACAGATTGTAATAGATTGTTTATCTCGGGAAACATGGAACGAAAGCCATCCATTGTCAAGAAAAGATCATTTATAGTCACTCATGCCTAGAAAAGCCTTATTACTCGGTTTAAATGCTTTTATAATCCCATTATTGAATTTATTTTGAATTTTTTTTACCTTTTTTGATTAAAACATATTGTAATTGATTGTTTGCCTCGGGAAACGTGGAGCAAAAGCCATCCATTGTCAAGAAAAGTTCATTTATAGTCACTCATGCCTAGAGAAGCCTTATTACTCGGTTTAAATGCCTTTATAATCCCATTATTGAATTTATTTTGATTTTTTTTTACAGTTTTTCATTAAATCAGATTGTAATAGATTGTTTATCTCGGGAAACATGGAACGAAAGCCATCCATTGTCAAGAAAAGATCATTTATAGTCACTCATGCCTAGAAAAGCCTTATTACTCGATTTAAATGCCTTTATAATCCCATTATTGAATTTATTTTGAATAATTTTTACATTTTTTTATTAAAACAGATTGTAATTGATTGTTTGCCTCGGGAAACGTGGAGCAAAAGCCATCCATTATCAAGAAAAGTTCATTTATAGTCACTCATGCCTAGAAAAGCCTTATTACTCGGTTTAAATGCCCTTATAATCCCATTATTGAATTTATTTTGAATTATTTTTACATTTTTTTATTAAAACAGATTGTAATTGATTGTTTGCCTCGGGAAACGTGGAGCAAAATCCATCCATTATCAAGAAAAGTTCATTTATAGTCACTCATGCCTAGAAAAGCCTTATTACTCGATTTAAATGCCTTTATAATCCCATTATTGAATTTATTTTGAATTGTTTTTACATTTTTTGATTAAAACATATTGTAATTGATTGTTTGCCTCGGGAAACGTGGAGCAAAAGCCATCCATTGTCAAGAAAAGTTCATTTATAGTCACTCATGCCTAGAGAAGCCTTATTACTCGGTTTAAATGCCTTTATAATCCCATTATTGAATTTATTTTGATTTTTTTTTACAGTTTTTCATTAAATCAGATTGTAATAGATTGTTTATCTCGGGAAACATGGAGCAAAAGCCATCCATTATCAAGAAAAGTTCATTTATAGTCACTCATGCCTAGAAAAGCCTTATTACTCGATTTAAATGCCCTTATAATCCCATTATCGAATTTATTTTGAATTATTTTTACATTTTTTTATTAAAACAGATTCTAATACATTGTTTATCTCGGGAAACATGGAACGAAAGCCATCCATTGTCAAGAAAAGATCATTTATAGTCACTCATGCCTAGAAAAGCCTTATTACTCGATTTAAATGCCTTTATAATCCCATTATTGAATTTATTTTGAATTGTTTTTACCTTTTTTGATTAAAACATATTGTAATTGATTGTTTGCCTCGGGAAACGTGGAGCAAAAGCCAACCATTGTCAAGAAAAGTTCATTTATAGTCACTCATGCCTAGAAAAGCCATATTACTCGGTTTAAATGCCTTTATAATCCCATTATTGAATTTATTTTGAAGTTTTTTTACATTTTTTGATTAAAACAGATTCTAATACATTGTTTATCTTGGGAAACATGGAACGAAAGCCATCCATTGTCAAGAAAACATCATTTATAGTCACTCATGCCTAGAAAAGCCTTATTACTCGGTTTAAATGCCTTTATAATCCCATTATTGAATTTATTTTGAACTTTTTTGACATTTTTTGATTAAACAGATTGTAATTGATTGTTTGCCTCGTGAAGCGTGGAGCAAAAGCCATCCATTGTCAAGAAAAGTTCATTTATAGTCACTCATGCCTAGAGAAGCCTTATTACTCGGTTTAAATGCCTTTATAATCCCATTATTGAATTTATTTTGAATTGTTTTTACATTTTTTGATTAAAACATATTGTAATTGATTGTTTGCCTCGGGAAACGTGGAGCAAAAGCCATCCATTGTCAAGAAAAGTTCATTTATAGTCACTCATGCCTAGATAAGCCTTATTACTCGATTTAAATGCCTTTATAATCCCATTATTGAATTTATTTTGAATTGTTTTTACATTTTTTGATTAAAACATATTGTAATTGATTGTTTACCTCGGGAAACGTGGAGCAAAAGCCATCCATTGTCAAGAAAAGTTCATTTATAGTCACTCATGCCTAGAGAAGCCTTATTACTCGGTTTAAATGCCTTTATAATCCCATTATTGAATTTATTTTGAATTTTTTTTACATTTTTTGATTAAAACAGGTTGTAATAGATTATTTATCTCGGGAAACATGGAACGAAAGCCATCCATTGTCAAGAAAAGATCATTTATAGTCACTAATGCCTAGAAAAGCCTTATTACTCGGTTTAAATGCCCTTATAATCCCATTATTGAATTTATTTTGAATTATTTTTACATTTTTTGATTAAAACAGATTGTAATTGATTGTTTGCCTCGGGAAACGTGGAGCAAAAGCCATCCATTGTCAAGAAAAGTTCATTTATAGTCACTCATGCCTAGAAAAGCCTTATTACTCGATTTAAATGCCTTTATAATCCCATTATTGAATTTATTTTGAATTGTTTTTACATTTTTTGATTAAAACATATTGTAATTGATTGTTTGCCTCGGGAAACGTGGAGCAAAAGCCATCCATTGTCAAGAAAAGTTCATTTATAGTCACTCATGCTTAGAGAAGCCTTATTACTCGGTTTAAATGCCTTTATAATCCCATTATTGAATTTATTTTGATTTTTTTTTACAGTTTTTCATTAAATCAGATTGTAATAGATTGTTTATCTCGGGAAACATGGAACGAAAGCCATCCATTGTCAAGAAAAGATCATTTATAGTCACTCATGCCTAGAAAAGCCTTATTACTCGATTTAAATGCCTTTATAATCCCATTATTGAATTTATTTTGAATTTTTTTTACATTTTTTGATTAAAACATATTGTAATTGATTGTTTGCCTCGGCAAACGTGGAGCAAAAGCCATCCATTGTCAAGAAAAGATCATTTATAGTCACTCATGCCTAGAAAAGCCTTATTACTCGGTTTAAATGCCTTTATAATCCCATTATTGAATTTATTTTGAATTTTTTTTACATTTTTTGATTAAAACAGATTGTAATAGATTGTTTATCTCGGGAAACATGGAACGAAAGCCATCCATTGTCAAGAAAAGTCCATTTATAGTCACTCATGCCTAGAAAAGCCTTATTACTCGGTTTAAATGCTTTTATAATCCATTATTGAATTTATTTTGAATTCTTTTTACATTTTTTGATTAAAACAGATTGTAATAGATTGTTTATCTCGGGAAACATGGAACGAAAGCCATCCATTGTCAAGAAAAGATCATTTATAGTCACTCATGCCTACAGAAGCCTTATTGCTCGGTTTAAATGCTTTTATCATCCCATTATTGAATTTCTTTTGAATTGTTTTTACATTTTTTGATTAAAACATATTGTAATTGATTGTTTGCCTCGGGAAGCGTGGAGCAAAAGCCATCCATTGTCAAGAAAAGTTCATTTATAGTCACTCATGCCTAGAGAAGCCTTATTACTCGGTTTAAATGCCTTTAGAATCCCATTATTGAATTTATTTTGATTTTTTTTTACTGTTTTTCATTAAATAGATTGTAATAGATTGTTTATCTCGGGAAACATGGAACGAAAGCCATCCATTGTCTAGAAAAGATCATTTATAGTCACTCATGCCTAGAAAAGCCTTATTACTCGATTTAAATGCCTTTATCATCCCATTATTGAATTTATTTTGAATTGTTTTTACATTTTTTGATTAAAACATATTGTAATTGATTGTTTGCCTCGGGAAGCGTGGAGCAAAAGCCATCCATTGTCAAGAAAAGTTCATTTATAGTCACTCATGCCTAGAGAAGCCTTATTACTCGGTTTAAATGCCTTTATAATCCCATTATTGAATTTATTTTGATTTTTTTTTACAGTTTTTCATTAAATCAGATTGTAATAGATTGTTTATCTCGGGAAACATGGAACGAAAGCCATCCATTGTCAAGAAAAGATCATTTATAGTCACTCATGCCTAGAAAAGCCTTATTACTCGATTTAAATGCCCTTATAATCCCATTATTGAATTTATTTTGAATTATTTTTACATTTTTTTATTAAAACAGATTCTAATACATTGTTTATCTCGGGAAACATGGAACGAAAGCCATCCATTGTCAAGAAAACATCATTTATAGTCACTCATGCGTAGAAAAGCCTTATTACTCGGTTTAAATGCCTTTATAATCCCATTATTGAATTTATTTTGAACTTTTTTGACATTTTTTGATTAAACAGATTGTAATTGAATGTTTGCCTCGGGAAGCGTGGAGCAAAAGCCATCCATTGTCAAGAAAAGTTCATTTACAGTCACTCATGCCTAGAGAAGCCTTATTACTCGGTTTAAATGCCTTTATAATCCCATTATTGAATTTATTTTGATTTTTTTTATAGTTTTTCATTAAATCAGATTGTAATAGATTGTTTATCTCGAGAAACATGGAACGAAAGCCATCCATTGTCAAGAAAAGATCATTTATAGTCACTCATGCCTAGAAAAGCCTTATTACTCGATTTAAATGCCCTTATAATCCCATTATCGAATTTATTTTGAATTATTTTTACATTTTTTTATTAAAACAGATTCTAATACATTGTTTATCTCGGGAAACATGGAACGAAAGCCATCCATTGTCAAGAAAACATCATTTATAGTCACTCATGCCTAGAAAAGCCTTATTACTCGGTTTAAATGCCTTTATAATCCCATTATTGAATTTATTTTGAACTTTTTTGACATTTTTTGATTAAAACAGATTGTAATTGATTGTTTGCCTCGGGAAACATAGAGCGAAAGCCATCCATTGTCAAGAAAAGTTCATTTATAGTCACTCATGCCTAGAAAAGCCTTATAACTCGGTTTAAATACCCTTATAATCCCATTATCGAATTTATTTTGAATTGTTTTTACATTTTTTGATTAAAACAGATTGTAATTGATTGTTTGCCTCGGGAAACGTGGAGCAAAAGCCATCCATTGTTAAGAAAAGTTCATTTATAGTCACTCATGCCTAGAAAAGCCTTATTACTCGATTTAAATGCCTTTATCATCCCATTATTGAATTTATTTTGAATTGTTTTTACATTTTTTGATTAAAACATATTGTAATTGATTGTTTGCCTCGGGAAGCGTGGAGCAAAACCCATCCATTGTCAAGAAAAGTTCATTTATAGTCACTCATGCCTAGAGAAGCCTTATTACTCGGTTTAAATGCCTTTATAATCCCATTATTGAATTTATTTTGATTTTTTTTACAGTTTTTGATTAAAACAGATTGTAATAGATTGTTTATCTCGGGAAACATGGAACGAAAGCCATCCATTGTCAAGAAAAGATCATTTATAGTCACTCATGCCTAGAAAAGCCTTATTACTCGGTTTAAATGCTTTTATAATCCCATTATTGAATTTATTTTGAATTTTTTTTACCTTTTTTGATTAAAACATATTGTAATTGATTGTTTGCCTCGGGAAACGTGGAGCAAAAGCCATCCATTGTCAAGAAAAGTTCATTTATAGTCACTCATGCCTAGAGAAGCCTTATTACTCGGTTTAAATGCCTTTATAATCCCATTATTGAATTTATTTTGATTTTTTTTTACAGTTTTTCATTAAATCAGATTGTAATAGATTGTTTATCTCGGGAAACATGGAACGAAAGCCATCCATTGTCAAGAAAAGATCATTTATAGTCACTCATGCCTAGAAAAGCCTTATTACTCGATTTAAATGCCTTTATAATCCCATTATTGAATTTATTTTGAATAATTTTTACATTTTTTTATTAAAACAGATTGTAATTGATTGTTTGCCTCGGGAAACGTGGAGCAAAAGCCATCCATTATCAAGAAAAGTTCATTTATAGTCACTCATGCCTAGAAAAGCCTTATTACTCGGTTTAAATGCCCTTATAATCCCATTATTGAATTTATTTTGAATTATTTTTACATTTTTTTATTAAAACAGATTGTAATTGATTGTTTGCCTCGGGAAACGTGGAGCAAAATCCATCCATTGTCAAGAAAAGTTCATTTATAGTCACTCATGCCTAGAAAAGCCTTATTACTCGATTTAAATGCCTTTATAATCCCATTATTGAATTTATTTTGAATTGTTTTTACATTTTTTGATTAAAACATATTGTAATTGATTGTTTGCCTCGGGAAACGTGGAGCAAAAGCCATCCATTGTCAAGAAAAGTTCATTTATAGTCACTCATGCCTAGAGAAGCCTTATTACTCGGTTTAAATGCCTTTATAATCCCATTATTGAATTTATTTTGATTTTTTTTTACAGTTTTTCATTAAATCAGATTGTAATAGATTGTTTATCTCGGGAAACATGGAGCAAAAGCCATCCATTATCAAGAAAAGTTCATTTATAGTCACTCATGCCTAGAAAAGCCTTATTACTCGATTTAAATGCCCTTATAATCCCATTATCGAATTTATTTTGAATTATTTTTACATTTTTTTATTAAAACAGATTCTAATACATTGTTTATCTCGGGAAACATGGAACGAAAGCCATCCATTGTCAAGAAAAGATCATTTATAGTCACTCATGCCTAGAAAAGCCTTATTACTCGATTTAAATGCCTTTATAATCCCATTATTGAATTTATTTTGAATTGTTTTTACCTTTTTTGATTAAAACATATTGTAATTGATTGTTTGCCTCGGGAAACGTGGAGCAAAAGCCAACCATTGTCAAGAAAAGTTCATTTATAGTCACTCATGCCTAGAAAAGCCATATTACTCGGTTTAAATGCCTTTATAATCCCATTATTGAATTTATTTTGAAGTTTTTTTACATTTTTTGATTAAAACAGATTCTAATACATTGTTTATCTTGGGAAACATGGAACGAAAGCCATCCATTGTCAAGAAAACATCATTTATAGTCACTCATGCCTAGAAAAGCCTTATTACTCGGTTTAAATGCCTTTATAATCCCATTATTGAATTTATTTTGAACTTTTTTGACATTTTTTGATTAAACAGATTGTAATTGATTGTTTGCCTCGTGAAGCGTGGAGCAAAAGCCATCCATTGTCAAGAAAAGTTCATTTATAGTCACTCATGCCTAGAGAAGCCTTATTACTCGGTTTAAATGCCTTTATAATCCCATTATTGAATTTATTTTGAATTGTTTTTACATTTTTTGATTAAAACATATTGTAATTGATTGTTTGCCTCGGGAAACGTGGAGCAAAAGCCATCCATTGTCAAGAAAAGTTCATTTATAGTCACTCATGCCTAGATAAGCCTTATTACTCGATTTAAATGCCTTTATAATCCCATTATTGAATTTATTTTGAATTGTTTTTACATTTTTTGATTAAAACATATTGTAATTGATTGTTTGCCTCGGGAAACGTGGAGCAAAAGCCATCCATTGTCAAGAAAAGTTCATTTATAGTCACTCATGCCTAGAGAAGCCTTATTACTCGGTTTAAATGCCTTTATAATCCCATTATTGAATTTATTTTGAATTTTTTTTATATTTTTTGATTAAAACAGGTTGTAATAGATTATTTATCTCGGGAAACATGGAACGAAAGCCATCCATTGTCAAGAAAAGATCATTTATAGTCACTAATGCCTAGAAAAGCCTTATTACTCGGTTTAAATGCCCTTATAATCCCATTATTGAATTTATTTTGAATTATTTTTACATTTTTTGATTAAAACAGATTGTAATTGATTGTTTGCCTCGGGAAACGTGGAGCAAAAGCCATCCATTGTCAAGAAAAGTTCATTTATAGTCACTCATGCCTAGAAAAGCCTTATTACTCGATTTAAATGCCTTTATAATCCCATTATTGAATTTATTTTGAATTGTTTTTACATTTTTTGATTAAAACATATTGTAATTGATTGTTTGCCTCGGGAAACGTGGAGCAAAAGCCATCCATTGTCAAGAAAAGTTCATTTATAGTCACTCATGCTTAGAGAAGCCTTATTACTCGGTTTAAATGCCTTTATAATCCCATTATTGAATTTATTTTGATTTTTTTTTACAGTTTTTCATTAAATCAGATTGTAATAGATTGTTTATCTCGGGAAACATGGAACGAAAGCCATCCATTGTCAAGAAAAGATCATTTATAGTCACTCATGCCTAGAAAAGCCTTATTACTCGATTTAAATGCCTTTATAATCCCATTATTGAATTTATTTTGAATTTTTTTTACATTTTTTGATTAAAACATATTGTAATTGATTGTTTGCCTCGGCAAACGTGGAGCAAAAGCCATCCATTGTCAAGAAAAGATCATTTATAGTCACTCATGCCTAGAAAAGCCTTATTACTCGGTTTAAATGCCTTTATAATCCCATTATTGAATTTATTTTGAATTTTTTTTACATTTTTTGATTAAAACAGATTGTAATAGATTGTTTATCTCGGGAAACATGGAACGAAAGCCATCCATTGTCAAGAAAAGTCCATTTATAGTCACTCATGCCTAGAAAAGCCTTATTACTCGGTTTAAATGCTTTTATAATCCATTATTGAATTTATTTTGAATTCTTTTTACATTTTTTGATTAAAACAGATTGTAATAGATTGTTTATCTCGGGAAACATGGAACGAAAGCCATCCATTGTCAAGAAAAGATCATTTATAGTCACTCATGCCTACAGAAGCCTTATTGCTCGGTTTAAATGCTTTTATCATCCCATTATTGAATTTCTTTTGAATTGTTTTTACATTTTTTGATTAAAACATATTGTAATTGATTGTTTGCCTCGGGAAGCGTGGAGCAAAAGCCATCCATTGTCAAGAAAAGTTCATTTATAGTCACTCATGCCTAGAGAAGCCTTATTACTCGGTTTAAATGCCTTTATAATCCCATTATTGAATTTATTTTGATTTTTTTTTACTGTTTTTCATTAAATAGATTGTAATAGATTGTTTATCTCGGGAAACATGGAACGAAAGCCATCCATTGTCTAGAAAAGATCATTTATAGTCACTCATGCCTAGAAAAGCCTTATTACTCGATTTAAATGCCTTTATCATCCCATTATTGAATTTATTTTGAATTGTTTTTACATTTTTTGATTAAAACATATTGTAATTGATTGTTTGCCTCGGGAAGCGTGGAGCAAAAGCCATCCAGTGTCAAGAAAAGTTCATTTATAGTCACTCATGCTTAGAGAAGCCTTATTACTCGGTTTAAATGCCTTTATAATCCCATTATTGAATTTATTTTGATTTTTTTTTACAGTTTTTCATTAAATCAGATTGTAATAGATTGTTTATCTCGGGAAACATGGAACGAAAGCCATCCATTGTCAAGAAAAGATCATTTATAGTCACTCATGCCTAGAAAAGCCTTATTACTCGATTTAAATGCCCTTATAATCCCATTATTGAATTTATTTTGAATTATTTTTACATTTTTTTATTAAAACAGATTCTAATACATTGTTTATCTCGGGAAACATGGAACGAAAGCCATCCATTGTCAAGAAAACATCATTTATAGTCACTCATGCGTAGAAAAGCCTTATTACTCGGTTTAAATGCCTTTATAATCCCATTATTGAATTTATTTTGAACTTTTTTGACATTTTTTGATTAAACAGATTGTAATTGAATGTTTGCCTCGGGAAGCGTGGAGCAAAAGCCATCCATTGTCAAGAAAAGTTCATTTACAGTCACTCATGCCTAGAGAAGCCTTATTACTCGGTTTAAATGCCTTTATAATCCCATTATTGAATTTATTTTGATTTTTTTTATAGTTTTTCATTAAATCAGATTGTAATAGATTGTTTATCTCGAGAAACATGGAACGAAAGCCATCCATTGTCAAGAAAAGATCATTTATAGTCACTCATGCCTAGAAAAGCCTTATTACTCGATTTAAATGCCCTTATAATCCCATTATCGAATTTATTTTGAATTATTTTTACATTTTTTTATTAAAACAGATTCTAATACATTGTTTATCTCGGGAAACATGGAACGAAAGCCATCCATTGTCAAGAAAACATCATTTATAGTCACTCATGCCTAGAAAAGCCTTATTACTCGGTTTAAATGCCTTTATAATCCCATTATTGAATTTATTTTGAACTTTTTTGACATTTTTTGATTAAAACAGATTGTAATTGATTGTTTGCCTCGGGAAACATAGAGCGAAAGCCATCCATTGTCAAGAAAAGTTCATTTATAGTCACTCATGCCTAGAAAAGCCTTATAACTCGGTTTAAATACCCTTATAATCCCATTATCGAATTTATTTTGAATTGTTTTTACATTTTTTGATTAAAACAGATTGTAATTGATTGTTTGCCTCGGGAAACGTGGAGCAAAAGCCATCCATTGTTAAGAAAAGTTCATTTATAGTCACTCATGCCTAGAAAAGCCTTATTACTCGATTTAAATGCCTTTATCATCCCATTATTGAATTTATTTTGAATTGTTTTTACATTTTTTGATTAAAACATATTGTAATTGATTGTTTGCCTCGGGAAGCGTGGAGCAAAACCCATCCATTGTCAAGAAAAGTTCATTTATAGTCACTCATGCCTAGAGAAGCCTTATTACTCGGTTTAAATGCCTTTATAATCCCATTATTGAATTTATTTTGATTTTTTTTACAGTTTTTGATTAAAACAGATTGTAATAGATTGTTTATCTCGGGAAACATGGAACGAAAGCCATCCATTGTCAAGAAAAGATCATTTATAGTCACTCATGCCTAGAAAAGCCTTATTACTCGGTTTAAATGCTTTTATAATCCCATTATTGAATTTATTTTGAATTTTTTTTACCTTTTTTGATTAAAACATATTGTAATTGATTGTTTGCCTCGGGAAACGTGGAGCAAAAGCCATCCATTGTCAAGAAAAGTTCATTTATAGTCACTCATGCCTAGAGAAGCCTTATTACTCGGTTTAAATGCCTTTATAATCCCATTATTGAATTTATTTTGATTTTTTTTTACAGTTTTTCATTAAATCAGATTGTAATAGATTGTTTATCTCGGGAAACATGGAACGAAAGCCATCCATTGTCAAGAAAAGATCATTTATAGTCACTCATGCCTAGAAAAGCCTTATTACTCGATTTAAATGCCTTTATAATCCCATTATTGAATTTATTTTGAATAATTTTTACATTTTTTTATTAAAACAGATTGTAATTGATTGTTTGCCTCGGGAAACGTGGAGCAAAAGCCATCCATTATCAAGAAAAGTTCATTTATAGTCACTCATGCCTAGAAAAGCCTTATTACTCGGTTTAAATGCCCTTATAATCCCATTATTGAATTTATTTTGAATTATTTTTACATTTTTTTATTAAAACAGATTGTAATTGATTGTTTGCCTCGGGAAACGTGGAGCAAAATCCATCCATTGTCAAGAAAAGTTCATTTATAGTCACTCATGCCTAGAAAAGCCTTATTACTCGATTTAAATGCCTTTATAATCCCATTATTGAATTTATTTTGAATTGTTTTTACATTTTTTGATTAAAACATATTGTAATTGATTGTTTGCCTCGGGAAACGTGGAGCAAAAGCCATCCATTGTCAAGAAAAGTTCATTTATAGTCACTCATGCCTAGAGAAGCCTTATTACTCGGTTTAAATGCCTTTATAATCCCATTATTGAATTTATTTTGATTTTTTTTTACAGTTTTTCATTAAATCAGATTGTAATAGATTGTTTATCTCGGGAAACATGGAGCAAAAGCCATCCATTATCAAGAAAAGTTCATTTATAGTCACTCATGCCTAGAAAAGCCTTATTACTCGATTTAAATGCCCTTATAATCCCATTATCGAATTTATTTTGAATTATTTTTACATTTTTTTATTAAAACAGATTCTAATACATTGTTTATCTCGGGAAACATGGAACGAAAGCCATCCATTGTCAAGAAAAGATCATTTATAGTCACTCATGCCTAGAAAAGCCTTATTACTCGATTTAAATGCCTTTATAATCCCATTATTGAATTTATTTTGAATTGTTTTTACCTTTTTTGATTAAAACATATTGTAATTGATTGTTTGCCTCGGGAAACGTGGAGCAAAAGCCAACCATTGTCAAGAAAAGTTCATTTATAGTCACTCATGCCTAGAAAAGCCATATTACTCGGTTTAAATGCCTTTATAATCCCATTATTGAATTTATTTTGAAGTTTTTTTACATTTTTTGATTAAAACAGATTCTAATACATTGTTTATCTCGGGAAACATGGAACGAAAGCCATCCATTGTCAAGAAAAGATCATTTATAGTCACTAATGCCTAGAAAAGCCTTATTCCTCGATTTAAATGCCTTTATAATCCCATTATTGAATTTATTTTGAATTTTTTTTACATTTTTTGATTAAAACAGGTTGTAATAGATTATTTATCTCGGGAAACATGGAACGAAAGCCATCCATTGTCAAGAAAAGATCATTTATAGTCACTAATGCCTAGAAAAGCCTTATTACTCGGTTTAAATGCCCTTATAATCCCATTATTGAATTTATTTTGAATTATTTTTACATTTTTTGATTAAAACAGATTGTAATTGATTGTTTGCCTCGGGAAACGTGGAGCAAAAGCCATCCATTGTCAAGAAAAGTTCATTTATAGTCACTCATGCCTAGAAAAGCCTTATTACTCGATTTAAATGCCTTTATAATCCCATTATTGAATTTATTTTGAATTGTTTTTACATTTTTTGATTAAAACATATTGTAATTGATTGTTTGCCTCGGGAAACGTGGAGCAAAAGCCATCCATTGTCAAGAAAAGTTCATTTATAGTCACTCATGCTTAGAGAAGCCTTATTACTCGGTTTAAATGCCTTTATAATCCCATTATTGAATTTATTTTGATTTTTTTTTACAGTTTTTCATTAAATCAGATTGTAATAGATTGTTTATCTCGGGAAACATGGAACGAAAGCCATCCATTGTCAAGAAAAGATCATTTATAGTCACTCATGCCTAGAAAAGCCTTATTACTCGATTTAAATGCCTTTATAATCCCATTATTGAATTTATTTTGAACTTTTTTGACATTTTTTGATTAAAACAGATTGTAATTGATTGTTTATCTCGGGAAACATGGAACGAAAGCCATCCATTGTCAAGAAAAGATCATTTATAGTCACTCATGCCTAGAAAAGCCTTATTACTCGGTTTAAATGCCTTTATAATCCCATTATTGAATTTATTTTGAATTGTTTTTACATTTTTTGATTAAAACAGATTGTAATTGATTGTTTGCCTTGGGAAACGTGGAGCAAAAGCCATCCATTGTCAAGAAAAGTTCATTTATAGTCACTCATGCCTAGAAAAGCCTTATTACTCGATTTAAATGCCTTTATAATCCCATTATTGAATTTATTTTGAATTGTTTTTACATTTTTTGATTAAAACATATTGTAATTGATTGTTTGCCTCGGCAAACGTGGAGCAAAAGCCATCCATTGTCAAGAAAAGATCATTTATAGTCACTCATGCCTAGAAAAGCCTTATTACTCGGTTTAAATGCCTTTATAATCCCATTATTGAATTTATTTTGAATTTTTTTTACATTTTTTGATTAAAACAGATTGTAATAGATTGTTTATCTCGGGAAACATGGAACGAAAGCCATCCATTGTTAAGAAAAGTCCATTTATAGTCACTCATGCCTAGAAAAGCCTTATTACTCGGTTTAAATGCTTTTATAATCCATTATTGAATTTATTTTGAATTCTTTTTACATTTTTTGATTAAAACAGATTGTAATAGATTGTTTATCTCGGGAAACATGGAACGAAAGCCATCCATTGTCAAGAAAAGATCATTTATAGTCACTCATGCCTACAGAAGCCTTATTGCTCGGTTTAAATGCTTTTATCATCCCATTATTGAATTTCTTTTGAATTGTTTTTACATTTTTTGATTAAAACATATTGTAATTGATTGTTTGCCTCGGGAAGCGTGGAGCAAAAGCCATCCATTGTCAAGAAAAGTTCATTTATAGTCACTCATGCCTAGAGAAGCCTTATTACTCGGTTTAAATGCCTTTATAATCCCATTATTGAATTTATTTTGATTTTTTTTTACAGTTTTTCATTAAATCAGATTGTAATAGATTGTTTATCTCGGGAAACATGGAACGAAAGCCATCCATTGTCAAGAAAAGATCATTTATAGTCACTCATGCCTAGAAAAGCCTTATTACTCGATTTAAATGCCCTTATAATCCCATTATTGAATTTATTTTGAATTATTTTTATATTTTTTTATTAAAACAGATTCTAATACATTGTTTATCTCGGGAAACATGGAACGAAAGCCATCCATTGTCAAGAAAACATCATTTATAGTCACTCATGCGTAGAAAAGCCTTATTACTCGGTTTAAATGCCTTTATAATCCCATTATTGAATTTATTTTGATTTTTTTTTACTGTTTTTCATTAAATAGATTGTAATAGATTGTTTATCTCGGGAAACATGGAACGAAAGCCATCCATTGTCTAGAAAAGATCATTTATAGTCACTCATGCCTAGAAAAGCCTTATTACTCGATTTAAATGCCTTTATCATCCCATTATTGAATTTATTTTGAATTGTTTTTACATTTTTTGATTAAAACATATTGTAATTGATTGTTTGCCTCGGGAAGCGTGGAGCAAAAGCCATCCATTGTCAAGAAAAGTTCATTTATAGTCACTCATGCCTAGAGAAGCCTTATTACTCGGTTTAAATGCCTTTATAATCCCATTATTGAATTTATTTTGATTTTTTTTTACAGTTTTTCATTAAATCAGATTGTAATAGATTGTTTATCTCGGGAAACATGGAACGAAAGCCATCCATTGTCAAGAAAAGATCATTTATAGTCACTCATGCCTAGAAAAGCCTTATTACTCGATTTAAATGCCCTTATAATCCCATTATTGAATTTATTTTGAATTATTTTTACATTTTTTTATTAAAACAGATTCTAATACATTGTTTATCTCGGGAAACATGGAACGAAAGCCATCCATTGTCAAGAAAACATCATTTATAGTCACTCATGCGTAGAAAAGCCTTATTACTCGGTTTAAATGCCTTTATAATCCCATTATTGAATTTATTTTGAACTTTTTTGACATTTTTTGATTAAACAGATTGTAATTGAATGTTTGCCTCGGGAAGCGTGGAGCAAAAGCCATCCATTGTCAAGAAAAGTTCATTTACAGTCACTCATGCCTAGAGAAGCCTTATTACTCGGTTTAAATGCCTTTATAATCCCATTATTGAATTTATTTTGATTTTTTTTATAGTTTTTCATTAAATCAGATTGTAATAGATTGTTTATCTCGAGAAACATGGAACGAAAGCCATCCATTGTCAAGAAAAGATCATTTATAGTCACTCATGCCTAGAAAAGCCTTATTACTCGATTTAAATGCCCTTATAATCCCATTATCGAATTTATTTTGAATTATTTTTACATTTTTTTATTAAAACAGATTCTAATACATTGTTTATCTCGGGAAACATGGAACGAAAGCCATCCATTGTCAAGAAAACATCATTTATAGTCACTCATGCCTAGAAAAGCCTTATTACTCGGTTTAAATGCCTTTATAATCCCATTATTGAATTTATTTTGAACTTTTTTGACATTTTTTGATTAAAACAGATTGTAATTGATTGTTTGCCTCGGGAAACATAGAGCGAAAGCCATCCATTGTCAAGAAAAGTTCATTTATAGTCACTCATGCCTAGAAAAGCCTTATAACTCGGTTTAAATACCCTTATAATCCCATTATCGAATTTATTTTGAATTGTTTTTACATTTTTTGATTAAAACAGATTGTAATTGATTGTTTGCCTCGGGAAACGTGGAGCAAAAGCCATCCATTGTTAAGAAAAGTTCATTTATAGTCACTCATGCCTAGAAAAGCCTTATTACTCGATTTAAATGCCTTTATCATCCCATTATTGAATTTATTTTGAATTGTTTTTACATTTTTTGATTAAAACATATTGTAATTGATTGTTTGCCTCGGGAAGCGTGGAGCAAAACCCATCCATTGTCAAGAAAAGTTCATTTATAGTCACTCATGCCTAGAGAAGCCTTATTACTCGGTTTAAATGCCTTTATAATCCCATTATTGAATTTATTTTGATTTTTTTTACAGTTTTTGATTAAAACAGATTGTAATAGATTGTTTATCTCGGGAAACATGGAACGAAAGCCATCCATTGTCAAGAAAAGATCATTTATAGTCACTCATGCCTAGAAAAGCCTTATTACTCGGTTTAAATGCTTTTATAATCCCATTATTGAATTTATTTTGAATTTTTTTTACCTTTTTTGATTAAAACATATTGTAATTGATTGTTTGCCTCGGGAAACGTGGAGCAAAAGCCATCCATTGTCAAGAAAAGTTCATTTATAGTCACTCATGCCTAGAGAAGCCTTATTACTCGGTTTAAATGCCTTTATAATCCCATTATTGAATTTATTTTGATTTTTTTTTACAGTTTTTCATTAAATCAGATTGTAATAGATTGTTTATCTCGGGAAACATGGAACGAAAGCCATCCATTGTCAAGAAAAGATCATTTATAGTCACTCATGCCTAGAAAAGCCTTATTACTCGATTTAAATGCCTTTATAATCCCATTATTGAATTTATTTTGAATAATTTTTACATTTTTTTATTAAAACAGATTGTAATTGATTGTTTGCCTCGGGAAACGTGGAGCAAAAGCCATCCATTATCAAGAAAAGTTCATTTATAGTCACTCATGCCTAGAAAAGCCTTATTACTCGGTTTAAATGCCCTTATAATCCCATTATTGAATTTATTTTGAATTATTTTTACATTTTTTTATTAAAACAGATTGTAATTGATTGTTTGCCTCGGGAAACGTGGAGCAAAATCCATCCATTGTCAAGAAAAGTTCATTTATAGTCACTCATGCCTAGAAAAGCCTTATTACTCGATTTAAATGCCTTTATAATCCCATTATTGAATTTATTTTGAATTGTTTTTACATTTTTTGATTAAAACATATTGTAATTGATTGTTTGCCTCGGGAAACGTGGAGCAAAAGCCATCCATTGTCAAGAAAAGTTCATTTATAGTCACTCATGCCTAGAGAAGCCTTATTACTCGGTTTAAATGCCTTTATAATCCCATTATTGAATTTATTTTGATTTTTTTTTACAGTTTTTCATTAAATCAGATTGTAATAGATTGTTTATCTCGGGAAACATGGAGCAAAAGCCATCCATTATCAAGAAAAGTTCATTTATAGTCACTCATGCCTAGAAAAGCCTTATTACTCGATTTAAATGCCCTTATAATCCCATTATCGAATTTATTTTGAATTATTTTTACATTTTTTTATTAAAACAGATTCTAATACATTGTTTATCTCGGGAAACATGGAACGAAAGCCATCCATTGTCAAGAAAAGATCATTTATAGTCACTCATGCCTAGAAAAGCCTTATTACTCGATTTAAATGCCTTTATAATCCCATTATTGAATTTATTTTGAATTGTTTTTACCTTTTTTGATTAAAACATATTGTAATTGATTGTTTGCCTCGGGAAACGTGGAGCAAAAGCCAACCATTGTCAAGAAAAGTTCATTTATAGTCACTCATGCCTAGAAAAGCCATATTACTCGGTTTAAATGCCTTTATAATCCCATTATTGAATTTATTTTGAAGTTTTTTTACATTTTTTGATTAAAACAGATTCTAATACATTGTTTATCTCGGGAAACATGGAACGAAAGCCATCCATTGTCAAGAAAAGATCATTTATAGTCACTAATGCCTAGAAAAGCCTTATTCCTCGATTTAAATGCCTTTATAATCCCATTATTGAATTTATTTTGAATTTTTTTTACATTTTTTGATTAAAACAGGTTGTAATAGATTATTTATCTCGGGAAACATGGAACGAAAGCCATCCATTGTCAAGAAAAGATCATTTATAGTCACTAATGCCTAGAAAAGCCTTATTACTCGGTTTAAATGCCCTTATAATCCCATTATTGAATTTATTTTGAATTATTTTTACATTTTTTGATTAAAACAGATTGTAATTGATTGTTTGCCTCGGGAAACGTGGAGCAAAAGCCATCCATTGTCAAGAAAAGTTCATTTATAGTCACTCATGCCTAGAAAAGCCTTATTACTCGATTTAAATGCCTTTATAATCCCATTATTGAATTTATTTTGAATTGTTTTTACATTTTTTGATTAAAACATATTGTAATTGATTGTTTGCCTCGGGAAACGTGGAGCAAAAGCCATCCATTGTCAAGAAAAGTTCATTTATAGTCACTCATGCTTAGAGAAGCCTTATTACTCGGTTTAAATGCCTTTATAATCCCATTATTGAATTTATTTTGATTTTTTTTTACAGTTTTTCATTAAATCAGATTGTAATAGATTGTTTATCTCGGGAAACATGGAACGAAAGCCATCCATTGTCAAGAAAAGATCATTTATAGTCACTCATGCCTAGAAAAGCCTTATTACTCGATTTAAATGCCTTTATAATCCCATTATTGAATTTATTTTGAACTTTTTTGACATTTTTTGATTAAAACAGATTGTAATTGATTGTTTATCTCGGGAAACATGGAACGAAAGCCATCCATTGTCAAGAAAAGATCATTTATAGTCACTCATGCCTAGAAAAGCCTTATTACTCGGTTTAAATGCCTTTATAATCCCATTATTGAATTTATTTTGAATTGTTTTTACATTTTTTGATTAAAACAGATTGTAATTGATTGTTTGCCTTGGGAAACGTGGAGCAAAAGCCATCCATTGTCAAGAAAAGTTCATTTATAGTCACTCATGCCTAGAAAAGCCTTATTACTCGATTTAAATGCCTTTATAATCCCATTATTGAATTTATTTTGAATTGTTTTTACATTTTTTGATTAAAACATATTGTAATTGATTGTTTGCCTCGGCAAACGTGGAGCAAAAGCCATCCATTGTCAAGAAAAGATCATTTATAGTCACTCATGCCTAGAAAAGCCTTATTACTCGGTTTAAATGCCTTTATAATCCCATTATTGAATTTATTTTGAATTTTTTTTACATTTTTTGATTAAAACAGATTGTAATAGATTGTTTATCTCGGGAAACATGGAACGAAAGCCATCCATTGTTAAGAAAAGTCCATTTATAGTCACTCATGCCTAGAAAAGCCTTATTACTCGGTTTAAATGCTTTTATAATCCATTATTGAATTTATTTTGAATTCTTTTTACATTTTTTGATTAAAACAGATTGTAATAGATTGTTTATCTCGGGAAACATGGAACGAAAGCCATCCATTGTCAAGAAAAGATCATTTATAGTCACTCATGCCTACAGAAGCCTTATTGCTCGGTTTAAATGCTTTTATCATCCCATTATTGAATTTCTTTTGAATTGTTTTTACATTTTTTGATTAAAACATATTGTAATTGATTGTTTGCCTCGGGAAGCGTGGAGCAAAAGCCATCCATTGTCAAGAAAAGTTCATTTATAGTCACTCATGCCTAGAGAAGCCTTATTACTCGGTTTAAATGCCTTTATAATCCCATTATTGAATTTATTTTGATTTTTTTTTACAGTTTTTCATTAAATCAGATTGTAATAGATTGTTTATCTCGGGAAACATGGAACGAAAGCCATCCATTGTCAAGAAAAGATCATTTATAGTCACTCATGCCTAGAAAAGCCTTATTACTCGATTTAAATGCCCTTATAATCCCATTATTGAATTTATTTTGAATTATTTTTATATTTTTTTATTAAAACAGATTCTAATACATTGTTTATCTCGGGAAACATGGAACGAAAGCCATCCATTGTCAAGAAAACATCATTTATAGTCACTCATGCGTAGAAAAGCCTTATTACTCGGTTTAAATGCCTTTATAATCCCATTATTGAATTTATTTTGATTTTTTTTTACTGTTTTTCATTAAATAGATTGTAATAGATTGTTTATCTCGGGAAACATGGAACGAAAGCCATCCATTGTCTAGAAAAGATCATTTATAGTCACTCATGCCTAGAAAAGCCTTATTACTCGATTTAAATGCCTTTATCATCCCATTATTGAATTTATTTTGAATTGTTTTTACATTTTTTGATTAAAACATATTGTAATTGATTGTTTGCCTCGGGAAGCGTGGAGCAAAAGCCATCCATTGTCAAGAAAAGTTCATTTATAGTCACTCATGCCTAGAGAAGCCTTATTACTCGGTTTAAATGCCTTTATAATCCCATTATTGAATTTATTTTGATTTTTTTTTACAGTTTTTCATTAAATCAGATTGTAATAGATTGTTTATCTCGGGAAACATGGAACGAAAGCCATCCATTGTCAAGAAAAGATCATTTATAGTCACTCATGCCTAGAAAAGCCTTATTACTCGATTTAAATGCCCTTATAATCCCATTATTGAATTTATTTTGAATTATTTTTACATTTTTTTATTAAAACAGATTCTAATACATTGTTTATCTCGGGAAACATGGAACGAAAGCCATCCATTGTCAAGAAAACATCATTTATAGTCACTCATGCGTAGAAAAGCCTTATTACTCGGTTTAAATGCCTTTATAATCCCATTATTGAATTTATTTTGAACTTTTTTGACATTTTTTGATTAAACAGATTGTAATTGAATGTTTGCCTCGGGAAGCGTGGAGCAAAAGCCATCCATTGTCAAGAAAAGTTCATTTACAGTCACTCATGCCTAGAGAAGCCTTATTACTCGGTTTAAATGCCTTTATAATCCCATTATTGAATTTATTTTGATTTTTTTTATAGTTTTTCATTAAATCAGATTGTAATAGATTGTTTATCTCGAGAAACATGGAACGAAAGCCATCCATTGTCAAGAAAAGATCATTTATAGTCACTCATGCCTAGAAAAGCCTTATTACTCGATTTAAATGCCCTTATAATCCCATTATCGAATTTATTTTGAATTATTTTTACATTTTTTTATTAAAACAGATTCTAATACATTGTTTATCTCGGGAAACATGGAACGAAAGCCATCCATTGTCAAGAAAACATCATTTATAGTCACTCATGCCTAGAAAAGCCTTATTACTCGGTTTAAATGCCTTTATAATCCCATTATTGAATTTATTTTGAACTTTTTTGACATTTTTTGATTAAAACAGATTGTAATTGATTGTTTGCCTCGGGAAACATAGAGCGAAAGCCATCCATTGTCAAGAAAAGTTCATTTATAGTCACTCATGCCTAGAAAAGCCTTATAACTCGGTTTAAATACCCTTATAATCCCATTATCGAATTTATTTTGAATTGTTTTTACATTTTTTGATTAAAACAGATTGTAATTGATTGTTTGCCTCGGGAAACGTGGAGCAAAAGCCATCCATTGTTAAGAAAAGTTCATTTATAGTCACTCATGCCTAGAAAAGCCTTATTACTCGATTTAAATGCCTTTATCATCCCATTATTGAATTTATTTTGAATTGTTTTTACATTTTTTGATTAAAACATATTGTAATTGATTGTTTGCCTCGGGAAGCGTGGAGCAAAACCCATCCATTGTCAAGAAAAGTTCATTTATAGTCACTCATGCCTAGAGAAGCCTTATTACTCGGTTTAAATGCCTTTATAATCCCATTATTGAATTTATTTTGATTTTTTTTACAGTTTTTGATTAAAACAGATTGTAATAGATTGTTTATCTCGGGAAACATGGAACGAAAGCCATCCATTGTCAAGAAAAGATCATTTATAGTCACTCATGCCTAGAAAAGCCTTATTACTCGGTTTAAATGCTTTTATAATCCCATTATTGAATTTATTTTGAATTTTTTTTACCTTTTTTGATTAAAACATATTGTAATTGATTGTTTGCCTCGGGAAACGTGGAGCAAAAGCCATCCATTGTCAAGAAAAGTTCATTTATAGTCACTCATGCCTAGAGAAGCCTTATTACTCGGTTTAAATGCCTTTATAATCCCATTATTGAATTTATTTTGATTTTTTTTTACAGTTTTTCATTAAATCAGATTGTAATAGATTGTTTATCTCGGGAAACATGGAACGAAAGCCATCCATTGTCAAGAAAAGATCATTTATAGTCACTCATGCCTAGAAAAGCCTTATTACTCGATTTAAATGCCTTTATAATCCCATTATTGAATTTATTTTGAATAATTTTTACATTTTTTTATTAAAACAGATTGTAATTGATTGTTTGCCTCGGGAAACGTGGAGCAAAAGCCATCCATTATCAAGAAAAGTTCATTTATAGTCACTCATGCCTAGAAAAGCCTTATTACTCGGTTTAAATGCCCTTATAATCCCATTATTGAATTTATTTTGAATTATTTTTACATTTTTTTATTAAAACAGATTGTAATTGATTGTTTGCCTCGGGAAACGTGGAGCAAAATCCATCCATTGTCAAGAAAAGTTCATTTATAGTCACTCATGCCTAGAAAAGCCTTATTACTCGATTTAAATGCCTTTATAATCCCATTATTGAATTTATTTTGAATTGTTTTTACATTTTTTGATTAAAACATTTTGTAATCGATTGTTTGCCTCGGGAAACGTGGAGCAAAAGCCATCCATTGTCAAGAAAAGTTCATTTATAGTCACTCATGCCTAGAGAAGCCTTATTACTCGATTTAAATGCCTTTATAATCCCATTATTGAATTTATTTTGATTTTTTTTTACAGTTTTTCATTAAATCAGATTGTAATAGATTGTTTATCTCGGGAAACATGGAGCAAAAGCCATCCATTATCAAGAAAAGTTCATTTATAGTCACTCATGCCTAGAAAAGCCTTATTACTCGATTTAAATGCCCTTATAATCCCATTATCGAATTTATTTTGAATTATTTTTACATTTTTTTATTAAAACAGATTCTAATACATTGTTTATCTCGGGAAACATGGAACGAAAGCCATCCATTGTCAAGAAAAGATCATTTATAGTCACTCATGCCTAGAAAAGCCTTATTACTCGATTTAAATGCCTTTATAATCCCATTATTGAATTTATTTTGAATTGTTTTTACCTTTTTTGATTAAAACATATTGTAATTGATTGTTTGCCTCGGGAAACGTGGAGCAAAAGCCAACCATTGTCAAGAAAAGTTCATTTATAGTCACTCATGCCTAGAAAAGCCATATTACTCGGTTTAAATGCCTTTATAATCCCATTATTGAATTTATTTTGAAGTTTTTTTACATTTTTTGATTAAAACAGATTCTAATACATTGTTTATCTTGGGAAACATGGAACGAAAGCCATCCATTGTCAAGAAAACATCATTTATAGTCACTCATGCCTAGAAAAGCCTTATTACTCGGTTTAAATGCCTTTATAATCCCATTATTGAATTTATTTTGAACTTTTTTGACATTTTTTGATTAAACAGATTGTAATTGATTGTTTGCCTCGTGAAGCGTGGAGCAAAAGCCATCCATTGTCAAGAAAAGTTCATTTATAGTCACTCATGCCTAGAGAAGCCTTATTACTCGGTTTAAATGCCTTTATAATCCCATTATTGAATTTATTTTGAATTGTTTTTACATTTTTTGATTAAAACATATTGTAATTGATTGTTTGCCTCGGGAAACATGGAGCAAAAGCCATCCATTGTCAAGAAAAGTTCATTTATAGTCACTCATGCCTAGATAAGCCTTATTACTCGAATTAAATGCCTTTATAATCCCATTATTGAATTTATTTTGAATTGTTTTTACATTTTTTGATTAAAACATATTGTAATTGATTGTTTGCCTCGGGAAACGTGGAGCAAAAGCCATCCATTGTCAAGAAAAGTTCATTTATAGTCACTCATGCCTAGAAAAGCCTTATTACTCGGTTTAAATGCCCTTATAATCCCATTATTGAATTTATTTTGAATTGTTTTTACATTTTTTGATTAAAACAGATTGTAATTGATTGTTTGCCTCGGGAAACGTGGAGCAAAAGCCATCCATTGTTAAGAAAAGTTCATTTATAGTCACTCATGCCTAGAAAAGCCTTATTACTCGATTTAAATGCATTTATCATCCCATTATTGAATTTATTTTGAATTGTTTTTACATTTTTTGATTAAAACATATTGTAATTGATTGTTTGCCTCGGGAAGCGTGGAGCAAAAGCCATCCATTGTCAAGAAAAGTTCATTTATAGTCACTCATGCCTAGAGAAGCCTTATTACTCGGTTTAAATGCCTTTATAATCCCATTATTGAATTTATTTTGATTTTTTTTACAGTTTTTGATTAAAACAGATTGTAATAGATTGTTTATCTCGGGAAACATGGAACGAAAGCCATCCATTGTCTAGAAAAGATCATTTATAGTCACTCATGCCTAGAAAAGCCTTATTACTCGGTTTAAATGCTTTTATAATCCCATTATTGAATTTATTTTGAATTTTTTTTACATTTTTTGATTAAAACAGATTGTAATAGATTGTTTATCTCGGGAAACATGAAACGAAAGCCATCCATTGTCAAGAAAACATCATTTATAGTCACTCATGCCTAGAAAAGCCTTATTACTCGGTTTAAATGCCTTTATAATCCCATTATTGAATTTATTTTGAATTATTTTTACATTTTTTTATTAAAACAGATTGTAATTGATTGTTTGCCTCGGGAAACGTGGAGCAAAAGCCATCCATTGTCAAGAAAAGTTCATTTATAGTCACTCATGCCTAGAAAAGCCTTATTACTCGATTTAAATGCCTTTATAATCCCATTATTGAATTTATTTTGAATTGTTTTTGCATTTTTTGATTAAAACATATTGTAATTGATTGTTTGCCTCGGGAAACGTGGAGCAAAAGCCATCCATTGTCAAGAAAAGGTCATTTATAGTGACTCATGCCTAGAGAAGCCTTATTACTCGGTTTAAATGCCTTTATAATCCCATTCTTGAATTTATTTTGAAGTTTTTTTACATTTTTTGATTAAAACATATTGTAATTGATTGTTTGCCTCGGGAAACGTGGAGCAAAAGCCATCCATTGTCAAGAAAAGTTCATTTATAGTCACTCATGCCTAGAAAAGCCATATTACTCGGTTTAAATGCCTTTATAATCCCATTCTTGAATTTATTTTGAAGTTTTTTTACATTTTTTGATTAAAACAGATTCTAATACATTGTTTATCTTGGGAAACATGGAACGAAAGCCATCCATTGTCAAGAAAACATCATTTATAGTCACTCATGCATAGAAAAGCCTTATTACTCGGTTTAAATGCCTTTATAATCCCATTATTGAATTCATTTTGAACTTTTTTGACATTTTTTGATTAAACAGATTGTAATTGATTGTTTGCCTCGTGAAGCATGGAGCAAAATCCATCCATTGTCAAGAAAAGTTCATTTATAGTCACTCATGCCTAGAGAAGCCTTATTACTCGGTTTAAATGCCTTTCTAATCCCATTATTGAATTTATTTTGAATTGTTTTTACATTTTTTGATTAAAACATATTGTAATTGATTGTTTGCCTCGGGAAACGTGGAGCAAAAGCCATCCATTGTCAAGAAAAGTTCATTTATAGTCACTCATGCCTAGATAAGCCTTATTACTCGATTTAAATGCCTTTATAATCCCATTATTGAATTTATTTTGAATTGTTTTTACATTTTTTGATTAAAACATATTGTAATTGATTGTTTGCCTCGGGAAACGTGGAGCAAAAGCCATCCATTGTCAAGAAAAATTCATTTATAGTCACTCATGCCTAGAAAAGCCTTATTACTCGGTTTAAATGCCTTTACAATCCCATTATTGAATTTATTTTGAATTTTTTTTACATTTTTTGATTAAAACAGGTTGTAATAGATTATTTATCTCGGGAAACATGGAACGAAAGCCATCCATTGTCAAGAAAAGATCATTTATAGTCACTAATGCCTAGAAAAGCCTTATTACTCGGTTTAAATGCCCTTATAATCCCATTATTGAATTTATTTTGAATTATTTTTACATTTTTTGATTAAAACAGATTGTAATTGATTGTTTGCCTCGGGAAACGTGGAGCAAAAGCCATCCATTGTCAAGAAAAGTTCATTTATAGTCACTCATGCCTAGAAAAGCCTTATTACTCGATTTAAATGCCTTTATAATCCCATTATTGAATTTATTTTGAATTGTTTTTACATTTTTTGATTAAAACATATTGTAATTGATTGTTTGCCTCGGGAAACGTGGAGCAAAAGCCATCCATTGTCAAGAAAAGTTCATTTATAGTCACTCATGCTTAGAGAAGCCTTATTACTCGGTTTAAATGCCTTTATAATCCCATTATTGAATTTATTTTGATTTTTTTTTACAGTTTTTCATTAAATCAGATTGTAATAGATTGTTTATCTCGGGACACATGGAACGAAAGCCATCCATTGTCAAGAAAAGATCATTTATAGTCACTCATGCCTAGAAAAGCCTTATTACTCGATTTAAATGCCTTTATAATCCCATTATTGAATTTATTTTGAACTTTTTTGACATTTTTTGATTAAAACAGATTGTAATTGATTGTTTATCTCGGGAAACATGGAACGAAAGCCATCCATTGTCAAGAAAAGATCATTTATAGTCACTCATGCCTAGAAAAGCCTTATTACTCGGTTTAAATGCCTTTATAATCCCATTATTGAATTTATTTTGAATTGTTTTTACATTTTTTGATTAAAACAGATTGTAATTGATTGTTTGCCTTGGGAAACGTGGAGCAAAAGCCATCCATTGTCAAGAAAAGTTCATTTATAGTCACTCATGCCTAGAAAAGCCTTATTACTCGATTTAAATGCCTTTATAATCCCATTATTGAATTTATTTTGAATTGTTTTTACATTTTTTGATTAAAACATATTGTAATTGATTGTTTGCCTCGGCAAACGTGGAGCAAAAGCCATCCATTGTCAAGAAAAGATCATTTATAGTCACTCATGCCTAGAAAAGCCTTATTACTCGGTTTAAATGCCTTTATAATCCCATTATTGAATTTATTTTGAATTGTTTTTACATTTTTTGATTAAAACATATTGTAATAGATTGTTTATCTTGGGAAACATGGAACGAAAGCCATCCATTGTCAAGAAAACATCATTTATAGTCACTCATGCCTAGAAAAGCCTTATTACTCGGTTTAAATGCCTTTATAATCCCATTATTGAATTTATTTTGAATTGTTTTTACATTTTTTGATTAAAACAGATTCTAATTGATTGTTTGCCTTGGGAAACGTGGAGCAAAAGCCATCCATTGTCAAGAAAAGTTCATTTATAGTCACTCATGTCTAGAAAAGCCTTATTACTCGATTTAAATGCCTTTATAATCCCATTATTGAATTTATTTTGAATTGTTTTTACATTTTTTGATTAAAACAGATTGTAATTGATTGTTTGCCTCGGCAAACGTGGAGCAAAAGCCATCCATTGTCAAGAAAAGATCATTTATAGTCACTCATGCCTAGAAAAGCCTTATTACTCGATTTAAATGCCTTTATAATCCCATTATTGAATTTATTTTGAATAATTTTTACATTTTTTTATTAAAACAGATTGTAATTGATTGTTTGCCTCGGGAAACGTGGAGCAAAAGCCATCCATTATCAAGAAAAGTTCATTTATAGTCACTCATGCCTAGAAAAGCCTTATTACTCGGTTTAAATGCCCTTATAATCCCATTATTGAATTTATTTTGAATTATTTTTACATTTTTTTATTAAAACAGATTGTAATTGATTGTTTGCCTCGGGAAACGTGGAGCAAAATCCATCCATTGTCAAGAAAAGTTCATTTATAGTCACTCATGCCTAGAAAAGCCTTATTACTCGATTTAAATGCCTTTATAATCCCATTATTGAATTTATTTTGAATTGTTTTTACATTTTTTGATTAAAACATTTTGTAATCGATTGTTTGCCTCGGGAAACGTGGAGCAAAAGCCATCCATTGTCAAGAAAAGTTCATTTATAGTCACTCATGCCTAGAGAAGCCTTATTACTCGATTTAAATGCCTTTATAATCCCATTATTGAATTTATTTTGATTTTTTTTTACAGTTTTTCATTAAATCAGATTGTAATAGATTGTTTATCTCGGGAAACATGGAGCAAAAGCCATCCATTATCAAGAAAAGTTCATTTATAGTCACTCATGCCTAGAAAAGCCTTATTACTCGATTTAAATGCCCTTATAATCCCATTATCGAATTTATTTTGAATTATTTTTACATTTTTTTATTAAAACAGATTCTAATACATTGTTTATCTCGGGAAACATGGAACGAAAGCCATCCATTGTCAAGAAAAGATCATTTATAGTCACTCATGCCTAGAAAAGCCTTATTACTCGATTTAAATGCCTTTATAATCCCATTATTGAATTTATTTTGAATTGTTTTTACCTTTTTTGATTAAAACATATTGTAATTGATTGTTTGCCTCGGGAAACGTGGAGCAAAAGCCAACCATTGTCAAGAAAAGTTCATTTATAGTCACTCATGCCTAGAAAAGCCATATTACTCGGTTTAAATGCCTTTATAATCCCATTATTGAATTTATTTTGAAGTTTTTTTACATTTTTTGATTAAAACAGATTCTAATACATTGTTTATCTTGGGAAACATGGAACGAAAGCCATCCATTGTCAAGAAAACATCATTTATAGTCACTCATGCCTAGAAAAGCCTTATTACTCGATTTAAATGCCTTTATCATCCCATTATTGAATTTATTTTGAATTGTTTTTACATTTTTTGATTAAAACATATTGTAATTGATTGTTTGCCTCGGGAAGCGTGGAGCAAAAGCCATCCAGTGTCAAGAAAAGTTCATTTATAGTCACTCATGCTTAGAGAAGCCTTATTACTCGGTTTAAATGCCTTTATAATCCCATTATTGAATTTATTTTGATTTTTTTTTACAGTTTTTCATTAAATCAGATTGTAATAGATTGTTTATCTCGGGAAACATGGAACGAAAGCCATCCATTGTCAAGAAAAGATCATTTATAGTCACTCATGCCTAGAAAAGCCTTATTACTCGATTTAAATGCCCTTATAATCCCATTATTGAATTTATTTTGAATTATTTTTACATTTTTTTATTAAAACAGATTCTAATACATTGTTTATCTCGGGAAACATGGAACGAAAGCCATCCATTGTCAAGAAAACATCATTTATAGTCACTCATGCGTAGAAAAGCCTTATTACTCGGTTTAAATGCCTTTATAATCCCATTATTGAATTTATTTTGAACTTTTTTGACATTTTTTGATTAAACAGATTGTAATTGAATGTTTGCCTCGGGAAGCGTGGAGCAAAAGCCATCCATTGTCAAGAAAAGTTCATTTACAGTCACTCATGCCTAGAGAAGCCTTATTACTCGGTTTAAATGCCTTTATAATCCCATTATTGAATTTATTTTGATTTTTTTTATAGTTTTTCATTAAATCAGATTGTAATAGATTGTTTATCTCGAGAAACATGGAACGAAAGCCATCCATTGTCAAGAAAAGATCATTTATAGTCACTCATGCCTAGAAAAGCCTTATTACTCGATTTAAATGCCCTTATAATCCCATTATCGAATTTATTTTGAATTATTTTTACATTTTTTTATTAAAACAGATTCTAATACATTGTTTATCTCGGGAAACATGGAACGAAAGCCATCCATTGTCAAGAAAACATCATTTATAGTCACTCATGCCTAGAAAAGCCTTATTACTCGGTTTAAATGCCTTTATAATCCCATTATTGAATTTATTTTGAACTTTTTTGACATTTTTTGATTAAAACAGATTGTAATTGATTGTTTGCCTCGGGAAACATAGAGCGAAAGCCATCCATTGTCAAGAAAAGTTCATTTATAGTCACTCATGCCTAGAAAAGCCTTATAACTCGGTTTAAATACCCTTATAATCCCATTATCGAATTTATTTTGAATTGTTTTTACATTTTTTGATTAAAACAGATTGTAATTGATTGTTTGCCTCGGGAAACGTGGAGCAAAAGCCATCCATTGTTAAGAAAAGTTCATTTATAGTCACTCATGCCTAGAAAAGCCTTATTACTCGATTTAAATGCCTTTATCATCCCATTATTGAATTTATTTTGAATTGTTTTTACATTTTTTGATTAAAACATATTGTAATTGATTGTTTGCCTCGGGAAGCGTGGAGCAAAACCCATCCATTGTCAAGAAAAGTTCATTTATAGTCACTCATGCCTAGAGAAGCCTTATTACTCGGTTTAAATGCCTTTATAATCCCATTATTGAATTTATTTTGATTTTTTTTACAGTTTTTGATTAAAACAGATTGTAATAGATTGTTTATCTCGGGAAACATGGAACGAAAGCCATCCATTGTCAAGAAAAGATCATTTATAGTCACTCATGCCTAGAAAAGCCTTATTACTCGGTTTAAATGCTTTTATAATCCCATTATTGAATTTATTTTGAATTTTTTTTACCTTTTTTGATTAAAACATATTGTAATTGATTGTTTGCCTCGGGAAACGTGGAGCAAAAGCCATCCATTGTCAAGAAAAGTTCATTTATAGTCACTCATGCCTAGAGAAGCCTTATTACTCGGTTTAAATGCCTTTATAATCCCATTATTGAATTTATTTTGATTTTTTTTTACAGTTTTTCATTAAATCAGATTGTAATAGATTGTTTATCTCGGGAAACATGGAACGAAAGCCATCCATTGTCAAGAAAAGATCATTTATAGTCACTCATGCCTAGAAAAGCCTTATTACTCGATTTAAATGCCTTTATAATCCCATTATTGAATTTATTTTGAATAATTTTTACATTTTTTTATTAAAACAGATTGTAATTGATTGTTTGCCTCGGGAAACGTGGAGCAAAAGCCATCCATTATCAAGAAAAGTTCATTTATAGTCACTCATGCCTAGAAAAGCCTTATTACTCGGTTTAAATGCCCTTATAATCCCATTATTGAATTTATTTTGAATTATTTTTACATTTTTTTATTAAAACAGATTGTAATTGATTGTTTGCCTCGGGAAACGTGGAGCAAAATCCATCCATTGTCAAGAAAAGTTCATTTATAGTCACTCATGCCTAGAAAAGCCTTATTACTCGATTTAAATGCCTTTATAATCCCATTATTGAATTTATTTTGAATTGTTTTTACATTTTTTGATTAAAACATATTGTAATTGATTGTTTGCCTCGGGAAACGTGGAGCAAAAGCCATCCATTGTCAAGAAAAGTTCATTTATAGTCACTCATGCCTAGAGAAGCCTTATTACTCGGTTTAAATGCCTTTATAATCCCATTATTGAATTTATTTTGATTTTTTTTTACAGTTTTTCATTAAATCAGATTGTAATAGATTGTTTATCTCGGGAAACATGGAGCAAAAGCCATCCATTATCAAGAAAAGTTCATTTATAGTCACTCATGCCTAGAAAAGCCTTATTACTCGATTTAAATGCCCTTATAATCCCATTATCGAATTTATTTTGAATTATTTTTACATTTTTTTATTAAAACAGATTCTAATACATTGTTTATCTCGGGAAACATGGAACGAAAGCCATCCATTGTCAAGAAAAGATCATTTATAGTCACTCATGCCTAGAAAAGCCTTATTACTCGATTTAAATGCCTTTATAATCCCATTATTGAATTTATTTTGAATTGTTTTTACCTTTTTTGATTAAAACATATTGTAATTGATTGTTTGCCTCGGGAAACGTGGAGCAAAAGCCAACCATTGTCAAGAAAAGTTCATTTATAGTCACTCATGCCTAGAAAAGCCATATTACTCGGTTTAAATGCCTTTATAATCCCATTATTGAATTTATTTTGAAGTTTTTTTACATTTTTTGATTAAAACAGATTCTAATACATTGTTTATCTCGGGAAACATGGAACGAAAGCCATCCATTGTCAAGAAAAGATCATTTATAGTCACTAATGCCTAGAAAAGCCTTATTCCTCGATTTAAATGCCTTTATAATCCCATTATTGAATTTATTTTGAATTTTTTTTACATTTTTTGATTAAAACAGGTTGTAATAGATTATTTATCTCGGGAAACATGGAACGAAAGCCATCCATTGTCAAGAAAAGATCATTTATAGTCACTAATGCCTAGAAAAGCCTTATTACTCGGTTTAAATGCCCTTATAATCCCATTATTGAATTTATTTTGAATTATTTTTACATTTTTTGATTAAAACAGATTGTAATTGATTGTTTGCCTCGGGAAACGTGGAGCAAAAGCCATCCATTGTCAAGAAAAGTTCATTTATAGTCACTCATGCCTAGAAAAGCCTTATTACTCGATTTAAATGCCTTTATAATCCCATTATTGAATTTATTTTGAATTGTTTTTACATTTTTTGATTAAAACATATTGTAATTGATTGTTTGCCTCGGGAAACGTGGAGCAAAAGCCATCCATTGTCAAGAAAAGTTCATTTATAGTCACTCATGCTTAGAGAAGCCTTATTACTCGGTTTAAATGCCTTTATAATCCCATTATTGAATTTATTTTGATTTTTTTTTACAGTTTTTCATTAAATCAGATTGTAATAGATTGTTTATCTCGGGAAACATGGAACGAAAGCCATCCATTGTCAAGAAAAGATCATTTATAGTCACTCATGCCTAGAAAAGCCTTATTACTCGATTTAAATGCCTTTATAATCCCATTATTGAATTTATTTTGAACTTTTTTGACATTTTTTGATTAAAACAGATTGTAATTGATTGTTTATCTCGGGAAACATGGAACGAAAGCCATCCATTGTCAAGAAAAGATCATTTATAGTCACTCATGCCTAGAAAAGCCTTATTACTCGGTTTAAATGCCTTTATAATCCCATTATTGAATTTATTTTGAATTGTTTTTACATTTTTTGATTAAAACAGATTGTAATTGATTGTTTGCCTTGGGAAACGTGGAGCAAAAGCCATCCATTGTCAAGAAAAGTTCATTTATAGTCACTCATGCCTAGAAAAGCCTTATTACTCGATTTAAATGCCTTTATAATCCCATTATTGAATTTATTTTGAATTGTTTTTACATTTTTTGATTAAAACATATTGTAATTGATTGTTTGCCTCGGCAAACGTGGAGCAAAAGCCATCCATTGTCAAGAAAAGATCATTTATAGTCACTCATGCCTAGAAAAGCCTTATTACTCGGTTTAAATGCCTTTATAATCCCATTATTGAATTTATTTTGAATTTTTTTTACATTTTTTGATTAAAACAGATTGTAATAGATTGTTTATCTCGGGAAACATGGAACGAAAGCCATCCATTGTTAAGAAAAGTCCATTTATAGTCACTCATGCCTAGAAAAGCCTTATTACTCGGTTTAAATGCTTTTATAATCCATTATTGAATTTATTTTGAATTCTTTTTACATTTTTTGATTAAAACAGATTGTAATAGATTGTTTATCTCGGGAAACATGGAACGAAAGCCATCCATTGTCAAGAAAAGATCATTTATAGTCACTCATGCCTACAGAAGCCTTATTGCTCGGTTTAAATGCTTTTATCATCCCATTATTGAATTTCTTTTGAATTGTTTTTACATTTTTTGATTAAAACATATTGTAATTGATTGTTTGCCTCGGGAAGCGTGGAGCAAAAGCCATCCATTGTCAAGAAAAGTTCATTTATAGTCACTCATGCCTAGAGAAGCCTTATTACTCGGTTTAAATGCCTTTATAATCCCATTATTGAATTTATTTTGATTTTTTTTTACAGTTTTTCATTAAATCAGATTGTAATAGATTGTTTATCTCGGGAAACATGGAACGAAAGCCATCCATTGTCAAGAAAAGATCATTTATAGTCACTCATGCCTAGAAAAGCCTTATTACTCGATTTAAATGCCCTTATAATCCCATTATTGAATTTATTTTGAATTATTTTTATATTTTTTTATTAAAACAGATTCTAATACATTGTTTATCTCGGGAAACATGGAACGAAAGCCATCCATTGTCAAGAAAACATCATTTATAGTCACTCATGCGTAGAAAAGCCTTATTACTCGGTTTAAATGCCTTTATAATCCCATTATTGAATTTATTTTGATTTTTTTTTACTGTTTTTCATTAAATAGATTGTAATAGATTGTTTATCTCGGGAAACATGGAACGAAAGCCATCCATTGTCTAGAAAAGATCATTTATAGTCACTCATGCCTAGAAAAGCCTTATTACTCGATTTAAATGCCTTTATCATCCCATTATTGAATTTATTTTGAATTGTTTTTACATTTTTTGATTAAAACATATTGTAATTGATTGTTTGCCTCGGGAAGCGTGGAGCAAAAGCCATCCATTGTCAAGAAAAGTTCATTTATAGTCACTCATGCCTAGAGAAGCCTTATTACTCGGTTTAAATGCCTTTATAATCCCATTATTGAATTTATTTTGATTTTTTTTTACAGTTTTTCATTAAATCAGATTGTAATAGATTGTTTATCTCGGGAAACATGGAACGAAAGCCATCCATTGTCAAGAAAAGATCATTTATAGTCACTCATGCCTAGAAAAGCCTTATTACTCGATTTAAATGCCCTTATAATCCCATTATTGAATTTATTTTGAATTATTTTTACATTTTTTTATTAAAACAGATTCTAATACATTGTTTATCTCGGGAAACATGGAACGAAAGCCATCCATTGTCAAGAAAACATCATTTATAGTCACTCATGCGTAGAAAAGCCTTATTACTCGGTTTAAATGCCTTTATAATCCCATTATTGAATTTATTTTGAACTTTTTTGACATTTTTTGATTAAACAGATTGTAATTGAATGTTTGCCTCGGGAAGCGTGGAGCAAAAGCCATCCATTGTCAAGAAAAGTTCATTTACAGTCACTCATGCCTAGAGAAGCCTTATTACTCGGTTTAAATGCCTTTATAATCCCATTATTGAATTTATTTTGATTTTTTTTATAGTTTTTCATTAAATCAGATTGTAATAGATTGTTTATCTCGAGAAACATGGAACGAAAGCCATCCATTGTCAAGAAAAGATCATTTATAGTCACTCATGCCTAGAAATGCCTTATTACTCGATTTAAATGCCCTTATAATCCCATTATCGAATTTATTTTGAATTATTTTTACATTTTTTTATTAAAACAGATTCTAATACATTGTTTATCTCGGGAAACATGGAACGAAAGCCATCCATTGTCAAGAAAACATCATTTATAGTCACTCATGCCTAGAAAAGCCTTATTACTCGGTTTAAATGCCTTTATAATCCCATTATTGAATTTATTTTGAACTTTTTTGACATTTTTTGATTAAAACAGATTGTAATTGATTGTTTGCCTCGGGAAACATAGAGCGAAAGCCATCCATTGTCAAGAAAAGTTCATTTATAGTCACTCATGCCTAGAAAAGCCTTATAACTCGGTTTAAATACCCTTATAATCCCATTATCGAATTTATTTTGAATTGTTTTTACATTTTTTGATTAAAACAGATTGTAATTGATTGTTTGCCTCGGGAAACGTGGAGCAAAAGCCATCCATTGTTAAGAAAAGTTCATTTATAGTCACTCATGCCTAGAAAAGCCTTATTACTCGATTTAAATGCCTTTATCATCCCATTATTGAATTTATTTTGAATTGTTTTTACATTTTTTGATTAAAACATATTGTAATTGATTGTTTGCCTCGGGAAGCGTGGAGCAAAACCCATCCATTGTCAAGAAAAGTTCATTTATAGTCACTCATGCCTAGAGAAGCCTTATTACTCGGTTTAAATGCCTTTATAATCCCATTATTGAATTTATTTTGATTTTTTTTACAGTTTTTGATTAAAACAGATTGTAATAGATTGTTTATCTCGGGAAACATGGAACGAAAGCCATCCATTGTCAAGAAAAGATCATTTATAGTCACTCATGCCTAGAAAAGCCTTATTACTCGGTTTAAATGCTTTTATAATCCCATTATTGAATTTATTTTGAATTTTTTTTACCTTTTTTGATTAAAACATATTGTAATTGATTGTTTGCCTCGGGAAACGTGGAGCAAAAGCCATCCATTGTCAAGAAAAGTTCATTTATAGTCACTCATGCCTAGAGAAGCCTTATTACTCGGTTTAAATGCCTTTATAATCCCATTATTGAATTTATTTTGATTTTTTTTTACAGTTTTTCATTAAATCAGATTGTAATAGATTGTTTATCTCGGGAAACATGGAACGAAAGCCATCCATTGTCAAGAAAAGATCATTTATAGTCACTCATGCCTAGAAAAGCCTTATTACTCGATTTAAATGCCTTTATAATCCCATTATTGAATTTATTTTGAATAATTTTTACATTTTTTTATTAAAACAGATTGTAATTGATTGTTTGCCTCGGGAAACGTGGAGCAAAAGCCATCCATTATCAAGAAAAGTTCATTTATAGTCACTCATGCCTAGAAAAGCCTTATTACTCGGTTTAAATGCCCTTATAATCCCATTATTGAATTTATTTTGAATTATTTTTACATTTTTTTATTAAAACAGATTGTAATTGATTGTTTGCCTCGGGAAACGTGGAGCAAAATCCATCCATTGTCAAGAAAAGTTCATTTATAGTCACTCATGCCTAGAAAAGCCTTATTACTCGATTTAAATGCCTTTATAATCCCATTATTGAATTTATTTTGAATTGTTTTTACATTTTTTGATTAAAACATATTGTAATTGATTGTTTGCCTCGGGAAACGTGGAGCAAAAGCCATCCATTGTCAAGAAAAGTTCATTTATAGTCACTCATGCCTAGAGAAGCCTTATTACTCGGTTTAAATGCCTTTATAATCCCATTATTGAATTTATTTTGATTTTTTTTTACAGTTTTTCATTAAATCAGATTGTAATAGATTGTTTATCTCGGGAAACATGGAGCAAAAGCCATCCATTATCAAGAAAAGTTCATTTATAGTCACTCATGCCTAGAAAAGCCTTATTACTCGATTTAAATGCCCTTATAATCCCATTATCGAATTTATTTTGAATTATTTTTACATTTTTTTATTAAAACAGATTCTAATACATTGTTTATCTCGGGAAACATGGAACGAAAGCCATCCATTGTCAAGAAAAGATCATTTATAGTCACTCATGCCTAGAAAAGCCTTATTACTCGATTTAAATGCCTTTATAATCCCATTATTGAATTTATTTTGAATTGTTTTTACCTTTTTTGATTAAAACATATTGTAATTGATTGTTTGCCTCGGGAAACGTGGAGCAAAAGCCAACCATTGTCAAGAAAAGTTCATTTATAGTCACTCATGCCTAGAAAAGCCATATTACTCGGTTTAAATGCCTTTATAATCCCATTATTGAATTTATTTTGAAGTTTTTTTACATTTTTTGATTAAAACAGATTCTAATACATTGTTTATCTCGGGAAACATGGAACGAAAGCCATCCATTGTCAAGAAAAGATCATTTATAGTCACTAATGCCTAGAAAAGCCTTATTCCTCGATTTAAATGCCTTTATAATCCCATTATTGAATTTATTTTGAATTTTTTTTACATTTTTTGATTAAAACAGGTTGTAATAGATTATTTATCTCGGGAAACATGGAACGAAAGCCATCCATTGTCAAGAAAAGATCATTTATAGTCACTAATGCCTAGAAAAGCCTTATTACTCGGTTTAAATGCCCTTATAATCCCATTATTGAATTTATTTTGAATTATTTTTACATTTTTTGATTAAAACAGATTGTAATTGATTGTTTGCCTCGGGAAACGTGGAGCAAAAGCCATCCATTGTCAAGAAAAGTTCATTTATAGTCACTCATGCCTAGAAAAGCCTTATTACTCGATTTAAATGCCTTTATAATCCCATTATTGAATTTATTTTGAATTGTTTTTACATTTTTTGATTAAAACATATTGTAATTGATTGTTTGCCTCGGGAAACGTGGAGCAAAAGCCATCCATTGTCAAGAAAAGTTCATTTATAGTCACTCATGCTTAGAGAAGCCTTATTACTCGGTTTAAATGCCTTTATAATCCCATTATTGAATTTATTTTGATTTTTTTTTACAGTTTTTCATTAAATCAGATTGTAATAGATTGTTTATCTCGGGAAACATGGAACGAAAGCCATCCATTGTCAAGAAAAGATCATTTATAGTCACTCATGCCTAGAAAAGCCTTATTACTCGATTTAAATGCCTTTATAATCCCATTATTGAATTTATTTTGAACTTTTTTGACATTTTTTGATTAAAACAGATTGTAATTGATTGTTTATCTCGGGAAACATGGAACGAAAGCCATCCATTGTCAAGAAAAGATCATTTATAGTCACTCATGCCTAGAAAAGCCTTATTACTCGGTTTAAATGCCTTTATAATCCCATTATTGAATTTATTTTGAATTGTTTTTACATTTTTTGATTAAAACAGATTGTAATTGATTGTTTGCCTTGGGAAACGTGGAGCAAAAGCCATCCATTGTCAAGAAAAGTTCATTTATAGTCACTCATGCCTAGAAAAGCCTTATTACTCGATTTAAATGCCTTTATAATCCCATTATTGAATTTATTTTGAATTGTTTTTACATTTTTTGATTAAAACATATTGTAATTGATTGTTTGCCTCGGCAAACGTGGAGCAAAAGCCATCCATTGTCAAGAAAAGATCATTTATAGTCACTCATGCCTAGAAAAGCCTTATTACTCGGTTTAAATGCCTTTATAATCCCATTATTGAATTTATTTTGAATTTTTTTTACATTTTTTGATTAAAACAGATTGTAATAGATTGTTTATCTCGGGAAACATGGAACGAAAGCCATCCATTGTTAAGAAAAGTCCATTTATAGTCACTCATGCCTAGAAAAGCCTTATTACTCGGTTTAAATGCTTTTATAATCCATTATTGAATTTATTTTGAATTCTTTTTACATTTTTTGATTAAAACAGATTGTAATAGATTGTTTATCTCGGGAAACATGGAACGAAAGCCATCCATTGTCAAGAAAAGATCATTTATAGTCACTCATGCCTACAGAAGCCTTATTGCTCGGTTTAAATGCTTTTATCATCCCATTATTGAATTTCTTTTGAATTGTTTTTACATTTTTTGATTAAAACATATTGTAATTGATTGTTTGCCTCGGGAAGCGTGGAGCAAAAGCCATCCATTGTCAAGAAAAGTTCATTTATAGTCACTCATGCCTAGAGAAGCCTTATTACTCGGTTTAAATGCCTTTATAATCCCATTATTGAATTTATTTTGATTTTTTTTTACAGTTTTTCATTAAATCAGATTGTAATAGATTGTTTATCTCGGGAAACATGGAACGAAAGCCATCCATTGTCAAGAAAAGATCATTTATAGTCACTCATGCCTAGAAAAGCCTTATTACTCGATTTAAATGCCCTTATAATCCCATTATTGAATTTATTTTGAATTATTTTTATATTTTTTTATTAAAACAGATTCTAATACATTGTTTATCTCGGGAAACATGGAACGAAAGCCATCCATTGTCAAGAAAACATCATTTATAGTCACTCATGCGTAGAAAAGCCTTATTACTCGGTTTAAATGCCTTTATAATCCCATTATTGAATTTATTTTGATTTTTTTTTACTGTTTTTCATTAAATAGATTGTAATAGATTGTTTATCTCGGGAAACATGGAACGAAAGCCATCCATTGTCTAGAAAAGATCATTTATAGTCACTCATGCCTAGAAAAGCCTTATTACTCGATTTAAATGCCTTTATCATCCCATTATTGAATTTATTTTGAATTGTTTTTACATTTTTTGATTAAAACATATTGTAATTGATTGTTTGCCTCGGGAAGCGTGGAGCAAAAGCCATCCATTGTCAAGAAAAGTTCATTTATAGTCACTCATGCCTAGAGAAGCCTTATTACTCGGTTTAAATGCCTTTATAATCCCATTATTGAATTTATTTTGATTTTTTTTTACAGTTTTTCATTAAATCAGATTGTAATAGATTGTTTATCTCGGGAAACATGGAACGAAAGCCATCCATTGTCAAGAAAAGATCATTTATAGTCACTCATGCCTAGAAAAGCCTTATTACTCGATTTAAATGCCCTTATAATCCCATTATTGAATTTATTTTGAATTATTTTTACATTTTTTTATTAAAACAGATTCTAATACATTGTTTATCTCGGGAAACATGGAACGAAAGCCATCCATTGTCAAGAAAACATCATTTATAGTCACTCATGCGTAGAAAAGCCTTATTACTCGGTTTAAATGCCTTTATAATCCCATTATTGAATTTATTTTGAACTTTTTTGACATTTTTTGATTAAACAGATTGTAATTGAATGTTTGCCTCGGGAAGCGTGGAGCAAAAGCCATCCATTGTCAAGAAAAGTTCATTTACAGTCACTCATGCCTAGAGAAGCCTTATTACTCGGTTTAAATGCCTTTATAATCCCATTATTGAATTTATTTTGATTTTTTTTATAGTTTTTCATTAAATCAGATTGTAATAGATTGTTTATCTCGAGAAACATGGAACGAAAGCCATCCATTGTCAAGAAAAGATCATTTATAGTCACTCATGCCTAGAAAAGCCTTATTACTCGATTTAAATGCCCTTATAATCCCATTATCGAATTTATTTTGAATTATTTTTACATTTTTTTATTAAAACAGATTCTAATACATTGTTTATCTCGGGAAACATGGAACGAAAGCCATCCATTGTCAAGAAAACATCATTTATAGTCACTCATGCCTAGAAAAGCCTTATTACTCGGTTTAAATGCCTTTATAATCCCATTATTGAATTTATTTTGAACTTTTTTGACATTTTTTGATTAAAACAGATTGTAATTGATTGTTTGCCTCGGGAAACATAGAGCGAAAGCCATCCATTGTCAAGAAAAGTTCATTTATAGTCACTCATGCCTAGAAAAGCCTTATAACTCGGTTTAAATACCCTTATAATCCCATTATCGAATTTATTTTGAATTGTTTTTACATTTTTTGATTAAAACAGATTGTAATTGATTGTTTGCCTCGGGAAACGTGGAGCAAAAGCCATCCATTGTTAAGAAAAGTTCATTTATAGTCACTCATGCCTAGAAAAGCCTTATTACTCGATTTAAATGCCTTTATCATCCCATTATTGAATTTATTTTGAATTGTTTTTACATTTTTTGATTAAAACATATTGTAATTGATTGTTTGCCTCGGGAAGCGTGGAGCAAAACCCATCCATTGTCAAGAAAAGTTCATTTATAGTCACTCATGCCTAGAGAAGCCTTATTACTCGGTTTAAATGCCTTTATAATCCCATTATTGAATTTATTTTGATTTTTTTTACAGTTTTTGATTAAAACAGATTGTAATAGATTGTTTATCTCGGGAAACATGGAACGAAAGCCATCCATTGTCAAGAAAAGATCATTTATAGTCACTCATGCCTAGAAAAGCCTTATTACTCGGTTTAAATGCTTTTATAATCCCATTATTGAATTTATTTTGAATTTTTTTTACCTTTTTTGATTAAAACATATTGTAATTGATTGTTTGCCTCGGGAAACGTGGAGCAAAAGCCATCCATTGTCAAGAAAAGTTCATTTATAGTCACTCATGCCTAGAGAAGCTTTATTACTCGGTTTAAATGCCTTTATAATCCCATTATTGAATTTATTTTGATTTTTTTTTACAGTTTTTCATTAAATCAGATTGTAATAGATTGTTTATCTCGGGAAACATGGAACGAAAGCCATCCATTGTCAAGAAAAGATCATTTATAGTCACTCATGCCTAGAAAAGCCTTATTACTCGATTTAAATGCCTTTATAATCCCATTATTGAATTTATTTTGAATAATTTTTACATTTTTTTATTAAAACAGATTGTAATTGATTGTTTGCCTCGGGAAACGTGGAGCAAAAGCCATCCATTATCAAGAAAAGTTCATTTATAGTCACTCATGCCTAGAAAAGCCTTATTACTCGGTTTAAATGCCCTTATAATCCCATTATTGAATTTATTTTGAATTATTTTTACATTTTTTTATTAAAACAGATTGTAATTGATTGTTTGCCTCGGGAAACGTGGAGCAAAATCCATCCATTGTCAAGAAAAGTTCATTTATAGTCACTCATGCCTAGAAAAGCCTTATTACTCGATTTAAATGCCTTTATAATCCCATTATTGAATTTATTTTGAATTGTTTTTACATTTTTTGATTAAAACATTTTGTAATCGATTGTTTGCCTCGGGAAACGTGGAGCAAAAGCCATCCATTGTCAAGAAAAGTTCATTTATAGTCACTCATGCCTAGAGAAGCCTTATTACTCGATTTAAATGCCTTTATAATCCCATTATTGAATTTATTTTGATTTTTTTTTACAGTTTTTCATTAAATCAGATTGTAATAGATTGTTTATCTCGGGAAACATGGAGCAAAAGCCATCCATTATCAAGAAAAGTTCATTTATAGTCACTCATGCCTAGAAAAGCCTTATTACTCGATTTAAATGCCCTTATAATCCCATTATCGAATTTATTTTGAATTATTTTTACATTTTTTTATTAAAACAGATTCTAATACATTGTTTATCTCGGGAAACATGGAACGAAAGCCATCCATTGTCAAGAAAAGATCATTTATAGTCACTCATGCCTAGAAAAGCCTTATTACTCGATTTAAATGCCTTTATAATCCCATTATTGAATTTATTTTGAATTGTTTTTACCTTTTTTGATTAAAACATATTGTAATTGATTGTTTGCCTCGGGAAACGTGGAGCAAAAGCCAACCATTGTCAAGAAAAGTTCATTTATAGTCACTCATGCCTAGAAAAGCCATATTACTCGGTTTAAATGCCTTTATAATCCCATTATTGAATTTATTTTGAAGTTTTTTTACATTTTTTGATTAAAACAGATTCTAATACATTGTTTATCTTGGGAAACATGGAACGAAAGCCATCCATTGTCAAGAAAACATCATTTATAGTCACTCATGCCTAGAAAAGCCTTATTACTCGGTTTAAATGCCTTTATAATCCCATTATTGAATTTATTTTGAACTTTTTTGACATTTTTTGATTAAACAGATTGTAATTGATTGTTTGCCTCGTGAAGCGTGGAGCAAAAGCCATCCATTGTCAAGAAAAGTTCATTTATAGTCACTCATGCCTAGAGAAGCCTTATTACTCGGTTTAAATGCCTTTATAATCCCATTATTGAATTTATTTTGAATTGTTTTTACATTTTTTGATTAAAACATATTGTAATTGATTGTTTGCCTCGGGAAACATGGAGCAAAAGCCATCCATTGTCAAGAAAAGTTCATTTATAGTCACTCATGCCTAGATAAGCCTTATTACTCGAATTAAATGCCTTTATAATCCCATTATTGAATTTATTTTGAATTGTTTTTACATTTTTTGATTAAAACATATTGTAATTGATTGTTTGCCTCGGGAAACGTGGAGCAAAAGCCATCCATTGTCAAGAAAAGTTCATTTATAGTCACTCATGCCTAGAAAAGCCTTATTACTCGGTTTAAATGCCCTTATAATCCCATTATTGAATTTATTTTGAATTGTTTTTACATTTTTTGATTAAAACAGATTGTAATTGATTGTTTGCCTCGGGAAACGTGGAGCAAAAGCCATCCATTGTTAAGAAAAGTTCATTTATAGTCACTCATGCCTAGAAAAGCCTTATTACTCGATTTAAATGCATTTATCATCCCATTATTGAATTTATTTTGAATTGTTTTTACATTTTTTGATTAAAACATATTGTAATTGATTGTTTGCCTCGGGAAGCGTGGAGCAAAAGCCATCCATTGTCAAGAAAAGTTCATTTATAGTCACTCATGCCTAGAGAAGCCTTATTACTCGGTTTAAATGCCTTTATAATCCCATTATTGAATTTATTTTGATTTTTTTTACAGTTTTTGATTAAAACAGATTGTAATAGATTGTTTATCTCGGGAAACATGGAACGAAAGCCATCCATTGTCTAGAAAAGATCATTTATAGTCACTCATGCCTAGAAAAGCCTTATTACTCGGTTTAAATGCTTTTATAATCCCATTATTGAATTTATTTTGAATTTTTTTTACATTTTTTGATTAAAACAGATTGTAATAGATTGTTTATCTCGGGAAACATGAAACGAAAGCCATCCATTGTCAAGAAAACATCATTTATAGTCACTCATGCCTAGAAAAGCCTTATTACTCGGTTTAAATGCCTTTATAATCCCATTATTGAATTTATTTTGAATTATTTTTACATTTTTTTATTAAAACAGATTGTAATTGATTGTTTGCCTCGGGAAACGTGGAGCAAAAGCCATCCATTGTCAAGAAAAGTTCATTTATAGTCACTCATGCCTAGAAAAGCCTTATTACTCGATTTAAATGCCTTTATAATCCCATTATTGAATTTATTTTGAATTGTTTTTGCATTTTTTGATTAAAACATATTGTAATTGATTGTTTGCCTCGGGAAACGTGGAGCAAAAGCCATCCATTGTCAAGAAAAGGTCATTTATAGTGACTCATGCCTAGAGAAGCCTTATTACTCGGTTTAAATGCCTTTATAATCCCATTCTTGAATTTATTTTGAAGTTTTTTTACATTTTTTGATTAAAACATATTGTAATTGATTGTTTGCCTCGGGAAACGTGGAGCAAAAGCCATCCATTGTCAAGAAAAGTTCATTTATAGTCACTCATGCCTAGAAAAGCCATATTACTCGGTTTAAATGCCTTTATAATCCCATTCTTGAATTTATTTTGAAGTTTTTTTACATTTTTTGATTAAAACAGATTCTAATACATTGTTTATCTTGGGAAACATGGAACGAAAGCCATCCATTGTCAAGAAAACATCATTTATAGTCACTCATGCATAGAAAAGCCTTATTACTCGGTTTAAATGCCTTTATAATCCCATTATTGAATTCATTTTGAACTTTTTTGACATTTTTTGATTAAACAGATTGTAATTGATTGTTTGCCTCGTGAAGCATGGAGCAAAATCCATCCATTGTCAAGAAAAGTTCATTTATAGTCACTCATGCCTAGAGAAGCCTTATTACTCGGTTTAAATGCCTTTCTAATCCCATTATTGAATTTATTTTGAATTGTTTTTACATTTTTTGATTAAAACATATTGTAATTGATTGTTTGCCTCGGGAAACGTGGAGCAAAAGCCATCCATTGTCAAGAAAAGTTCATTTATAGTCACTCATGCCTAGATAAGCCTTATTACTCGATTTAAATGCCTTTATAATCCCATTATTGAATTTATTTTGAATTGTTTTTACATTTTTTGATTAAAACATATTGTAATTGATTGTTTGCCTCGGGAAACGTGGAGCAAAAGCCATCCATTGTCAAGAAAAATTCATTTATAGTCACTCATGCCTAGAAAAGCCTTATTACTCGGTTTAAATGCCTTTACAATCCCATTATTGAATTTATTTTGAATTTTTTTTACATTTTTTGATTAAAACAGGTTGTAATAGATTATTTATCTCGGGAAACATGGAACGAAAGCCATCCATTGTCAAGAAAAGATCATTTATAGTCACTAATGCCTAGAAAAGCCTTATTACTCGGTTTAAATGCCCTTATAATCCCATTATTGAATTTATTTTGAATTATTTTTACATTTTTTGATTAAAACAGATTGTAATTGATTGTTTGCCTCGGGAAACGTGGAGCAAAAGCCATCCATTGTCAAGAAAAGTTCATTTATAGTCACTCATGCCTAGAAAAGCCTTATTACTCGATTTAAATGCCTTTATAATCCCATTATTGAATTTATTTTGAATTGTTTTTACATTTTTTGATTAAAACATATTGTAATTGATTGTTTGCCTCGGGAAACGTGGAGCAAAAGCCATCCATTGTCAAGAAAAGTTCATTTATAGTCACTCATGCTTAGAGAAGCCTTATTACTCGGTTTAAATGCCTTTATAATCCCATTATTGAATTTATTTTGATTTTTTTTTACAGTTTTTCATTAAATCAGATTGTAATAGATTGTTTATCTCGGGACACATGGAACGAAAGCCATCCATTGTCAAGAAAAGATCATTTATAGTCACTCATGCCTAGAAAAGCCTTATTACTCGATTTAAATGCCTTTATAATCCCATTATTGAATTTATTTTGAACTTTTTTGACATTTTTTGATTAAAACAGATTGTAATTGATTGTTTATCTCGGGAAACATGGAACGAAAGCCATCCATTGTCAAGAAAAGATCATTTATAGTCACTCATGCCTAGAAAAGCCTTATTACTCGGTTTAAATGCCTTTATAATCCCATTATTGAATTTATTTTGAATTGTTTTTACATTTTTTGATTAAAACAGATTGTAATTGATTGTTTGCCTTGGGAAACGTGGAGCAAAAGCCATCCATTGTCAAGAAAAGTTCATTTATAGTCACTCATGCCTAGAAAAGCCTTATTACTCGATTTAAATGCCTTTATAATCCCATTATTGAATTTATTTTGAATTGTTTTTACATTTTTTGATTAAAACATATTGTAATTGATTGTTTGCCTCGGCAAACGTGGAGCAAAAGCCATCCATTGTCAAGAAAAGATCATTTATAGTCACTCATGCCTAGAAAAGCCTTATTACTCGGTTTAAATGCCTTTATAATCCCATTATTGAATTTATTTTGAATTGTTTTTACATTTTTTGATTAAAACATATTGTAATAGATTGTTTATCTTGGGAAACATGGAACGAAAGCCATCCATTGTCAAGAAAACATCATTTATAGTCACTCATGCCTAGAAAAGCCTTATTACTCGGTTTAAATGCCTTTATAATCCCATTATTGAATTTATTTTGAATTGTTTTTACATTTTTTGATTAAAACAGATTCTAATTGATTGTTTGCCTTGGGAAACGTGGAGCAAAAGCCATCCATTGTCAAGAAAAGTTCATTTATAGTCACTCATGTCTAGAAAAGCCTTATTACTCGATTTAAATGCCTTTATAATCCCATTATTGAATTTATTTTGAATTGTTTTTACATTTTTTGATTAAAACAGATTGTAATTGATTGTTTGCCTCGGCAAACGTGGAGCAAAAGCCATCCATTGTCAAGAAAAGATCATTTATAGTCACTCATGCCTAGAAAAGCCTTATTACTCGATTTAAATGCCTTTATAATCCCATTATTGAATTTATTTTGAATAATTTTTACATTTTTTTATTAAAACAGATTGTAATTGATTGTTTGCCTCGGGAAACGTGGAGCAAAAGCCATCCATTATCAAGAAAAGTTCATTTATAGTCACTCATGCCTAGAAAAGCCTTATTACTCGGTTTAAATGCCCTTATAATCCCATTATTGAATTTATTTTGAATTATTTTTACATTTTTTTATTAAAACAGATTGTAATTGATTGTTTGCCTCGGGAAACGTGGAGCAAAATCCATCCATTGTCAAGAAAAGTTCATTTATAGTCACTCATGCCTAGAAAAGCCTTATTACTCGATTTAAATGCCTTTATAATCCCATTATTGAATTTATTTTGAATTGTTTTTACATTTTTTGATTAAAACATTTTGTAATCGATTGTTTGCCTCGGGAAACGTGGAGCAAAAGCCATCCATTGTCAAGAAAAGTTCATTTATAGTCACTCATGCCTAGAGAAGCCTTATTACTCGATTTAAATGCCTTTATAATCCCATTATTGAATTTATTTTGATTTTTTTTTACAGTTTTTCATTAAATCAGATTGTAATAGATTGTTTATCTCGGGAAACATGGAGCAAAAGCCATCCATTATCAAGAAAAGTTCATTTATAGTCACTCATGCCTAGAAAAGCCTTATTACTCGATTTAAATGCCCTTATAATCCCATTATCGAATTTATTTTGAATTATTTTTACATTTTTTTATTAAAACAGATTCTAATACATTGTTTATCTCGGGAAACATGGAACGAAAGCCATCCATTGTCAAGAAAAGATCATTTATAGTCACTCATGCCTAGAAAAGCCTTATTACTCGATTTAAATGCCTTTATAATCCCATTATTGAATTTATTTTGAATTGTTTTTACCTTTTTTGATTAAAACATATTGTAATTGATTGTTTGCCTCGGGAAACGTGGAGCAAAAGCCAACCATTGTCAAGAAAAGTTCATTTATAGTCACTCATGCCTAGAAAAGCCATATTACTCGGTTTAAATGCCTTTATAATCCCATTATTGAATTTATTTTGAAGTTTTTTTACATTTTTTGATTAAAACAGATTCTAATACATTGTTTATCTTGGGAAACATGGAACGAAAGCCATCCATTGTCAAGAAAACATCATTTATAGTCACTCATGCCTAGAAAAGCCTTATTACTCGGTTTAAATGCCTTTATAATCCCATTATTGAATTTATTTTGAACTTTTTTGACATTTTTTGATTAAACAGATTGTAATTGATTGTTTGCCTCGTGAAGCGTGGAGCAAAAGCCATCCATTGTCAAGAAAAGTTCATTTATAGTCACTCATGCCTAGAGAAGCCTTATTACTCGGTTTAAATGCCTTTATAATCCCATTATTGAATTTATTTTGAATTGTTTTTACATTTTTTGATTAAAACATATTGTAATTGATTGTTTGCCTCGGGAAACATGGAGCAAAAGCCATCCATTGTCAAGAAAAGTTCATTTATAGTCACTCATGCCTAGATAAGCCTTATTACTCGAATTAAATGCCTTTATAATCCCATTATTGAATTTATTTTGAATTGTTTTTACATTTTTTGATTAAAACATATTGTAATTGATTGTTTGCCTCGGGAAACGTGGAGCAAAAGCCATCCATTGTCAAGAAAAGTTCATTTATAGTCACTCATGCCTAGAAAAGCCTTATTACTCGGTTTAAATGCCCTTATAATCCCATTATTGAATTTATTTTGAATTGTTTTTACATTTTTTGATTAAAACAGATTGTAATTGATTGTTTGCCTCGGGAAACGTGGAGCAAAAGCCATCCATTGTTAAGAAAAGTTCATTTATAGTCACTCATGCCTAGAAAAGCCTTATTACTCGATTTAAATGCATTTATCATCCCATTATTGAATTTATTTTGAATTGTTTTTACATTTTTTGATTAAAACATATTGTAATTGATTGTTTGCCTCGGGAAGCGTGGAGCAAAAGCCATCCATTGTCAAGAAAAGTTCATTTATAGTCACTCATGCCTAGAGAAGCCTTATTACTCGGTTTAAATGCCTTTATAATCCCATTATTGAATTTATTTTGATTTTTTTTACAGTTTTTGATTAAAACAGATTGTAATAGATTGTTTATCTCGGGAAACATGGAACGAAAGCCATCCATTGTCTAGAAAAGATCATTTATAGTCACTCATGCCTAGAAAAGCCTTATTACTCGGTTTAAATGCTTTTATAATCCCATTATTGAATTTATTTTGAATTTTTTTTACATTTTTTGATTAAAACAGATTGTAATAGATTGTTTATCTCGGGAAACATGAAACGAAAGCCATCCATTGTCAAGAAAACATCATTTATAGTCACTCATGCCTAGAAAAGCCTTATTACTCGGTTTAAATGCCTTTATAATCCCATTATTGAATTTATTTTGAATTATTTTTACATTTTTTTATTAAAACAGATTGTAATTGATTGTTTGCCTCGGGAAACGTGGAGCAAAAGCCATCCATTGTCAAGAAAAGTTCATTTATAGTCACTCATGCCTAGAAAAGCCTTATTACTCGATTTAAATGCCTTTATAATCCCATTATTGAATTTATTTTGAATTGTTTTTGCATTTTTTGATTAAAACATATTGTAATTGATTGTTTGCCTCGGGAAACGTGGAGCAAAAGCCATCCATTGTCAAGAAAAGGTCATTTATAGTGACTCATGCCTAGAGAAGCCTTATTACTCGGTTTAAATGCCTTTATAATCCCATTCTTGAATTTATTTTGAAGTTTTTTTACATTTTTTGATTAAAACATATTGTAATTGATTGTTTGCCTCGGGAAACGTGGAGCAAAAGCCATCCATTGTCAAGAAAAGTTCATTTATAGTCACTCATGCCTAGAAAAGCCATATTACTCGGTTTAAATGCCTTTATAATCCCATTCTTGAATTTATTTTGAAGTTTTTTTACATTTTTTGATTAAAACAGATTCTAATACATTGTTTATCTTGGGAAACATGGAACGAAAGCCATCCATTGTCAAGAAAACATCATTTATAGTCACTCATGCATAGAAAAGCCTTATTACTCGGTTTAAATGCCTTTATAATCCCATTATTGAATTCATTTTGAACTTTTTTGACATTTTTTGATTAAACAGATTGTAATTGATTGTTTGCCTCGTGAAGCATGGAGCAAAATCCATCCATTGTCAAGAAAAGTTCATTTATAGTCACTCATGCCTAGAGAAGCCTTATTACTCGGTTTAAATGCCTTTCTAATCCCATTATTGAATTTATTTTGAATTGTTTTTACATTTTTTGATTAAAACAGATTGTAATTGATTGTTTGCCTCGGGAAACGTGGAGCAAAAGCCATCCATTGTCAAGAAAAGTTCATTTATAGTCACTCATGCCTAGATAAGCCTTATTACTCGATTTAAATGCCTTTATAATCCCATTATTGAATTTATTTTGAATTGTTTTTACATTTTTTGATTAAAACATATTGTAATTGATTGTTTGCCTCGGGAAACGTGGAGCAAAAGCCATCCATTGTCAAGAAAAATTCATTTATAGTCACTCATGCCTAGAAAAGCCTTATTACTCGGTTTAAATGCCTTTACAATCCCATTATTGAATTTATTTTGAATTTTTTTTACATTTTTTGATTAAAACAGGTTGTAATAGATTATTTATCTCGGGAAACATGGAACGAAAGCCATCCATTGTCAAGAAAAGATCATTTATAGTCACTAATGCCTAGAAAAGCCTTATTACTCGGTTTAAATGCCCTTATAATCCCATTATTGAATTTATTTTGAATTATTTTTACATTTTTTGATTAAAACAGATTGTAATTGATTGTTTGCCTCGGGAAACGTGGAGCAAAAGCCATCCATTGTCAAGAAAAGTTCATTTATAGTCACTCATGCCTAGAAAAGCCTTATTACTCGATTTAAATGCCTTTATAATCCCATTATTGAATTTATTTTGAATTGTTTTTACATTTTTTGATTAAAACATATTGTAATTGATTGTTTGCCTCGGGAAACGTGGAGCAAAAGCCATCCATTGTCAAGAAAAGTTCATTTATAGTCACTCATGCTTAGAGAAGCCTTATTACTCGGTTTAAATGCCTTTATAATCCCATTATTGAATTTATTTTGATTTTTTTTTACAGTTTTTCATTAAATCAGATTGTAATAGATTGTTTATCTCGGGACACATGGAACGAAAGCCATCCATTGTCAAGAAAAGATCATTTATAGTCACTCATGCCTAGAAAAGCCTTATTACTCGATTTAAATGCCTTTATAATCCCATTATTGAATTTATTTTGAACTTTTTTGACATTTTTTGATTAAAACAGATTGTAATTGATTGTTTATCTCGGGAAACATGGAACGAAAGCCATCCATTGTCAAGAAAAGATCATTTATAGTCACTCATGCCTAGAAAAGCCTTATTACTCGGTTTAAATGCCTTTATAATCCCATTATTGAATTTATTTTGAATTGTTTTTACATTTTTTGATTAAAACAGATTGTAATTGATTGTTTGCCTTGGGAAACGTGGAGCAAAAGCCATCCATTGTCAAGAAAAGTTCATTTATAGTCACTCATGCCTAGAAAAGCCTTATTACTCGATTTAAATGCCTTTATAATCCCATTATTGAATTTATTTTGAATTGTTTTTACATTTTTTGATTAAAACATATTGTAATTGATTGTTTGCCTCGGCAAACGTGGAGCAAAAGCCATCCATTGTCAAGAAAAGATCATTTATAGTCACTCATGCCTAGAAAAGCCTTATTACTCGGTTTAAATGCCTTTATAATCCCATTATTGAATTTATTTTGAATTGTTTTTACATTTTTTGATTAAAACATATTGTAATAGATTGTTTATCTTGGGAAACATGGAACGAAAGCCATCCATTGTCAAGAAAACATCATTTATAGTCACTCATGCCTAGAAAAGCCTTATTACTCGGTTTAAATGCCTTTATAATCCCATTATTGAATTTATTTTGAATTGTTTTTACATTTTTTGATTAAAACAGATTCTAATTGATTGTTTGCCTTGGGAAACGTGGAGCAAAAGCCATCCATTGTCAAGAAAAGTTCATTTATAGTCACTCATGTCTAGAAAAGCCTTATTACTCGATTTAAATGCCTTTATAATCCCATTATTGAATTTATTTTGAATTGTTTTTACATTTTTTGATTAAAACAGATTGTAATTGATTGTTTGCCTCGGCAAACGTGGAGCAAAAGCCATCCATTGTCAAGAAAAGATCATTTATAGTCACTCATGCCTAGAAAAGCCTTATTACTCGGTTTAAATGCCTTTATAATCCCATTATTGAATTTATTTTGAATTGTTTTTACATTTTTTCATTAAAACAGATTGTAATTGATTGTTTGGCTTGGGAAACATGGAGCAAAAGCCATCCATTGTCAAGAAAAGGTCATTTATAGTGACTCATGCCTAGAGAAGCCTTATTACTCGGTTTAAATGCCTTTATAATCCCATTATTGAATTTATTTTGAATTTTTTTTACATTTTTTGATTAAAACAGGTTGTAATAGATTATTTATCTCGGGAAACATGGAACGAAAGCCATCCATTGTCAAGAAAAGATCATTTATAGTCACTAATGCCTAGAAAAGCCTTATTACTCGGTTTAAATGCCCTTATAATCCCATTATTGAATTTATTTTGAATTATTTTTACATTTTTTGATTAAAACAGATTGTAATTGATTGTTTGCCTCGGGAAACGTGGAGCAAAAGCCATCCATTGTCAAGAAAAGTTCATTTATAGTCACTCATGCCTAGAAAAGCCTTATTACTCGATTTAAATGCCTTTATAATCCCATTATTGAATTTATTTTGAATTGTTTTTACATTTTTTGATTAAAACATATTGTAATTGATTGTTTGCCTCGGGAAACGTGGAGCAAAAGCCATCCATTGTCAAGAAAAGTTCATTTATAGTCACTCATGCTTAGAGAAGCCTTATTACTCGGTTTAAATGCCTTTATAATCCCATTATTGAATTTATTTTGATTTTTTTTTACAGTTTTTCATTAAATCAGATTGTAATAGATTGTTTATCTCGGGAAACATGGAACGAAAGCCATCCATTGTCAAGAAAAGATCATTTATAGTCACTCATGCCTAGAAAAGCCTTATTACTCGATTTAAATGCCTTTATAATCCCATTATTGAATTTATTTTGAACTTTTTTGACATTTTTTGATTAAAACAGATTGTAATTGATTGTTTATCTCGGGAAACATGGAACGAAAGCCATCCATTGTCAAGAAAAGATCATTTATAGTCACTCATGCCTAGAAAAGCCTTATTACTCGGTTTAAATGCCTTTATAATCCCATTATTGAATTTATTTTGAATTGTTTTTACATTTTTTGATTAAAACAGATTGTAATTGATTGTTTGCCTTGGGAAACGTGGAGCAAAAGCCATCCATTGTCAAGAAAAGTTCATTTATAGTCACTCATGCCTAGAAAAGCCTTATTACTCGATTTAAATGCCTTTATAATCCCATTATTGAATTTATTTTGAATTGTTTTTACATTTTTTGATTAAAACATATTGTAATTGATTGTTTGCCTCGGCAAACGTGGAGCAAAAGCCATCCATTGTCAAGAAAAGATCATTTATAGTCACTCATGCCTAGAAAAGCCTTATTACTCGGTTTAAATGCCTTTATAATCCCATTATTGAATTTATTTTGAATTGTTTTTACATTTTTTGATTAAAACATATTGTAATAGATTGTTTATCTTGGGAAACATGGAACGAAAGCCATCCATTGTCAAGAAAACATCATTTATAGTCACTCATGCCTAGAAAAGCCTTATTACTCGGTTTAAATGCCTTTATAATCCCATTATTGAATTTATTTTGAATTGTTTTTACATTTTTTGATTAAAACAGATTCTAATTGATTGTTTGCCTTGGGAAACGTGGAGCAAAAGCCATCCATTGTCAAGAAAAGTTCATTTATAGTCACTCATGTCTAGAAAAGCCTTATTACTCGATTTAAATGCCTTTATAATCCCATTATTGAATTTATTTTGAATTGTTTTTACATTTTTTGATTAAAACAGATTGTAATTGATTGTTTGCCTCGGGAAACGTGGAGCAAAAGCCATCCATTGTCAAGAAAAGTTCATTTATAGTCACTCATGCCTAGAAAAGCCTTATTACTCGATTTAAATGCCTTTATAATCCCATTATTGAATTTATTTTGAATTGTTTTTACATTTTTTGATTAAAACATATTGTAATTGATTGTTTGCCTCGGGAAACGTGGAGCAAAAGCCATCCATTGTCAAGAAAAGATCATTTATAGTCACTCATGCCTAGAAAAGCCTTATTACTCGGTTTAAATGCCTTTATAATCCCATTATTGAATTTATTTTGAATTGTTTTTACATTTTTTGATTAAAACATATTGTAATAGATTGTTTATCTTGGGAAACATGGAACGAAAGCCATCCATTGTCAAGAAAACATCATTTATAGTCACTCATGCCTAGAAAAGCCTTATTACTCGGTTTAAATGCCTTTATAATCCCATTATTGAATTTATTTTGAATTGTTTTTACATTTTTTGATTAAAACATATTGTAATAGATTGTTTATCTTGGGAAACATGGAACGAAAGCCATCCATTGTCAAGAAAACATCATTTATAGTCACTCATGCCTAGAAAAGCCTTATTACTCGGTTTAAATGCCTTTATAATCCCATTATTGAATTTATTTTGAATTGTTTTTACATTTTTTGATTAAAACAGATTCTAATTGATTGTTTGCCTTGGGAAACGTGGAGCAAAAGCCATCCATTGTCAAGAAAAGTTCATTTATAGTCACTCATGTCTAGAAAAGCCTTATTACTCGATTTAAATGCCTTTATAATCCCATTATTGAATTTATTTTGAATTGTTTTTACATTTTTTGATTAAAACAGATTGTAATTGATTGTTTGCCTCGGCAAACGTGGAGCAAAAGCCATCCATTGTCAAGAAAAGATCATTTATAGTCACTCATGCCTAGAAAAGCCTTATTACTCGGTTTAAATGCCTTTATAATCCCATTATTGAATTTATTTTGAATTGTTTTTACATTTTTTCATTAAAACAGATTGTAATTGATTGTTTGGCTTGGGAAACATGGAGCAAAAGCCATCCATTGTCAAGAAAATGTCATTTATAGTGACTCATGCCTAGAGAAGCCTTATTACTCGGTTTAAATGCCTTTATAATCCCATTATTGAATTTATTTTGAATTTTTTTTACATTTTTTGATTAAAACAGGTTGTAATAGATTATTTATCTCGGGAAACATGGAACGAAAGCCATCCATTGTCAAGAAAAGATCATTTATAGTCACTAATGCCTAGAAAAGCCTTATTACTCGGTTTAAATGCCCTTATAATCCCATTATTGAATTTATTTTGAATTATTTTTACATTTTTTGATTAAAACAGATTGTAATTGATTGTTTGCCTCGGGAAACGTGGAGCAAAAGCCATCCATTGTCAAGAAAAGTTCATTTATAGTCACTCATGCCTAGAAAAGCCTTATTACTCGATTTAAATGCCTTTATAATCCCATTATTGAATTTATTTTGAATTGTTTTTACATTTTTTGATTAAAACATATTGTAATTGATTGTTTGCCTCGGGAAACGTGGAGCAAAAGCCATCCATTGTCAAGAAAAGTTCATTTATAGTCACTCATGCTTAGAGAAGCCTTATTACTCGGTTTAAATGCCTTTATAATCCCATTATTGAATTTATTTTGATTTTTTTTTACAGTTTTTCATTAAATCAGATTGTAATAGATTGTTTATCTCGGGAAACATGGAACGAAAGCCATCCATTGTCAAGAAAAGATCATTTATAGTCACTCATGCCTAGAAAAGCCTTATTACTCGATTTAAATGCCTTTATAATCCCATTATTGAATTTATTTTGAACTTTTTTGACATTTTTTGATTAAAACAGATTGTAATTGATTGTTTATCTCGGGAAACATGGAACGAAAGCCATCCATTGTCAAGAAAAGATCATTTATAGTCACTCATGCCTAGAAAAGCCTTATTACTCGGTTTAAATGCCTTTATAATCCCATTATTGAATTTATTTTGAATTGTTTTTACATTTTTTGATTAAAACAGATTGTAATTGATTGTTTGCCTTGGGAAACGTGGAGCAAAAGCCATCCATTTTCAAGAAAAGTTCATTTATAGTCACTCATGCCTAGAAAAGCCTTATTACTCGATTTAAATGCCTTTATAATCCCATTATTGAATTTATTTTGAATTGTTTTTACATTTTTTGATTAAAACATATTGTAATTGATTGTTTGCCTCGGCAAACGTGGAGCAAAAGCCATCCATTGTCAAGAAAAGATCATTTATAGTCACTCATGCCTAGAAAAGCCTTATTACTCGGTTTAAATGCCTTTATAATCCCATTATTGAATTTATTTTGAATTGTTTTTACATTTTTTGATTAAAACATATTGTAATAGATTGTTTATCTTGGGAAACATGGAACGAAAGCCATCCATTGTCAAGAAAACATCATTTATAGTCACTCATGCCTAGAAAAGCCTTATTACTCGGTTTAAATGCCTTTATAATCCCATTATTGAATTTATTTTGAATTGTTTTTACATTTTTTGATTAAAACATATTGTAATAGATTGTTTATCTTGGGAAACATGGAACGAAAGCCATCCATTGTCAAGAAAACATCATTTATAGTCACTCATGCCTAGAAAAGCCTTATTACTCGGTTTAAATGCCTTTATAATCCCATTATTGAATTTATTTTGAATTGTTTTTACATTTTTTGATTAAAACAGATTCTAATTGATTGTTTGCCTTGGGAAACGTGGAGCAAAAGCCATCCATTGTCAAGAAAAGTTCATTTATAGTCACTCATGTCTAGAAAAGCCTTATTACTCGATTTAAATGCCTTTATAATCCCATTATTGAATTTATTTTGAATTGTTTTTACATTTTTTGATTAAAACAGATTGTAATTGATTGTTTGCCTCGGCAAACGTGGAGCAAAAGCCATCCATTGTCAAGAAAAGATCATTTATAGTCACTCATGCCTAGAAAAGCCTTATTACTCGGTTTAAATGCCTTTATAATCCCATTATTGAATTTATTTTGAATTGTTTTTACATTTTTTCATTAAAACAGATTGTAATTGATTGTTTGCCTTGGGAAACATGGAGCAAAAGCCATCCATTGTCAAGAAAAGGTCATTTATAGTGACTCATGCCTAGAGAAGCCTTATTACTCGGTTTAAATGCCTTTATAATCCCATTATTGAATTTATTTTGAATTTTTTTTACATTTTTTGATTAAAACAGGTTGTAATAGATTATTTATCTCGGGAAACATGGAACGAAAGCCATCCATTGTCAAGAAAAGATCATTTATAGTCACTAATGCCTAGAAAAGCCTTATTACTCGGTTTAAATGCCCTTATAATCCCATTATTGAATTTATTTTGAATTATTTTTACATTTTTTGATTAAAACAGATTGTAATTGATTGTTTGCCTCGGGAAACGTGGAGCAAAAGCCATCCATTGTCAAGAAAAGTTCATTTATAGTCACTCATGCCTAGAAAAGCCTTATTACTCGATTTAAATGCCTTTATAATCCCATTATTGAATTTATTTTGAATTGTTTTTACATTTTTTGATTAAAACATATTGTAATTGATTGTTTGCCTCGGGAAACGTGGAGCAAAAGCCATCCATTGTCAAGAAAAGTTCATTTATAGTCACTCATGCTTAGAGAAGCCTTATTACTCGGTTTAAATGCCTTTATAATCCCATTATTGAATTTATTTTGATTTTTTTTTACAGTTTTTCATTAAATCAGATTGTAATAGATTGTTTATCTCGGGAAACATGGAACGAAAGCCATCCATTGTCAAGAAAAGATCATTTATAGTCACTCATGCCTAGAAAAGCCTTATTACTCGATTTAAATGCCTTTATAATCCCATTATTGAATTTATTTTGAACTTTTTTGACATTTTTTGATTAAAACAGATTGTAATTGATTGTTTATCTCGGGAAACATGGAACGAAAGCCATCCATTGTCAAGAAAAGATCATTTATAGTCACTCATGCCTAGAAAAGCCTTATTACTCGGTTTAAATGCCTTTATAATCCCATTATTGAATTTATTTTGAATTGTTTTTACATTTTTTGATTAAAACAGATTGTAATTGATTGTTTGCCTTGGGAAACGTGGAGCAAAAGCCATCCATTGTCAAGAAAAGTTCATTTATAGTCACTCATGCCTAGAAAAGCCTTATTACTCGATTTAAATGCCTTTATAATCCCATTATTGAATTTATTTTGAATTGTTTTTACATTTTTTGATTAAAACATATTGTAATTGATTGTTTGCCTCGGCAAACGTGGAGCAAAAGCCATCCATTGTCAAGAAAAGATCATTTATAGTCACTCATGCCTAGAAAAGCCTTATTACTCGGTTTAAATGCCTTTATAATCCCATTATTGAATTTATTTTGAATTTTTTTTACATTTTTTGATTAAAACAGATTGTAATAGATTGTTTATCTCGGGAAACATGGAACGAAAGCCATCCATTGTCAAGAAAAGTCCATTTATAGTCACTCATGCCTAGAAAAGCCTTATTACTCGGTTTAAATGCTTTTATAATCCATTATTGAATTTATTTTGAATTCTTTTTACATTTTTTGATTAAAACAGATTGTAATAGATTGTTTATCTCGGGAAACATGGAACGAAAGCCATCCATTGTCAAGAAAAGATCATTTATAGTCACTCATGCCTACAGAAGCCTTATTGCTCGGTTTAAATGCTTTTATCATCCCATTATTGAATTTCTTTTGAATTGTTTTTACATTTTTTGATTAAAACATATTGTAATTGATTGTTTGCCTCGGGAAGCGTGGAGCAAAAGCCATCCATTGTCAAGAAAAGTTCATTTATAGTCACTCATGCCTAGAGAAGCCTTATTACTCGGTTTAAATGCCTTTATAATCCCATTATTGAATTTATTTTGATTTTTTTTTACTGTTTTTCATTAAATCAGATTGTAATAGATTGTTTATCTCGGGAAACATGGAACGAAAGCCATCCATTGTCAAGAAAAGATCATTTATAGTCACTCATGCCTAGAAAAGCCTTATTACTCGATTTAAATGCCCTTATAATCCCATTATTGAATTTATTTTGAATTATTTTTACATTTTTTTATTAAAACAGATTCTAATACATTGTTTATCTCGGGAAACATGGAACGAAAGCCATCCATTGTCAAGAAAACATCATTTGTAGTCACTCATGCCTAGAAAAGCCTTATTACTCGGTTTAAATGCCTTTATAATCCCATTATTGAATTTATTTTGAACTTTTTTGACATTTTTTGATTAAAACAGATTGTAATTGATTGTTTGCCTCGGGAAACATGGAGCGAAAGCCATCCATTGTCAAGAAAAGTTCATTTATAGTCACTCATGCCTAGAAAAGCCTTATAACTCGGTTTAAATGCCCTTATAATCCCATTATTGAATTTATTTTGAATTGTTTTTACATTTTTTGATTAAAACAGATTGTAATTGATTGTTTGCCTCGGGAAACGTGGAGCAAAAGCCATCCATTGTCAAGAAAAGTTCATTTATAGTCACTCATGCCTAGAGAAGCCTTATTACTCGGTTTAAATGCCTTTATAATCCCATTATTGAATTTATTTTGATTTTTTCTTACAGTTTTTGATTAAAACAGATTGTAATAGATTGTTTATCTCGGGAAACGTGGAACGAAAGCCATCCATTGTCAAGAAAAGATCATTTATAGTCACTCATGCCTAGAAAAGCCTTATTACTCGGTTTAAATGCCTTTACAATCCCATTATTGAATTTATTTTGAATTTTTTTTACATTTTTTGATTAAAACAGGTTGTAATAGATTATTTATCTCGGGAAACATGGAACGAAAGCCATCCATTGTCAAGAAAAGATCATTTATAGTCACTAATGCCTAGAAAAGCCTTATTACTCGGTTTAAATGCCCTTATAATCCCATTATTGAATTTATTTTGAATTATTTTTACATTTTTTGATTAAAACAGATTGTAATTGATTGTTTGCCTCGGGAAACGTGGAGCAAAAGCCATCCATTGTCAAGAAAAGTTCATTTATAGTCACTCATGCCTAGAAAAGCCTTATTACTCGATTTAAATGCCTTTATAATCCCATTATTGAATTTATTTTGAATTGTTTTTACATTTTTTGATTAAAACATATTGTAATTGATTGTTTGCCTCGGGAAACGTGGAGCAAAAGCCATCCATTGTCAAGAAAAGTTCATTTATAGTCACTCATGCTTAGAGAAGCCTTATTACTCGGTTTAAATGCCTTTATAATCCCATTATTGAATTTATTTTGATTTTTTTTTACAGTTTTTCATTAAATCAGATTGTAATAGATTGTTTATCTCGGGAAACATGGAACGAAAGCCATCCATTGTCAAGAAAAGATCATTTATAGTCACTCATGCCTAGAAAAGCCTTATTACTCGATTTAAATGCCTTTATAATCCCATTATTGAATTTATTTTGAACTTTTTTGACATTTTTTGATTAAAACAGATTGTAATTGATTGTTTATCTCGGGAAACATGGAACGAAAGCCATCCATTGTCAAGAAAAGATCATTTATAGTCACTCATGCCTAGAAAAGCCTTATTACTCGGTTTAAATGCCTTTATAATCCCATTATTGAATTTATTTTGAATTGTTTTTACATTTTTTGATTAAAACAGATTGTAATTGATTGTTTGCCTTGGGAAACGTGGAGCAAAAGCCATCCATTGTCAAGAAAAGTTCATTTATAGTCACTCATGCCTAGAAAAGCCTTATTACTCGATTTAAATGCCTTTATAATCCCATTATTGAATTTATTTTGAATTGTTTTTACATTTTTTGATTAAAACATATTGTAATTGATTGTTTGCCTCGGCAAACGTGGAGCAAAAGCCATCCATTGTCAAGAAAAGATCATTTATAGTCACTCATGCCTAGAAAAGCCTTATTACTCGGTTTAAATGCCTTTATAATCCCATTATTGAATTTATTTTGAATTTTTTTTACATTTTTTGATTAAAACAGATTGTAATAGATTGTTTATCTCGGGAAACATGGAACGAAAGCCATCCATTGTCAAGAAAAGTCCATTTATAGTCACTCATGCCTAGAAAAGCCTTATTACTCGGTTTAAATGCTTTTATAATCCATTATTGAATTTATTTTGAATTCTTTTTACATTTTTTGATTAAAACAGATTGTAATAGATTGTTTATCTCGGGAAACATGGAACGAAAGCCATCCATTGTCAAGAAAAGATCATTTATAGTCACTCATGCCTACAGAAGCCTTATTGCTCGGTTTAAATGCTTTTATCATCCCATTATTGAATTTCTTTTGAATTGTTTTTACATTTTTTGATTAAAACATATTGTAATTGATTGTTTGCCTCGGGAAGCGTGGAGCAAAAGCCATCCATTGTCAAGAAAAGTTCATTTATAGTCACTCATGCCTAGAGAAGCCTTATTACTCGGTTTAAATGCCTTTATAATCCCATTATTGAATTTATTTTGATTTTTTTTTACTGTTTTTCATTAAATCAGATTGTAATAGATTGTTTATCTCGGGAAACATGGAACGAAAGCCATCCATTGTCAAGAAAAGATCATTTATAGTCACTCATGCCTAGAAAAGCCTTATTACTCGATTTAAATGCCCTTATAATCCCATTATTGAATTTATTTTGAATTATTTTTACATTTTTTTATTAAAACAGATTCTAATACATTGTTTATCTCGGGAAACATGGAACGAAAGCCATCCATTGTCAAGAAAACATCATTTGTAGTCACTCATGCCTAGAAAAGCCTTATTACTCGGTTTAAATGCCTTTATAATCCCATTATTGAATTTATTTTGAACTTTTTTTACATTTTTTGATTAAAACAGATTGTAATTGATTGTTTGCCTCGGGAAACATGGAGCGAAAGCCATCCATTGTCAAGAAAAGTTCATTTATAGTCACTCATGCCTAGAAAAGCCTTATAACTCGGTTTAAATGCCCTTATAATCCCATTATTGAATTTATTTTGAATTGTTTTTACATTTTTTGATTAAAACAGATTGTAATTGATTGTTTGCCTCGGGAAACGTGGAGCAAAAGCCATCCATTGTCAAGAAAAGTTCATTTATAGTCACTCATGCCTAGAGAAGCCTTATTACTCGGTTTAAATGCCTTTATAATCCCATTATTGAATTTATTTTGATTTTTTTTTACAGTTTTTGATTAAAACAGATTGTAATAGATTGTTTATCTCGGGAAACGTGGAACGAAAGCCATCCATTGTCAAGAAAAGATCATTTATAGTCACTCATGCTTAGAGAAGCCTTATTACTCGGTTTAAATGCCTTTATAATCCCATTATTGAATTTATTTTGAATTTTTTTTACATTTTTTGATTAAAACAGGTTGTAATAGATTATTTATCTCGGGAAACATGGAACGAAAGCCATCCATTGTCAAGAAAAGATCATTTATAGTCACTAATGCCTAGAAAAGCCTTATTACTCGGTTTAAATGCCCTTATAATCCCATTATTGAATTTATTTTGAATTATTTTTACATTTTTTGATTAAAACAGATTGTAATTGATTGTTTGCCTCGGGAAACGTGGAGCAAAAGCCATCCATTGTCAAGAAAAGTTCATTTATAGTCACTCATGCCTAGAAAAGCCTTATTACTCGATTTAAATGCCTTTATAATCCCATTATTGAATTTATTTTGAATTGTTTTTACATTTTTTGATTAAAACATATTGTAATTGATTGTTTGCCTCGGGAAACGTGGAGCAAAAGCCATCCATTGTCAAGAAAAGTTCATTTATAGTCACTCATGCTTAGAGAAGCCTTATTACTCGGTTTAAATGCCTTTATAATCCCATTATTGAATTTATTTTGATTTTTTTTTACAGTTTTTCATTAAATCAGATTGTAATAGATTGTTTATCTCGGGAAACATGGAACGAAAGCCATCCATTGTCAAGAAAAGATCATTTATAGTCACTCATGCCTAGAAAAGCCTTATTACTCGATTTAAATGCCTTTATAATCCCATTATTGAATTTATTTTGAACTTTTTTGACATTTTTTGATTAAAACAGATTGTAATTGATTGTTTATCTCGGGAAACATGGAACGAAAGCCATCCATTGTCAAGAAAAGATCATTTATAGTCACTCATGCCTAGAAAAGCCTTATTACTCGGTTTAAATGCCTTTATAATCCCATTATTGAATTTATTTTGAATTGTTTTTACATTTTTTGATTAAAACAGATTGTAATTGATTGTTTGCCTTGGGAAACGTGGAGCAAAAGCCATCCATTGTCAAGAAAAGTTCATTTATAGTCACTCATGCCTAGAAAAGCCTTATTACTCGATTTAAATGCCTTTATAATCCCATTATTGAATTTATTTTGAATTGTTTTTACATTTTTTGATTAAAACATATTGTAATTGATTGTTTGCCTCGGGAAACGTGGAGCAAAAGCCATCCATTGTCAAGAAAAGTTCATTTATAGTCACTCATGCTTAGAGAAGCCTTATTACTCGGTTTAAATGCCTTTATAATTCCATTATTGAATTTATTTTGATTTTTTTTTACAGTTTTTCATTAAATCAGATTGTAATAGATTGTTTATCTCGGGAAACATGGAACGAAAGCCATCCATTGTCAAGAAAAGATCATTTATAGTCACTCATGCCTAGAAAAGCCTTATTACTCGATTTAAATGCCTTTATAATCCCATTATTGAATTTATTTTGAACTTTTTTGACATTTTTTGATTAAAACAGATTGTAATTGATTGTTTATCTCGGGAAACATGGAACGAAAGCCATCCATTGTCAAGAAAAGATCATTTATAGTCACTCATGCCTAGAAAAGCCTTATTACTCGGTTTAAATGCCTTTATAATCCCATTATTGAATTTATTTTGAATTGTTTTTACATTTTTTGATTAAAACAGATTGTAATTGATTGTTTGCCTTGGGAAACGTGGAGCAAAAGCCATCCATTGTCAAGAAAAGTTCATTTATAGTCACTCATGCCTAGAAAAGCCTTATTACTCGATTTAAATGCCTTTATAATCCCATTATTGAATTTATTTTGAATTGTTTTTACATTTTTTGATTAAAACATATTGTAATTGATTGTTTGCCTCGGCAAACGTGGAGCAAAAGCCATCCATTGTCAAGAAAAGATCATTTATAGTCACTCATGCCTAGAAAAGCCTTATTACTCGGTTTAAATGCCTTTATAATCCCATTATTGAATTTATTTTGAATTGTTTTTACATTTTTTGATTAAAACATATTGTAATAGATTGTTTATCTTGGGAAACATGGAACGAAAGCCATCCATTGTCAAGAAAACATCATTTATAGTCACTCATGCCTAGAAAAGCCTTATTACTCGGTTTAAATGCCTTTATAATCCCATTATTGAATTTATTTTGAATTGTTTTTACATTTTTTGATTAAAACAGATTCTAATTGATTGTTTGCCTTGGGAAACGTGGAGCAAAAGCCATCCATTGTCAAGAAAAGTTCATTTATAGTCACTCATGTCTAGAAAAGCCTTATTACTCGATTTAAATGCCTTTATAATCCCATTATTGAATTTATTTTGAATTGTTTTTACATTTTTTGATTAAAACAGATTGTAATTGATTGTTTGCCTCGGCAAACGTGGAGCAAAAGCCATCCATTGTCAAGAAAAGATCATTTATAGTCACTCATGCCTAGAAAAGCCTTATTACTCGGTTTAAATGCTTTTATAATCCCATTATTGAATTTATTTTGAATTTTTTTTACCTTTTTTGATTAAAACATATTGTAATTGATTGTTTGCCTCGGGAAACGTGGAGCAAAAGCCATCCATTGTCAAGAAAAGTTCATTTATAGTCACTCATGCCTAGAGAAGCCTTATTACTCGGTTTAAATGCCTTTATAATCCCATTATTGAATTTATTTTGATTTTTTTTACAGTTTTTGATTAAAACAGATTGTAATAGATTGTTTATCTCGGGAAACATGGAACGAAAGCCATCCATTGTCTAGAAAAGATCATTTATAGTCACTCATGCCTAGAAAAGCCTTATTACTCGGTTTAAATGCTTTTATAATCCCATTATTGAATTTATTTTGAATTTTTTTTACATTTTTTGATTAAAACAGATTGTAATAGATTGTTTATCTCGGGAAACATGAAACGAAAGCCATCCATTGTCAAGAAAACATCATTTATAGTCACTCATGCCTAGAAAAGCCTTATTACTCGGTTTAAATGCCTTTATAATCCCATTATTGAATTTATTTTGAATTATTTTTACATTTTTTTATTAAAACAGATTGTAATTGATTGTTTGCCTCGGGAAACGTGGAGCAAAAGCCATCCATTGTCAAGAAAAGTTCATTTATAGTCACTCATGCCTAGAAAAGCCTTATTACTCGATTTAAATGCCTTTATAATCCCATTATTGAATTTATTTTGAATTGTTTTTGCATTTTTTGATTAAAACATATTGTAATTGATTGTTTGCCTCGGGAAACGTGGAGCAAAAGCCATCCATTGTCAAGAAAAGGTCATTTATAGTGACTCATGCCTAGAGAAGCCTTATTACTCGGTTTAAATGCCTTTATAATCCCATTCTTGAATTTATTTTGAAGTTTTTTTACATTTTTTGATTAAAACATATTGTAATTGATTGTTTGCCTCGGGAAACGTGGAGCAAAAGCCATCCATTGTCAAGAAAAGTTCATTTATAGTCACTCATGCCTAGAATAGCCATATTACTCGGTTTAAATGCCTTTATAATCCCATTCTTGAATTTATTTTGAAGTTTTTTTACATTTTTTGATTAAAACAGATTCTAATACATTGTTTATCTTGGGAAACATGGAACGAAAGCCATCCATTGTCAAGAAAACATCATTTATAGTCACTCATGCATAGAAAAGCCTTATTACTCGGTTTAAATGCCTTTATAATCCCATTATTGAATTCATTTTGAACTTTTTTGACATTTTTTGATTAAACAGATTGTAATTGATTGTTTGCCTCGTGAAGCATGGAGCAAAATCCATCCATTGTCAAGAAAAGTTCATTTATAGTCACTCATGCCTAGAGAAGCCTTATTACTCGGTTTAAATGCCTTTCTAATCCCATTATTGAATTTATTTTGAATTGTTTTTACATTTTTTGATTAAAACATATTGTAATTGATTGTTTGCCTCGGGAAACGTGGAGCAAAAGCCATCCATTGTCAAGAAAAGTTCATTTATAGTCACTCATGCCTAGATAAGCCTTATTACTCGATTTAAATGCCTTTATAATCCCATTATTGAATTTATTTTGAATTGTTTTTACATTTTTTGATTAAAACATATTGTAATTGATTGTTTGCCTCGGGAAACGTGGAGCAAAAGCCATCCATTGTCAAGAAAAATTCATTTATAGTCACTCATGCCTAGAAAAGCCTTATTACTCGGTTTAAATGCCTTTACAATCCCATTATTGAATTTATTTTGAATTTTTTTTACATTTTTTGATTAAAACAGGTTGTAATAGATTATTTATCTCGGGAAACATGGAACGAAAGCCATCCATTGTCAAGAAAAGATCATTTATAGTCACTAATGCCTAGAAAAGCCTTATTACTCGGTTTAAATGCCCTTATAATCCCATTATTGAATTTATTTTGAATTATTTTTACATTTTTTGATTAAAACAGATTGTAATTGATTGTTTGCCTCGGGAAACGTGGAGCAAAAGCCATCCATTGTCAAGAAAAGTTCATTTATAGTCACTCATGCCTAGAAAAGCCTTATTACTCGATTTAAATGCCTTTATAATCCCATTATTGAATTTATTTTGAATTGTTTTTACATTTTTTGATTAAAACATATTGTAATTGATTGTTTGCCTCGGGAAACGTGGAGCAAAAGCCATCCATTGTCAAGAAAAGTTCATTTATAGTCACTCATGCTTAGAGAAGCCTTATTACTCGGTTTAAATGCCTTTATAATCCCATTATTGAATTTATTTTGATTTTTTTTTACAGTTTTTCATTAAATCAGATTGTAATAGATTGTTTATCTCGGGACACATGGAACGAAAGCCATCCATTGTCAAGAAAAGATCATTTATAGTCACTCATGCCTAGAAAAGCCTTATTACTCGATTTAAATGCCTTTATAATCCCATTATTGAATTTATTTTGAACTTTTTTGACATTTTTTGATTAAAACAGATTGTAATTGATTGTTTATCTCGGGAAACATGGAACGAAAGCCATCCATTGTCAAGAAAAGATCATTTATAGTCACTCATGCCTAGAAAAGCCTTATTACTCGGTTTAAATGCCTTTATAATCCCATTATTGAATTTATTTTGAATTGTTTTTACATTTTTTGATTAAAACAGATTGTAATTGATTGTTTGCCTTGGGAAACGTGGAGCAAAAGCCATCCATTGTCAAGAAAAGTTCATTTATAGTCACTCATGCCTAGAAAAGCCTTATTACTCGATTTAAATGCCTTTATAATCCCATTATTGAATTTATTTTGAATTGTTTTTACATTTTTTGATTAAAACATATTGTAATTGATTGTTTGCCTCGGGAAACGTGGAGCAAAAGCCATCCATTGTCAAGAAAAGTTCATTTATAGTCACTCATGCTTAGAGAAGCCTTATTACTCGGTTTAAATGCCTTTATAATCCCATTATTGAATTTATTTTGATTTTTTTTTACAGTTTTTCATTAAATCAGATTGTAATAGATTGTTTATCTCGGGAAACATGGAACGAAAGCCATCCATTGTCAAGAAAACATCATTTATAGTCACTCATGCCTAGAAAAGCCTTATTACTCGATTTAAATGCCTTTATAATCCCATTATTGAATTTATTTTGAACTTTTTTGACATTTTTTGATTAAAACAGATTGTAATTGATTGTTTATCTCGGGAAACATGGAACGAAAGCCATCCATTGTCAAGAAAAGATCATTTATAGTCACTCATGCCTAGAAAAGCCTTATTACTCGGTTTAAATGCCTTTATAATCCCATTATTGAATTTATTTTGAATTGTTTTTACATTTTTTGATTAAAACAGATTGTAATTGATTGTTTGCCTTGGGAAACGTGGAGCAAAAGCCATCCATTGTCAAGAAAAGTTCATTTATAGTCACTCATGCCTAGAAAAGCCTTATTACTCGATTTAAATGCCTTTATAATCCCATTATTGAATTTATTTTGAATTGTTTTTACATTTTTTGATTAAAACATATTGTAATTGATTGTTTGCCTCGGCAAACGTGGAGCAAAAGCCATCCATTGTCAAGAAAAGATCATTTATAGTCACTCATGCCTAGAAAAGCCTTATTACTCGGTTTAAATGCCTTTATAATCCCATTATTGAATTTATTTTGAATTGTTTTTACATTTTTTGATTAAAACATATTGTAATAGATTGTTTATCTTGGGAAACATGGAACGAAAGCCATCCATTGTCAAGAAAACATCATTTATAGTCACTCATGCCTAGAAAAGCCTTATTACTCGGTTTAAATGCCTTTATAATCCCATTATTGAATTTATTTTGAATTGTTTTTACATTTTTTGATTAAAACAGATTCTAATTGATTGTTTGCCTTGGGAAACGTGGAGCAAAAGCCATCCATTGTCAAGAAAAGTTCATTTATAGTCACTCATGTCTAGAAAAGCCTTATTACTCGATTTAAATGCCTTTATAATCCCATTATTGAATTTATTTTGAATTGTTTTTACATTTTTTGATTAAAACAGATTGTAATTGATTGTTTGCCTCGGCAAACGTGGAGCAAAAGCCATCCATTGTCAAGAAAAGATCATTTATAGTCACTCATGCCTAGAAAAGCCTTATTACTCGGTTTAAATGCCTTTATAATCCCATTATTGAATTTATTTTGAATTGTTTTTACATTTTTTCATTAAAACAGATTGTAATTGATTGTTTGGCTTGGGAAACATGGAGCAAAAGCCATCCATTGTCAAGAAAAGGTCATTTATAGTGACTCATGCCTAGAGAAGCCTTATTACTCGGTTTAAATGCCTTTATAATCCCATTATTGAATTTATTTTGAATTTTTTTTACATTTTTTGATTAAAACAGGTTGTAATAGATTATTTATCTCGGGAAACATGGAACGAAAGCCATCCATTGTCAAGAAAAGATCATTTATAGTCACTAATGCCTAGAAAAGCCTTATTACTCGGTTTAAATGCCCTTATAATCCCATTATTGAATTTATTTTGAATTATTTTTACATTTTTTGATTAAAACAGATTGTAATTGATTGTTTGCCTCGGGAAACGTGGAGCAAAAGCCATCCATTGTCAAGAAAAGTTCATTTATAGTCACTCATGCCTAGAAAAGCCTTATTACTCGATTTAAATGCCTTTATAATCCCATTATTGAATTTATTTTGAATTGTTTTTACATTTTTTGATTAAAACATATTGTAATTGATTGTTTGCCTCGGGAAACGTGGAGCAAAAGCCATCCATTGTCAAGAAAAGTTCATTTATAGTCACTCATGCTTAGAGAAGCCTTATTACTCGGTTTAAATGCCTTTATAATCCCATTATTGAATTTATTTTGATTTTTTTTTACAGTTTTTCATTAAATCAGATTGTAATAGATTGTTTATCTCGGGAAACATGGAACGAAAGCCATCCATTGTCAAGAAAAGATCATTTATAGTCACTCATGCCTAGAAAAGCCTTATTACTCGATTTAAATGCCTTTATAATCCCATTATTGAATTTATTTTGAACTTTTTTGACATTTTTTGATTAAAACAGATTGTAATTGATTGTTTATCTCGGGAAACATGGAACGAAAGCCATCCATTGTCAAGAAAAGATCATTTATAGTCACTCATGCCTAGAAAAGCCTTATTACTCGGTTTAAATGCCTTTATAATCCCATTATTGAATTTATTTTGAATTGTTTTTACATTTTTTGATTAAAACAGATTGTAATTGATTGTTTGCCTTGGGAAACGTGGAGCAAAAGCCATCCATTGTCAAGAAAAGTTCATTTATAGTCACTCATGCCTAGAAAAGCCTTATTACTCGATTTAAATGCCTTTATAATCCCATTATTGAATTTATTTTGAATTGTTTTTACATTTTTTGATTAAAACATATTGTAATTGATTGTTTGCCTCGGCAAACGTGGAGCAAAAGCCATCCATTGTCAAGAAAAGATCATTTATAGTCACTCATGCCTAGAAAAGCCTTATTACTCGGTTTAAATGCCTTTATAATCCCATTATTGAATTTATTTTGAATTGTTTTTACATTTTTTGATTAAAACATATTGTAATAGATTGTTTATCTTGGGAAACATGGAACGAAAGCCATCCATTGTCAAGAAAACATCATTTATAGTCACTCATGCCTAGAAAAGCCTTATTACTCGGTTTAAATGCCTTTATAATCCCATTATTGAATTTATTTTGAATTGTTTTTACATTTTTTGATTAAAACAGATTCTAATTGATTGTTTGCCTTGGGAAACGTGGAGCAAAAGCCATCCATTGTCAAGAAAAGTTCATTTATAGTCACTCATGTCTAGAAAAGCCTTATTACTCGATTTAAATGCCTTTATAATCCCATTATTGAATTTATTTTGAATTGTTTTTACATTTTTTGATTAAAACAGATTGTAATTGATTGTTTGCCTCGGCAAACGTGGAGCAAAAGCCATCCATTGTCAAGAAAAGATCATTTATAGTCACTCATGCCTAGAAAAGCCTTATTACTCGGTTTAAATGCCTTTATAATCCCATTATTGAATTTATTTTGAATTGTTTTTACATTTTTTCAATAAAACAGATTGTAATTGATTGTTTGGCTTGGGAAACATGGAGCAAAAGCCATCCATTGTCAAGAAAAGGTCATTTATAGTGACTCATGCCTAGAGAAGCCTTATTACTCGGTTTAAATGCCTTTATAATCCCATTATTGAATTTATTTTGAATTTTTTTTACATTTTTTGATTAAAACAGGTTGTAATAGATTATTTATCTCGGGAAACATGGAACGAAAGCCATCCATTGTCAAGAAAAGATCATTTATAGTCACTAATGCCTAGAAAAGCCTTATTACTCGGTTTAAATGCCCTTATAATCCCATTATTGAATTTATTTTGAATTATTTTTACATTTTTTGATTAAAACAGATTGTAATTGATTGTTTGCCTCGGGAAACGTGGAGCAAAAGCCATCCATTGTCAAGAAAAGTTCATTTATAGTCACTCATGCCTAGAAAAGCCTTATTACTCGATTTAAATGCCTTTATAATCCCATTATTGAATTTATTTTGAATTGTTTTTACATTTTTTGATTAAAACATATTGTAATTGATTGTTTGCCTCGGGAAACGTGGAGCAAAAGCCATCCATTGTCAAGAAAAGTTCATTTATAGTCACTCATGCCTAGATAAGCCTTATTACTCGATTTAAATGCCTTTATAATCCCATTATTGAATTTATTTTGAATTGTTTTTACATTTTTTGATTAAAACATATTGTAATTGATTGTTTGCCTCGGGAAACGTGGAGCAAAAGCCATCCATTGTCAAGAAAAATTCATTTATAGTCACTCATGCCTAGAAAAGCCTTATTACTCGGTTTAAATGCCTTTACAATCCCATTATTGAATTTATTTTGAATTTTTTTTACATTTTTTGATTAAAACAGGTTGTAATAGATTATTTATCTCGGGAAACATGGAACGAAAGCCATCCATTGTCAAGAAAAGATCATTTATAGTCACTAATGCCTAGAAAAGCCTTATTACTCGGTTTAAATGCCCTTATAATCCCATTATTGAATTTATTTTGAATTATTTTTACATTTTTTGATTAAAACAGATTGTAATTGATTGTTTGCCTCGGGAAACGTGGAGCAAAAGCCATCCATTGTCAAGAAAAGTTCATTTATAGTCACTCATGCCTAGAAAAGCCTTATTACTCGATTTAATGCCTTTATAATCCCATTATTGAATTTATTTTGAATTGTTTTTACATTTTTTGATTAAAACAGATTCTAATTGATTGTTTGCCTTGGGAAACGTGGAGCAAAAGCCATCCATTGTCAAGAAAAGTTCATTTATAGTCACTCATGTCTAGAAAAGCCTTATTACTCGATTTAAATGCCTTTATAATCCCATTATTGAATTTATTTTGAATTGTTTTTACATTTTTTGATTAAAACAGATTGTAATTGATTGTTTGCCTCGGCAAACGTGGAGCAAAAGCCATCCATTGTCAAGAAAAGATCATTTATAGTCACTCATGCCTAGAAAAGCCTTATTACTCGGTTTAAATGCTTTTATAATCCCATTATTGAATTTATTTTGAATTTTTTTTACCTTTTTTGATTAAAACATATTGTAATTGATTGTTTGCCTCGGGAAACGTGGAGCAAAAGCCATCCATTGTCAAGAAAAGTTCATTTATAGTCACTCATGCCTAGAGAAGCCTTATTACTCGGTTTAAATGCCTTTATAATCCCATTATTGAATTTATTTTGATTTTTTTTACAGTTTTTGATTAAAACAGATTGTAATAGATTGTTTATCTCGGGAAACATGGAACGAAAGCCATCCATTGTCTAGAAAAGATCATTTATAGTCACTCATGCCTAGAAAAGCCTTATTACTCGGTTTAAATGCTTTTATAATCCCATTATTGAATTTATTTTGAATTTTTTTTACATTTTTTGATTAAAACAGATTGTAATAGATTGTTTATCTCGGGAAACATGAAACGAAAGCCATCCATTGTCAAGAAAACATCATTTATAGTCACTCATGCCTAGAAAAGCCTTATTACTCGGTTTAAATGCCTTTATAATCCCATTATTGAATTTATTTTGAATTATTTTTACATTTTTTTATTAAAACAGATTGTAATTGATTGTTTGCCTCGGGAAACGTGGAGCAAAAGCCATCCATTGTCAAGAAAAGTTCATTTATAGTCACTCATGCCTAGAAAAGCCTTATTACTCGATTTAAATGCCTTTATAATCCCATTATTGAATTTATTTTGAATTGTTTTTGCATTTTTTGATTAAAACATATTGTAATTGATTGTTTGCCTCGGGAAACGTGGAGCAAAAGCCATCCATTGTCAAGAAAAGGTCATTTATAGTGACTCATGCCTAGAGAAGCCTTATTACTCGGTTTAAATGCCTTTATAATCCCATTCTTGAATTTATTTTGAAGTTTTTTTACATTTTTTGATTAAAACATATTGTAATTGATTGTTTGCCTCGGGAAACGTGGAGCAAAAGCCATCCATTGTCAAGAAAAGTTCATTTATAGTCACTCATGCCTAGAATAGCCATATTACTCGGTTTAAATGCCTTTATAATCCCATTCTTGAATTTATTTTGAAGTTTTTTTACATTTTTTGATTAAAACAGATTCTAATACATTGTTTATCTTGGGAAACATGGAACGAAAGCCATCCATTGTCAAGAAAACATCATTTATAGTCACTCATGCATAGAAAAGCCTTATTACTCGGTTTAAATGCCTTTATAATCCCATTATTGAATTCATTTTGAACTTTTTTGACATTTTTTGATTAAACAGATTGTAATTGATTGTTTGCCTCGTGAAGCATGGAGCAAAATCCATCCATTGTCAAGAAAAGTTCATTTATAGTCACTCATGCCTAGAGAAGCCTTATTACTCGGTTTAAATGCCTTTCTAATCCCATTATTGAATTTATTTTGAATTGTTTTTACATTTTTTGATTAAAACATATTGTAATTGATTGTTTGCCTCGGGAAACGTGGAGCAAAAGCCATCCATTGTCAAGAAAAGTTCATTTATAGTCACTCATGCCTAGATAAGCCTTATTACTCGATTTAAATGCCTTTATAATCCCATTATTGAATTTATTTTGAATTGTTTTTACATTTTTTGATTAAAACATATTGTAATTGATTGTTTGCCTCGGGAAACGTGGAGCAAAAGCCATCCATTGTCAAGAAAAATTCATTTATAGTCACTCATGCCTAGAAAAGCCTTATTACTCGGTTTAAATGCCTTTACAATCCCATTATTGAATTTATTTTGAATTTTTTTTACATTTTTTGATTAAAACAGGTTGTAATAGATTATTTATCTCGGGAAACATGGAACGAAAGCCATCCATTGTCAAGAAAAGATCATTTATAGTCACTAATGCCTAGAAAAGCCTTATTACTCGGTTTAAATGCCCTTATAATCCCATTATTGAATTTATTTTGAATTATTTTTACATTTTTTGATTAAAACAGATTGTAATTGATTGTTTGCCTCGGGAAACGTGGAGCAAAAGCCATCCATTGTCAAGAAAAGTTCATTTATAGTCACTCATGCCTAGAAAAGCCTTATTACTCGATTTAAATGCCTTTATAATCCCATTATTGAATTTATTTTGAATTGTTTTTACATTTTTTGATTAAAACATATTGTAATTGATTGTTTGCCTTGGGAAACGTGGAGCAAAAGCCATCCATTGTCAAGAAAAGTTCATTTATAGTCACTCATGCTTAGAGAAGCCTTATTACTCGGTTTAAATGCCTTTATAATCCCATTATTGAATTTATTTTGATTTTTTTTTACAGTTTTTCATTAAATCAGATTGTAATAGATTGTTTATCTCGGGACACATGGAACGAAAGCCATCCATTGTCAAGAAAAGATCATTTATAGTCACTCATGCCTAGAAAAGCCTTATTACTCGATTTAAATGCCTTTATAATCCCATTATTGAATTTATTTTGAACTTTTTTGACATTTTTTGATTAAAACAGATTGTAATTGATTGTTTATCTCGGGAAACATGGAACGAAAGCCATCCATTGTCAAGAAAAGATCATTTATAGTCACTCATGCCTAGAAAAGCCTTATTACTCGGTTTAAATGCCTTTATAATCCCATTATTGAATTTATTTTGAATTGTTTTTACATTTTTTGATTAAAACAGATTGTAATTGATTGTTTGCCTTGGGAAACGTGGAGCAAAAGCCATCCATTGTCAAGAAAAGTTCATTTATAGTCACTCATGCCTAGAAAAGCCTTATTACTCGATTTAAATGCCTTTATAATCCCATTATTGAATTTATTTTGAATTGTTTTTACATTTTTTGATTAAAACATATTGTAATTGATTGTTTGCCTCGGCAAACGTGGAGCAAAAGCCATCCATTGTCAAGAAAAGATCATTTATAGTCACTCATGCCTAGAAAAGCCTTATTACTCGGTTTAAATGCCTTTATAATCCCATTATTGAATTTATTTTGAATTGTTTTTACATTTTTTGATTAAAACATATTGTAATAGATTGTTTATCTTGGGAAACATGGAACGAAAGCCATCCATTGTCAAGAAAACATCATTTATAGTCACTCATGCCTAGAAAAGCCTTATTACTCGGTTTAAATGCCTTTATAATCCCATTATTGAATTTATTTTGAATTGTTTTTACATTTTTTGATTAAAACAGATTCTAATTGATTGTTTGCCTTGGGAAACGTGGAGCAAAAGCCATCCATTGTCAAGAAAAGTTCATTTATAGTCACTCATGTCTAGAAAAGCCTTATTACTCGATTTAAATGCCTTTATAATCCCATTATTGAATTTATTTTGAATTGTTTTTACATTTTTTGATTAAAACAGATTGTAATTGATTGTTTGCCTCGGCAAACGTGGAGCAAAAGCCATCCATTGTCAAGAAAAGATCATTTATAGTCACTCATGCCTAGAAAAGCCTTATTACTCGGTTTAAATGCCTTTATAATCCCATTATTGAATTTATTTTGAATTGTTTTTACATTTTTTCATTAAAACAGATTGTAATTGATTGTTTGGCTTGGGAAACATGGAGCAAAAGCCATCCATTGTCAAGAAAAGGTCATTTATAGTGACTCATGCCTAGAGAAGCCTTATTACTCGGTTTAAATGCCTTTATAATCCCATTATTGAATTTATTTTGAATTTTTTTTACATTTTTTGATTAAAACAGGTTGTAATAGATTATTTATCTCGGGAAACATGGAACGAAAGCCATCCATTGTCAAGAAAAGATCATTTATAGTCACTAATGCCTAGAAAAGCCTTATTACTCGGTTTAAATGCCCTTATAATCCCATTATTGAATTTATTTTGAATTATTTTTACATTTTTTGATTAAAACAGATTGTAATTGATTGTTTGCCTCGGGAAACGTGGAGCAAAAGCCATCCATTGTCAAGAAAAGTTCATTTATAGTCACTGATGCCTAGAAAAGCCTTATTACTCGATTTAAATGCCTTTATAATCCCATTATTGAATTTATTTTGAATTGTTTTTACATTTTTTGATTAAAACATATTGTAATTGATTGTTTGCCTCGGGAAACGTGGAGCAAAAGCCATCCATTGTCAAGAAAAGTTCATTTATAGTCACTCATGCTTAGAGAAGCCTTATTACTCGGTTTAAATGCCTTTATAATCCCATTATTGAATTTATTTTGATTTTTTTTTACAGTTTTTCATTAAATCAGATTGTAATAGATTGTTTATCTCGGGAAACATGGAACGAAAGCCATCCATTGTCAAGAAAAGATCATTTATAGTCACTCATGCCTAGAAAAGCCTTATTACTCGATTTAAATGCCTTTATAATCCCATTATTGAATTTATTTTGAACTTTTTTGACATTTTTTGATTAAAACAGATTGTAATTGATTGTTTATCTCGGGAAACATGGAACGAAAGCCATCCATTGTCAAGAAAAGATCATTTATAGTCACTCATGCCTAGAAAAGCCTTATTACTCGGTTTAAATGCCTTTATAATCCCATTATTGAATTTATTTTGAATTGTTTTTACATTTTTTGATTAAAACAGATTGTAATTGATTGTTTGCCTTGGGAAACGTGGAGCAAAAGCCATCCATTGTCAAGAAAAGTTCATTTATAGTCACTCATGCCTAGAAAAGCCTTATTACTCGATTTAAATGCCTTTATAATCCCATTATTGAATTTATTTTGAATTGTTTTTACATTTTTTGATTAAAACATATTGTAATTGATTGTTTGCCTCGGCAAACGTGGAGCAAAAGCCATCCATTGTCAAGAAAAGATCATTTATAGTCACTCATGCCTAGAAAAGCCTTATTACTCGGTTTAAATGCCTTTATAATCCCATTATTGAATTTATTTTGAATTGTTTTTACATTTTTTGATTAAAACATATTGTAATAGATTGTTTATCTTGGGAAACATGGAACGAAAGCCATCCATTGTCAAGAAAACATCATTTATAGTCACTCATGCCTAGAAAAGCCTTATTACTCGGTTTAAATGCCTTTATAATCCCATTATTGAATTTATTTTGAATTGTTTTTACATTTTTTGATTAAAACAGATTCTAATTGATTGTTTGCCTTGGGAAACGTGGAGCAAAAGCCATCCATTGTCAAGAAAAGTTCATTTATAGTCACTCATGTCTAGAAAAGCCTTATTACTCGATTTAAATGCCTTTATAATCCCATTATTGAATTTATTTTGAATTGTTTTTACATTTTTTGATTAAAACAGATTGTAATTGATTGTTTGCCTCGGCAAACGTGGAGCAAAAGCCATCCATTGTCAAGAAAAGATCATTTATAGTCACTCATGCCTAGAAAAGCCTTATTACTCGGTTTAAATGCCTTTATAATCCCATTATTGAATTTATTTTGAATTGTTTTTACATTTTTTCATTAAAACAGATTGTAATTGATTGTTTGGCTTGGGAAACATGGAGCAAAAGCCATCCATTGTCAAGAAAAGGTCATTTATAGTGACTCATGCCTAGAGAAGCCTTATTACTCGGTTTAAATGCCTTTATAATCCCATTATTGAATTTATTTTGAATTTTTTTTACATTTTTTGATTAAAACAGGTTGTAATAGATTATTTATCTCGGGAAACATGGAACGAAAGCCATCCATTGTCAAGAAAAGATCATTTATAGTCACTAATGCCTAGAAAAGCCTTATTACTCGGTTTAAATGCCCTTATAATCCCATTATTGAATTTATTTTGAATTATTTTTACATTTTTTGATTAAAACAGATTGTAATTGATTGTTTGCCTCGGGAAACGTGGAGCAAAAGCCATCCATTGTCAAGAAAAGTTCATTTATAGTCACTGATGCCTAGAAAAGCCTTATTACTCGATTTAAATGCCTTTATAATCCCATTATTGAATTTATTTTGAATTGTTTTTACATTTTTTGATTAAAACATATTGTAATTGATTGTTTGCCTCGGGAAACGTGGAGCAAAAGCCATCCATTGTCAAGAAAAGTTCATTTATAGTCACTCATGCTTAGAGAAGCCTTATTACTCGGTTTAAATGCCTTTATAATCCCATTATTGAATTTATTTTGATTTTTTTTTACAGTTTTTCATTAAATCAGATTGTAATAGATTGTTTATCTCGGGAAACATGGAACGAAAGCCATCCATTGTCAAGAAAAGATCATTTATAGTCACTCATGCCTAGAAAAGCCTTATTACTCGATTTAAATGCCTTTATAATCCCATTATTGAATTTATTTTGAACTTTTTTGACATTTTTTGATTAAAACAGATTGTAATTGATTGTTTATCTCGGGAAACATGGAACGAAAGCCATCCATTGTCAAGAAAAGATCATTTATAGTCACTCATGCCTAGAAAAGCCTTATTACTCGGTTTAAATGCCTTTATAATCCCATTATTGAATTTATTTTGAATTGTTTTTACATTTTTTGATTAAAACAGATTGTAATTGATTGTTTGCCTTGGGAAACGTGGAGCAAAAGCCATCCATTGTCAAGAAAAGTTCATTTATAGTCACTCATGCCTAGAAAAGCCTTATTACTCGATTTAAATGCCTTTATAATCCCATTATTGAATTTATTTTGAATTGTTTTTACATTTTTTGATTAAAACATATTGTAATTGATTGTTTGCCTCGGCAAACGTGGAGCAAAAGCCATCCATTGTCAAGAAAAGATCATTTATAGTCACTCATGCCTAGAAAAGCCTTATTACTCGGTTTAAATGCCTTTATAATCCCATTATTGAATTTATTTTGAATTGTTTTTACATTTTTTGATTAAAACATATTGTAATAGATTGTTTATCTTGGGAAACATGGAACGAAAGCCATCCATTGTCAAGAAAACATCATTTATAGTCACTCATGCCTAGAAAAGCCTTATTACTCGGTTTAAATGCCTTTATAATCCCATTATTGAATTTATTTTGAATTGTTTTTACATTTTTTGATTAAAACAGATTCTAATTGATTGTTTGCCTTGGGAAACGTGGAGCAAAAGCCATCCATTGTCAAGAAAAGTTCATTTATAGTCACTCATGTCTAGAAAAGCCTTATTACTCGATTTAAATGCCTTTATAATCCCATTATTGAATTTATTTTGAATTGTTTTTACATTTTTTGATTAAAACAGATTGTAATTGATTGTTTGCCTCGGCAAACGTGGAGCAAAAGCCATCCATTGTCAAGAAAAGATCATTTATAGTCACTCATGCCTAGAAAAGCCTTATTACTCGGTTTAAATGCCTTTATAATCCCATTATTGAATTTATTTTGAATTGTTTTTACATTTTTTCAATAAAACAGATTGTAATTGATTGTTTGGCTTGGGAAACATGGAGCAAAAGCCATCCATTGTCAAGAAAAGGTCATTTATAGTGACTCATGCCTAGAGAAGCCTTATTACTCGGTTTAAATGCCTTTATAATCCCATTATTGAATTTATTTTGAATTTTTTTTACATTTTTTGATTAAAACAGGTTGTAATAGATTATTTATCTCGGGAAACATGGAACGAAAGCCATCCATTGTCAAGAAAAGATCATTTATAGTCACTAATGCCTAGAAAAGCCTTATTACTCGGTTTAAATGCCCTTATAATCCCATTATTGAATTTATTTTGAATTATTTTTACATTTTTTGATTAAAACAGATTGTAATTGATTGTTTGCCTCGGGAAACGTGGAGCAAAAGCCATCCATTGTCAAGAAAAGTTCATTTATAGTCACTCATGCCTAGAAAAGCCTTATTACTCGATTTAAATGCCTTTATAATCCCATTATTGAATTTATTTTGAATTGTTTTTACATTTTTTGATTAAAACATATTGTAATTGATTGTTTGCCTCGGGAAACGTGGAGCAAAAGCCATCCATTGTCAAGAAAAGTTCATTTATAGTCACTCATGCTTAGAGAAGCCTTATTACTCGGTTTAAATGCCTTTATAATCCCATTATTGAATTTATTTTGATTTTTTTTTACAGTTTTTCATTAAATCAGATTGTAATAGATTGTTTATCTCGGGAAACATGGAACGAAAGCCATCCATTGTCAAGAAAAGATCATTTATAGTCACTCATGCCTAGAAAAGCCTTATTACTCGATTTAAATGCCTTTATAATCCCATTATTGAATTTATTTTGAACTTTTTTGACATTTTTTGATTAAAACAGATTGTAATTGATTGTTTATCTCGGGAAACATGGAACGAAAGCCATCCATTGTCAAGAAAAGATCATTTATAGTCACTCATGCCTAGAAAAGCCTTATTACTCGGTTTAAATGCCTTTATAATCCCATTATTGAATTTATTTTGAATTGTTTTTACATTTTTTGATTAAAACAGATTGTAATTGATTGTTTGCCTTGGGAAACGTGGAGCAAAAGCCATCCATTGTCAAGAAAAGTTCATTTATAGTCACTCATGCCTAGAAAAGCCTTATTACTCGATTTAAATGCCTTTATAATCCCATTATTGAATTTATTTTGAATTGTTTTTACATTTTTTGATTAAAACATATTGTAATTGATTGTTTGCCTCGGCAAACGTGGAGCAAAAGCCATCCATTGTCAAGAAAAGATCATTTATAGTCACTCATGCCTAGAAAAGCCTTATTACTCGGTTTAAATGCCTTTATAATCCCATTATTGAATTTATTTTGAATTGTTTTTACATTTTTTGATTAAAACATATTGTAATAGATTGTTTATCTTGGGAAACATGGAACGAAAGCCATCCATTGTCAAGAAAACATCATTTATAGTCACTCATGCCTAGAAAAGCCTTATTACTCGGTTTAAATGCCTTTATAATCCCATTATTGAATTTATTTTGAATTGTTTTTACATTTTTTGATTAAAACATATTGTAATAGATTGTTTATCTTGGGAAACATGGAACGAAAGCCATCCATTGTCAAGAAAACATCATTTATAGTCACTCATGCCTAGAAAAGCCTTATTACTCGGTTTAAATGCCTTTATAATCCCATTATTGAATTTATTTTGAATTGTTTTTACATTTTTTGATTAAAACAGATTCTAATTGATTGTTTGCCTTGGGAAACGTGGAGCAAAAGCCATCCATTGTCAAGAAAAGTTCATTTATAGTCACTCATGTCTAGAAAAGCCTTATTACTCGATTTAAATGCCTTTATAATCCCATTATTGAATTTATTTTGAATTGTTTTTACATTTTTTGATTAAAACAGATTGTAATTGATTGTTTGCCTCGGCAAACGTGGAGCAAAAGCCATCCATTGTCAAGAAAAGATCATTTATAGTCACTCATGCCTAGAAAAGCCTTATTACTCGGTTTAAATGCCTTTATAATCCCATTATTGAATTTATTTTGAATTGTTTTTACATTTTTTCATTAAAACAGATTGTAATTGATTGTTTGGCTTGGGAAACATGGAGCAAAAGCCATCCATTGTCAAGAAAAGGTCATTTATAGTGACTCATGCCTAGAGAAGCCTTATTACTCGGTTTAAATGCCTTTATAATCCCATTATTGAATTTATTTTGAATTTTTTTTACATTTTTTGATTAAAACAGGTTGTAATAGATTATTTATCTCGGGAAACATGGAACGAAAGCCATCCATTGTCAAGAAAAGATCATTTATAGTCACTAATGCCTAGAAAAGCCTTATTACTCGGTTTAAATGCCCTTATAATCCCATTATTGAATTTATTTTGAATTATTTTTATATTTTTTGATTAAAACAGATTGTAATTGATTGTTTGCCTCGGGAAACGTGGAGCAAAAGCCATCCATTGTCAAGAAAAGTTCATTTATAGTCACTCATGCCTAGAAAAGCCTTATTACTCGATTTAAATGCCTTTATAATCCCATTATTGAATTTATTTTGAATTGTTTTTACATTTTTTGATTAAAACATATTGTAATTGATTGTTTGCCTCGGGAAACGTGGAGCAAAAGCCATCCATTGTCAAGAAAAGTTCATTTATAGTCACTCATGCTTAGAGAAGCCTTATTACTCGGTTTAAATGCCTTTATAATCCCATTATTGAATTTATTTTGATTTTTTTTTACAGTTTTTCATTAAATCAGATTGTAATAGATTGTTTATCTCGGGAAACATGGAACGAAAGCCATCCATTGTCAAGAAAAGATCATTTATAGTCACTCATGCCTAGAAAAGCCTTATTACTCGATTTAAATGCCTTTATAATCCCATTATTGAATTTATTTTGAACTTTTTTGACATTTTTTGATTAAAACAGATTGTAATTGATTGTTTATCTCGGGAAACATGGAACGAAAGCCATCCATTGTCAAGAAAAGATCATTTATAGTCACTCATGCCTAGAAAAGCCTTATTACTCGGTTTAAATGCCTTTATAATCCCATTATTGAATTTATTTTGAATTGTTTTTACATTTTTTGATTAAAACAGATTGTAATTGATTGTTTGCCTTGGGAAACGTGGAGCAAAAGCCATCCATTGTCAAGAAAAGTTCATTTATAGTCACTCATGCCTAGAAAAGCCTTATTACTCGATTTAAATGCCTTTATAATCCCATTATTGAATTTATTTTGAATTGTTTTTACATTTTTTGATTAAAACATATTGTAATTGATTGTTTGCCTCGGCAAACGTGGAGCAAAAGCCATCCATTGTCAAGAAAAGATCATTTATAGTCACTCATGCCTAGAAAAGCCTTATTACTCGGTTTAAATGCCTTTATAATCCCATTATTGAATTTATTTTGAATTTTTTTTACATTTTTTGATTAAAACAGATTGTAATAGATTGTTTATCTCGGGAAACATGGAACGAAAGCCATCCATTGTCAAGAAAAGTCCATTTATAGTCACTCATGCCTAGAAAAGCCTTATTACTCGGTTTAAATGCTTTTATAATCCATTATTGAATTTATTTTGAATTCTTTTTACATTTTTTGATTAAAACAGATTGTAATAGATTGTTTATCTCGGGAAACATGGAACGAAAGCCATCCATTGTCAAGAAAAGATCATTTATAGTCACTCATGCCTACAGAAGCCTTATTGCTCGGTTTAAATGCTTTTATCATCCCATTATTGAATTTCTTTTGAATTGTTTTTACATTTTTTGATTAAAACATATTGTAATTGATTGTTTGCCTCGGGAAGCGTGGAGCAAAAGCCATCCATTGTCAAGAAAAGTTCATTTATAGTCACTCATGCCTAGAGAAGCCTTATTACTCGGTTTAAATGCCTTTATAATCCCATTATTGAATTTATTTTGATTTTTTTTTACTGTTTTTCATTAAATCAGATTGTAATAGATTGTTTATCTCGGGAAACATGGAACGAAAGCCATCCATTGTCAAGAAAAGATCATTTATAGTCACTCATGCCTAGAAAAGCCTTATTACTCGATTTAAATGCCCTTATAATCCCATTATTGAATTTATTTTGAATTATTTTTACATTTTTTTATTAAAACAGATTCTAATACATTGTTTATCTCGGGAAACATGGAACGAAAGCCATCCATTGTCAAGAAAACATCATTTGTAGTCACTCATGCCTAGAAAAGCCTTATTACTCGGTTTAAATGCCTTTATAATCCCATTATTGAATTTATTTTGAACTTTTTTGACATTTTTTGATTAAAACAGATTGTAATTGATTGTTTGCCTCGGGAAACATGGAGCGAAAGCCATCCATTGTCAAGAAAAGTTCATTTATAGTCACTCATGCCTAGAAAAGCCTTATAACTCGGTTTAAATGCCCTTATAATCCCATTATTGAATTTATTTTGAATTGTTTTTACATTTTTTGATTAAAACAGATTGTAATTGATTGTTTGCCTCGGGAAACGTGGAGCAAAAGCCATCCATTGTCAAGAAAAGTTCATTTATAGTCACTCATGCCTAGAGAAGCCTTATTACTCGGTTTAAATGCCTTTATAATCCCATTATTGAATTTATTTTCATTTTTTCTTACAGTTTTTGATTAAAACAGATTGTAATAGATTGTTTATCTCGGGAAACGTGGAACGAAAGCCATCCATTGTCAAGAAAAGATCATTTATAGTCACTCATGCCTAGAAAAGCCTTATTACTCGGTTTAAATGCCTTTACAATCCCATTATTGAATTTATTTTGAATTTTTTTTACATTTTTTGATTAAAACAGGTTGTAATAGATTATTTATCTCGGGAAACATGGAACGAAAGCCATCCATTGTCAAGAAAAGATCATTTATAGTCACTAATGCCTAGAAAAGCCTTATTACTCGGTTTAAATGCCCTTATAATCCCATTATTGAATTTATTTTGAATTATTTTTACATTTTTTGATTAAAACAGATTGTAATTGATTGTTTGCCTCGGGAAACGTGGAGCAAAAGCCATCCATTGTCAAGAAAAGTTCATTTATAGTCACTCATGCCTAGAAAAGCCTTATTACTCGATTTAAATGCCTTTATAATCCCATTATTGAATTTATTTTGAATTGTTTTTACATTTTTTGATTAAAACATATTGTAATTGATTGTTTGCCTCGGGAAACGTGGAGCAAAAGCCATCCATTGTCAAGAAAAGTTCATTTATAGTCACTCATGCTTAGAGAAGCCTTAGTACTCGGTTTAAATGCCTTTATAATCCCATTATTGAATTTATTTTGATTTTTTTTTACAGTTTTTCATTAAATCAGATTGTAATAGATTGTTTATCTCGGGAAACATGGAACGAAAGCCATCCATTGTCAAGAAAAGATCATTTATAGTCACTCATGCCTAGAAAAGCCTTATTACTCGATTTAAATGCCTTTATAATCCCATTATTGAATTTATTTTGAACTTTTTTGACATTTTTTGATTAAAACAGATTGTAATTGATTGTTTATCTCGGGAAACATGGAACGAAAGCCATCCATTGTCAAGAAAAGATCATTTATAGTCACTCATGCCTAGAAAAGCCTTATTACTCGGTTTAAATGCCTTTATAATCCCATTATTGAATTTATTTTGAATTGTTTTTACATTTTTTGATTAAAACAGATTGTAATTGATTGTTTGCCTTGGGAAACGTGGAGCAAAAGCCATCCATTGTCAAGAAAAGTTCATTTATAGTCACTCATGCCTAGAAAAGCCTTATTACTCGATTTAAATGCCTTTATAATCCCATTATTGAATTTATTTTGAATTGTTTTTACATTTTTTGATTAAAACATATTGTAATTGATTGTTTGCCTCGGCAAACGTGGAGCAAAAGCCATCCATTGTCAAGAAAAGATCATTTATAGTCACTCATGCCTAGAAAAGCCTTATTACTCGGTTTAAATGCCTTTATAATCCCATTATTGAATTTATTTTGAATTGTTTTTACATTTTTTGATTAAAACATATTGTAATAGATTGTTTATCTTGGGAAACATGGAACGAAAGCCATCCATTGTCAAGAAAACATCATTTATAGTCACTCATGCCTAGAAAAGCCTTATTACTCGGTTTAAATGCCTTTATAATCCCATTATTGAATTTATTTTGAATTGTTTTTACATTTTTTGATTAAAACAGATTCTAATTGATTGTTTGCCTTGGGAAACGTGGAGCAAAAGCCATCCATTGTCAAGAAAAGTTCATTTATAGTCACTCATGTCTAGAAAAGCCTTATTACTCGATTTAAATGCCTTTATAATCCCATTATTGAATTTATTTTGAATTGTTTTTACATTTTTTGATTAAAACAGATTGTAATTGATTGTTTGCCTCGGCAAACGTGGAGCAAAAGCCATCCATTGTCAAGAAAAGATCATTTATAGTCACTCATGCCTAGAAAAGCCTTATTACTCGGTTTAAATGCCTTTATAATCCCATTATTGAATTTATTTTGAATTGTTTTTACATTTTTTCATTAAAACAGATTGTAATTGATTGTTTGCCTTGGGAAACATGGAGCAAAAGCCATCCATTGTCAAGAAAAGGTCATTTATAGTGACTCATGCCTAGAGAAGCCTTATTACTCGGTTTAAATGCCTTTATAATCCCATTATTGAATTTATTTTGAATTTTTTTTACATTTTTTGATTAAAACAGGTTGTAATAGATTATTTATCTCGGGAAACATGGAACGAAAGCCATCCATTGTCAAGAAAAGATCATTTATAGTCACTAATGCCTAGAAAAGCCTTATTACTCGGTTTAAATGCCCTTATAATCCCATTATTGAATTTATTTTGAATTATTTTTACATTTTTTGATTAAAACAGATTGTAATTGATTGTTTGCCTCGGGAAACGTGGAGCAAAAGCCATCCATTGTCAAGAAAAGTTCATTTATAGTCACTCATGCCTAGAAAAGCCTTATTACTCGATTTAAATGCCTTTATAATCCCATTATTGAATTTATTTTGAATTGTTTTTACATTTTTTCATTAAAACAGATTGTAATTGATTGTTTGCCTTGGGAAACATGGAGCAAAAGCCATCCATTGTCAAGAAAAGGTCATTTATAGTGACTCATGCCTAGAGAAGCTTTATTACTCGGTTTAAATGCCTTCATAATCCCATTATTGAATTTATTTTGAATTTTTTTTACATTTTTTGATTAAAACAGGTTGTAATAGATTATTTATCTCGGGAAACATGGAACGAAAGCCATCCATTGTCAAGAAAAGATCATTTATAGTCACTAATGCCTAGAAAAGCCTTATTACTCGGTTTAAATGCCCTTATAATCCCATTATTGAATTTATTTTGAATTATTTTTACATTTTTTGATTAAAACAGATTGTAATTGATTGTTTGCCTCGGGAAACGTGGAGCAAAAGCCATCCATTGTCAAGAAAAGTTCATTTATAGTCACTCATGCCTAGAAAAGCCTTATTACTCGATTTAAATGCCTTTATAATCCCATTATTGAATTTATTTTGAATTGTTTTTACATTTTTTGATTAAAACATATTGTAATTGATTGTTTGCCTCGGGAAACGTGGAGCAAAAGCCATCCATTGTCAAGAAAAGTTCATTTATAGTCACTCATGCTTAGAGAAGCCTTATTACTCGGTTTAAATGCCTTTATAATCCCATTATTGAATTTATTTTGATTTTTTTTTACAGTTTTTCATTAAATCAGATTGTAATAGATTGTTTATCTCGGGAAACATGGAACGAAAGCCATCCATTGTCAAGAAAAGATCATTTATAGTCACTCATGCCTAGAAAAGCCTTATTACTCGATTTAAATGCCTTTATAATCCCATTATTGAATTTATTTTGAACTTTTTTGACATTTTTTGATTAAAACAGATTGTAATTGATTGTTTATCTCGGGAAACATGGAACGAAAGCCATCCATTGTCAAGAAAAGATCATTTATAGTCACTCATGCCTAGAAAAGCCTTATTACTCGGTTTAAATGCCTTTATAATCCCATTATTGAATTTATTTTGAATTGTTTTTACATTTTTTGATTAAAACAGATTGTAATTGATTGTTTGCCTTGGGAAACGTGGAGCAAAAGCCATCCATTGTCAAGAAAAGTTCATTTATAGTCACTCATGCCTAGAAAAGCCTTATTACTCGATTTAAATGCCTTTATAATCCCATTATTGAATTTATTTTGAATTGTTTTTACATTTTTTGATTAAAACATATTGTAATTGATTGTTTGCCTCGGCAAACGTGGAGCAAAAGCCATCCATTGTCAAGAAAAGATCATTTATAGTCACTCATGCCTAGAAAAGCCTTATTACTCGGTTTAAATGCCTTTATAATCCCATTATTGAATTTATTTTGAATTTTTTTTACATTTTTTGATTAAAACAGATTGTAATAGATTGTTTATCTCGGGAAACATGGAACGAAAGCCATCCATTGTCAAGAAAAGTCCATTTATAGTCACTCATGCCTAGAAAAGCCTTATTACTCGGTTTAAATGCTTTTATAATCCATTATTGAATTTATTTTGAATTCTTTTTACATTTTTTGATTAAAACAGATTGTAATAGATTGTTTATCTCGGGAAACATGGAACGAAAGCCATCCATTGTCAAGAAAAGATCATTTATAGTCACTCATGCCTACAGAAGCCTTATTGCTCGGTTTAAATGCTTTTATCATCCCATTATTGAATTTCTTTTGAATTGTTTTTACATTTTTTGATTAAAACATATTGTAATTGATTGTTTGCCTCGGGAAGCGTGGAGCAAAAGCCATCCATTGTCAAGAAAAGTTCATTTATAGTCACTCATGCCTAGAGAAGCCTTATTACTCGGTTTAAATGCCTTTATAATCCCATTATTGAATTTATTTTGATTTTTTTTTACTGTTTTTCATTAAATCAGATTGTAATAGATTGTTTATCTCGGGAAACATGGAACGAAAGCCATCCATTGTCAAGAAAAGATCATTTATAGTCACTCATGCCTAGAAAAGCCTTATTACTCGATTTAAATGCCCTTATAATCCCATTATTGAATTTATTTTGAATTATTTTTACATTTTTTTATTAAAACAGATTCTAATACATTGTTTATCTCGGGAAACATGGAACGAAAGCCATCCATTGTCAAGAAAACATCATTTGTAGTCACTCATGCCTAGAAAAGCCTTATTACTCGGTTTAAATGCCTTTATAATCCCATTATTGAATTTATTTTGAACTTTTTTGACATTTTTTGATTAAAACAGATTGTAATTGATTGTTTGCCTCGGGAAACATGGAGCGAAAGCCATCCATTGTCAAGAAAAGTTCATTTATAGTCACTCATGCCTAGAAAAGCCTTATAACTCGGTTTAAATGCCCTTATAATCCCATTATTGAATTTATTTTGAATTGTTTTTACATTTTTTGATTAAAACAGATTGTAATTGATTGTTTGCCTCGGGAAACGTGGAGCAAAAGCCATCCATTGTCAAGAAAAGTTCATTTATAGTCACTCATGCCTAGAGAAGCCTTATTACTCGGTTTAAATGCCTTTATAATCCCATTATTGAATTTATTTTCATTTTTTCTTACAGTTTTTGATTAAAACAGATTGTAATAGATTGTTTATCTCGGGAAACGTGGAACGAAAGCCATCCATTGTCAAGAAAAGATCATTTATAGTCACTCATGCCTAGAAAAGCCTTATTACTCGGTTTAAATGCCTTTACAATCCCATTATTGAATTTATTTTGAATTTTTTTTACATTTTTTGATTAAAACAGGTTGTAATAGATTATTTATCTCGGGAAACATGGAACGAAAGCCATCCATTGTCAAGAAAAGATCATTTATAGTCACTAATGCCTAGAAAAGCCTTATTACTCGGTTTAAATGCCCTTATAATCCCATTATTGAATTTATTTTGAATTATTTTTACATTTTTTGATTAAAACAGATTGTAATTGATTGTTTGCCTCGGGAAACGTGGAGCAAAAGCCATCCATTGTCAAGAAAAGTTCATTTATAGTCACTCATGCCTAGAAAAGCCTTATTACTCGATTTAAATGCCTTTATAATCCCATTATTGAATTTATTTTGAATTGTTTTTACATTTTTTGATTAAAACATATTGTAATTGATTGTTTGCCTCGGGAAACGTGGAGCAAAAGCCATCCATTGTCAAGAAAAGTTCATTTATAGTCACTCATGCTTAGAGAAGCCTTAGTACTCGGTTTAAATGCCTTTATAATCCCATTATTGAATTTATTTTGATTTTTTTTTACAGTTTTTCATTAAATCAGATTGTAATAGATTGTTTATCTCGGGAAACATGGAACGAAAGCCATCCATTGTCAAGAAAAGATCATTTATAGTCACTCATGCCTAGAAAAGCCTTATTACTCGATTTAAATGCCTTTATAATCCCATTATTGAATTTATTTTGAACTTTTTTGACATTTTTTGATTAAAACAGATTGTAATTGATTGTTTATCTCGGGAAACATGGAACGAAAGCCATCCATTGTCAAGAAAAGATCATTTATAGTCACTCATGCCTAGAAAAGCCTTATTACTCGGTTTAAATGCCTTTATAATCCCATTATTGAATTTATTTTGAATTGTTTTTACATTTTTTGATTAAAACAGATTGTAATTGATTGTTTGCCTTGGGAAACGTGGAGCAAAAGCCATCCATTGTCAAGAAAAGTTCATTTATAGTCACTCATGCCTAGAAAAGCCTTATTACTCGATTTAAATGCCTTTATAATCCCATTATTGAATTTATTTTGAATTGTTTTTACATTTTTTGATTAAAACATATTGTAATTGATTGTTTGCCTCGGCAAACGTGGAGCAAAAGCCATCCATTGTCAAGAAAAGATCATTTATAGTCACTCATGCCTAGAAAAGCCTTATTACTCGGTTTAAATGCCTTTATAATCCCATTATTGAATTTATTTTGAATTGTTTTTACATTTTTTGATTAAAACATATTGTAATAGATTGTTTATCTTGGGAAACATGGAACGAAAGCCATCCATTGTCAAGAAAACATCATTTATAGTCACTCATGCCTAGAAAAGCCTTATTACTCGGTTTAAATGCCTTTATAATCCCATTATTGAATTTATTTTGAATTGTTTTTACATTTTTTGATTAAAACAGATTCTAATTGATTGTTTGCCTTGGGAAACGTGGAGCAAAAGCCATCCATTGTCAAGAAAAGTTCATTTATAGTCACTCATGTCTAGAAAAGCCTTATTACTCGATTTAAATGCCTTTATAATCCCATTATTGAATTTATTTTGAATTGTTTTTACATTTTTTGATTAAAACAGATTGTAATTGATTGTTTGCCTCGGCAAACGTGGAGCAAAAGCCATCCATTGTCAAGAAAAGATCATTTATAGTCACTCATGCCTAGAAAAGCCTTATTACTCGGTTTAAATGCCTTTATAATCCCATTATTGAATTTATTTTGAATTGTTTTTACATTTTTTCATTAAAACAGATTGTAATTGATTGTTTGCCTTGGGAAACATGGAGCAAAAGCCATCCATTGTCAAGAAAAGGTCATTTATAGTGACTCATGCCTAGAGAAGCCTTATTACTCGGTTTAAATGCCTTTATAATCCCATTATTGAATTTATTTTGAATTTTTTTTACATTTTTTGATTAAAACAGGTTGTAATAGATTATTTATCTCGGGAAACATGGAACGAAAGCCATCCATTGTCAAGAAAAGATCATTTATAGTCACTAATGCCTAGAAAAGCCTTATTACTCGGTTTAAATGCCCTTATAATCCCATTATTGAATTTATTTTGAATTATTTTTACATTTTTTGATTAAAACAGATTGTAATTGATTGTTTGCCTCGGGAAACGTGGAGCAAAAGCCATCCATTGTCAAGAAAAGTTCATTTATAGTCACTCATGCCTAGAAAAGCCTTATTACTCGATTTAAATGCCTTTATAATCCCATTATTGAATTTATTTTGAATTGTTTTTACATTTTTTCATTAAAACAGATTGTAATTGATTGTTTGCCTTGGGAAACATGGAGCAAAAGCCATCCATTGTCAAGAAAAGGTCATTTATAGTGACTCATGCCTAGAGAAGCTTTATTACTCGGTTTAAATGCCTTCATAATCCCATTATTGAATTTATTTTGAATTTTTTTTACATTTTTTGATTAAAACAGGTTGTAATAGATTATTTATCTCGGGAAACATGGAACGAAAGCCATCCATTGTCAAGAAAAGATCATTTATAGTCACTAATGCCTAGAAAAGCCTTATTACTCGGTTTAAATGCCCTTATAATCCCATTATTGAATTTATTTTGAATTATTTTTACATTTTTTGATTAAAACAGATTGTAATTGATTGTTTGCCTCGGGAAACGTGGAGCAAAAGCCATCCATTGTCAAGAAAAGTTCATTTATAGTCACTCATGCCTAGAAAAGCCTTATTACTCGATTTAAATGCCTTTATAATCCCATTATTGAATTTATTTTGAATTGTTTTTACATTTTTTGATTAAAACATATTGTAATTGATTGTTTGCCTCGGGAAACGTGGAGCAAAAGCCATCCATTGTCAAGAAAAGTTCATTTATAGTCACTCATGCTTAGAGAAGCCTTATTACTCGGTTTAAATGCCTTTATAATCCCATTATTGAATTTATTTTGATTTTTTTTTACAGTTTTTCATTAAATCAGATTGTAATAGATTGTTTATCTCGGGAAACATGGAACGAAAGCCATCCATTGTCAAGAAAAGATCATTTATAGTCACTCATGCCTAGAAAAGCCTTATTACTCGATTTAAATGCCTTTATAATCCCATTATTGAATTTATTTTGAACTTTTTTGACATTTTTTGATTAAAACAGATTGTAATTGATTGTTTATCTCGGGAAACATGGAACGAAAGCCATCCATTGTCAAGAAAAGATCATTTATAGTCACTCATGCCTAGAAAAGCCTTATTACTCGGTTTAAATGCCTTTATAATCCCATTATTGAATTTATTTTGAATTGTTTTTACATTTTTTGATTAAAACAGATTGTAATTGATTGTTTGCCTTGGGAAACGTGGAGCAAAAGCCATCCATTGTCAAGAAAAGTTCATTTATAGTCACTCATGCCTAGAAAAGCCTTATTACTCGATTTAAATGCCTTTATAATCCCATTATTGAATTTATTTTGAATTGTTTTTACATTTTTTGATTAAAACATATTGTAATTGATTGTTTGCCTCGGCAAACGTGGAGCAAAAGCCATCCATTGTCAAGAAAAGATCATTTATAGTCACTCATGCCTAGAAAAGCCTTATTACTCGGTTTAAATGCCTTTATAATCCCATTATTGAATTTATTTTGAATTTTTTTTACATTTTTTGATTAAAACAGATTGTAATAGATTGTTTATCTCGGGAAACATGGAACGAAAGCCATCCATTGTCAAGAAAAGTCCATTTATAGTCACTCATCCCTAGAAAAGCCTTATTACTCGGTTTAAATGCTTTTATAATCCATTATTGAATTTATTTTGAATTCTTTTTACATTTTTTGATTAAAACAGATTGTAATAGATTGTTTATCTCGGGAAACATGGAACGAAAGCCATCCATTGTCAAGAAAAGATCATTTATAGTCACTCATGCCTACAGAAGCCTTATTGCTCGGTTTAAATGCTTTTATCATCCCATTATTGAATTTCTTTTGAATTGTTTTTACATTTTTTGATTAAAACATATTGTAATTGATTGTTTGCCTCGGGAAGCGTGGAGCAAAAGCCATCCATTGTCAAGAAAAGTTCATTTATAGTCACTCATGCCTAGAGAAGCCTTATTACTCGGTTTAAATGCCTTTACAATCCCATTATTGAATTTATTTTGATTTTTTTTTACTGTTTTTCATTAAATCAGATTGTAATAGATTGTTTATCTCGGGAAACATGGAACGAAAGCCATCCATTGTCAAGAAAAGATCATTTATAGTCACTCATGCCTAGAAAAGCCTTATTACTCGATTTAAATGCCCTTATAATCCCATTATTGAATTTATTTTGAATTATTTTTACATTTTTTTATTAAAACAGATTCTAATACATTGTTTATCTCGGGAAACATGGAACGAAAGCCATCCATTGTCAAGAAAACATCATTTGTAGTCACTCATGCCTAGAAAAGCCTTATTACTCGGTTTAAATGCCTTTATAATCCCATTATTGAATTTATTTTGAACTTTTTTGACATTTTTTGATTAAAACAGATTGTAATTGATTGTTTGCCTCGGGAAACATGGAGCGAAAGCCATCCATTGTCAAGAAAAGTTCATTTATAGTCACTCATGCCTAGAAAAGCCTTATAACTCGGTTTAAATGCCCTTATAATCCCATTATTGAATTTATTTTGAATTGTTTTTACATTTTTTGATTAAAACAGATTGTAATTGATTGTTTGCCTCGGGAAACGTGGAGCAAAAGCCATCCATTGTCAAGAAAAGTTCATTTATAGTCACTCATGCCTAGAGAAGCCTTATTACTCGGTTTAAATGCCTTTATAATCCCATTATTGAATTTATTTTGATTTTTTCTTACAGTTTTTGATTAAAACAGATTGTAATAGATTGTTTATCTCGGGAAACGTGGAACGAAAGCCATCCATTGTCAAGAAAAGATCATTTATAGTCACTCATGCCTAGAAAAGCCTTATTACTCGGTTTAAATGCCTTTACAATCCCATTATTGAATTTATTTTGAATTTTTTTTTACATTTTTTGATTAAAACAGGTTGTAATAGATTATTTATCTCGGGAAACATGGAACGAAAGCCATCCATTGTCAAGAAAAGATCATTTATAGTCACTAATGCCTAGAAAAGCCTTATTACTCGGTTTAAATGCCCTTATAATCCCATTATTGAATTTATTTTGAATTATTTTTACATTTTTTGATTAAATCAGATTGTAATTGATTGTTTGCCTCGGGAAACGTGGAGCAAAAGCCATCCATTGTCAAGAAAAGTTCATTTATAGTCACTCATGCCTAGAAAAGCCTTATTACTCGATTTAAATGCCTTTATAATCCCATTATTGAATTTATTTTGAATTGTTTTTACATTTTTTGATTAAAACATATTGTAATTGATTGTTTGCCTCGGGAAACGTGGAGCAAAAGCCATCCATTGTCAAGAAAAGTTCATTTATAGTCACTCATGCTTAGAGAAGCCTTAGTACTCGGTTTAAATGCCTTTATAATCCCATTATTGAATTTCTTTTGATTTTTTTTTACAGTTTTTCATTAAATCAGATTGTAATAGATTGTTTATCTCGGGAAACATGGAACGAAAGCCATCCATTGTCAAGAAAAGATCATTTATAGTCACTCATGCCTAGAAAAGCCTTATTACTCGATTTAAATGCCTTTATAATCCCATTATTGAATTTATTTTGAACTTTTTTGACATTTTTTGATTAAAACAGATTGTAATTGATTGTTTATCTCGGGAAACATGGAACGAAAGCCATCCATTGTCAAGAAAAGATCATTTATAGTCACTCATGCCTAGAAAAGCCTTATTACTCGGTTTAAATGCCTTTATAATCCCATTATTGAATTTATTTTGAATTGTTTTTACATTTTTTGATTAAAACAGATTGTAATTGATTGTTTGCCTTGGGAAACGTGGAGCAAAAGCCATCCATTGTCAAGAAAAGTTCATTTATAGTCACTCATGCCTAGAAAAGCCTTATTACTCGATTTAAATGCCTTTATAATCCCATTATTGAATTTATTTTGAATTGTTTTTACATTTTTTGATTAAAACATATTGTAATTGATTGTTTGCCTCGGCAAACGTGGAGCAAAAGCCATCCATTGTCAAGAAAAGATCATTTATAGTCACTCATGCCTAGAAAAGCCTTATTACTCGGTTTAAATGCCTTTATAATCCCATTATTGAATTTATTTTGAATTGTTTTTACATTTTTTGATTAAAACATATTGTAATAGATTGTTTATCTTGGGAAACATGGAACGAAAGCCATCCATTGTCAAGAAAACATCATTTATAGTCACTCATGCCTAGAAAAGCCTTATTACTCGGTTTAAATGCCTTTATAATCCCATTATTGAATTTATTTTGAATTGTTTTTACATTTTTTGATTAAAACAGATTCTAATTGATTGTTTGCCTTGGGAAACGTGGAGCAAAAGCCATCCATTGTCAAGAAAAGTTCATTTATAGTCACTCATGTCTAGAAAAGCCTTATTACTCGATTTAAATGCCTTTATAATCCCATTATTGAATTTATTTTGAATTGTTTTTACATTTTTTGATTAAAACAGATTGTAATTGATTGTTTGCCTCGGCAAACGTGGAGCAAAAGCCATCCATTGTCAAGAAAAGATCATTTATAGTCACTCATGCCTAGAAAAGCCTTATTACTCGGTTTAAATGCCTTTATAATCCCATTATTGAATTTATTTTGAATTGTTTTTACATTTTTTCATTAAAACAGATTGTAATTGATTGTTTGCCTTGGGAAACATGGAGCAAAAGCCATCCATTGTCAAGAAAAGGTCATTTATAGTGACTCATGCCTAGAGAAGCCTTATTACTCGGTTTAAATGCCTTTATAATCCCATTATTGAATTTATTTTGAATTTTTTTTACATTTTTTGATTAAAACAGGTTGTAATAGATTATTTATCTCGGGAAACATGGAACGAAAGCCATCCATTGTCAAGAAAAGATCATTTATAGTCACTAATGCCTAGAAAAGCCTTATTACTCGGTTTAAATGCCCTTATAATCCCATTATTGAATTTATTTTGAATTATTTTTACATTTTTTGATTAAAACAGATTGTAATTGATTGTTTGCCTCGGGAAACGTGGAGCAAAAGCCATCCATTGTCAAGAAAAGTTCATTTATAGTCACTCATGCCTAGAAAAGCCTTATTACTCGATTTAAATGCCTTTATAATCCCATTATTGAATTTATTTTGAATTGTTTTTACATTTTTTCATTAAAACAGATTGTAATTGATTGTTTGCCTTGGGAAACATGGAGCAAAAGCCATCCATTGTCAAGAAAAGGTCATTTATAGTGACTCATGCCTAGAGAAGCTTTATTACTCGGTTTAAATGCCTTTATAATCCCATTATTGAATTTATTTTGAATTTTTTTTACATTTTTTGATTAAAACAGGTTGTAATAGATTATTTATCTCGGGAAACATGGAACGAAAGCCATCCATTGTCAAGAAAAGATCATTTATAGTCACTAATGCCTAGAAAAGCCTTATTACTCGGTTTAAATGCCCTTATAATCCCATTATTGAATTTATTTTGAATTATTTTTACATTTTTTGATTAAAACAGATTGTAATTGATTGTTTGCCTCGGGAAACGTGGAGCAAAAGCCATCCATTGTCAAGAAAAGTTCATTTATAGTCACTCATGCCTAGAAAAGCCTTATTACTCGATTTAAATGCCTTTATAATCCCATTATTGAATTTATTTTGAATTGTTTTTACATTTTTTGATTAAAACATATTGTAATTGATTGTTTGCCTCGGGAAACGTGGAGCAAAAGCCATCCATTGTCAAGAAAAGTTCATTTATAGTCACTCATGCTTAGAGAAGCCTTATTACTCGGTTTAAATGCCTTTATAATCCCATTATTGAATTTATTTTGATTTTTTTTTACAGTTTTTCATTAAATCAGATTGTAATAGATTGTTTATCTCGGGAAACATGGAACGAAAGCCATCCATTGTCAAGAAAAGATCATTTATAGTCACTCATGCCTAGAAAAGCCTTATTACTCGATTTAAATGCCTTTATAATCCCATTATTGAATTTATTTTGAACTTTTTTGACATTTTTTGATTAAAACAGATTGTAATTGATTGTTTATCTCGGGAAACATGGAACGAAAGCCATCAATTGTCAAGAAAAGATCATTTATAGTCACTCATGCCTAGAAAAGCCTTATTACTCGGTTTAAATGCCTTTATAATCCCATTATTGAATTTATTTTGAATTGTTTTTACATTTTTTGATTAAAACAGATTGTAATTGATTGTTTGCCTTGGGAAACGTGGAGCAAAAGCCATCCATTGTCAAGAAAAGTTCATTTATAGTCACTCATGCCTAGAAAAGCCTTATTACTCGATTTAAATGCCTTTATAATCCCATTATTGAATTTATTTTGAATTGTTTTTACATTTTTTGATTAAAACATATTGTAATTGATTGTTTGCCTCGGCAAACGTGGAGCAAAAGCCATCCATTGTCAAGAAAAGATCATTTATAGTCACTCATGCCTAGAAAAGCCTTATTACTCGGTTTAAATGCCTTTATAATCCCATTATTGAATTTATTTTGAATTTTTTTTACATTTTTTGATTAAAACAGATTGTAATAGATTGTTTATCTCGGGAAACATGGAACGAAAGCCATCCATTGTCAAGAAAAGTCCATTTATAGTCACTCATGCCTAGAAAAGCCTTATTACTCGGTTTAAATGCTTTTATAATCCATTATTGAATTTATTTTGAATTCTTTTTACATTTTTTGATTAAAACAGATTGTAATAGATTGTTTATCTCGGGAAACATGGAACGAAAGCCATCCATTGTCAAGAAAAGATCATTTATAGTCACTCATGCCTACAGAAGCCTTATTGCTCGGTTTAAATGCTTTTATCATCCCATTATTGAATTTCTTTTGAATTGTTTTTACATTTTTTGATTAAAACATATTGTAATTGATTGTTTGCCTCGGGAAGCGTGGAGCAAAAGCCATCCATTGTCAAGAAAAGTTCATTTATAGTCACTCATGCCTAGAGAAGCCTTATTACTCGGTTTAAATGCCTTTACAATCCCATTATTGAATTTATTTTGATTTTTTTTTACTGTTTTTCATTAAATCAGATTGTAATAGATTGTTTATCTCGGGAAACATGGAACGAAAGCCATCCATTGTCAAGAAAAGATCATTTATAGTCACTCATGCCTAGAAAAGCCTTATTACTCGATTTAAATGCCCTTATAATCCCATTATTGAATTTATTTTGAATTATTTTTACATTTTTTTATTAAAACAGATTCTAATACATTGTTTATCTCGGGAAACATGGAACGAAAGCCATCCATTGTCAAGAAAACATCATTTGTAGTCACTCATGCCTAGAAAAGCCTTATTACTCGGTTTAAATGCCTTTATAATCCCATTATTGAATTTATTTTGAACTTTTTTGACATTTTTTGATTAAAACAGATTGTAATTGATTGTTTGCCTCGGGAAACATGGAGCGAAAGCCATCCATTGTCAAGAAAAGTTCATTTATAGTCACTCATGCCTAGAAAAGCCTTATAACTCGGTTTAAATGCCCTTATAATCCCATTATTGAATTTATTTTGAATTGTTTTTACATTTTTTGATTAAAACAGATTGTAATTGATTGTTTGCCTCGGGAAACGTGGAGCAAAAGCCATCCATTGTCAAGAAAAGTTCATTTATAGTCACTCATGCCTAGAGAAGCCTTATTACTCGGTTTAAATGCCTTTATAATCCCATTATTGAATTTATTTTGATTTTTTCTTACAGTTTTTGATTAAAACAGATTGTAATAGATTGTTTATCTCGGGAAACGTGGAACGAAAGCCATCCATTGTCAAGAAAAGATCATTTATAGTCACTCATGCCTAGAAAAGCCTTATTACTCGGTTTAAATGCCTTTACAATCCCATTATTGAATTTATTTTGAATTTTTTTTTACATTTTTTGATTAAAACAGGTTGTAATAGATTATTTATCTCGGGAAACATGGAACGAAAGCCATCCATTGTCAAGAAAAGATCATTTATAGTCACTAATGCCTAGAAAAGCCTTATTACTCGGTTTAAATGCCCTTATAATCCCATTATTGAATTTATTTTGAATTATTTTTACATTTTTTGATTAAATCAGATTGTAATTGATTGTTTGCCTCGGGAAACGTGGAGCAAAAGCCATCCATTGTCAAGAAAAGTTCATTTATAGTCACTCATGCCTAGAAAAGCCTTATTACTCGATTTAAATGCCTTTATAATCCCATTATTGAATTTATTTTGAATTGTTTTTACATTTTTTGATTAAAACATATTGTAATTGATTGTTTGCCTCGGGAAACGTGGAGCAAAAGCCATCCATTGTCAAGAAAAGTTCATTTATAGTCACTCATGCTTAGAGAAGCCTTAGTACTCGGTTTAAATGCCTTTATAATCCCATTATTGAATTTATTTTGATTTTTTTTTACAGTTTTTCATTAAATCAGATTGTAATAGATTGTTTATCTCGGGAAACATGGAACGAAAGCCATCCATTGTCAAGAAAAGATCATTTATAGTCACTCATGCCTAGAAAAGCTTTATTACTCGATTTAAATGCCTTTATAATCCCATTATTGAATTTATTTTGAACTTTTTTGACATTTTTTGATTAAAACAGATTGTAATTGATTGTTTATCTCGGGAAACATGGAACGAAAGCCATCCATTGTCAAGAAAAGATCATTTATAGTCACTCATGCCTAGAAAAGCCTTATTACTCGGTTTAAATGCCTTTATAATCCCATTATTGAATTTATTTTGAATTGTTTTTACATTTTTTGATTAAAACAGATTGTAATTGATTGTTTGCCTTGGGAAACGTGGAGCAAAAGCCATCCATTGTCAAGAAAAGTTCATTTATAGTCACTCATGCCTAGAAAAGCCTTATTACTCGATTTAAATGCCTTTATAATCCCATTATTGAATTTATTTTGAATTGTTTTTACATTTTTTGATTAAAACATATTGTAATTGATTGTTTGCCTCGGCAAACGTGGAGCAAAAGCCATCCATTGTCAAGAAAAGATCATTTATAGTCACTCATGCCTAGAAAAGCCTTATTACTCGGTTTAAATGCCTTTATAATCCCATTATTGAATTTATTTTGAATTGTTTTTACATTTTTTGATTAAAACATATTGTAATAGATTGTTTATCTTGGGAAACATGGAACGAAAGCCATCCATTGTCAAGAAAACATCATTTATAGTCACTCATGCCTAGAAAAGCCTTATTACTCGGTTTAAATGCCTTTATAATCCCATTATTGAATTTATTTTGAATTGTTTTTACATTTTTTGATTAAAACAGATTCTAATTGATTGTTTGCCTTGGGAAACGTGGAGCAAAAGCCATCCATTGTCAAGAAAAGTTCATTTATAGTCACTCATGTCTAGAAAAGCCTTATTACTCGATTTAAATGCCTTTATAATCCCATTATTGAATTTATTTTGAATTGTTTTTACATTTTTTGATTAAAACAGATTGTAATTGATTGTTTGCCTCGGCAAACGTGGAGCAAAAGCCATCCATTGTCAAGAAAAGATCATTTATAGTCACTCATGCCTAGAAAAGCCTTATTACTCGGTTTAAATGCCTTTATAATCCCATTATTGAATTTATTTTGAATTGTTTTTACATTTTTTCATTAAAACAGATTGTAATTGATTGTTTGCCTTGGGAAACATGGAGCAAAAGCCACCCATTGTCAAGAAAAGGTCATTTATAGTGACTCATGCCTAGAGAAGCCTTATTACTCGGTTTAAATGCCTTTATAATCCCATTATTGAATTTATTTTGAATTTTTTTTACATTTTTTGATTAAAACAGGTTGTAATAGATTATTTATCTCGGGAAACATGGAACGAAAGCCATCCATTGTCAAGAAAAGATCATTTATAGTCACTAATGCCTAGAAAAGCCTTATTACTCGGTTTAAATGCCCTTATAATCCCATTATTGAATTTATTTTGAATTATTTTTACATTTTTTGATTAAAACAGATTGTAATTGATTGTTTGCCTCGGGAAACGTGGAGCAAAAGCCATCCATTGTCAAGAAAAGTTCATTTATAGTCACTCATGCCTAGAAAAGCCTTATTACTCGATTTAAATGCCTTTATAATCCCATTATTGAATTTATTTTGAATTGTTTTTACATTTTTTCATTAAAACAGATTGTAATTGATTGTTTGCCTTGGGAAACATGGAGCAAAAGCCATCCATTGTCAAGAAAAGGTCATTTATAGTGACTCATGCCTAGAGAAGCTTTATTACTCGGTTTAAATGCCTTTATAATCCCATTATTGAATTTATTTTGAATTTTTTTTACATTTTTTGATTAAAACAGGTTGTAATAGATTATTTATCTCGGGAAACATGGAACGAAAGCCATCCATTGTCAAGAAAAGATCATTTATAGTCACTAATGCCTAGAAAAGCCTTATTACTCGGTTTAAATGCCCTTATAATCCCATTATTGAATTTATTTTGAATTATTTTTACATTTTTTGATTAAAACAGATTGTAATTGATTGTTTGCCTCGGGAAACGTGGAGCAAAAGCCATCCATTGTCAAGAAAAGTTCATTTATAGTCACTCATGCCTAGAAAAGCCTTATTACTCGATTTAAATGCCTTTCTAATCCCATTATTGAATTTATTTTGAATTGTTTTTACATTTTTTGATTAAAACATATTGTAATTGATTGTTTGCCTCGGGAAACGTGGAGCAAAAGCCATCCATTGTCAAGAAAAGTTCATTTATAGTCACTCATGCTTAGAGAAGCCTTATTACTCGGTTTAAATGCCTTTATAATCCCATTATTGAATTTATTTTGATTTTTTTTTACAGTTTTTCATTAAATCATATTGTAATAGATTGTTTATCTCGGGAAACATGGAACGAAAGCCATCCATTGTCAAGAAAAGATCATTTATAGTCACTCATGCCTAGAAAAGCCTTATTACTCGATTTAAATGCCTTTATAATCCCATTATTGAATTTATTTTGAACTTTTTTGACATTTTTTGATTAAAACAGATTGTAATTGATTGTTTATCTCGGGAAACATGGAACGAAAGCCATCCATTGTCAAGAAAAGATCATTTATAGTCACTCATGCCTAGAAAAGCCTTATTACTCGGTTTAAATGCCTTTATAATCCCATTATTGAATTTATTTTGAATAGTTTTTACATTTTTTGATTAAAACAGATTGTAATTGATTGTTTGCCTTGGGAAACGTGGAGCAAAAGCCATCCATTGTCAAGAAAAGTTCATTTATAGTCACTCATGCCTAGAAAAGCCTTATTACTCGATTTAAATGCCTTTATAATCCCATTATTGAATTTATTTTGAATTGTTTTTACATTTTTTGATTAAAACATATTGTAATTGATTGTTTGCCTCGGCAAACGTGGAGCAAAAGCCATCCATTGTCAAGAAAAGATCATTTATAGTCACTCATGCCTAGAAAAGCCTTATTACTCGGTTTAAATGCCTTTATAATCCCATTATTGAATTTATTTTGAATTTTTTTTACATTTTTTGATTAAAACAGATTGTAATAGATTGTTTATCTCGGGAAACATGGAACGAAAGCCATCCATTGTCAAGAAAAGTCCATTTATAGTCACTCATGCCTAGAAAAGCCTTATTACTCGGTTTAAATGCTTTTATAATCCATTATTGAATTTATTTTGAATTCTTTTTACATTTTTTGATTAAAACAGATTGTAATAGATTGTTTATCTCGGGAAACATGGAACGAAAGCCATCCATTGTCAAGAAAAGATCATTTATAGTCACTCATGCCTACAGAAGCCTTATTGCTCGGTTTAAATGCTTTTATCATCCCATTATTGAATTTCTTTTGAATTGTTTTTACATTTTTTGATTAAAACATATTGTAATTGATTGTTTGCCTCGGGAAGCGGGGAGCAAAAGCCATCCATTGTCAAGAAAAGTTCATTTATAGTCACTCATGCCTAGAGAAGCCTTATTACTCGGTTTAAATGCCTTTACAATCCCATTATTGAATTTATTTTGATTTTTTTTTACTGTTTTTCATTAAATCAGATTGTAATAGATTGTTTATCTCGGGAAACATGGAACGAAAGCCATCCATTGTCAAGAAAAGATCATTTATAGTCACTCATGCCTAGAAAAGCCTTATTACTCGATTTAAATGCCCTTATAATCCCATTATTGAATTTATTTTGAATTATTTTTACATTTTTTTATTAAAACAGATTCTAATACATTGTTTATCTCGGGAAACATGGAACGAAAGCCATCCATTGTCAAGAAAACATCATTTGTAGTCACTCATGCCTAGAAAAGCCTTATTACTCGGTTTAAATGCCTTTATAATCCCATTATTGAATTTATTTTGAACTTTTTTGACATTTTTTGATTAAAACAGATTGTAATTGATTGTTTGCCTCGGGAAACATGGAGCGAAAGCCATCCATTGTCAAGAAAAGTTCATTTATAGTCACTCATGCCTAGAAAAGCCTTATAACTCGGTTTAAATGCCCTTATAATCCCATTATTGAATTTATTTTGAATTGTTTTTACATTTTTTGATTAAAACAGATTGTAATTGATTGTTTGCCTCGGGAAACGTGGAGCAAAAGCCATCCATTATCAAGAAAAGTTCATTTATAGTCACTCATGCCTAGAAAAGCCTTATTACTCGGTTTAAATGCCCTTATAATCCCATTATTGAATTTATTTTGAATTATTTTTACATTTTTTTATTAAAACAGATTGTAATTGATTGTTTGCCTCGGGAAACGTGGAGCAAAAGCCATCCATTGTCAAGAAAAGTTCATTTATAGTCACTCATGCCTAGAAAAGCCTTATTACTCGATTTAAATGCCTTTATAATCCCATTATTGAATTTATTTTGAATTGTTTTTACATTTTTTGATTAAAACATATTGTAATTGATTGTTTGCCTCGGGAAACGTGGAGCAAAAGCCATCCATTGTCAAGAAAAGTTCATTTATAGTCACTCATGCCTAGAGAAGCCTTATTACTCGGTTTAAATGCCTTTATAATCCCATTATTGAATTTATTTTGATTTTTTTTACAGTTTTTCATTAAATCAGATTGTAATAGATTGTTTATCTCGGGAAACATGGAACGAAAGGCATCCATTGTCAAGAAAAGATCATTTATAGTCACTCATGCCTAGAAAAGCCTTATTACTCGATTTAAATGCCTTTATAATCCCATTATTGAATTTATTTTGAATTGTTTTTACCTTTTTTGATTAAAACATATTGTAATTGATTGTTTGCCTCGGGAAACGTGGAGCAAAAGCCAACCATTGTCAAGAAAAGTTCATTTATAGTCACTCATGCCTAGAAAAGCCATATTACTCGGTTTAAATGCCTTTATAATCCCATTCTTGAATTTATTTTGAAGTTTTTTTACATTTTTTGATTAAAACAGATTCTAATACATTGTTTATCTTGGGAAACATGGAACGAAAGCCATCCATTGTCAAGAAAACATCATTTATAGTCACTCATGCATAGAAATGCCTTATTACTCGGTTTAAATGCCTTTATAATCCCATTATTGAATTCATTTTGAACTTTTTTGACATTTTTTGATTAAACAGATTGTAATTGATTGTTTGCCTCGTGAAGCGTGGAGCAAAATCCATCCATTGTCAAGAAAAGTTCATTTATAGTCACTCATGCCTAGAGAAGCCTTATTACTCGGTTTAAATGCCTTTCTAATCCCATTATTGAATTTATTTTGAATTGTTTTTACATTTTTTGATTAAAACATATTGTAATTGATTGTTTGCCTCGGGAAACGTGGAGCAAAAGCCATCCATTGTCAAGAAAAGTTCATTTATAGTCACTCATGCCTAGATAAGCCTTATTACTCGATTTAAATGCCTTTATAATCCCATTATTGAATTTATTTTGAATTGTTTTTACATTTTTTGATTAAAACATATTGTAATTGATTGTTTGCCTCGGGAAACGTGGAGCAAAAGCCATCCATTGTCAAGAAAAATTCATTTATAGTCACTCATGCCTAGAAAAGCCTTATTACTCGGTTTAAATGCCTTTACAATCCCATTATTGAATTTATTTTGAATTTTTTTTACATTTTTTGATTAAAACAGGTTGTAATAGATTATTTATCTCGGGAAACATGGAACGAAAGCCATCCATTGTCAAGAAAAGATCATTTATAGTCACTAATGCCTAGAAAAGCCTTATTACTCGGTTTAAATGCCCTTATAATCCCATTATTGAATTTATTTTGAATTATTTTTACATTTTTTGATTAAAACAGATTGTAATTGATTGTTTGCCTCGGGAAACGTGGAGCAAAAGCCATCCATTGTCAAGAAAAGTTCATTTATAGTCACTCATGCCTAGAAAAGCCTTATTACTCGATTTAAATGCCTTTATAATCCCATTATTGAATTTATTTTGAATTGTTTTTACATTTTTTGATTAAAACATATTGTAATTGATTGTTTGCCTCGGGAAACGTGGAGCAAAAGCCATCCATTGTCAAGAAAAGTTCATTTATAGTCACTCATGCTTAGAGAAGCCTTATTACTCGGTTTAAATGCCTTTATAATCCCATTATTGAATTTATTTTGATTTTTTTTTACAGTTTTTCATTAAATCAGATTGTAATAGATTGTTTATCTCGGGAAACATGGAACGAAAGCCATCCATTGTCAAGAAAAGATCATTTATAGTCACTCATGCCTAGAAAAGCCTTATTACTCGATTTAAATGCCTTTATAATCCCATTATTGAATTTATTTTGAACTTTTTTGACATTTTTTGATTAAAACAGATTGTAATTGATTGTTTATCTCGGGAAACATGGAACGAAAGCCATCCATTGTCAAGAAAAGATCATTTATAGTCACTCATGCCTAGAAAAGCCTTATTACTCGGTTTAAATGCCTTTATAATCCCATTATTGAATTTATTTTGAATTGTTTTTACATTTTTTGATTAAAACAGATTGTAATTGATTGTTTGCCTTGGGAAACGTGGAGCAAAAGCCATCCATTGTCAAGAAAAGTTCATTTATAGTCACTCATGCCTAGAAAAGCCTTATTACTCGATTTAAATGCCTTTATAATCCCATTATTGAATTTATTTTGAATTGTTTTTACATTTTTTGATTAAAACATATTGTAATTGATTGTTTGCCTCGGCAAACGTGGAGCAAAAGCCATCCATTGTCAAGAAAAGATCATTTATAGTCACTCATGCCTAGAAAAGCCTTATTACTCGGTTTAAATGCCTTTATAATCCCATTATTGAATTTATTTTGAATTTTTTTTACATTTTTTGATTAAAACAGATTGTAATAGATTGTTTATCTCGGGAAACATGGAACGAAAGCCATCCATTGTCAAGAAAAGTCCATTTATAGTCACTCATGCCTAGAAAAGCCTTATTACTCGGTTTAAATGCCTTTATAATCCCATTATTGAATTTATTTTGATTTTTTTTTACTGTTTTTCATTAAATCAGATTGTAATAGATTGTTTATCTCGGGAAACATGGAACGAAAGCCATCCATTGTCAAGAAAAGATCATTTATAGTCACTCATGCCTAGAAAAGCCTTATTACTCGATTTAAATGCCCTTATAATCCCATTATTGAATTTATTTTGAATTATTTTTACATTTTTTTATTAAAACAGATTCTAATACATTGTTTATCTCGGGAAACATGGAACGAAAGCCATCCATTGTCAAGAAAACATCATTTGTAGTCACTCATGCCTAGAAAAGCCTTATTACTCGGTTTAAATGCCTTTATAATCCCATTATTGAATTTATTTTGAACTTTTTTGACATTTTTTGATTAAAACAGATTGTAATTGATTGTTTGCCTCGGGAAACATGGAGCGAAAGCCATCCATTGTCAAGAAAAGTTCATTTATAGTCACTCATGCCTAGAAAAGCCTTATAACTCGGTTTAAATGCCCTTATAATCCCATTATTGAATTTATTTTGAATTGTTTTTACATTTTTTGATTAAAACAGATTGTAATTGATTGTTTGCCTCGGGAAACGTGGAGCAAAAGCCATCCATTGTCAAGAAAAGTTCATTTATAGTCACTCATGCCTAGAGAAGCCTTATTACTCGGTTTAAATGCCTTTATAATCCCATTATTGAATTTATTTTGATTTTTTTTTACAGTTTTTGATTAAAACAGATTGTAATAGATTGTTTATCTCGGGAAACGTGGAACGAAAGCCATCCATTGTCAAGAAAAGATCATTTATAGTCACTCATGCCTAGAAAAGCCTTATTACTCGGTTTAAATGCTTTTATAATCCCATTATTGAATTTATTTTGAATTTTTTTTACATTTTTTGATTAAAACAGATTGTAATAGATTGTTTATCTTGGGAAACATGGAACGAAAGCCATCCATTGTCAAGAAAACATCATTTATAGTCACTCATGCCTAGAAAAGCCTTATTACTCGGTTTAAATGCCTTTATAATCCCATTATTGAATTTATTTTGAATTTTTTTTACATTTTTTGATTAAAACATATTGTAATTGATTGTTTGCCTCGGGAAACGTGGAGCAAAAGCCATCCATTGTCAAGAAAAGTTCATTTATAGTCACTCATGCCTAGAAAAGCCTTATTACTCGGTTTAAATGCCTTTATAATCCCATTACTGAATTTATTTTGAATATTTTTTACATTTTTTGATTAAAACAGATTGTAATAGATTGTTTATCTCGGGAAATATGGAACGAAAGCCATCCATTGTCAAGAAAAGATCATTTATAGTCACTCATGCCTAGAAAAGCCTTATTACTCGGTTTAAATGCCTTTATAATCCCATTATTGAATTTATTTTGAATTGTTTTTACATTTTTTGATTAAAACAGATTGTAATTGATTGTTTGCCTTGGGAAACGTGGAGCAAAAGCCATCCATTGTCAAGAAAATTTCATTTATAGTCACTCATGCCTAGAAAAGCCTTATTACTCGGTTTAAATGCCCTTATAATCCCATTATTGAATTTATTTTGAATTATTTTTACATTTTTTTATTAAAACAGATTGTAATTGATTGTTTGCCTCGGGAAACGTGGAGCAAAAGCCATCCATTGTTAAGAAAAGTTCATTTATAGTCACTCATGCCTAGAAAAGCCTTATTACTCGATTTAAATGCCTTTATAATCCCATTATTGAATTTATTTTGAATTGTTTTTACATTTTTTGATTAAAACATATTGTAATTGATTGTTTGCCTCGGGAAACGTGGAGCAAAAGCCATCCATTGTCAAGAAAAGTTCATTTATAGTCACTCATGCCTAGAGAAGCCTTATTACTCGGTTTAAATGCCTTTATAATCCCATTATTGAATTTATTTTGATTTTTTTTTACAGTTTTTCATTAAATCAGATTGTAATAGATTGTTTATCTCGGGAAACATGGAGCAAAAGCCATCCATTATCAAGAAAAGTTCATTTATAGTCACTCATGCCTAGAAAAGCCTTATTACTCGATTTAAATGCCCTTATAATCCCATTATCGAATTTATTTTGAATTATTTTTACATTTTTTTATTAAAACAGATTCTAATACATTGTTTATCTCGGGAAACATGGAACGAAAGCCATCCATTGTCAAGAAAAGATCATTTATAGTCACTCATGCCTAGAAAAGCCTTATTACTCGATTTAAATGCCTTTATAATCCCATTATTGAATTTATTTTGAATTGTTTTTACCTTTTTTGATTAAAACATATTGTAATTGATTGTTTGCCTCGGGAAACGTGGAGCAAAAGCCAACCATTGTCAAGAAAAGTTCATTTATAGTCACTCATGCCTAGAAAAGCCATATTACTCGGTTTAAATGCCTTTATAATCCCATTATTGAATTTATTTTGAAGTTTTTTTACATTTTTTGATTAAAACAGATTCTAATACATTGTTTATCTTGGGAAACATGGAACGAAAGCCATCCATTGTCAAGAAAACATCATTTATAGTCACTCATGCCTAGAAAAGCCTTATTACTCGGTTTAAATGCCTTTATAATCCCATTATTGAATTTATTTTGAACTTTTTTGACATTTTTTGATTAAACAGATTGTAATTGATTGTTTGCCTCGTGAAGCGTGGAGCAAAAGCCATCCATTGTCAAGAAAAGTTCAATTATAGTCACTCATGCCTAGAGAAGCCTTATTACTCGGTTTAAATGCCTTTATAATCCCATTATTGAATTTATTTTGAATTGTTTTTACATTTTTTGATTAAAACATATTGTAATTGATTGTTTGCCTCGGGAAACGTGGAGCAAAAGCCATCCATTGTCAAGAAAAGTTCATTTATAGTCACTCATGCCTAGATAAGCCTTATTACTCGATTTAAATGCCTTTATAATCCCATTATTGAATTTATTTTGAATTGTTTTTACATTTTTTGATTAAAACATATTGTAATTGATTGTTTGCCTCGGGAAACGTGGAGCAAAAGCCATCCATTGTCAAGAAAAGTTCATTTATAGTCACTCATGCCTAGAAAAGCCTTATTACTCGGTTTAAATGCCCTTATAATCCCATTATTGAATTTATTTTGAATTGTTTTTACATTTTTTGATTAAAACAGATTGTAATTGATTGTTTGCCTCGGGAAACGTGGAGCAAAAGCCATCCATTGTTAAGAAAAGTTCATTTATAGTCACTCATGCCTAGAAAAGCCTTATTACTCGATTTAAATGCATTTATCATCCCATTATTGAATTTATTTTGAATTGTTTTTACATTTTTTGATTAAAACATATTGTAATTGATTGTTTGCCTCGGGAAGCGTGGAGCAAAAGCCATCCATTGTCAAGAAAAGTTCATTTATAGTCACTCATGCCTAGAGAAGCCTTATTACTCGGTTTAAATGCCTTTATAATCCCATTATTGAATTTATTTTGATTTTTTTTACAGTTTTTGATTAAAACAGATTGTAATAGATTGTTTATCTCGGGAAACATGGAACGAAAGCCATCCATTGTCTAGAAAAGATCATTTATAGTCACTCATGCCTAGAAAAGCCTTATTACTCGGTTTAAATGCTTTTATAATCCCATTATTGAATTTATTTTGAATTTTTTTTACATTTTTTGATTAAAACAGATTGTAATAGATTGTTTATCTCGGGAAACATGAAACGAAAGCCATCCATTGTCAAGAAAACATCATTTATAGTCACTCATGCCTAGAAAAGCCTTATTACTCGGTTTAAATGCCTTTATAATCCCATTATTGAATTTATTTTGAATTATTTTTACATTTTTTTATTAAAACAGATTGTAATTGATTGTTTGCCTCGGGAAACGTGGAGCAAAAGCCATCCATTATCAAGAAAAGTTCATTTATAGTCACTCATGCCTAGAAAAGCCTTATTACTCGGTTTAAATGCCCTTATAATCCCATTATTGAATTTATTTTGAATTATTTTTACATTTTTTTATTAAAACAGATTGTAATTGATTGTTTGCCTCGGGAAACGTGGAGCAAAAGCCATCCATTGTCAAGAAAAGTTCATTTATAGTCACTCATGCCTAGAAAAGCCTTATTACTCGATTTAAATGCCTTTATAATCCCATTATTGAATTTATTTTGAATTGTTTTTACATTTTTTGATTAAAACATATTGTAATTGATTGTTTGCCTCGGGAAACGTGGAGCAAAAGCCATCCATTGTCAAGAAAAGTTCATTTATAGTCACTCATGCCTAGAGAAGCCTTATTACTCGGTTTAAATGCCTTTATAATCCCATTATTGAATTTATTTTGATTTTTTTTTACAGTTTTTCATTAAATCAGATTGTAATAGATTGTTTATCTCGGGAAACATGGAACGAAAGGCATCCATTGTCAAGAAAAGATCATTTATAGTCACTCATGCCTAGAAAAGCCTTATTACTCGATTTAAATGCCTTTATAATCCCATTATTGAATTTATTTTGAATTGTTTTTACCTTTTTTGATTAAAACATATTGTAATTGATTGTTTGCCTCGGGAAACGTGGAGCAAAAGCCAACCATTGTCAAGAAAAGTTCATTTATAGTCACTCATGCCTAGAAAAGCCATATTACTCGGTTTAAATGCCTTTATAATCCCATTCTTGAATTTATTTTGAAGTTTTTTTACATTTTTTGATTAAAACAGATTCTAATACATTGTTTATCTTGGGAAACATGGAACGAAAGCCATCCATTGTCAAGAAAACATCATTTATAGTCACTCATGCATAGAAATGCCTTATTACTCGGTTTAAATGCCTTTATAATCCCATTATTGAATTCATTTTGAACTTTTTTGACATTTTTTGATTAAACAGATTGTAATTGATTGTTTGCCTCGTGAAGCGTGGAGCAAAATCCATCCATTGTCAAGAAAAGTTCATTTATAGTCACTCATGCCTAGAGAAGCCTTATTACTCGGTTTAAATGCCTTTCTAATCCCATTATTGAATTTATTTTGAATTGTTTTTACATTTTTTGATTAAAACATATTGTAATTGATTGTTTGCCTCGGGAAACGTGGAGCAAAAGCCATCCATTGTCAAGAAAAGTTCATTTATAGTCACTCATGCCTAGATAAGCCTTATTACTCGATTTAAATGCCTTTATAATCCCATTATTGAATTTATTTTGAATTGTTTTTACATTTTTTGATTAAAACATATTGTAATTGATTGTTTGCCTCGGGAAACGTGGAGCAAAAGCCATCCATTGTCAAGAAAAATTCATTTATAGTCACTCATGCCTAGAAAAGCCTTATTACTCGGTTTAAATGCCTTTACAATCCCATTATTGAATTTATTTTGAATTTTTTTTACATTTTTTGATTAAAACAGGTTGTAATAGATTATTTATCTCGGGAAACATGGAACGAAAGCCATCCATTGTCAAGAAAAGATCATTTATAGTCACTAATGCCTAGAAAAGCCTTATTACTCGGTTTAAATGCCCTTATAATCCCATTATTGAATTTATTTTGAATTATTTTTACATTTTTTGATTAAAACAGATTGTAATTGATTGTTTGCCTCGGGAAACGTGGAGCAAAAGCCATCCATTGTCAAGAAAAGTTCATTTATAGTCACTCATGCCTAGAAAAGCCTTATTACTCGATTTAAATGCCTTTATAATCCCATTATTGAATTTATTTTGAATTGTTTTTACATTTTTTGATTAAAACATATTGTAATTGATTGTTTGCCTCGGGAAACGTGGAGCAAAAGCCATCCATTGTCAAGAAAAGTTCATTTATAGTCACTCATGCTTAGAGAAGCCTTATTACTCGGTTTAAATGCCTTTATAATCCCATTATTGAATTTATTTTGATTTTTTTTTACAGTTTTTCATTAAATCAGATTGTAATAGATTGTTTATCTCGGGAAACATGGAACGAAAGCCATCCATTGTCAAGAAAAGATCATTTATAGTCACTCATGCCTAGAAAAGCCTTATTACTCGATTTAAATGCCTTTATAATCCCATTATTGAATTTATTTTGAACTTTTTTGACATTTTTTGATTAAAACAGATTGTAATTGATTGTTTATCTCGGGAAACATGGAACGAAAGCCATCCATTGTCAAGAAAAGATCATTTATAGTCACTCATGCCTAGAAAAGCCTTATTACTCGGTTTAAATGCCTTTATAATCCCATTATTGAATTTATTTTGAATTGTTTTTACATTTTTTGATTAAAACAGATTGTAATTGATTGTTTGCCTTGGGAAACGTGGAGCAAAAGCCATCCATTGTCAAGAAAAGTTCATTTATAGTCACTCATGCCTAGAAAAGCCTTATTACTCGATTTAAATGCCTTTATAATCCCATTATTGAATTTATTTTGAATTGTTTTTACATTTTTTGATTAAAACATATTGTAATTGATTGTTTGCCTCGGCAAACGTGGAGCAAAAGCCATCCATTGTCAAGAAAAGATCATTTATAGTCACTCATGCCTAGAAAAGCCTTATTACTCGGTTTAAATGCCTTTATAATCCCATTATTGAATTTATTTTGAATTTTTTTTACATTTTTTGATTAAAACAGATTGTAATAGATTGTTTATCTCGGGAAACATGGAACGAAAGCCATCCATTGTCAAGAAAAGTCCATTTATAGTCACTCATGCCTAGAAAAGCCTTATTACTCGGTTTAAATGCCTTTATAATCCCATTATTGAATTTATTTTGATTTTTTTTTACTGTTTTTCATTAAATCAGATTGTAATAGATTGTTTATCTCGGGAAACATGGAACGAAAGCCATCCATTGTCAAGAAAAGATCATTTATAGTCACTCATGCCTAGAAAAGCCTTATTACTCGATTTAAATGCCCTTATAATCCCATTATTGAATTTATTTTGAATTATTTTTACATTTTTTTATTAAAACAGATTCTAATACATTGTTTATCTCGGGAAACATGGAACGAAAGCCATCCATTGTCAAGAAAACATCATTTGTAGTCACTCATGCCTAGAAAAGCCTTATTACTCGGTTTAAATGCCTTTATAATCCCATTATTGAATTTATTTTGAACTTTTTTGACATTTTTTGATTAAAACAGATTGTAATTGATTGTTTGCCTCGGGAAACATGGAGCGAAAGCCATCCATTGTCAAGAAAAGTTCATTTATAGTCACTCATGCCTAGAAAAGCCTTATAACTCGGTTTAAATGCCCTTATAATCCCATTATTGAATTTATTTTGAATTGTTTTTACATTTTTTGATTAAAACAGATTGTAATTGATTGTTTGCCTCGGGAAACGTGGAGCAAAAGCCATCCATTGTCAAGAAAAGTTCATTTATAGTCACTCATGCCTAGAGAAGCCTTATTACTCGGTTTAAATGCCTTTATAATCCCATTATTGAATTTATTTTGATTTTTTTTTACAGTTTTTGATTAAAACAGATTGTAATAGATTGTTTATCTCGGGAAACGTGGAACGAAAGCCATCCATTGTCAAGAAAAGATCATTTATAGTCACTAATGCCTAGAAAAGCCTTATTACTCGGTTTAAATGCCCTTATAATCCCATTATTGAATTTATTTTGAATTATTTTTACATTTTTTGATTAAAACAGATTGTAATTGATTGTTTGCCTCGGGAAACGTGGAGCAAAAGCCATCCATTGTCAAGAAAAGTTCATTTATAGTCACTCATGCCTAGAAAAGCCTTATTACTCGATTTAAATGCCTTTATAATCCCATTATTGAATTTATTTTGAATTGTTTTTACATTTTTTGATTAAAACATATTGTAATTGATTGTTTGCCTTGGGAAACGTGGAGCAAAAGCCATCCATTGTCAAGAAAAGTTCATTTATAGTCACTCATGCTTAGAGAAGCCTTATTACTCGGTTTAAATGCCTTTATAATCCCATTATTGAATTTATTTTGATTTTTTTTTACAGTTTTTCATTAAATCAGATTGTAATAGATTGTTTATCTCGGGAAACATGGAACGAAAGCCATCCATTGTCAAGAAAAGATCATTTATAGTCACTCATGCCTAGAAAAGCCTTATTACTCGATTTAAATGCCTTTATAATCCCATTATTGAATTTATTTTGAACTTTTTTGACATTTTTTGATTAAAACAGATTGTAATTGATTGTTTATCTCGGGAAACATGGAACGAAAGCCATCCATTGTCAAGAAAAGATCATTTATAGTCACTCATGCCTAGAAAAGCCTTATTACTCGGTTTAAATGCCTTTATAATCCCATTATTGAATTTATTTTGAATTGTTTTTACATTTTTTGATTAAAACAGATTGTAATTGATTGTTTGCCTTGGGAAACGTGGAGCAAAAGCCATCCATTGTCAAGAAAAGTTCATTTATAGTCACTCATGCCTAGAAAAGCCTTATTACTCGATTTAAATGCCTTTATAATCCCATTATTGAATTTATTTTGAATTGTTTTTACATTTTTTGATTAAAACATATTGTAATTGATTGTTTGCCTCGGCAAACGTGGAGCAAAAGCCATCCATTGTCAAGAAAAGATCATTTATAGTCACTCATGCCTAGAAAAGCCTTATTACTCGGTTTAAATGCCTTTATAATCCCATTATTGAATTTATTTTGAATTTTTTTTACATTTTTTGATTAAAACAGATTGTAATAGATTGTTTATCTCGGGAAACATGGAACGAAAGCCATCCATTGTCAAGAAAAGTCCATTTATAGTCACTCATGCCTAGAAAAGCCTTATTACTCGGTTTAAATGCTTTTATAATCCATTATTGAATTTATTTTGAATTCTTTTTACATTTTTTGATTAAAACAGATTGTAATAGATTGTTTATCTCGGGAAACATGGAACGAAAGCCATCCATTGTCAAGAAAAGATCATTTATAGTCACTCATGCCTACAGAAGCCTTATTGCTCGGTTTAAATGCTTTTATCATCCCATTATTGAATTTCTTTTGAATTGTTTTTACATTTTTTGATTAAAACATATTGTAATTGATTGTTTGCCTCGGGAAGCGTGGAGCAAAAGCCATCCATTGTCAAGAAAAGTTCATTTATAGTCACTCATGCCTAGAGAAGCCTTATTACTCGGTTTAAATGCCTTTATAATCCCATTATTGAATTTATTTTGAATTGTTTTTACATTTTTTGATTAAAACATATTGTAATTGATTGTTTGCCTCGGGAAACGTGGAGCAAAAGCCATCCATTGTCAAGAAAAGTTCATTTATAGTCACTCATGCCTAGATAAGCCTTATTACTCGATTTAAATGCCTTTATAATCCCATTATTGAATTTATTTTGAATTGTTTTTACATTTTTTGATTAAAACATATTGTAATTGATTGTTTGCCTCGGGAAACGTGGAGCAAAAGCCATCCATTGTCAAGAAAAGTTCATTTATAGTCACTCATGCCTAGAAAAGCCTTATTACTCGGTTTAAATGCCCTTATAATCCCATTATTGAATTTATTTTGAATTGTTTTTACATTTTTTGATTAAAACAGATTGTAATTGATTGTTTGCCTCGGGAAACGTGGAGCAAAAGCCATCCATTGTTAAGAAAAGTTCATTTATAGTCACTCATGCCTAGAAAAGCCTTATTACTCGATTTAAATGCATTTATCATCCCATTATTGAATTTATTTTGAATTGTTTTTACATTTTTTGATTAAAACATATTGTAATTGATTGTTTGCCTCGGGAAGCGTGGAGCAAAAGCCATCCATTGTCAAGAAAAGTTCATTTATAGTCACTCATGCCTAGAGAAGCCTTATTACTCGGTTTAAATGCCTTTATAATCCCATTATTGAATTTATTTTGATTTTTTTTACAGTTTTTGATTAAAACAGATTGTAATAGATTGTTTATCTCGGGAAACATGGAACGAAAGCCATCCATTGTCTAGAAAAGATCATTTATAGTCACTCATGCCTAGAAAAGCCTTATTACTCGGTTTAAATGCTTTTATAATCCCATTATTGAATTTATTTTGAATTTTTTTTACATTTTTTGATTAAAACAGATTGTAATAGATTGTTTATCTCGGGAAACATGAAACGAAAGCCATCCATTGTCAAGAAAACATCATTTATAGTCACTCATGCCTAGAAAAGCCTTATTACTCGGTTTAAATGCCTTTATAATCCCATTATTGAATTTATTTTGAATTATTTTTACATTTTTTTATTAAAACAGATTGTAATTGATTGTTTGCCTCGGGAAACGTGGAGCAAAAGCCATCCATTATCAAGAAAAGTTCATTTATAGTCACTCATGCCTAGAAAAGCCTTATTACTCGGTTTAAATGCCCTTATAATCCCATTATTGAATTTATTTTGAATTATTTTTACATTTTTTTATTAAAACAGATTGTAATTGATTGTTTGCCTCGGGAAACGTGGAGCAAAAGCCATCCATTGTCAAGAAAAGTTCATTTATAGTCACTCATGCCTAGAAAAGCCTTATTACTCGATTTAAATGCCTTTATAATCCCATTATTGAATTTATTTTGAATTGTTTTTACATTTTTTGATTAAAACATATTGTAATTGATTGTTTGCCTCGGGAAACGTGGAGCAAAAGCCATCCATTGTCAAGAAAAGTTCATTTATAGTCACTCATGCCTAGAGAAGCCTTATTACTCGGTTTAAATGCCTTTATAATCCCATTATTGAATTTATTTTGATTTTTTTTTACAGTTTTTCATTAAATCAGATTGTAATAGATTGTTTATCTCGGGAAACATGGAACGAAAGGCATCCATTGTCAAGAAAAGATCATTTATAGTCACTCATGCCTAGAAAAGCCTTATTACTCGATTTAAATGCCTTTATAATCCCATTATTGAATTTATTTTGAATTGTTTTTACCTTTTTTGATTAAAACATATTGTAATTGATTGTTTGCCTCGGGAAACGTGGAGCAAAAGCCAACCATTGTCAAGAAAAGTTCATTTATAGTCACTCATGCCTAGAAAAGCCATATTACTCGGTTTAAATGCCTTTATAATCCCATTCTTGAATTTATTTTGAAGTTTTTTTACATTTTTTGATTAAAACAGATTCTAATACATTGTTTATCTTGGGAAACATGGAACGAAAGCCATCCATTGTCAAGAAAACATCATTTATAGTCACTCATGCATAGAAATGCCTTATTACTCGGTTTAAATGCCTTTATAATCCCATTATTGAATTCATTTTGAACTTTTTTGACATTTTTTGATTAAACAGATTGTAATTGATTGTTTGCCTCGTGAAGCGTGGAGCAAAATCCATCCATTGTCAAGAAAAGTTCATTTATAGTCACTCATGCCTAGAGAAGCCTTATTACTCGGTTTAAATGCCTTTCTAATCCCATTATTGAATTTATTTTGAATTGTTTTTACATTTTTTGATTAAAACATATTGTAATTGATTGTTTGCCTCGGGAAACGTGGAGCAAAAGCCATCCATTGTCAAGAAAAGTTCATTTATAGTCACTCATGCCTAGATAAGCCTTATTACTCGATTTAAATGCCTTTATAATCCCATTATTGAATTTATTTTGAATTGTTTTTACATTTTTTGATTAAAACATATTGTAATTGATTGTTTGCCTCGGGAAACGTGGAGCAAAAGCCATCCATTGTCAAGAAAAATTCATTTATAGTCACTCATGCCTAGAAAAGCCTTATTACTCGGTTTAAATGCCTTTACAATCCCATTATTGAATTTATTTTGAATTTTTTTTACATTTTTTGATTAAAACAGGTTGTAATAGATTATTTATCTCGGGAAACATGGAACGAAAGCCATCCATTGTCAAGAAAAGATCATTTATAGTCACTAATGCCTAGAAAAGCCTTATTACTCGGTTTAAATGCCCTTATAATCCCATTATTGAATTTATTTTGAATTATTTTTACATTTTTTGATTAAAACAGATTGTAATTGATTGTTTGCCTCGGGAAACGTGGAGCAAAAGCCATCCATTGTCAAGAAAAGTTCATTTATAGTCACTCATGCCTAGAAAAGCCTTATTACTCGATTTAAATGCCTTTATAATCCCATTATTGAATTTATTTTGAATTGTTTTTACATTTTTTGATTAAAACATATTGTAATTGATTGTTTGCCTCGGGAAACGTGGAGCAAAAGCCATCCATTGTCAAGAAAAGTTCATTTATAGTCACTCATGCTTAGAGAAGCCTTATTACTCGGTTTAAATGCCTTTATAATCCCATTATTGAATTTATTTTGATTTTTTTTTACAGTTTTTCATTAAATCAGATTGTAATAGATTGTTTATCTCGGGAAACATGGAACGAAAGCCATCCATTGTCAAGAAAAGATCATTTATAGTCACTCATGCCTAGAAAAGCCTTATTACTCGATTTAAATGCCTTTATAATCCCATTATTGAATTTATTTTGAACTTTTTTGACATTTTTTGATTAAAACAGATTGTAATTGATTGTCTATCTCGGGAAACATGGAACGAAAGCCATCCATTGTCAAGAAAAGATCATTTATAGTCACTCATGCCTAGAAAAGCCTTATTACTCGGTTTAAATGCCTTTATAATCCCATTATTGAATTTATTTTGAATTGTTTTTACATTTTTTGATTAAAACAGATTGTAATTGATTGTTTGCCTTGGGAAACGTGGAGCAAAAGCCATCCATTGTCAAGAAAAGTTCATTTATAGTCACTCATGCCTAGAAAAGCCTTATTACTCGATTTAAATGCCTTTATAATCCCATTATTGAATTTATTTTGAATTGTTTTTACATTTTTTGATTAAAACATATTGTAATTGATTGTTTGCCTCGGCAAACGTGGAGCAAAAGCCATCCATTGTCAAGAAAAGATCATTTATAGTCACTCATGCCTAGAAAAGCCTTATTACTCGGTTTAAATGCCTTTATAATCCCATTATTGAATTTATTTTGAATTTTTTTTACATTTTTTGATTAAAACAGATTGTAATAGATTGTTTATCTCGGGAAACATGGAACGAAAGCCATCCATTGTCAAGAAAAGTCCATTTATAGTCACTCATGCCTAGAAAAGCCTTATTACTCGGTTTAAATGCCTTTATAATCCCATTATTGAATTTATTTTGATTTTTTTTTACTGTTTTTCATTAAATCAGATTGTAATAGATTGTTTATCTCGGGAAACATGGAACGAAAGCCATCCATTGTCAAGAAAAGATCATTTATAGTCACTCATGCCTAGAAAAGCCTTATTACTCGATTTAAATGCCCTTATAATCCCATTATTGAATTTATTTTGAATTATTTTTACATTTTTTTATTAAAACAGATTCTAATACATTGTTTATCTCGGGAAACATGGAACGAAAGCCATCCATTGTCAAGAAAACATCATTTGTAGTCACTCATGCCTAGAAAAGCCTTATTACTCGGTTTAAATGCCTTTATAATCCCATTATTGAATTTATTTTGAACTTTTTTGACATTTTTTGATTAAAACAGATTGTAATTGATTGTTTGCCTCGGGAAACATGGAGCGAAAGCCATCCATTGTCAAGAAAAGTTCATTTATAGTCACTCATGCCTAGAAAAGCCTTATAACTCGGTTTAAATGCCCTTATAATCCCATTATTGAATTTATTTTGAATTGTTTTTACATTTTTTGATTAAAACAGATTGTAATTGATTGTTTGCCTCGGGAAACGTGGAGCAAAAGCCATCCATTGTCAAGAAAAGTTCATTTATAGTCACTCATGCCTAGAGAAGCCTTATTACTCGGTTTAAATGCCTTTATAATCCCATTATTGAATTTATTTTGATTTTTTTTTACAGTTTTTGATTAAAACAGATTGTAATAGATTGTTTATTTCGGGAAACGTGGAACGAAAGCCATCCATTGTCAAGAAAAGATCATTTATAGTCACTAATGCCTAGAAAAGCCTTATTACTCGGTTTAAATGCCCTTATAATCCCATTATTGAATTTATTTTGAATTATTTTTACATTTTTTGATTAAAACAGATTGTAATTGATTGTTTGCCTCGGGAAACGTGGAGCAAAAGCCATCCATTGTCAAGAAAAGTTCATTTATAGTCACTCATGCCTAGAAAAGCCTTATTACTCGATTTAAATGCCTTTATAATCCCATTATTGAATTTATTTTGAATTGTTTTTACATTTTTTGATTAAAACATATTGTAATTGATTGTTTGCCTCGGGAAACGTGGAGCAAAAGCCATCCATTGTCAAGAAAAGTTCATTTATAGTCACTCATGCTTAGAGAAGCCTTATTACTCGGTTTAAATGCCTTTATAATCCCATTATTGAATTTATTTTGATTTTTTTTTACAGTTTTTCATTAAATCAGATTGTAATAGATTGTTTATCTCGGGAAACATGGAACGAAAGCCATCCATTGTCAAGAAAAGATCATTTATAGTCACTCATGCCTAGAAAAGCCTTATTACTCGATTTAAATGCCTTTATAATCCCATTATTGAATTTATTTTGAACTTTTTTGACATTTTTTGATTAAAACAGATTGTAATTGATTGTTTATCTCGGGAAACATGGAACGAAAGCCATCCATTGTCAAGAAAAGATCATTTATAGTCACTCATGCCTAGAAAAGCCTTATTACTCGGTTTAAATGCCTTTATAATCCCATTATTGAATTTATTTTGAATTGTTTTTACATTTTTTGATTAAAACAGATTGTAATTGATTGTTTGCCTTGGGAAACGTGGAGCAAAAGCCATCCATTGTCAAGAAAAGTTCATTTATAGTCACTCATGCCTAGAAAAGCCTTATTACTCGATTTAAATGCCTTTATAATCCCATTATTGAATTTATTTTGAATTGTTTTTACATTTTTTGATTAAAACATATTGTAATTGATTGTTTGCCTCGGCAAACGTGGAGCAAAAGCCATCCATTGTCAAGAAAAGATCATTTATAGTCACTCATGCCTAGAAAAGCCTTATTACTCGGTTTAAATGCCTTTATAATCCCATTATTGAATTTATTTTGAATTTTTTTTACATTTTTTGATTAAAACAGATTGTAATAGATTGTTTATCTCGGGAAACATGGAACGAAAGCCATCCATTGTCAAGAAAAGTCCATTTATAGTCACTCATGCCTAGAAAAGCCTTATTACTCGGTTTAAATGCTTTTATAATCCATTATTGAATTTATTTTGAATTCTTTTTACATTTTTTGATTAAAACAGATTGTAATAGATTGTTTATCTCGGGAAACATGGAACGAAAGCCATCCATTGTCAAGAAAAGATCATTTATAGTCACTCATGCCTACAGAAGCCTTATTGCTCGGTTTAAATGCTTTTATCATCCCATTATTGAATTTCTTTTGAATTGTTTTTACATTTTTTGATTAAAACATATTGTAATTGATTGTTTGCCTCGGGAAGCGTGGAGCAAAAGCCATCCATTGTCAAGAAAAGTTCATTTATAGTCACTCATGCCTAGAGAAGCCTTATTACTCGGTTTAAATGCCTTTATAATCCCATTATTGAATTTATTTTGATTTTTTTTTACTGTTTTTCATTAAATCAGATTGTAATAGATTGTTTATCTCGGGAAACATGGAACGAAAGCCATCCATTGTCAAGAAAAGATCATTTATAGTCACTCATGCCTAGAAAAGCCTTCTTACTCGATTTAAATGCCGTTATAATCCCATTATTGAATTTATTTTGAATTATTTTTACATTTTTTTATTAAAACAGATTCTAATACATTGTTTATCTCGGGAAACATGGAACGAAAGCCATCCATTGTCAAGAAAACATCATTTGTAGTCACTCATGCCTAGAAAAGCCTTATTACTCGGTTTAAATGCCTTTATAATCCCATTATTGAATTTATTTTGAACTTTTTTGACATTTTTTGATTAAAACAGATTGTAATTGATTGTTTGCCTCGGGAAACATGGAGCGAAAGCCATCCATTGTCAAGAAAAGTTCATTTATAGTCACTCATGCCTAGAAAAGCCTTATAACTCGGTTTAAATGCCCTTATAATCCCATTATTGAATTTATTTTGAATTGTTTTTACATTTTTTGATTAAAACAGATTGTAATTGATTGTTTGCCTCGGGAAACGTGGAGCAAAAGCCATCCATTGTCAAGAAAAGTTCATTTATAGTCACTCATGCCTAGAGAAGCCTTATTACTCGGTTTAAATGCCTTTATAATCCCATTATTGAATTTATTTTGATTTTTTTTTACAGTTTTTGATTAAAACAGATTGTAATAGATTGTTTATCTCGGGAAACGTGGAACGAAAGCCATCCATTGTCAAGAAAAGATCATTTATAGTCACTCATGCCTAGAAAAGCCTTATTACTCGGTTTAAATGCTTTTATAATCCCATTATTGAATTTATTTTGAATTTTTTTTACATTTTTTGATTAAAACAGATTGTAATAGATTGTTTATCTTGGGAAACATGGAACGAAAGCCATCCATTGTCAAGAAAACATCATTTATAGTCACTCATGCCTAGAAAAGCCTTATTACTCGGTTTAAATGCCTTTATAATCCCATTATTGAATTTATTTTGAATTTTTTTTACATTTTTTGATTAAAACATATTGTAATTGATTGTTTGCCTCGGGAAACGTGGAGCAAAAGCCATCCATTGTCAAGAAAAGTTCATTTATAGTCACTCATGCCTAGAAAAGCCTTATTACTCGGTTTAAATGCCTTTACAATCCCATTACTGAATTTATTTTGAATATTTTTTACATTTTTTGATTAAAACAGATTGTAATAGATTGTTTATCTCGGGAAATATGGAACGAAAGCCATCCATTGTCAAGAAAAGATCATTTATAGTCACTCATGCCTAGAAAAGCCTTATTACTCGGTTTAAATGCCTTTATAATCCCATTATTGAATTTATTTTGAATTGTTTTTACATTTTTTGATTAAAACAGATTGTAATTGATTGTTTGCCTTGGGAAACGTGGAGCAAAAGCCATCCATTGTCAAGAAAAGTTCATTTATAGTCACTCATGCCTAGAAAAGCCTTATTACTCGGTTTAAATGCCTTTATAATCCCATTATTGAATTTATTTTGAATTGTTTTTACATTTTTTGATTAAAACAGATTGTAATTGATTGTTTGCCTCGGCAAACGTGGAGCAAAAGCCATCCATTGTCAAGAAAAGACCATTTATAGTCACTCATGCCTAGAAAAGCCTTATTACTCGGTTTAAATGCCTTTATAATCCCATTATTGAATTTATTTTGAATTGTTTTTACATTTTTTCATTAAAACAGATTGTAATTGATTGTTTGCCTTGGGAAACATGGAGCAAAAGCCATCCATTGTCAAGAAAAGGTCATTTATAGTGACTCATGCCTAGAGAAGCCTTATTACTCGGTTTAAATGCCTTTATAATCCCATTATTGAATTTATTTTGAATTTTTTTTACATTTTTTGATTAAAACAGATTGTAATAGAATGTTTATCTCGGGAAACATGGAACGAAAGCCATCCATTGTCAAGAAAAGTCCATTTATAGTCACTCATGCCTAGAAAAGCCTTATTACTCGGTTTAAATGCTTTTATAATCCATTGGTGAATTTATTTTGAATTTTTTTTACATTTTTTGATTAAAACAGAATTTAATAGATTGTTTATCTCGGGAAACATGGAACGAAAGCCATCCATTGTCAAGAAAAGATCATTTATAGTCACTCATGCCTACAGAAGCCTTATTGCTCGGTTTAAATGCTTTTATAATCCCATTATTGAATTTATTTTGAATTGTTTTTACATTTTTTGATTAAAACAGATTGTAATTGATTGTTTGCCTCGGGAAACGTGGAGCAAAAGCCATCCATTGTCAAGAAAAGTTCATTTATAGTCACTCATGCCTAGAAAAGCCTTATTACTCGATTTAAATGCCTTTATCATCCCATTATTGAATTTCTTTTGAATTGTTTTTACATTTTTTGATTAAAACATATTGTAATTGATTGTTTGCCTCGGCAAACGTGGAGCAAAAGCCATCCATTGTCAAGAAAAGACCATTTATAGTCACTCATGCCTACAGAAGCCTTATTGCTCGGTTTAAATGCTTTTATAATCCCATTATTGAATTTATTTTGAATTGTTTTTACATTTTTCAATTAAAACAGATTGTAATTGATTGTTTGCCTCGGGAAACGTGGAGCAAAAGCCATCCATTGTCAAGAAAAGTTCATTTATAGTCACTCATGCCTAGAAAAGCCTTATTACTCGATTTAAATGCCTTTATCATCCCATTATTGAATTTCTTTTGAATTGTTTTTACATTTTTTGATTAAAACATATTGTAATTGATTGTTTGCCTCGGGAAGCGTGGAGCAAAAGCCATCCATTGTCAAGAAAAGTTCATTTATAGTCACTCATGCCTAGAGAAGCCTTATTACTCGGTTTAAATGCCTTTATAATCCCATTATTGAATTTATTTTGATTTTCTTTTACAGTTTTTCATTAAATCAGATTGTAATAGATTGTTTATCTCGGGAAACATGGAACGAAAGCCATCCATTGTCAAGAAAAGATCATTTATAGTCACTCATGCCTAGAAAAGCCTTATTACTCGATTTAAATGCCCTTATAATCCCATTATTGAATTTATTTTGAATTATTTTTACATTTTTTTATTAAAACAGATTCTAATACATTGTTTATCTCGGGAAACATGGAACGAAAGCCATCCATTGTCAAGAAAACATCATTTGTAGTCACTCATGCCTAGAAAAGCCTTATTACTCGGTTTAAATGCCTTTATAATCCCATTATTGAATTTATTTTGAACTTTTTTGACATTTTTTGATTAAAACAGATTGTAATTGATTGTTTGCCTCGGGAAACATGGAGCGAAAGCCATCCATTGTCAAGAAAAGTTCATTTATAGTCACTCATGCCTAGAAAAGCCTTATAACTCGGTTTAAATGCCCTTATAATCCCATTATTGAATTTATTTTGAATTGTTTTTACATTTTTTGATTAAAACAGATTGTAATTGATTGTTTGCCTCGGGAAACGTGGAGCAAAAGCCATCCATTGTCAAGAAAAGTTCATTTATAGTCACTCATGCCTAGAGAAGCCTTATTACTCGGTTTAAATGCCTTTATAATCCCATTATTGAATTTATTTTGATTTTTTTTTACAGTTTTTGATTAAAACAGATTGTAATAGATTGTTTATCTCGGGAAACGTGGAACGAAAGCCATCCATTGTCAAGAAAAGATCATTTATAGTCACTCATGCCTAGAAAAGCCTTATTACTCGGTTTAAATGCTTTTATAATCCCATTATTGAATTTATTTTGAATTGTTTTTACATTTTTCGATTAAAACAGATTGTAATTGATTGTTTGCCTCGGGAAACGTGGAGCAAAAGCCATCCATTGTCAAGAAAAGTTCATTTATAGTCACTCATGCCTAGAAAAGCCTTATTACTCGGTTTAAATGCTTTTATAATCCCATTATTGAATTTATTTTGAATTTTTTTTACATTTTTTGATTAAAACAGATTGTAATAGATTGTTTATCTCGGGAAACATGGAACGAAAGCCATCCATTGTCAAGAAAAGATCATTTATAGTCACTCATGCCTAGAAAAGCCTTATTACTCGATTTAAATGCCCTTATAATCCCATTATTGAATTTATTTTGAATTATTTTTACATTTTTTTATTAAAACAGATTCTAATACATTGTTTATCTCGGGAAACATGGAACGAAAGCCATCCATTGTCAAGAAAACATCATTTGTAGTCACTCATGCCTAGAAAAGCCTTATTACTCGGTTTAAATGCCTTTATAATCCCATTATTGAATTTATTTTGAACTTTTTTGACATTTTTTGATTAAAACAGATTGTAATTGATTGTTTGCCTCGGGAAACATGGAGCGAAAGCCATCCATTGTCAAGAAAAGTTCATTTATAGTCACTCATGCCTAGAAAAGCCTTATAACTTGGTTTAAATGCCCTTATAATCCCATTATTGAAATTATTTTGAATTGTTTTTACATTTTTTGATTAAAACAGATTGTAATTGATTGTTTGCCTCGGGAAACGTGGAGCAAAAGCCATCCATTGTCAAGAAAAGTTCATTTATAGTCACTCATGCCTAGAGAAGCCTTATTACTCGGTTTAAATGCCTTTATAATCCCATTATTGAATTTATTTTGATTTTTTTTTACAGTTTTTGATTAAAACAGATTGTAATATATTGTTTATCTCGGGAAACGTGGAACGAAAGCCATCCATTGTCAAGAAAAGATCATTTATAGTCACTCATGCCTAGAAAAGCCTTATTACTCGGTTTAAATGCTTTTATAATCCCATTATTGAATTTATTTTGAATTTTTTTTACATTTTTTGATTAAAACAGATTGTAATAGATTGTTTATCTTGGGAAACATGGAACGAAAGCCATCCATTGTCAAGAAAACATCATTTATAGTCACTCATGCCTAGAAAAGCCTTATTACTCGGTTTAAATGCCTTTATAATCCCATTATTGAATTTATTTTGAATTTTTTTTACATTTTTTGATTAAAACATATTGTAATTGATTGTTTGCCTCGGGAAACGTGGAGCAAAAGCCATCCATTGTCAAGAAAAGTTCATTTATAGTCACTCATGCCTAGAAAAGCCTTATTACTCGGTTTAAATGCCTTTATAATCCCATTACTGAATTTATTTTGAATATTTTTTACATTTTTTGATTAAAACAGATTGTAATAGATTGTTTATCTCGGGAAATATGGAACGAAAGCCATCCATTGTCAAGAAAAGATCATTTATAGTCACTCATGCCTAGAAAAGCCTTATTACTCGGTTTAAATGCCTTTATAATCCCATTATTGAATTTATTTTGAATTGTTTTTACATTTTTTCATTAAAACAGATTGTAATTGATTGTTTGCCTTGGGAAACGTGGGGCAAAAGCCATCCATTGTCAAGAAAAGTTCATTTATACCTAGAAAAGCCTTATTACTCGATTTAAATGCCTTTATAATCCCATTATTGAATTTATTTTGAATTGTTTTTACATTTTTTGATTAAAACAGATTGTAATTGATTGTTTGCCTCGGCAAACGTGGAGCAAAAGCCATCCATTGTCAAGAAAAGACCATTTATAGTCACTCATGCCTAGAAAAGCCTTATTACTCGGTTTAAATGCCTTTATAATCCCATTATTGAATTTATTTTGAATTGTTTTTACATTTTTTCATTAAAACAGATTGTAATTGATTTTTTGCCTTGGGAAACATGGAGCAAAAGCCATCCATTGTCAAGAAAAGGTCATTTCTAGTGACTCATGCCAAGAGAAGCCTTATTACTCGGTTTAAATGCCTTTATAATCCCATTATTGAATTTATTTTGAATTTTTTTTACATTTTTTGATTAAAACAGATTGTAATAGAATGTTTATCTCGGGAAACATGGAACGAAAGCCATCCATTGTCAAGAAAAGTCCATTTATAGTCACTCATGCCTAGAAAAGCCTTATTACTCGGTTTAAATGCTTTTATAATCCATTGGTGAATTTATTTTGAATTTTTTTTAAATTTTTTGATTAAAACAGATTGTAATAGATTGTTTATCTCGGGAAACATGGAACGAAAGCCATCCATTGTCAAGAAAAGATCATTTATAGTCACTCATGCCTACAGAAGCCTTATTGCTCGGTTTAAATGCTTTTATAATCCCATTATTGAATTTATTTTGAATTGTTTTTACATTTTTTGATTAAAACAGATTGTAATTGATTGTTTGCCTCGGGAAACGTGGAGCAAAAGCCATCCATTGTCAAGAAAAGTTCATTTATAGTCACTCATGCCTAGAAAAGCCTTATTACTCGATTTAAATGCCTTTATCATCCCATTATTGAATTTCTTTTGAATTGTTTTTACATTTTTTCATTAAAACATATTGTAATTGATTGTTTGCCTCGGGAAACGTGGAGCAAAAGCCATCCATTGTCAAGAAAAGTTCATTTATATTCACTCATGCCTAGAAAAGCCTTATTACTCGGTTTAAATGCCTTTATAATCCCATTACTGAATTTATTTTGAATATTTTTTACATTTTTTGATTAAAACAGATTGTAATAGATTGTTTATCTCGGGAAACATGGAACGAAAGCCATCCATTGTCAAGAAAAGATCATTTATAGTCACTCATGCCTAGAAAAGCCTTATTACTCGGTTTAAATGCCTTTATAATCCCATTATTGAATTTATTTTGAATTGTTTTTACATTTTTTGATTAAAACAGATTGTAATTGATTGTTTGCCTTGGGAAACGTGGAGCAAAAGCCATCCATTGTCAAGAAAAGTTCATTTATAGTCACTCATGCCTAGAAAAGCCTTATTACTCGGTTTAAATGCCCTTATAATCCCATTATTGAATTTATTTTGAATTGTTTTTACATTTTTTGATTAAAACAGATTGTAATTGGTTGTTTGCCTCGGGAAACGTGGAGCAAAAGCCATCCATTGTCAAGAAAAGTTCATTTATAGTCACTCATGCCTAGAGAAGCCTTATTACTCGGTTTAAATGCCTTTATAATCCCATTATTGAATTTATTTTGATTTTTTTTTACAGTTTTTGATTAAAACAGGTTGTAATAGATTGTTTATCTCGGGAAACGTGGAACGAAAGCCATCCATTGTCAAGAAAAGATCATTTATAGTCACTCATGCCTAGAAAAGCCTTATTACTCGGTTTAAATGCTTTTATAATCCCATTATTGAATTTATTTTGATTTTTTTTTACATTTTTTGATTAAAACAGATTGTAATAGATTGTTTATCTCGGGAAACGTGGAACGAAAGCCATCCATTGTCAAGAAAAGATCATTTATAGTCACTCATGCCTAGAAAAGCCTTATTACTCGGTTTAAATGCCCTTATAATCCCATTATTGAATTTATTTTGAATTGTTTTTACATTTTTTGATTAAAACAGATTGTAATTGGTTGTTTGCCTCGGGAAACGTGGAGCAAAAGCCATCCATTGTCAAGAAAAGATCATTTATAGTCACTCATGCCTAGAAAAGCCTTATTACTTGGTTTAAATGCTTTTATAATCCCATTATTGAATTTATTTTGAATTTTTTTTACATTTTTTGATTAAAACAGATTGTAATAGATTGTTTATCTTGGGAAACATGGAACGAAAGCCATCCATTGTCAAGAAAACATCATTTATAGTCACTCATGCCTAGAAAAGCCTTATTACTCGGTTTAAATGCCTTTATAATCCCATTATTGAATTTATTTTGAATTTTTTTTACATTTTTTGATTAAAACATATTGTAATTGATTGTTTGCCTCGGGAAACGTGGAGCAAAAGCCATCCATTGTCAAGAAAAGTTCATTTATAGTCACTCATGCCTAGAAAAGCCTTATTACTCGGTTTAAATGCCTTTATAATCCCATTACTGAATTTATTTTGAATATTTTTTACATTTTTTGATTAAAACAGATTGTAATAGATTGTTTATCTCGGGAAATATGGAACGAAAGCCATCCATTGTCAAGAAAAGATCATTTATAGTCACTCATGCCTAGAAAAGCCTTATTACTCGGTTTAAATGCCTTTATAATCCCATTATTGAATTTATTTTGAATTGTTTTTACATTTTTTGATTAAAACAGATTGTAATTGATTGTTTGCCTTGGGAAACGTGGAGCAAAAGCCATCCATTGTCAAGAAAAGTTCATTTATAGTCACTCATGCCTAGAAAAGCCTTATTACTCGATTTAAATGCCTTTATAATCCCATTATTGAATTTATTTTGAATTGTTTTTACATTTTTTGATTAAAACAGATTGTAATTGATTGTTTGCCTCGGCAAACGTGGAGCAAAAGCCATCCATTGTCAAGAAAAGACCATTTATAGTCACTCATGCCTAGAAAAGCCTTATTACTCGGTTTAAATGCCTTTATAATCCCATTATTGAATTTATTTTGAATTGTTTTTACATTTTTTCATTAAAACAGATTGTAATTGATTGTTTGCCTTGGGAAACATGGAGCAAAAGCCATCCATTGTCAAGAAAAGGTCATTTATAGTGACTCATGCCTAGAGAAGCCTTATTACTCGGTTTAAATGCCTTTATAATCCCATTATTGAATTTATTTTGAATTTTTTTTACATTTTTTGATTAAAACAGATTGTAATAGAATGTTTATCTCGGGAAACATGGAACGAAAGCCATCCATTGTCAAGAAAAGTCCATTTATAGTCACTCATGCCTAGAAAAGCCTTATTACTCGGTTTAAATGCTTTTATAATCCATTGGTGAATTTATTTTGAATTTTTTTTACATTTTTTGATTAAAACAGATTGTAATAGATTGTTTATCTCGGGAAACATGGAACGAAAGCCATCCATTGTCAAGAAAAGATCATTTATAGTCACTCATGCCTACAGAAGCCTTATTGCTCGGTTTAAATGCTTTTATAATCCCATTATTGAATTTATTTTGAATTGTTTTTACATTTTTTTATTAAAACAGATTGTAATTGATTGTTTGCCTCGGGAAACGTGGAGCAAAAGCCATCCATTGTCAAGAAAAGTTCATTTATAGTCACTCATGCCTAGAAAAGCCTTATTACTCGATTTAAATGCCTTTATCATCCCATTATTGAATTTCTTTTGAATTGTTTTTACATTTTTTCATTAAAACATATTGTAATTGATTGTTTGCCTCGGGAAACGTGGAGCAAAAGCCATCCATTGTCAAGAAAAGTTCATTTATAGTCACTCATGCCTAGAAAAGCCTTATTACTCGGTTTAAATGCCTTTATAATCCCATTACTGAATTTATTTTGAATATTTTTTACATTTTTTGATTAAAACAGATTGTAATAGATTGTTTATCTCGGGAAACATGGAACGAAAGCCATCCATTGTCAAGAAAAGATCATTTATAGTCACTCATGCCTAGAAAAGCCTTATTACTCGGTTTAAATGCCTTTATAATCCCATTATTGAATTTATTTTGAATTGTTTTTACATTTTTTGATTAAAACAGATTGTAATTGATTGTTTGCCTTGGGAAACGTGGAGCAAAAGCCATCCATTGTCAAGAAAAGTTCATTTATAGTCACTCATGCCTAGAAAAGCCTTATTACTCGGTTTAAATGCCCTTATAATCCCATTATTGAATTTATTTTGAATTGTTTTTACATTTTTTGATTAAAACAGATTGTAATTGATTGTTTGCCTCGGGAAACGTGGAGCAAAAGCCATCCATTGTCAAGAAAAGTTCATTTATAGTCACTCATGCCTAGAGAAGCCTTATTACTCGGTTTAAATGCCTTTATAATCCCATTATTGAATTTATTTTGATTTTTTTTTACAGTTTTTGATTAAAACATATTGTAATAGATTGTTTATCTCGGGAAACGTGGAACGAAAGCCATCCATTGTCAAGAAAAGATCATTTATAGTCACTCATGCCTAGAAAAGCCTTATTACTCGGTTTAAATGCTTTTATAATCCCATTATTGAATTTATTTTGAATTTTTTTTACATTTTTTGATTAAAACAGATTGTAATAGATTGTTTATCTTGGGAAACATGGAACGAAAGCCATCCATTGTCAAGAAAACATCATTTATAGTCACTCATGCCTAGAAAAGCCTTATTACTCGGTTTAAATGCCTTTATAATCCCATTATTGAATTTATTTTGAATTTTTTTTACATTTTTTGATTAAAACATATTGTAATTGATTGTTTGCCTCGGGAAACGTGGAGCAAAAGCCATCCATTGTCAAGAAAAGTTCATTTATAGTCACTCATGCCTAGAAAAGCCTTATTACTCGGTTTAAATGCCTTTATAATCCCATTACTGAATTTATTTTGAATATTTTTTACATTTTTTGATTAAAACAGATTGTAATAGATTGTTTATCTCGGGAAATATGGAACGAAAGCCATCCATTGTCAAGAAAAGATCATTTATAGTCACTCATGCCTAGAAAAGCCTTATTACTCGGTTTAAATGCCTTTATAATCCCATTATTGAATTTATTTTGAATTGTTTTTACATTTTTTGATTAAAACAGATTGTAATTGATTGTTTGCCTTGGGAAACGTGGAGCAAAAGCCATCCATTGTCAAGAAAAGTTCATTTATAGTCACTCATGCCTAGAAAAGCCTTATTACTCGATTTAAATGCCTTTATAATCCCATTATTGAATTTATTTTGAATTGTTTTTACATTTTTTGATTAAAACAGATTGTAATTGATTGTTTGCCTCGGCAAACGTGGAGCAAAAGCCATCCATTGTCAAGAAAAGACCATTTATAGTCACTCATGCTTAGAAAAGCCTTATTACTCGGTTTAAATGCCTTTATAATCCCATTATTGAATTTATTTTGAATTGTTTTTACATTTTTTCATTAAAACAGATTGTAATTGATTGTTTGCCTTGGGAAACATGGAGCAAAAGCCATCCATTGTCAAGAAAAGGTCATTTATAGTGACTCATGCCTAGAGAAGCCTTATTACTCGGTTTAAATGCCTTTATAATCCCATTATTGAATTTATTTTGAATTTTTTTTACATTTTTTGATTAAAACAGATTGTAATAGAATGTTTATCTCGGGAAACATGGAACGAAAGCCATCCATTGTCAAGAAAAGTCCATTTATAGTCACTCATGCCTAGAAAAGCCTTATTACTCGGTTTAAATGCTTTTATAATCCATTGGTGAATTTATTTTGAATTTTTTTTACATTTTTTGATTAAAACAGATTGTAATAGATTGTTTATCTCGGGAAACATGGAACGAAAGCCATCCATTGTCAAGAAAAGATCATTTATAGTCACTCATGCCTACAGAAGCCTTATTGCTCGGTTTAAATGCTTTTATAATCCCATTATTGAATTTATTTTGAATTGTTTTTACATTTTTTTATTAAAACATATTGTAATTGATTGTTTGCCTCGGGAAACGTGGAGCAAAAGCCATCCATTGTCAAGAAAAGTTCATTTATAGTCACTCATGCCTAGAAAAGCCTTATTACTCGATTTAAATGCCTTTATCATCCCATTATTGAATTTCTTTTGAATTGTTTTTACATTTTTTCATTAAAACATATTGTAATTGATTGTTTGCCTCGGGAAACGTGGAGCAAAAGCCATCCATTGTCAAGAAAAGTTCATTTATAGTCACTCATACCTAGAAAAGCCTTATTACTCGGTTTAAATGCCTTTATAATCCCATTACTGAATTTATTTTGAATATTTTTTACATTTTTTGATTAAAACAGATTGTAATAGATTGTTTATCTCGGGAAACATGGAACGAAAGCCATCCATTGTCAAGAAAAGATCATATATAGTCACTCATGCCTAGAAAAGCCTTATTACTCGGTTTAAATGCCTTTATAATCCCATTATTGAATTTATTTTGAATTGTTTTTACATTTTTTGATTAAAACAGATTGTAATTGATTGTTTGCCTTGGGAAACGTGGAGCAAAAGCCATCCATTGTCAAGAAAAGTTCATTTATAGTCACTCATGCCTAGAAAAGCCTTATTACTCGATTTAAATGCCTTTATAATCCCATTATTGAATTTATTTTGAATTGTTTTTACATTTTTTGATTAAAACAGATTGTAATTGATTGTTTGCCTCGGCAAACGTGGAGCAAAAGCCATCCATTGTCAAGAAAAGACCATTTATAGTCACTCATGCCTAGAAAAGCCTTATTACTCGGTTTAAATGCCTTTATAATCCCATTATTGAATTTATTTTGAATTGTTTTTACATTTTTTCATTAAAACAGATTGTAATTGATTGTTTGCCTTGGGAAACATGGAGCAAAAGCCATCCATTGTCAAGAAAAGGTCATTTATAGTGACTCATGCCTAGAGAAGCCTTATTACTCGGTTTAAATGCCTTTATAATCCCATTATTGAATTTATTTTGAATTTTTTTTACATTTTTTGATTAAAACAGATTGTAATAGAATGTTTATCTCGGGAAACATGGAACGAAAGCCATCCATTGTCAAGAAAAGTCCATTTATAGTCACTCATGCCTAGAAAAGCCTTATTACTCGGTTTAAATGCTTTTATAATCCATTGGTGAATTTATTTTGAATTTTTTTTACATTTTTTGATTAAAACAGATTGTAATAGATTGTTTATCTCGGGAAACATGGAACGAAAGCCATCCATTGTCAAGAAAAGATCATTTATAGTCACTCATGCCTAGAAAAGCCTTATTACTCGATTTAAATGCCCTTATAATCCCATTATTGAATTTATTTTGAATTATTTTTACATTTTTTTATTAAAACAGATTCTAATACATTGTTTATCTCGGGAAACATGGAACGAAAGCCATCCATTGTCAAGAAAACATCATTTGTAGTCACTCATGCCTAGAAAAGCCTTATTACTCGGTTTAAATGCCTTTATAATCCCATTATTGAATTTATTTTGAACTTTTTTGACATTTTTTGATTAAAACAGATTGTAATTGATTGTTTGCCTCGGGAAACATGGAGCGAAAGCCATCCATTGTCAAGAAAAGTTCATTTATAGTCACTCATGCCTAGAAAAGCCTTATAACTTGGTTTAAATGCCCTTATAATCCCATTATTGAAATTATTTTGAATTGTTTTTACATTTTTTGATTAAAACAGATTGTAATTGATTGTTTGCCTCGGGAAACGTGGAGCAAAAGCCATCCATTGTCAAGAAAAGTTCATTTATAGTCACTCATGCCTAGAGAAGCCTTATTACTCGGTTTAAATGCCTTTATAATCCCATTATTGAATTTATTTTGATTTTTTTTTACAGTTTTTGATTAAAACAGATTGTAATAGATTGTTTATCTCGGGAAACGTGGAACGAAAGCCATCCATTGTCAAGAAAAGATCATTTATAGTCACTCATGCCTAGAAAAGCCTTATTACTCGGTTTAAATGCTTTTATAATCCCATTATTGAATTTATTTTGAATTTTTTTTTACATTTTTTGATTAAAACAGATTGTAATAGATTGTTTATCTTGGGAAACATGGAACGAAAGCCATCCATTGTCAAGAAAACATCATTTATAGTCACTCATGCCTAGAAAAGCCTTATTACTCGGTTTAAATGCCTTTATAATCCCATTATTGAATTTATTTTGAATTTTTTTTACATTTTTTGATTAAAACATATTGTAATTGATTGTTTGCCTCGGGAAACGTGGAGCAAAAGCCATCCATTGTCAAGAAAAGTTCATTTATAGTCACTCATGCCTAGAAAAGCCTTATTACTCGGTTTAAATGCCTTTATAATCCCATTACTGAATTTATTTTTAATATTTTTTACATTTTTTGATTAAAACAGATTGTAATAGATTGTTTATCTCGGGAAATATGGAACGAAAGCCATCCATTGTCAAGAAAAGATCATTTATAGTCACTCATGCCTAGAAAAGCCTTATTACTCGGTTTAAATGCCTTTATAATCCCATTATTGAATTTATTTTGAATTGTTTTTACATTTTTTCATTAAAACAGATTGTAATTGATTGTTTGCCTTGGGAAACGTGGGGCAAAAGCCATCCATTGTCAAGAAAAGTTCATTTATACCTAGAAAAGCCTTATTACTCGATTTAAATGCCTTTATAATCCCATTATTGAATTTATTTTGAATTGTTTTTACATTTTTTGATTAAAACAGATTGTAATTGATTGTTTGCCTCGGCAAACGTGGAGCAAAAGCCATCCATTGTCAAGAAAAGACCATTTATAGTCACTCATGCCTAGAAAAGCCTTATTACTCGGTTTAAATGCCTTTATAATCCCATTATTGAATTTATTTTGAATTGTTTTTACATTTTTTCATTAAAACAGATTGTAATTGATTGTTTGCCTTGGGAAACATGGAGCAAAAGCCATCCATTGTCAAGAAAAGGTCATTTATAGTGACTCATGCCTAGAGAAGCCTTATTACTCGGTTTAAATGCCTTTATAATCCCATTATTGAATTTATTTTGAATTTTTTTTACATTTTTTGATTAAAACAGATTGTAATAGAATGTTTATCTCGGGAAACATGGAACGAAAGCCATCCATTGTCAAGAAAAGTCCATTTATAGTCACTCATGCCTAGAAAAGCCTTATTACTCGGTTTAAATGCTTTTATAATCCATTGGTGAATTTATTTTGAATTTTTTTTACATTTTTTGATTAAAACAGATTGTAATAGATTGTTTATCTCGGGAAACATGGAACGAAAGCCATCCATTGTCAAGAAAAGATCATTTATAGTCACTCATGCCTAGAAAAGCCTTATTACTCGGTTTAAATGCCTTTATAATCCCATTATTGAATTTATTTTGATTTTTTTTTACAGTTTTTGATTAAAACAGATTGTAATAGATTGTTTATCTCGGGAAACGTGGAACGAAAGCCATCCATTGTCAAGAAAAGATCATTTATAGTCACTCATGCCTAGAAAAGCCTTATTACTCGGTTTAAATGCTTTTATAATCCCATTATTGAATTTATTTTGAATTTTTTTTACATTTTTTGATTAAAACAGATTGTAATAGATTGTTTATCTTGGGAAACATGGAACGAAAGCCATCCATTGTCAAGAAAACATCATTTATAGTCACTCATGCCTAGAAAAGCCTTATTACTCGGTTTAAATGCCTTTATAATCCCATTATTGAATTTATTTTGAATTTTTTTTACATTTTTTGATTAAAACATATTGTAATTGATTGTTTGCCTCGGGAAACGTGGAGCAAAAGCCATCCATTGTCAAGAAAAGTTCATTTATAGTCACTCATGCCTAGAAAAGCCTTATTACTCGGTTTAAATGCCTTTATAATCCCATTACTGAATTTATTTTGAATATTTTTTACATTTTTTGATTAAAACAGATTGTAATAGATTGTTTATCTCGGGAAATATGGAACGAAAGCCATCCATTGTCAAGAAAAGATCATTTATAGTCACTCATGCCTAGAAAAGCCTTATTACTCGGTTTAAATGCCTTTATAATCCCATTATTGAATTTATTTTGAATTGTTTTTACATTTTTTCATTAAAACAGATTGTAATTGATTGTTTGCCTTGGGAAACGTGGGGCAAAAGCCATCCATTGTCAAGAAAAGTTCATTTATACCTAGAAAAGCCTTATTACTCGATTTAAATGCCTTTATAATCCCATTATTGAATTTATTTTGAATTGTTTTTACATTTTTTGATTAAAACAGATTGTAATTGATTGTTTGCCTCGGCAAACGTGGAGCAAAAGCCATCCATTGTCAAGAAAAGACCATTTATAGTCACTCATGCCTAGAAAAGCCTTATTACTCGGTTTAAATGCCTTTATAATCCCATTATTGAATTTATTTTGAATTGTTTTTACATTTTTTCATTAAAACAGATTGTAATTGATTTTTTGCCTTGGGAAACATGGAGCAAAAGCCATCCATTGTCAAGAAAAGGCCATTTCTAGTGACTCATGCCTAGAGAAGCCTTATTACTCGGTTTAAATGCCTTTATAATCCTATTATTGAATTTATTTTGAATTTTTTTTACATTTTTTGATTAAAACAGATTGTAATAGAATGTTTATCTCGGGAAACATGGAACGAAAGCCATCCATTGTCAAGAAAAGTCCATTTATAGTCACTCATGCCTAGAAAAGCCTTATTACTCGGTTTAAATGCTTTTATAATCCATTGGTGAATTTATTTTGAATTTTTTTTACATTTTTTGATTAAAACAGATTGTAATAGATTGTTTATCTCGGGAAACATGGAACGAAAGCCATCCATTGTCAAGAAAAGATCATTTATAGTCACTCATGCCTACAGAAGCCTTATTGCTCGGTTTAAATGCTTTTATAATCCCATTATTGAATTTATTTTGAATTGTTTTTACATTTTTTGATTAAAACAGATTGTAATTGATTGTTTGCCTCGGGAAACGTGGAGCAAAAGCCATCCATTGTCAAGAAAAGTTCATTTATAGTCACTCATGCCTAGAAAAGCCTTATTACTCGATTTAAATGCCTTTATCATCCCATTATTGAATTTCTTTTGAATTGTTTTTACATTTTTTCATTAAAACATATTGTAATTGATTGTTTGCCTCGGGAAACGTGGAGCAAAAGCCATCCATTGTCAAGAAAAGTTCATTTATAGTCACTCATGCCTAGAAAAGCCTTATTACTCGGTTTAAATGCCTTTATAATCCCATTACTGAATTTATTTTGAATATTTTTTACATTTTTTGATTAAAACAGATTGTAATAGATTGTTTATCTCGGGAAACATGGAACGAAAGCCATCCATTGTCAAGAAAAGATCATTTATAGTCACTCATGCCTAGAAAAGCCTTATTACTCGGTTTAAATGCCTTTATAATCCCATTATTGAATTTATTTTGAATTGTTTTTACATTTTTTGATTAAAACAGATTGTAATTGATTGTTTGCCTTGGGAAACGTGGAGCAAAAGCCATCCATTGTCAAGAAAAGTTCATTTATAGTCACTCATGCCTAGAAAAGCCTTATTACTCGATTTAAATGCCTTTATAATCCCATTATTGAATTTATTTTGAATTGTTTTTACATTTTTTGATTAAAACAGATTGTAATTGATTGTTTGCCTCGGCAAACGTGGAGCAAAAGCCATCCATTGTCAAGAAAAGACCATTTATAGTCACTCATGCCTAGAAAAGCCTTATTACTCGGTTTAAATGCCTTTATAATCCCATTATTGAATTTATTTTGAATTGTTTTTACATTTTTTCATTAAAACAGATTGTAATTGATTGTTTGCCTTGGGAAACATGGAGCAAAAGCCATCCATTGTCAAGAAAAGGTCATTTATAGTGACTCATGCCTAGAGAAGCCTTATTACTCGGTTTAAATGCCTTTATAATCCCATTATTGAATTTATTTTGAATTTTTTTTACATTTTTTGATTAAAACAGATTGTAATAGAATGTTTATCTCGGGAAACATGGAACGAAAGCCATCCATTGTCAAGAAAAGTCCATTTATAGTCACTCATGCCTAGAAAAGCCTTATTACTCGGTTTAAATGCTTTTATAATCCATTGGTGAATTTATTTTGAATTTTTTTTACATTTTTTGATTAAAACAGATTGTAATAGATTGTTTATCTCGGGAAACATGGAACGAAAGCCATCCATTGTCAAGAAAAGATCATTTATAGTCACTCATGCCTACAGAAGCCTTATTGCTCGGTTTAAATGCTTTTATAATCCCATTATTGAATTTATTTTGAATTGTTTTTACATTTTTTGATTAAAACAGATTGTAATTGATTGTTTGCCTCGGGAAACGTGGAGCAAAAGCCATCCATTGTCAAGAAAAGTTCATTTATAGTCACTCATGCCTAGAAAAGCCTTATTACTCGATTTAAATGCCTTTATCATCCCATTATTGAAGTTCTTTTGAATTGTTTTTACATTTTTTCATTAAAACATATTGTAATTGATTGTTTGCCTCGGGAAACGTGGAGCAAAAGCCATCCATTGTCAAGAAAAGTTCATTTATAGTCACTCATGCCTAGAAAAGCCTTATTACTCGGTTTAAATGCCTTTATAATCCCATTACTGAATTTATTTTGAATATTTTTTACATTTTTTGATTAAAACAGATTGTAATAGATTGTTTATCTCGGGAAACATGGAACGAAAGCCATCCATTGTCAAGAAAAGATCATTTATAGTCACTCATGCCTAGAAAAGCCTTATTACTCGGTTTAAATGCCTTTATAATCCCATTATTGAATTTATTTTGAATTGTTTTTACATTTTTTGATTAAAACAGATTGTAATTGATTGTTTGCCTTGGGAAACGTGGAGCAAAAGCCATCCATTGTCAAGAAAAGTTCATTTATAGTCACTCATGCCTAGAAAAGCCTTATTACTCGGTTTAAATGCCCTTATAATCCCATTATTGAATTTATTTTGAATTGTTTTTACATTTTTTGATTAAAACAGATTGTAATTGGTTGTTTGCCTCGGGAAACGTGGAGCAAAAGCCATCCATTGTCAAGAAAAGTTCATTTATAGTCACTCATGCCTAGAGAAGCCTTATTACTCGGTTTAAATGCCTTTATAATCCCATTATTGAATTTATTTTGATTTTTTTTTACAGTTTTTGATTAAAACAGATTGTAATAGATTGTTTATCTCGGGAAACGTGGAACGAAAGCCATCCATTGTCAAGAAAAGATCATTTATAGTCACTCATGCCTAGAAAAGCCTTATTACTCGGTTTAAATGCTTTTATAATCCCATTATTGAATTTATTTTGATTTTTTTTTACATTTTTTGATTAAAACAGATTGTAATAGATTGTTTATCTCGGGAAACGTGGAACGAAAGCCATCCATTGTCAAGAAAAGATCATTTATAGTCACTCATGCCTAGAAAAGCCTTATTACTTGGTTTAAATGCTTTTATAATCCCATTATTGAATTTATTTTGAATTTTTTTTACATTTTTTGATTAAAACAGATTGTAATAGATTGTTTATCTTGGGAAACATGGAACGAAAGCCATCCATTGTCAAGAAAACATCATTTATAGTCACTCATGCCTAGAAAAGCCTTATTACTCGGTTTAAATGCCTTTATAATCCCATTATTGAATTTATTTTGAATTTTTTTTACATTTTTTGATTAAAACATATTGTAATTGATTGTTTGCCTCGGGAAACGTGGAGCAAAAGCCATCCATTGTCAAGAAAAGTTCATTTATAGTCACTCATGCCTAGAAAAGCCTTATTACTCGGTTTAAATGCCTTTATAATCCCATTACTGAATTTATTTTGAATATTTTTTACATTTTTTGATTAAAACAGATTGTAATAGATTGTTTATCTCGGGAAATATGGAACGAAAGCCATCCATTGTCAAGAAAAGATCATTTATAGTCACTCATGCCTAGAAAAGCCTTATTACTCGGTTTAAATGCCTTTATAATCCCATTATTGAATTTATTTTGAATTGTTTTTACATTTTTTGATTAAAACAGATTGTAATTGATTGTTTGCCTTGGGAAACGTAGAGCAAAAGCCATCCATTGTCAAGAAAAGTTCATTTATAGTCACTCATGCCTAGAAAAGCCTTATTACTCGATTTAAATGCCTTTATAATCCCATTATTGAATTTATTTTGAATTGTTTTTACATTTTTTGATTAAAACAGATTGTAATTGATTGTTTGCCTCGGCAAACGTGGAGCAAAAGCCATCCATTGTCAAGAAAAGACCATTTATAGTCACTCATGCCTAGAAAAGCCTTATTACTCGGTTTAAATGCCTTTATAATCCCATTATTGAATTTATTTTGAATTGTTTTTACATTTTTTCATTAAAACAGATTGTAATTGATTGTTTGCCTTGGGAAACATGGAGCAAAAGCCATCCATTGTCAAGAAAAGGTCATTTATAGTGACTCATGCCTAGAGAAGCCTTATTACTCGGTTTAAATGCCTTTATAATCCCATTATTGAATTTATTTTGAATTTTTTTTACATTTTTTGATTAAAACAGATTGTAATAGAATGTTTATCTCGGGAAACATGGAACGAAAGCCATCCATTGTCAAGAAAAGTCCATTTATAGTCACTCATGCCTAGAAAAGCCTTATTACTCGGTTTAAATGCTTTTATAATCCATTGGTGAATTTATTTTGAATTTTTTTTACATTTTTTGATTAAAACAGATTGTAATAGATTGTTTATCTCGGGAAACATGGAACGAAAGCCATCCATTGTCAAGAAAAGATCATTTATAGTCACTCATGCCTACAGAAGCCTTATTGCTCGGTTTAAATGCTTTTATAATCCCATTATTGAATTTATTTTGAATTGTTTTTACATTTTTTTATTAAAACAGATTGTAATTGATTGTTTGCCTCGGGAAACGTGGAGCAAAAGCCATCCATTGTCAAGAAAAGTTCATTTATAGTCACTCATGCCTAGAAAAGCCTTATTACTCGATTTAAATGCCTTTATCATCCCATTATTGAATTTCTTTTGAATTGTTTTTACATTTTTTCATTAAAACATATTGTAATTGATTGTTTGCCTCGGGAAACGTGGAGCAAAAGCCATCCATTGTCAAGAAAAGTTCATTTATAGTCACTCATGCCTAGAAAAGCCTTATTACTCGGTTTAAATGCCTTTATAATCCCATTACTGAATTTATTTTGAATATTTTTTACATTTTTTGATTAAAACAGATTGTAATAGATTGTTTATCTCGGGAAACATGGAACGAAAGCCATCCATTGTCAAGAAAAGATCATTTATAGTCACTCATGCCTAGAAAAGCCTTATTACTCGGTTTAAATGCCTTTATAATCCCATTATTGAATTTATTTTGAATTGTTTTTACATTTTTTGATTAAAACAGATTGTAATTGATTGTTTGCCTTGGGAAACGTGGAGCAAAAGCCATCCATTGTCAAGAAAAGTTCATTTATAGTCACTCATGCCTAGAAAAGCCTTATTACTCGGTTTAAATGCCCTTATAATCCCATTATTGAATTTATTTTGAATTGTTTTTACATTTTTTGATTAAAACAGATTGTAATTGATTGTTTGCCTCGGGAAACGTGGAGCAAAAGCCATCCATTGTCAAGAAAAGTTCATTTATAGTCACTCATGCCTAGAGAAGCCTTATTACTCGGTTTAAATGCCTTTATAATCCCATTATTGAATTTATTTTGATTTTTTTTTACAGTTTTTGATTAAAACAGATTGTAATAGATTGTTTATCTCGGGAAACGTGGAACGAAAGCCATCCATTGTCAAGAAAAGATCATTTATAGTCACTCATGCCTAGAAAAGCCTTATTACTTGGTTTAAATGCTTTTATAATCCCATTATTGAATTTATTTTGAATTTTTTTTACATTTTTTGATTAAAACAGATTGTAATAGATTGTTTATCTTGGGAAACATGGAACGAAAGCCATCCATTGTCAAGAAAACATCATTTATAGTCACTCATGCCTAGAAAAGCCTTATTACTCGGTTTAAATGCCTTTATAATCCCATTATTGAATTTATTTTGAATTTTTTTTACATTTTTTGATTAAAACATATTGTAATTGATTGTTTGCCTCGGGAAACGTGGAGCAAAAGCCATCCATTGTCAAGAAAAGTTCATTTATAGTCACTCATGCCTAGAAAAGCCTTATTACTCGGTTTAAATGCCTTTATAATCCCATTACTGAATTTATTTTGAATATTTTTTACATTTTTTGATTAAAACAGATTGTAATAGATTGTTTATCTCGGGAAATATGGAACGAAAGCCATCCATTGTCAAGAAAAGATCATTTATAGTCACTCATGCCTAGAAAAGCCTTATTACTCGGTTTAAATGCCTTTATAATCCCATTATTGAATTTATTTTGAATTGTTTTTACATTTTTTGATTAAAACAGATTGTAATTGATTGTTTGCCTTGGGAAACGTGGAGCAAAAGCCATCCATTGTCAAGAAAAGTTCATTTATAGTCACTCATGCCTAGAAAAGCCTTATTACTCGATTTAAATGCCTTTATAATCCCATTATTGAATTTATTTTGAATTGTTTTTACATTTTTTGATTAAAACAGATTGTAATTGATTGTTTGCCTCGGCAAACGTGGAGCAAAAGCCATCCATTGTCAAGAAAAGACCATTTATAGTCACTCATGCCTAGAAAAGCCTTATTACTCGGTTTAAATGCCTTTATAATCCCATTATTGAATTTATTTTGAATTGTTTTTACATTTTTTCATTAAAACAGATTGTAATTGATTGTTTGCCTTGGGAAACATGGAGCAAAAGCCATCCATTGTCAAGAAAAGGTCATTTATAGTGACTCATGCCTAGAGAAGCCTTATTACTCGGTTTAAATGCCTTTATAATCCCATTATTGAATTTATTTTGAATTTTTTTTACATTTTTTGATTAAAACAGATTGTAATAGAATGTTTATCTCGGGAAACATGGAACGAAAGCCATCCATTGTCAAGAAAAGTCCATTTATAGTCACTCATGCCTAGAAAAGCCTTATTACTCGGTTTAAATGCTTTTATAATCCATTGGTGAATTTATTTTGAATTTTTTTTACATTTTTTGATTAAAACAGATTGTAATAGATTGTTTATCTCGGGAAACATGGAACGAAAGCCATCCATTGTCAAGAAAAGATCATTTATAGTCACTCATGCCTACAGAAGCCTTATTGCTCGGTTTAAATGCTTTTATAATCCCATTATTGAATTTATTTTGAATTGTTTTTACATTTTTTTATTAAAACAGATTGTAATTGATTGTTTGCCTCGGGAAACGTGGAGCAAAAGCCATCCATTGTCAAGAAAAGTTCATTTATAGTCACTCATGCCTAGAAAAGCCTTATTACTCGATTTAAATGCCTTTATCATCCCATTATTGAATTTCTTTTGAATTGTTTTTACATTTTTTCATTAAAACATATTGTAATTGATTGTTTGCCTCGGGAAACGTGGAGCAAAAGCCATCCATTGTCAAGAAAAGTTCATTTATAGTCACTCATGCCTAGAAAAGCCTTATTACTCGGTTTAAATGCCTTTATAATCCCATTACTGAATTTATTTTGAATATTTTTTACATTTTTTGATTAAAACAGATTGTAATAGATTGTTTATCTCGGGAAACATGGAACGAAAGCCATCCATTGTCAAGAAAAGATCATTTATAGTCACTCATGCCTAGAAAAGCCTTATTACTCGGTTTAAATGCCTTTATAATCCCATTATTGAATTTATTTTGAATTGTTTTTACATTTTTTGATTAAAACAGATTGTAATTGATTGTTTGCCTTGGGAAACGTGGAGCAAAAGCCATCCATTGTCAAGAAAAGTTCATTTATAGTCACTCATGCCTAGAAAAGCCTTATTACTCGGTTTAAATGCCCTTATAATCCCATTATTGAATTTATTTTGAATTGTTTTTACATTTTTTGATTAAAACAGATTGTAATTGATTGTTTGCCTCGGGAAACGTGGAGCAAAAGCCATCCATTGTCAAGAAAAGTTCATTTATAGTCACTCATGCCTAGAGAAGCCTTATTACTCGGTTTAAATGCCTTTATAATCCCATTATTGAATTTATTTTGATTTTTTTTTACAGTTTTTGATTAAAACAGATTGTAATAGATTGTTTATCTCGGGAAACGTGGAACGAAAGCCATCCACTGTCAAGAAAAGATCATTTATAGTCACTCATGCCTAGAAAAGCCTTATTACTTGGTTTAAATGCTTTTATAATCCCATTATTGAATTTATTTTGAATTTTTTTTACATTTTTTGATTAAAACAGATTGTAATAGATTGTTTATCTTGGGAAACATGGAACGAAAGCCATCCATTGTCAAGAAAACATCATTTATAGTCACTCATGCCTAGAAAAGCCTTATTACTCGGTTTAAATGCCTTTATAATCCCATTATTGAATTTATTTTGAATTTTTTTTACATTTTTTGATTAAAACATATTGTAATTGATTGTTTGCCTCGGGAAACGTGGAGCAAAAGCCATCCATTGTCAAGAAAAGTTCATTTATAGTCACTCATGCCTAGAAAAGCCTTATTACTCGGTTTAAATGCCTTTATAATCCCATTACTGAATTTATTTTGAATATTTTTTACATTTTTTGATTAAAACAGATTGTAATAGATTGTTTATCTCGGGAAATATGGAACGAAAGCCATCCATTGTCAAGAAAAGATCATTTATAGTCACTCATGCCTAGAAAAGCCTTATTACTCGGTTTAAATGCCTTTATAATCCCATTATTGAATTTATTTTGAATTGTTTTTACATTTTTTGATTAAAACAGATTGTAATTGATTGTTTGCCTTGGGAAACGTGGAGCAAAAGCCATCCATTGTCAAGAAAAGTTCATTTATAGTCACTCATGCCTAGAAGAGCCTTATTACTCGATTTAAATGCCTTTATAATCCCATTATTGAATTTATTTTGAATTGTTTTTACATTTTTTGATTAAAACAGATTGTAATTGATTGTTTGCCTCGGCAAACGTGGAGCAAAAGCCATCCATTGTCAAGAAAAGACCATTTATAGTCACTCATGCCTAGAAAAGCCTTATTACTCGGTTTAAATGCCTTTATAATCCCATTATTGAATTTATTTTGAATTGTTTTTACATTTTTTCATTAAAACAGATTGTAATTGATTGTTTGCCTTGGGAAACATGGAGCAAAAGCCATCCATTGTCAAGAAAAGGTCATTTATAGTGACTCATGCCTAGAGAAGCCTTATTACTCGGTTTAAATGCCTTTATAATCCCATTATTGAATTTATTTTGAATTTTTTTTACATTTTTTGATTAAAACAGATTGTAATAGAATGTTTATCTCGGGAAACATGGAACGAAAGCCATCCATTGTCAAGAAAAGTCCATTTATAGTCACTCATGCCTAGAAAAGCCTTATTACTCGGTTTAAATGCTTTTATAATCCATTGGTGAATTTATTTTGAATTTTTTTTACATTTTTTGATTAAAACAGATTGTAATAGATTGTTTATCTCGGGAAACATGGAACGAAAGCCATCCATTGTCAAGAAAAGATCATTTATAGTCACTCATGCCTACAGAAGCCTTATTGCTCGGTTTAAATGCTTTTATAATCCCATTATTGAATTTATTTTGAATTGTTTTTACATTTTTTGATTAAAACAGATTGTAATTGATTGTTTGCCTCGGGAAACGTGGAGCAAAAGCCATCCATTGTCAAGAAAAGTTCATTTATAGTCACTCATGCCTAGAAAAGCCTTATTACTCGATTTAAATGCCTTTATCATCCCATTATTGAATTTCTTTTGAATTGTTTTTACATTTTTTGATTAAAACATATTGTAATTGATTGTTTGCCTCGGGAAACGTGGAGCAAAAGCCATCCATTGTCAAGAAAAGTTCATTTATAGTCACTCATGCCTAGAAAAGCCTTATTACTCGGTTTAAATGCCTTTATAATCCCATTACTGAATTTATTTTGAATATTTTTTACATTTTTTGATTAAAACAGATTGTAATAGATTGTTTATCTCGGGAAACATGGAACGAAAGCCATCCATTGTCAAGAAAAGATCATTTATAGTCACTCATGCCTAGAAAAGCCTTATTACTCGGTTTAAATGCCTTTATAATCCCATTATTGAATTTATTTTGAATTGTTTTTACATTTTTTGATTAAAACAGATTGTAATTGATTATTTGCCTTGGGAAACGTGGAGCAAAAGCCATCCATTGTCAAGAAAAGTTCATTTATAGTCACTCATGCCTAGAAAAGCCTTATTACTCGGTTTAAATGCCCTTATAATCCCATTATTGAATTTATTTTGAATTGTTTTTACATTTTTTGATTAAAACAGATTGTAATTGATTGTTTGCCTCGGGAAACGTGGAGCAAAAGCCATCCATTGTCAAGAAAAGTTCATTTATAGTCACTCATGCCTAGAGAAGCCTTATTACTCGGTTTAAATGCCTTTATAATCCCATTATTGAATTTATTTTGATTTTTTTTTACAGTTTTTGATTAAAACAGATTGTAATAGATTGTTTATCTCGGGAAACGTGGAACGAAAGCCATCCATTGTCAAGAAAAGATCATTTATAGTCACTCATGCCTAGAAAAGCCTTATTACTTGGTTTAAATGCTTTTATAATCCCATTATTGAATTTATTTTGAATTTTTTTTACATTTTTTGATTAAAACAGATTGTAATAGATTGTTTATCTTGGGAAACATGGAACGAAAGCCATCCATTGTCAAGAAAACATCATTTATAGTCACTCATGCCTAGAAAAGCCTTATTACTCGGTTTAAATGCCTTTATAATCCCATTATTGAATTTATTTTGAATTTTTTTTACATTTTTTGATTAAAACATATTGTAATTGATTGTTTGCCTCCGGAAACGTGGAGCAAAAGCCATCCATTGTCAAGAAAAGTTCATTTATAGTCACTCATGCCTAGAAAAGCCTTATTACTCGGTTTAAATGCCTTTATAATCCCATTACTGAATTTATTTTGAATATTTTTTACATTTTTTGATTAAAACAGATTGTAATAGATTGTTTATCTCGGGAAATATGGAACGAAAGCCATCCATTGTCAAGAAAAGATCATTTATAGTCACTCATGCCTAGAAAAGCCTTATTACTCGGTTTAAATGCCTTTATAATCCCATTATTGAATTTATTTTGAATTGTTTTTACATTTTTTGATTAAAACAGATTGTAATTGATTGTTTGCCTTGGGAAACGTGGAGCAAAAGCCATCCATTGTCAAGAAAAGTTCATTTATAGTCACTCATGCCTAGAAAAGCCTTATTACTCGATTTAAATGCCTTTATAATCCCATTATTGAATTTATTTTGAATTGTTTTTACATTTTTTGATTAAAACAGATTGTAATTGATTGTTTGCCTCGGCAAACGTGGAGCAAAAGCCATCCATTGTCAAGAAAAGACCATTTATAGTCACTCATGCCTAGAAAAGCCTTATTACTCGGTTTAAATGCCTTTATAATCCCATTATTGAATTTATTTTGAATTGTTTTTACATTTTTTCATTAAAACAGATTGTAATTGATTGTTTGCCTTGGGAAACATGGAGCAAAAGCCATCCATTGTCAAGAAAAGGTCATTTATAGTGACTCATGCCTAGAGAAGCCTTATTACTCGGTTTAAATGCCTTTATAATCCCATTATTGAATTTATTTTGAATTTTTTTTACATTTTTTGATTAAAACAGATTGTAATAGAATGTTTATCTCGGGAAACATGGAACGAAAGCCATCCATTGTCAAGAAAAGTTCATTTATAGTCACTCATGCCTAGAAAAGCGTTATTACTCGGTTTAAATGCTTTTATAATCCCATTATTGAATTTATTTTGAATTGTTTTTACATTTTTTGATTAAACAAGATTGTAATTGATTGTTTGCCTCGGGAAACGTGGAGCAAAAGCCATCCATTGTCAAGAAAAGTTCATTTATAGTCACTCATGCCTAGAAAAGCCTTATTACTCGATTTAAATGCCTTTATCATCCCATTATTGAATTTCTTTTGAATTGTTTTTACATTTTTTGATTAAAACATATTGTAATTGATTGTTTGCCTCGGGAAACGTGGAGCAAAAGCCATCCATTGTCAAGAAAAGTTCATTTATAGTCACTCATGCCTAGAAAAGCCTTATTACTCGGTTTAAATGCCTTTATAATCCCATTACTGAATTTATTTTGAATATTTTTTACATTTTTTGATTAAAACAGATTGTAATAGATTGTTTATCTCGGGAAATATGGAACGAAAGCCATCCATTGTCAAGAAAAGATCATTTATAGTCACTCATGCCTAGAAAAGCCTTATTACTCGGTTTAAATGCCTTTATAATCCCATTATTGAATTTATTTTGAATTGTTTTTACATTTTTTGATTAAAACAGATTGTAATTGATTGTTTGCCTTGGGAAACGTGGAGCAAAAGCCATCCATTGTCAAGAAAAGTTCATTTATAGTCACTCATGCCTAGAAAAGCCTTATTACTCGATTTAAATGCCTTTATAATCCCATTATTGAATTTATTTTGAATTGTTTTTACATTTTTTGATTAAAACAGATTGTAATTGATTGTTTGCCTCGGCAAACGTGGAGCAAAAGCCATCCATTGTCCAGAAAAGACCATTTATAGTCACTCGTGCCTAGAAAAGCCTTATTACTCGGTTTAAATGCCTTTATAATCCCATTATTGAATTTATTTTGAATTGTTTTTACATTTTTTCATTAAAACAGATTGTAATTGATTGTTTGCCTTGGGAAACATGGAGCAAAAGCCATCCATTGTCAAGAAAAGGTCATTTATAGTGACTCATGCCTAGAGAAGCCTTATTACTCGGTTTAAATGCCTTTATAATCCCATTATTGAATTTATTTTGAATTGTTTTTACATTTTTTGATTAAAACAGATTGTAATTGATTGTTTGCCTTGGGAAACGTGGAGCAAAAGCCATCCATTGTCAAGAAAAGTTCATTTATAGTGACTCATGCCTAGAGAAGCCTTATTACTCGGTTTAAATGCCTTTATAATCCCATTATTGAATTTATTTTGAATTTTTTTTACATTTTTTGATTAAAACAGATTGTAATAGATTGTTTATCTCGGGAAACATGGAACGAAAGCCATCCATTGTCAAGAAAAGTCCATTTATAGTCACTCATGCCTAGAAAAGCCTTATTACTCGGTTTAAATGCTTTTATAATACATTATTGAATTTATTTTGAATTTTTTTTACATTTTTTGATTAAAACAGATTGTAATAGATTGTTTATCTCGGGAAACATGGAACGAAAGCCATCCATTGTCAAGAAAAGATCATTTATAGTCACTCATGCCTACAGAAGCCTTATTGCTCGGTTTAAATGCTTTTATAATCCCATTATTGAATTTATTTTGAATTGTTTTTACATTTTTCGATTAAAACAGATTGTAATTGATTGTTTGCCTCGGGAAACGTGGAGCAAAAGCCATCCATTGTCAAGAAAAGTTCATTTATAGTCACTCATGCCTAGAAAAGCCTTATTACTCGATTTAAATGCCTTTATCATCCCATTATTGAATTTCTTTTGAATTGTTTTTACATTTTTTGATTAAAACATATTGTAATTGATTGTTTGCCTCGGGAAGCGTGGAGCAAAAGCCATCCATTGTCAAGAAAAGTTCATTTATAGTCACTCATGCCTAGAGAAGCCTTATTACTCGGTTTAAATGCCTTTATAATCCCATTATTGAATTTATTTTGATTTTTTTTTACAGTTTTTCATTAAATCAGATTGTAATAGATTGTTTATCTCGGGAAACATGGAACGAAAGCCATCCATTGTCAAGAAAAGATCATTTATAGTCACTCATGCCTAGAAAAGCCTTATTACTCGATTTAAATGCCCTTATAATCCCATTATTGAATTTATTTTGAATTATTTTTACATTTTTTTATTAAAACAGATTCTAATACATTGTTTATCTCGGGAAACATGGAACGAAAGCCATCCATTGTCAAGAAAACATCATTTGTAGTCACTCATGCCTAGAAAAGCCTTATTACTCGGTTTAAATGCCTTTATAATCCCATTATTGAATTTATTTTGAACTTTTTTGACATTTTTTGATTAAAACAGATTGTAATTGATTGTTTGCCTCGGGAAACATGGAGCGAAAGCCATCCATTGTCAAGAAAAGTTCATTTATAGTCACTCATGCCTAGAAAAGCCTTATAACTTGGTTTAAATGCCCTTATAATCCCATTATTGAAATTATTTTGAATTGTTTTTACATTTTTTGATTAAAACAGATTGTAATTGATTGTTTGCCTCGGGAAACGTGGAGCAAAAGCCATCCATTGTCAAGAAAAGTTCATTTATAGTCACTCATGCCTAGAGAAGCCTTATTACTCGGTTTAAATGCCTTTATAATCCCATTATTGAATTTATTTTGATTTTTTTTTACAGTTTTTGATTAAAACAGATTGTAATAGATTGTTTATCTCGGGAAACGTGGAACGAAAGCCATCCATTGTCAAGAAAAGATCATTTATAGTCACTCATGCCTAGAAAAGCCTTATTACTCGGTTTAAATGCTTTTATAATCCCATTATTGAATTTATTTTGAATTGTTTTTACATTTTTCGATTAAAACAGATTGTAATTGATTGTTTGCCTCGGGAAACGTGGAGCAAAAGCCATCCATTGTCAAGAAAAGTTCATTTATAGTCACTCATGCCTAGAGAAGCCTTATTACTCGGTTTAAATGCCTTTATAATCCCATTATTGAATTTATTTTGATTTTTTTTTACAGTTTTTGATTAAAACAGATTGTAATAGATTGTTTATCTCGGGAAACGTGGAACGAAAGCCATCCATTGTCAAGAAAAGATCATTTATAGTCACTCATGCCTAGAAAAGCCTTATTACTCGGTTTAAATGCTTTTATAATCCCATTATTGAATTTATTTTGAATTTTTTTTACATTTTTTGATTAAAACAGATTGTAATAGATTGTTTATCTTGGGAAACATGGAACGAAAGCCATCCATTGTCAAGAAAACATCATTTATAGTCACTCATGCCTAGAAAAGCCTTATTACTCGATTTAAATGCCTTTATCATCCCATTATTGAATTTCTTTTGAATTGTTTTTACATTTTTTGATTAAAACATATTGTAATTGATTGTTTGCCTCAGGAAACGTGGAGCAAAAGCCATCCATTGTCAAGAAAAGTTCATTTATAGTCACTCATGCCTAGAAAAGCCTTATTACTCGGTTTAAATGCCTTTATAATCCCATTATTGAATTTATTTTGAATTGTTTTTACATTTTTTGATTAAAACAGATTGTAATTGATTGTTTGCCTTGGGAAACGTGGAGCAAAAGCCATCCATTGTCAAGAAAAGTTCATTTATAGTCACTCATGCCTAGAAAAGCCTTATTACTCGATTTAAATGCCTTTATAATCCCATTATTGAATTTATTTTGAATTGTTTTTACATTTTTTGATTAAAACAGATTGTAATTGATTGTTTGCCTCGGGAAACGTGGAGCAAAAGCCATCCATTGTCAAGAAAAGTTCATTTATAGTCACTCATGCCTAGAAAAGCCTTATTACTCGGTTTAAATGCCTTTATAATCCCATTACTGAATTTATTTTGAATATTTTTTACATTTTTTGATTAAAACAGATTGTAATAGATTGTTTATCTCGGGAAATATGGAACGAAAGCCATCCATTGTCAAGAAAAGATCATTTATAGTCACTCATGCCTAGAAAAGCCTTATTACTCGGTTTAAATGCCTTTATAATCCCATTATTGAATTTATTTTGAATTGTTTTTACATTTTTTGATTAAAACAGATTGTAATTGATTGTTTGCCTTGGGAAACGTGGAGCAAAAGCCATCCATTGTCAAGAAAAGTTCATTTATAGTCACTCATGCCTAGAAAAGCCTTATTACTCGATTTAAATGCCTTTATAATCCCATTATTGAATTTATTTTGAATTGTTTTTACATTTTTTGATTAAAACAGATTGTAATTGATTGTTTGCCTCGGCAAACGTGGAGCAAAAGCCATCCATTGTCAAGAAAAGACCATTTATAGTCACTCATGCCTAGAAAAGCCTTATTACTCGGTTTAAATGCCTTTATAATCCCATTATTGAATTTATTTTGAATTGTTTTTACATTTTTTCATTAAAACAGATTGTAATTGATTGTTTGCCTTGGGAAACATGGAGCAAAAGCCATCCATTGTCAAGAAAAGGTCATTTATAGTGACTCATGCCTAGAGAAGCCTTATTACTCGGTTTAAATGCCTTTATAATCCCATTATTGAATTTATTTTGAATTTTTTTTACATTTTTTGATTAAAACAGATTGTAATAGAATGTTTATCTCGGGAAACATGGAACGAAAGCCATCCATTGTCAAGAAAAGTTCATTTATAGTCACTCATGCCTAGAAAAGCGTTATTACTCGGTTTAAATGCTTTTATAATCCCATTATTGAATTTATTTTGAATTGTTTTTACATTTTTTGATTAAACAAGATTGTAATTGATTGTTTGCCTCGGGAAACGTGGAGCAAAAGCCATCCATTGTCAAGAAAAGTTCATTTATAGTCACTCATGCCTAGAAAAGCCTTATTACTCGATTTAAATGCCTTTATCATCCCATTATTGAATTTCTTTTGAATTGTTTTTACATTTTTTGATTAAAACATATTGTAATTGATTGTTTGCCTCGGGAAACGTGGAGCAAAAGCCATCCATTGTCAAGAAAAGTTCATTTATAGTCACTCATGCCTAGAAAAGCCTTATTACTCGGTTTAAATGCCTTTATAATCCCATTACTGAATTTATTTTGAATATTTTTTACATTTTTTGATTAAAACAGATTGTAATAGATTGTTTATCTCGGGAAATATGGAACGAAAGCCATCCATTGTCAAGAAAAGATCATTTATAGTCACTCATGCCTAGAAAAGCCTTATTACTCGGTTTAAATGCCTTTATAATCCCATTATTGAATTTATTTTGAATTGTTTTTACATTTTTTGATTAAAACAGATTGTAATTGATTGTTTGCCTTGGGAAACGTGGAGCAAAAGCCATCCATTGTCAAGAAAAGTTCATTTATAGTCACTCATGCCTAGAAAAGCCTTATTACTCGATTTAAATGCCTTTATAATCCCATTATTGAATTTATTTTGAATTGTTTTTACATTTTTTGATTAAAACAGATTGTAATTGATTGTTTGCCTCGGCAAACGTGGAGCAAAAGCCATCCATTGTCCAGAAAAGACCATTTATAGTCACTCGTGCCTAGAAAAGCCTTATTACTCGGTTTAAATGCCTTTATAATCCCATTATTGAATTTATTTTGAATTGTTTTTACATTTTTTCATTAAAACAGATTGTAATTGATTGTTTGCCTTGGGAAACATGGAGCAAAAGCCATCCATTGTCAAGAAAAGGTCATTTATAGTGACTCATGCCTAGAGAAGCCTTATTACTCGGTTTAAATGCCTTTATAATCCCATTATTGAATTTATTTTGAATTGTTTTTACATTTTTTGATTAAAACAGATTGTAATTGATTGTTTGCCTTGGGAAACGTGGAGCAAAAGCCATCCATTGTCAAGAAAAGTTCATTTATAGTGACTCATGCCTAGAGAAGCCTTATTACTCGGTTTAAATGCCTTTATAATCCCATTATTGAATTTATTTTGAATTTTTTTTACATTTTTTGATTAAAACAGATTGTAATAGATTGTTTATCTCGGGAAACATGGAACGAAAGCCATCCATTGTCAAGAAAAGTCCATTTATAGTCACTCATGCCTAGAAAAGCCTTATTACTCGGTTTAAATGCTTTTATAATACATTATTGAATTTATTTTGAATTTTTTTTACATTTTTTGATTAAAACAGATTGTAATAGATTGTTTATCTCGGGAAACATGGAACGAAAGCCATCCATTGTCAAGAAAAGATCATTTATAGTCACTCATGCCTACAGAAGCCTTATTGCTCGGTTTAAATGCTTTTATAATCCCATTATTGAATTTATTTTGAATTGTTTTTACATTTTTCGATTAAAACAGATTGTAATTGATTGTTTGCCTCGGGAAACGTGGAGCAAAAGCCATCCATTGTCAAGAAAAGTTCATTTATAGTCACTCATGCCTAGAAAAGCCTTATTACTCGATTTAAATGCCTTTATCATCCCATTATTGAATTTCTTTTGAATTGTTTTTACATTTTTTGATTAAAACATATTGTAATTGATTGTTTGCCTCGGGAAGCGTGGAGCAAAAGCCATCCATTGTCAAGAAAAGTTCATTTATAGTCACTCATGCCTAGAGAAGCCTTATTACTCGGTTTAAATGCCTTTATAATCCCATTATTGAATTTATTTTGATTTTTTTTTACAGTTTTTCATTAAATCAGATTGTAATAGATTGTTTATCTCGGGAAACATGGAACGAAAGCCATCCATTGTCAAGAAAAGATCATTTATAGTCACTCATGCCTAGAAAAGCCTTATTACTCGATTTAAATGCCCTTATAATCCCATTATTGAATTTATTTTGAATTATTTTTACATTTTTTTATTAAAACAGATTCTAATACATTGTTTATCTCGGGAAACATGGAACGAAAGCCATCCATTGTCAAGAAAACATCATTTGTAGTCACTCATGCCTAGAAAAGCCTTATTACTCGGTTTAAATGCCTTTATAATCCCATTATTGAATTTATTTTGAACTTTTTTGACATTTTTTGATTAAAACAGATTGTAATTGATTGTTTGCCTCGGGAAACATGGAGCGAAAGCCATCCATTGTCAAGAAAAGTTCATTTATAGTCACTCATGCCTAGAAAAGCCTTATAACTTGGTTTAAATGCCCTTATAATCCCATTATTGAAATTATTTTGAATTGTTTTTACATTTTTTGATTAAAACAGATTGTAATTGATTGTTTGCCTCGGGAAACGTGGAGCAAAAGCCATCCATTGTCAAGAAAAGTTCATTTATAGTCACTCATGCCTAGAGAAGCCTTATTACTCGGTTTAAATGCCTTTATAATCCCATTATTGAATTTATTTTGATTTTTTTTTACAGTTTTTGATTAAAACAGATTGTAATAGATTGTTTATCTCGGGAAACGTGGAACGAAAGCCATCCATTGTCAAGAAAAGATCATTTATAGTCACTCATGCCTAGAAAAGCCTTATTACTCGGTTTAAATGCTTTTATAATCCCATTATTGAATTTATTTTGAATTGTTTTTACATTTTTCGATTAAAACAGATTGTAATTGATTGTTTGCCTCGGGAAACGTGGAGCAAAAGCCATCCATTGTCAAGAAAAGTTCATTTATAGTCACTCATGCCTAGAGAAGCCTTATTACTCGGTTTAAATGCCTTTATAATCCCATTATTGAATTTATTTTGATTTTTTTTTACAGTTTTTGATTAAAACAGATTGTAATAGATTGTTTATCTCGGGAAACGTGGAACGAAAGCCATCCATTGTCAAGAAAAGATCATTTATAGTCACTCATGCCTAGAAAAGCCTTATTACTCGGTTTAAATGCTTTTATAATCCCATTATTGAATTTATTTTGAATTTTTTTTACATTTTTTGATTAAAACAGATTGTAATAGATTGTTTATCTTGGGAAACATGGAACGAAAGCCATCCATTGTCAAGAAAACATCATTTATAGTCACTCATGCCTAGAAAAGCCTTATTACTCGATTTAAATGCCTTTATCATCCCATTATTGAATTTCTTTTGAATTGTTTTTACATTTTTTGATTAAAACATATTGTAATTGATTGTTTGCCTCAGGAAACGTGGAGCAAAAGCCATCCATTGTCAAGAAAAGTTCATTTATAGTCACTCATGCCTAGAAAAGCCTTATTACTCGGTTTAAATGCCTTTATAATCCCATTATTGAATTTATTTTGAATTGTTTTTACATTTTTTGATTAAAACAGATTGTAATTGATTGTTTGCCTTGGGAAACGTGGAGCAAAAGCCATCCATTGTCAAGAAAAGTTCATTTATAGTCACTCATGCCTAGAAAAGCCTTATTACTCGATTTAAATGCCTTTATAATCCCATTATTGAATTTATTTTGAATTGTTTTTACATTTTTTGATTAAAACAGATTGTAATTGATTGTTTGCCTCGGGAAACGTGGAGCAAAAGCCATCCATTGTCAAGAAAAGTTCATTTATAGTCACTCATGCCTAGAAAAGCCTTATTACTCGGTTTAAATGCCTTTATAATCCCATTACTGAATTTATTTTGAATATTTTTTACATTTTTTGATTAAAACAGATTGTAATAGATTGTTTATCTCGGGAAATATGGAACGAAAGCCATCCATTGTCAAGAAAAGATCATTTATAGTCACTCATGCCTAGAAAAGCCTTATTACTCGGTTTAAATGCCTTTATAATCCCATTATTGAATTTATTTTGAATTGTTTTTACATTTTTTGATTAAAACAGATTGTAATTGATTGTTTGCCTTGGGAAACGTGGAGCAAAAGCCATCCATTGTCAAGAAAAGTTCATTTATAGTCACTCATGCCTAGAAAAGCCTTATTACTCGATTTAAATGCCTTTATAATCCCATTATTGAATTTATTTTGAATTGTTTTTACATTTTTTGATTAAAACAGATTGTAATTGATTGTTTGCCTCGGCAAACGTGGAGCAAAAGCCATCCATTGTCAAGAAAAGACCATTTATAGTCACTCATGCCTAGAAAAGCCTTATTACTCGGTTTAAATGCCTTTATAATCCCATTATTGAATTTATTTTGAATTGTTTTTACATTTTTTCATTAAAACAGATTGTAATTGATTGTTTGCCTTGGGAAACATGGAGCAAAAGCCATCCATTGTCAAGAAAAGGTCATTTATAGTGACTCATGCCTAGAGAAGCCTTATTACTCGGTTTAAATGCCTTTATAATCCCATTATTGAATTTATTTTGAATTTTTTTTACATTTTTTGATTAAAACAGATTGTAATAGAATGTTTATCTCGGGAAACATGGAACGAAAGCCATCCATTGTCAAGAAAAGTTCATTTATAGTCACTCATGCCTAGAAAAGCGTTATTACTCGGTTTAAATGCTTTTATAATCCCATTATTGAATTTATTTTGAATTGTTTTTACATTTTTTGATTAAACAAGATTGTAATTGATTGTTTGCCTCGGGAAACGTGGAGCAAAAGCCATCCATTGTCAAGAAAAGTTCATTTATAGTCACTCATGCCTAGAAAAGCCTTATTACTCGATTTAAATGCCTTTATCATCCCATTATTGAATTTCTTTTGAATTGTTTTTACATTTTTTGATTAAAACATATTGTAATTGATTGTTTGCCTCGGGAAACGTGGAGCAAAAGCCATCCATTGTCAAGAAAAGTTCATTTATAGTCACTCATGCCTAGAAAAGCCTTATTACTCGGTTTAAATGCCTTTATAATCCCATTACTGAATTTATTTTGAATATTTTTTACATTTTTTGATTAAAACAGATTGTAATAGATTGTTTATCTCGGGAAATATGGAACGAAAGCCATCCATTGTCAAGAAAAGATCATTTATAGTCACTCATGCCTAGAAAAGCCTTATTACTCGGTTTAAATGCCTTTATAATCCCATTATTGAATTTATTTTGAATTGTTTTTACATTTTTTGATTAAAACAGATTGTAATTGATTGTTTGCCTTGGGAAACGTGGAGCAAAAGCCATCCATTGTCAAGAAAAGTTCATTTATAGTCACTCATGCCTAGAAAAGCCTTATTACTCGATTTAAATGCCTTTATAATCCCATTATTGAATTTATTTTGAATTGTTTTTACATTTTTTGATTAAAACAGATTGTAATTGATTGTTTGCCTCGGCAAACGTGGAGCAAAAGCCATCCATTGTCCAGAAAAGACCATTTATAGTCACTCGTGCCTAGAAAAGCCTTATTACTCGGTTTAAATGCCTTTATAATCCCATTATTGAATTTATTTTGAATTGTTTTTACATTTTTTCATTAAAACAGATTGTAATTGATTGTTTGCCTTGGGAAACATGGAGCAAAAGCCATCCATTGTCAAGAAAAGGTCATTTATAGTGACTCATGCCTAGAGAAGCCTTATTACTCGGTTTAAATGCCTTTATAATCCCATTATTGAATTTATTTTGAATTGTTTTTACATTTTTTGATTAAAACAGATTGTAATTGATTGTTTGCCTTGGGAAACGTGGAGCAAAAGCCATCCATTGTCAAGAAAAGTTCATTTATAGTGACTCATGCCTAGAGAAGCCTTATTACTCGGTTTAAATGCCTTTATAATCCCATTATTGAATTTATTTTGAATTTTTTTTACATTTTTTGATTAAAACAGATTGTAATAGATTGTTTATCTCGGGAAACATGGAACGAAAGCCATCCATTGTCAAGAAAAGTCCATTTATAGTCACTCATGCCTAGAAAAGCCTTATTACTCGGTTTAAATGCTTTTATAATACATTATTGAATTTATTTTGAATTTTTTTTACATTTTTTGATTAAAACAGATTGTAATAGATTGTTTATCTCGGGAAACATGGAACGAAAGCCATCCATTGTCAAGAAAAGATCATTTATAGTCACTCATGCCTACAGAAGCCTTATTGCTCGGTTTAAATGCTTTTATAATCCCATTATTGAATTTATTTTGAATTGTTTTTACATTTTTCGATTAAAACAGATTGTAATTGATTGTTTGCCTCGGGAAACGTGGAGCAAAAGCCATCCATTGTCAAGAAAAGTTCATTTATAGTCACTCATGCCTAGAAAAGCCTTATTACTCGATTTAAATGCCTTTATCATCCCATTATTGAATTTCTTTTGAATTGTTTTTACATTTTTTGATTAAAACATATTGTAATTGATTGTTTGCCTCGGGAAGCGTGGAGCAAAAGCCATCCATTGTCAAGAAAAGTTCATTTATAGTCACTCATGCCTAGAGAAGCCTTATTACTCGGTTTAAATGCCTTTATAATCCCATTATTGAATTTATTTTGATTTTTTTTTACAGTTTTTCATTAAATCAGATTGTAATAGATTGTTTATCTCGGGAAACATGGAACGAAAGCCATCCATTGTCAAGAAAAGATCATTTATAGTCACTCATGCCTAGAAAAGCCTTATTACTCGATTTAAATGCCCTTATAATCCCATTATTGAATTTATTTTGAATTATTTTTACATTTTTTTATTAAAACAGATTCTAATACATTGTTTATCTCGGGAAACATGGAACGAAAGCCATCCATTGTCAAGAAAACATCATTTGTAGTCACTCATGCCTAGAAAAGCCTTATTACTCGGTTTAAATGCCTTTATAATCCCATTATTGAATTTATTTTGAACTTTTTTGACATTTTTTGATTAAAACAGATTGTAATTGATTGTTTGCCTCGGGAAACATGGAGCGAAAGCCATCCATTGTCAAGAAAAGTTCATTTATAGTCACTCATGCCTAGAAAAGCCTTATAACTTGGTTTAAATGCCCTTATAATCCCATTATTGAAATTATTTTGAATTGTTTTTACATTTTTTGATTAAAACAGATTGTAATTGATTGTTTGCCTCGGGAAACGTGGAGCAAAAGCCATCCATTGTCAAGAAAAGTTCATTTATAGTCACTCATGCCTAGAGAAGCCTTATTACTCGGTTTAAATGCCTTTATAATCCCATTATTGAATTTATTTTGATTTTTTTTTACAGTTTTTGATTAAAACAGATTGTAATAGATTGTTTATCTCGGGAAACGTGGAACGAAAGCCATCCATTGTCAAGAAAAGATCATTTATAGTCACTCATGCCTAGAAAAGCCTTATTACTCGGTTTAAATGCTTTTATAATCCCATTATTGAATTTATTTTGAATTGTTTTTACATTTTTCGATTAAAACAGATTGTAATTGATTGTTTGCCTCGGGAAACGTGGAGCAAAAGCCATCCATTGTCAAGAAAAGTTCATTTATAGTCACTCATGCCTAGAGAAGCCTTATTACTCGGTTTAAATGCCTTTATAATCCCATTATTGAATTTATTTTGATTTTTTTTTACAGTTTTTGATTAAAACAGATTGTAATAGATTGTTTATCTCGGGAAACGTGGAACGAAAGCCATCCATTGTCAAGAAAAGATCATTTATAGTCACTCATGCCTAGAAAAGCCTTATTACTCGGTTTAAATGCTTTTATAATCCCATTATTGAATTTATTTTGAATTTTTTTTACATTTTTTGATTAAAACAGATTGTAATAGATTGTTTATCTTGGGAAACATGGAACGAAAGCCATCCATTGTCAAGAAAACATCATTTATAGTCACTCATGCCTAGAAAAGCCTTATTACTCGGTTTAAATGCCTTTATAATCCCATTATTGAATTTATTTTGAATTTTTTTTACATTTTTTGATTAAAACATATTGTAATTGATTGTTTGCCTCGGGAAACGTGGAGCAAAAGCCATCCATTGTCAAGAAAAGTTCATTTATAGTCACTCATGCCTAGAAAAGCCTTATTACTCGGTTTAAATGCCTTTATAATCCCATTACTGAATTTATTTTGAATATTTTTTACATTTTTTGATTAAAACAGATTGTAATAGATTGTTTATCTCGGGAAATATGGAACGAAAGCCATCCATTGTCAAGAAAAGATCATTTATAGTCACTCATGCCTAGAAAAGCCTTATTACTCGGTTTAAATGCCTTTATAATCCCATTACTGAATTTATTTTGAATATTTTTTACATTTTTTGATTAAAACAGATTGTAATAGATTGTTTATCTCGGGAAACATGGAACGAAAGCCATCCATTGTCAAGAAAAGATCATTTATAGTCACTCATGCCTACAGAAGCCTTATTGCTCGGTTTAAATGCTTTTATAATCCCATTATTGAATTTATTTTGAATTGTTTTTACATTTTTTGATTAAAATAGATTGTAATTGATTGTTTGCCTCGGGAAACGTGGAGCAAAAGCCATCCATTGTCAAGAAAAGTTCATTTATAGTCACTCATGCCTAGAAAAGCCTTATTACTCGATTTAAATGCCTTTATCATCCCATTATTGAATTTCTTTTGAATTGTTTTTACATTTTTTGATTAAAACATATTGTAATTGATTGTTTGCCTCGGGAAACGTGGAGCAAAAGCCATCCATTGTCAAGAAAAGTTCATTTATAGTCACTCATGCCTAGAAAAGCCTTATTACTCGGTTTAAATGCCTTTATAATCCCATTACTGAATTTATTTTGAATATTTTTTACATTTTTTGATTAAAACAGATTGTAATAGATTGTTTATCTCGGGAAACATGGAACGAAAGCCATCCATTGTCAAGAAAAGATCATTTATAGTCACTCATGCCTAGAAAAGCCTTATTACTCGGTTTAAATGCCTTTATAATCCCATTATTGAATTTATTTTGAATTGTTTTTACATTTTTTGATTAAAACAGATTGTAATTGATTGTTTGCCTTGGGAAACGTGGAGCAAAAGCCATCCATTGTCAAGAAAAGTTCATTTATAGTCACTCATGCCTAGAAAAGCCTTATTACTCGATTTAAATGCCTTTATAATCCCATTATTGAATTTATTTTGAATTGTTTTTACATTTTTTGATTAAAACAGATTGTAATTGATTGTTTGCCTCGGCAAACGTGGAGCAAAAGCCATCCATTGTCCAGAAAAGACCATTTATAGTCACTCATGCCTAGAAAAGCCTTATTACTCGGTTTAACTGCCTTTATAATCCCATTACTGAATTTATTTTGAATATTTTTTACATTTTTTGATTAAAACAGATTGTAATAGATTGTTTATCTCGGGAAACATGGAACGAAAGCCATCCATTGTCAAGAAAAGATCATTTATAGTCACTCATGCCTAGAAAAGCCTTATTACTCGGTTTAAATGCCTTTATAATCCCATTATTGAATTTATTTTGAATTGTTTTTACATTTTTTGATTAAAACAGATTGTAATTGATTGTTTGCCTTGGGAAACGTGGAGCAAAAGCCATCCATTGTCAAGAAAAGTTCATTTATAGTCACTCATGCCTAGAAAAGCCTTATTACTCGATTTAAATGCCTTTATAATCCCATTATTGAATTTATTTTGAATTGTTTTTACATTTTTTGATTAAAACAGATTGTAATTGATTGTTTGCCTCGGCAAACGTGGAGCAAAAGCCATCCATTGTCCAGAAAAGACCATTTATAGTCACTCATGCCTAGAAAAGCCTTATTACTCGGTTTAAATGCCTTTATAATCCCATTATTGAATTTATTTTGAATTGTTTTTACATTTTTTCATTAAAACAGATTGTAATTGATTTTTTGCCTTGGGAAACATGGAGCAAAAGCCATCCATTGTCCAGAAAAGGTCATTTCTAGTGACTCATGCCTAGAGAAGCCTTATTACTCGGTTTAAATGCCTTTATAATCCCATTATTGAATTTATTTTGAATTTTTTTTACATTTTTTGATTAAAACAGATTGTAATAGAATGTTTATCTCGGGAAACATGGAACGAAAGCCATCCATTGTCAAGAAAAGTCCATTTATAGTCACTCATGCCTAGAAAAGCCTTATTACTCGGTTTAAATGCTTTTATAATCCATTGGTGAATTTATTTTGAATTTTTTTTACATTTTTTGATTAAAACAGATTGTAATAGATTGTTTATCTCGGGAAACATGGAACGAAAGCCATCCATTGTCAAGAAAAGATCATTTATAGTCACTCATGCCTACAGAAGCCTTATTGCTCGGTTTAAATGCTTTTATAATCCCATTATTGAATTTATTTTGAATTGTTTTTACATTTTTTGATTAAAACAGATTGTAATTGATTGTTTGCCTCGGGAAACGTGGAGCAAAAGCCATCCATTGTCAAGAAAAGTTCATTTATAGTCACTCATGCCTAGAAAAGCCTTATTACTCGATTTAAATGCCTTTATCATCCCATTATTGAATTTCTTTTGAATTGTTTTTACATTTTTTGATTAAAACATATTGTAATTGATTGTTTGCCTCAGGAAACGTGGAGCAAAAGCCATCCATTGTCAAGAAAAGTTCATTTATAGTCACTCATGCCTAGAAAAGCCTTATTACTCGGTTTAAATGCCTTTATAATCCCATTACTGAATTTATTTTGAATATTTTTTACATTTTTTGATTAAAACAGATTGTAATAGATTGTTTATCTCGGGAAACATGGAACGAAAGCCATCCATTGTCAAGAAAAGATCATTTATAGTCACTCATGCCTAGAAAAGCCTTATTACTCGGTTTAAATGCCTTTATAATCCCATTATTGAATTTATTTTGAATTGTTTTTACATTTTTTGATTAAAACAGATTGTAATTGATTGTTTGCCTTGGGAAACGTGGAGCAAAAGCCATCCATTGTCAAGAAAAGTTCATTTATAGTCACTCATGCCTAGAAAAGCCTTATTACTCGATTTAAATGCCTTTATAATCCCATTATTGAATTTATTTTGAATTGTTTTTACATTTTTTGATTAAAACAGATTGTAATTGATTGTTTGCCTCGGCAAACGTGGAGCAAAAGCCATCCATTGTCCAGAAAAGACCATTTATAGTCACTCATGCCTAGAAAAGCCTTATTACTCGGTTTAAATGCCTTTATAATCCCATTATTGAATTTATTTTGAATTGTTTTTACATTTTTTCATTAAAACAGATTGTAATTGATTGTTTGCCTTGGGAAACATGGAGCAAAAGCCATCCATTGTCAAGAAAAGGTCATTTTTAGTGACTCATGCCTAGAGAAGCCTTATTACTCGGTTTAAATGCCTTTATAATCCCATTATTGAATTTATTTTGAATTTTTTTTACATTTTTTGATTAAAACAGATTGTAATAGATTGTTTATCTCGGGAAACATGGAACGAAAGCCATCCATTGTCAAGAAAAGTCCATTTATAGTCACTCATGCCTAGAAAAGCCTTATTACTCGGTTTAAATGCTTTTATAATCCATTATTGAATTTATTTTGAATTTTTTTTACATTTTTTGATTAAAACAGATTGTAATAGATTGTTTATCTCGGGAAACATGGAACGAAAGCCATCCATTGTCAAGAAAAGATCATTTATAGTCACTCATGCCTACAGAAGCCTTATTGCTCGGTTTAAATGCTTTTATAATCCCATTATTGAATTTATTTTGAATTGTTTTTACATTTTTCGATTAAAACAGATTGTAATTGATTGTTTGCCTCGGGAAACGTGGAGCAAAAGCCATCCATTGTCAAGAAAAGTTCATTTATAGTCACTCATGCCTAGAAAAGCCTTATTACTCGATTTAAATGCCTTTATCATCCCATTATTGAATTTCTTTTGAATTGTTTTTACATTTTTTGATTAAAACATATTGTAATTGATTGTTTGCCTCGGGAAGCGTGGAGCAAAAGCCATCCATTGTCAAGAAAAGTTCATTTATAGTCACTCATGCCTAGAGAAGCCTTATTACTCGGTTTAAATGCCTTTATAATCCCATTATTGAATTTATTTTGATTTTTTTTTACAGTTTTTCATTAAATCAGATTGTAATAGATTGTTTATCTCGGGAAACATGGAACGAAAGCCATCCATTGTCAAGAAAAGATCATTTATAGTCACTCATGCCTAGAAAAGCCTTATTACTCGATTTAAATGCCCTTATAATCCCATTATTGAATTTATTTTGAATTATTTTTACATTTTTTTATTAAAACAGATTCTAATACATTGTTTATCTCGGGAAACATGGAACGAAAGCCATCCATTGTCAAGAAAACATCATTTGTAGTCACTCATGCCTAGAAAAGCCTTATTACTCGGTTTAAATGCCTTTATAATCCCATTATTGAATTTATTTTGAACTTTTTTGACATTTTTTGATTAAAACAGATTGTAATTGATTGTTTGCCTCGGGAAACATGGAGCGAAAGCCATCCATTGTCAAGAAAAGTTCATTTATAGTCACTCATGCCTAGAAAAGCCTTATAACTTGGTTTAAATGCCCTTATAATCCCATTATTGAAATTATTTTGAATTGTTTTTACATTTTTTGATTAAAACAGATTGTAATTGATTGTTTGCCTCGGGAAACGTGGAGCAAAAGCCATCCATTGTCAAGAAAAGTTCATTTATAGTCACTCATGCCTAGAGAAGCCTTATTACTCGGTTTAAATGCCTTTATAATCCCATTATTGAATTTATTTTGATTTTTTTTTACAGTTTTTGATTAAAACAGATTGTAATAGATTGTTTATCTCGGGAAACGTGGAACGAAAGCCATCCATTGTCAAGAAAAGATCATTTATAGTCACTCATGCCTAGAAAAGCCTTATTACTCGGTTTAAATGCTTTTATAATCCCATTATTGAATTTATTTTGAATTTTTTTTACATTTTTTGATTAAAACAAATTGTAATAGATTGTTTATCTTGGGAAACATGGAACGAAAGCCATCCATTGTCAAGAAAAGTTCATTTATAGTCACTCATGCCTAGAAAAGCCTTATTACTCGGTTTAAATGCCTTTATAATCCCATTATTGAATTTATTTTGAATTTTTTTTACATTTTTTGATTAAAACATATTGTAATTGATTGTTTGCCTCGGGAAACGTGGAGCAAAAGCCATCCATTGTCAAGAAAAGTTCATTTATAGTCACTCATGCCTAGAAAAGCCTTATTACTCGGTTTAAATGCCTTTATAATCCCATTACTGAATTTATTTTGAATATTTTTTACATTTTTTGATTAAAACAGATTGTAATAGATTGTTTATCTCGGGAAATATGGAACGAAAGCCATCCATTGTCAAGAAAAGATCATTTATAGTCACTCATGCCTAGAAAAGCCTTATTACTCGGTTTAAATGCCTTTATAATCCCATTATTGAATTTATTTTGAATTGTTTTTACATTTTTTGATTAAAACAGATTGTAATTGATTGTTTGCCTTGGGAAACGTGGAGCAAAAGCCATCCATTGTCAAGAAAAGTTCATTTATACCTAGAAAAGCCTTATTACTCGATTTAAATGCCTTTATAATCCCATTATTGAATTTATTTTGAATTGTTTTTACATTTTTTGATTAAAACAGATTGTAATTGATTGTTTGGCTCGGCAAACGTGGAGCAAAAGCCATCCATTGTCAAGAAAAGACCATTTATAGTCACTCATGCCTAGAAAAGCCTTATTACTCGGTTTAAATGCCTTTATGATCCCATTATTGAATTTATTTTGAATTGTTTTTACATTTTTTCATTAAAACAGATTGTAATTGATTGTTTGCCTTGGGAAACATGGAGCAAAAGCCATCCATTGTCAAGAAAAGGTCATTTATAGTGACTCATGCCTAGAGAAGCCTTATTACTCGGTTTAAATGCCTTTATAATCCCATTATTGAATTTATTTTGAATTTTTTTTACATTTTTTGATTAAAACATATTGTAATTGATTGTTTGCCTCGGGAAACGTGGAGCAAAAGCCATCCATTGTCAAGAAAAGTTCATTTATAGTCACTCATGCCTAGAAAAGCCTTATTACTCGGTTTAAATGCCTTTATAATCCCATTACTGAATTTATTTTGAATATTTTTTACATTTTTTGATTAAAACAGATTGTAATAGATTGTTTATCTCGGGAAATATGGAACGAAAGCCATCCATTGTCAAGAAAAGATCATTTATAGTCACTCATGCCTAGAAAAGCCATATTACTCGGTTTAAATGCCTTTATAATCCCATTATTGAATTTATTTTGAATTGTTTTTACATTTTTTGATTAAAACAGATTGTAATTGATTGTTTGCCTTGGGAAACGTGGAGCAAAAGCCATCCATTGTCAAGAAAAGTTCATTTATACCTAGAAAAGCCTTATTACTCGATTTAAATGCCTTTATAATCCCATTATTGAATTTATTTTGAATTGTTTTTACATTTTTTGATTAAAACAGATTGTAATTGATTGTTTGGCTCGGCAAACGTGGAGCAAAAGCCATCCATTGTCAAGAAAAGACCATTTATAGTCACTCATGCCTAGAAAAGCCTTATTACTCGGTTTAAATGCCTTTATGATCCCATTATTGAATTTATTTTGAATTGTTTTTACATTTTTTCATTAAAACAGATTGTAATTGATTGTTTGCCTTGGGAAACATGGAGCAAAAGCCATCCATTGTCAAGAAAAGGTCATTTATAGTGACTCATGCCTAGAGAAGCCTTATTACTCGGTTTAAATGCCTTTATAATCCCATTATTGAATTTATTTTGAATTTTTTTTACATTTTTTGATTAAAACAGATTGTAATAGAATGTTTATCTCGGGAAACATGGAACGAAAGCCATCCATTGTCAAGAAAAGTCCATTTATAGTCACTCATGCCTAGAAAAGCCTTATTACTCGGTTTAAATGCTTTTATAATCCATTGGTGAATTTATTTTGAATTTTTTTTACATTTTTTGATTAAAACAGATTGTAATAGATTGTTTATCTCGGGAAACATGGAACGAAAGCCATCCATTGTCAAGAAAAGATCATTTATAGTCACTCATGCCTACAGAAGCCTTATTGCTCGGTTTAAATGCTTTTATAATCCCATTATTGAATTTATTTTGAATTGTTTTTACATTTTTTGATTAAAACAGATTGTAATTGATTGTTTGCCTCGGGAAACGTGGAGCAAAAGCCATCCATTGTCAAGAAAAGTTCATTTATAGTCACTCATGCCTAGAAAAGCCTTATTACTCGATTTAAATGCCTTTATCATCCCATTATTGAATTTCTTTTGAATTGTTTTTACATTTTTTCATTAAAACATATTGTAATTGATTGTTTGCCTCGGGAAACGTGGAGCAAAAGCCATCCATTGTCAAGAAAAGTTTATTTATAGTCACTCATGCCTAGAAAAGCCTTATTACTCGGTTTAAATGCCTTTATAATCCCATTACTGAATTTATTTTGAATATTTTTTACATTTTTTGATTAAAACAGATTGTAATAGATTGTTTATCTCGGGAAACATGGAACGAAAGCCTTCCATTGTCAAGAAAAGATCATTTATAGTCACTCATGCCTAGAAAAGCCTTATTACTCGGTTTAAATGCCTTTATAATCCCATTATTGAATTTATTTTGAATTGTTTTTACATTTTTTGATTAAAACAGATTGTAATATATTGTTTGCCTTGAGAAACGTGGAGCAAAAGCCATCCATTGTCAAGAAAAGTTCATTTATAGTCACTCATGCCTAGAAAAGCCTTATTACTCGATTTAAATGCCTTTATAATCCCATTATTGAATTTATTTTGAATTGTTTTTACATTTTTTGATTAAAACAGATTGTAATTGATTGTTTGCCTCGGCAAACGTGGAGCAAAAGCCATCCATTGTCAAGAAAAGACCATTTATAGTCACTCATGCCTAGAAAAGCCTTATTACTCGGTTTAAATGCCTTTATAATCCCATTATTGAATTTATTTTGAATTGTTTTTACATTTTTTCATTAAAACAGATTGTAATTGATTGTTTGCCTTGGGAAACATGGAGCAAAAGCCATCCATTGTCAAGAAAAGGTCATTTATAGTGACTCATGCCTAGAGAAGCCTTATTACTCGGTTTAAATGCCTTTATAATCCCATTATTGAATTTATTTTGAATTTTTTTTACATTTTTTGATTAAAACAGATTGTAATAGATTGTTTATCTCGGGAAACATGGAACGAAAGCCATCCATTGTCAAGAAAAGTCCATTTATAGTCACTCATGCCTAGAAAAGCCTTATTACTCGGTTTAAATGCTTTTATAATCCATTATTGAATTTATTTTGAATTTTTTTTACATTTTTTGATTAAAACAGATTGTAATAGATTGTTTATCTCGGGAAACATGGAACGAAAGCCATCCATTGTCAAGAAAAGATCATTTATAGTCACTCATGCCTACAGAAGCCTTATTGCTCGGTTTAAATGCTTTTATAATCCCATTATTGAATTTATTTTGAATTGTTTTTACATTTTTCGATTAAAACAGATTGTAATTGATTGTTTGCCTCGGGAAACGTGGAGCAAAAGCCATCCATTGTCAAGAAAAGTTCATTTATAGTCACTCATGCCTAGAAAAGCCTTATTTTTCGATTTAAATGCCTTTATTATCCCATTATTGAATTTCTTTTGAATTGTTTTTACATTTTTTGATTAAAACATATTGTAATTGATTGTTTGCCTCGGGAAGCGTGGAGCAAAAGCCATCCATTGTCAAGAAAAGTTCATTTATAGTCACTCATGCCTAGAGAAGCCTTATTACTCGGTTTAAATGCCTTTATAATCCCATTATTGAATTTATTTTGATTTTTTTTTACAGTTTTTCATTAAATCAGATTGTAATAGATTGTTTATCTCGGGAAACATGGAACGAAAGCCATCCATTGTCAAGAAAAGATCATTTATAGTCACTCATGCCTAGAAAAGCCTTATTACTCGATTTAAATGCCCTTATAATCCCATTATTGAATTTATTTTGAATTATTTTTACATTTTTTTATTAAAACAGATTCTAATACATTGTTTATCTCGGGAAACATGGAACGAAAGCCATCCATTGTCAAGAAAACATCATTTGTAGTCACTCATGCCTAGAAAAGCCTTATTACTCGGTTTAAATGCCTTTATAATCCCATTATTGAATTTATTTTGAACTTTTTTGACATTTTTTGATTAAAACAGATTGTAATTGATTGTTTGCCTAGGGAAACATGGAGCGAAAGCCATCCATTGTCAAGAAAAGTTCATTTATAGTCACTCATGCCTAGAAAAGCCTTATAACTTGGTTTAAATGCCCTTATAATCCCATTATTGAAATTATTTTGAATTGTTTTTACATTTTTTGATTAAAACAGATTGTAATTGATTGTTTGCCTCGGGAAACGTGGAGCAAAAGCCATCCATTGTCAAGAAAAGTTCATTTATAGTCACTCATGCCTAGAGAAGCCTTATTACTCGGTTTAAATGCCTTTATAATCCCATTATTGAATTTATTTTGATTTTTTTTACAGTTTTTGATTAAAACAGATTGTAATAGATTGTTTATCTCGGGAAACGTGGAACGAAAGCCATCCATTGTCAAGAAAAGATCATTTATAGTCACTCATGCCTAGAAAAGCCTTATTACTCGGTTTAAATGCTTTTATAATCCCATTATTGAATTTATTTTGAATTTTTTTTACATTTTTTGATTAAAACAGATTGTAATAGATTGTTTATCTTGGGAAACATGGAACGAAAGCCATCCATTGTCAAGAAAACATCATTTATAGTCACTCATGCCTAGAAAAGCCTTATTACTCGGTTTAAATGCCTTTATAATCCCATTATTGAATTTATTTTGAATTTTTTTTAAATTTTTTGATTAAAACATATTGTAATTGATTGTTTGCCTCGGGAAACGTGGAGCAAAAGCCATCCATTGTCAAGAAAAGTTCATTTATAGTCACTCATGCCTAGAAAAGCCTTATTACTCGGTTTAAATGCCTTTATAATCCCATTACTGAATTTATTTTGAATATTTTTTACATTTTTTGATTAAAACAGATTGTAATAGATTGTTTATCTCGGGAAATATGGAACGAAAGCCATCCATTGTCAAGAAAAGATCATTTATAGTCACTCATGCCTAGAAAAGCCTTATTACTCGGTTTAAATGCCTTTATAATCCCATTATTGAATTTATTTTGAATTGTTTTTACATTTTTTGATTAAAACAGATTGTAATTGATTGTTTGCCTTGGGAAACGTGGAGCAAAAGCCATCCATTGTCAAGAAAAGTTCATTTATAGTCACTCATGCCTAGAAAAGCCTTATTACTCGATTTAAATGCCTTTATAATCCCATTATTGAATTTATTTTGAATTGTTTTTACATTTTTTGATTAAAACAGATTGTAATTGATTGTTTGCCTCGGCAAACGTGGAGCAAAAGCCATCCATTGTCAAGAAAAGACCATTTATAGTCACTCATGCCTAGAAAAGCCTTATTACTCGGTTTAAATGCCTTTATAATCCCATTATTGAATTTATTTTGAATTGTTTTTACATTTTTCGATTAAAACAGATTGTAATTGATTGTTTGCCTCGGGAAACGTGGAGCAAAAGCCATCCATTGTCAAGAAAAGTTCATTTATAGTCACTCATGCCTAGAAAAGCCTTATTACTCGATTTAAATGCCTTTATCATCCCATTATTGAATTTATTTTGAATTGTTTTTACATTTTTTGATTAAAACATATTGTAATTGATTGTTTGCCTCGGGAAGCGTGGAGCAAAAGCCATCCATTGTAAAGAAAAGTTCATTTATAGTCACTCATGCCTAGAGAAGCCTTATTACTCGGTTTAAATGCCTTTATAATCCCATTATTGAATTTATTTTGATTTTTTTTTACAGTTTTCCATTAAATCAGATTGTAATAGATTGTTTATCTCGGGAAACATGGAACGAAAGCCATCCATTGTCAAGAAAAGATCATTTATAGTCACTCATGCCTAGAAAAGCCTTATTACTCGATTTAAATGCCTTTATAATCCCATTATTGAATTTATTTTGATTTTTTTTACAGTTTTTGATTAAAACAGATTGTAATAGATTGTTTATCTCGGGAAACGTGGAACGAAAGCCATCCATTGTCAAGAAAAGATCATTTATAGTCACTCATGCCTAGAAAAGCCTTATTACTCGGTTTAAATGCTTTTATAATCCCATTATTGAATTTATTTTGAATTGTTTTTACATTTTTTGATTAAAACAGATTGTAATTGATTGTTTGGCTCGGCAAACGTGGAGCAAAAGCCATCCATTGTCAAGAAAAGACCATTTATAGTCACTCATGCCTAGAAAAGCCTTATTACTCGGTTTAAATGCCTTTATGATCCCATTATTGAATTTATTTTGAATTGTTTTTACATTTTTTCATTAAAACAGATTGTAATTGATTGTTTGCCTTGGGAAACATGGAGCAAAAGCCATCCATTGTCAAGAAAAGGTCATTTATAGTGACTCATGCCTAGAGAAGCCTTATTACTCGGTTTAAATGCCTTTATAATCCCATTATTGAATTTATTTTGAATTTTTTTTACATTTTTTGATTAAAACAGATTGTAATAGATTGTTTATCTCAGGAAACATGGAACGAAAGCCATCCATTGTCAAGAAAAGTCCATTTATAGTCACTCATGCCTAGAAAAGCCTTATTACTCGGTTTAAATGCTTTTATAATCCATTATTGAATTTATTTTGAATTTTTTTTACATTTTTTGATTAAAACAGATTGTAATAGATTGTTTATCTCGGGAAACATGGAACGAAAGCCATCCATTGTCAAGAAAAGATCATTTGTAGTCACTCATGCCTACAGAAGCCTTATTGCTCGGTTTAAATGCTTTTATAATCCCATTATTGAATTTATTTTGAATTGTTTTTACATTTTTCGATTAAAACAGATTGTAATTGATTGTTTGCCTCGGGAAACGTGGAGCAAAAGCCATCCATTGTCAAGAAAAGTTCATTTATAGTCACTCATGCCTAGAAAAGCCTTATTTTTCGATTTAAATGCCTTTATTATCCCATTATTGAATTTCTTTTGAATTGTTTTTACATTTTTTGATTAAAACATATTGTAATTGATTGTTTGCCTCGGGAAGCGTGGAGCAAAAGCCATCCATTGTCAAGAAAAGTTCATTTATAGTCACTCATGCCTAGAGAAGCCTTATTACTCGGTTTAAATGCCTTTATAATCCCATTATTGAATTTATTTTGATTTTTTTTTACAGTTTTTCATTAAATCAGATTGTAATAGATTGTTTATCTCGGGAAACATGGAACGAAAGCCATCCATTGTCAAGAAAAGATCATTTATAGTCACTCATGCCTAGAAAAGCCTTATTACTCGATTTAAATGCCCTTATAATCCCATTATTGAATTTATTTTGAATTATTTTTACATTTTTTTATTAAAACAGATTCTAATACATTGTTTATCTCGGGAAACATGGAACGAAAGCCATCCATTGTCAAGAAAACATCATTTGTAGTCACTCATGCCTAGAAAAGCCTTATTACTCGGTTTAAATGCCTTTATAATCCCATTATTGAATTTATTTTGAACTTTTTTGACATTTTTTGATTAAAACAGATTGTAATTGATTGTTTGCCTCGGGAAACATGGAGCGAAAGCCATCCATTGTCAAGAAAAGTTCATTTATAGTCACTCATGCCTAGAAAAGCCTTATAACTTGGTTTAAATGCCCTTATAATCCCATTATTGAAATTATTTTGAATTGTTTTTACATTTTTTGATTAAAACAGATTGTAATTGATTGTTTGCCTCGGGAAACGTGGAGCAAAAGCCATCCATTGTCAAGAAAAGTTCATTTATAGTCACTCATGCCTAGAGAAGCCTTATTACTCGGTTTAAATGCCTTTATAATCCCATTATTGAATTTATTTTGATTTTTTTTACAGTTTTTGATTAAAACAGATTGTAATAGATTGTTTATCTCGGGAAACGTGGAACGAAAGCCATCCATTGTCAAGAAAAGATCATTTATAGTCACTCATGCCTAGAAAAGCCTTATTACTCGGTTTAAATGCTTTTATAATCCCATTATTGAATTTATTTTGAATTTTTTTTACATTTTTTGATTAAAACAGATTGTAATAGATTGTTTATCTTGGGAAACATGGAACGAAAGCCATCCATTGTCAAGAAAACATCATTTATAGTCACTCATGCCTAGAAAAGCCTTATTACTCGGTTTAAATGCCTTTATAATCCCATTATTGAATTTATTTTGATTTTTTTTACATTTTTTGATTAAAACATATTGTAATTGATTGTTTGCCTCGGGAAACGTGGAGCAAAAGCCATCCATTGTCAAGAAAAGTTCATTTATAGTCACTCATGCCTAGAGAAGCCTTATTACTCGGTTTAAATGCCTTTATAATCCCATTATTGAATTTATTTTGATTTTTTTTACAGTTTTTGATTAAAACAGATTGTAATAGATTGTTTATCTCGGGAAACGTGGAACGAAAGCCATCCATTGTCAAGAAAAGATCATTTATAGTCACTCATGCCTAGAAAAGCCTTATTACTCGGTTTAAATGCTTTTATAATCCCATTATTGAATTTATTTTGAATTTTTTTTACATTTTTTGATTAAAACAGATTGTAATAGATTGTTTATCTTGGGAAACATGGAACGAAAGCCATCCATTGTCAAGAAAACATCATTTATAGTCACTCATGCCTAGAAAAGCCTTATTACTCGGTTTAAATGCCTTTATAATCCCATTATTGAATTTATTTTGAATTTTTTTTAAATTTTTTGATTAAAACATATTGTAATTGATTGTTTGCCTCGGGAAACGTGGAGCAAAAGCCATCCATTGTCAAGAAAAGTTCATTTATAGTCACTCATGCCTAGAAAAGCCTTATTACTCGGTTTAAATGCCTTTATAATCCCATTACTGAATTTATTTTGAATATTTTTTACATTTTTTGATTAAAACAGATTGTAATAGATTGTTTATCTCGGGAAATATGGAACGAAAGCCATCCATTGTCAAGAAAAGATCATTTATAGTCACTCATGCCTAGAAAAGCCTTATTACTCGGTTTAAATGCCTTTATAATCCCATTATTGAATTTATTTTGAATTGTTTTTACATTTTTTGATTAAAACAGATTGTAATTGATTGTTTGCCTTGGGAAACGTGGAGCAAAAGCCATCCATTGTCAAGAAAAGTTCATTTATAGTCACTCATGCCTAGAAAAGCCTTATTACTCGATTTAAATGCCTTTATAATCCCATTATTGAATTTATTTTGAATTGTTTTTACATTTTTTGATTAAAACAGATTGTAATTGATTGTTTGCCTCGGCAAACGTGGAGCAAAAGCCATCCATTGTCAAGAAAAGACCATTTATAGTCACTCATGCCTAGAAAAGCCTTATTACTCGGTTTAAATGCCTTTATAATCCCATTATTGAATTTATTTTGAATTGTTTTTACATTTTTCGATTAAAACAGATTGTAATTGATTGTTTGCCTCGGGAAACGTGGAGCAAAAGCCATCCATTGTCAAGAAAAGTTCATTTATAGTCACTCATGCCTAGAAAAGCCTTATTACTCGATTTAAATGCCTTTATCATCCCATTATTGAATTTATTTTGAATTGTTTTTACATTTTTTGATTAAAACATATTGTAATTGATTGTTTGCCTCGGGAAGCGTGGAGCAAAAGCCATCCATTGTAAAGAAAAGTTCATTTATAGTCACTCATGCCTAGAGAAGCCTTATTACTCGGTTTAAATGCCTTTATAATCCCATTATTGAATTTATTTTGATTTTTTTTTACAGTTTTCCATTAAATCAGATTGTAATAGATTGTTTATCTCGGGAAACATGGAACGAAAGCCATCCATTGTCAAGAAAAGATCATTTATAGTCACTCATGCCTAGAAAAGCCTTATTACTCGATTTAAATGCCTTTATAATCCCATTATTGAATTTATTTTGATTTTTTTTACAGTTTTTGATTAAAACAGATTGTAATAGATTGTTTATCTCGGGAAACGTGGAACGAAAGCCATCCATTGTCAAGAAAAGATCATTTATAGTCACTCATGCCTAGAAAAGCCTTATTACTCGGTTTAAATGCTTTTATAATCCCATTATTGAATTTATTTTGAATTGTTTTTACATTTTTTGATTAAAACAGATTGTAATTGATTGTTTGGCTCGGCAAACGTGGAGCAAAAGCCATCCATTGTCAAGAAAAGACCATTTATAGTCACTCATGCCTAGAAAAGCCTTATTACTCGGTTTAAATGCCTTTATGATCCCATTATTGAATTTATTTTGAATTGTTTTTACATTTTTTCATTAAAACAGATTGTAATTGATTGTTTGCCTTGGGAAACATGGAGCAAAAGCCATCCATTGTCAAGAAAAGGTCATTTATAGTGACTCATGCCTAGAGAAGCCTTATTACTCGGTTTAAATGCCTTTATAATCCCATTATTGAATTTATTTTGAATTTTTTTTACATTTTTTGATTAAAACAGATTGTAATAGATTGTTTATCTCAGGAAACATGGAACGAAAGCCATCCATTGTCAAGAAAAGTCCATTTATAGTCACTCATGCCTAGAAAAGCCTTATTACTCGGTTTAAATGCTTTTATAATCCATTATTGAATTTATTTTGAATTTTTTTTACATTTTTTGATTAAAACAGATTGTAATAGATTGTTTATCTCGGGAAACATGGAACGAAAGCCATCCATTGTCAAGAAAAGATCATTTGTAGTCACTCATGCCTACAGAAGCCTTATTGCTCGGTTTAAATGCTTTTATAATCCCATTATTGAATTTATTTTGAATTGTTTTTACATTTTTCGATTAAAACAGATTGTAATTGATTGTTTGCCTCGGGAAACGTGGAGCAAAAGCCATCCATTGTCAAGAAAAGTTCATTTATAGTCACTCATGCCTAGAAAAGCCTTATTTTTCGATTTAAATGCCTTTATTATCCCATTATTGAATTTCTTTTGAATTGTTTTTACATTTTTTGATTAAAACATATTGTAATTGATTGTTTGCCTCGGGAAGCGTGGAGCAAAAGCCATCCATTGTCAAGAAAAGTTCATTTATAGTCACTCATGCCTAGAGAAGCCTTATTACTCGGTTTAAATGCCTTTATAATCCCATTATTGAATTTATTTTGATTTTTTTTTACAGTTTTTCATTAAATCAGATTGTAATAGATTGTTTATCTCGGGAAACATGGAACGAAAGCCATCCATTGTCAAGAAAAGATCATTTATAGTCACTCATGCCTAGAAAAGCCTTATTACTCGATTTAAATGCCCTTATAATCCCATTATTGAATTTATTTTGAATTATTTTTACATTTTTTTATTAAAACAGATTCTAATACATTGTTTATCTCGGGAAACATGGAACGAAAGCCATCCATTGTCAAGAAAACATCATTTGTAGTCACTCATGCCTAGAAAAGCCTTATTACTCGGTTTAAATGCCTTTATAATCCCATTATTGAATTTATTTTGAACTTTTTTGACATTTTTTGATTAAAACAGATTGTAATTGATTGTTTGCCTCGGGAAACATGGAGCGAAAGCCATCCATTGTCAAGAAAAGTTCATTTATAGTCACTCATGCCTAGAAAAGCCTTATAACTTGGTTTAAATGCCCTTATAATCCCATTATTGAAATTATTTTGAATTGTTTTTACATTTTTTGATTAAAACAGATTGTAATTGATTGTTTGCCTCGGGAAACGTGGAGCAAAAGCCATCCATTGTCAAGAAAAGTTCATTTATAGTCACTCATGCCTAGAGAAGCCTTATTACTCGGTTTAAATGCCTTTATAATCCCATTATTGAATTTATTTTGATTTTTTTTACAGTTTTTGATTAAAACAGATTGTAATAGATTGTTTATCTCGGGAAACGTGGAACGAAAGCCATCCATTGTCAAGAAAAGATCATTTATAGTCACTCATGCCTAGAAAAGCCTTATTACTCGGTTTAAATGCTTTTATAATCCCATTATTGAATTTATTTTGAATTTTTTTTACATTTTTTGATTAAAACAGATTGTAATAGATTGTTTATCTTGGGAAACATGGAACGAAAGCCATCCATTGTCAAGAAAACATCATTTATAGTCACTCATGCCTAGAAAAGCCTTATTACTCGGTTTAAATGCCTTTATAATCCCATTATTGAATTTATTTTGAATTTTTTTTACATTTTTTGATTAAAACATATTGTAATTGATTGTTTGCCTCGGGAAACGTGGAGCAAAAGCCATCCATTGTCAAGAAAAGTTCATTTATAGTCACTCATGCCTAGAAAAGCCTTATTACTCGGTTTAAATGCCTTTATAATCCCATTACTGAATTTATTTTGAATATTTTTTACATTTTTTGATTAAAACAGATTGTAATAGATTGTTTATCTCGGGAAATATGGAACGAAAGCCATCCATTGTCAAGAAAAGATCATTTATAGTCACTCATGCCTAGAAAAGCCTTATTACTCGGTTTAAATGCTTTTATAATCCCATTATTGAATTTATTTTGAATTTTTTTTACATTTTTTGATTAAAACAGATTGTAATAGATTGTTTATCTTGGGAAACATGGAACGAAAGCCATCCATTGTCAAGAAAACATCATTTATAGTCACTCATGCCTAGAAAAGCCTTATTACTCGGTTTAAATGCCTTTATAATCCCATTATTGAATTTATTTTGAATTTTTTTTACATTTTTTGATTAAAACATATTGTAATTGATTGTTTGCCTCGGGAAACGTGGAGCAAAAGCCATCCATTGTCAAGAAAAGTTCATTTATAGTCACTCATGCCTAGAAAAGCCTTATTACTCGGTTTAAATGCCTTTATAATCCCATTACTGAATTTATTTTGAATATTTTTTACATTTTTTGATTAAAACAGATTGTAATAGATTGTTTATCTCGGGAAATATGGAACGAAAGCCATCCATTGTCAAGAAAAGATCATTTATAGTCACTCATGCCTAGAAAAGCCTTATTACTCGGTTTAAATGCCTTTATAATCCCATTATTGAATTTATTTTGAATTGTTTTTACATTTTTTGATTAAAACAGATTGTAATTGATTGTTTGCCTTGGGAAACGTGGAGCAAAAGCCATCCATTGTCAAGAAAAGTTCATTTATAGTCACTCATGCCTAGAAAAGCCTTATTACTCGATTTAAATGCCTTTATAATCCCATTATTGAATTTATTTTGAATTGTTTTTACATTTTTTGATTAAAACAGATTGTAATTGATTGTTTGCCTCGGCAAACGTGGAGCAAAAGCCATCCATTGTCAAGAAAAGACCATTTATAGTCACTCATGCCTAGAAAAGCCTTATTACTCGGTTTAAATGCCTTTATAATCCCATTATTGAATTTATTTTGAATTGTTTTTACATTTTTCGATTAAAACAGATTGTAATTGATTGTTTGCCTCGGGAAACGTGGAGCAAAAGCCATCCATTGTCAAGAAAAGTTCATTTATAGTCACTCATGCCTAGAAAAGCCTTATTACTCGATTTAAATGCCTTTATCATCCCATTATTGAATTTATTTTGAATTGTTTTTACATTTTTTGATTAAAACATATTGTAATTGATTGTTTGCCTCGGGAAGCGTGGAGCAAAAGCCATCCATTGTCAAGAAAAAGTTCATTTATAGTCACTCATGCCTAGAGAAGCCTTATTACTCGGTTTAAATGCCTTTATAATCCCATTATTGAATTTATTTTGATTTTTTTTTACAGTTTTCCATTAAATCAGATTGTAATAGATTGTTTATCTCGGGAAACATGGAACGAAAGCCATCCATTGTCAAGAAAAGATCATTTATAGTCACTCATGCCTAGAAAAGCCTTATTACTCGATTTAAATGCCTTTATAATCCCATTATTGAATTTATTTTGATTTTTTTTACAGTTTTTGATTAAAACAGATTGTAATAGATTGTTTATCTCGGGAAACGTGGAACGAAAGCCATCCATTGTCAAGAAAAGATCATTTATAGTCACTCATGCCTAGAAAAGCCTTATTACTCGGTTTAAATGCTTTTATAATCCCATTATTGAATTTATTTTGAATTGTTTTTACATTTTTTGATTAAAACAGATTGTAATTGATTGTTTGGCTCGGCAAACGTGGAGCAAAAGCCATCCATTGTCAAGAAAAGACCATTTATAGTCACTCATGCCTAGAAAAGCCTTATTACTCGGTTTAAATGCCTTTATGATCCCATTATTGAATTTATTTTGAATTGTTTTTACATTTTTTCATTAAAACAGATTGTAATTGATTGTTTGCCTTGGGAAACATGGAGCAAAAGCCATCCATTGTCAAGAAAAGGTCATTTATAGTGACTCATGCCTAGAGAAGCCTTATTACTCGGTTTAAATGCCTTTATAATCCCATTATTGAATTTATTTTGAATTTTTTTTACATTTTTTGATTAAAACAGATTGTAATAGATTGTTTATCTCGGGAAACATGGAACGAAAGCCATCCATTGTCAAGAAAAGTCCATTTATAGTCACTCATGCCTAGAAAAGCCTTATTACTCGGTTTAAATGCTTTTATAATCCATTATTGAATTTATTTTGAATTTTTTTTACATTTTTTGATTAAAACAGATTGTAATAGATTGTTTATCTCGGGAAACATGGAACGAAAGCCATCCATTGTCAAGAAAAGATCATTTATAGTCACTCATGCCTACAGAAGCCTTATTGCTCGGTTTAAATGCTTTTATAATCCCATTATTGAATTTATTTTGAATTGTTTTTACATTTTTCGATTAAAACAGATTGTAATTGATTGTTTACCTCGGGAAACGTGGAGCAAAAGCCATCCATTGTCAAGAAAAGTTCATTTATAGTCACTCATGCCTAGAAAAGCCTTATTACTCGATTTAAATGCCTTTATTATCCCATTATTGAATTTCTTTTGAATTGTTTTTACATTTTTTGATTAAAACATATTGTAATTGATTGTTTGCCTCGGGAAGCGTGGAGCAAAAGCCATCCATTGTCAAGAAAAGTTCATTTATAGTCACTCATGCCTAGAGAAGCCTTATTACTCGGTTTAAATGCCTTTATAATCCCATTATTGAATTTATTTTGATTTTTTTTTACAGTTTTTCATTAAATCAGATTGTAATAGATTGTTTATCTCGGGAAACATGGAAGGAAAGCCATCCATTGTCAAGAAAAGATCATTTATAGTCACTCATGCCTAGAAAAGCCTTATTACTCGATTTAAATGCCCTTATAATCCCATTATTGAATTTATTTTGAATTATTTTTACATTTTTTTATTAAAACAGATTCTAATACATTGTTTATCTCGGGAAACATGGAACGAAAGCCATCCATTGTCAAGAAAACATCATTTGTAGTCACTCATGCCTAGAAAAGCCTTATTACTCGGTTTAAATGCCTTTATAATCCCATTATTGAATTTATTTTGAACTTTTTTGACATTTTTTGATTAAAACAGATTGTAATTGATTGTTTGCCTCGGGAAACATGGAGCGAAAGCCATCCATTGTCAAGAAAAGTTCATTTATAGTCACTCATGCCTAGAAAAGCCTTATAACTTGGTTTAAATGCCCTTATAATCCCATTATTGAAATTATTTTGAATTGTTTTTACATTTTTTGATTAAAACAGATTGTAATTGATTGTTTGCCTCGGGAAACGTGGAGCAAAAGCCATCCATTGTCAAGAAAAGTTCATTTATAGTCACTCATGCCTAGAGAAGCCTTATTACTCGGTTTAAATGCCTTTATAATCCCATTATTGAATTTATTTTGATTTTTTTTACAGTTTTTGATTAAAACAGATTGTAATAGATTGTTTATCTCGGGAAACGTGGAACGAAAGCCATCCATTGTCAAGAAAAGATCATTTATAGTCACTCATGCCTAGAAAAGCCTTATTACTCGGTTTAAATGCTTTTATAATCCCATTATTGAATTTATTTTGAATTTTTTTTACATTTTTTGATTAAAACAGATTGTAATAGATTGTTTATCTTGGGAAACATGGAACGAAAGCCATCCATTGTCAAGAAAACATCATTTATAGTCACTCATGCCTAGAAAAGCCTTATTACTCGGTTTAAATGCCTTTATAATCCCATTATTGAATTTATTTTGAATTTTTTTTACATTTTTTGATTAAAACATATTGTAATTGATTGTTTGCCTCGGGAAACGTGGAGCAAAAGCCATCCATTGTCAAGAAAAGTTCATTTATAGTCACTCATGCCTAGAAAAGCCTTATTACTCGGTTTAAATGCCTTTATAATCCCATTACTGAATTTATTTTGAATATTTTTTACATTTTTTGATTAAAACAGATTGTAATAGATTGTTTATCTCGGGAAATATGGAACGAAAGCCATCCATTGTCAAGAAAAGATCATTTATAGTCACTCATGCCTAGAAAAGCCTTATTACTCGGTTTAAATGCCTTTATAATCCCATTATTGAATTTATTTTGAATTGTTTTTACATTTTTTGATTAAAACAGATTGTAATTGATTGTTTGCCTTGGGAAACGTGGAGCAAAAGCCATCCATTGTCAAGAAAAGTTCATTTATAGTCACTCATGCCTAGAAAAGCCTTATTACTCGATTTAAATGCCTTTATAATCCCATTATTGAATTTATTTTGAATTGTTTTTACATTTTTTGATTAAAACAGATTGTAATTGATTGTTTGCCTCGGCAAACGTGGAGCAAAAGCCATCCATTGTCAAGAAAAGACCATTTATAGTCACTCATGCCTAGAAAAGCCTTATTACTCGGTTTAAATGCCTTTATAATCCCATTATTGAATTTATTTTGAATTGTTTTTACATTTTTCGATTAAAACAGATTGTAATTGATTGTTTGCCTCGGGAAACGTGGAGCAAAAGCCATCCATTGTCAAGAAAAGTTCATTTATAGTCACTCATGCCTAGAAAAGCCTTATTACTCGATTTAAATGCCTTTATCATCCCATTATTGAATTTATTTTGAATTGTTTTTACATTTTTTGATTAAAACATATTGTAATTGATTGTTTGCCTCGGGAAGCGTGGAGCAAAAGCCATCCATTGTAAAGAAAAGTTCATTTATAGTCACTCATGCCTAGAGAAGCCTTATTACTCGGTTTAAATGCCTTTATAATCCCATTATTGAATTTATTTTGATTTTTTTTTACAGTTTTCCATTAAATCAGATTGTAATAGATTGTTTATCTCGGGAAACATGGAACGAAAGCCATCCATTGTCAAGAAAAGATCATTTATAGTCACTCATGCCTAGAAAAGCCTTATTACTCGATTTAAATGCCTTTATAATCCCATTATTGAATTTATTTTGATTTTTTTTACAGTTTTTGATTAAAACAGATTGTAATAGATTGTTTATCTCGGGAAACGTGGAACGAAAGCCATCCATTGTCAAGAAAAGATCATTTATAGTCACTCATGCCTAGAAAAGCCTTATTACTCGGTTTAAATGCTTTTATAATCCCATTATTGAATTTATTTTGAATTGTTTTTACATTTTTTGATTAAAACAGATTGTAATTGATTGTTTGGCTCGGCAAACGTGGAGCAAAAGCCATCCATTGTCAAGAAAAGACCATTTATAGTCACTCATGCCTAGAAAAGCCTTATTACTCGGTTTAAATGCCTTTATGATCCCATTATTGAATTTATTTTGAATTGTTTTTACATTTTTTCATTAAAACAGATTGTAATTGATTGTTTGCCTTGGGAAACATGGAGCAAAAGCCATCCATTGTCAAGAAAAGGTCATTTATAGTGACTCATGCCTAGAGAAGCCTTATTACTCGGTTTAAATGCCTTTATAATCCCATTATTGAATTTATTTTGAATTTTTTTTACATTTTTTGATTAAAACAGATTGTAATAGATTGTTTATCTCAGGAAACATGGAACGAAAGCCATCCATTGTCAAGAAAAGTCCATTTATAGTCACTCATGCCTAGAAAAGCCTTATTACTCGGTTTAAATGCTTTTATAATCCATTATTGAATTTATTTTGAATTTTTTTTACATTTTTTGATTAAAACAGATTGTAATAGATTGTTTATCTCGGGAAACATGGAACGAAAGCCATCCATTGTCAAGAAAAGATCATTTGTAGTCACTCATGCCTACAGAAGCCTTATTGCTCGGTTTAAATGCTTTTATAATCCCATTATTGAATTTATTTTGAATTGTTTTTACATTTTTCGATTAAAACAGATTGTAATTGATTGTTTGCCTCGGGAAACGTGGAGCAAAAGCCATCCATTGTCAAGAAAAGTTCATTTATAGTCACTCATGCCTAGAAAAGCCTTATTTTTCGATTTAAATGCCTTTATTATCCCATTATTGAATTTCTTTTGAATTGTTTTTACATTTTTTGATTAAAACATATTGTAATTGATTGTTTGCCTCGGGAAGCGTGGAGCAAAAGCCATCCATTGTCAAGAAAAGTTCATTTATAGTCACTCATGCCTAGAGAAGCCTTATTACTCGGTTTAAATGCCTTTATAATCCCATTATTGAATTTATTTTGATTTTTTTTTACAGTTTTTCATTAAATCAGATTGTAATAGATTGTTTATCTCGGGAAACATGGAACGAAAGCCATCCATTGTCAAGAAAAGATCATTTATAGTCACTCATGCCTAGAAAAGCCTTATTACTCGATTTAAATGCCCTTATAATCCCATTATTGAATTTATTTTGAATTATTTTTACATTTTTTTATTAAAACAGATTCTAATACATTGTTTATCTCGGGAAACATGGAACGAAAGCCATCCATTGTCAAGAAAACATCATTTGTAGTCACTCATGCCTAGAAAAGCCTTATTACTCGGTTTAAATGCCTTTATAATCCCATTATTGAATTTATTTTGAACTTTTTTGACATTTTTTGATTAAAACAGATTGTAATTGATTGTTTGCCTCGGGAAACATGGAGCGAAAGCCATCCATTGTCAAGAAAAGTTCATTTATAGTCACTCATGCCTAGAAAAGCCTTATAACTTGGTTTAAATGCCCTTATAATCCCATTATTGAAATTATTTTGAATTGTTTTTACATTTTTTGATTAAAACAGATTGTAATTGATTGTTTGCCTCGGGAAACGTGGAGCAAAAGCCATCCATTGTCAAGAAAAGTTCATTTATAGTCACTCATGCCTAGAGAAGCCTTATTACTCGGTTTAAATGCCTTTATAATCCCATTATTGAATTTATTTTGATTTTTTTTACAGTTTTTGATTAAAACAGATTGTAATAGATTGTTTATCTCGGGAAACGTGGAACGAAAGCCATCCATTGTCAAGAAAAGATCATTTATAGTCACTCATGCCTAGAAAAGCCTTATTACTCGGTTTAAATGCTTTTATAATCCCATTATTGAATTTATTTTGAATTTTTTTTACATTTTTTGATTAAAACAGATTGTAATAGATTGTTTATCTTGGGAAACATGGAACGAAAGCCATCCATTGTCAAGAAAACATCATTTATAGTCACTCATGCCTAGAAAAGCCTTATTACTCGGTTTAAATGCCTTTATAATCCCATTATTGAATTTATTTTGAATTTTTTTTACATTTTTTGATTAAAACATATTGTAATTGATTGTTTGCCTCGGGAAACGTGGAGCAAAAGCCATCCATTGTCAAGAAAAGTTCATTTATAGTCACTCATGCCTAGAAAAGCCTTATTACTCGGTTTAAATGCCTTTATAATCCCATTACTGAATTTATTTTGAATATTTTTTACATTTTTTGATTAAAACAGATTGTAATAGATTGTTTATCTCGGGAAATATGGAACGAAAGCCATCCATTGTCAAGAAAAGATCATTTATAGTCACTCATGCCTAGAAAAGCCTTATTACTCGGTTTAAATGCTTTTATAATCCCATTATTGAATTTATTTTGAATTTTTTTTACATTTTTTGATTAAAACAGATTGTAATAGATTGTTTATCTTGGGAAACATGGAACGAAAGCCATCCATTGTCAAGAAAACATCATTTATAGTCACTCATGCCTAGAAAAGCCTTATTACTCGGTTTAAATGCCTTTATAATCCCATTATTGAATTTATTTTGAATTTTTTTTACATTTTTTGATTAAAACATATTGTAATTGATTGTTTGCCTCGGGAAACGTGGAGCAAAAGCCATCCATTGTCAAGAAAAGTTCATTTATAGTCACTCATGCCTAGAAAAGCCTTATTACTCGGTTTAAATGCCTTTATAATCCCATTACTGAATTTATTTTGAATATTTTTTACATTTTTTGATTAAAACAGATTGTAATAGATTGTTTATCTCGGGAAATATGGAACGAAAGCCATCCATTGTCAAGAAAAGATCATTTATAGTCACTCATGCCTAGAAAAGCCTTATTACTCGGTTTAAATGCCTTTATAATCCCATTATTGAATTTATTTTGAATTGTTTTTACATTTTTTGATTAAAACAGATTGTAATTGATTGTTTGCCTTGGGAAACGTGGAGCAAAAGCCATCCATTGTCAAGAAAAGTTCATTTATAGTCACTCATGCCTAGAAAAGCCTTATTACTCGATTTAAATGCCTTTATAATCCCATTATTGAATTTATTTTGAATTGTTTTTACATTTTTTGATTAAAACAGATTGTAATTGATTGTTTGCCTCGGCAAACGTGGAGCAAAAGCCATCCATTGTCAAGAAAAGACCATTTATAGTCACTCATGCCTAGAAAAGCCTTATTACTCGGTTTAAATGCCTTTATAATCCCATTATTGAATTTATTTTGAATTGTTTTTACATTTTTCGATTAAAACAGATTGTAATTGATTGTTTGCCTCGGGAAACGTGGAGCAAAAGCCATCCATTGTCAAGAAAAGTTCATTTATAGTCACTCATGCCTAGAAAAGCCTTATTACTCGATTTAAATGCCTTTATCATCCCATTATTGAATTTATTTTGAATTGTTTTTACATTTTTTGATTAAAACATATTGTAATTGATTGTTTGCCTCGGGAAGCGTGGAGCAAAAGCCATCCATTGTCAAGAAAAAGTTCATTTATAGTCACTCATGCCTAGAGAAGCCTTATTACTCGGTTTAAATGCCTTTATAATCCCATTATTGAATTTATTTTGATTTTTTTTTACAGTTTTCCATTAAATCAGATTGTAATAGATTGTTTATCTCGGGAAACATGGAACGAAAGCCATCCATTGTCAAGAAAAGATCATTTATAGTCACTCATGCCTAGAAAAGCCTTATTACTCGATTTAAATGCCTTTATAATCCCATTATTGAATTTATTTTGATTTTTTTTACAGTTTTTGATTAAAACAGATTGTAATAGATTGTTTATCTCGGGAAACGTGGAACGAAAGCCATCCATTGTCAAGAAAAGATCATTTATAGTCACTCATGCCTAGAAAAGCCTTATTACTCGGTTTAAATGCTTTTATAATCCCATTATTGAATTTATTTTGAATTGTTTTTACATTTTTTGATTAAAACAGATTGTAATTGATTGTTTGGCTCGGCAAACGTGGAGCAAAAGCCATCCATTGTCAAGAAAAGACCATTTATAGTCACTCATGCCTAGAAAAGCCTTATTACTCGGTTTAAATGCCTTTATGATCCCATTATTGAATTTATTTTGAATTGTTTTTACATTTTTTCATTAAAACAGATTGTAATTGATTGTTTGCCTTGGGAAACATGGAGCAAAAGCCATCCATTGTCAAGAAAAGGTCATTTATAGTGACTCATGCCTAGAGAAGCCTTATTACTCGGTTTAAATGCCTTTATAATCCCATTATTGAATTTATTTTGAATTTTTTTTACATTTTTTGATTAAAACAGATTGTAATAGATTGTTTATCTCGGGAAACATGGAACGAAAGCCATCCATTGTCAAGAAAAGTCCATTTATAGTCACTCATGCCTAGAAAAGCCTTATTACTCGGTTTAAATGCTTTTATAATCCATTATTGAATTTATTTTGAATTTTTTTTACATTTTTTGATTAAAACAGATTGTAATAGATTGTTTATCTCGGGAAACATGGAACGAAAGCCATCCATTGTCAAGAAAAGATCATTTATAGTCACTCATGCCTACAGAAGCCTTATTGCTCGGTTTAAATGCTTTTATAATCCCATTATTGAATTTATTTTGAATTGTTTTTACATTTTTCGATTAAAACAGATTGTAATTGATTGTTTGCCTCGGGAAACGTGGAGCAAAAGCCATCCATTGTCAAGAAAAGTTCATTTATAGTCACTCATGCCTAGAAAAGCCTTATTACTCGATTTAAATGCCTTTATTATCCCATTATTGAATTTCTTTTGAATTGTTTTTACATTTTTTGATTAAAACATATTGTAATTGATTGTTTGCCTCGGGAAGCGTGGAGCAAAAGCCATCCATTGTCAAGAAAAGTTCATTTATAGTCACTCATGCCTAGAGAAGCCTTATTACTCGGTTTAAATGCCTTTATAATCCCATTATTGAATTTATTTTGATTTTTTTTTACAGTTTTTCATTAAATCAGATTGTAATAGATTGTTTATCTCGGGAAACATGGAAGGAAAGCCATCCATTGTCAAGAAAAGATCATTTATAGTCACTCATGCCTAGAAAAGCCTTATTACTCGATTTAAATGCCCTTATAATCCCATTATTGAATTTATTTTGAATTATTTTTACATTTTTTTATTAAAACAGATTCTAATACATTGTTTATCTCGGGAAACATGGAACGAAAGCCATCCATTGTCAAGAAAACATCATTTGTAGTCACTCATGCCTAGAAAAGCCTTATTACTCGGTTTAAATGCCTTTATAATCCCATTATTGAATTTATTTTGAACTTTTTTGACATTTTTTGATTAAAACAGATTGTAATTGATTGTTTGCCTCGGGAAACATGGAGCGAAAGCCATCCATTGTCAAGAAAAGTTCATTTATAGTCACTCATGCCTAGAAAAGCCTTATAACTTGGTTTAAATGCCCTTATAATCCCATTATTGAAATTATTTTGAATTGTTTTTACATTTTTTGATTAAAACAGATTGTAATTGATTGTTTGCCTCGGGAAACGTGGAGCAAAAGCCATCCATTGTCAAGAAAAGTTCATTTATAGTCACTCATGCCTAGAGAAGCCTTATTACTCGGTTTAAATGCCTTTATAATCCCATTATTGAATTTATTTTGATTTTTTTTACAGTTTTTGATTAAAACAGATTGTAATAGATTGTTTATCTCGGGAAACGTGGAACGAAAGCCATCCATTGTCAAGAAAAGATCATTTATAGTCACTCATGCCTAGAAAAGCCTTATTACTCGGTTTAAATGCTTTTATAATCCCATTATTGAATTTATTTTGAATTTTTTTTACATTTTTTGATTAAAACAGATTGTAATAGATTGTTTATCTTGGGAAACATGGAACGAAAGCCATCCATTGTCAAGAAAACATCATTTATAGTCACTCATGCCTAGAAAAGCCTTATTACTCGGTTTAAATGCCTTTATAATCCCATTATTGAATTTATTTTGAATTTTTTTTACATTTTTTGATTAAAACATATTGTAATTGATTGTTTGCCTCGGGAAACGTGGAGCAAAAGCCATCCATTGTCAAGAAAAGTTCATTTATAGTCACTCATGCCTAGAAAAGCCTTATTACTCGGTTTAAATGCCTTTATAATCCCATTACTGAATTTATTTTGAATATTTTTTACATTTTTTGATTAAAACAGATTGTAATAGATTGTTTATCTCGGGAAATATGGAACGAAAGCCATCCATTGTCAAGAAAAGATCATTTATAGTCACTCATGCCTAGAAAAGCCTTATTACTCGGTTTAAATGCCTTTATAATCCCATTATTGAATTTATTTTGAATTGTTTTTACATTTTTTGATTAAAACAGATTGTAATTGATTGTTTGCCTTGGGAAACGTGGAGCAAAAGCCATCCATTGTCAAGAAAAGTTCATTTATAGTCACTCATGCCTAGAAAAGCCTTATTACTCGATTTAAATGCCTTTATAATCCCATTATTGAATTTATTTTGAATTGTTTTTACATTTTTTGATTAAAACAGATTGTAATTGATTGTTTGCCTCGGCAAACGTGGAGCAAAAGCCATCCATTGTCAAGAAAAGACCATTTATAGTCACTCATGCCTAGAAAAGCCTTATTACTCGGTTTAAATGCCTTTATAATCCCATTATTGAATTTATTTTGAATTGTTTTTACATTTTTCGATTAAAACAGATTGTAATTGATTGTTTGCCTCGGGAAACGTGGAGCAAAAGCCATCCATTGTCAAGAAAAGTTCATTTATAGTCACTCATGCCTAGAAAAGCCTTATTACTCGATTTAAATGCCTTTATCATCCCATTATTGAATTTATTTTGAATTGTTTTTACATTTTTTGATTAAAACATATTGTAATTGATTGTTTGCCTCGGGAAGCGTGGAGCAAAAGCCATCCATTGTCAAGAAAAAGTTCATTTATAGTCACTCATGCCTAGAGAAGCCTTATTACTCGGTTTAAATGCCTTTATAATCCCATTATTGAATTTATTTTGATTTTTTTTTACAGTTTTCCATTAAATCAGATTGTAATAGATTGTTTATCTCGGGAAACATGGAACGAAAGCCATCCATTGTCAAGAAAAGATCATTTATAGTCACTCATGCCTAGAAAAGCCTTATTACTCGATTTAAATGCCTTTATAATCCCATTATTGAATTTATTTTGATTTTTTTTACAGTTTTTGATTAAAACAGATTGTAATAGATTGTTTATCTCGGGAAACGTGGAACGAAAGCCATCCATTGTCAAGAAAAGATCATTTATAGTCACTCATGCCTAGAAAAGCCTTATTACTCGGTTTAAATGCTTTTATAATCCCATTATTGAATTTATTTTGAATTGTTTTTACATTTTTTGATTAAAACAGATTGTAATTGATTGTTTGGCTTGGCAAACGTGGAGCAAAAGCCATCCATTGTCAAGAAAAGACCATTTATAGTCACTCATGCCTAGAAAAGCCTTATTACTCGGTTTAAATGCCTTTATGATCCCATTATTGAATTTATTTTGAATTGTTTTTACATTTTTTCATTAAAACAGATTGTAATTGATTGTTTGCCTTGGGAAACATGGAGCAAAAGCCATCCATTGTCAAGAAAAGGTCATTTATAGTGACTCATGCCTAGAGAAGCCTTATTACTCGGTTTAAATGCCTTTATAATCCCATTATTGAATTTATTTTGAATTTTTTTTACATTTTTTGATTAAAACAGATTGTAATAGATTGTTTATCTCGGGAAACATGGAACGAAAGCCATCCATTGTCAAGAAAAGTCCATTTATAGTCACTCATGCCTAGAAAAGCCTTATTACTCGGTTTAAATGCTTTTATAATCCATTATTGAATTTATTTTGAATTTTTTTTACATTTTTTGATTAAAACAGATTGTAATAGATTGTTTATCTCGGGAAACATGGAACGAAAGCCATCCATTGTCAAGAAAAGATCATTTATAGTCACTCATGCCTACAGAAGCCTTATTGCTCGGTTTAAATGCTTTTATAATCCCATTATTGAATTTATTTTGAATTGTTTTTACATTTTTCGATTAAAACAGATTGTAATTGATTGTTTGCCTCGGGAAACGTGGAGCAAAAGCCATCCATTGTCAAGAAAAGTTCATTTATAGTCACTCATGCCTAGAAAAGCCTTATTACTCGATTTAAATGCCTTTATTATCCCATTATTGAATTTCTTTTGAATTGTTTTTACATTTTTTGATTAAAACATATTGTAATTGATTGTTTGCCTCGGGAAGCGTGGAGCAAAAGCCATCCATTGTCAAGAAAAGTTCATTTATAGTCACTCATGCCTAGAGAAGCCTTATTACTCGGTTTAAATGCCTTTATAATCCCATTATTGAATTTATTTTGATTTTTTTTTACAGTTTTTCATTAAATCAGATTGTAATAGATTGTTTATCTCAGGAAACATGGAACGAAAGCCATCCATTGTCAAGAAAAGATCATTTATAGTCACTCATGCCTAGAAAAGCCTTATTACTCGATTTAAATGCCCTTATAATCCCATTATTGAATTTATTTTGAATTATTTTTACATTTTTTTATTAAAACAGATTCTAATACATTGTTTATCTCGGGAAACATGGAACGAAAGCCATCCATTGTCAAGAAAACATCATTTGTAGTCACTCATGCCTAGAAAAGCCTTATTACTCGATTTAAATGCCTTTATAATCCCATTATTGAATTTATTTTGAACTTTTTTGACATTTTTTGATTAAAACAGATTGTAATTGATTGTTTGCCTCGGGAAACATGGAGCGAAAGCCATCCATTGTCAAGAAAAGTTCATTTATAGTCACTCATGCCTAGAAAAGCCTTATAACTTGGTTTAAATGCCCTTATAATCCCATTATTGAAATTATTTTGAATTGTTTTTACATTTTTTGATTAAAACAGATTGTAATTGATTGTTTGCCTCGGGAAACGTGGAGCAAAAGCCATCCATTGTCAAGAAAAGTTCATTTATAGTCACTCATGCCTAGAGAAGCCTTATTACTCGGTTTAAATGCCTTTATAATCCCATTATTGAATTTATTTTGATTTTTTTTACAGTTTTTGATTAAAACAGATTGTAATAGATTGTTTATCTCGGGAAACGTGGAACGAAAGCCATCCATTGTCAAGAAAAGATCATTTATAGTCACTCATGCCTAGAAAAGCCTTATTACTCGGTTTAAATGCTTTTATAATCCCATTATTGAATTTATTTTGAATTTTTTTTACATTTTTTGATTAAAACAGATTGTAATAGATTGTTTATCTTGGGAAACATGGAACGAAAGCCATCCATTGTCAAGAAAACATCATTTATAGTCACTCATGCCTAGAAAAGCCTTATTACTCGGTTTAAATGCCTTTATAATCCCATTATTGAATTTATTTTGAATTTTTTTTACATTTTTTGATTAAAACATATTGTAATTGATTGTTTGCCTCGGGAAACGTGGAGCAAAAGCCATCCATTGTCAAGAAAAGTTCATTTATAGTCACTCATGCCTAGAAAAGCCTTATTACTCGGTTTAAATGCCTTTATAATCCCATTACTGAATTTATTTTGAATATTTTTTACATTTTTTGATTAAAACAGATTGTAATAGATTGTTTATCTCGGGAAATATGGAACGAAAGCCATCCATTGTCAAGAAAAGATCATTTATAGTCACTCATGCCTAGAAAAGCCTTATTACTCGGTTTAAATGCCTTTATAATCCCATTATTGAATTTATTTTGAATTGTTTTTACATTTTTTGATTAAAACAGATTGTAATTGATTGTTTGCCTTGGGAAACGTGGAGCAAAAGCCATCCATTGTCAAGAAAAGTTCATTTATAGTCACTCATGCCTAGAAAAGCCTTATTACTCGATTTAAATGCCTTTATAATCCCATTATTGAATTTATTTTGAATTGTTTTTACATTTTTTGATTAAAACAGATTGTAATTGATTGTTTGCCTCGGCAAACGTGGAGCAAAAGCCATCCATTGTCAAGAAAAGACCATTTATAGTCACTCATGCCTAGAAAAGCCTTATTACTCGGTTTAAATGCCTTTATAATCCCATTATTGAATTTATTTTGAATTGTTTTTACATTTTTCGATTAAAACAGATTGTAATTGATTGTTTGCCTCGGGAAACGTGGAGCAAAAGCCATCCATTGTCAAGAAAAGTTCATTTATAGTCACTCATGCCTAGAAAAGCCTTATTACTCGATTTAAATGCCTTTATCATCCCATTATTGAATTTATTTTGAATTGTTTTTACATTTTTTGATTAAAACATATTGTAATTGATTGTTTGCCTCGGGAAGCGTGGAGCAAAAGCCATCCATTGTCAAGAAAAAGTTCATTTATAGTCACTCATGCCTAGAGAAGCCTTATTACTCGGTTTAAATGCCTTTATAATCCCATTATTGAATTTATTTTGATTTTTTTTTACAGTTTTCCATTAAATCAGATTGTAATAGATTGTTTATCTCGGGAAACATGGAACGAAAGCCATCCATTGTCAAGAAAAGATCATTTATAGTCACTCATGCCTAGAAAAGCCTTATTACTCGATTTAAATGCCTTTATAATCCCATTATTGAATTTATTTTGATTTTTTTTACAGTTTTTGATTAAAACAGATTGTAATAGATTGTTTATCTCGGGAAACGTGGAACGAAAGCCATCCATTGTCAAGAAAAGATCATTTATAGTCACTCATGCCTAGAAAAGCCTTATTACTCGGTTTAAATGCTTTTATAATCCCATTATTGAATTTATTTTGAATTGTTTTTACATTTTTTGATTAAAACAGATTGTAATTGATTGTTTGGCTCGGCAAACGTGGAGCAAAAGCCATCCATTGTCAAGAAAAGACCATTTATAGTCACTCATGCCTAGAAAAGCCTTATTACTCGGTTTAAATGCCTTTATGATCCCATTATTGAATTTATTTTGAATTGTTTTTACATTTTTTCATTAAAACAGATTGTAATTGATTGTTTGCCTTGGGAAACATGGAGCAAAAGCCATCCATTGTCAAGAAAAGGTCATTTATAGTGACTCATGCCTAGAGAAGCCTTATTACTCGGTTTAAATGCCTTTATAATCCCATTATTGAATTTATTTTGAATTTTTTTTACATTTTTTGATTAAAACAGATTGTAATAGATTGTTTATCTCGGGAAACATGGAACGAAAGCCATCCATTGTCAAGAAAAGTCCATTTATAGTCACTCATGCCTAGAAAAGCCTTATTACTCGGTTTAAATGCTTTTATAATCCATTATTGAATTTATTTTGAATTTTTTTTACATTTTTTGATTAAAACAGATTGTAATAGATTGTTTATCTCGGGAAACATGGAACGAAAGCCATCCATTGTCAAGAAAAGATCATTTATAGTCACTCATGCCTACAGAAGCCTTATTGCTCGGTTTAAATGCTTTTATAATCCCATTATTGAATTTATTTTGAATTGTTTTTACATTTTTCGATTAAAACAGATTGTAATTGATTGTTTGCCTCGGGAAACGTGGAGCAAAAGCCATCCATTGTCAAGAAAAGTTCATTTATAGTCACTCATGCCTAGAAAAGCCTTATTACTCGATTTAAATGCCTTTATTATCCCATTATTGAATTTCTTTTGAATTGTTTTTACATTTTTTGATTAAAACATATTGTAATTGATTGTTTGCCTCGGGAAGCGTGGAGCAAAAGCCATCCATTGTCAAGAAAAGTTCATTTATAGTCACTCATGCCTAGAGAAGCCTTATTACTCGGTTTAAATGCCTTTATAATCCCATTATTGAATTTATTTTGATTTTTTTTTACAGTTTTTCATTAAATCAGATTGTAATAGATTGTTTATCTCGGGAAACATGGAACGAAAGCCATCCATTGTCAAGAAAAGATCATTTATAGTCACTCATGCCTAGAAAAGCCTTATTACTCGATTTAAATGCCCTTATAATCCCATTATTGAATTTATTTTGAATTATTTTTATATTTTTTTATTAAAACAGATTCTAATACATTGTTTATCTCGGGAAACATGGAACGAAAGCCATCCATTGTCAAGAAAACATCATTTGTAGTCACTCATGCCTAGAAAAGCCTTATTACTCGGTTTAAATGCCTTTATAATCCCATTATTGAATTTATTTTGAACTTTTTTGACATTTTTTGATTAAAACAGATTGTAATTGATTGTTTGCCTCGGGAAACATGGAGCGAAAGCCATCCATTGTCAAGAAAAGTTCATTTATAGTCACTCATGCCTAGAAAAGCCTTATAACTTGGTTTAAATGCCCTTATAATCCCATTATTGAAATTATTTTGAATTGTTTTTACATTTTTTGATTAAAACAGATTGTAATTGATTGTTTGCCTCGGGAAACGTGGAGCAAAAGCCATCCATTGTCAAGAAAAGTTCATTTATAGTCACTCATGCCTAGAGAAGCCTTATTACTCGGTTTAAATGCCTTTATAATCCCATTATTGAATTTATTTTGATTTTTTTTACAGTTTTTGATTAAAACAGATTGTAATAGATTGTTTATCTCGGGAAACGTGGAACGAAAGCCATCCATTGTCAAGAAAAGATCATTTATAGTCACTCATGCCTAGAAAAGCCTTATTACTCGGTTTAAATGCTTTTATAATCCCATTATTGAATTTATTTTGAATTTTTTTTACATTTTTTGATTAAAACAGATTGTAATAGATTGTTTATCTTGGGAAACATGGAACGAAAGCCATCCATTGTCAAGAAAACATCATTTATAGTCACTCATGCCTAGAAAAGCCTTATTACTCGGTTTAAATGCCTTTATAATCCCATTATTGAATTTATTTTGAATTGTTTTTACATTTTTTGATTAAAACAGATTGTAATTGATTGTTTGCCTTGGGAAACGTGGAGCAAAAGCCATCCATTGTCAAGAAAAGTTCATTTATAGTCACTCATGCCTAGAAAAGCCTTATTACTCGATTTAAATGCCTTTATAATCCCATTATTGAATTTATTTTGAATTGTTTTTACATTTTTTGATTAAAACAGATTGTAATTGATTGTTTGCCTCGGCAAACGTGGAGCAAAAGCCATCCATTGTCAAGAAAAGACCATTTATAGTCACTCATGCCTAGAAAAGCCTTATTACTCGGTTTAAATGCCTTTATAATCCCATTATTGAATTTATTTTGAATTGTTTTTACATTTTTCGATTAAAACAGATTGTAATTGATTGTTTGCCTCGGGAAACGTGGAGCAAAAGCCATCCATTGTCAAGAAAAGTTCATTTATAGTCACTCATGCCTAGAAAAGCCTTATTACTCGATTTAAATGCCTTTATCATCCCATTATTGAATTTATTTTGAATTGTTTTTACATTTTTTGATTAAAACATATTGTAATTGATTGTTTGCCTCGGGAAGCGTGGAGCAAAAGCCATCCATTGTCAAGAAAAAGTTCATTTATAGTCACTCATGCCTAGAGAAGCCTTATTACTCGGTTTAAATGCCTTTATAATCCCATTATTGAATTTATTTTGATTTTTTTTTACAGTTTTCCATTAAATCAGATTGTAATAGATTGTTTATCTCGGGAAACATGGAACGAAAGCCATCCATTGTCAAGAAAAGATCATTTATAGTCACTCATGCCTAGAAAAGCCTTATTACTCGATTTAAATGCCTTTATAATCCCATTATTGAATTTATTTTGATTTTTTTTACAGTTTTTGATTAAAACAGATTGTAATAGATTGTTTATCTCGGGAAACGTGGAACGAAAGCCATCCATTGTCAAGAAAAGATCATTTATAGTCACTCATGCCTAGAAAAGCCTTATTACTCGGTTTAAATGCTTTTATAATCCCATTATTGAATTTATTTTGAATTGTTTTTACATTTTTTGATTAAAACAGATTGTAATTGATTGTTTGGCTCGGCAAACGTGGAGCAAAAGCCATCCATTGTCAAGAAAAGACCATTTATAGTCACTCATGCCTAGAAAAGCCTTATTACTCGGTTTAAATGCCTTTATGATCCCATTATTGAATTTATTTTGAATTGTTTTTACATTTTTTCATTAAAACAGATTGTAATTGATTGTTTGCCTTGGGAAACATGGAGCAAAAGCCATCCATTGTCAAGAAAAGGTCATTTATAGTGACTCATGCCTAGAGAAGCCTTATTACTCGGTTTAAATGCCTTTATAATCCCATTATTGAATTTATTTTGAATTTTTTTTACATTTTTTGATTAAAACAGATTGTAATAGATTGTTTATCTCGGGAAACATGGAACGAAAGCCATCCATTGTCAAGAAAAGTCCATTTATAGTCACTCATGCCTAGAAAAGCCTTATTACTCGGTTTAAATGCTTTTATAATCCATTATTGAATTTATTTTGAATTTTTTTTACATTTTTTGATTAAAACAGATTGTAATAGATTGTTTATCTCGGGAAACATGGAACGAAAGCCATCCATTGTCAAGAAAAGATCATTTATAGTCACTCATGCCTACAGAAGCCTTATTGCTCGGTTTAAATGCTTTTATAATCCCATTATTGAATTTATTTTGAATTGTTTTTACATTTTTCGATTAAAACAGATTGTAATTGATTGTTTGCCTCGGGAAACGTGGAGCAAAAGCCATCCATTGTCAAGAAAAGTTCATTTATAGTCACTCATGCCTAGAAAAGCCTTATTACTCGATTTAAATGCCTTTATTATCCCATTATTGAATTTCTTTTGAATTGTTTTTACATTTTTTGATTAAAACATATTGTAATTGATTGTTTGCCTCGGGAAGCGTGGAGCAAAAGCCATCCATTGTCAAGAAAAGTTCATTTATAGTCACTCATGCCTAGAGAAGCCTTATTACTCGGTTTAAATGCCTTTATAATCCCATTATTGAATTTATTTTGATTTTTTTTTACAGTTTTTCATTAAATCAGATTGTAATAGATTGTTTATCTCGGGAAACATGGAACGAAAGCCATCCATTGTCAAGAAAAGATCATTTATAGTCACTCATGCCTAGAAAAGCCTTATTACTCGATTTAAATGCCCTTATAATCCCATTATTGAATTTATTTTGAATTATTTTTATATTTTTTTATTAAAACAGATTCTAATACATTGTTTATCTCGGGAAACATGGAACGAAAGCCATCCATTGTCAAGAAAACATCATTTGTAGTCACTCATGCCTAGAAAAGCCTTATTACTCGGTTTAAATGCCTTTATAATCCCATTATTGAATTTATTTTGAACTTTTTTGACATTTTTTGATTAAAACAGATTGTAATTGATTGTTTGCCTCGGGAAACATGGAGCGAAAGCCATCCATTGTCAAGAAAAGTTCATTTATAGTCACTCATGCCTAGAAAAGCCTTATAACTTGGTTTAAATGCCCTTATAATCCCATTATTGAAATTATTTTGAATTGTTTTTACATTTTTTGATTAAAACAGATTGTAATTGATTGTTTGCCTCGGGAAACGTGGAGCAAAAGCCATCCATTGTCAAGAAAAGTTCATTTATAGTCACTCATGCCTAGAGAAGCCTTATTACTCGGTTTAAATGCCTTTATAATCCCATTATTGAATTTATTTTGATTTTTTTTACAGTTTTTGATTAAAACAGATTGTAATAGATTGTTTATCTCGGGAAACGTGGAACGAAAGCCATCCATTGTCAAGAAAAGATCATTTATAGTCACTCATGCCTAGAAAAGCCTTATTACTCGGTTTAAATGCTTTTATAATCCCATTATTGAATTTATTTTGAATTTTTTTTACATTTTTTGATTAAAACAGATTGTAATAGATTGTTTATCTTGGGAAACATGGAACGAAAGCCATCCATTGTCAAGAAAACATCATTTATAGTCACTCATGCCTAGAAAAGCCTTATTACTCGGTTTAAATGCCTTTATAATCCCATTATTGAATTTATTTTGAATTTTTTTTACATTTTTTGATTAAAACATATTGTAATTGATTGTTTGCCTCGGGAAACGTGGAGCAAAAGCCATCCATTGTCAAGAAAAGTTCATTTATAGTCACTCATGCCTAGAAAAGCCTTATTACTCGGTTTAAATGCCTTTATAATCCCATTACTGAATTTATTTTGAATATTTTTTACATTTTTTGATTAAAACAGATTGTAATAGATTGTTTATCTCGGGAAATATGGAACGAAAGCCATCCATTGTCAAGAAAAGATCATTTATAGTCACTCATGCCTAGAAAAGCCTTATTACTCGGTTTAAATGCCTTTATAATCCCATTATTGAATTTATTTTGAATTGTTTTTACATTTTTTGATTAAAACAGATTGTAATTGATTGTTTGCCTTGGGAAACGTGGAGCAAAAGCCATCCATTGTCAAGAAAAGTTCATTTATAGTCACTCATGCCTAGAAAAGCCTTATTACTCGATTTAAATTCCTTTATAATCCCATTATTGAATTTATTTTGAATTGTTTTTACATTTTTTGATTAAAACAGATTGTAATTGATTGTTTGCCTCGGCAAACGTGGAGCAAAAGCCATCCATTGTCAAGAAAAGACCATTTATAGTCACTCATGCCTAGAAAAGCCTTATTACTCGGTTTAAATACCTTTATAATCCCATTATTGAATTTATTTTGAATTGTTTTTACATTTTTCGATTAAAACAGATTGTAATTGATTGTTTGCCTCGGGAAGCGTGGAGCAAAAGCCATCCATTGTCAAGAAAAAGTTCATTTATAGTCACTCATGCCTAGAGAAGCCTTATTACTCGGTTTAAATGCCTTTATAATCCCATTATTGAATTTATTTTGATTTTTTTTTACAGTTTTCCATTAAATCAGATTGTAATAGATTGTTTATCTCGGGAAACATGGAACGAAAGCCATCCATTGTCAAGAAAAGATCATTTATAGTCACTCATGCCTAGAAAAGCCTTATTACTCGATTTAAATGCCTTTATAATCCCATTATTGAATTTATTTTGATTTTTTTTACAGTTTTTGATTAAAACAGATTGTAATAGATTGTTTATCTCGGGAAACGTGGAACGAAAGCCATCCATTGTCAAGAAAAGATCATTTATAGTCACTCATGCCTAGAAAAGCCTTATTACTCGGTTTAAATGCTTTTATAATCCCATTATTGAATTTATTTTGAATTTTTTTTACATTTTTTGATTAAAACAGATTGTAATAGATTGTTTATCTTGGGAAACATGGAACGAAAGCCATCCATTGTCAAGAAAACATCATTTATAGTCACTCATGCCTAGAAAAGCCTTATTACTCGGTTTAAATGCCTTTATAATCCCATTATTGAATTTATTTTGAATTTTTTTTACATTTTTTGATTAAAACATATTGTAATTGATTGTTTGCCTCGGGAAACGTGGAGCAAAAGCCATCCATTGTCAAGAAAAGTTCATTTATAGTCACTCATGCCTAGAAAAGCCTTATTACTCGGTTTAAATGCCTTTATAATCCCATTACTGAATTTATTTTGAATATTTTTTACATTTTTTGATTAAAACAGATTGTAATAGATTGTTTATCTCGGGAAATATGGAACGAAAGCCATCCATTGTCAAGAAAAGATCATTTATAGTCACTCATGCCTAGAAAAGCCTTATTACTCGGTTTAAATGCCTTTATAATCCCATTAGTGAATTTATTTTGAATTGTTTTTACATTTTTTGATTAAAACAGATTGTAATTGATTGTTTGCCTTGGGAAACGTGGAGCAAAAGCCATCCATTGTCAAGAAAAGTTCATTTATAGTCACTCATGCCTAGAAAAGCCTTATTACTCGATTTAAATGCCTTTATAATCCCATTATTGAATTTATTTTGAATTGTTTTTACATTTTTTGATTAAAACAGATTGTAATTGATTGTTTGCCTCGGCAAACGTGGAGCAAAAGCCATCCATTGTCAAGAAAAGACCATTTATAGTCACTCATGCCTAGAAAAGCCTTATTACTCGGTTTAAATGCCTTTATAATCCCATTATTGAATTTATTTTGAATTGTTTTTACATTTTTTCATTAAAACAGATTGTAATTGATTGTTTGCCTCGGCAAACGTGGAGCAAAAGCCATCCATTGTCAAGAAAAGACCATTTATAGTCACTCATGCCTAGAAAAGCCTTATTACTCGGTTTAAATGCCTTTATAATCCCATTATTGAATTTATTTTGAATTGTTTTTACATTTTTTCATTAAAACAGATTGTAATTGATTGTTTGCCTTGGGAAACATGGAGCAAAAGCCATCCATTGTCAAGACAAGGTCATTTATAGTGACTCATGCCTAGAGAAGCCTTATTACTCGGTTTAAATGGCTTTATAATCCCATTATTGAATTTATTTTGAATTTTTTTTACATTTTTTGATTAAAACAGATTGTAATAGAATGTTTATCTCGGGAAACATGGAACGAAAGCCATCCATTGTCAAGAAAAGTCCATTTATAGTCACTCATGCCTAGAAAAGCCTTATTACTCGGTTTAAATGCTTTTATAATCCATTGATGAATTTATTTTGAATTTTTTTTACATTTTTTGATTAAAACAGATTGTAATAGATTGTTTATCTCGGGAAACATGGAACGAAAGCCATCCATTGTCAAGAAAAGATCATTTATAGTCACTCATGCCTACAGAAGCCTTATTGCTCGGTTTAAATGCTTTTATAATCCCATTATTGAATTTATTTTGAATTGTTTTTACATTTTTTGATTAAAACAGATTGTAATTGATTGTTTGCCTCGGGAAACGTGGAGCAAAAGCCATCCATTGTCAAGAAAAGTTCATTTATAGTCACTCATGCCTAGAAAAGCCTTATTACTCGATTTAAATGCCTTTATCATCCCATTATTGAATTTCTTTTGAATTGTTTTTACATTTTTTGATTAAAACATATTGTAATTGATTGTTTGCCTCGGGAAGCGTGGAGCAAAAGCCATCCATTGTCAAGAAAAGTTCATTTATAGTCACTCATGCCTAGAAAAGCCTTATTACTCGGTTTAAATGCTTTTATAATCCCATTATCGAATTTATTTTGAATTGTTTTTACATTTTTTGATTAAAACAGACTGTAATTGATTGTTTGCCTTGGGAAACGTGGAGCAAAAGCCATCCATTGTCAAGAAAAATTCATTTATAGTCACTCATGCCTAGAAAAGCCTTTTTACTCGATTTAAATGCCTTTATCATCCCATTATTGAATTTATTTTGAATTGTTTTTACATTTTTTGATTAAAACATATTGTAATTGATTGTTTGCCTCGGGAAACGTGGAGCAAAAGCCATCCATTGTCAAGAAAAGTTCATTTATAGTCACTCATGCCTAGAGAAGCCTTATTACTCGGTTTAAATGCCTTTATAATCCCATTATTGAATTTATTTTGAATTTTTTTTACATTTTTTGATTAAAACATATTGTAATAGATTTTTTATCTCGGGAAACATGGAACGAAAGCCATCCATTGTCAAGAAAAGACCATTTATAGTCACTCATGCCTAGAAAAGCCTTATTACTCGGTTTAAATGCTTTTATAATCCATTATTGAATTTATTTTGAATTTTTTTTACATTTTTTGATTAAAACAGATTGTAATAGATTGTTTATCTCGGGAAACATGGAACGAAAGCCATCCATTGTCAAGAAAAGATCATTTATAGTCACTCATGCCTAGAAAAGCCTTATTACTCGGTTTAAATGCTTTTATAATCCCATTATTGAATTTCTTTTGAATTGTTTTTACATTTTTTGATTAAAACACATTGTAATTCATTGTTTGCCTCGGGAAATGTGTAGCAAAAGCCATCCATTGTCAAGAAAATTTCATTTATAGTCACTCATGCCTAGAAAAGCCTTATTACTCGGTTTAAATGCCCTTATAATCCCATTATTGAATTTATTTTGAATTGTTTTTACATTTTTTAATTAAAACATATTGTAATTGGTTGTTTGCCTCGGGAAACGTGGAGCAAAAGCCATCCATTGTCAAGAAAAGTTCATTTATAGTCACTCATGCCTAGAAAAGCCTTATTACTCGATTTAAATGCCTTTATCATCCCATTATTGAATTTATTTTGAATTGTTTTTACATTTTTTGATTAAAACATATTGTAATTGATTGTTTGCCTCGGGAAGCGTAGAGCAAAAGCCATCCATTGTCAAGAAAAGTTCATTTATAGTCACTCATGCCTAGAAAAGCATTATTACTCGATTTAAATGCCCTTATAATCCCATTATTGAATTTATTTTGAATTATTTTTACATTTTTTTATTAAAACAGATTCTAATACATTGTTTATCTCGGGAAACATGGAACGAAAGCCATCCATTGTCAAGAAAACATCATTTATAGTCACTCATGCCTAGAAAAGCCTTATTACTCGGTTTAAATGCCTTTATAATCCCATTATTGAATTTATTTTGAACTTTTTTGACATTTTTTGATTAAAACAGATTGTAATTGATTGTTTGCCTCGGGAAACATGGAGCGAAAGCCATCCATTGTCAAGAAAAGTTCATTTATAGTCACTCATGCCTAGAAAAGCCTTATAACTCGGTTTAAATGCCCTTATAATCCCATTATTGAATTTATTTTGAATTGTTTTTTAATTTTTTGATTAAAACAGATTGTAATTGATTGTTTGCCTCGGGAAACGTGGAGCAAAAGCCATCCATTGTCAAGAAAAGTTCATTTATAGTCACTCATGCCTAGAAAAGCCTTATTACTCGATTTAAATGCCTTTATCATCCCATTATTGAATTTATTTTGAATTGTTTTTACATTTTTTGATTAAAACATATTGTAATTGATTGTTTGCCTCGGGAAGCGTGGAGCAAAAGCCATCCATTGTCAAGAAAAGTTCATTTATAGTCACTCATGCCTAGAGAAGCCTTATTACTCGGTTTAAATGCCTTTATAATCCCATTATTGAATTTATTTTGATTTTTTTTTACAGTTTTCCATTAAATCAGATTGTAATAGATTGTTTATCTCGGGAAACATGGAACGAAAGCCATCCATTGTCAAGAAAAGATCATTTATAGTCACTCATGCCTAGAAAAGCCTTATTACTCGATTTAAATGCCTTTATAATCCCATTATTGAATTTATTTTGAATTGATTTTACATTTTTTGATTAAAACATATTGTAATTGATTGTTTGCCTCGAGAAACGTGGAGCAAAAGCCATCCATTGTCAAGAAAAGTTCATTTATAGTCACTCATGCCTAGAGAAGCCTTATTACTCGGTTTAAATGCCTTTATAATCCCATTATTGAATTTATTTTGATTTTTTTTTACATTTTTTGATTAAAACAGATTGTAATAGATTGTTTATCTCGGGAAACATGGAACGAAAGCCATCCATTGTCAAGAAAAGATCATTTATAGTCACTCATGCCTAGAAAAGCCTTATTACTCGGTTTAAATGCCTTTATAATCCCATTATTGAATTTATTTTGAATTGTTTTTACATTTTTTGATTAAAACATATTGTAATTGATTGTTTGCCTCGGGAAACGTGGAGCAAAAGCCATCCATTGTCAAGAAAAGTTCATTTATAGTCACTCATGCCTAGAAAAGCCTTATAACTCGGTTTAAATGCCCTTATAATCCCATTATTGAATTTATTTTGAATTGTTTTTACATTTTTTGATTAAAACAGATTGTAATTGATTGTTTGCCTCGGGAAACGTGGAGCAAAAGCCATCCATTGTCAAGAAAAGTTCATTTATAGTCACTCATGCCTAGAAAAGCCTTATTACTCGATTTAAATGCCTTTATCATCCCATTATTGAATTTATTTTGAATTGTTTTTACATTTTTTGATTAAAACATATTGTAATTGATTGTTTGTCTCGGGAAGCGTGGAGCAAAAGCCATCCATTGTCAAGAAAAGTTCATTTATAGTCACTCATGCCTAGAGAAGCCTTATTACTCGGTTTAAATGCCTTTATAATCCCATTATTGAATTTATTTTGATTTTTTTTTACAGTTTTTCATTAAATCAGATTGTAATAGATTGTTTGCCTCAGGAAACGTGGAGCAAAAGCCATCCATTGTCAAGAAAAGTTCATTTATAGTCACTAATGCCTAGAAAAGCCTTATTACTCGATTTAAATGCCTTTATCATCCCATTATTGAATTTCTTTTGAACTGTTTTTACATTTTTTGATTAAAACATATTGTAATTGATTGTTTGCCTCGGGAAGCGTGGAGCAAAAGCCATCCATTATCAAGAAAAGTTCATTTATAGTCACTCATGCCTAGAGAAGCCTTATTACTCGGTTTAAATGCCTTTATAATCCCATTATTGAATTTATTTTGATTTTTTTTACAGTTTTTGATTAAAACAGATTGTAATAGATTGTTTATCTCGGGAAACGTGGAACGAAAGCCATCCATTGTCAAGAAAAGTTCATTTATAGTCACTCATGCCTAGAAAAGCCTTATTACTCGATTTAAATGCCTTTATAATCCCATTATTGAATTTATTTTGAATTGTTTTTACATTTTTTGATTAAAACAGATTGTAATTGATTGTTTGCCTTGGGAAACGTGGAGCAAAAGCCATCCATTGTCAAGAAAAGTTCATTTATAGTCACTCATGCCTAGAAAAGCCTTATTACTCGATTTAAATGCCTTTATAATCCCATTATTGAATTTATTTTGAATTGTTTTTACATTTTTTGATTAAAACAGATTGTAATTGATTGTTTGCCTCGGCAAACGTGGAGCAAAAGCCATCCATTGTCAAGAAAAGACCATTTATAGTCACTCATGCCTAGAAAAGCCTTATTACTTGGTTTAAATGCCTTTATAATCCCATTATTGAATTTATTTTGAATTGTTTTTACATTTTTCGATTAAAACAGATTGTAATTGATTGTTTGCCTCGGGAAACGTGGAGCAAAAGCCATCCATTGCCAAGAAAAGTTCATTTATAGTCACTCATGCCTAGAAAAGCCTTATTACTCGATTTAAATGCCTTTATCATCCCATTATTGAATTTATTTTGAATTGTTTTTACATTTTTTGATTAAAACATATTGTAATTGATTGTTTGCCTCGGGAAGCGTGGAGCAAAAGCTATCCATTGTCAAGAAAAGTTCATTTATAGTCACTCATGCCTAGAGAAGCCTTATTACTCGGTTTAAATGCCTTTATAATCCCATTATTGAATTTATTTTGAATTGTTTTTACATTTTTTAATTAAAACATATTGTAATTGATTGTTTGCCTTGGGAAACATGGAGCAAAAGCCATCCATTCTCAAGAAAAGGTCATTTATAGTCACTCATGCCTAGAGAAGCCTTATTACTCGGTTTAAATGCCTTTATAATCCCATTATTGAATTTATTTTGATTTTTTTTACAGTTTTTGATTAAAACAGATTGTAATAGATTGTTTATCTCGGGAAACGTGGAACGAAAGCCATCCATTGTCAAGAAAAGTTCATTTATAGTCACTCATGCCTAGAAAAGCCTTATTACTCGATTTAAATGCCTTTATAATCCCATTATTGAATTTATTTTGAATTGTTTTTACATTTTTTGATTAAAACAGATTGTAATTGATTGTTTGCCTTGGGAAACGTGGAGCAAAAGCCATCCATTGTCAAGAAAAGTTCATTTATAGTCACTCATGCCTAGAAAAGCCTTATTACTCGTTTTAAATGCCTTTATAATCCCATTATTGAATTTATTTTGAATTGTTTTTACATTTTTTGATTAAAACAGATTGTAATTGATTGTTTGCCTCGGCAAACGTGGAGCAAAAGCCATCCATTGTCAAGAAAAGACCATTTATAGTCACTCATGCCTAGAAAAGCCTTATTACTTGGTTTAAATGCCTTTATAATCCCATTATTGAATTTATTTTGAATTGTTTTTACATTTTTCGATTAAAACAGATTGTAATTGATTGTTTGCCTCGGGAAACGTGGAGCAAAAGCCATCCATTGTCAAGAAAAGTTCATTTATAGTCACTCATGCCTAGAAAAGCCTTATTACTCGATTTAAATGCCTTTATCATCCCATTATTGAATTTATTTTGAATTGTTTTTACATTTTTTGATTAAAACATATTGTAATTGATTGTTTGCCTCGGGAAGCGTGGAGCAAAAGCTATCCATTGTCAAGAAAAGTTCATTTATAGTCACTCATGCCTAGAGAAGCCTTATTACTCGGTTTAAATGCCTTTATAATCCCATTATTGAATTTATTTTGAATTGTTTTTACATTTTTTAATTAAAACATATTGTAATTGATTGTTTGCCTTGGGAAACATGGAGCAAAAGCCATCCATTCTCAAGAAAAGGTCATTTATAGTCACTCATGCCTAGAGAAGCCTTATTACTCGGTTTAAATGCCTTTATAATCCCATTATTGAATTTATTTTGATTTTTTTTTACAGTTTTTCATTAAATCAGATTGTAATAGATTGTTTATCTCGGGAAACATGGAACGAAAGCCATCCATTGTCAAGAAAAGATCATTTATAGTTACTCATGCCTAGAAAAGCCTTATTACTCGATTTAAATGCCATTATAATCCCATTATTGAATTTATTTTGAATTATTTTTACATTTTTTTGTTAAAACAGATTCTAATACATTGTTTATCTCGGGAAACATGGAACGAAAGCCATCCATTGTCAAGAAAACATCATTTATAGTCACTCATGCCTAGAGAAGCCTTATTACTCGGTTTAAATGCCTTTATAATCCCATTATTGAATTTATTTTGAATTGTTTTTACATTTTTTAATTAAAACAGATTGTAATTGATTGTTTGCCTTGGGAAACATGGAGCAAAAGCCATCCATTGTCAAGAAAAGGTCATTTATAGTCACTCATGCCTAGAGAAGCCTTATTACTCGGTTTAAATGCCTTTATTATCCCATTATTGAATTTATTTTGAATTTTTTTTACATTTTTTGATTAAAACATATTGTAATAGATTTTTTATCTCGGGAAACATGGAACGAAAGCCATCCATTGTCAAGAAAAGACCATTTATAGTCACTCATGCCTAGAAAAGCCTTATTACTCGGTTTAAATGCTTTTATAATCCATTATTGAATTTATTTTGAATTTTTTTTACATTTTTTGATTAAAACAGATTGTAATAGATTGTTTATCCCGGGAAACATGGAACGAAAGCCATCCATTGTCAAGAAAAGATCATTTATAGTCACTCATGCCTAGAAAAGCCTTATTACTCGGTTTAAATGCTTTTATAATCCCATTATTGAATTTCTTTTGAATTGTTTTTACATTTTTTGATTAAAACAGATTGTAATTGATTGTTTGCCTCGGGAAATGTGGAGCAAAAGCCATCCATTGTCAAGAAAATTTCATTTATAGTCACTCATGCCTAGAAAAGCCTTATTACTCGGTTTAAATGCCCTTATAATCCCATTATTGAATTTATTTTGAATTGTTTTTACATTTTTTAATTAAAACATATTGTAATTGGTTGTTTGCCTCGGGAAACGTGGAGCAAAAGCCATCCATTGTCAAGAAAAGTTCATTTATAGTCACTCATGCCTAGAAAAGCCTTATTACTCGATTTAAATGCCTTTATCATCCCATTATTGAATTTATTTTGAATTGTTTTTACATTTTTTGATTAAAACATATTGTAATTGATTGTTTGCCTCGGGAAGCGTAGAGCAAAAGCCATCCATTGTCAAGAAAAGTTCATTTATAGTCACTCATGCCTAGAAAAGCCTTATTACTCGATTTAAATGCCCTTATAATCCCATTATTGAATTTATTTTGAATTATTTTTACATTTTTTTATTAAAACAGATTCTAATACATTGTTTATCTCGGGAAACATGGAACGAAAGCCATCCATTGTCAAGAAAACATCATTTATAGTCACTCATGCCTAGAAAAGCCTTATTACTCGGTTTAAATGCCTTTATAATCCCATTATTGAATTTATTTTGAACTTTTTTGACATTTTTTGATTAAAACAGATTGTAATTGATTGTTTGCCTCGGGAAACATGGAGCGAAAGCCATCCATTGTCAAGAAAAGTTCATTTATAGTCACTCATGCCTAGAAAAGCCTTATAACTCGGTTTAAATGCCCTTATAATCCCATTATTGAATTTATTTTGAATTGTTTTTTAATTTTTTGATTAAAACAGATTGTAATTGATTGTTTGCCTCGGGAAACGTGGAGCAAAAGCCATCCATTGTCAAGAAAAGTTCATTTATAGTCACTCATGCCTAGAAAAGCCTTATTACTCGATTTAAATGCCTTTATCATCCCATTATTGAATTTATTTTGAATTGTTTTTACATTTTTTGATTAAAACATATTGTAATTGATTGTTTGCCTCGGGAAGCGTGGAGCAAAAGCCATCCATTGTCAAGAAAAGTTCATTTATAGTCACTCATGCCTAGAGAAGCCTTATTACTCGGTTTAAATGCCTTTATAATCCCATTATTGAATTTATTTTGATTTTTTTTTACAGTTTTCCATTAAATCAGATTGTAATAGATTGTTTATCTCGGGAAACATGGAACGAAAGCCATCCATTGTCAAGAAAAGATCATTTATAGTCACTCATGCCTAGAAAAGCCTTATTACTCGATTTAAATGCCTTTATAATCCCATTATTGAATTTATTTTGAATTGATTTTACATTTTTTGATTAAAACATATTGTAATTGATTGTTTGCCTCGAGAAACGTGGAGCAAAAGCCATCCATTGTCAAGAAAAGTTCATTTATAGTCACTCATGCCTAGAGAAGCCTTATTACTCGGTTTAAATGCCTTTATAATCCCATTATTGAATTTATTTTGATTTTTTTTTACATTTTTTGATTCAAACAGATTGTAATAGATTGTTTATCTCGGGAAACATGGAACGAAAGCCATCCATTGTCAAGAAAAGATCATTTATAGTCACTCATGCCTAGAAAAGCCTTATTACTCGGTTTAAATGCCTTTATAATCCCATTATTGAATTTATTTTGAATTGTTTTTACATTTTTTGATTAAAACAGATTGTAATTGATTGTTTGCCTCGGGAAACATAGAGCGAAAGCCATCCATTGTCAAGAAAAGTTCATTTATAGTCACTCATGCCTAGAAAAGCCTTATAACTCGGTTTAAATGCCCTTATAATCCCATTATTGAAATTATTTTGAATTGTTTTTACATTTTTTGATTAAAACAGATTGTAATTGATTGTTTGCCTCGGGAAACGTGGAGCAAAAGCCATCCATTGTCAAGAAAAGTTCATTTATAGTCACTCATGCCTAGAGAAGCCTTATTACTCGGTTTAAATGCCTTTATAATCCCATTATTGAATTTATTTTGATTTTTTTTACAGTTTTTGATTAAAACAGATTGTAATAGATTGTTTATCTCGGGAAACATGGAACGAAAGCCATCCATTGTCAAGAAAAGATCATTTATAGTCACTCATGCCTAGAAAAGCCTTATTACTCGGTTTAAATGCTTTTATAATCCCATTATTGAATTTATTTTGAATTTTTTTTACATTTTTTGATTAAAACAGATTGTAATAGATTGTTTATCTTGGGAAACATGGAGCGAAAGCCATCCATTGTCAAGAAAACATCATTTATAGTCACTCATGCCTAGAAAAGCCTTATTACTCGGTTTAAATGCCTTTATAATCCCATTATTGAATTTATTTTGAATTTTTTTTACATTTTTTGATTAAAACAGATTGTAATAGATTGTTTATCTCGGGAAACGTGGAACGAAAGCCATCCATTGTCAAGAAAAGATCATTTATAGTCACTCATGCCTAGAAAAGCCTTATTACTCGGTTTAAATGCTTTTATAATCCCATTATTGAATTTATTTTGAATTTTTTTTACATTTTTTGATTAAAACAGATTGTAATAGATTGTTTATCTTGGGAAACATGGAGCGAAAGCCATCCATTGTCAAGAAAACATCATTTATAGTCACTCATGCCTAGAAAAGCCTTATTACTCGGTTTAAATGCCTTTATAATCCCATTATTGAATTTATTTTGAATTTTTTTTACATTTTTTGATTAAAACATATTGTAATTGATTGTTTGCCTCGGGAAACGTGGAGCAAAAGCCATCCATTGTCAAGAAAAGTTCATTTATAGTCACTCATGCCTAGAAAAGCCTTATTACTCGGTTTAAATGCCTTTATAATCCCATTACTGAATTTATTTTGAATATTTTTTACATTTTTTGATTAAAACAGATTGTAATAGATTGTTTATCTCGGGAAATATGGAACGAAAGCCATCCATTGTCAAGAAAAGATCATTTATAGTCACTCATGCCTAGAAAAGCCTTATTACTCGGTTTAAATGCCTTTATAATCCCATTATTGAATTTATTTTGAATTGTTTTTACATTTTTTGATTAAAACAGATTGTAATTGATTGTTTGCCTTGGGAAACGTGGAGCAAAAGCCATCCATTGTCAAGAAAAGTTCATTTATAGTCACTCATGCCTAGAAAAGCCTTCTTACTCGATTTAAATGCCTTTATAATCCCATTATTGAATTTATTTTGAATTGTTTTTACATTTTTTGATTAAAACAGATTGTAATTGATTGTTTGCCTCGGCAAACGTGGAGCAAAAGCCATCCATTGTCAAGAAAAGACCATTTATAGTCACTCATGCCTAGAAAAGCCTTATTACTCGGTTTAAATGCCTTTATAATCCCATTATTGAATTTATTTTGAATTGTTTTTACATTTTTTCATTAAAACAGATTGTAATTGATTGTTTGCCTTGGGAAACATGGAGCAAAAGCCATCCATTGTCAAGACAAGGTCATTTATAGTGACTCATGCCTAGAGAAGCCTTATTACTCGGTTTAAATGGCTTTATGATCCCATTATTGAATTTATTTTGAATTTTTTTTACATTTTTTGATTAAAACAGATTGTAATAGAATGTTTATCTCGGGAAACATGGAACGAAAGCCATCCATTGTCAAGAAAAGTCCATTTATAGTCACTCATGCCTAGAAAAGCCTTATTACTCTGTTTAAATGCTTTTATAATCCATTGGTGAATTTATTTTGAATTTTTTTTACATTTTTTGATTAAAACAGATTGTAATAGATTGTTTATCTCGGGAAACATGGAACGAAAGCCATCCATTGTCAAGAAAAGATCATTTATAGTCACTCATGCCTACAGAAGCCTTATTGCTCGGTTTAAATGCTTTTATAATCCCATTATTGAATTTATTTTGAATTGTTTTTACATTTTTTGATTAAAACAGATTGTAATTGATTGTTTGCCTCGGGAAACGTGGAGCAAAAGCCATCCATTGTCAAGAAAAGTTCATTTATAGTCACTCATGCCTAGAAAAGCCTTATTACTCGATTTAAATGCCTTTATCATCCCATTATTGAATTTCTTTTGAATTGTTTTTACATTTTTTGATTAAAACATATTGTAATTGATTGTTTGCCTCGGGAAGCGTGGAGCAAAAGCCATCCATTGTCAAGAAAAGTTCATTTATAGTCACTCATGCCTAGAAAAGCCTTATTACTCGGTTTAAATGCTTTTATAATCCCATTATCGAATTTATTTTGAATTGTTTTTACATTTTTTGATTAAAACAGACTGTAATTGATTGTTTGCCTTGGGAAACGTGGAGCAAAAGCCATCCATTGTCAAGAAAAATTCATTTATAGTCACTCATGCCTAGAAAAGCCTTTTTACTCGATTTAAATGCCTTTATCATCCCATTATTGAATTTATTTTGAATTGTTTTTACATTTTTTGATTAAAACATATTGTAATTGATTGTTTGCCTCGGGAAACGTGGAGCAAAAGCCATCCATTGTCAAGAAAAGTTCATTTATAGTCACTCATGCCTAGAGAAGCCTTATTACTCGGTTTAAATGCCTTTATAATCCCATTATTGAATTTATTTTGAATTTTTTTTACATTTTTTGATTAAAACATATTGTAATAGATTTTTTATCTCGGGAAACATGGAACGAAAGCCATCCATTGTCAAGAAAAGACCATTTATAGTCACTCATGCCTAGAAAAGCCTTATTACTCGGTTTAAATGCTTTTATAATCCATTATTGAATTTATTTTGAATTTTTTTTACATTTTTTGATTAAAACAGATTGTAATAGATTGTTTATCTCGGGAAAGATGGAACGAAAGCCATCCATTGTCAAGAAAAGATCATTTATAGTCACTCATGCCTAGAAAAGCCTTATTACTCGGTTTAAATGCTTTTATAATCCCATTATTGAATTTCTTTTGAATTGTTTTTACATTTTTTGATTAAAACAGATTGTAATTGATTGTTTGCCTCGGGAAATGTGGAGCAAAAGCCATCCATTGTCAAGAAAATTTCATTTATAGTCACTCATGCCTAGAAAAGCCTTATTACTCGGTTTAAATGCCCTTATAATCCCATTATTGAATTTATTTTGAATTGTTTTTACATTTTTTAATTAAAACATATTGTAATTGGTTGTTTGCCTCGGGAAACGTGGAGCAAAAGCCATCCATTGTCAAGAAAAGTTCATTTATAGTCACTCATGCCTAGAAAAGCCTTATTACTCGATTTAAATGCCTTTATCATCCCATTATTGAATTTATTTTGAATTGTTTTTACATTTTTTGATTAAAACATATTGTAATTGATTGTTTGCCTCGGGAAGCGTAGAGCAAAAGCCATCCATTGTCAAGAAAAGTTCATTTATAGTCACTCATGCCTAGAAAAGCCTTATTACTCGGTTTAAATGCCTTTATAATCCCATTACTGAATTTATTTTGAATATTTTTTACATTTTTTGATTAAAACAGATTGTAATAGATTGTTTATCTCGGGAAATATGGAACGAAAGCCATCCATTGTCAAGAAAAGATCATTTATAGTCACTCATGCCTAGAAAAGCCGTATTACTCGGTTTAAATGCCTTTATAATCCCATTATTGAATTTATTTTGAATTGTTTTTACATTTTTTGATTAAAACAGATTGTAATTGATTGTTTGCCTTGGGAAACGTGGAGCAAAAGCCATCCATTGTCAAGAAAAGTTCATTTATAGTCACTCATGCCTAGAAAAGCCTTCTTACTCGATTTAAATGCCTTTATAATCCCATTATTGAATTTATTTTGAATTGTTTTTACATTTTTTGATTAAAACAGATTGTAATTGATTGTTTGCCTCGGCAAACGTGGAGCAAAAGCCATCCATTGTCAAGAAAAGACCATTTATAGTCACTCATGCCTAGAAAAGCCTTATTACTCGGTTTAAATGCCTTTATAATCCCATTATTGAATTTATTTTGAATTGTTTTTACATTTTTTCATTAAAACAGATTGTAATTGATTGTTTGCCTTGGGAAACATGGAGCAAAAGCCATCCATTGTCAAGACAAGGTCATTTATAGTGACTCATGCCTAGAGAAGCCTTATTACTCGGTTTAAATGGCTTTATGATCCCATTATTGAATTTATTTTGAATTTTTTTTACATTTTTTGATTAAAACAGATTGTAATAGAATGTTTATCTCGGGAAACATGGAACGAAAGCCATCCATTGTCAAGAAAAGTCCATTTATAGTCACTCATGCCTAGAAAAGCCTTATTACTCTGTTTAAATGCTTTTATAATCCATTGGTGAATTTATTTTGAATTTTTTTTACATTTTTTGATTAAAACAGATTGTAATAGATTGTTTATCTCGGGAAACATGGAACGAAAGCCATCCATTGTCAAGAAAAGATCATTTATAGTCACTCATGCCTACAGAAGCCTTATTGCTCGGTTTAAATGCTTTTATAATCCCATTATTGAATTTATTTTGAATTGTTTTTACATTTTTTGATTAAAACAGATTGTAATTGATTGTTTGCCTCGGGAAACGTGGAGCAAAAGCCATCCATTGTCAAGAAAAGTTCATTTATAGTCACTCATGCCTAGAAAAGCCTTATTACTCGATTTAAATGCCTTTATCATCCCATTATTGAATTTCTTTTGAATTGTTTTTACATTTTTTGATTAAAACATATTGTAATTGATTGTTTGCCTCGGGAAGCGTGGAGCAAAAGCCATCCATTGTCAAGAAAAGTTCATTTATAGTCACTCATGCCTAGAAAAGCCTTATTACTCGGTTTAAATGCTTTTATAATCCCATTATCGAATTTATTTTGAATTGTTTTTACATTTTTTGATTAAAACAGACTGTAATTGATTGTTTGCCTTGGGAAACGTGGAGCAAAAGCCATCCATTGTCAAGAAAAATTCATTTATAGTCACTCATGCCTAGAAAAGCCTTTTTACTCGATTTAAATGCCTTTATCATCCCATTATTGAATTTATTTTGAATTGTTTTTACATTTTTTGATTAAAACATATTGTAATTGATTGTTTGCCTCGGGAAACGTGGAGCAAAAGCCATCCATTGTCAAGAAAAGTTCATTTATAGTCACTCATGCCTAGAGAAGCCTTATTACTCGGTTTAAATGCCTTTATAATCCCATTATTGAATTTATTTTGAATTTTTTTTACATTTTTTGATTAAAACATATTGTAATAGATTTTTTATCTCGGGAAACATGGAACGAAAGCCATCCATTGTCAAGAAAAGACCATTTATAGTCACTCATGCCTAGAAAAGCCTTATTACTCGGTTTAAATGCTTTTATAATCCATTATTGAATTTATTTTGAATTTTTTTTACATTTTTTGATTAAAACAGATTGTAATAGATTGTTTATCTCGGGAAAGATGGAACGAAAGCCATCCATTGTCAAGAAAAGATCATTTATAGTCACTCATGCCTAGAAAAGCCTTATTACTCGGTTTAAATGCTTTTATAATCCCATTATTGAATTTCTTTTGAATTGTTTTTACATTTTTTGATTAAAACAGATTGTAATTGATTGTTTGCCTCGGGAAATGTGGAGCAAAAGCCATCCATTGTCAAGAAAATTTCATTTATAGTCACTCATGCCTAGAAAAGCCTTATTACTCGGTTTAAATGCCCTTATAATCCCATTATTGAATTTATTTTGAATTGTTTTTACATTTTTTAATTAAAACATATTGTAATTGGTTGTTTGCCTCGGGAAACGTGGAGCAAAAGCCATCCATTGTCAAGAAAAGTTCATTTATAGTCACTCATGCCTAGAAAAGCCTTATTACTCGATTTAAATGCCTTTATCATCCCATTATTGAATTTATTTTGAATTGTTTTTACATTTTTTGATTAAAACATATTGTAATTGATTGTTTGCCTCGGGAAGCGTAGAGCAAAAGCCATCCATTGTCAAGAAAAGTTCATTTATAGTCACTCATGCCTAGAAAAGCATTATTACTCGATTTAAATGCCCTTATAATCCCATTATTGAATTTATTTTGAATTATTTTTACATTTTTTTATTAAAACAGATTCTAATACATTGTTTATCTCGGGAAACATGGAACGAAAGCCATCCATTGTCAAGAAAACATCATTTATAGTCACTCATGCCTAGAAAAGCCTTATTACTCGGTTTAAATGCCTTTATAATCCCATTATTGAATTTATTTTGAACTTTTTTGACATTTTTTGATTAAAACAGATTGTAATTGATTGTTTGCCTCGGGAAACATGGAGCGAAAGCCATCCATTGTCAAGAAAAGTTCATTTATAGTCACTCATGCCTAGAAAAGCCTTATAACTCGGTTTAAATGCCCTTATAATCCCATTATTGAATTTATTTTGAATTGTTTTTTAATTTTTTGATTAAAACAGATTGTAATTGATTGTTTGCCTCGGGAAACGTGGAGCAAAAGCCATCCATTGTCAAGAAAAGTTCATTTATAGTCACTCATGCCTAGAAAAGCCTTATTACTCGATTTAAATGCCTTTATCATCCCATTATTGAATTTATTTTGAATTGTTTTTACATTTTTTGATTAAAACATATTGTAATTGATTGTTTGCCTCGGGAAGCGTGGAGCAAAAGCCATCCATTGTCAAGAAAAGTTCATTTATAGTCACTCATGCCTAGAGAAGCCTTATTACTCGGTTTAAATGCCTTTATAATCCCATTATTGAATTTATTTTGATTTTTTTTTACAGTTTTTCATTAAATCAGATTGTAATAGATTGTTTATCTCGGGAAACATGGAACGAAAGCCATCCATTGTCAAGAAAAGATCATTTATAGTCACTCATGCCTAGAAAAGCCTTATTACTCGATTTAAATGCCTTTATAATCCCATTATTGAATTTATTTTGAATTGATTTTACATTTTTTGATTAAAACATATTGTAATTGATTGTTTGCCTCGAGAAACGTGGAGCAAAAGCCATCCATTGTCAAGAAAAGTTCATTTATAGTCACTCATGCCTAGAGAAGCCTTATTACTCGGTTTAAATGCCTTTATAATCCCATTATTGAATTTATTTTGATTTTTTTTTACATTTTTTGATTAAAACAGATTGTAATAGATTGTTTATCTCGGGAAACATGGAACGAAAGCCATCCATTGTCAAGAAAAGATCATTTATAGTCACTCATGCCTAGAAAAGCCTTATTACTCGGTTTAAATGCCTTTATAATCCCATTATTGAATTTATTTTGAATTGTTTTTACATTTTTTGATTAAAACATATTGTAATTGATTGTTTACCTCGGGAAACGTGGAGCAAAAGCCATCCATTGTCAAGAAAAGTTCATTTATAGTCACTCATGCCTAGAAAAGCCTTATAACTCGGTTTAAATGCCCTTATAATCCCATTATTGAATTTATTTTGAATTGTTTTTACATTTTTTGATTAAAACAGATTGTAATTGATTGTTTGCCTCGGGAAACGTGGAGCAAAAGCCATCCATTGTCAAGAAAAGTTCATTTATAGTCACTCATGCCTAGAAAAGCCTTATTACTCGATTTAAATGCCTTTATCATCCCATTATTGAATTTATTTTGAATTGTTTTTACATTTTTTGATTAAAACATATTGTAATTGATTGTTTGTCTCGGGAAGCGTGGAGCAAAAGCCATCCATTGTCAAGAAAAGTTCATTTATAGTCACTCATGCCTAGAGAAGCCTTATTACTCGGTTTAAATGCCTTTATAATCCCATTATTGAATTTATTTTGATTTTTTTTTACAGTTTTTCATTAAATCAGATTGTAATAGATTGTTTGCCTCAGGAAACGTGGAGCAAAAGCCATCCATTGTCAAGAAAAGTTCATTTATAGTCACTCATGCCTAGAAAAGCCTTATTACTCGATTTAAATGCCTTTATCATCCCATTATTGAATTTCTTTTGAACTGTTTTTACATTTTTTGATTAAAACATATTGTAATTGATTGTTTGCCTCGGGAAGCGTGGAGCAAAAGCCATCCATTATCAAGAAAAGTTCATTTATAGTCACTCATGCCTAGAGAAGCCTTATTACTCGGTTTAAATGCCTTTATAATCCCATTATTGAATTTATTTTGAATTGTTTTTACATTTTTTAATTAAAACAGATTGTAATTGATTGTTTGCCTCGGGAAACGTGGAGCAAAAGCCATCCATTGTCAAGAAAAGTTCATTTATAGTCACTCATGCCTAGAAAAGCCTTATTACTCGATTTAAATGCTTTTATAATCCCATTATTGAATGTATTTTGAATTTTTTTTACATTTTTTGATTAAAACAGATTGTAATAGATTGTTTATCTCAGCAAACATGGAACGAAAGCCATCCATTGTCAAGAAAACATCATTTATAGTCACTCATGCCTAGAAAAGCCTTATTACTCGGTTTAAATGCCCTTATAATCCCATTATTGAATTTATTTTGAATTGTTTTTACATTTTTGGATTAAAACAGATTGTAATTGATTGTTTGCCTCGGGAAACGTGGAGCAAAAGCCATCCATTGTCAAGAAAAGTGCATTTATAGTCACTCATGCCTAGAAAAGCCTTATTACTCGATTTAAATGCCTTTATCATCCCATTATTGAATTTCTTTTGAATTGTTTTTACATTTTTTGATTAAAACATACTGTAATTGATTGTTTGCCTCGGGAAGCGTGGAGCAAAAGCCATCCATTGTCAAGAAAAGTTCATTTATAGTCACTCATGCCTAGAAAAGCCTTATAACTCGGTTGAAATGCCCTTATAATCCCATTATTGAATTTATTTTGAATTGTTTTTACATTTTTTGATTAAAACAGATTGTAATTGATTGTTTGCCTCGGGAAACGTGGAGGAAAAGCCATCCATTGTCAAGAAAAGTTCATTTATAGTCACTCATGCCTAGAAAAGCCTTATTACTCGGTTTAAATGCTTTTATAATCCCATTATCGAATTTATTTTGAATTGTTTTTACATTTTTTGATTAAAACAGACTGTAATTGATTGTTTGCCTTGGGAAACGTGGAGCAAAAGCCATCCATTGTCAAGAAAAATTCATTTATAGTCACTCATGGCTAGAAAAGCCTTTTTACTCGATTTAAATGCCTTTATCATCCCATTATTGAATTTATTTTGAATTTTTTTTACATTTTTTGATTAAAACATATTGTAATAGATTTTTTATCTCGGGAAACATGGAACGAAAGCCATCCATTGTCAAGAAAAGATCATTTATAGTCACTCATGCCTAGAAAAGCCTTATTACTCGGTTTAAATGCTTTTATAATCCCATTATTGAATTTCTTTTGAATTTTTTTTACATTTTTTGATTAAAACAGATTGTAATAGATTGTTTATCTCGGGAAACATGGAACGAAAGCCATCCATTGTCAAGAAAAGATCATTTATAGTCACTCATGCCTAGAAAAGCCTTATTACTCGGTTTAAATGCTTTTATAATCCCATTATTGAATTTCTTTTGAATTGTTTTTACATTTTTGATTAAAACAGATTGTAATTGATTGTTTGCCTCGGGAAATGTGGAGCAAAAGCCATCCATTGTCAAGAAAATTTCATTTATAGTCACTCATGCCTAGAAAAACTTATTACTCGGTTTAAATGCCCTTATAATCCCATTATTGAATTTATTTTGAATTGTTTTTACATTTTTTAATTAAAACATATTGTAATTGGTTGTTTGCCTCGGGAAACGTGGAGCAAAAGCCATCCATTGTCAAGAAAAGTTCATTTATAGTCACTCATGCCTAGAAAAGCCTTATTACTCGATTTAAATGCCTTTATCATCCCATTATTGAATTTATTTTGAATTGTTTTTACATTTTTTGATTAAAACATATTGTAATTGATTGTTTGCCTCGGGAAGCGTAGAGCAAAAGCCATCCATTGTCAAGAAAAGTTCATTTATAGTCACTCATGCCTAGAAAAGCATTATTACTCGATTTAAATGCCCTTATAATCCCATTATTGAATTTATTTTGAATTATTTTTACATTTTTTTATTAAAACAGATTCTAATACATTGTTTATCTCGGGAAACATGGAACGAAAGCCATCCATTGTCAAGAAAACATCATTTATAGTCACTCATGCCTAGAAAAGCCTTATTACTCGGTTTAAATGCCTTTATAATCCCATTATTGAATTTATTTTGAACTTTTTTGACATTTTTTGATTAAAACAGATTGTAATTGATTGTTTGCCTCGGGAAACATGGAGCGAAAGCCATCCATTGTCAAGAAAAGTTCATTTATAGTCACTCATGCCTAGAAAAGCCTTATAACTCGGTTTAAATGCCCTTATAATCCCATTATTGAATTTATTTTGAATTGTTTTTTAATTTTTTGATTAAAACAGATTGTAATTGATTGTTTGCCTCGGGAAACGTGGAGCAAAAGCCATCCATTGTCAAGAAAAGTTCATTTATAGTCACTCATGCCTAGAAAAGCCTTATTACTCGATTTAAATGCCTTTATCATCCCATTATTGAATTTATTTTGAATTGTTTTTACATTTTTTGATTAAAACATATTGTAATTGATTGTTTGCCTCGGGAAGCGTGGAGCAAAAGCCATCCATTGTCAAGAAAAGTTCATTTATAGTCACTCATGCCTAGAGAAGCCTTATTACTCGGTTTAAATGCCTTTATAATCCCATTATTGAATTTATTTTGATTTTTTTTTACAGTTTTCCATTAAATCAGATTGTAATAGATTGTTTATCTCGGGAAACATGGAACGAAAGCCATCCATTGTCAAGAAAAGATCATTTATAGTCACTCATGCCTAGAAAAGCCTTATTACTCGATTTAAATGCCTTTATAATCCCATTATTGAATTTATTTTGAATTGATTTTACATTTTTTGATTAAAACATATTGTAATTGATTGTTTGCCTCGAGAAACGTGGAGCAAAAGCCATCCATTGTCAAGAAAAGTTCATTTATAGTCACTCATGCCTAGAGAAGCCTTATTACTCGGTTTAAATGCCTTTATAATCCCATTATTGAATTTATTTTGATTTTTTTTTACATTTTTTGATTCAAACAGATTGTAATAGATTGTTTATCTCGGGAAACATGGAACGAAAGCCATCCATTGTCAAGAAAAGATCATTTATAGTCACTCATGCCTAGAAAAGCCTTATTACTCGGTTTAAATGCCTTTATAATCCCATTATTGAATTTATTTTGAATTGTTTTTACATTTTTTGATTAAAACATATTGTAATTGATTGTTTGCCTCGGGAAACGTGGAGCAAAAGCCATCCATTGTCAAGAAAAGTTCATTTATAGTCACTCATGCCTAGAAAAGCCTTATAACTCGGTTTAAATGCCCTTATAATCCCATTATTGAATTTATTTTGAATTGTTTTTACATTTTTTGATTAAAACAGATTGTAATTGATTGTTTGCCTCGGGAAACGTGGAGCAAAAGCCATCCATTGTCAAGAAAAGTTCATTTATAGTCACTCATGCCTAGAAAAGCCTTATTACTCGATTTAAATGCCTTTATCATCCCATTATTGAATTTATTTTGAATTGTTTTTACATTTTTTGATTAAAACATATTGTAATTGATTGTTTGTCTCGGGAAGCGTGGAGCAAAAGCCATCCATTGTCAAGAAAAGTTCATTTATAGTCACTCATGCCTAGAGAAGCCTTATTACTCGGTTTAAATGCCTTTATAATCCCATTATTGAATTTATTTTGATTTTTTTTTACAGTTTTTCATTAAATCAGATTGTAATAGATTGTTTGCCTCAGGAAACGTGGAGCAAAAGCCATCCATTGTCAAGAAAAGTTCATTTATAGTCACTCATGCCTAGAAAAGCCTTATTACTCGATTTAAATGCCTTTATCATCCCATTATTGAATTTCTTTTGAACTGTTTTTACATTTTTTGATTAAAACATATTGTAATTGATTGTTTGCCTCGGGAAGCGTGGAGCAAAAGCCATCCATTATCAAGAAAAGTTCATTTATAGTCACTCATGCCTAGAGAAGCCTTATTACTCGGTTTAAATGCCTTTATAATCCCATTATTGAATTTATTTTGAATTGTTTTTACATTTTTTAATTAAAACAGATTGTAATTGATTGTTTGCCTCGGGAAACGTGGAGCAAAAGCCATCCATTGTCAAGAAAAGTTCATTTATAGTCACTCATGCCTAGAAAAGCCTTATTACTCGATTTAAATGCCTTTATCATCCCATTATTGAATTTATTTTGAATTGTTTTTACATTTTTTGATTAAAACATATTGTAATTGATTGTTTGCCTCGGGAAGCGTGGAGCAAAAGCTATCCATTGTCAAGAAAAGTTCATTTATAGTCACTCATGCCTAGAGAAGCCTTATTACTCGGTTTAAATGCCTTTATAATCCCATTATTGAATTTATTTTGAATTGTTTTTACATTTTTTAATTAAAACATATTGTAATTGATTGTTTGCCTTGGGAAACATGGAGCAAAAGCCATCCATTCTCAAGAAAAGGTCATTTATAGTCACTCATGCCTAGAGAAGCCTTATTACTCGGTTTAAATGCCTTTATAATCCCATTATTGAATTTATTTTGATTTTTTTTTACAGTTTTTCATTAAATCAGATTGTAATAGATTGTTTATCTCGGGAAACATGGAACGAAAGCCATCCATTGTCAAGAAAAGATCATTTATAGTTACTCATGCCTAGAAAAGCCTTATTACTCGATTTAAATGCCATTATAATCCCATTATTGAATTTATTTTGAATTATTTTTACATTTTTTTGTTAAAACAGATTCTAATACATTGTTTATCTCGGGAAACATGGAACGAAAGCCATCCATTGTCAAGAAAACATCATTTATAGTCACTCATGCCTAGAGAAGCCTTATTACTCGGTTTAAATGCCTTTATAATCCCATTATTGAATTTATTTTGAATTGTTTTTACATTTTTTAATTAAAACAGATTGTAATTGATTGTTTGCCTTGGGAAACATGGAGCAAAAGCCATCCATTGTCAAGAAAAGGTCATTTATAGTCACTCATGCCTAGAGAAGCCTTATTACTCGGTTTAAATGCCTTTATTATCCCATTATTGAATTTATTTTGAATTTTTTTTACATTTTTTGATTAAAACATATTGTAATAGATTTTTTATCTCGGGAAACATGGAACGAAAGCCATCCATTGTCAAGAAAAGACCATTTATAGTCACTCATGCCTAGAAAAGCCTTATTACTCGGTTTAAATGCTTTTATAATCCATTATTGAATTTATTTTGAATTTTTTTTACATTTTTTGATTAAAACAGATTGTAATAGATTGTTTATCTCGGGAAAGATGGAACGAAAGCCATCCATTGTCAAGAAAAGATCATTTATAGTCACTCATGCCTAGAAAAGCCTTATTACTCGGTTTAAATGCTTTTATAATCCCATTATTGAATTTCTTTTGAATTGTTTTTACATTTTTTGATTAAAACAGATTGTAATTGATTGTTTGCCTCGGGAAATGTGGAGCAAAAGCCATCCATTGTCAAGAAAATTTCATTTATAGTCACTCATGCCTAGAAAAGCCTTATTACTCGGTTTAAATGCCCTTATAATCCCATTATTGAATTTATTTTGAATTGTTTTTACATTTTTTAATTAAAACATATTGTAATTGGTTGTTTGCCTCGGGAAACGTGGAGCAAAAGCCATCCATTGTCAAGAAAAGTTCATTTATAGTCACTCATGCCTAGAAAAGCCTTATTACTCGATTTAAATGCCTTTATCATCCCATTATTGAATTTATTTTGAATTGTTTTTACATTTTTTGATTAAAACATATTGTAATTGATTGTTTGCCTCGGGAAGCGTAGAGCAAAAGCCATCCATTGTCAAGAAAAGTTCATTTATAGTCACTCATGCCTAGAAAAGCATTATTACTCGATTTAAATGCCCTTATAATCCCTTTATTGAATTTATTTTGAATTATTTTTACATTTTTTTATTAAAACAGATTCTAATACATTGTTTATCTCGGGAAACATGGAACGAAAGCCATCCATTGTCAAGAAAACATCATTTATAGTCACTCATGCCTAGAAAAGCCTTATTACTCGGTTTAAATGCCTTTATAATCCCATTATTGAATTTATTTTGAACTTTTTTGACATTTTTTGATTAAAACAGATTGTAATTGATTGTTTGCCTCGGGAAACATGGAGCGAAAGCCATCCATTGTCAAGAAAAGTTCATTTATAGTCACTCATGCCTAGAAAAGCCTTATAACTCGGTTTAAATGCCCTTATAATCCCATTATTGAATTTATTTTGAATTGTTTTTTAATTTTTTGATTAAAACAGATTGTAATTGATTGTTTGCCTCGGGAAACGTGGAGCAAAAGCCATCCATTGTCAAGAAAAGTTCATTTATAGTCACTCATGCCTAGAAAAGCCTTATTACTCGATTTAAATGCCTTTATCATCCCATTATTGAATTTATTTTGAATTGTTTTTACATTTTTTGATTAAAACATATTGTAATTGATTGTTTGCCTCGGGAAGCGTGGAGCAAAAGCCATCCATTGTCAAGAAAAGTTCATTTATAGTCACTCATGCCTAGAGAAGCCTTATTACTCGGTTTAAATGCCTTTATAATCCCATTATTGAATTTATTTTGATTTTTTTTTACAGTTTTCCATTAAATCAGATTGTAATAGATTGTTTATCTCGGGAAACATGGAACGAAAGCCATCCATTGTCAAGAAAAGATCATTTATAGTCACTCATGCCTAGAAAAGCCTTATTACTCGATTTAAATGCCTTTATAATCCCATTATTGAATTTATTTTGAATTGATTTTACATTTTTTGATTAAAACATATTGTAATTGATTGTTTGCCTCGAGAAACGTGGAGCAAAAGCCATCCATTGTCAAGAAAAGTTCATTTATAGTCACTCATGCCTAGAGAAGCCTTATTACTCGGTTTAAATGCCTTTATAATCCCATTATTGAATTTATTTTGATTTTTTTTTACATTTTTTGATTAAAACAGATTGTAATAGATTGTTTATCTCGGGAAACATGGAACGAAAGCCATCCATTGTCAAGAAAAGATCATTTATAGTCACTCATGCCTAGAAAAGCCTTATTACTCGGTTTAAATGCCTTTATAATCCCATTATTGAATTTATTTTGAATTGTTTTTACATTTTTTGATTAAAACATATTGTAATTGATTGTTTGCCTCGGGAAACGTGGAGCAAAAGCCATCCATTGTCAAGAAAAGTTCATTTATAGTCACTCATGCCTAGAAAAGCCTTATAACTCGGTTTAAATGCCCTTATAATCCCATTATTGAATTTATTTTGAATTGTTTTTACATTTTTTGATTAAAACAGATTGTAATTGATTGTTTGCCTCGGGAAACGTGGAGCAAAAGCCATCCATTGTCAAGAAAAGTTCATTTATAGTCACTCATGCCTAGAAAAGCCTTATTACTCGATTTAAATGCCTTTATCATCCCATTATTGAATTTATTTTGAATTGTTTTTACATTTTTTGATTAAAACATATTGTAATTGATTGTTTGTCTCGGGAAGCGTGGAGCAAAAGCCATCCATTGTCAAGAAAAGTTCATTTATAGTCACTCATGCCTAGAGAAGCCTTATTACTCGGTTTAAATGCCTTTATAATCCCATTATTGAATTTATTTTGATTTTTTTTTACAGTTTTTCATTAAATCAGATTGTAATAGATTGTTTGCCTCAGGAAACGTGGAGCAAAAGCCATCCATTGTCAAGAAAAGTTCATTTATAGTCACTCATGCCTAGAAAAGCCTTATTACTCGATTTAAATGCCTTTATCATCCCATTATTGAATTTCTTTTGAACTGTTTTTACATTTTTTGATTAAAACATATTGTAATTGATTGTTTGCCTCGGGAAGCGTGGAGCAAAAGCCATCCATTATCAAGAAAAGTTCATTTATAGTCACTCATGCCTAGAGAAGCCTTATTACTCGGTTTAAATGCCTTTATAATCCCATTATTGAATTTATTTTGAATTGTTTTTACATTTTTTAATTAAAACAGATTGTAATTGATTGTTTGCCTCGGGAAACGTGGAGCAAAAGCCATCCATTGTCAAGAAAAGTTCATTTATAGTCACTCATGCCTAGAAAAGCCTTATTACTCGATTTAAATGCCTTTATCATCCCATTATTGAATTTATTTTGAATTGTTTTTACATTTTTTGATTAAAACATATTGTAATTGATTGTTTGCCTCGGGAAGCGTGGAGCAAAAGCTATCCATTGTCAAGAAAAGTTCATTTATAGTCACTCATGCCTAGAGAAGCCTTATTACTCGGTTTAAATGCCTTTATAATCCCATTATTGAATTTATTTTGAATTTTTTTTACATTTTTTGATTAAAACAGATTGTAATAGATTGTTTATCTCAGCAAACATGGAACGAAAGCCATCCATTGTCAAGAAAAGATCATTTATAGTCACTCATGCCTAGAAAAGCCTTATTACTCGGTTTAAATGCCCTTATAATCCCATTATTGAATTTATTTTGAATTGTTTTTACATTTTTGGATTAAAACAGATTGTAATTGATTGTTTGCCTCGGGAAACGTGGAGCAAAAGCCATCCATTGTCAAGAAAAGTGCATTTATAGTCACTCATGCCTAGAAAAGCCTTATTACTCGATTTAAATGCCTTTATCATCCCATTATTGAATTTCTTTTGAATTGTTTTTACATTTTTTGATTAAAACATACTGTAATTGATTGTTTGCCTCGGGAAGCGTGGAGCAAAAGCCATCCATTGTCAAGAAAAGTTCATTTATAGTCACTCATGCCTAGAAAAGCCTTATAACTCGGTTGAAATGCCCTTATAATCCCATTATTGAATTTATTTTGAATTGTTTTTACATTTTTTGATTAAAACAGATTGTAATTGATTGTTTGCCTCGGGAAACGTGGAGGAAAAGCCATCCATTGTCAAGAAAAGTTCATTTATAGTCACTCATGCCTAGAAAAGCCTTATTACTCGGTTTAAATGCTTTTATAATCCCATTATCGAATTTATTTTGAATTGTTTTTACATTTTTTGATTAAAACAGACTGTAATTGATTGTTTGCCTTGGGAAACGTGGAGCAAAAGCCATCCATTGTCAAGAAAAATTCATTTATAGTCACTCATGGCTAGAAAAGCCTTTTTACTCGATTTAAATGCCTTTATCATCCCATTATTGAATTTATTTTGAATTTTTTTTACATTTTTTGATTAAAACATATTGTAATAGATTTTTTATCTCGGGAAACATGGAACGAAAGCCATCCATTGTCAAGAAAAGATCATTTATAGTCACTCATGCCTAGAAAAGCCTTATTACTCGGTTTAAATGCTTTTATAATCCCATTATTGAATTTCTTTTGAATTTTTTTTACATTTTTTGATTAAAACAGATTGTAATAGATTGTTTATCTCGGGAAACATGGAACGAAAGCCATCCATTGTCAAGAAAAGATCATTTATAGTCACTCATGCCTAGAAAAGCCTTATTACTCGGTTTAAATGCTTTTATAATCCCATTATTGAATTTCTTTTGAATTGTTTTTACATTTTTTGATTAAAACAGATTGTAATTGATTGTTTGCCTCGGGAAATGTGGAGCAAAAGCCATCCATTGTCAAGAAAATTTCATTTATAGTCACTCATGCCTAGAAAAACTTATTACTCGGTTTAAATGCCCTTATAATCCCATTATTGAATTTATTTTGAATTGTTTTTACATTTTTTAATTAAAACATATTGTAATTGGTTGTTTGCCTCGGGAAACGTGGAGCAAAAGCCATCCATTGTCAAGAAAAGTTCATTTATAGTCACTCATGCCTAGAAAAGCCTTATTACTCGATTTAAATGCCTTTATCATCCCATTATTGAATTTATTTTGAATTGTTTTTACATTTTTTGATTAAAACATATTGTAATTGATTGTTTGCCTCGGGAAGCGTAGAGCAAAAGCCATCCATTGTCAAGAAAAGTTCATTTATAGTCACTCATGCCTAGAAAAGCCTTATTACTCGATTTAAATGCCCTTATAATCCCATTATTGAATTTATTTTGAATTATTTTTACATTTTTTTATTAAAACAGATTCTAATACATTGTTTATCTCGGGAAACATGGAACGAAAGCCATCCATTGTCAAGAAAACATCATTTATAGTCACTCATGCCTAAAAAAGCCTTATTACTCGGTTTAAATGCCTTTATAATCCCATTATTGAATTTATTTTGAACTTTTTTGACATTTTTTGATTAAAACAGATTGTAATTGATTGTTTGCCTCGGGAAACATGGAGCGAAAGCCATCCATTGTCAAGAAAAGTTCATTTATAGTCACTCATGCCAAGAAAAGCCTTATAACTCTGTTTAAATGCCCTTATAATCCCATTATTGAATTTATTTTGAATTGTTTTTTCATTTTTTGATTAAAACAGATTGTAATTGATTGTTTGCCTCGGGAAACGTGGAGAAAAAGCCATCCATTGTCAAGAAAAGTTCATTTATAGTCACTCATGCCTAGAAAAGCCTTATTACTCGATTTAAATGCCTTTATCATCCCATTATTGAATTTATTTTGAATTGTTTTTACATTTTTTGATTAAAACATATTGTAATTGATTGTTTGCCTCGGGAAGCGTGGAGCAAAAGCCATCCATTGTCAAGAAAAGTTCATTTATAGTCACTCATGCCTAGAGAAGCCTTATTACTCGGTTTAAATGCCTTTATAATCCCATTATTGAATTTATTTTGATTTTTTTTTACAGTTTTCCATTAAATCAGATTGTAATAGATTGTTTATCTCGGGAAACATGGAACGAAAGCCATCCATTGTCAAGAAAAGATCATTTATAGTCACTCATGGCTAGAAAAGCCTTATTACTCGATTTAAATGCCTTTATAATCCCATTATTGAATTTATTTTGAATTGATTTTACATTTTTTGATTAAAACATATTGTAATTGATTGTTTGCCTCGAGAAACGTGGAGCAAAAGCCATCCATTGTCAAGAAAAGTTCATTTATAGTCACTCATGCCTAGAGAAGCCTTATTACTCGGTTTAAATGCCTTTATAATCCCATTATTGAATTTATTTTGATTTTCTTTTACATTTTTTGATTAAAACAGATTGTAATAGATTGTTTATCTCGGGAAACATGGAACGAAAGCCATCCATTGTCAAGAAAAGATCATTTATAGTCACTCATGCCTAGAAAAGCCTTATTACTCGGTTTAAATGCCTTTATAATCCCATTATTGAATTTATTTTGAATTGTTTTTACATTTTTTGATTAAAACATATTGTAATTGATTGTTTGCCTCGGGAAACGTGGAGCAAAAGCCATCCATTGTCAAGAAAAGTTCATTTATAGTCACTCATGCCTAGAAAAGCCTTATAACTCGGTTTAAATGCCCTTATAATCCCATTATTGAATTTATTTTGAATTGTTTTTACATTTTTTGATTAAAACAGATTGTAATTGATTGTTTGCCTCGGGAAACGTGGAGCAAAAGCCATCCATTGTCAAGAAAAGTTCATTTATAGTCACTCATGCCTAGAAAAGCCTTATTACTCGATTTAAATGCCTTTATCATCCCATTATTGAATTTATTTTGAATTGTTTTTACATTTTTTGATTAAAACATATTGTAATTGATTGTTTGCCTCGGGAAGCGTGGAGCAAAAGCCATCCATTGTCAAGAAAAGTTCATTTATAGTCACTCATGCCTAGAGAAGCCTTATTACTCGGTTTAAATGCCTTTATAATCCCATTATTGAATTTATTTTGATTTTTTTTTACAGTTTTTCATTAAATCAGATTGTAATAGATTGTTTGCCTCAGGAAACGTGGAGCAAAAGCCATCCATTGTCAAGAAAAGTTCATTTATAGTCACTCATGCCTAGAAAAGCCTTATTACTCGATTTAAATGCCTTTATCATCCCATTATTGAATTTCTTTTGAACTGCTTTTACATTTTTTGATTAAAACATATTGTAATTGATTGTTTGCCTCGGGAAGCGTGGAGCAAAAGCCATCCATTGTCAAGAAAAGTTCATTTATAGTCACTCATGCCTAGAGAAGCCTTATTACTCGGTTTAAATGCCTTTATAATCCCATTATTGAATTTATTTTGAATTGTTTTTACATTTTTTAATTAAAACAGATTGTAATTGATTTTTTGCCTCGGGAAACGTGGAGCAAAAGCCATCCATTGTCAAGAAAAGTTCATTTATAGTCACTCATGCCTAGAAAAGCCTTATAACTCGGTTTAAATGCCCTTATAATCCCATTATTGAATTTATTTTGAATTGTTTTTACATTTTTTAATTAAAACATATTGTAATTGGTTGTTTGCCTCGGGAAACGTGGAGCAAAAGCCATCCATTGTCAAGAAAAGTTCATTTATAGTCACTCATGCCTAGAAAAGCCTTATTACTCGATTTAAATGCCTTTATCATCCCATTATTTAATTTATTTTGAATTGTTTTTACATTTTTTGATTAAAACATATTGTAATTGATTGTTTGCCTCGGGAAGCGTAGAGCAAAAGCCATCCATTGTCAAGAAAAGTTCATTTATAGTCACTCATGCCTAGAAAAGCCTTATTACTCGATTTAAATGCCCTTATAATCCCATTATTGAATTTATTTTGAATTATTTTTACATTTTTTTATTAAAACAGATTCTAATACATTGTTTATCTCGGGAAACATGGAACGAAAGCCATCCATTGTCAAGAAAACATCATTTATAGTCACTCATGCCTAAAAAAGCCTTATTACTCGGTTTAAATGCCTTTATAATCCCATTATTGAATTTATTTTGAACTTTTTTGACATTTTTTGATTAAAACAGATTGTAATTGATTGTTTGCCTCGGGAAACATGGAGCGAAAGCCATCCATTGTCAAGAAAAGTTCATTTATAGTCACCCATGCCTAGAAAAGCCTTATAACTCTGTTTAAATGCCCTTATAATCCCATTATTGAATTTATTTTGAATTGTTTTTTCATTTTTTGATTAAAACAGATTGTAATTGATTGTTTGCCTCGGGAAACGTGGAGCAAAAGCCATCCATTGTCAAGAAAAGTTCATTTATAGTCACTCATGCCTAGAAAAGCCTTATTACTCGATTTAAATGCCTTTATCATCCCATTATTGAATTTATTTTGAATTGTTTTTACATTTTTTGATTAAAACATATTGTAATTGATTGTTTGCCTCGGGAAGCGTGGAGCAAAAGCCATCCATTGTCAAGAAAAGTTCATTTATAGTCACTCATGCCTAGAGAAGCCTTATTACTCGGTTTAAATGCCTTTATAATCCCATTATTGAATTTATTTTGATTTTTTTTTACAGTTTTCCATTAAATCATATTGTAATAGATTGTTTATCTCGGGAAACATGGAACGAAAGCCATCCATTGTCAAGAAAAGATCATTTATAGTCACTCATGGCTAGAAAAGCCTTATTACTCGATTTAAATGCCTTTATAATCCCATTATTGAATTTATTTTGAATTGATTTTACATTTTTTGATTAAAACATATTGTAATTGATTGTTTGCCTCGGGAAACGTGGAGCAAAAGCCATCCATTGTCAAGAAAAGGTCATTTATAGTCACTCATGCCTAGAGAAGCCTTATTACTCGGTTTAAATGCCTTTATAATCCCATTATTGAATTTATTTTGATTTTCTTTTACATTTTTTGATTAAAACAGATTGTAATAGATTGTTTATCTCGGGAAAGATGGAACGAAAGCCATCCATTGTCAAGAAAAGATCATTTATAGTCACTCATGCCTAGAAAAGCCTTATTACTCGGTTTAAATGCTTTTATAATCCCATTATTGAATTTCTTTTGAATTGTTTTTACATTTTTTGATTAAAACAGATTGTAATTGATTGTTTGCCTCGGGAAGCGTGGAGCAAAAGCCATCCATTGTCAAGAAAAGTTCATTTATAGTCACTCATGCCTAGAGAAGCCTTATTACTCGGTTTAAATGCCTTTATAATCCCATTATTGAATTTATTTTGAATTGTTTTTACATTTTTTAATTAAAACAGATTGTAATTGATTTTTTGCCTCGGGAAACGTGGAGCAAAAGCCATCCATTGTCAAGAAAAGTTCATTTATAGTCACTCATGCCTAGAAAAGCCTTATAACTCGGTTTAAATGCCCTTATAATCCCATTATTGAATTTATTTTGAATTGTTTTTACATTTTTTAATTAAAACATATTGTAATTGGTTGTTTGCCTCGGGAAACGTGGAGCAAAAGCCATCCATTGTCAAGAAAAGTTCATTTATAGTCACTCATGCCTAGAAAAGCCTTATTACTCGATTTAAATGCCTTTATCATCCCATTATTGAATTTATTTTGAATTGTTTTTACATTTTTTAATTAAAACAGATTGTAATTGATTTTTTGCCTCGGGAAACGTGGAGCAAAAGCCATCCATTGTCAAGAAAAGTTCATTTATAGTCACTCATGCCTAGAAAAGCCTTATTACTCGATTTAAATGCTTTTATAATCCCATTATTGAATTTATTTTGAATTTTTTTTACATTTTTTGATTAAAACAGATTGTAATAGATTGTTTATCTCAGCAAACATGGAACGAAAGCCATCCATTGTCAAGAAAACATCATTTATAGTCACTCATGCCTAGAAAAGCCTTATTACTCGGTTTAAATGCCCTTATAATCCCATTATTGAATTTATTTTGAATTGTTTTTACATTTTTGGATTAAAACAGATTGTAATTGATTGTTTGCCTCGGGAAACGTGGAGCAAAAGCCATCCATTGTCAAGAAAAGTGCATTTATAGTCACTCATGCCTAGAAAAGCCTTATTACTCGATTTAAATGCCTTTATCATCCCATTATTGAATTTCTTTTGAATTGTTTTTACATTTTTTGATTAAAACATACTGTAATTGATTGTTTGCCTCGGGAAGCGTGGAGCAAAAGCCATCCATTGTCAAGAAAAGTTCATTTATAGTCACTCATGCCTAGAAAAGCCTTATAACTCGGTTGAAATGCCCTTATAATCCCATTATTGAATTTATTTTGAATTGTTTTTACATTTTTTGATTAAAACAGATTGTAATTGATTGTTTGCTTCGGGAAACGTGGAGGAAAAGCCATCCATTGTCAAGAAAAGTTCATTTATAGTCACTCATGCCTAGAAAAGCCTTATTACTCGATTTAAATGCCTTTATCATCCCATTATTGAATTTCTTTTGAGTTGTTTTTACATTTTTTGATTAAAACATATTGTAATTGATCGTTTGCCTCGGGAAGCGTGGAGCAAAAGCCATCCATTGTCAAGAAAAGTTCATTTATAGTCACTCATGCCTAGAGAAGCCTTATTACTCGGTTTAAATGCCTTTATAATCCCATTATTGCATTTATTTTGAATTGTTTTTACATTTTTTAATTAAAACAGATTATAATTGATTGTTTGCCTTGGGAAACATGGAGCAAAAGCCATCCATTGTCAAGAAAAGGTCATTTATAGTCACTCATGCCTAGAGAAGCCTTATTACTCGGTTTAAATGCCTTTATAATCCCATTATTGAATTTATTTTGAATTTTTTTTACATTTTTTAATTAAAACAGATTGTAATAGATTGTTTAGCTTGGAAAACATGGAACGAAAGCCATCCATTGTCAAGAAAACACCATTTATAGTCACTCATGCCTAGAAAAGCCTTATTACTCGGTTTAAATGCTTTTATAATCCATTATTGAATTTATTTTGAATTTTTTTTACATTGTTTGATTAAAACAGATTCTAATACATTGTTTATCTCGGGAAACATGGAACGAAAGCCATCCATTGTCAAGAAAACATCATTTATAGTCACTCATGCCTAGAAAAGCCTTATTACTCGGTTTAAATGCCTTTATAATCCCATTATTGAATTTATTTTGAATTTTTTTTAGATTTTTTGATTAAAACATATTGTAATTGATTGTTTGCCTCGGGAAACGTGGAGCAAAAGCCATCCATTGTCAAGAAAAGTTCATTTATAGTCACTCATGCCTAGAAAAGCCTTATTACTCGGTTTAAATGCCTTTATAATCCCATTACTGAATTTATTTTGAATATTTTTTACATTTTTTGATTAAAACAGATTGTAATAGATTGTTTATCTCGGGAAATATGGAACGAAAGCCATCCATTGTCAAGAAAAGATCATTTATAGTCACTCATGCCTAGAAAAGCCTTATTACTCGGTTTAAATGCCTTTATAATCCCATTATTGAATTTATTTTGAATTGTTTTTACATTTTTTGATTAAAACATATTGTAATTGATTGTTTGCCTCGGGAAACGTGGAGCAAAAGCCATCCATTGTCAAGAAAAGTTCATTTATAGTCACTCATGCCTAGAAAAGCCTTATTACTCGATTTAAATGCCTTTATCATCCCATTATTGAATTTCTTTTGAATTGTTTTTACATTTTTTGATTAAAACATATTGTAATTGATTGTTTGCCTCGGGAAGCGTGGAGCAAAAGCCATCCATTGTCAAGAAAAGATCATTTATAGTCACTCATGCCTAGAAAAGCCTTATTACTCGATTTAAATGCCTTTATAATCCCATTATTGAATTTATTTTGAATTGATTTTACATTTTTTGATTAAAACATATTGTAATTGATTGTTTGCCTCGAGAAACGTGGAGCAAAAGCCATCCATTGTCAAGAAAAGTTCATTTATAGTCACTCATGCCTAGAGAAGCCTTATTACTCGGTTTAAATGCCTTTATAATCCCATTATTGAATTTATTTTGATTTTTTTTTACATTTTTTGATTAAAACAGATTGTAATAGATTGTTTATCTCGGGAAACATGGAACGAAAGCCATCCATTGTCAAGAAAAGATCATTTATAGTCACTCATGCCTAGAAAAGCCTTATTACTCGGTTTAAATGCCTTTATAATCCCATTATTGAATTTATTTTGAATTGTTTTTACATTTTTTGATTAAAACATATTGTAATTGATTGTTTGCCTCGGGAAACGTGGAGCAAAAGCCATCCATTGTCAAGAAAAGTTCATTTATAGTCACTCATGCCTAGAAAAGCCTTATAACTCGGTTTAAATGCCCTTATAATCCCATTATTGAATTTATTTTGAATTGTTTTTACATTTTTTGATTAAAACAGATTGTAATTGATTGTTTGCCTCGGGAAACGTGGAGCAAAAGCCATCCATTGTCAAGAAAAGTTCATTTATAGTCACTCATGCCTAGAAAAGCCTTATTACTCGATTTAAATGCCTTTATCATCCCATTATTGAATTTATTTTGAATTGTTTTTACATTTTTTGATTAAAACATATTGTAATTGATTGTTTGTCTCGGGAAGCGTGGAGCAAAAGCCATCCATTGTCAAGAAAAGTTCATTTATAGTCACTCATGCCTAGAGAAGCCTTATTACTCGGTTTAAATGCCTTTATAATCCCATTATTGAATTTATTTTGATTTTTTTTTACAGTTTTTCATTAAATCAGATTGTAATAGATTGTTTGCCTCAGGAAACGTGGAGCAAAAGCCATCCATTGTCAAGAAAAGTTCATTTATAGTCACTCATGCCTAGAAAAGCCTTATTACTCGATTTAAATGCCTTTATCATCCCATTATTGAATTTCTTTTGAACTGTTTTTACATTTTTTGATTAAAACATATTGTAATTGATTGTTTGCCTCGGGAAGCGTGGAGCAAAAGCCATCCATTATCAAGAAAAGTTCATTTATAGTCACTCATGCCTAGAGAAGCCTTATTACTCGGTTTAAATGCCTTTATAATCCCATTATTGAATTTATTTTGAATTGTTTTTACATTTTTTAATTAAAACAGATTGTAATTGATTGTTTGCCTCGGGAAACGTGGAGCAAAAGCCATCCATTGTCAAGAAAAGTTCATTTATAGTCACTCATGCCTAGAAAAGCCTTATTACTCGATTTAAATGCTTTTATAATCCCATTATTGAATTTATTTTGAATTTTTTTTACATTTTTTGATTAAAACAGATTGTAATAGATTGTTTATCTCAGCAAACATGGAACGAACGCCATCCATTGTCAAGAAAACATCATTTATAGTCACTCATGCCTAGAAAAGCCTTATTACTCGGTTTAAATGCCCTTATAATCCCATTATTGAATTTATTTTGAATTGTTTTTACATTTTTGGATTAAAACAGATTGTAATTGATTGTTTGCCTCGGGAAACGTGGAGCAAAAGCCATCCATTGTCAAGAAAAGTGCATTTATAGTCACTCATGCCTAGAAAAGCCTTATTACTCGATTTAAATGCCTTTATCATCCCATTATTGAATTTCTTTTGAATTGTTTTTACATTTTTTGATTAAAACATACTGTAATTGATTGTTTGCCTCGGGAAGCGTGGAGCAAAAGCCATCCATTGTCAAGAAAAGTTCATTTATAGTCACTCATGCCTAGAAAAGCCTTATAACTCGGTTGAAATGCCCTTATAATCCCATTATTGAATTTATTTTGAATTGTTTTTACATTTTTTGATTAAAACAGATTGTAATTGATTGTTTGCCTCGGGAAACGTGGAGGAAAAGCCATCCATTGTCAAGAAAAGTTCATTTATAGTCACTCATGCCTAGAAAAGCCTTATTACTCGGTTTAAATGCTTTTATAATCCCATTATCGAATTTATTTTGAATTGTTTTTACATTTTTTGATTAAAACAGACTGTAATTGATTGTTTGCCTTGGGAAACGTGGAGCAAAAGCCATCCATTGTCAAGAAAAATTCATTTATAGTCACTCATGGCTAGAAAAGCCTTTTTACTCGATTTAAATGCCTTTATCATCCCATTATTGAATTTATTTTGAATTTTTTTTACATTTTTTGATTAAAACATATTGTAATAGATTTTTTATCTCGGGAAACATGGAACGAAAGCCATCCATTGTCAAGAAAAGATCATTTATAGTCACTCATGCCTAGAAAAGCCTTATTACTCGGTTTAAATGCTTTTATAATCCCATTATTGAATTTCTTTTGAATTTTTTTTACATTTTTTGATTAAAACAGATTGTAATAGATTGTTTATCTCGGGAAACATGGAACGAAAGCCATCCATTGTCAAGAAAAGATCATTTATAGTCACTCATGCCTAGAAAAGCCTTATTACTCGGTTTAAATGCTTTTATAATCCCATTATTGAATTTCTTTTGAATTGTTTTTACATTTTTTGATTAAAACAGATTGTAATTGATTGTTTGCCTCGGGAAATGTGGAGCAAAAGCCATCCATTGTCAAGAAAATTTCATTTATAGTCACTCATGCCTAGAAAAACTTATTACTCGGTTTAAATGCCCTTATAATCCCATTATTGAATTTATTTTGAATTGTTTTTACATTTTTTAATTAAAACATATTGTAATTGGTTGTTTGCCTCGGGAAACGTGGAGCAAAAGCCATCCATTGTCAAGAAAAGTTCATTTATAGTCACTCATGCCTAGAAAAGCCTTATTACTCGATTTAAATGCCTTTATCATCCCATTATTGAATTTATTTTGAATTGTTTTTACATTTTTTGATTAAAACATATTGTAATTGATTGTTTGCCTCGGGAAGCGTAGAGCAAAAGCCATCCATTGTCAAGAAAAGTTCATTTATAGTCACTCATGCCTAGAAAAGCCTTATTACTCGATTTAAATGCCCTTATAATCCCATTATTGAATTTATTTTGAATTATTTTTACATTTTTTTATTAAAACAGATTCTAATACATTGTTTATCTCGGGAAACATGGAACGAAAGCCATCCATTGTCAAGAAAACATCATTTATAGTCACTCATGCCTAAAAAAGCCTTATTACTCGGTTTAAATGCCTTTATAATCCCATTATTGAATTTATTTTGAACTTTTTTGACATTTTTTGATTAAAACAGATTGTAATTGATTGTTTGCCTCGGGAAACATGGAGCGAAAGCCATCCATTGTCAAGAAAAGTTCATTTATAGTCACTCATGCCAAGAAAAGCCTTATAACTCTGTTTAAATGCCCTTATAATCCCATTATTGAATTTATTTTGAATTGTTTTTTCATTTTTTGATTAAAACAGATTGTAATTGATTGTTTGCCTCGGGAAACGTGGAGAAAAAGCCATCCATTGTCAAGAAAAGTTCATTTATAGTCACTCATGCCTAGAAAAGCCTTATTACTCGATTTAAATGCCTTTATCATCCCATTATTGAATTTATTTTGAATTGTTTTTACATTTTTTGATTAAAACATATTGTAATTGATTGTTTGCCTCGGGAAGCGTGGAGCAAAAGCCATCCATTGTCAAGAAAAGTTCATTTATAGTCACTCATGCCTAGAGAAGCCTTATTACTCGGTTTAAATGCCTTTATAATCCCATTATTGAATTTATTTTGATTTTTTTTTACAGTTTTCCATTAAATCAGATTGTAATAGATTGTTTATCTCGGGAAACATGGAACGAAAGCCATCCATTGTCAAGAAAAGATCATTTATAGTCACTCATGGCTAGAAAAGCCTTATTACTCGATTTAAATGCCTTTATAATCCCATTATTGAATTTATTTTGAATTGATTTTACATTTTTTGATTAAAACATATTGTAATTGATTGTTTGCCTCGAGAAACGTGGAGCAAAAGCCATCCATTGTCAAGAAAAGTTCATTTATAGTCACTCATGCCTAGAGAAGCCTTATTACTCGGTTTAAATGCCTTTATAATCCCATTATTGAATTTATTTTGATTTTCTTTTACATTTTTTGATTAAAACAGATTGTAATAGATTGTTTATCTCGGGAAACATGGAACGAAAGCCATCCATTGTCAAGAAAAGATCATTTATAGTCACTCATGCCTAGAAAAGCCTTATTACTCGGTTTAAATGCCTTTATAATCCCATTATTGAATTTATTTTGAATTGTTTTTACATTTTTTGATTAAAACATATTGTAATTGATTGTTTGCCTCGGGAAACGTGGAGCAAAAGCCATCCATTGTCAAGAAAAGTTCATTTATAGTCACTCATGCCTAGAAAAGCCTTATAACTCGGTTTAAATGCCCTTATAATCCCATTATTGAATTTATTTTGAATTGTTTTTACATTTTTTGATTAAAACAGATTGTAATTGATTGTTTGCCTCGGGAAACGTGGAGCAAAAGCCATCCATTGTCAAGAAAAGTTCATTTATAGTCACTCATGCCTAGAAAAGCCTTATTACTCGATTTAAATGCCTTTATCATCCCATTATTGAATTTATTTTGAATTGTTTTTACATTTTTTGATTAAAACATATTGTAATTGATTGTTTGCCTCGGGAAGCGTGGAGCAAAAGCCATCCATTGTCAAGAAAAGTTCATTTATAGTCACTCATGCCTAGAGAAGCCTTATTACTCGGTTTAAATGCCTTTATAATCCCATTATTGAATTTATTTTGATTTTTTTTTACAGTTTTTCATTAAATCAGATTGTAATAGATTGTTTGCCTCAGGAAACGTGGAGCAAAAGCCATCCATTGTCAAGAAAAGTTCATTTATAGTCACTCATGCCTAGAAAAGCCTTATTACTCGATTTAAATGCCTTTATCATCCCATTATTGAATTTCTTTTGAACTGCTTTTACATTTTTTGATTAAAACATATTGTAATTGATTGTTTGCCTCGGGAAGCGTGGAGCAAAAGCCATCCATTGTCAAGAAAAGTTCATTTATAGTCACTCATGCCTAGAGAAGCCTTATTACTCGGTTTAAATGCCTTTATAATCCCATTATTGAATTTATTTTGAATTGTTTTTACATTTTTTAATTAAAACAGATTGTAATTGATTTTTTGCCTCGGGAAACGTGGAGCAAAAGCCATCCATTGTCAAGAAAAGTTCATTTATAGTCACTCATGCCTAGAAAAGCCTTATAACTCGGTTTAAATGCCCTTATAATCCCATTATTGAATTTATTTTGAATTGTTTTTACATTTTTTAATTAAAACATATTGTAATTGGTTGTTTGCCTCGGGAAACGTGGAGCAAAAGCCATCCATTGTCAAGAAAAGTTCATTTATAGTCACTCATGCCTAGAAAAGCCTTATTACTCGATTTAAATGCCTTTATCATCCCATTATTTAATTTATTTTGAATTGTTTTTACATTTTTTGATTAAAACATATTGTAATTGATTGTTTGCCTCGGGAAGCGTAGAGCAAAAGCCATCCATTGTCAAGAAAAGTTCATTTATAGTCACTCATGCCTAGAAAAGCCTTATTACTCGATTTAAATGCCCTTATAATCCCATTATTGAATTTATTTTGAATTATTTTTACATTTTTTTATTAAAACAGATTCTAATACATTGTTTATCTCGGGAAACATGGAACGAAAGCCATCCATTGTCAAGAAAACATCATTTATAGTCACTCATGCCTAAAAAAGCCTTATTACTCGGTTTAAATGCCTTTATAATCCCATTATTGAATTTATTTTGAACTTTTTTGACATTTTTTGATTAAAACAGATTGTAATTGATTGTTTGCCTCGGGAAACATGGAGCGAAAGCCATCCATTGTCAAGAAAAGTTCATTTATAGTCACTCATGCCTAGAAAAGCCTTATAACTCTGTTTAAATGCCCTTATAATCCCATTATTGAATTTATTTTGAATTGTTTTTTCATTTTTTGATTAAAACAGATTGTAATTGATTGTTTGCCTCGGGAAACGTGGAGCAAAAGCCATCCATTGTCAAGAAAAGTTCATTTATAGTCACTCATGCCTAGAAAAGCCTTATTACTCGATTTAAATGCCTTTATCATCCCATTATTGAATTTATTTTGAATTGTTTTTACATTTTTTGATTAAAACATATTGTAATTGATTGTTTGCCTCGGGAAGCGTGGAGCAAAAGCCATCCATTGTCAAGAAAAGTTCATTTATAGTCACTCATGCCTAGAGAAGCCTTATTACTCGGTTTAAATGCCTTTATAATCCCATTATTGAATTTATTTTGATTTTTTTTTACAGTTTTCCATTAAATCAGATTGTAATAGATTGTTTATCTCGGGAAACATGGAACGAAAGCCATCCATTGTCAAGAAAAGATCATTTATAGTCACTCATGGCTAGAAAAGCCTTATTACTCGATTTAAATGCCTTTATAATCCCATTATTGAATTTATTTTGAATTGATTTTACATTTTTTGATTAAAACATATTGTAATTGATTGTTTGCCTCGGGAAACGTGGAGCAAAAGCCATCCATTGTCAAGAAAAGGTCATTTATAGTCACTCATGCCTAGAGAAGCCTTATTACTCGGTTTAAATGCCTTTATAATCCCATTATTGAATTTATTTTGATTTTCTTTTACATTTTTTGATTAAAACAGATTGTAATAGATTGTTTATCTCGGGAAAGATGGAACGAAAGCCATCCATTGTCAAGAAAAGATCATTTATAGTCACTCATGCCTAGAAAAGCCTTATTACTCGGTTTAAATGCTTTTATAATCCCATTATTGAATTTCTTTTGAATTGTTTTTACATTTTTTGATTAAAACAGATTGTAATTGATTGTTTGCCTCGGGAAGCGTGGAGCAAAAGCCATCCATTGTCAAGAAAAGTTCATTTATAGTCACTCATGCCTAGAGAAGCCTTATTACTCGGTTTAAATGCCTTTATAATCCCATTATTGAATTTATTTTGAATTGTTTTTACATTTTTTAATTAAAACAGATTGTAATTGATTTTTTGCCTCGGGAAACGTGGAGCAAAAGCCGTCCATTGTCAAGAAAAGTTCATTTATAGTCACTCATGCCTAGAAAAGCCTTATAACTCGGTTTAAATGCCCTTATAATCCCATTATTGAATTTATTTTGAATTGTTTTTACATTTTTTAATTAAAACATATTGTAATTGGTTGTTTGCCTCGGGAAACGTGGAGCAAAAGCCATCCATTGTCAAGAAAAGTTCATTTATAGTCACTCATGCCTAGAAAAGCCTTATTACTCGATTTAAATGCCTTTATCATCCCATTATTGAATTTATTTTGAATTGTTTTTACATTTTTTAATTAAAACAGATTGTAATTGATTTTTTGCCTCGGGAAACGTGGAGCAAAAGCCATCCATTGTCAAGAAAAGTTCATTTATAGTCACTCATGCCTAGAAAAGCCTTATTACTCGATTTAAATGCTTTTATAATCCCATTATTGAATTTATTTTGAATTTTTTTTACATTTTTTGATTAAAACAGATTGTAATAGATTGTTTATCTCAGCAAACATGGAACGAAAGCCATCCATTGTCAAGAAAACATCATTTATAGTCACTCATGCCTAGAAAAGCCTTATTACTCGGTTTAAATGCCCTTATAATCCCATTATTGAATTTATTTTGAATTGTTTTTACATTTTTGGATTAAAACAGATTGTAATTGATTGTTTGCCTCGGGAAACGTGGAGCAAAAGCCATCCATTGTCAAGAAAAGTGCATTTATAGTCACTCATGCCTAGAAAAGCCTTATTACTCGATTTAAATGCCTTTATCATCCCATTATTGAATTTCTTTTGAATTGTTTTTACATTTTTTGATTAAAACATACTGTAATTGATTGTTTGCCTCGGGAAGCGTGGAGCAAAAGCCATCCATTGTCAAGAAAAGTTCATTTATAGTCACTCATGCCTAGAAAAGCCTTATAACTCGGTTGAAATGCCCTTATAATCCCATTATTGAATTTATTTTGAATTGTTTTTACATTTTTTGATTAAAACAGATTGTAATTGATTGTTTGCCTCGGGAAACGTGGAGGAAAAGCCATCCATTGTCAAGAAAAGTTCATTTATAGTCACTCATGCCTAGAAAAGCCTTATTACTCGATTTAAATGCCTTTATCATCCCATTATTGAATTTCTTTTGAGTTGTTTTTACATTTTTTGATTAAAACATATTGTAATTGATCGTTTGCCTCGGGAAGCGTGGAGCAAAAGCCATCCATTGTCAAGAAAAGTTCATTTATAGTCACTCATGCCTAGAGAAGCCTTATTACTCGGTTTAAATGCCTTTATAATCCCATTATTGCATTTATTTTGAATTGTTTTTACATTTTTTAATTAAAACAGATTATAATTGATTGTTTGCCTTGGGAAACATGGAGCAAAAGCCATCCATTGTCAAGAAAAGGTCATTTATAGTCACTCATGCCTAGAGAAGCCTTATTACTCGGTTTAAATGCCTTTATAATCCCATTATTGAATTTATTTTGAATTTTTTTTACATTTTTTAATTAAAACAGATTGTAATAGATTGTTTAGCTTGGAAAACATGGAACGAAAGCCATCCATTGTCAAGAAAACACCATTTATAGTCACTCATGCCTAGAAAAGCCTTATTACTCGGTTTAAATGCTTTTATAATCCATTATTGAATTTATTTTGAATTTTTTTTACATTGTTTGATTAAAACAGATTCTAATACATTGTTTATCTCGGGAAACATGGAACGAAAGCCATCCATTGTCAAGAAAACATCATTTATAGTCACTCATGCCTAGAAAAGCCTTATTACTCGGTTTAAATGCCTTTATAATCCCATTATTGAATTTATTTTGAATTTTTTTTAGATTTTTTGATTAAAACATATTGTAATTGATTGTTTGCCTCGGGAAACGTGGAGCAAAAGCCATCCATTGTCAAGAAAAGTTCATTTATAGTCACTCATGCCTAGAAAAGCCTTATTACTCGGTTTAAATGCTTTTATAATCCCATTATCGAATTTATTTTGAATTGTTTTTACATTTTTGGATTAAAACAGATTGTAATTGATTGTTTGCCTCGGGAAACGTGGAGCAAAAGCCATCCATTGTCAAGAAAAGTGCATTTATAGTCACTCATGCCTAGAAAAGCCTTATTACTCGATTTAAATGCCTTTATCATCCCATTATTGAATTTCTTTTGAATTGTTTTTACATTTTTTGATTAAAACATACTGTAATTGATTGTTTGCCTCGGGAAGCGTGGAGCAAAAGCCATCCATTGTCAAGAAAAGTTCATTTATAGTCACTCATGCCTAGAAAAGCCTTATAACTCGGTTGAAATGCCCTTATAATCCCATTATTGAATTTATTTTGAATTGTTTTTACATTTTTTGATTAAAACAGATTGTAATTGATTGTTTGCCTCGGGAAACGTGGAGGAAAAGCCATCCATTGTCAAGAAAAGTTCATTTATAGTCACTCATGCCTAGAAAAGCCTTATTACTCGATTTAAATGCCTTTATCATCCCATTATTGAATTTCTTTTGAGTTGTTTTTACATTTTTTGATTAAAACATATTGTAATTGATCGTTTGCCTCGGGAAGCGTGGAGCAAAAGCCATCCATTGTCAAGAAAAGTTCATTTATAGTCACTCATGCCTAGAGAAGCCTTATTACTCGGTTTAAATGCCTTTATAATCCCATTATTGCATTTATTTTGAATTGTTTTTACATTTTTTAATTAAAACAGATTATAATTGATTGTTTGCCTTGGGAAACATGGAGCAAAAGCCATCCATTGTCAAGAAAAGGTCATTTATAGTCACTCATGCCTAGAGAAGCCTTATTACTCGGTTTAAATGCCTTTATAATCCCATTATTGAATTTATTTTGAATTTTTTTTACATTTTTTAATTAAAACAGATTGTAATAGATTGTTTAGCTTGGAAAACATGGAACGAAAGCCATCCATTGTCAAGAAAACACCATTTATAGTCACTCATGCCTAGAAAAGCCTTATTACTCGGTTTAAATGCTTTTATAATCCATTATTGAATTTATTTTGAATTTTTTTTACATTGTTTGATTAAAACAGATTCTAATACATTGTTTATCTCGGGAAACATGGAACGAAAGCCATCCATTGTCAAGAAAACATCATTTATAGTCACTCATGCCTAGAAAAGCCTTATTACTCGGTTTAAATGCCTTTATAATCCCATTATTGAATTTATTTTGAATTTTTTTTAGATTTTTTGATTAAAACATATTGTAATTGATTGTTTGCCTCGGGAAACGTGGAGCAAAAGCCATCCATTGTCAAGAAAAGTTCATTTATAGTCACTCATGCCTAGAAAAGCCTTATTACTCGGTTTAAATGCCTTTATAATCCCATTACTGAATTTATTTTGAATATTTTTTACATTTTTTGATTAAAACAGATTGTAATAGATTGTTTATCTCGGGAAATATGGAACGAAAGCCATCCATTGTCAAGAAAAGATCATTTATAGTCACTCATGCCTAGAAAAGCCTTATTACTCGGTTTAAATGCCTTTATAATCCCATTATTGAATTTATTTTGAATTGTTTTTACATTTTTTGATTAAAACAGATTGTAATTGATTGTTTGCCTTGGGAAACGTGGAGCAAAAGCCATCCATTGTCAAGAAAAGTTCATTTATAGTCACTCATGCCTAGAAAAGCCTTATTACTCGATTTAAATGCCTTTATAATCCCATTATTGAATTTATTTTGAATTGTTTTTACATTTTTTGATTAAAACAGATTGTAATTGATTGTTTGCCTCGGCAAACGTGGAGCAAAAGCCATCCATTGTCAAGAAAAGACCATTTATAGTCACTCATGCCTAGAAAAGCCTTATTACTCGGTTTAAATGCCTTTATAATCCCATTATTGAATTTATTTTGAATTGTTTTTACATTTTTTCATTAAAACAGATTGTAATTGATTGTTTGCCTTGGGAAACATGGAGCAAAAGCCATCCATTGTCAAGACAAGGTCATTTATAGTGACTCATGCCTAGAGAAGCCTTATTACTCGGTTTAAATGGCTTTATAATCCCATTATTGAATTTATTTTGAATTTTTTTTACATTTTTTGATTAAAACAGATTGTAATAGAATGTTTATCTCAGGAAACATGGAACGAAAGCCATCCATTGTCAAGAAAAGTTCATTTATAGTCACTCATGCCTAGAAAAGCCTTATTACTCGGTTTAAATGCTTTTATAATCCATTGGTGAATTTATTTTGAATTTTTTTTACATTTTTTGATTAAAACAGATTGTAATAGATTGTTTATCTCGGGAAACATGGAACGAAAGCCATCCATTGTCAAGAAAAGATCATTTATAGTCACTCATGCCTACAGAAGCCTTATTGCTCGGTTTAAATGCTTTTATAATCCCATTATTGAATTTATTTTGAATTGTTTTTACATTTTTTGATTAAAACAGATTGTAATTGATTGTTTGCCTCGGGAAACGTGGAGCAAAAGCCATCCATTGTCAAGAAAAGTTCATTTATAGTCACTCATGCCTAGAAAAGCCTTATTACTCGATTTAAATGCCTTTATCATCCCATTATTGAATTTCTTTTGAATTGTTTTTACATTTTTTGATTAAAACATATTGTAATTGATTGTTTGCCTCGGGAAGCGTGGAGCAAAAGCCATCCATTGTCAAGAAAAGTTCATTTATAGTCACTCATGCCTAGAAAAGCCTTATTACTCGGTTTAAATGCTTTTATAATCCCATTATCGAATTTATTTTGAATTGTTTTTACATTTTTTGATTAAAACAGACTGTAATTGATTGTTTGCCTTGGGAAACGTGGAGCAAAAGCCATCCATTGTCAAGAAAAATTCATTTATAGTCACTCATGCCTAGAAAAGCCTTTTTACTCGATTTAAATGCCTTTATCATCCCATTATTGAATTTATTTTGAATTGTTTTTACATTTTTTGATTAAAACATATTGTAATTGATTGTTTGCCTCGGGAAACGTGGAGCAAAAGCCATCCATTGTCAAGAAAAGTTCATTTATAGTCACTCATGCCTAGAGAAGCCTTATTACTCGGTTTAAATGCCTTTATAATCCCATTATTGAATTTATTTTGAATTTTTTTTACATTTTTTGATTAAAACATATTGTAATAGATTTTTTATCTCGGGAAACATGGAACGAAAGCCATCCATTGTAGAGAAAAGACCATTTATAGTCACTCATGCCTAGAAAAGCCTTATTACTCGGTTTAAATGCTTTTATAATCCATTATTGAATTTATTTTGAATTTTTTTTACATTTTTTGATTAAAACAGATTGTAATAGATTGTTTATCTCGGGAAACATGGAACGAAAGCCATCCATTGTCAAGAAAAGATCATTTATAGTCACTCATGCCTAGAAAAGCCTTATTACTCGGTTTAAATGCTTTTATAATCCCATTATTGAATTTCTTTTGAATTGTTTTTACATTTTTTGATTAAAACAGATTGTAATTGATTGTTTGCCTCGGGAAATGTGGAGCAAAAGCCATCCATTGTCAAGAAAATTTCATTTATAGTCACTCATGCCTAGAAAAACTTATTACTCGGTTTAAATGCCCTTATAATCCCATTATTGAATTTATTTTGAATTGTTTTTACATTTTTTAATTAAAACATATTGTAATTGGTTGTTTGCCTCGGGAAACGTGGAGCAAAAGCCATCCATTGTCAAGAAAAGTTCATTTATAGTCACTCATGCCTAGAAAAGCCTTATTACTCGATTTAAATGCCTTTATCATCCCATTATTGAATTTATTTTGAATTGTTTTTACATTTTTTGATTAAAACATATTGTAATTGATTGTTTGCCTCGGGAAGCGTAGAGCAAAAGCCATCCATTGTCAAGAAAAGTTCATTTATAGTCACTCATGCCTAGAAAAGCCTTATTACTCGATTTACAGTTTTCCATTAAATCAGATTGTAATAGATTGTTTATCTCGGGAAACATGGAACGAAAGCCATCCATTGTCAAGAAAAGATCATTTATAGTCACTCATGGCTAGAAAAGCCTTATTACTCGACTTAAATGCCTTTATAATCCCATTATTGAATTTATTTTGAATTGATTTTACATTTTTTGATTAAAACATATTGTAATTGATTGTTTGCCTCGAAAAACGTGGAGCAAAAGCCATCCATTGTCAAGAAAAGTTCATTTATAGTCACTCATGCCTAGAGAAGCCTTATTACTCGGTTTAAATGCCTTTATAATCCCATTATTGAATTTATTTTGATTTTCTTTTACATTTTTTGATTAAAACAGATTGTAATAGATTGTTTATCTCGGGAAACATGGAACGAAAGCCATCCATTGTCAAGAAAAGATCATTTATAGTCACTCATGCCTAGAAAAGCCTTATTACTCGGTTTAAATGCCTTTATAATCCCATTATTGAATTTATTTTGAATTGTTTTTACATTTTTTGATTAAAACATATTGTAATTGATTGTTTGCCTCGGGAAACGTGGAGCAAAAGCCATCCATTGTCAAGAAAAGTTCATTTATAGTCACTCATGCCTAGAAAAGCCTTATAACTCGGTTTAAATGCCCTTATAATCCCATTATTGAATTTATTTTGAATTGTTTTTACATTTTTTGATTAAAACAGATTGTAATTGATTGTTTGCCTCGGGAAACGTGGAGCAAAAGCCATCCATTGTCAAGAAAAGTTCATTTATAGTCACTCATGCCTAGAAAAGCCTTATTACTCGATTTAAATGCCTTTATCATCCCATTATTGAATTTATTTTGAATTGTTTTTACATTTTTTGATTAAAACATATTGTAATTGATTGTTTGCCTCGGGAAGCGTGGAGCAAAAGCCATCCATTGTCAAGAAAAGTTCATTTATAGTCACTCATGCCTAGAGAAGCCTTATTACTCGGTTTAAATGCCTTTATAATCCCATTATTGAATTTATTTTGATTTTTTTTTACAGTTTTTCATTAAATCAGATTGTAATAGATTGTTTGCCTCAGGAAACGTGGAGCAAAAGCCATCCATTGTCAAGAAAAGTTCATTTATAGTCACTCATGCCTAGAAAAGCCTTATTACTCGATTTAAATGCCTTTATCATCCCATTATTGAATTTCTTTTGAACTGCTTTTACATTTTTTGATTAAAACATATTGTAATTGATTGTTTGCCTCGGGAAGCGTGGAGCAAAAGCCATCCATTGTCAAGAAAAGTTCATTTATAGTCACTCATGCCTAGAGAAGCCTTATTACTCGGTTTAAATGCCTTTATAATCCCATTATTGAATTTATTTTGAATTGTTTTTACATTTTTTAATTAAAACAGATTGTAATTGATTTTTTGCCTCGGGAAACGTGGAGCAAAAGCCATCCATTGTCAAGAAAAGTTCATTTATAGTCACTCATGCCTAGAAAAGCTTTATAACTCGGTTTAAATGCCCTTATAATCCCATTATTGAATTTATTTTGAATTGTTTTTACATTTTTTAATTAAAACATATTGTAATTGGTTGTTTGCCTCGGGAAACGTGGAGCAAAAGCCATCCATTGTCAAGAAAAGTTCATTTATAGTCACTCATGCCTAGAAAAGCCTTATTACTCGATTTAAATGCCTTTATCATCCCATTATTGAATTTATTTTGAATTGTTTTTACATTTTTTGATTAAAACATATTGTAATTGATTGTTTGCCTCGGGAAGCGTAGAGCAAAAGCCATCCATTGTCAAGAAAAGTTCATTTATAGTCACTCATGCCTAGAAAAGCCTTATTACTCGATTTAAATGCCCTTATAATCCCATTATTGAATTTATTTTGAATTATTTTTACATTTTTTTATTAAAACAGATTCTAATACATTGTTTATCTCGGGAAACATGGAACGAAAGCCATCCATTGTCAAGAAAACATCATTTATAGTCACTCATGCCTAAAAAAGCCTTATTACTCGGTTTAAATGCCTTTATAATCCCATTATTGAATTTATTTTGAACTTTTTTGACATTTTTTGATTAAAACAGATTGTAATTGATTGTTTGCCTCGGGAAACATGGAGCGAAAGCCATCCATTGTCAAGAAAAGTTCATTTATAGTCACTCATGCCTAGAAAAGCCTTATAACTCTGTTTAAATGCCCTTATAATCCCATTATTGAATTTATTTTGAATTGTTTTTTCATTTTTTGATTAAAACAGATTGTAATTGATTGTTTGCCTCGGGAAACGTGGAGCAAAAGCCATCCATTGTCAAGAAAAGTTCATTTATAGTCACTCATGCCTAGAAAAGCCTTATTACTCGATTTAAATGCCTTTATCATCCCATTATTGAATTTATTTTGAATTGTTTTTACATTTTTTGATTAAAACATATTGTAATTGATTGTTTGCCTCGGGAAGCGTGGAGCAAAAGCCATCCATTGTCAAGAAAAGTTCATTTATAGTCACTCATGCCTAGAGAAGCCTTATTACTCGGTTTAAATGCCTTTATAATCCCATTATTGAATTTATTTTGATTTTTTTTTACAGTTTTCCATTAAATCAGATTGTAATAGATTGTTTATCTCGGGAAACATGGAACGAAAGCCATCCATTGTCAAGAAAAGATCATTTATAGTCACTCATGGCTAGAAAAGCCTTATTACTCGATTTAAATGCCTTTATAATCCCATTATTGAATTTATTTTGAATTGATTTTACATTTTTTGATTAAAACATATTGTAATTGATTGTTTGCCTCGAAAAACGTGGAGCAAAAGCCATCCATTGTCAAGAAAAGTTCATTTATAGTCACTCATGCCTAGAGAAGCCTTATTACTCGGTTTAAATGCCTTTATAATCCCATTATTGAATTTATTTTGAATTGTTTTTACATTTTTTGATTAAAACAGATTGTAATTGATTGTTTGCCTCGGCAAACGTGGAGCAAAAGCCATCCATTGTCAAGAAAAGACCATTTATAGTCACTCATGCCTAGAAAAGCCTTATTACTCGTTTTAAATGCCTTTATAATCCCATTATTGAATTTATTTTGAATTGTTTTTACATTTTTTCATTAAAACAGATTGTAATTGATTGTTTGCCTTGGGAAACATGGAGCAAAAGCCATCCATTGTCAAGACAAGGTCATTTATAGTGACTCATGCCTAGAGAAGCCTTATTACTCGGTTTAAATGGCTTTATAATCCCATTATTGAATTTATTTTGAATTTTTTTTACATTTTTTGATTAAAACAGATTGTAATAGAATGTTTATCTCGGGAAACATGGAACGAAAGCCATCCATTGTCAAGAAAAGTTCATTTATAGTCACTCATGCCTAGAAAAGCCTTATTACTCGGTTTAAATGCTTTTATAATCCATTGGTGAATTTATTTTGAATTTTTTTTACATTTTTTGATTAAAACAGATTGTAATAGATTGTTTATCTCGGGAAACATGGAACGAAAGCCATCCATTGTCAAGAAAAGATCATTTATAGTCACTCATGCCTACAGAAGCCTTATTGCTCGGTTTAAATGCTTTTATAATCCCATTATTGAATTTATTTTGAATTGTTTTTACATTTTTTGATTAAAACAGATTGTAATTGATTGTTTGCCTCGGGAAACGTGGAGCAAAAGCCATCCATTGTCAAGAAAAGTTCATTTATAGTCACTCATGCCTAGAAAAGCCTTATTACTCGATTTAAATGCCTTTATCATCCCATTATTGAATTTCTTTTGAATTGTTTTTACATTTTTTGATTAAAACATATTGTAATTGATTGTTTGCCTCGGGAAGCGTGGAGCAAAAGCCATCCATTGTCAAGAAAAGTTCATTTATAGTCACTCATGCCTAGAAAAGCCTTATTACTCGGTTTAAATGCTTTTATAATCCCATTATCGAATTTATTTTGAATTGTTTTTACATTTTTTGATTAAAACAGACTGTAATTGATTGTTTGCCTTGGGAAACGTGGAGCAAAAGCCATCCATTGTCAAGAAAAATTCATTTATAGTCACTCATGCCTAGAAAAGCCTTTTTACTCGATTTAAATGCCTTTATCATCCCATTATTGAATTTATTTTGAATTGTTTTTACATTTTTTGATTAAAACATATTGTAATTGATTGTTTGCCTCGGGAAACGTGGAGCAAAAGCCATCCATTGTCAAGAAAAGTTCATTTATAGTCACTCATGCCTAGAGAAGCCTTATTACTCGGTTTAAATGCCTTTATAATCCCATTATTGAATTTATTTTGAATTTTTTTTACATTTTTTGATTAAAACATATTGTAATAGATTTTTTATCTCGGGAAACATGGAACGAAAGCCATCCATTGTAGAGAAAAGACCATTTATAGTCACTCATGCCTAGAAAAGCCTTATTACTCGGTTTAAATGCTTTTATAATCCATTATTGAATTTATTTTGAATTTTTTTTACATTTTTTGATTAAAACAGATTGTAATAGATTGTTTATCTCGGGAAACATGGAACGAAAGCCATCCATTGTCAAGAAAAGATCATTTATAGTCACTCATGCCTAGAAAAGCCTTATTACTCGGTTTAAATGCTTTTATAATCCCATTATTGAATTTCTTTTGAATTGTTTTTACATTTTTTGATTAAAACAGATTGTAATTGATTGTTTGCCTCGGGAAATGTGGAGCAAAAGCCATCCATTGTCAAGAAAATTTCATTTATAGTCACTCATGCCTAGAAAAACTTATTACTCGGTTTAAATGCCCTTATAATCCCATTATTGAATTTATTTTGAATTGTTTTTACATTTTTTAATTAAAACATATTGTAATTGGTTGTTTGCCTCGGGAAACGTGGAGCAAAAGCCATCCATTGTCAAGAAAAGTTCATTTATAGTCACTCATGCCTAGAAAAGCCTTATTACTCGATTTAAATGCCTTTATCATCCCATTATTGAATTTATTTTGAATTGTTTTTACATTTTTTGATTAAAACATATTGTAATTGATTGTTTGCCTCGGGAAGCGTAGAGCAAAAGCCATCCATTGTCAAGAAAAGTTCATTTATAGTCACTCATGCCTAGAAAAGCCTTATTACTCGATTTACAGTTTTCCATTAAATCAGATTGTAATAGATTGTTTATCTCGGGAAACATGGAACGAAAGCCATCCATTGTCAAGAAAAGATCATTTATAGTCACTCATGGCTAGAAAAGCCTTATTACTCGACTTAAATGCCTTTATAATCCCATTATTGAATTTATTTTGAATTGATTTTACATTTTTTGATTAAAACATATTGTAATTGATTGTTTGCCTCGAAAAACGTGGAGCAAAAGCCATCCATTGTCAAGAAAAGTTCATTTATAGTCACTCATGCCTAGAGAAGCCTTATTACTCGGTTTAAATGCCTTTATAATCCCATTATTGAATTTATTTTGATTTTCTTTTACATTTTTTGATTAAAACAGATTGTAATAGATTGTTTATCTCGGGAAACATGGAACGAAAGCCATCCATTGTCAAGAAAAGATCATTTATAGTCACTCATGCCTAGAAAAGCCTTATTACTCGGTTTAAATGCCTTTATAATCCCATTATTGAATTTATTTTGAATTGTTTTTACATTTTTTGATTAAAACATATTGTAATTGATTGTTTGCCTCGGGAAACGTGGAGCAAAAGCCATCCATTGTCAAGAAAAGTTCATTTATAGTCACTCATGCCTAGAAAAGCCTTATAACTCGGTTTAAATGCCCTTATAATCCCATTATTGAATTTATTTTGAATTGTTTTTACATTTTTTGATTAAAACAGATTGTAATTGATTGTTTGCCTCGGGAAACGTGGAGCAAAAGCCATCCATTGTCAAGAAAAGTTCATTTATAGTCACTCATGCCTAGAAAAGCCTTATTACTCGATTTAAATGCCTTTATCATCCCATTATTGAATTTATTTTGAATTGTTTTTACATTTTTTGATTAAAACATATTGTAATTGATTGTTTGCCTCGGGAAGCGTGGAGCAAAAGCCATCCATTGTCAAGAAAAGTTCATTTATAGTCACTCATGCCTAGAGAAGCCTTATTACTCGGTTTAAATGCCTTTATAATCCCATTATTGAATTTATTTTGATTTTTTTTTACAGTTTTTCATTAAATCAGATTGTAATAGATTGTTTGCCTCAGGAAACGTGGAGCAAAAGCCATCCATTGTCAAGAAAAGTTCATTTATAGTCACTCATGCCTAGAAAAGCCTTATTACTCGATTTAAATGCCTTTATCATCCCATTATTGAATTTCTTTTGAACTGCTTTTACATTTTTTGATTAAAACATATTGTAATTGATTGTTTGCCTCGGGAAGCGTGGAGCAAAAGCCATCCATTGTCAAGAAAAGTTCATTTATAGTCACTCATGCCTAGAGAAGCCTTATTACTCGGTTTAAATGCCTTTATAATCCCATTATTGAATTTATTTTGAATTGTTTTTACATTTTTTAATTAAAACAGATTGTAATTGATTTTTTTCCTCGGGAAACGTGGAGCAAAAGCCATCCATTGTCAAGAAAAGTTCATTTATAGTCACTCATGCCTAGAAAAGCCTTATAACTCGGTTTAAATGCCCTTATAATCCCATTATTGAATTTATTTTGAATTGTTTTTACATTTTTTAATTAAAACATATTGTAATTGGTTGTTTGCCTCGGGAAACGTGGAGCAAAAGCCATCCATTGTCAAGAAAAGTTCATTTATAGTCACTCATGCCTAGAAAAGCCTTATTACTCGATTTAAATGCCTTTATCATCCCATTATTGAATTTATTTTGAATTGTTTTTACATTTTTTGATTAAAACATATTGTAATTGATTGTTTGCCTCGGGAAGCGTAGAGCAAAAGCCATCCATTGTCAAGAAAAGTTCATTTATAGTCACTCATGCCTAGAAAAGCCTTATTACTCGATTTAAATGCCCTTATAATCCCATTATTGAATTTATTTTGAATTATTTTTACATTTTTTTATTAAAACAGATTCTAATACATTGTTTATCTCGGGAAACATGGAACGAAAGCCATCCATTGTCAAGAAAACATCATTTATAGTCACTCATGCCTAAAAAAGCCTTATTACTCGGTTTAAATGCCTTTATAATCCCATTATTGAATTTATTTTGAACTTTTTTGACATTTTTTGATTAAAACAGATTGTAATTGATTGTTTGCCTCGGGAAACATGGAGCGAAAGCCATCCATTGTCAAGAAAAGTTCATTTATAGTCACTCATGCCTAGAAAAGCCTTATAACTCTGTTTAAATGCCCTTATAATCCCATTATTGAATTTATTTTGAATTGTTTTTTCATTTTTTGATTAAAACAGATTGTAATTGATTGTTTGCCTCGGGAAACGTGGAGCAAAAGCCATCCATTGTCAAGAAAAGTTCATTTATAGTCACTCATGCCTAGAAAAGCCTTATTACTCGATTTAAATGCCTTTATCATCCCATTATTGAATTTATTTTGAATTGTTTTTACATTTTTTGATTAAAACATATTGTAATTGATTGTTTGCCTCGGGAAGCGTGGAGCAAAAGCCATCCATTGTCAAGAAAAGTTCATTTATAGTCACTCATGCCTAGAGAAGCCTTATTACTCGGTTTAAATGCCTTTATAATCCCATTATTGAATTTATTTTGATTTTTTTTTACAGTTTTCCATTAAATCAGATTGTAATAGATTGTTTATCTCGGGAAACATGGAACGAAAGCCATCCATTGTCAAGAAAAGATCATTTATAGTCACTCATGCCTACAGAAGCCTTATTGCTCGGTTTAAATGCTTTTATAATCCCATTATTGAATTTATTTTGAATTGTTTTTACATTTTTTGATTAAAACAGATTGTAATTGATTGTTTGCCTCGGGAAACGTGGAGCAAAAGCCATCCATTGTCAAGAAAAGTTCATTTATAGTCACTCATGCCTAGAAAAGCCTTATTACTCGATTTAAATGCCTTTATCATCCCATTATTGAATTTCTTTTGAATTGTTTTTACATTTTTTGATTAAAACATATTGTAATTGATTGTTTGCCTCGGGAAGCGTGGAGCAAAAGCCATCCATTGTCAAGAAAAGTTCATTTATAGTCACTCATGCCTAGAAAAGCCTTATTACTCGGTTTAAATGCTTTTATAATCCCATTATCGAATTTATTTTGAATTGTTTTTACATTTTTTGATTAAAACAGACTGTAATTGATTGTTTGCCTTGGGAAACGTGGAGCAAAAGCCATCCATTGTCAAGAAAAATTCATTTATAGTCACTCATGCCTAGAAAAGCCTTTTTACTCGATTTAAATGCCTTTATCATCCCATTATTGAATTTATTTTGAATTGTTTTTACATTTTTTGATTAAAACATATTGTAATTGATTGTTTGCCTCGGGAAACGTGGAGCAAAAGCCATCCATTGTCAAGAAAAGTTCATTTATAGTCACTCATGCCTAGAGAAGCCTTATTACTCGGTTTAAATGCCTTTATAATCCCATTATTGAATTTATTTTGAATTTTTTTTACATTTTTTGATTAAAACATATTGTAATAGATTTTTTATCTCGGGAAACATGGAACGAAAGCCATCCATTGTAGAGAAAAGACCATTTATAGTCACTCATGCCTAGAAAAGCCTTATTACTCGGTTTAAATGCTTTTATAATCCATTATTGAATTTATTTTGAATTTTTTTTACATTTTTTGATTAAAACAGATTGTAATAGATTGTTTATCTCGGGAAACATGGAACGAAAGCCATCCATTGTCAAGAAAAGATCATTTATAGTCACTCATGCCTAGAAAAGCCTTATTACTCGGTTTAAATGCTTTTATAATCCCATTATTGAATTTCTTTTGAATTGTTTTTACATTTTTTGATTAAAACAGATTGTAATTGATTGTTTGCCTCGGGAAATGTGGAGCAAAAGCCATCCATTGTCAAGAAAATTTCATTTATAGTCACTCATGCCTAGAAAAACTTATTACTCGGTTTAAATGCCCTTATAATCCCATTATTGAATTTATTTTGAATTGTTTTTACATTTTTTAATTAAAACATATTGTAATTGGTTGTTTGCCTCGGGAAACGTGGAGCAAAAGCCATCCATTGTCAAGAAAAGTTCATTTATAGTCACTCATGCCTAGAAAAGCCTTATTACTCGATTTAAATGCCTTTATCATCCCATTATTGAATTTATTTTGAATTGTTTTTACATTTTTTGATTAAAACATATTGTAATTGATTGTTTGCCTCGGGAAGCGTAGAGCAAAAGCCATCCATTGTCAAGAAAAGTTCATTTATAGTCACTCATGCCTAGAAAAGCCTTATTACTCGATTTACAGTTTTCCATTAAATCAGATTGTAATAGATTGTTTATCTCGGGAAACATGGAACGAAAGCCATCCATTGTCAAGAAAAGATCATTTATAGTCACTCATGGCTAGAAAAGCCTTATTACTCGACTTAAATGCCTTTATAATCCCATTATTGAATTTATTTTGAATTGATTTTACATTTTTTGATTAAAACATATTGTAATTGATTGTTTGCCTCGAAAAACGTGGAGCAAAAGCCATCCATTGTCAAGAAAAGTTCATTTATAGTCACTCATGCCTAGAGAAGCCTTATTACTCGGTTTAAATGCCTTTATAATCCCATTATTGAATTTATTTTGATTTTCTTTTACATTTTTTGATTAAAACAGATTGTAATAGATTGTTTATCTCGGGAAACATGGAACGAAAGCCATCCATTGTCAAGAAAAGATCATTTATAGTCACTCATGCCTAGAAAAGCCTTATTACTCGGTTTAAATGCCTTTATAATCCCATTATTGAATTTATTTTGAATTGTTTTTACATTTTTTGATTAAAACATATTGTAATTGATTGTTTGCCTCGGGAAACGTGGAGCAAAAGCCATCCATTGTCAAGAAAAGTTCATTTATAGTCACTCATGCCTAGAAAAGCCTTATAACTCGGTTTAAATGCCCTTATAATCCCATTATTGAATTTATTTTGAATTGTTTTTACATTTTTTGATTAAAACAGATTGTAATTGATTGTTTGCCTCGGGAAACGTGGAGCAAAAGCCATCCATTGTCAAGAAAAGTTCATTTATAGTCACTCATGCCTAGAAAAGCCTTATTACTCGATTTAAATGCCTTTATCATCCCATTATTGAATTTCTTTTGAACTGCTTTTACATTTTTTGATTAAAACATATTGTAATTGATTGTTTGCCTCGGGAAGCGTGGAGCAAAAGCCATCCATTGTCAAGAAAAGTTCATTTATAGTCACTCATGCCTAGAGAAGCCTTATTACTCGGTTTAAATGCCTTTATAATCCCATTATTGAATTTATTTTGAATTGTTTTTACATTTTTTAATTAAAACAGATTGTAATTGATTTTTTGCCTCGGGAAACGTGGAGCAAAAGCCATCCATTGTCAAGAAAAGTTCATTTATAGTCACTCATGCCTAGAAAAGCCTTATAACTCGGTTTAAATGCCCTTATAATCCCATTATTGAATTTATTTTGAATTGTTTTTACATTTTTTAATTAAAACATATTGTAATTGGTTGTTTGCCTCGGGAAACGTGGAGCAAAAGCCATCCATTGTCAAGAAAAGTTCATTTATAGTCACTCATGCCTAGAAAAGCCTTATAACTCGGTTTAAATGCCCTTATAATCCCATTATTGAATTTATTTTGAATTGTTTTTACATTTTTTAATTAAAACATATTGTAATTGGTTGTTTGCCTCGGGAAACGTGGAGCAAAAGCCATCCATTGTCAAGAAAAGTTCATTTATAGTCACTCATGCCTAGAAAAGCCTTATTACTCGATTTAAATGCCTTTATCATCCCATTATTGAATTTATTTTGAATTGTTTTTACATTTTTTGATTAAAACATATTGTAATTGATTGTTTGCCTCGGGAAGCGTAGAGCAAAAGCCATCCATTGTCAAGAAAAGTTCATTTATAGTCACTCATGCCTAGAAAAGCCTTATTACTCGATTTAAATGCCCTTATAATCCCATTATTGAATTTATTTTGAATTATTTTTACATTTTTTTATTAAAACAGATTCTAATACATTGTTTATCTCGGGAAACATGGAACGAAAGCCATCCATTGTCAAGAAAACATCATTTATAGTCACTCATGCCTAAAAAAGCCTTATTACTCGGTTTAAATGCCTTTATAATCCCATTATTGAATTTATTTTGAACTTTTTTGACATTTTTTGATTAAAACAGATTGTAATTGATTGTTTGCCTCGGGAAACATGGAGCGAAAGCCATCCATTGTCAAGAAAAGTTCATTTATAGTCACTCATGCCTAGAAAAGCCTTATAACTCTGTTTAAATGCCCTTATAATCCCATTATTGAATTTATTTTGAATTGTTTTTTCATTTTTTGATTAAAACAGATTGTAATTGATTGTTTGCCTCGGGAAACGTGGAGCAAAAGCCATCCATTGTCAAGAAAAGTTCATTTATAGTCACTCATGCCTAGAGAAGCCTTATTACTCGGTTTAAATGCCTTTATAATCCCATTATTGAATTTATTTTGATTTTTTTTTACAGTTTTTCATTAAATCAGATTGTAATTGATTGTTTGCCTCGGGAAACGTGGAGCAAAAGCCATCCATTGTCAAGAAAAGACCATTTATAGTCCCTCATGCCTAGAAAAGCCTTATTACTCGGTTTAAATGCTTTTATAATCCATTATTGAATTTATTTTGAATTTTTTTTACATTTTTTGATTAAAACAGATTGTAATAGATTGTTTATCTCGGGAAACATGGAACGAAAGCCATCCATTGTCAAGAAAAGATCATTTATAGTCACTCATGCCTAGAAAAGCCTTATTACTCGGTTTAAATGCTTTTATAATCCCATTATTGAATTTCTTTTGAATTGTTTTTACATTTTTTGATTAAAACAGATTGTAATTGATTGTTTGCCTCGGGAAATGTGGAGCAAAAGCCATCCATTGTCAAGAAAATTTCATTTATAGTCACTCATGCCTAGAAAAGCCTTATTACTCGGTTTAAATGCCCTTATAATCCCATTATTGAATTTATTTTGAATTATTTTTACATTTTTTAATTAAAACATATTGTAATTGGTTGTTTGCCTCGGGAAACGTGGAGCAAAAGCCATCCATTGTCAAGAAAAGTTCATTTATAGTCACTCATGCCTAGAAAAGCCTTATTACTCGATTTAAATGCCTTTATCATCCCATTATTGAATTTATTTTGAATTGTTTTTACATTTTTTGATTAAAACATATTGTAATTGATTGTTTGCCTCGGGAAGCGTAGAGCAAAAGCCATCCATTGTCAAGAAAAGTTCATTTATAGTCACTCATGCCTAGAAAAGCCTTATTACTCGATTTAAATGCCCTTATAATCCCATTATTGAATTTATTTTGAATTATTTTTACATTTTTTTATTAAAACAGATTCTAATACATTGTTTATCTCGGGAAACATGGAACGAAAGCCATCCATTGTCAAGAAAACATCATTTATAGTCACTCATGCCTAAAAAAGCCTTATTACTCGGTTTAAATGCCTTTATAATCCCATTATTGAATTTATTTTGAACTTTTTTGACATTTTTTGATTAAAACAGATTGTAATTGATTGTTTGCCTCGGGAAACATGGAGCGAAAGCCATCCATTGTCAAGAAAAGTTCATTTATAGTCACTCATGCCTAGAAAAGCCTTATAACTCGGTTTAAATGCCCTTATAATCCCATTATTGAATTTATTTTGAATTGTTTTTTCATTTTTTGATTAAAACAGATTGTAATTGATTGTTTGCCTCGGGAAACGTGGAGCAAAAGCCATCCATTGTCAAGAAAAGTTCATTTATAGTCACTCATGCCTAGAAAAGCCTTATTACTCGATTTAAATGCCTTTATCATCCCATTATTGAATTTATTTTGAATTGTTTTTACATTTTTTGATTAAAACATATTGTAATTGATTGTTTGCCTCGGGAAGCGTGGAGCAAAAGCCATCCATTGTCAAGAAAAGTTCATTTATAGTCACTCATGCCTAGAGAAGCCTTATTACTCGGTTTAAATGCCTTTATAATCCCATTATTGAATTTATTTTGATTTTTTTTTACAGTTTTCCATTAAATCAGATTGTAATAGATTGTTTATCTCGGGAAACATGGAACGAAAGCCATCCATTGTCAAGAAAAGATCATTTATAGTCACTCATGCCTAGAAAAGCCTTATTACTCGATTTAAATGCCTTTATAATCCCATTATTGAATTTATTTTGAATTGATTTTACATTTTTTGATTAAAACATATTGTAATTGATTGTTTGCCTCGAGAAACGTGGAGCAAAAGCCATCCATTGTCAAGAAAAGTTCATTTATAGTCACTCATGCCTAGAGAAGCCTTATTACTCGGTTTAAATGCCTTTATAATCCCATTATTGAATTTATTTTGATTTTTTTTTACATTTTTTGATTAAAACAGATTGTAATAGATTGTTTATCTCGGGAAACATGGAACGAAAGCCATCCATTGTCAAGAAAAGATCATTTATAGTCACTCATGCCTAGAAAAGCCTTATTACTCGGTTTAAATGCCTTTATAATCCCATTATTGAATTTATTTTGAATTGTTTTTACATTTTTTGATTAAAACATATTGTAATTGATTGTTTGCCTCGGGAAACGTGGAGCAAAAGCCATCCATTGTCAAGAAAAGTTCATTTATAGTCACTCATGCCTAGAAAAGCCTTATAACTCGGTTTAAATGCCCTTATAATCCCATTATTGAATTTATTTTGAATTGTTTTTACATTTTTTGATTAAAACAGATTGTAATTGATTGTTTGCCTTGGGAAACGTGGAGGAAAAGCCATCCATTGTCAAGAAAAGTTCATTTATAGTCACTCATGCCTAGAAAAGCCTTATTACTCGATTTAAATGCCTTTATCATCCCATTATTGAATTTCTTTTGAGTTGTTTTTACATTTTTTGATTAAAACATATTGTAATTGATTGTTTGCCTCGGGAAGCGTGGAGCAAAAGCCATCCATTGTCAAGAAAAGTTCATTTATAGTCACTCATGCCTAGAGAAGCCTTATTACTCGGTTTAAATGCCTTTATAATCCCATTATTGAATTTATTTTGATTTTTTTTTACAGTTTTTCATTAAATCAGATTGTAATAGATTGTTTGCCTCAGGAAACGTGGAGCAAAAGCCATCCATTGTCAAGAAAAGTTCATTTATAGTCACTCATGTCTAGAAAAGCCTTATTACTCGATTTAAATGCCTTTATCATCCCATTATTGAATTTCTTTTGAACTGTTTTTACATTTTTTGATTAAAACATATTGTAATTGATTGTTTGCCTCGGGAAGCGTGGAGCAAAAGCCATCCATTGTCAAGAAAAGTTCATTTATAGTCACTCATGCCTAGAGAAGCCTTATTACTCGGTTTAAATGCCTTTATAATCCCATTATTGAATTTATTTTGAATTGTTTTTACATTTTTTAATTAAAACAGATTGTAATTGATTGTTTGCCTCGGGAAACGTGGAGCAAAAGCCATCCATTGTCAAGAAAAGTTCATTTATAGTCACTCATGCCTAGAAAAGCCTTATTACTCGATTTAAATGCTTTTATAATCCCATTATTGAATTTATTTTGAATTTTTTTTACATTTTTTGATTAAAACAGATTGTAATAGATTGTTTATCTCAGCAAACATGGAACGAAAGCCATCCATTGTCAAGAAAACATCATTTATAGTCACTCATGCCTAGAAAAGCCTTATTACTCGGTTTAAATGCCCTTATAATCCCATTATTGAATTTATTTTGAATTGTTTTTACATTTTTTGATTAAAACAGATTGTAATTGATTGTTTGCCTCGGGAAACGTGGAGCAAAAGCCATCCATTGTCAAGAAAAGTGCATTTATAGTCACTCATGCCTAGAAAAGCCTTATTACTCGATTTAAATGCCTTTATCATCCCATTATTGAATTTCTTTTGAATTGTTTTTACATTTTTTGATTAAAACATACTGTAATTGATTGTTTGCCTCGGGAAACGTGGAGCAAAAGCCATCCATTGTCAAGAAAAGTTCATTTATAGTCACTCATGCCTAGAAAAGCCTTATAACTCGGTTGAAATGCCCTTATAATCCCATTATTGAATTTATTTTGAATTGTTTTTACATTTTTTGATTAAAACAGATTGTAATTGATTGTTTGCCTCGGGAAACGTGGAGGAAAAGCCATCCATTGTCAAGAAAAGTTCATTTATAGTCACTCATGCCTAGAAAAGCCTTATTACTCGATTTAAATGCCTTTATCATCCCATTATTGAATTTCTTTTGAGTTGTTTTTACATTTTTTGATTAAAACATATTGTAATTGATTGTTTGCCTCGGGAAGCGTGGAGCAAAAGCCATCCATTGTCAAGAAAAGTTCATTTATAGTCACTCATGCCTAGAGAAGCCTTATTACTCGGTTTAAATGCCTTTATAATCCCATTATTGCATTTATTTTGAATTGTTTTTACATTTTTTAATTAAAACAGATTATAATTGATTGTTTGCCTTGGGAAACATGGAGCAAAAGCCATCCATTGTCAAGAAAAGGTCATTTATAGTCACTCATGCCTAGAGAAGCCTTATTACTCGGTTTAAATGCCTTTATAATCCCATTATTGAATTTATTTTGAATTTTTTTTACATTTTTTAATTAAAACAGATTGTAATAGATTGTTTAGCTTGGAAAACATGGAACGAAAGCCATCCATTGTCAAGAAAACACCATTTATAGTCACTCATGCCTAGAAAAGCCTTATTACTCGGTTTAAATGCTTTTATAATCCATTATTGAATTTATTTTGAATTTTTTTTACATTGTTTGATTAAAACAGATTCTAATACATTGTTTATCTCGGGAAACATGGAACGAAAGCCATCCATTGTCAAGAAAAGATCATTTATAGTCACTCATGCCTACAGAAGCCTTATTACTCGGTTTAAATGCTTTTATAATCCCATTATTGAATTTATTTTGAATTGTTTTTACATTTTTTGATTAAAACAGATTGTAATTGATTGTTTGCCTCGGGAAACGTGGAGCAAAAGCCATCCATTGTCAAGAAAAGTTCATTTATAGTCACTCATGCCTAGAAAAGCCTTATTACTCGATTTAAATGCCTTGATAATCCCATTATTGAATTTATTTTGAATTGTTTTTACATTTTTTAATTAAAACATATTGTAATTGGTTGTTTGCCTCGGGAAACGTGGAGCAAAAGCCATCCATTGTCAAGAAAAGTTCATTTATAGTCACTCATGCCTAGAAAAGCCTTATTACTCGATTTAAATGCCTTTATAATCCCATTATTGAATTTATTTTGAAGTTTTTTTAAATTTTTTGATTAAAACAGATTGTAATAGATTATTTATCTCGGGAAACATGGAACGAAAGCCATCCATTGTCAAGAAAAGATCATTTATAGTCACTCATGCCTAGAAAAGCCTTATTACTCGGTTTAAATGCCCTTATAATCCCATTATTGAATTTATTTTGAATTATTTTTACATTTTTTTATTAAAACAGATTCTAATACATTGTTTATCTCGGGAAACATGGAACGAAAGCCATCCATTGTGAAGAAAACATCATTTATAGTCACTCATGCCTAGAAAAGCCTTATTACTCGGTTTAAATGCCTTTATAATCCCATTATTGAATTTATTTTGAACTTTTTTGACATTTTTTGATTAAAACAGATTGTAATTGATTGTTTGCCTCGGGAAACATGGAGCGAAAGCCATCCATTGTCAAGAAAAGTTCATTTATAGTCACTCATGCCAAGAAAAGCCTTATTACTCGGTTTAAATGCTTTTATAATCCCATTATCGAATTTATTTTGAATTGTTTTTACATTTTTTGATTAGAACAGATTGTAATTGATTGTTTGCCTCGGGAAACGTGGAGCAAAAGCCATCCATTGTCAAGAAAAGTTCATTTATAGTCACTCATGCCTAGAAAAGCCTTATTACTCGATTTAAATGCCTTTATCATCCCATTATTGAATTTATTTTGAATTGTTTTTACATTTTTTGATTAAAACATATTGTAATTGATTGTTTGCCTCGGGAAGCGTGGAGCAAAAGCCATCCATTGTCAAGAAAAGTTCATTTATAGTCACTCATGCCTAGAGAAGCCTTATTACTCGGTTTAAATGCCTTTATAATCCCATTATTGAATTTATTTTGAATTGTTTTTACATTTTTTAATTAAAACAGATTGTAATTGATTGTTTGCCTTGGGAAACATGGAGCAAAAGCCATCCATTGTCAAGAAAAGGTCATTTATAGTCACTCATGCCTAGAGAAGCCTTATTACTCGGTTTAAATGCCTTTATAATCCCCTTATTGAATTTATTTTGAATTTTTTTTACATTTTTTGATTAAAACAGATTGTAATAGATTGTTTATCTCGGGAAACAAGGAACGAATGCCATCCATTGTCAAGAAAAGACCATTTATAGTCACTCATGCCTAGAAAAGCCTTATTACTCGGTTTAAATGCTTTTATAATCCATTATTGAATTTATTTTGAATTTTTTTTACATTTTTTGATTAAAACAGATTCTAATACATTTTTTATCTCGGGAAACATGGAACGAAAGCCATCCATTGTCAAGAAAAGATCATTTATAGTCACTCATGCCTACAGAAGCCTTATTAATCGGTTTAAATGCTTTTATAATCCCATTATTGAATTTATTTTGAATTGTTTTTACATATTTTGATTAAAACAGATTGTAATTGATTGTTTGCCTCGGGAAATGTGGAGCAAAAGCCATCCATTGTCGAGAAAAGTTCATTTATAGTCACTCATGCCTAGAAAAGCCTTATTACTCGATTTAAATGCCTTTATAATCCCATTATTGAATTTATTTTGAATTGTTTTTACATTTTTTAATTAAAACATATTGTAATTGGTTATTTGCCTCGGGAAACGTGGAGCAAAAGCCATCCATTGTCAAGAAAAGTTCATTTATAGTCACTCATGCCTAGAAAAGCCTTATTACTCGGTTTAAATGCCTTTATGATCCCATTATTGAATTTATTTTGAAGTTTTTTTACATTTTTTGATTAAAACAGATTGTAATAGATTATTTATCTCGGGAAACATGGAACGAAATCCATCCATTGTCAAGAAAAGATCATTTATAGTCACTCATGCCTAGAAAAGCCTTATTACTCGGTTTAAATGCCCTTATAATCCCATTATTGAATTTATTTTGAATTATTTTTACATTTTTTAATTAAAACAGGTTCTAATACATTGTTTATCTCGGGAAACATGGAACGAAAGCCATCCATTGTGAAGAAAACATCATTTATAGTCACTCATGCCTAGAAAAGCCTTATTACTCGGTTTAAATGCTTTTATAATCCATTATTGAATTTATTTTGAATTTTTTTTACATTTTTTGATTAAAACAGATTCTAATACATTGTTGATCTCGGGAAACATGGAACGAAAGCCATCCATTGTCAAGAAAAGATCATTTATAGTCACTCATGCCTACAGAAGCCTTATTACTCGGTTTAAATGCTTTTATAATCCCATTATTGAATTTATTTTGAATTGTTTTTACATTTTTTGATTAAAACAGATTGTAATTGATTGTTTGCCTCGGGAAACGTGGAGCAAAAGCCATCCATTGTCAAGAAAAGTTCATTTATAGTCACTCATGCCTAGAAAAGCCTTATTACTCGATTTAAATGCCTTGATAATCCCATTATTGAATTTATTTTGAATTGTTTTTACATTTTTTGATTAAAACAGATTGTAATTGATTGTTTGCCTCGGGAAACGTGGAGCAAAAGCCATCCATTGTCAAGAAAAGTTCATTTATAGTCACTCATGCCTAGAAAAGCCTTATTACTCGATTTAAATGCCTTTATCATCCCATTATTGAATTTATTTTGAATTGTTTTTACATTTTTTGATTAAAACATATTGTAATTGATTGTTTGCCTCGGGAAGCGTGGAGCAAAAGCCATCCATTTTCAAGAAAAGTTCATTTATAGTCACTCATGCCTAGAGAAGCCTTATTACTCGGTTTAAATGCCTTTATAATCCCATTATTGAATTTATTTTGAATTGTTTTTACATTTTTTAATTAAAACAGATTGTAATTGATTGTTTGCCTTGCGAAACATCGAGCAAAAGCCATCCATTGTCAAGAAAAGGTCATTTATAGTCACTCATGCCTAGAGAAGCCTTATTACTCGGTTTAAATGCCTTTATAATCCCATTATTGAATTTATTTTGAATTTTTTTTACATTTTTTGATTAAAACAGATTGTAATAGATTGTTTATCTCGGGAAACATGAAACGAAAGCCATCCATTGTCAAGAAAAGACCATTTATAGTCACTCATGCCTAGAAAAGCCTTATTACTCGGTTTAAATGCTTTTATAATCCATTATTGAATTTATTTTGAATTTTTTTTACATTTTTTGATTAAAACAGATTGTAATAGATTGTTTATCTAGGGAAACATGGAACGAAAGCCATCCATTGTCAAGAAAAGATCATTTATAGTCACTCATGCCTACAGAAGCCTTATTACTCGGTTTAAATGCTTTTATAATCCCATTATTGAATTTTTTTTTAATTGTTTTTACATTTTTTGATTAAAACAGATTGTAATTGATTGTTTGCCTCGGGAAACGTGGAGCAAAAGCCATCCATTGTCAAGAAAAGTTCATTTATAGTCACTCATGCCTAGAAAAGCCTTATTACTCGATTTAAATGCCTTTATCATCCCATTATTGAATTTATTTTGAATTGTTTTTACATTTTTTGATTAAAACATATTGTAATTGATTGTTTGCCTCGGGAAGCGTGGAGCAAAAGCCATCCATTGTCAAGAAAAGTTCATTTATAGTCACTCATGCCTAGAGAAGCCTTATTACTCGGTTTAAATGCCTTTATAATCCCATTATTGAATTTATTTTGATTTTTTTTTACAGTTTTCCATTAAATCAGATTGTAATAGATTGTTTATCTCGGGAAACATGGAACGAAAGCCATCCATTGTCAAGAAAAGATCATTTATAGTCACTCATGCCTAGAAAAGCCTTATTACTCGATTTAAATGCCTTTATAATCCCATTATTGAATTTATTTTGAATTGATTTTACATTTTTTGATTAAAACATATTGTAATTGATTGTTTGCCTCGAGAAACGTGGAGCAAAAGCCATCCATTGTCAAGAAAAGTTCATTTATAGTCACTCATGCCTAGAGAAGCCTTATTACTCGGTTTAAATGCCTTTATAATCCCATTATTGAATTTATTTTGATTTTTTTTTACATTTTTTGATTAAAACAGATTGTAATAGATTGTTTATCTCGGGAAACATGGAACGAAAGCCATCCATTGTCAAGAAAAGATCATTTATAGTCACTCATGCCTAGAAAAGCCTTATTACTCGGTTTAAATGCCTTTATAATCCCATTATTGAATTTATTTTGAATTGTTTTTACATTTTTTGATTAAAACATATTGTAATTGATTGCTCGGTTTAAATGCCTTTATAATCCCATTATTGAATTTATTTTGAATTGTTTTTACATTTTTTGATTAAAACATATTGTAATTGATTGTTTGCCTCGGGAAACGTGGAGCAAAAGCCATCCATTGTCAAGAAAAGTTCATTTATAGTCACTCATGCCTAGAAAAGCCTTATAACTCGGTTTAAATGCCCTTATAATCCCATTATTGAATTTATTTTGAATTGTTTTTACATTTTTTGATTAAAACAGATTGTAATTGATTGTTTGCCTCGGGAAACGTGGAGGAAAAGCCATCCATTGTCAAGAAAAGTTCATTTATAGTCACTCATGCCTAGAAAAGCCTTATTACTCGATTTAAATGCCTTTATCATCCCATTATTGAATTTCTTTTGAGTTGTTTTTACATTTTTTGATTAAAACATATTGTAATTGATTGTTTGCCTCGGGAAGCGTGGAGCAAAAGCCATCCATTGTCAAGAAAAGTTCATTTATAGTCACTCATGCCTAGAGAAGCCTTATTACTCGGTTTAAATGCCTTTATAATCCCATTATTGAATTTATTTTGATTTTTTTTTACAGTTTTTCATTAAATCAGATTGTAATAGATTGTTTGCCTCAGGAAACGTGGAGCAAAAGCCATCCATTGTCAAGAAAAGTTCATTTATAGTCACTCATGTCTAGAAAAGCCTTATTACTCGATTTAAATGCCTTTATCATCCCATTATTGAATTTCTTTTGAACTGTTTTTACATTTTTTGATTAAAACATATTGTAATTGATTGTTTGCCTCGGGAAGCGTGGAGCAAAAGCCATCCATTGTCAAGAAAAGTTCATTTATAGTCACTCATGCCTAGAGAAGCCTTATTACTCGGTTTAAATGCCTTTATAATCCCATTATTGAATTTATTTTGAATTGTTTTTACATTTTTTAATTAAAACAGATTGTAATTGATTGTTTGCCTCGGGAAACGTGGAGCAAAAGCCATCCATTGTCAAGAAAAGTTAATTTATAGTCACTCATGCCTAGAAAAGCCTTATTACTCGATTTAAATGCTTTTATAATCCCATTATTGAATTTATTTTGAATTTTTTTTACATTTTTTGATTAAAACAGATTGTAATAGATTGTTTATCTCAGCAAACATGGAACGAAAGCCATCCATTGTCAAGAAAACATCATTTATAGTCACTCATGCCTAGAAAAGCCTTATTACTCGGTTTAAATGCCCTTATAATCCCATTATTGAATTTATTTTGAATTGTTTTTACATTTTTTGATTAAAACAGATTGTAATTGATTGTTTGCCTCGGGAAACGTGGAGCAAAAGCCATCCATTGTCAAGAAAAGTGCATTTATAGTCACTCATGCCTAGAAAAGCCTTATTACTCGATTTAAATGCCTTTATCATCCCATTATTGAATTTCTTTTGAATTGTTTTTACATTTTTTGATTAAAACATACTGTAATTGATTGTTTGCCTCGGGAAACGTGGAGCAAAAGCCATCCATTGTCAAGAAAAGTTCATTTATAGTCACTCATGCCTAGAAAAGCCTTATAACTCGGTTGAAATGCCCTTATAATCCCATTATTGAATTTATTTTGAATTGTTTTTACATTTTTTGATTAAAACAGATTGTAATTGATTGTTTGCCTCGGGAAACGTGGAGGAAAAGCCATCCATTGTCAAGAAAAGTTCATTTATAGTCACTCATGCCTAGAAAAGCCTTATTACTCGATTTAAATGCCTTTATCATCCCATTATTGAATTTCTTTTGAGTTGTTTTTACATTTTTTGATTAAAACATATTGTAATTGATTGTTTGCCTCGGGAAACGTGGAGCAAAAGCCATCCATTGTCAAGAAAAGTTCATTTATAGTCACTCATGCCTAGAGAAGCCTTATTACTCGGTTTAAATGCCTTTATAATCCCATTATTGCATTTATTTTGAATTGTTTTTACATTTTTTAATTAAAACAGATTATAATTGATTGTTTGCCTTGGGAAACATGGAGCAAAAGCCATCCATTGTCAAGAAAAGGTCATTTATAGTCACTCATGCCTAGAGAAGCCTTATTACTCGGTTTAAATGCCTTTATAATCCCATTATTGAATTTATTTTGAATTTTTTTTACATTTTTTAATTAAAACAGATTGTAATAGATTGTTTAGCTTGGAAAACATGGAACGAAAGCCATCCATTGTCAAGAAAACACCATTTATAGTCACTCATGCCTAGAAAAGCCTTATTACTCGGTTTAAATGCTTTTATAATCCATTATTGAATTTATTTTGAATTTTTTTTACATTGTTTGATTAAAACAGATTCTAATACATTGTTTATCTCGGGAAACATGGAACGAAAGCCATCCATTGTCAAGAAAAGATCATTTATAGTCACTCATGCCTACAGAAGCCTTATTACTCGGTTTAAATGCTTTTATAATCCCATTATTGAATTTATTTTGAATTGTTTTTACATTTTTTGATTAAAACAGATTGTAATTGATTGTTTGCCTCGGGAAACGTGGAGCAAAAGCCATCCATTGTCAAGAAAAGTTCATTTATAGTCACTCATGCCTAGAAAAGCCTTATTACTCGATTTAAATGCCTTGATAATCCCATTATTGAATTTATTTTGAATTGTTTTTACATTTTTTAATTAAAACATATTGTAATTGGTTGTTTGCCTCGGGAAACGTGGAGCAAAAGCCATCCATTGTCAAGAAAAGTTCATTTATAGTCACTCATGCCTAGAAAAGCCTTATTACTCGGTTTAAATGCCTTTATAATCCCATTATTGAATTTATTTTGAAGTTTTTTTAAATTTTTTGATTAAAACAGATTGTAATAGATTATTTATCTCGGGAAACATGGAACGAAAGCCATCCATTGTCAAGAAAAGATCATTTATAGTCACTCATGCCTAGAAAAGCCTTATTACTCGGTTTAAATGCCCTTATAATCCCATTATTGAATTTATTTTGAATTATTTTTACATTTTTTTATTAAAACATATTGTAATTGATTGTTTGCCTCGGGAAACGTGGAGCAAAAGCCATCCATTGTCAAGAAAAGTTCATTTATAGTCACTCATGCCTAGAAAAGCCTTATTACTCGATTTAAATGCCTTTATAATCCCATTGTTGAATTTATTTTGAATTGATTTTACATTTTTCAATTAAAACATATTGTAATTGATTGTTTGCCTCAAGAAACGTGGAGCAAAAGCCATCTATTGTCAAGAAAAGTTCATTTATAGTCACTCATGCCTGGAAAAGCCTTATTACTCGGTTTAAATGCCCTTATCACCCCATTATTGAATTATTTTTACATTTTTTTATTAAAACATATTGTAATTGATTGTTTGCCTCGGGAAACGTGGAGCAAAAGCCATCCATTGTCAAGAAAAGTTCATTTATAGTCACTCATGCCTAGAGAAGCCTTATTACTCGGTTTAAATGCCTTTATAATCCCATTATTGAATTTATTTTGAATTGTTTTTACATTTTTTGATTAAAACAGATTGTAATAGATTGTTTATCTCGGGAAACATGGAACGAAAGCCATCCATTGTCAAGAAAAGATCATTTACAGTCACTCATGCCTACAGAAGCCTTATTACTCGGTTTAAATGTTTTTATAATCCCATTATTGAATTTATTTTGAATTGTTTTTACATTTTTTGATTAAAACAGATTGTAATTGATTGTTTGCCTCGGGAAACGTGGAGCAAAAGCCATCCATTGTAAAGAAAAGGTCATTTATGGTGACTCATGCCTAGAGAAGCCTTATTACTCGGTTTAAATGCCTTTATAATCCCATTATTGAATTTATTTTGAATTTTTTTTACTTTTTTTGATTAAAACAGATTGTAATAGATTGTTTATCTCGGGAAACATGGAACGAATGCCATCCATTGTCAAGAAAAGACCATTTATAGTCACTCATGCCTAGAAAAGCCTTATTACTCGGTTTAAATGCTTTTATAATCCATTATTGAATTTATTTTGAATTTTTTTTACATTTTTTGATTAAAACAGATTGTAATAGATTGTTTATCTCGGAAAACATGGAACGAAAGCCATCCATTGTCAAGAAAAGATCATTTATAGTCACTCATGCCTACAGAAGCCTTATTGCTCGGTTTAAATGCTTTTATAATCCTATTATTGAATTTATTTTGAATTGTTTTTACATTTTTTTATTAAAACAGATTGTAATTGATTGTTTGCCTCGGGAAACGTGGAGCAAAAGCCATCCATTGTCAAGAAAAGTTCATTTATAGTCACTCATGCCTAGAAAAGCCTTATTACTAGATTTAAATGCCTTTATCATCCCATTATTGAATTTCTTTTGAATTGTTTTTACATTTTTTGGTTAAAACATATTGTAATTGATTGTTTGCCTCGGGAAGCGTGGAGCAAAAGCCATCCATTGTCAAGAAAAGTTCATTTATAGTCACTCATGCCTAGAGAAGCCTTATTACTCGGTTTAAATGCCTTTATAATCCCATTATTGAATTTATTTTGAATTGTTTTTACATTTTTTAATTAAAACAGATTGTAATTGATTGTTTGCTTTGGGAAACATGGAGCAAAAGCCATCCATTGTCAAGAAAAGGTCATTTATAGTCACTCATGCCTAGAGAAGCCTTATTACTCGGTTTAAATGCCTTTATAATCCCATTATTGAATTTATTTTGAATTTTTTTTACATTTTTTGATTAAAACAGATTGTAATAGATTGTTTATCTCGGGAAACATGGAACGAAAGCCATCCATTGTCAAGAAAAGATCATTTATAGTCACTCATGCCTAGAAAAGCCTTATTACTCGGTTTAAATGCTTTTATAATCCATTATTGAATTTATTTTGAATTTTTTTTACATTTTTTGATTAAAACAGATTGTAATAGATTGTTTATCTCGGGAAACATGGAACGAAAGCCATCCATTGTCAAGAAAAGATCATTTATAGTCACTCATGCCTACAGAAGCCTTATTACTCGGTTTAAATGCTTTTATAATCCCATTATTGAATTTATTTTGAATTGTTTTTACATTTTTTGATTAAAACAGATTGTAATTGATTGTTTGCCTCGGGAAACGTGGAGCAAAAGCCATCCATTGTCAAGAAAAGTTCATTTATAGTCACTCATGCCTAGAAAAGCCTTATTACTCGATTTAAATGCCTTTATAATCCCATTATTGAATTTATTTTGAATTGTTTTTAAATTTTTTAATTAAAAAATATTGTAATTGGTTGTTTGCCTCGGGAAACGTGGAGCAAAAGCCATCCATTGTCAAGAAAAGTTCATTTATAGTCACTCATGCCTAGAAAAGCCTTATTACTCGGTTTAAATGCCCTTATAATCCCATTATTGAATTTATTTTGAATTATTTTTACATTTTTTGATTAAAACAGATTGTAATAGATTGTTTATCTTGGGAAACATGGAACGAAAGCCATCCATTGTCATGAAAACATCATTAATAGTCACTCATGCCTAGAAAAGCCTTATTACTCGGTTTAAATGCCTTTATAATCCCATTATTGAATTTATTTTAAATTATTTTTACATTTTTTGATTAAAACAGATTGTAATTGATTGTTTGCCTCGAGAAACGTGGAGCAAAAGCCATCCATTGTCAAGAAAAGTTCATTTATAGTCACTCATGCCTAGAAAAGCCTTATTACTCGGTTTAAATGCCTTTATAATCCCATTATTGAATTTATTTTGAATTGTTTTTACATTTTTTGATTAAAACATATTGTAATTGATTGTTTGCCTCGTGAAACGTGGAGCAAAAGCCATCCATTGTCAAGAAAAGTTCATTTGTAGTCACTCATGCCTAGAAGAGCCTTATTACTCGGTTTAAATGCCTTTATAATCCCATTATTGAATTTATTTTGAATTTTTTTTACATTTTTTGATTAAAACATATTGTAATTGATTGTTTGCCTCGGGAAACGTGGAGCAAAAGCCATCCATTGTCAAGAAAAGTTCATTTATAGTCACTCATGCCTAGAAAAGCCTTATTACTCGGTTTAAATGCCTTTATAATCCCATTATTGAATTTATTTTGAATTGTTTTTAAATTTTTTTATTAAAACATATTGTAATTGGTTGTTTGCCTCGGGAAACGTGGAGCAAAAGCCATCCATTGTCAAGAAAAGTTCATTTATAGTCACTCATGCCTAGAAAAGCCTTATTACTCGGTTTAAATGCCTTTATAATCCCATTATTGAATTTATTTTGAAGTTTTTTTACATTTTTTGTTTAAAACAGATTGTAATAGATTATTTATCTCGGGAAACATGGAACGAAAGCCATCCATTGTCAAGAAAAGATCATTTATAGTCACTCATGCCTAGAAAAGCCTTATTACTCGGTTTAAATGCCCTTATAATCCCATTATTGAATTTATTTTGAATTATTTTTACATTTTTTGATTAAAACAGATTGTAATAGATTGTTTATCTTGGGAAACATGGAACGAAAGCCATCCATTGTCATGAAAACATCATTAATAGTCACTCATGCCTAGAAAAGCCTTATTACTCGGTTTAAATGCCTTTATAATCCCATTATTGAATTTATTTTAAATTATTTTTACATTTTTTTATTAAAACAGATTGTAATTGATTGTTTGCCTCGAGAAACGTGGAGCAAAAGCCATCCATTGTCAAGAAAAGTTCATTTATAGTCACTCATGCCTAGAAAAGCCTTATTACTCGGTTTAAGTGCCTTTATAATCCCATTATTGAATTTATTTTGAATTGTTTTTACATTTTTTGATTAAAACATATTGTAATTGATTGTTTGCCTCGGGAAACGTGGAGCAAAAGCCATCCATTGTCAAGAAAAGTTCATTTGTAGTCACTCATGCCTAGAAAAGCCTTATTACTCGGTTTAAATGCCTTTATAATCCCATTATTGAATTTATTTTGAATTTTTTTTACATTTTTTGATTAAAACATATTGTAATTGATTGTTTGCCTCGGGAAACGTGGAGCAAAAGCCATCCATTGTCAAGAAAAGCTCATTTATAGTCACTCATGCCTAGAAAAGCCTTATTACTCGGTTTAAATGCCTTTATAATCCCATTATTGAATTTATTTTGAATATTTTTTATATTTTTTGATTAAAACAGATTGTAATAGATTGTTTATCTTGGGAAACATGGAACGAAAGCCATCCATTGTCAAGAATGGAACGAAAGCCATCCATTTTCAAGAAAAGACCATTTATAGTCACTCATGCCTAGAAAAGCCTTATTACTCGGTTTAAATGCTTTTATAATCCATTATTGAATTTATTTTGAATTTTTTTTACATTTTTTGATTAAAACAGATTGTAATAGATTGTTTATCTCGGGAAACATGGAACGAAAGCCATCCATTGTCAAGAAAAGATCATTTATAGTCACTCATGCCTACAGAAGCCTTATTACTCGGTTTAAATGCTTTTATAATCCCATTATTGAATTTATTTTGAATTGTTTTTACATTTTTTGATTAAAACAGATTGTAATTGATTGTTTGCCTCGGGCAACGTGGAGCAAAAGCCATCCATTGTCAAGAAAAGTTCATTTATAGTCACTCATGCCTAGAAAAGCCTTATTACTCGATTTAAATGCCTTTATAATCCCATTATTGAATTTATTTTGAATTGTTTTTACATTTTTTAATTAAAACATATTGTAATTGGTTGTTTGCCTGGGGAAACGTGGAGCAAAAGCCATCCATTGTCAAGAAAAGTTAATTTATAGTCACTCATGCCTAGAAAAGCCTTATTACTCGGTTTAAATGCCTTTATAATCCCATTATTGAATTTATTTTGAAGTTTTTTTACATTTTTTGATTAAAACAGATTGTAATAGATTATTTATCTCGGGAAACATGGAACGAAAGCCATCCATTGTCAAGAAAAGATCATTTATAGTCACTCATGCCTAGAAAAGCCTTATTACTCGGTTTAAATGCCCTTATAATCCCATTATTGAATTTATTTTGAATTATTTTTACATTTTTTGATTAAAACAGATTGTAATAGATTGTTTATCTTGGGAAACATGGAACGAAAGCCATCCATTGTCATGAAAACATCATTAATAGTCACTCATGCCTAGAAAAGCCTTATTACTCGGTTTAAATGCCTTTATAATCCCATTATTGAATTTATTTTGAATTATTTTTACATTTTTTGATTAAAACAGATTGTAATTGATTGTTTGCCTCGAGAAACGTGGAGCAAAAGCCATCCATTGTCAAGAAAAGTTCATTTATAGTCACTCATGCCTAGAAAAGCCTTATTACTCGATTTAAATGCCTTTATAATCCCATTATTGAATTTATTTTGAATTGTTTTTACATTTTTTGATTAAAACATATTGTAATTGATTGTTTGCCTCGGGAAACGTGGAGCAAAAGCCATCCATTGTCAAGAAAAGTTCATTTGTAGTAACTCATGCCTAGAAAAGCCTTATTACTCGGTTTAAATGCCTTTATAATCCCATTATTGAATTTATTTTGAATTTTTTTTACATTTTTTGATTAAAACATATTGTAATTGATTGTTTGCCTCGGGAAACGTGGAGCAAAAGCCATCCATTGTCAAGAAAAGTTCATTTATAGTGACTCATGCCTAGAAAAGCCTTATTACTCGGTTTAAATGCCTTTATAATCCCATTATTGAATTTATTTTGAATATTTTTTATATTTTTTGATTAAAACAGATTGTAATAGATTGTTTATCTTGGGAAACATGGAACGAAAGCCATCCATTGTCAAGAAAAGATCATTTATAGTCACTCATGCCTAGAAAAGCCTTATTACTCGGTTTAAATGCCTTTATAATCCCATTATTGAATTTATTTTGAATTGTTTTTACATTTTTTGATTAAAACAGATTGTAATTGATTGTTTGCCTCGGGAAGCGTGGAGCAAAAGCCATCCATTGTCAAGAAAAGTTCATTTATAGTCACTCATGCCTAGAAAAGCCTTATTACTCGGTTTAAATGCCTTTATAATCCCATTATTGAATTTATTTTGAATTGTTTTTACATTTTTTGATTAAAACATATTGTAATTGATTGTTTGCCTCGGGAAGCGTGGAGCAAAAGCCATCCATTGTCAAGAAAAGTTCATTTATAGTCACTCATGCCTAGAGAAGCCTTATTACTCGATTTAAATGCCTTTATAATCCCATTATTGAATTTTTTTTGATTTTTTTTTACAGTTTTTCATTAAATCAGATTGTAATAGATTGTTTATCTCGGGAAACATGGAACGAAAGCCATCCATTGTCAAGAAAAGATCATTTATAGTCACTCATGCCTAGAAAAGCCTTATTACTCGATTTAAATGCCTTTATAATCCCATTATTGAATTTATTTTAAATTATTTTTACATTTTTTTATTAAAACAGATTGTAATTGATTGTTTGCCTCGAGAAACGTGGAGCAAAAGCCATCCATTGTCAAGAAAAGTTCATTTATAGTCACTCATGCCTAGAAAAGCCTTATTACTCGGTTTAAGTGCCTTTATAATCCCATTATTGAATTTATTTTGAATTGTTTTTACATTTTTTGATTAAAACATATTGTAATTGATTGTTTGCCTCGGGAAACGTGGAGCAAAAGCCATCCATTGTCAAGAAAAGTTCATTTGTAGTCACTCATGCCTAGAAAAGCCTTATTACTCGGTTTAAATGCCTTTATAATCCCATTATTGAATTTATTTTGAATTTTTTTTACATTTTTTGATTAAAACATATTGTAATTGATTGTTTGCCTCGGGAAACGTGGAGCAAAAGCCATCCATTGTCAAGAAAAGCTCATTTATAGTCACTCATGCCTAGAAAAGCCTTATTACTCGGTTTAAATGCCTTTATAATCCCATTATTGAATTTATTTTGAATATTTTTTATATTTTTTGATTAAAACAGATTGTAATAGATTGTTTATCTTGGGAAACATGGAACGAAAGCCATCCATTGTCAAGAATGGAACGAAAGCCATCCATTTTCAAGAAAAGACCATTTATAGTCACTCATGCCTAGAAAAGCCTTATTACTCGGTTTAAATGCTTTTATAATCCATTATTGAATTTATTTTGAATTTTTTTTACATTTTTTGATTAAAACAGATTGTAATAGATTGTTTATCTCGGGAAACATGGAACGAAAGCCATCCATTGTCAAGAAAAGATCATTTATAGTCACTCATGCCTACAGAAGCCTTATTACTCGGTTTAAATGCTTTTATAATCCCATTATTGAATTTATTTTGAATTGTTTTTACATTTTTTGATTAAAACAGATTGTAATTGATTGTTTGCCTCGGGCAACGTGGAGCAAAAGCCATCCATTGTCAAGAAAAGTTCATTTATAGTCACTCATGCCTAGAAAAGCCTTATTACTCGATTTAAATGCCTTTATAATCCCATTATTGAATTTATTTTGAATTGTTTTTACATTTTTTAATTAAAACATATTGTAATTGGTTGTTTGCCTGGGGAAACGTGGAGCAAAAGCCATCCATTGTCAAGAAAAGTTAATTTATAGTCACTCATGCCTAGAAAAGCCTTATTACTCGGTTTAAATGCCTTTATAATCCCATTATTGAATTTATTTTGAAGTTTTTTTACATTTTTTGATTAAAACAGATTGTAATAGATTATTTATCTCGGGAAACATGGAACGAAAGCCATCCATTGTCAAGAAAAGATCATTTATAGTCACTCATGCCTAGAAAAGCCTTATTACTCGGTTTAAATGCCCTTATAATCCCATTATTGAATTTATTTTGAATTATTTTTACATTTTTTGATTAAAACAGATTGTAATAGATTGTTTATCTTGGGAAACATGGAACGAAAGCCATCCATTGTCATGAAAACATCATTAATAGTCACTCATGCCTAGAAAAGCCTTATTACTCGGTTTAAATGCCTTTATAATCCCATTATTGAATTTATTTTGAATTATTTTTACATTTTTTGATTAAAACAGATTGTAATTGATTGTTTGCCTCGAGAAACGTGGAGCAAAAGCCATCCATTGTCAAGAAAAGTTCATTTATAGTCACTCATGCCTAGAAAAGCCTTATTACTCGATTTAAATGCCTTTATAATCCCATTATTGAATTTATTTTGAATTGTTTTTACATTTTTTGATTAAAACATATTGTAATTGATTGTTTGCCTCGGGAAACGTGGAGCAAAAGCCATCCATTGTCAAGAAAAGTTCATTTGTAGTAACTCATGCCTAGAAAAGCCTTATTACTCGGTTTAAATGCCTTTATAATCCCATTATTGAATTTATTTTGAATTTTTTTTACATTTTTTGATTAAAACATATTGTAATTGATTGTTTGCCTCGGGAAACGTGGAGCAAAAGCCATCCATTGTCAAGAAAAGTTCATTTATAGTGACTCATGCCTAGAAAAGCCTTATTACTCGGTTTAAATGCCTTTATAATCCCATTATTGAATTTATTTTGAATATTTTTTATATTTTTTGATTAAAACAGATTGTAATAGATTGTTTATCTTGGGAAACATGGAACGAAAGCCATCCATTGTCAAGAAAAGATCATTTATAGTCACTCATGCCTAGAAAAGCCTTATTACTCGGTTTAAATGCCTTTATAATCCCATTATTGAATTTATTTTGAATTGTTTTTACATTTTTTGATTAAAACAGATTGTAATTGATTGTTTGCCTCGGGAAGCGTGGAGCAAAAGCCATCCATTGTCAAGAAAAGTTCATTTATAGTCACTCATGCCTAGAAAAGCCTTATTACTCGGTTTAAATGCCTTTATAATCCCATTATTGAATTTATTTTGAATTGTTTTTACATTTTTTGATTAAAACATATTGTAATTGATTGTTTGCCTCGGGAAGCGTGGAGCAAAAGCCATCCATTGTCAAGAAAAGTTCATTTATAGTCACTCATGCCTAGAGAAGCCTTATTACTCGATTTAAATGCCTTTATAATCCCATTATTGAATTTTTTTTGATTTTTTTTTACAGTTTTTCATTAAATCAGATTGTAATAGATTGTTTATCTCGGGAAACATGGAACGAAAGCCATCCATTGTCAAGAAAAGATCATTTATAGTCACTCATGCCTAGAAAAGCCTTATTACTCGATTTAAATGCCTTTATAATCCCATTATTGAATTTATTTTGAATTGTTTTTACATTTTTTGATTAAAACAGATTGTAATTGATTGTTTGCCTCGGGAAACGTGGAGCAAAAGCCATCCATTGTCAAGAAAAGTTCATTTATAGTCACTCATGCCTAGAAAAGCCTTATTACTCGGTTTAAATGCCTTTATAATCCCATTATTGAATTTATTTTGAATTGTTTTTACACTTTTTCATTAAAACAGATTGTAATTGATTGTTTGCCTCGGGAAACGTGGAGGAAAAGCCATCCATTGTCAAGAAAAGGTCATTTATAGTGACTCATGCCTAGAGAAGCCTTATTACTCGGTTTAAATGCCTTTATAATCCCATTATTGAATTTATTTTGAATTTTTTTTACATTTTTTGATTAAAACAGATTGTAATAGATTGTTTATCTCGGGAAACATGGAACGAAAGCCATCCATTGTCAAGAAAAGACCATTTATAGTCACTCATGCCTAGAAAAGCCTTATTACTCGGTTTAAATGCTTTTATAATCCATTATTGAATTTATTTTGAATTTTTTTTACATTTTTTGATTAAAACAGATTCTAATACATTGTTTATCTCGGGAAACATGGAACGAAAGCCATCCATTGTCAAGAAAAGATCATGTATAGTCACTCATGCCTACAGAAGCCTTATTGCTCGGTTTAAATGCTTTTATAATCCCATTATTGAATTTATTTTGAATTGTTTTTACATTTTTTGATTAAAACAGATTGTAATTGATTGTTTGCCTCGGGAAACGTGGAGCAAAAGCCATCCATTGTCAAGAAAAGTTCATTTATAGTCACTCATGCCTAGAAAAGCCTTATTACTCGATTTAAATGCCTTTATCATCCCATTATTGAATTGCTTTTGAATTGTTTTTACACTTTTTGATTAAAACATATTGTAATTGATTGTTTGCCTCGGGAAGCGTGGAGCAAAAGCCATCCATTGTCAAGAAAAGTTCATTTATATTCACTCATGCCTAGAGAAGCCTTATTACTCGGTTTAAATGCCTTTATAATCCCATTATTGAATTTATTTTGAATTGTTTTTACATTTTTTAATTAAAACAGATTGTAATTGATTGTTTGCCTTGGGAAACATGGAGCAAAAGCCATCCATTGTCAAGAAAAGGTCATTTATAGTCACTCATGCCTAGAGAATCCTTATTACTCGGTTTAAATGCCTTTATAATCCCATTATTGAATTTATTTTGAATTTTTTTTACATTTTTTGATTAAAACAGATTGTAATAGATTGTTTACCTCGGGAAACATGGAACGAAAGCCATCCATTTTCAAGAAAAGACCATTTATAGTCACTCATGCCTAGAAAAGCCTTATTACTCGGTTTAAATGCTTTTATAATCCATTATTGAATTTATTTTGAATTTTTTTTACATTTTTTGATTAAAACAGATTGTAATAGATTGTTTATCTCGGGAAACATGGAACGAAAGCCATCCATTGTCAAGAAAAGATCATTTATAGTCACTCATGCCTACAGAAGCCTTATTACTCGGTTTAAATGCTTTTATAATCCCATTATTGAATTTATTTTGAATTGTTTTTACATTTTTTGATTAAAACAGATTGTAATTGATTGTTTGCCTCGGGCAACGTGGAGCAAAAGCCATCCATTGTCAAGAAAAGTTCATTTATAGTCACTCATGCCTAGAAAAGCCTTATTACTCGATTTAAATGCCTTTATAATCCCATTATTGAATTTATTTTGAATTGTTTTTACATTTTTTAATTAAAACATATTGTAATTGGTTGTTTGCCTCGGGAAACGTGGAGCAAAAGCCATCCATTGTCAAGAAAAGTTCATTTATAGTCACTCATGCCTAGAAAAGCCTTATTACTCGGTTTAAATGCCTTTATAATCCCATTATTGAATTTATTTTGAAGTTTTTTTACATTTTTTGATTAAAACAGAATGTAATAGATTATTTATCTCGGGAAACATGGAACGAAAGCCATCCATTGTCAAGAAAAGATCATTTATAGTCACTCATGCCTAGAAAAGCCTTATTACTCGGTTTAAATGCCCTTATAATCCCATTATTGAATTTATTTTGAATTATTTTTACATTTTTTTATTAAAACAGATTCTAATACATTGTTTATCTCGGGAAACATGGAACGAAAGCCATCCATTGTGAAGAAAACATCATTTATAGTCACTCATGCCTAGAAAAGCCTTATTACTCGGTTTAAATGCCTTTATAATCCCATTATTGAATTTATTTTGAACTTTTTTGACATTTTTTGATTAAAACAGATTGTTATTGATTGTTTGCCTCGGGAAACATGGAGCGAAAGCCATCCATTGTCAAGAAAAGTTCATTTAGAGTCACTCATGCCTAGAAAAGCCTTATTACTCGGTTTAAATGCTTTTATAATCCCATTATCGAATTTATTTTGAATTGTTTTTATATTTTTTGATTAAAACATATTGTAATTGATTGTTTGCCTCGGGAAACGTGGAGCAAAAGCCATCCATTGTCAAGAAAAGTTCATTTATAGTCACTCATGCCTAGAAAAGCCTTATTACTCGATTTAAATGCCTTTATAATCCCATTATTAAATTTATTTTGAATTGTTTTTACATTTTTTGATTAAAACAGATTGTAATTGATTGTTTGCCTCGGGAAACGTGGAGCAAAAGCCATCCATTGTCAAGAAAAGTTCATTTATAGTCACTCATGCCTAGAAAAGCCTTATTACTCGGTTTAAATGCCTTTGTAATCCCATTATTGAATTTATTTTGAATTGTTTTTACATTTTTTCATTAAAACAGATTGTAATTGATTGTTTGCCTCGGGAAACGTGGAGCAAAAGCCATCCATTGTCAAGAAAAGGTCATTTATAGTGACTCATGCCTAGAGAAGCCTTATTACTCGGTTTAAATGCCTTTATAATCCCATTATTGAATTTATTTTGAATTTTTTTACATTTTTTGATTAAAACAGATTGTAATAGATTGTTTATCTCGGGAAACATGGAACGAAAGCCATCCATTGTCAAGAAAAGACCATTTATAGTCACTCATGCCTAGAAAAGTCTTATTACTCGGTTTAAATGCTTTTATAATCCATTATTGAATTTATTTTAAATTTTTTTTACATTTTTTGATTAAAACAGCTTGTAATAGGTTGTTTATCTCGGGAAACATGGAACGAAAGCCATCCATTGTCAAGAAAAGATCATTTATAGTCACTCATGCCTACAGAAGCCTTATTGCTCGGTTTAAATGCTTTTATAATCCAATTATTGAATTTATTTTGATTTTTTTTTACATTTTTTGATTAAAACATATTGTAATTGATTGTTTGCCTCGGGAAGCGTGGAGCAAAAGCCATCCATTGTCAAGAAAAGTTCATTTATAGTCACTCATGCCTAGAGAAGCCTTATTACTCGATTTAAATGCCTTTATAATCCCATTATTGAATTTTTTTTGATTTTTTTTTACAGTTTTTCATTAAATCAGATTGTAATAGATTGTTTATCTCGGGAAACATGGAACGAAAGCCATCCATTGTCAAGAAAAGATCATTTATAGTCACTCATGCCTAGAAAAGCCTTATTACTCGATTTAAATGCCTTTATAATCCCATTATTGAATTTATTTTGAATTGTTTTTACATTTTTTGATTAAAACATATTGTAATTGATTGTTTGCCTCGGGAAACGTGGAGCAAAAGCCATCTATTGTCAAGAAAAGTTCATTTATAGTCACGCATGCCTGGAAAAGCCTTATTACTCGGTTTAAATGACCTTATCACCCCATTATTGAATTTATTTTGAATTATTTTTATATTTTTTTATTAAAACATATTGTAATTGATTGTTTGCCTCGGGAAACGTGGAGCAAAAGCCATCCATTGTCAAGAAAAGTTCATTTGTAGTCACTCATGCCTAGAGAAGCCTTATTACTCGGTTTAAATGCCTTTATAATCCCATTATTGAATTTATTTTGATTTTTTTTTACAGTTTTTGATTAAAACAGATTGTAATAGATTGTTTATCTCGGGAAACATGGAACGAAAGCCATCCATTGTCAAGAAAAGATCATTTATAGTCACTCATGCCTAGAAAAGCCTTATTACTCGGTTTAAATGCTTTTATAATCCCATTATTGAATTTATTTTGAATTTTTTTACATTTTTTGATTAAAACAGATTGTAATAGATTGTTTATCTTGGAAAACATGGAACGAAAGCCATCCATTGTCATGAAAACATCATTAATAGTCACTCATGCCTAGAAAAGCCTTATTACTCGGTTTAAATGACTTTATAATCCCATTATTGAATTTATTTTGAATTATTTTTACATTTTTTGATTAAAACAGATTGTAATTGATTGTTTGCCTCGAGAAACGTGGAGCAAAAGCCATCCATTGTCAAGAAAAGTTCATTTATAGTCACTCATGCCTAGAAAAGCCTTATTACTCGATTTAAATGCCTTTATAATCCCATTATTGAATTTATTTTGAATTGTTTTTACATTTTTTGATTAAAACATATTGTAATTGATTGTTTACCTCGGGAAACGTGGAGCAAAAGCCATCCATTGTCAAGAAAAGTTCATTTGTAGTCACTCATGCCTAGAAAAGCCTTATTACTCGGTTTAAATGCTTTTATAATCCCATTATTGATTTTATTTTTAATTGTTTTTACAATTTTTTATTAAAACAGATTGTAATTGATTGTTTGCCTCGGGAAACGTGGAGCAAAAGCCATCCATTGTCAAGAAAAGTTCATTTATAGTCACTCATGCCTAGAAAAGCCTTATTACTCGATTTAAATGCCTTTATCATCCCATTATTGAATTTCTTTTGAATTGTTTTTACATTTTTTGATTAAAACATATTGTAATTGATTGTTTGCCTCGGGAAGCGTGGAGCAAAAGCCATCCATTGTCAAGAAAATTTCATTTATAGTCACTCATGCCTAGAGAAGCCTTATTACTCGGTTTAAATGCCTTTATAATCCCATTATTGAATTTATTTTGAATTGTTTTTACATTTTTTAATTAAAACAGATTGTAATTGATTGTTTGCCTTGGGAAACGTGGAGCAAAAGCCATCCATTGTCAAGAAAAGTTCATTTATAGTCACTCATGCCTAGAAAAGCCTTATTACTCGATTTAAATGCCTTTATAATCCCATTATTGAATTTATTTTGAATTGTTTTTACATTTTTTGATTAAAACAGATTGTAATTGATTGTTTGCCTCGGGAAACTTGGAGCAAAAGCCATCCATTGTCAAGAAAAGTTCATTTATAGTCACTTATGCCTAGAAAAGCCTTATTACTCGGTTTAAATGCCTTTATAATCCCATTACTGAATTTATTTTGAATTGTTTTTACATTTTTTCATTAAAACAGATTGTAATTGATTGTTTGCCTCGAAAAACGTGGAGCAAAAGCCATCCATTGTCAAGAAAAGGTCATTTATAGTGACTCATGCCTAGAGAAGCCTTATTACTCGGTTTAAATGCCTTTATAATCCCATTATTGAATTTATTTTGAATTTTTTTACATTTTTTGATTAAAACAGATTGTAATAGATTGTTTATCTCGGGAAACATGGAACGAAAGCCATCCATTGTTAAGAAAAGACCATTTATAGTCACTCATGCCTAGAAAAGCCTTATTACTCGGTTTAAATGCCTTTATAATCCCATTATTGAATTTATTTTGAATTGTTTTTACATTTTTTTATTAAAACAGATTGTAATTGATTGTTTGCCTCGGGAAACGTGGAGCAAAAGCCATCCATTGTCAAGAAAAGTTCATTTATAGTCACTCATGCCTAGAAAAGCCTTATTACTCGATTTAAATGCCTTTATCATCCCATTATTGAATTTCTTTTGAATTGTTTTTACATTTTTTGATTAAAACATATTGTAATTGATTGTTTGCCTCGGGAAGCGTGGAGCAAAAGCCATCCATTGTCAAGAAAAGTTCATTTATAGTCACTCATGCCTAGAGAAGACTTATTACTCGGTTTAAATGCCTTTATAATCCCATTATTGAATTTATTTTGAATTGTTTTTACATTTTTTAATTAAAACAGATTGTAATTGATTGTTTGCCTTGGGAAACATGGAGCAAAAGCCATCCATTGTCAAGAAAAGGTCATTTATAGTCACTCATGCCTAGAGAAGCCTTATTACTCGGTTTAAATGCCTTTATAATCCCATTATTGAATTTATTTTGAATTATTTTTACATTTTTTGATTAAAACAGATTGTAATAGATTGTTTATCTTGGGAAACATGGAACGAAAGCCATCCATTGTCATGAAAACATCATTAATAGTCACTCATGCCTAGAAAAGCCTTATTACTCGGTTTAAATGCCTTTATAATCCCATTATTGAATTTATTTTGAATTATTTTTACATTTTTTGATTAAAACATATTGTAATTGATTGTTTGCCTCGAGAAACGTGGAGCAAAAGCCATCCATTGTCAAGAAAAGTTCATTTATAGTCACTCATGCCTAGAAAAGCCTTATTACTCGATTTAAATGCCTTTATAATCCCATTATTGAATTTATTTTGAATTGTTTTTATATTTTTTGATTAAAACATATTGTAATTGATTGTTTGCCTCGGGAAACGTGGAGCAAAAGCCATCCATTGTCAAGAAAAGTTCATTTGTAGTAACTCATGCCTAGAAAAGCCTTATTACTCGGTTTAAATGCCTTTATAATCCCATTATTGAATTTATTTTGAATTTTTTTTACATTTTTTGATTAAAACATATTGTAATTGATTGTTTGCCTCGGGAAACGTGGAGCAAAAGCCATCCATTGTCAAGAAAAGTTCATTTATAGTGACTCATGCCTAGAAAAGCCTTATTACTCGGTTTAAATGCCTTTATAATCCCATTATTGAATTTATTTTGAATATTTTTTATATTTTTTGATTAAAACAGATTGTAATAGATTGTTTATCTTGGGAAACATGGAACGAAAGCCATCCATTGTCAAGAAAAGATCATTTATAGTCACTCATGCCTAGAAAAGCCTTATTACTCGGTTTAAATGCCTTTATAATCCCATTATTGAATTTATTTTGAATTGTTTTTACATTTTTTGATTAAAACAGATTGTAATTGATTGTTTGCCTCGGGAAGCGTGGAGCAAAAGCCATCCATTGTCAAGAAAAGTTCATTTATAGTCACTCATGCCTAGAAAAGCCTTATTACTCGGTTTAAATGCCTTTATAATCCCATTATTGAATTTATTTTGAATTGTTTTTACATTTTTTGATTAAAACATATTGTAATTGATTGTTTGCCTCGGGAAGCGTGGAGCAAAAGCCATCCATTGTCAAGAAAAGTTCATTTATAGTCACTCATGCCTAGAGAAGCCTTATTACTCGATTTAAATGCCTTTATAATCCCATTATTGAATTTTTTTTGATTTTTTTTTACAGTTTTTCATTAAATCAGATTGTAATAGATTGTTTATCTCGGGAAACATGGAACGAAAGCCATCCATTGTCAAGAAAAGATCATTTATAGTCACTCATGCCTAGAAAAGCCTTATTACTCGATTTAAATGCCTTTATAATCCCATTATTGAATTTATTTTGAATTGTTTTTACATTTTTTGATTAAAACAGATTGTAATTGATTGTTTGCCTCGGGAAACGTGGAGCAAAAGCCATCCATTGTCAAGAAAAGTTCATTTATAGTCACTCATGCCTAGAAAAGCCTTATTACTCGGTTTAAATGCCTTTATAATCCCATTATTGAATTTATTTTGAATTGTTTTTACACTTTTTCATTAAAACAGATTGTAATTGATTGTTTGCCTCGGGAAACGTGGAGGAAAAGCCATCCATTGTCAAGAAAAGGTCATTTATAGTGACTCATGCCTAGAGAAGCCTTATTACTCGGTTTAAATGCCTTTATAATCCCATTATTGAATTTATTTTGAATTTTTTTTACATTTTTTGATTAAAACAGATTGTAATAGATTGTTTATCTCGGGAAACATGGAACGAAAGCCATCCATTGTCAAGAAAAGACCATTTATAGTCACTCATGCCTAGAAAAGCCTTATTACTCGGTTTAAATGCTTTTATAATCCATTATTGAATTTATTTTGAATTTTTTTTACATTTTTTGATTAAAACAGATTCTAATACATTGTTTATCTCGGGAAACATGGAACGAAAGCCATCCATTGTCAAGAAAAGATCATGTATAGTCACTCATGCCTACAGAAGCCTTATTGCTCGGTTTAAATGCTTTTATAATCCCATTATTGAATTTATTTTGAATTGTTTTTACATTTTTTGATTAAAACAGATTGTAATTGATTGTTTGCCTCGGGAAACGTGGAGCAAAAGCCATCCATTGTCAAGAAAAGTTCATTTATAGTCACTCATGCCTAGAAAAGCCTTATTACTCGATTTAAATGCCTTTATCATCCCATTATTGAATTGCTTTTGAATTGTTTTTACACTTTTTGATTAAAACATATTGTAATTGATTGTTTGCCTCGGGAAGCGTGGAGCAAAAGCCATCCATTGTCAAGAAAAGTTCATTTATATTCACTCATGCCTAGAGAAGCCTTATTACTCGGTTTAAATGCCTTTATAATCCCATTATTGAATTTATTTTGAATTGTTTTTACATTTTTTAATTAAAACAGATTGTAATTGATTGTTTGCCTTGGGAAACATGGAGCAAAAGCCATCCATTGTCAAGAAAAGGTCATTTATAGTCACTCATGCCTAGAGAATCCTTATTACTCGGTTTAAATGCCTTTATAATCCCATTATTGAATTTATTTTGAATTTTTTTTACATTTTTTGATTAAAACAGATTGTAATAGATTGTTTACCTCGGGAAACATGGAACGAAAGCCATCCATTTTCAAGAAAAGACCATTTATAGTCACTCATGCCTAGAAAAGCCTTATTACTCGGTTTAAATGCTTTTATAATCCATTATTGAATTTATTTTGAATTTTTTTTACATTTTTTGATTAAAACAGATTGTAATAGATTGTTTATCTCGGGAAACATGGAACGAAAGCCATCCATTGTCAAGAAAAGATCATTTATAGTCACTCATGCCTACAGAAGCCTTATTACTCGGTTTAAATGCTTTTATAATCCCATTATTGAATTTATTTTGAATTGTTTTTACATTTTTTGATTAAAACAGATTGTAATTGATTGTTTGCCTCGGGCAACGTGGAGCAAAAGCCATCCATTGTCAAGAAAAGTTCATTTATAGTCACTCATGCCTAGAAAAGCCTTATTACTCGATTTAAATGCCTTTATAATCCCATTATTGAATTTATTTTGAATTGTTTTTACATTTTTTAATTAAAACATATTGTAATTGGTTGTTTGCCTCGGGAAACGTGGAGCAAAAGCCATCCATTGTCAAGAAAAGTTCATTTATAGTCACTCATGCCTAGAAAAGCCTTATTACTCGGTTTAAATGCCTTTATAATCCCATTATTGAATTTATTTTGAAGTTTTTTTACATTTTTTGATTAAAACAGAATGTAATAGATTATTTATCTCGGGAAACATGGAACGAAAGCCATCCATTGTCAAGAAAAGATCATTTATAGTCACTCATGCCTAGAAAAGCCTTATTACTCGGTTTAAATGCCCTTATAATCCCATTATTGAATTTATTTTGAATTATTTTTACATTTTTTTATTAAAACAGATTCTAATACATTGTTTATCTCGGGAAACATGGAACGAAAGCCATCCATTGTGAAGAAAACATCATTTATAGTCACTCATGCCTAGAAAAGCCTTATTACTCGGTTTAAATGCCTTTATAATCCCATTATTGAATTTATTTTGAACTTTTTTGACATTTTTTGATTAAAACAGATTGTTATTGATTGTTTGCCTCGGGAAACATGGAGCGAAAGCCATCCATTGTCAAGAAAAGTTCATTTAGAGTCACTCATGCCTAGAAAAGCCTTATTACTCGGTTTAAATGCTTTTATAATCCCATTATCGAATTTATTTTGAATTGTTTTTATATTTTTTGATTAAAACATATTGTAATTGATTGTTTGCCTCGGGAAACGTGGAGCAAAAGCCATCCATTGTCAAGAAAAGTTCATTTATAGTCACTCATGCCTAGAAAAGCCTTATTACTCGATTTAAATGCCTTTATAATCCCATTATTAAATTTATTTTGAATTGTTTTTACATTTTTTGATTAAAACATATTGTAATTGATTGTTTGCCTCGGGAAACGTGGAGCAAAAGCCATCCATTGTCAAGAAAAGTTCATTTATAGTCACTCATGCCTAGAAAAGCCTTATTACTCGGTTTAAATGCCTTTGTAATCCCATTATTGAATTTATTTTGAATTGTTTTTACATTTTTTCATTAAAACAGATTGTAATTGATTGTTTGCCTCGGGAAACGTGGAGCAAAAGCCATCCATTGTCAAGAAAAGGTCATTTATAGTGACTCATGCCTAGAGAAGCCTTATTACTCGGTTTAAATGCCTTTATAATCCCATTATTGAATTTATTTTGAATTTTTTTACATTTTTTGATTAAAACAGATTGTAATAGATTGTTTATCTCGGGAAACATGGAACGAAAGCCATCCATTGTCAAGAAAAGACCATTTGTAGTCACTCATGCCTAGAAAAGTCTTATTACTCGGTTTAAATGCTTTTATAATCCATTATTGAATTTATTTTAAATTTTTTTTACATTTTTTGATTAAAACAGCTTGTAATAGGTTGTTTATCTCGGGAAACATGGAACGAAAGCCATCCATTGTCAAGAAAAGATCATTTATAGTCACTCATGCCTACAGAAGCCTTATTGCTCGGTTTAAATGCTTTTATAATCCAATTATTGAATTTATTTTGATTTTTTTTTACATTTTTTGATTAAAACATATTGTAATTGATTGTTTGCCTCGGGAAGCGTGGAGCAAAAGCCATCCATTGTCAAGAAAAGTTCATTTATAGTCACTCATGCCTAGAGAAGCCTTATTACTCGATTTAAATGCCTTTATAATCCCATTATTGAATTTTTTTTGATTTTTTTTTACAGTTTTTCATTAAATCAGATTGTAATAGATTGTTTATCTCGGGAAACATGGAACGAAAGCCATCCATTGTCAAGAAAAGATCATTTATAGTCACTCATGCCTAGAAAAGCCTTATTACTCGATTTAAATGCCTTTATAATCCCATTATTGAATTTATTTTGAATTGTTTTTACATTTTTTGATTAAAACATATTGTAATTGATTGTTTGCCTCGGGAAACGTGGAGCAAAAGCCATCTATTGTCAAGAAAAGTTCATTTATAGTCACGCATGCCTGGAAAAGCCTTATTACTCGGTTTAAATGACCTTATCACCCCATTATTGAATTTATTTTGAATTATTTTTATATTTTTTTATTAAAACATATTGTAATTGATTGTTTGCCTCGGGAAACGTGGAGCAAAAGCCATCCATTGTCAAGAAAAGTTCATTTGTAGTCACTCATGCCTAGAGAAGCCTTATTACTCGGTTTAAATGCCTTTATAATCCCATTATTGAATTTATTTTGATTTTTTTTTACAGTTTTTGATTAAAACAGATTGTAATAGATTGTTTATCTCGGGAAACATGGAACGAAAGCCATCCATTGTCAAGAAAAGATCATTTATAGTCACTCATGCCTAGAAAAGCCTTATTACTCGGTTTAAATGCTTTTATAATCCCATTATTGAATTTATTTTGAATTTTTTTACATTTTTTGATTAAAACAGATTGTAATAGATTGTTTATCTTGGAAAACATGGAACGAAAGCCATCCATTGTCATGAAAACATCATTAATAGTCACTCATGCCTAGAAAAGCCTTATTACTCGGTTTAAATGACTTTATAATCCCATTATTGAATTTATTTTGAATTATTTTTACATTTTTTGATTAAAACAGATTGTAATTGATTGTTTGCCTCGAGAAACGTGGAGCAAAAGCCATCCATTGTCAAGAAAAGTTCATTTATAGTCACTCATGCCTAGAAAAGCCTTATTACTCGATTTAAATGCCTTTATAATCCCATTATTGAATTTATTTTGAATTGTTTTTACATTTTTTGATTAAAACATATTGTAATTGATTGTTTACCTCGGGAAACGTGGAGCAAAAGCCATCCATTGTCAAGAAAAGTTCATTTGTAGTCACTCATGCCTAGAAAAGCCTTATTACTCGGTTTAAATGCTTTTATAATCCCATTATTGATTTTATTTTTAATTGTTTTTACAATTTTTTATTAAAACAGATTGTAATTGATTGTTTGCCTCGGGAAACGTGGAGCAAAAGCCATCCATTGTCAAGAAAAGTTCATTTATAGTCACTCATGCCTAGAAAAGCCTTATTACTCGATTTAAATGCCTTTATCATCCCATTATTGAATTTCTTTTGAATTGTTTTTACATTTTTTGATTAAAACATATTGTAATTGATTGTTTGCCTCGGGAAGCGTGGAGCAAAAGCCATCCATTGTCAAGAAAAGTTCATTTATAGTCACTCATGCCTAGAGAAGCCTTATTACTCGGTTTAAATGCCTTTATAATCCCATTATTGAATTTATTTTGAATTGTTTTTACATTTTTTAATTAAAACAGATTGTAATTGATTGTTTGCCTTGGGAAACGTGGAGCAAAAGCCATCCATTGTCAAGAAAAGTTCATTTATAGTCACTCATGCCTAGAAAAGCCTTATTACTCGATTTAAATGCCTTTATAATCCCATTATTGAATTTATTTTGAATTGTTTTTACATTTTTTGATTAAAACAGATTGTAATTGATTGTTTGCCTCGGGAAACTTGGAGCAAAAGCCATCCATTGTCAAGAAAAGTTCATTTATAGTCACTTATGCCTAGAAAAGCCTTATTACTCGGTTTAAATGCCTTTATAATCCCATTACTGAATTTATTTTGAATTGTTTTTACATTTTTTCATTAAAACAGATTGTAATTGATTGTTTGCCTCGGGAAACGTGGAGCAAAAGCCATCCATTGTCAAGAAAAGGTCATTTATAGTGACTCATGCCTAGAGAAGCCTTATTACTCGGTTTAAATGCCTTTATAATCCCATTATTGAATTTATTTTGAATTTTTTTACATTTTTTGATTAAAACAGATTGTAATAGATTGTTTATCTCGGGAAACATGGAACGAAAGCCATCCATTGTCAAGAAAAGACCATTTATAGTCACTCATGCCTAGAAAAGCCTTATTACTCGGTTTAAATGCCTTTATAATCCCATTATTGAATTTATTTTGAATTGTTTTTACATTTTTTTATTAAAACAGATTGTAATTGATTGTTTGCCTCGGGAAACGTGGAGCAAAAGCCATCCATTGTCAAGAAAAGTTCATTTATAGTCACTCATGCCTAGAAAAGCCTTATTACTCGATTTAAATGCCTTTATCATCCCATTATTGAATTTCTTTTGAATTGTTTTTACATTTTTTGATTAAAACATATTGTAATTGATTGTTTGCCTCGGGAAGCGTGGAGCAAAAGCCATCCATTGTCAAGAAAAGTTCATTTATAGTCACTCATGCCTAGAGAAGACTTATTACTCGGTTTAAATGCCTTTATAATCCCATTATTGAATTTATTTTGAATTGTTTTTACATTTTTTAATTAAAACAGATTGTAATTGATTGTTTGCCTTGGGAAACATGGAGCAAAAGCCATCCATTGTCAAGAAAAGGTCATTTATAGTCACTCATGCCTAGAGAAGCCTTATTACTCGGTTTAAATGCCTTTATAATCCCATTATTGAATTTATTTTGAATTTTTTTTACATTTTTTGATTAAAACAGATTGTAATAGATTGTTTATCTCGGGAAACATGGTACGAAAGCCATCCATTGTCAAGAAAAGACCATTTATAGTCACTCATGCCTAGAAAAGCCTTATTACTCGGTTTAAATGCTTTTATAATCCATTATTGAATTTATTTTGAATTTTTTTTACATTTTTTGATTAAAACAGATTCTAATACATTGTTTATCTCGGGAAACATGGAACGAAAGCCATCCATTGTCAAGAAAAGATCATTTATAGTCACTCATGCCTACAGAAGCCTTATTACTCGGTTTAAATGCTTTTATAATCCCATTATTGAATTTATTTTGAATTGTTTTTACATTTTTTGATTAAAACAGATTGTAATTGACTGTTTGCCTCGGGAAACGTGGAGCAAAAGCCATCCATTGTCAAGAAAAGTTCATTTATAGTCACTCATGCCTAGAAAAGCCTTATTACTCGATTTAAATGCCTTTATAATCCCATTATTGAATTTATTTTGAATTGTTTTTACATTTTTTAATTAAAACATATTGTAATTGGTTGTTTGCCTCGGGAAACGTGGAGCAAAAGCCATCCATTGTCAAGAAAAGTTCATTTATAGTCACTCATGCCTAGAAAAGCCTTATTACTCGATTTAAATGCCTTTATAATCCCATTATTGAATTTATTTTGAAGTTTTTTTACATTTTTTGATTAAAACAGATTGTAATAGATTATTTATCTCGGGAAACATGGAACAAAAGCCATCCATTGTCAAGAAAAGATCATTTATAGTCACTCATGCCTAGAAAAGCCTTATTACTCGGTTTAAATGCCCTTATAATCCCATTATTGAATTTATTTTGAATTATTTTTACATTTTTTTATTAAAACAGATTCTAATACATTGTTTATCTCGGGAAACATGGAACGAATGCCATCCATTGTGAAGAAAACATTATTTATAGTCACTCATGCCTAGAAAAGCCTTATTACTCGATTTAAATGCCTTTATAATCCCATTATTGAATTTATTTTGAATTGTTTTTACATTTTTTGATTAAAACATATTGTAATTGATTGTTTGCCTCGGGAAACGTGGAGCAAAAGCCATCTACTGTCAAGAAAAGTTCATTTATAGTCACTCATGCCTGGAAAAGCCTTATTACTCGGTTTAAATGCCCTTATCACCCCATTATTGAATTTATTTTGAATTATTTTTACATTTTTTTATTAAAACATATTGTAATTGATTGTTTGCCTCGGGAAACGTGGAGCAAAAGCCATCCATTGTCAAGAAAAGTTCATTTATAGTCACTCATGCCTAGAGAAGCCTTATTACTCGGTTTAAATGCCTTTATAATCCCATTATTGAATTTATTTTGATTTTTTTTTACAGTTTTTGATTAAAACAGATTGTAATAGATTGTTTATCTCGGGAAACATGGAACGAAAGCCATCCATTGTCAAGAAAAGATCATTTATAGTCACTCATGCCTAGAAAAGCCTTATTACTCGGTTTAAATGCTTTTATAATCCCATTATTGAATTTATTTTGAATTTTTTTTACATTTTTTGATTAAAACAGATTGTAATAGATTGTTTATCTTGGGAAACATGGAACGAAAGCCATCCATTGTCATGAAAACATCATTAATAGTCACTCATGCCTAGAAAAGCCTTATTACTCGGTTTAAATGCCTTTATAATCCCATTATTGAATTTATTTTGAATTATTTTTACATTTTTTGATTAAAACAGATTGTAATTGATTGTTTGCCTCGAGAAACGTGGAGCAAAAGCCATCCATTGTCAAGAAAAGTTCATTTATAGTCACTCATGCCTAGAAAAGCCTTATTACTCGATTTAAATGCCTTTATAATCCCATTATTGAATTTATTTTGAATTGTTTTTACATTTTTTGATTAAAACATATTGTAATTGATTGTTTGCCTCGGGAAACGTGGAGCAAAAGCCATCCATTGTCAAGAAAAGTTCATTTGTAGTCACTCATGCCTAGAAAAGCCTTATTACTCGGTTTAAATGCCTTTATAATCCCATTATTGAATTTATTTTGAATTTTTTTTACATTTTTTGATTAAAACATATTGTAATTGATTGTTTGCCTCGGGAAACGTGGAGCAAAAGCCATCCATTGTCAAGAAAAGTTCATTTATAGTCACTCATGCCTAGAAAAGCCTTATTACTCGGTTTAAATGCCTTTATAATCCCATTATTGAATTTATTTTGAATATTTTTTACATTTTTTGATTAAAACAGATTGTAATAGATTGTTTATCTTGGGAAACATGGAACGAAAGCCATCCATTGTCAAGAAAAGATCATTTATAGTCACTCATGCCTAGAAAAGCCTTATTACTCGATTTAAATGCCTTTATAATCCCATTATTGAATTTATTTTGAATTGTTTTTACATTTTTTGATTAAAACAGATTGTAATTGATTGTTTGCCTCGGGAAACTTGGAGCAAAAGCCATCCATTGTCAAGAAAAGTTCATTTATAGTCACTTATGCCTAGAAAAGCCTTATTACTCGGTTTAAATGCCTTTATAATCCCATTACTGAATTTATTTTGAATTGTTTTTACATTTTTTCATTAAAACAGATTGTAATTGATTGTTTGCCTCGGGAAACGTGGAGCAAAAGCCATCCATTGTCAAGAAAAGGTCATTTATAGTGACTCATGCCTAGAGAAGCCTTATTACTCGGTTTAAATGCCTTTATAATCCCATTATTGAATTTATTTTGAATTTTTTTACATTTTTTGATTAAAACAGATTGTAATAGATTGTTTATCTCGGGAAACATGGAACGAAAGCCATCCATTGTCAAGAAAAGACCATTTATAGTCACTCATGCCTAGAAAAGCCTTATTACTCGGTTTAAATGCCTTTATAATCCCATTATTGAATTTATTTTGAATTGTTTTTACATTTTTTTATTAAAACAGATTGTAATTGATTGTTTGCCTCGGGAAACGTGGAGCAAAAGCCATCCATTGTCAAGAAAAGTTCATTTATAGTCACTCATGCCTAGAAAAGCCTTATTACTCGATTTAAATGCCTTTATCATCCCATTATTGAATTTCTTTTGAATTGTTTTTACATTTTTTGATTAAAACATATTGTAATTGATTGTTTGCCTCGGGAAGCGTGGAGCAAAAGCCATCCATTGTCAAGAAAAGTTCATTTATAGTCACTCATGCCTAGAAAAGCCTTATTACTCGATTTAAATGCCTTTATCATCCCATTATTGAATTTCTTTTGAATTGTTTTTACATTTTTTGATTAAAACATATTGTAATTGATTGTTTGCCTCGGGAAGCGTGGAGCAAAAGCCATCCATTGTCAAGAAAAGTTCATTTATAGTCACTCATGCCTAGAGAAGACTTATTACTCGGTTTAAATGCCTTTATAATCCCATTATTGAATTTATTTTGAATTGTTTTTACATTTTTTAATTAAAACAGATTGTAATTGATTGTTTGCCTTGGGAAACATGGAGCAAAAGCCATCCATTGTCAAGAAAAGGTCATTTATAGTCACTCATGCCTAGAGAAGCCTTATTACTCGGTTTAAATGCCTTTATAATCCCATTATTGAATTTATTTTGAATTATTTTTACATTTTTTGATTAAAACAGATTGTAATAGATTGTTTATCTTGGGAAACATGGAACGAAAGCCATCCATTGTCATGAAAACATCATTAATAGTCACTCATGCCTAGAAAAGCCTTATTACTCGGTTTAAATGCCTTTATAATCCCATTATTGAATTTATTTTGAATTATTTTTACATTTTTTGATTAAAACATATTGTAATTGATTGTTTGCCTCGAGAAACGTGGAGCAAAAGCCATCCATTGTCAAGAAAAGTTCATTTATAGTCACTCATGCCTAGAAAAGCCTTATTACTCGATTTAAATGCCTTTATAATCCCATTATTGAATTTATTTTGAATTGTTTTTATATTTTTTGATTAAAACATATTGTAATTGATTGTTTGCCTCGGGAAACGTGGAGCAAAAGCCATCCATTGTCAAGAAAAGTTCATTTGTAGTAACTCATGCCTAGAAAAGCCTTATTACTCGGTTTAAATGCCTTTATAATCCCATTATTGAATTTATTTTGAATTTTTTTTACATTTTTTGATTAAAACATATTGTAATTGATTGTTTGCCTCGGGAAACGTGGAGCAAAAGCCATCCATTGTCAAGAAAAGTTCATTTATAGTGACTCATGCCTAGAAAAGCCTTATTACTCGGTTTAAATGCCTTTATAATCCCATTATTGAATTTATTTTGAATATTTTTTATATTTTTTGATTAAAACAGATTGTAATAGATTGTTTATCTTGGGAAACATGGAACGAAAGCCATCCATTGTCAAGAAAAGATCATTTATAGTCACTCATGCCTAGAAAAGCCTTATTACTCGGTTTAAATGCCTTTATAATCCCATTATTGAATTTATTTTGAATTGTTTTTACATTTTTTGATTAAAACAGATTGTAATTGATTGTTTGCCTCGGGAAGCGTGGAGCAAAAGCCATCCATTGTCAAGAAAAGTTCATTTATAGTCACTCATGCCTAGAAAAGCCTTATTACTCGGTTTAAATGCCTTTATAATCCCATTATTGAATTTATTTTGAATTGTTTTTACATTTTTTGATTAAAACATATTGTAATTGATTGTTTGCCTCGGGAAGCGTGGAGCAAAAGCCATCCATTGTCAAGAAAAGTTCATTTATAGTCACTCATGCCTAGAGAAGCCTTATTACTCGATTTAAATGCCTTTATAATCCCATTATTGAATTTTTTTTGATTTTTTTTTACAGTTTTTCATTAAATCAGATTGTAATAGATTGTTTATCTCGGGAAACATGGAACGAAAGCCATCCATTGTCAAGAAAAGATCATTTATAGTCACTCATGCCTAGAAAAGCCTTATTACTCGATTTAAATGCCTTTATAATCCCATTATTGAATTTATTTTGAATTGTTTTTACATTTTTTGATTAAAACAGATTGTAATTGATTGTTTGCCTCGGGAAACGTGGAGCAAAAGCCATCCATTGTCAAGAAAAGTTCATTTATAGTCACTCATGCCTAGAAAAGCCTTATTACTCGGTTTAAATGCCTTTATAATCCCATTATTGAATTTATTTTGAATTGTTTTTACACTTTTTCATTAAAACAGATTGTAATTGATTGTTTGCCTCGGGAAACGTGGAGGAAAAGCCATCCATTGTCAAGAAAAGGTCATTTATAGTGACTCATGCCTAGAGAAGCCTTATTACTCGGTTTAAATGCCTTTATAATCCCATTATTGAATTTATTTTGAATTTTTTTTACATTTTTTGATTAAAACAGATTGTAATAGATTGTTTATCTCGGGAAACATGGAACGAAAGCCATCCATTGTCAAGAAAAGACCATTTATAGTCACTCATGCCTAGAAAAGCCTTATTACTCGGTTTAAATGCTTTTATAATCCATTATTGAATTTATTTTGAATTTTTTTTACATTTTTTGATTAAAACAGATTCTAATACATTGTTTATCTCGGGAAACATGGAACGAAAGCCATCCATTGTCAAGAAAAGATCATGTATAGTCACTCATGCCTACAGAAGCCTTATTGCTCGGTTTAAATGCTTTTATAATCCCATTATTGAATTTATTTTGAATTGTTTTTACATTTTTTGATTAAAACAGATTGTAATTGATTGTTTGCCTCGGGAAACGTGGAGCAAAAGCCATCCATTGTCAAGAAAAGTTCATTTATAGTCACTCATGCCTAGAAAAGCCTTATTACTCGATTTAAATGCCTTTATCATCCCATTATTGAATTGCTTTTGAATTGTTTTTACACTTTTTGATTAAAACATATTGTAATTGATTGTTTGCCTCGGGAAGCGTGGAGCAAAAGCCATCCATTGTCAAGAAAAGTTCATTTATATTCACTCATGCCTAGAGAAGCCTTATTACTCGGTTTAAATGCCTTTATAATCCCATTATTGAATTTATTTTGAATTGTTTTTACATTTTTTAATTAAAACAGATTGTAATTGATTGTTTGCCTTGGGAAACATGGAGCAAAAGCCATCCATTGTCAAGAAAAGGTCATTTATAGTCACTCATGCCTAGAGAATCCTTATTACTCGGTTTAAATGCCTTTATAATCCCATTATTGAATTTATTTTGAATTTTTTTTACATTTTTTGATTAAAACAGATTGTAATAGATTGTTTACCTCGGGAAACATGGAACGAAAGCCATCCATTTTCAAGAAAAGACCATTTATAGTCACTCATGCCTAGAAAAGCCTTATTACTCGGTTTAAATGCTTTTATAATCCATTATTGAATTTATTTTGAATTTTTTTTACATTTTTTGATTAAAACAGATTGTAATAGATTGTTTATCTCGGGAAACATGGAACGAAAGCCATCCATTGTCAAGAAAAGATCATTTATAGTCACTCATGCCTACAGAAGCCTTATTACTCGGTTTAAATGCTTTTATAATCCCATTATTGAATTTATTTTGAATTGTTTTTACATTTTTTGATTAAAACAGATTGTAATTGATTGTTTGCCTCGGGCAACGTGGAGCAAAAGCCATCCATTGTCAAGAAAAGTTCATTTATAGTCACTCATGCCTAGAAAAGCCTTATTACTCGATTTAAATGCCTTTATAATCCCATTATTGAATTTATTTTGAATTGTTTTTACATTTTTTAATTAAAACATATTGTAATTGGTTGTTTGCCTCGGGAAACGTGGAGCAAAAGCCATCCATTGTCAAGAAAAGTTCATTTATAGTCACTCATGCCTAGAAAAGCCTTATTACTCGGTTTAAATGCCTTTATAATCCCATTATTGAATTTATTTTGAAGTTTTTTTACATTTTTTGATTAAAACAGAATGTAATAGATTATTTATCTCGGGAAACATGGAACGAAAGCCATCCATTGTCAAGAAAAGATCATTTATAGTCACTCATGCCTAGAAAAGCCTTATTACTCGGTTTAAATGCCCTTATAATCCCATTATTGAATTTATTTTGAATTATTTTTACATTTTTTTATTAAAACAGATTCTAATACATTGTTTATCTCGGGAAACATGGAACGAAAGCCATCCATTGTGAAGAAAACATCATTTATAGTCACTCATGCCTAGAAAAGCCTTATTACTCGGTTTAAATGCCTTTATAATCCCATTATTGAATTTATTTTGAACTTTTTTGACATTTTTTGATTAAAACAGATTGTTATTGATTGTTTGCCTCGGGAAACATGGAGCGAAAGCCATCCATTGTCAAGAAAAGTTCATTTAGAGTCACTCATGCCTAGAAAAGCCTTATTACTCGGTTTAAATGCTTTTATAATCCCATTATCGAATTTATTTTGAATTGTTTTTATATTTTTTGATTAAAACATATTGTAATTGATTGTTTGCCTCGGGAAACGTGGAGCAAAAGCCATCCATTGTCAAGAAAAGTTCATTTATAGTCACTCATGCCTAGAAAAGCCTTATTACTCGATTTAAATGCCTTTATAATCCCATTATTAAATTTATTTTGAATTGTTTTTACATTTTTTGATTAAAACATATTGTAATTGATTGTTTGCCTCGGGAAACGTGGAGCAAAAGCCATCCATTGTCAAGAAAAGTTCATTTATAGTCACTCATGCCTAGAAAAGCCTTATTACTCGGTTTAAATGCCTTTGTAATCCCATTATTGAATTTATTTTGAATTGTTTTTACATTTTTTCATTAAAACAGATTGTAATTGATTGTTTGCCTCGGGAAACGTGGAGCAAAAGCCATCCATTGTCAAGAAAAGGTCATTTATAGTGACTCATGCCTAGAGAAGCCTTATTACTCGGTTTAAATGCCTTTATAATCCCATTATTGAATTTATTTTGAATTTTTTTACATTTTTTGATTAAAACAGATTGTAATAGATTGTTTATCTCGGGAAACATGGAACGAAAGCCATCCATTGTCAAGAAAAGACCATTTGTAGTCACTCATGCCTAGAAAAGTCTTATTACTCGGTTTAAATGCTTTTATAATCCATTATTGAATTTATTTTAAATTTTTTTTACATTTTTTGATTAAAACAGCTTGTAATAGGTTGTTTATCTCGGGAAACATGGAACGAAAGCCATCCATTGTCAAGAAAAGATCATTTATAGTCACTCATGCCTACAGAAGCCTTATTGCTCGGTTTAAATGCTTTTATAATCCAATTATTGAATTTATTTTGATTTTTTTTTACATTTTTTGATTAAAACATATTGTAATTGATTGTTTGCCTCGGGAAGCGTGGAGCAAAAGCCATCCATTGTCAAGAAAAGTTCATTTATAGTCACTCATGCCTAGAGAAGCCTTATTACTCGATTTAAATGCCTTTATAATCCCATTATTGAATTTTTTTTGATTTTTTTTTACAGTTTTTCATTAAATCAGATTGTAATAGATTGTTTATCTCGGGAAACATGGAACGAAAGCCATCCATTGTCAAGAAAAGATCATTTATAGTCACTCATGCCTAGAAAAGCCTTATTACTCGATTTAAATGCCTTTATAATCCCATTATTGAATTTATTTTGAATTGTTTTTACATTTTTTGATTAAAACATATTGTAATTGATTGTTTGCCTCGGGAAACGTGGAGCAAAAGCCATCTATTGTCAAGAAAAGTTCATTTATAGTCACGCATGCCTGGAAAAGCCTTATTACTCGGTTTAAATGACCTTATCACCCCATTATTGAATTTATTTTGAATTATTTTTATATTTTTTTATTAAAACATATTGTAATTGATTGTTTGCCTCGGGAAACGTGGAGCAAAAGCCATCCATTGTCAAGAAAAGTTCATTTGTAGTCACTCATGCCTAGAGAAGCCTTATTACTCGGTTTAAATGCCTTTATAATCCCATTATTGAATTTATTTTGATTTTTTTTTACAGTTTTTGATTAAAACAGATTGTAATAGATTGTTTATCTCGGGAAACATGGAACGAAAGCCATCCATTGTCAAGAAAAGATCATTTATAGTCACTCATGCCTAGAAAAGCCTTATTACTCGGTTTAAATGCTTTTATAATCCCATTATTGAATTTATTTTGAATTTTTTTACATTTTTTGATTAAAACAGATTGTAATAGATTGTTTATCTTGGAAAACATGGAACGAAAGCCATCCATTGTCATGAAAACATCATTAATAGTCACTCATGCCTAGAAAAGCCTTATTACTCGGTTTAAATGACTTTATAATCCCATTATTGAATTTATTTTGAATTATTTTTACATTTTTTGATTAAAACAGATTGTAATTGATTGTTTGCCTCGAGAAACGTGGAGCAAAAGCCATCCATTGTCAAGAAAAGTTCATTTATAGTCACTCATGCCTAGAAAAGCCTTATTACTCGATTTAAATGCCTTTATAATCCCATTATTGAATTTATTTTGAATTGTTTTTACATTTTTTGATTAAAACATATTGTAATTGATTGTTTACCTCGGGAAACGTGGAGCAAAAGCCATCCATTGTCAAGAAAAGTTCATTTGTAGTCACTCATGCCTAGAAAAGCCTTATTACTCGGTTTAAATGCTTTTATAATCCCATTATTGATTTTATTTTTAATTGTTTTTACAATTTTTTATTAAAACAGATTGTAATTGATTGTTTGCCTCGGGAAACGTGGAGCAAAAGCCATCCATTGTCAAGAAAAGTTCATTTATAGTCACTCATGCCTAGAAAAGCCTTATTACTCGATTTAAATGCCTTTATCATCCCATTATTGAATTTCTTTTGAATTGTTTTTACATTTTTTGATTAAAACATATTGTAATTGATTGTTTGCCTCGGGAAGCGTGGAGCAAAAGCCATCCATTGTCAAGAAAAGTTCATTTATAGTCACTCATGCCTAGAGAAGCCTTATTACTCGGTTTAAATGCCTTTATAATCCCATTATTGAATTTATTTTGAATTGTTTTTACATTTTTTAATTAAAACAGATTGTAATTGATTGTTTGCCTTGGGAAACGTGGAGCAAAAGCCATCCATTGTCAAGAAAAGTTCATTTATAGTCACTCATGCCTAGAAAAGCCTTATTACTCGATTTAAATGCCTTTATAATCCCATTATTGAATTTATTTTGAATTGTTTTTACATTTTTTGATTAAAACAGATTGTAATTGATTGTTTGCCTCGGGAAACTTGGAGCAAAAGCCATCCATTGTCAAGAAAAGTTCATTTATAGTCACTTATGCCTAGAAAAGCCTTATTACTCGGTTTAAATGCCTTTATAATCCCATTACTGAATTTATTTTGAATTGTTTTTACATTTTTTCATTAAAACAGATTGTAATTGATTGTTTGCCTCGGGAAACGTGGAGCAAAAGCCATCCATTGTCAAGAAAAGGTCATTTATAGTGACTCATGCCTAGAGAAGCCTTATTACTCGGTTTAAATGCCTTTATAATCCCATTATTGAATTTATTTTGAATTTTTTTACATTTTTTGATTAAAACAGATTGTAATAGATTGTTTATCTCGGGAAACATGGAACGAAAGCCATCCATTGTCAAGAAAAGACCATTTATAGTCACTCATGCCTAGAAAAGCCTTATTACTCGGTTTAAATGCCTTTATAATCCCATTATTGAATTTATTTTGAATTGTTTTTACATTTTTTTATTAAAACAGATTGTAATTGATTGTTTGCCTCGGGAAACGTGGAGCAAAAGCCATCCATTGTCAAGAAAAGTTCATTTATAGTCACTCATGCCTAGAAAAGCCTTATTACTCGATTTAAATGCCTTTATCATCCCATTATTGAATTTCTTTTGAATTGTTTTTACATTTTTTGATTAAAACATATTGTAATTGATTGTTTGCCTCGGGAAGCGTGGAGCAAAAGCCATCCATTGTCAAGAAAAGTTCATTTATAGTCACTCATGCCTAGAGAAGACTTATTACTCGGTTTAAATGCCTTTATAATCCCATTATTGAATTTATTTTGAATTGTTTTTACATTTTTTAATTAAAACAGATTGTAATTGATTGTTTGCCTTGGGAAACATGGAGCAAAAGCCATCCATTGTCAAGAAAAGGTCATTTATAGTCACTCATGCCTAGAGAAGCCTTATTACTCGGTTTAAATGCCTTTATAATCCCATTATTGAATTTATTTTGAATTTTTTTTACATTTTTTGATTAAAACAGATTGTAATAGATTGTTTATCTCGGGAAACATGGTACGAAAGCCATCCATTGTCAAGAAAAGACCATTTATAGTCACTCATGCCTAGAAAAGCCTTATTACTCGGTTTAAATGCTTTTATAATCCATTATTGAATTTATTTTGAATTTTTTTTACATTTTTTGATTAAAACAGATTCTAATACATTGTTTATCTCGGGAAACATGGAACGAAAGCCATCCATTGTCAAGAAAAGATCATTTATAGTCACTCATGCCTACAGAAGCCTTATTACTCGGTTTAAATGCTTTTATAATCCCATTATTGAATTTATTTTGAATTGTTTTTACATTTTTTGATTAAAACAGATTGTAATTGACTGTTTGCCTCGGGAAACGTGGAGCAAAAGCCATCCATTGTCAAGAAAAGTTCATTTATAGTCACTCATGCCTAGAAAAGCCTTATTACTCGATTTAAATGCCTTTATAATCCCATTATTGAATTTATTTTGAATTGTTTTTACATTTTTTAATTAAAACATATTGTAATTGGTTGTTTGCCTCGGGAAACGTGGAGCAAAAGCCATCCATTGTCAAGAAAAGTTCATTTATAGTCACTCATGCCTAGAAAAGCCTTATTACTCGATTTAAATGCCTTTATAATCCCATTATTGAATTTATTTTGAAGTTTTTTTACATTTTTTGATTAAAACAGATTGTAATAGATTATTTATCTCGGGAAACATGGAACAAAAGCCATCCATTGTCAAGAAAAGATCATTTATAGTCACTCATGCCTAGAAAAGCCTTATTACTCGGTTTAAATGCCCTTATAATCCCATTATTGAATTTATTTTGAATTATTTTTACATTTTTTTATTAAAACAGATTCTAATACATTGTTTATCTCGGGAAACATGGAACGAATGCCATCCATTGTGAAGAAAACATTATTTATAGTCACTCATGCCTAGAAAAGCCTTATTACTCGATTTAAATGCCTTTATAATCCCATTATTGAATTTATTTTGAATTGTTTTTACATTTTTTGATTAAAACATATTGTAATTGATTGTTTGCCTCGGGAAACGTGGAGCAAAAGCCATCTACTGTCAAGAAAAGTTCATTTATAGTCACTCATGCCTGGAAAAGCCTTATTACTCGGTTTAAATGCCCTTATCACCCCATTATTGAATTTATTTTGAATTATTTTTACATTTTTTTATTAAAACATATTGTAATTGATTGTTTGCCTCGGGAAACGTGGAGCAAAAGCCATCCATTGTCAAGAAAAGTTCATTTATAGTCACTCATGCCTAGAGAAGCCTTATTACTCGGTTTAAATGCCTTTATAATCCCATTATTGAATTTATTTTGATTTTTTTTTACAGTTTTTGATTAAAACAGATTGTAATAGATTGTTTATCTCGGGAAACATGGAACGAAAGCCATCCATTGTCAAGAAAAGATCATTTATAGTCACTCATGCCTAGAAAAGCCTTATTACTCGGTTTAAATGCTTTTATAATCCCATTATTGAATTTATTTTGAATTTTTTTTACATTTTTTGATTAAAACAGATTGTAATAGATTGTTTATCTTGGGAAACATGGAACGAAAGCCATCCATTGTCATGAAAACATCATTAATAGTCACTCATGCCTAGAAAAGCCTTATTACTCGGTTTAAATGCCTTTATAATCCCATTATTGAATTTATTTTGAATTATTTTTACATTTTTTGATTAAAACAGATTGTAATTGATTGTTTGCCTCGAGAAACGTGGAGCAAAAGCCATCCATTGTCAAGAAAAGTTCATTTATAGTCACTCATGCCTAGAAAAGCCTTATTACTCGATTTAAATGCCTTTATAATCCCATTATTGAATTTATTTTGAATTGTTTTTACATTTTTTGATTAAAACATATTGTAATTGATTGTTTGCCTCGGGAAACGTGGAGCAAAAGCCATCCATTGTCAAGAAAAGTTCATTTGTAGTCACTCATGCCTAGAAAAGCCTTATTACTCGGTTTAAATGCCTTTATAATCCCATTATTGAATTTATTTTGAATTTTTTTTACATTTTTTGATTAAAACATATTGTAATTGATTGTTTGCCTCGGGAAACGTGGAGCAAAAGCCATCCATTGTCAAGAAAAGTTCATTTATAGTCACTCATGCCTAGAAAAGCCTTATTACTCGGTTTAAATGCCTTTATAATCCCATTATTGAATTTATTTTGAATATTTTTTACATTTTTTGATTAAAACAGATTGTAATAGATTGTTTATCTTGGGAAACATGGAACGAAAGCCATCCATTGTCAAGAAAAGATCATTTATAGTCACTCATGCCTAGAAAAGCCTTATTACTCGATTTAAATGCCTTTATAATCCCATTATTGAATTTATTTTGAATTGTTTTTACATTTTTTGATTAAAACAGATTGTAATTGATTGTTTGCCTCGGGAAACTTGGAGCAAAAGCCATCCATTGTCAAGAAAAGTTCATTTATAGTCACTTATGCCTAGAAAAGCCTTATTACTCGGTTTAAATGCCTTTATAATCCCATTACTGAATTTATTTTGAATTGTTTTTACATTTTTTCATTAAAACAGATTGTAATTGATTGTTTGCCTCGGGAAACGTGGAGCAAAAGCCATCCATTGTCAAGAAAAGGTCATTTATAGTGACTCATGCCTAGAGAAGCCTTATTACTCGGTTTAAATGCCTTTATAATCCCATTATTGAATTTATTTTGAATTTTTTTACATTTTTTGATTAAAACAGATTGTAATAGATTGTTTATCTCGGGAAACATGGAACGAAAGCCATCCATTGTCAAGAAAAGACCATTTATAGTCACTCATGCCTAGAAAAGCCTTATTACTCGGTTTAAATGCCTTTATAATCCCATTATTGAATTTATTTTGAATTGTTTTTACATTTTTTTATTAAAACATATTGTAATTGATTGTTTGCCTCGGGAAACGTGGAGCAAAAGCCATCCATTGTCAAGAAAAGTTCATTTATAGTCACTCATGCCTTGAAAAGCCTTATTACTCGATTTAAATGCCTTTATCATCCCATTATTGAATTTCTTTTGAATTGTTTTTACATTTTTTGATTAAAACATATTGTAATTGATTGTTTGCCTCGGGAAGCGTGGAGCAAAAGCCATCCATTGTCAAGAAAAGTTCATTTATAGTCACTCATGCCTAGAGAAGACTTATTACTCGGTTTAAATGCCTTTATAATCCCATTATTGAATTTATTTTGAATTGTTTTTACATTTTTTAATTAAAACAGATTGTAATTGATTGTTTGCCTTGGGAAACATGGAGCAAAAGCCATCCATTGTCAAGAAAAGGTCATTTATAGTCACTCATGCCTAGAGAAGCCTTATTACTCGGTTTAAATGCCTTTATAATCCCATTATTGAATTTATTTTGAATTTTTTTTACATTTTTTGATTAAAACAGATTGTAATAGATTGTTTATCTCGGGAAACATGGTACGAAAGCCATCCATTGTCAAGAAAAGACCATTTATAGTCACTCATGCCTAGAAAAGCCTTATTACTCGGTTTAAATGCTTTTATAATCCATTATTGAATTTATTTTGAATTTTTTTTACATTTTTTGATTAAAACAGATTCTAATACATTGTTTATCTCGGGAAACATGGAACGAAAGCCATCCATTGTCAAGAAAAGATCATTTATAGTCACTCATGCCTACAGAAGCCTTATTACTCGGTTTAAATGCTTTTATAATCCCATTATTGAATTTATTTTGAATTGTTTTTACATTTTTTGATTAAAACAGATTGTAATTGACTGTTTGCCTCGGGAAACGTGGAGCAAAAGCCATCCATTGTCAAGAAAAGTTCATTTATAGTCACTCATGCCTAGAAAAGCCTTATTACTCGATTTAAATGCCTTTATAATCCCATTATTGAATTTATTTTGAATTGTTTTTACATTTTTTAATTAAAACATATTGTAATTGGTTGTTTGCCTCGGGAAACGTGGAGCAAAAGCCATCCATTGTCAAGAAAAGTTCATTTATAGTCACTCATGCCTAGAAAAGCCTTATTACTCGATTTAAATGCCTTTATAATCCCATTATTGAATTTATTTTGAAGTTTTTTTACATTTTTTGATTAAAACAGATTGTAATAGATTATTTATCTCGGGAAACATGGAACAAAAGCCATCCATTGTCAAGAAAAGATCATTTATAGTCACTCATGCCTAGAAAAGCCTTATTACTCGGTTTAAATGCCCTTATAATCCCATTATTGAATTTATTTTGAATTATTTTTACATTTTTTTATTAAAACAGATTCTAATACATTGTTTATCTCGGGAAACATGGAACGAATGCCATCCATTGTGAAGAAAACATTATTTATAGTCACTCATGCCTAGAAAAGCCTTATTACTCGATTTAAATGCCTTTATAATCCCATTATTGAATTTATTTTGAATTGTTTTTACATTTTTTGATTAAAACATATTGTAATTGATTGTTTGCCTCGGGAAACGTGGAGCAAAAGCCATCTACTGTCAAGAAAAGTTCATTTATAGTCACTCATGCCTGGAAAAGCCTTATTACTCGGTTTAAATGCCCTTATCACCCCATTATTGAATTTATTTTGAATTATTTTTACATTTTTTTATTAAAACATATTGTAATTGATTGTTTGCCTCGGGAAACGTGGAGCAAAAGCCATCCATTGTCAAGAAAAGTTCATTTATAGTCACTCATGCCTAGAGAAGCCTTATTACTCGATTTAAATGCCTTTATAATCCCATTATTGAATTTATTTTGATTTTTTTTTACAGTTTTTGATTAAAACAGATTGTAATAGATTGTTTATCTCGGGAAACATGGAACGAAAGCCATCCATTGTCAAGAAAAGATCATTTATAGTCACTCATGCCTAGAAAAGCCTTATTACTCGGTTTAAATGCTTTTATAATCCCATTATTGAATTTATTTTGAATTTTTTTTACATTTTTTGATTAAAACAGATTGTAATAGATTGTTTATCTTGGGAAACATGGAACGAAAGCCATCCATTGTCATGAAAACATCATTAATAGTCACTCATGCCTAGAAAAGCCTTATTACTCGGTTTAAATGCCTTTATAATCCCATTATTGAATTTATTTTGAATTATTTTTACATTTTTTGATTAAAACAGATTGTAATTGATTGTTTGCCTCGAGAAACGTGGAGCAAAAGCCATCCATTGTCAAGAAAAGTTCATTTATAGTCACTCATGCCTAGAAAAGCCTTATTACTCGATTTAAATGCCTTTATAATCCCATTATTGAATTTATTTTGAATTGTTTTTACATTTTTTGATTAAAACATATTGTAATTGATTGTTTGCCTCGGGAAACGTGGAGCAAAAGCCATCCATTGTCAAGAAAAGTTCATTTGTAGTCACTCATGCCTAGAAAAGCCTTATTACTCGGTTTAAATGCCTTTATAATCCCATTATTGAATTTATTTTGAATTTTTTTTACATTTTTTGATTAAAACATATTGTAATTGATTGTTTGCCTCGGGAAACGTGGAGCAAAAGCCATCCATTGTCAAGAAAAGTTCATTTATAGTCACTCATGCCTAGAAAAGCCTTATTACTCGGTTTAAATGCCTTTATAATCCCATTATTGAATTTATTTTGAATTGTTTTTACATTTTTTGATTAAAACAGATTGTAATAGATTGTTTATCTTGGGAAACATGGAACGAAAGCCATCCATTGTCAAGAAAAGATCATTTATAGTCACTCATGCCTAGAAAAGCCTTATTACTCGGTTTAAATGCCTTTATAATCCCATTATTGAATTTATTTTGAATTGTTTTTACATTTTTTGATTAAAACAGATTGTAATTGATTGTTTGCCTTGGGAAACGTGGAGCAAAAGCCATCCATTGTCAAGAAAAGTTCATTTATAGTCACTCATGCCTAGAAAAGCCTTATTACTCGATTTAAATGCCTTTATAATCCCATTATTGAATTTATTTTGAATTTTTTTTACATTTTTTGATTAAAACATATTCTAATACATTGTTTCTCTCGGGAAACATGGAACGAAAGCCATCCATTGTCAAGAAAAGATCATTTATAGTCACTCATGCCTACAGAAGCCTTATTACTCGGTTTAAATGCTTTTATAATCCCATTATTGAATTTATTTTGAATTGTTTTTACATTTTTTGATTAAAACAGATTGTAATTGATTGTTTGCCTCGGGAAACGTGGAGCAAAAGCCATCCATTGTCAAGAAAAGTTCATTTATAGTCACTCATGCCTAGAAAAGCCTTATTACTCGATTTAAATGCCTTTATAATCCCATTATTGAATTTATTTTGAATTGTTTTTACATTTTTTGATTAAAACAGATTGTAATTGATTGTTTGCCTCGGAAAACGTGGAGCAAAATCCATCCATTGTCAAGAAAAGTTCATTTATAGTCACTCATGCCTAGAAAAGCCTTATTACTCGGTTTAAATGCCTTTATAATCCCATTATTGAATTTATTTTGAATTGTTTTTACATTTTTTCATTAAAACAGATTGTAATTGATTGTTTGCCTCGGGAAACGTGGAGCAAAAGCCATCCATTGTCAAGAAAAGGTCATTTATAGTCACTCATGCCTAGAGAAGCCTTATTACTCGGTTTAAATGCCTTTATAATCCCATTATTGAATTTATTTTGAATTTTTTTTACATTTTTTGATTAAAACAGATTGTAATAGATTGTTTATCTCAGGAAACATGGAACGAAAGCCATCCATTGTCAAGAAAAGATCATTTATAGTCACTCATGCCTAGAAAAGCCTTATTACTCGGTTTAAATGCCTTTATAATCCCATTATTGAATTTATTTTGAATTGTTTTTACATTTTTTGATTAAAACAGATTGTAATTGATTGTTTGCCTCGGGAAAAGTGGAGCAAAAGCCATCCATTGTCAAGAAAAGTTCATTTATAGTCACTCATGCCTAGAAAAGCCTTATTACTCGGTTTAAATGCTTTTATAATCCATTATTGAATATATTTTGAATTTTTTTTACATTTTTTGATTAAAACAGATTGTAATAGATTCTTTATCTCGGGAAACATGGAACGAAAGCCATCCATTGTCAAGAAAAGATCATTTATAGTCACTCATGCCTACAGAAGCCTTATTGCTCGGTTTAAATGCTTTTATAATCCCATTATTGAATTTATTTTGAATTGTTTTTACATTTTTTGATTAAAACAGATTGTAATTGATTGTTTGCCTCGGGAAAGGTGGAGCAAAAGCCATCCATTGTCAAGAAAAGTTCATTTATAGTCACTCATGCCTAGAAAAGCCTTATTACTCGATTTAAATGCCTTTATAATCCCATTATTGAATTTATTTTGAATTGTTTTTACATTTTTTAATTAAAACATATTGTAATTGGTTGTTTGCCTCGGGAAACGTGGAGCAAAAGCCATCCATTGTCAAGAAAAGTTCATTTATAGTCACTCATGCCTAGAAAAGCCTTATTACTCGGTTTAAATGCCTTTATAATCCCATTATTGAATTTATTTTGAAGTTTTTTTACATTTTTTGATTAAAACAGATTGTAATAGATTATTTATCTCAGGAAACATGGAACGAAAGCCATCCATTGTCAAGAAAAGATCATTTATAGTCACTCATGCCTAGAAAAGCCTTATTACTCGGTTTAAATGCCCTTATAATCCCATTATTGAATTTATTTTGAATTATTTTTACATTTTTTTATTAAAACAGAATCTAATACATTGTTTATCTCGGGAAACATGGAACGAAAGCCATCCATTGTGAAGAAAACATCATTTATAGTCACTCATGCCTAGAAAAGCCTTATTACTCGGTTTAAATTCCTTTATAATCCCATTATTGAATTTATTTTGAACTTTTTTGACATTTTTTGATTAAAACAGATTGTAATTGATTGTTTGCCTCGGGAAACATGGAGCGAAAGCCATCCATTGTCAAGAAAAGTTAATTTATAGTCACTCATGCCTAGAAAAGCCTTATTACTCGGTTTAAATGCTTTTATAATCCCATTATCGAATTTATTTTGAATTATTTTTACATTTTTTGATTAAAACAGATTGTAATTGATTGTTTGCCTCGGGAAACGTGGAGCAAAAGCCATCCATTGTCAAGAAAAGTTCATTTATAGTCACTCATGCCTAGAAAAGCCTTATTACTCGATTTAAATGCCTTTATCATCCCATTATTGAATTTATTTTGAATTGTTTTTACATTTTTTGATTAAAACATATTGTAATTGATTGTTTGCCTCGGGAAGCGTGGAGCAAAAGCCATCCATTGTCAAGAAAAGTTCATTTATAGTCACTCATGCGTAGAGAAGCCTTATTACTCGGTTTAAATGCCTTTATAATCCCATTATTGAATTTATTTTGAATTGTTTTTACATTTTTTAATTAAAACAGATTGTAATTGATTGTTTGCCTTGGGAAACATGGAGCAAAAGCCATCCATTGTCAAGAAAAGGTCATTTATAGTCACTCATGCCTAGAGAAGCCTTATTACTCGGTTTAAATGCCTTTATAATCCCATTATTGAATTTATTTTGAAGTTTATTTACATTTTTTGATTAAAACAGATTGTAATAGATTATTTATCTCGGGAAACATGAAACGAAAGCCATCCATTGTCAAGAAAAGATCATTTATAGTCACTCATGCCTAGAAAAGCCTTATTACTCGGTTTAAATGCCCTTATAATCCCATTATTGAATTTATTTTGAATTATTTTTACATTTTTTTATTAAAACAGATTCTAATACATTGTTTATCTCGGGAAACATGGAACGAAAGCCATCCATTGTGAAGAAAACATCATTTATAGTCACTCATGCCTAGAAAAGCCTTATTACTCGATTTAAATGCCTTTATAATCCCATTATTGAATTTATTTTGAATTGTTTTTACATTTTTTAATTAAAACATATTGTAATTGGTTGTTTGCCTCGGGAAACGTGGAGCAAAAGCTATCCATTGTCAAGAAAAGTTCATTTATAGTCACTCATGCCTAGAAAAGCCTTATTACTCGGTTTAAATGCTTTTATAATCCCATTATTGAATTTATTTTGAATTGTTTTTATATTTTTTGATTAAAACAGATTGTAATTGATTGTTTGCCTCGGGAAACGTGGAGCAAAAGCCATCCATTGTCAAGAAAAGTTCATTTATAGTCACTCATGCCTAGAAAAGCCTTATTACTCGGTTTAAATGCTTTTATAATCCCATTATCGAATTTATTTTGAATTGTTTTTGCATTTTTTGATTAAAACAGATTGTAATTGATTGTTTTCCTCGGGAAACGTGGAGCAAAAGCCATCCATTGTCAAGAAAAGTTCATTTATAGTCACTCATGCCTAGAAAAGCCTTATTACTCGATTTAAATGCCTTTATCATCCCATTATTGAATTTATTTTGAATTGTTTTTACATTTTTTGATTAAAACATATTGTAATTGATTGTTTGCCTCGGGAAGCGTGGAGCAAAAGCCATCCATTGTTAAGAAAAGTTCATTTATAGTCACTCATGCCTAGAGAAGCCTTATTACTCGGTTTAAATGCCTTTATAATCCCATTATTGAATTTATTTTGAATTGTTTTTACATTTTTTAATTAAAACATATTGTAATTGGTTGTTTGCCTCGGGAAACGTGGAGCAAAAGCCATCCATTGTCAAGAAAAGTTCATTTATATTCACTCATGCCTAGAAAAGCCTTATTACTCGGTTTAAATGCCTTTATAATCCTATTATTGAATTTATTTTGAATTTTTTTTTACATTTTTTGATTAAAACAGATTGTAATAGATTGTTTATCTCGGGAAACATGGAACGAAAGCCATCCATTGTCAAGAAAAGACCATTTATAGTCACTCATGCCTAGAAAAGCCTTATTACTCGGTTTAAATGCTTTTATAATCCATTATTGAATTTATTTTAAATTTTTTTTACATTTTTTGATTAAAACATATTCTAATACATTGTTTATCTCGGGAAACATTGAACGAAAGCCATCCATTGTCAAGAAAATATCATTTATAGGCACTCATGCCTACAGAAGCCTTATTACTCGGTTTAAATGCTTTTATAATCCCATTATTGAATTTATTTTGAATTGTTTTTACATTTTTTGATTAAAACAGATTGTAATTGATTGTTTGCCTCGGGAAACGTGGAGCAAAAGCCATCCATTGTCAAGAAAAGTTCATTTATAGTCACTCATGCCTAGAAAAGCCTTATTACTCGATTTAAATGCCTTTATAATCCCATTATTGAATTTATTTTGAAGTTTTTTTACATTTTTTGATTAAAACAGATTGTAATAGATTATTTATCTCGGGAAACATGAAACGAAAGCCATCCATTGTCAAGAAAAGATCATTTATAGTCACTCATGCCTAGAAAAGCCTTATTACTCGGTTTAAATGCTTTTATAATCCCATTATTGAATTTATTTTGAATTGTTTTTACATTTTTTGATTAAAACAGATTGTAATTGATTGTTTGCCTCGGGAAACGTGGAGCAAAAGCCATCCATTGTCAAGAAAAGTTCATTTATAGTCACTCATGCGTAGAGAAGCCTTATTACTCGGTTTAAATGCCTTTATAATCCCATTATTGAATTTATTTTGAATTGTTTTTACATTTTTTAATTAAAACAGATTGCAATTGATTGTTTGCCTTGGGAAACATGGAGCAAAAGCCATCCATTGTCAAGAAAAGGTCATTTATAGTCACTCATGCCTAGAGAAGCCTTATTACTCGGTTTAAATGCCTTTATAATCCCATTATTGAATTTATTTTGAAGTTTATTTACATTTTTTGATTAAAACAGATTGTAATAGATTATTTATCTCGGGAAACATGGAACGAAAGCCATCCATTGTCAAGAAAAGATCATTTATAGTCACTCATGCCTAGAAAAGCCTTATTACTCGGTTTAAATGCCCTTATAATCCCATTATTGAATTTATTTTGAATTATTTTTACATTTTTTTATTAAAACAGATTCTAATACATTGTTTATCTAGGGAAACATGGAACGAAAGCCATCCATTGTGAAGAAAACATCATTTATAGTCACTCATGCCTAGAAAAGCCTTATTACTCGGTTTAAATGCCTTTATAATACCATTATTGAATTTATTTTGAAGTTTTTTGACATTTTTTGATTAAAACAGATTGTAATTGATTGTTTGCCTCGGGAAACATGGAGCGAAAGCCATCCATTGTCAAGAAAAGTTCATTTATAGTCACTCATGCCTAGAAAAGCCTTATTACTCGGTTTAAATGCTTTTATAATCCCATTATCGAATTTATTTTGAATTGTTTTTACATTTTTTGATTAAAACATATTGTAATTGATTGTTTGCCTCGGGAAACGTGGAGCAAAAGCCATCCATTGTCAAGAAAAGTTCATTTATAGTCACTCATGCCTAGAAAAGCCTTATTACTCGATTTAAATGCCTTTATCATCCCATTATTGAATTTATTTTGAATTGTTTTTACATTTTTTGATTAAAACATATTGTAATTGATTGTTTGCCTCGGGAAGCGTGGAGCAAAAGCCATCCATTGTCAAGAAAAGTTCATTTATAGTCACTCATGCCTAGAGAAGCCTTATTACTCGGTTTAAATGCCTTTATAATCCCATTATTGAATTTATTTTGAATTGTTTTTACATTTTTTAATTAAAACAGATTGTAATTGATTGTTTGCCTTGGGAAACATGGAGCAAAAGCCATCCATTGTCAAGAAAAGGTCATTTATAGTCACTCATGCCTGGAGAAGCCTTATTACTCGGTTTAAATGCCTTTATAATCCCATTATTGAATTTATTTTGAATTTTTTTTACATTTTTTGATTAAAACAGATTGTAATAGATTGTTTATCTCGGGAAACATGGAACGAAAGCCATCCATTGTCAAGAAAAGACCATTTATAGTCACTCATGCCTAGAAAAGCCTTATTACTCGGTTTAAATGCTTTTATAATCCATTATCGAATTTATTTTGAATTTTTTTTACATTTTTTGATTAAAACAGATTCTAATACATTGTTTATCTCGGGAAACATGGAACGAAAGCCATCCATTGTCAAGAAAAGATCATTTATAGTCACTCATGCCTACAGAAGCCTTATTACTCGGTTTAAATGCTTTTATAATCCCATTATTGAATTTATTTTGAATTGTTTTTACATTTTTTGATTAAAACAGATTGTAATTGATTGTTTGCCTCGGGAAACGTGGAGCAAAAGCCATCCATTGTCAAGAAAAGTTCATTTATAGTCACTCATGCCGAGAAAAGCCTTATTACTCGATTTAAATGCCTTTATAATCCCATTATTGAATTTATTTTGAAGTTTTTTTACATTTTTTGATTAAAACAGATTGTAATAGATTATTTATCTTGGGAAACATGAAACGAAAGCCATCCATTGTCAAGAAAAGATCATTTATAGTCACTCATGCCTAGAAAAGCCTTATTACTCGGTTTAAATGCTTTTATAATCCCATTATTGAATTTATTTTGAATTGTTTTTACATTTTTTGATTAAAACAGATTGTAATTGATTGTTTGCCTCGGGAAAAGTGGAGCAAAAGCCATCCATTGTCAAGAAAAGTTCATTTATAGTCACTCATGCCTAGAAAAGCCTTATTACTCGGTTTAAATGCTTTTATAATCCCATTATCGAATTTATTTTGAATTGTTTTTACATTTTTTGATTAAAACAGATTGTAATTGATTGTTTGCCTCGGGAAACGTGGAGCAAAAGCCATCCATTGTCAAGAAAAGTTCATTTATAGTCACTCATGCCTAGAAAAGCCTTATTACTCGATTTAAATGCCTTTATCATCCCATTATTGAATTTATTTTGAATTGTTTTTACATTTTTTGATTAAAACATATTGTAATTGATTGTTTGCCTCGGGAAGCGTGGAGCAAAAGCCATCCATTGTTAAGAAAAGTTCATTTATAGTCACTCATGCCTAGAGAAGCCTTATTACTGGGTTTAAATACCTTTATAATCCCATTATTGAATTTATTTTGAATTGTTTTTACATTTTTTAATTAAAACATATTGTAATTGGTTGTTTGCCTCGGGAAACGTGCAGCAAAAGCCATCCATTGTCAAGAAAAGTTCATTTATAGTCACTCATGCCTAGAAAAGCCTTATTACTCGGTTTAAATGCCTTTATAATCCTATTATTGAATTTATTTTGAATTTTTTTTACATTTTTTGATTAAAACAGATTGTAATAGATTGTTTATCTCGGGAAACATGGAACGAAAGCCATCCATTGTCAAGAAAAGACCATTTATAGTCACTCATGCCTAGAAAAGCCTTATTACTCGGTTTAAATGCTTTTATAATCCATTATTGAATTTATTTTGAATTTTTTTTACATTTTTTGATTAAAACATATTCTAATACATTGTTTATCTCGGGAAACATGGAACGAAAGCCATCCATTGTCAAGAAAATATCATTTATAGGCACTCATGCCTACAGAAGCCTTATTACTCGGTTTAAATGCTTTTATAATCCCATTATTGAATTTATTTTGAATTGTTTTTACATTTTTTGATTAAAACAGATTGTAATTGATTGTTTGCCTCGGGAAACGTGGAGCAAAAGCCATCCATTGTCAAGAAAAGTTCATTTATAGTCACTCATGCCTAGAAAAGCCTTATTACTCGATTTAAATGCCTTTATCATCCCATTATTGAATTTATTTTGAATTGTTTTTACATTTTTTGATTAAAACATATTGTAATTGATTGTTTGCCTCGGGAAGCGTGGAGCAAAAGCCATCCATTGTCAAGAAAAGTTCATTTATAGTCACTCATGCCTAGAGAAGCCTTATTACTCGGTTTAAATGCCTTTATAATCCCATTATTGAATTTATTTTGAATTGTTTTTACATTTTTTAATTAAAACAGATTGTAATTGATTGTTTGCCTTGGGAAACATGGAGCAAAAGCCATCCATTGTCAAGAAAAGGTCATTTATAGTCACTCATGCCTAGAGAAGCCTTATTACTCGGTTTAAATGCCTTTATAATCCCATTATTGAATTTATTTTGAATTTTTTTTATATTTTTTGATTAAAACAGATTGTAATAGATTGTTTATCTCGGGAAACATGGAACGAAAGCCATCCATTGTCAAGAAAAGACCATTTATAGTCACTCATGCCTAGAAAAGCCTTATTACTCGGTTTAAATGCTTTTATAATCCATTATCGAATTTATTTTGAATTGTTTTTACATTTTTTGATTAAAACAGATTCTAATACATTGTTTATCTCGGGAAACATGGAACGAAAGCCATCCATTGTCAAGAAAAGATCATTTATAGTCACTCATGCCTACAGAAGCCTTATTACTCGGTTTAAATGCTTTTATAATCCCATTATTGAATTTATTTTGAATTGTTTTTACATTTTTTGATTAAAACAGATTGTAATTGATTGTTTGCCTCGGGAAACGTGGAGCAAAAGCCATCCATTGTCAAGAAAAGTTCATTTATAGTCACTCATGCCGAGAAAAGCCTTATTACTCGATTTAAATGCCTTTATAATCCCATTATTGAATTTATTTTGAAGTTTTTTTACTTTTTTTGATTAAAACATATTGTAATAGATTATTTATCTCGGGAAACATGAAACGAAAGCCATCCATTGTCAAGAAAAGATCATTTATAGTCACTCATGCCTAGAAAAGCCTTATTACTCGGTTTAAATGCTTTTATAATCCCATTATTGAATTTATTTTGAATTGTTTTTATATTTTTTGATTAAAACAGATTGTAATTGATTGTTTGCCTCGGGAAACGTGGAGCAAAAGCCATCCATTGTCAAGAAAAGTTCATTTATAGTCACTCATGCCTAGAAAAGCCTTATTACTCGGTTTAAATGCTTTTATAATCCCATTATCGAATTTATTTTGAATTGTTTTTACATTTTTTGATTAAAACAGATTGTAATTGATTGTTTTCCTCGGGAAACGTGGAGCAAAAGCCATCCATTGTCAAGAAAAGTTCATTTATAGTCACTCATGCCTAGAAAAGCCTTATTACTCGATTTAAATGCCTTTATCATCCCATTATTGAATTTATTTTGAATTGTTTTTACATTTTTTGATTAAAACATATTGTAATTGATTGTTTGCCTCGGGAAGCGTGGAGCAAAAGCCATCCATTGTTAAGAAAAGTTCATTTATAGTCACTCATGCCTAGAGAAGCCTTATTACTCGGTTTAAATGCCTTTATAATCCCATTATTGAATTTATTTTGAATTGTTTTTACATTTTTTAATTAAAACATATTGTAATTGGTTGTTTGCCTCGGGAAACGTGGAGCAAAAGCCATCCATTGTCAAGAAAAGTTCATTTATATTCACTCATGCCTAGAAAAGCCTTATTACTCGGTTTAAATGCCTTTATAATCCTATTATTGAATTTATTTTAAATTTTTTTTTACATTTTTTGATTAAAACAGATTGTAATAGATTGTTTATCTCGGGAAACATGGAACGAAAGCCATCCATTGTCAAGAAAAGACCATTTATAGTCACTCATGCCTAGAAAAGCCTTATTACTCGGTTTAAATGCTTTTATAATCCATTATTGAATTTATTTTGAATTTTTTTTACATTTTTTGATTAAAACATATTCTAATACATTGTTTATCTCGGGAAACATTGAACGAAAGCCATCCATTGTCAAGAAAATATCATTTATAGGCACTCATGCCTACAGAAGCCTTATTACTCGGTTTAAATGCTTTTATAATCCCATTATTGAATTTATTTTGAATTGTTTTTACATTTTTTGATTAAAACAGATTGTAATTGATTGTTTGCCTCGGGAAACGTGGAGCAAAAGCCATCCATTGTCAAGAAAAGTTCATTTATAGTCACTCATGCCTAGAAAAGCCTTATTACTCGATTTAAATGCCTTTATAATCCCATTATTGAATTTATTTTGAAGTTTTTTTACATTTTTTGATTAAAACAGATTGTAATAGATTATTTATCTCGGGAAACATGAAACGAAAGCCATCCATTGTCAAGAAAAGATCATTTATAGTCACTCATGCCTAGAAAAGCCTTATTACTCGGTTTAAATGCTTTTATAATCCCATTATTGAATTTATTTTGAATTGTTTTTACATTTTTTGATTAAAACAGATTGTAATTGATTGTTTGCCTCGGGAAACGTGGAGCAAAAGCCATCCATTGTCAAGAAAAGTTCATTTATAGTCACTCATGCCTAGAAAAGCCTTATTACTCGGTTTAAATGCCTTTATAATCCCATTATTGAATTTATTTTGAATTGTTTTTACATTTTTTAATTAAAACAGATTGTAATTGATTGTTTGCCTTGGGAAACATGGAGCAAAAGCCATCCATTGTCAAGAAAAGGTCATTTATAGTCACTCATGCCTAGAGAAGCCTTATTACTCGGTTTAAATGCCTTTATAATCCCATTATTGAATTTATTTTGAAGTTTTTTTACATTTTTTGATTAAAACAGATTGTAATAGATTATTTATCTCGGGAAACATGGAACGAAAGCCATCCATTGTCAAGAAAAGATCATTTATAGTCACTCATGCCTAGAAAAGCCTTATTACTCGGTTTAAATGCCCTTATAATCCCATTATTGAATTTATTTTGAATTATTTTTACATTTTTTTATTAAAACAGATTCTAATACATTGTTTATCTCGGGAAACATGGAACGAAAGCCATCCATTGTGAAGAAAACATCATTTATAGTCACTCATGCCTAGAAAAGCCTTATTACTCGGTTTAAATGCCTTTATAATCCCATTATTGAATTTATTTTGAAGTTTTTTGACATTTTTTGATTAAAACAGATTGTAATTGATTGTTTGCCTCGGGAAACATGGAGCGAAAGCCATCCATTGTCAAGAAAAGTTCATTTATAGTCACTCATGCCTAGAAAAGCCTTATTACTCGGTTTAAATGCTTTTATAATCCCATTATCGAATTTATTTTGAATTGTTTTTACATTTTTTGATTAAAACATATTGTAATTGATTGTTTGCCTCGGGAAACGTGGAGCAAAAGCCATCCATTGTCAAGAAAAGTTCATTTATAGTCACTCATGCCTAGAAAAGCCTTATTACTCGATTTAAATGCCTTTATCATCCCATTATTGAATTTATTTTGAATTGTTTTTACATTTTTTGATTAAAACATATTGTAATTGATTGTTTGCCTCGGGAAGCGTGGAGCAAAAGCCATCCATTGTCAAGAAAAGTTCATTTATAGTCACTCATGCCTAGAGAAGCCTTATTACTCGGTTTAAATGCCTTTATAATCCCATTATTGAATTTATTTTGAATTGTTTTTACATTTTTTAATTAAAACAGATTGTAATTGATTGTTTGCCTTGGGAAACATGGAGCAAAAGCCATCCATTGTCAAGAAAAGGTCATTTATAGTCACTCATGCCTGGAGAAGCCTTATTACTCGGTTTAAATGCTTTTATAATCCCATTATTGAATTTATTTTGAATTGTTTTTACATTTTTTGATTAAAACAGATTGTAATTGATTGTTTGCCTCGGGAAAAGTGGAGCAAAAGCCATCCATTGTCAAGAAAAGTTCATTTATAGTCACTCATGCCTAGAAAAGCCTTATTACTCGGTTTAAATGCTTTTATAATCCCATTATCGAATTTATTTTGAATTGTTTTTACATTTTTTGATTAAAACAGATTGTAATTGATTGTTTGCCTCGGGAAACGTGGAGCAAAAGCCATCCATTGTCAAGAAAAGTTCATTTATAGTCACTCATGCCTAGAAAAGCCTTATTACTCGATTTAAATGCCTTTATCATCCCATTATTGAATTTATTTTGAATTGTTTTTACATTTTTTGATTAAAACATATTGTAATTGATTGTTTGCCTCAGGAAGCGTGGAGCAAAAGCCATCCATTGTTAAGAAAAGTTCATTTATAGTCACTCATGCCTAGAGAAGCCTTATTACTGGGTTTAAATGCCTTTATAATCCCATTATTGAATTTATTTTGAATTGTTTTTACATTTTTTAATTAAAACATATTGTAATTGGTTGTTTGCCTCGGGAAACGTGCAGCAAAAGCCATCCATTGTCAAGAAAAGTTCATTTATAGTCACTCATGCCTAGAAAAGCCTTATTACTCGGTTTAAATGCCTTTATAATCCTATTATTGAATTTATTTTGAATTTTTTTTACATTTTTTGATTAAAACAGATTGTAATAGATTGTTTATCTCGGGAAACATGGAACGAAAGCCATCCATTGTCAAGAAAAGACCATTTATAGTCACTCATGCCTAGAAAAGCCTTATTACTCGGTTTAAATGCTTTTATAATCCATTATTGAATTTATTTTGAATTTTTTTTACATTTTTTGATTAAAACATATTCTAATACATTGTTTATCTCGGGAAACATGGAACGAAAGCCATCCATTGTCAAGAAAATATCATTTATAGGCACTCATGCCTACAGAAGCCTTATTACTCGGTTTAAATGCTTTTATAATCCCATTATTGAATTTATTTTGAATTGTTTTTACATTTTTTGATTAAAACAGATTGTAATTGATTGTTTGCCTCGGGAAACGTGGAGCAAAAGCCATCCATTGTCAAGAAAAGTTCATTTATAGTCACTCATGCCTAGAAAAGCCTTATTACTCGATTTAAATGCCTTTATCATCCCATTATTGAATTTATTTTGAATTGTTTTTACATTTTTTGATTAAAACATATTGTAATTGATTGTTTGCCTCGGGAAGCGTGGAGAAAAAGCCATCCATTGTCAAGAAAAGTTCATTTATAGTCACTCATGCCTAGAGAAGCCTTATTACTCGGTTTAAATGCCTTTATAATCCCATTATTGAATTTATTTTGAATTGTTTTTACATTTTTTAATTAAAACAGATTGTAATTGATTGTTTGCCTTGGGAAACATGGAGCAAAAGCCATCCATTGTCAAGAAAAGGTCATTTATAGTCACTCATGCCTAGAGAAGCCTTATTACTCGGTTTAAATGCCTTTATAATCCCATTATTGAATTTATTTTGAATTTTTTTTATATTTTTTGATTAAAACAGATTGTAATAGATTGTTTATCTCGGGAAACATGGAACGAAAGCCATCCATTGTCAAGAAAAGACCATTTATAGTCACTCATGCCTAGAAAAGCCTTATTACTCGGTTTAAATGCTTTTATAATCCATTATCGAATTTATTTTGAATTGTTTTTACATTTTTTGATTAAAACAGATTCTAATACATTGTTTATCTCGGGAAACATGGAACGAAAGCCATCCATTGTCAAGAAAAGATCATTTATAGTCACTCATGCCTACAGAAGCCTTATTACTCGGTTTAAATGCTTTTATAATCCCATTATTGAATTTATTTTGAATTGTTTTTACATTTTTTGATTAAAACAGATTGTAATTGATTGTTTGCCTCGGGAAACGTGGAGCAAAAGCCATCCATTGTCAAGAAAAGTTCATTTATAGTCACTCATGCCGAGAAAAGCCTTATTACTCGATTTAAATGCCTTTATAATCCCATTATTGAATTTATTTTGAAGTTTTTTTACATTTTTTGATTAAAACATATTGTAATAGATTATTTATCTCGGGAAACATGAAACGAAAGCCATCCATTGTCAAGAAAAGATCATTTATAGTCACTCATGCCTAGAAAAGCCTTATTACTCGGTTTAAATGCTTTTATAATCCCATTATTGAATTTATTTTGAATTGTTTTTATATTTTTTGATTAAAACAGATTGTAATTGATTGTTTGCCTCGGGAAACGTGGAGCAAAAGCCATCCATTGTCAAGAAAAGTTCATTTATAGTCACTCATGCCTAGAAAAGCCTTATTACTCGGTTTAAATGCTTTTATAATCCCATTATCGAATTTATTTTGAATTGTTTTTACATTTTTTGATTAAAACAGATTGTAATTGATTGTTTTCCTCGGGAAACGTGGAGCAAAAGCCATCCATTGTCAAGAAAAGTTCATTTATAGTCACTCATGCCTAGAAAAGCCTTATTACTCGATTTAAATGCCTTTATCATCCCATTATTGAATTTATTTTGAATTGTTTTTACATTTTTTGATTAAAACATATTGTAATTGATTGTTTGCCTCGGGAAGCGTGGAGCAAAAGCCATCCATTGTTAAGAAAAGTTCATTTATAGTCACTCATGCCTAGAGAAGCCTTATTACTCGGTTTAAATGCCTTTATAATCCCATTATTGAATTTATTTTGAATTGTTTTTACATTTTTTAATTAAAACATATTGTAATTGGTTGTTTGCCTCGGGAAACGTGGAGCAAAAGCCATCCATTGTCAAGAAAAGTTCATTTATATTCACTCATGCCTAGAAAAGCCTTATTACTCGGTTTAAATGCCTTTATAATCCTATTATTGAATTTATTTTGAATTTTTTTTTACATTTTTTGATTAAAACAGATTGTAATAGATTGTTTATCTCGGGAAACATGGAACGAAAGCCATCCATTGTCAAGAAAAGACCATTTATAGTCACTCATGCCTAGAAAAGCCTTATTACTCGGTTTAAATGCTTTTATAATCCATTATTGAATTTATTTTGAATTTTTTTTACATTTTTTGATTAAAACATATTCTAATACATTGTTTATCTCGGGAAACATTGAACGAAAGCCATCCATTGTCAAGAAAATATCATTTATAGGCACTCATGCCTACAGAAGCCTTATTACTCGGTTTAAATGCTTTTATAATCCCATTATTGAATTTATTTTGAATTGTTTTTACATTTTTTGATTAAAACAGATTGTAATTGATTGTTTGCCTCGGGAAACGTGGAGCAAAAGCCATCCATTGTGAAGAAAAGTTCATTTATAGTCACTCATGCCTAGAAAAGCCTTATTACTCGATTTAAATGCCTTTATAATCCCATTATTGAATTTATTTTGAAGTTTTTTTACATTTTTTGATTAAAACAGATTGTAATAGATTATTTATCTCGGGAAACATGAAACGAAAGCCATCCATTGTCAAGAAAAGATCATTTATAGTCACTCATGCCTAGAAAAGCCTTATTACTCGGTTTAAATGCTTTTATAATCCCATTATTGAATTTATTTTGAATTGTTTTTACATTTTTTGATTAAAACAGATTGTAATTGATTGTTTGCCTCGGGAAACGTGGAGCAAAAGCCATCCATTGTCAAGAAAAGTTCATTTATAGTCACTCATGCCTAGAAAAGCCTTATTACTCGGTTTAAATGCCTTTATAATCCCATTATTGAATTTATTTTGAATTGTTTTTACATTTTTTAATTAAAACAGATTGTAATTGATTGTTTGCCTTGGGAAACATGGAGCAAAAGCCATCCATTGTCAAGAAAAGGTCATTTATAGTCACTCATGCCTAGAGAAGCCTTATTACTCGGTTTAAATGCCTTTATAATCCCATTATTGAATTTATTTTGAAGTTTTTTTACATTTTTTGATTAAAACAGATTGTAATAGATTATTTATCTCGGGAAACATGGAACGAAAGCCATCCATTGTCAAGAAAAGATCATTTATAGTCACTCATGCCTAGAAAAGCCTTATTACTCGGTTTAAATGCCCTTATAATCCCATTATTGAATTTATTTTGAATTATTTTTACATTTTTTTATTAAAACAGATTCTAATACATTGTTTATCTCGGGAAACATGGAACGAAAGCCATCCATTGTGAAGAAAACATCATTTATAGTCACTCATGCCTAGAAAAGCCTTATTACTCGGTTTAAATGCCTTTATAATCCCATTATTGAATTTATTTTGAAGTTTTTTGACATTTTTTGATTAAAACAGATTGTAATTGATTGTTTGCCTCGGGAAACATGGAGCGAAAGCCATCCATTGTCAAGAAAAGTTCATTTATAGTCACTCATGCCTAGAAAAGCCTTATTACTCGGTTTAAATGCTTTTATAATCCCATTATCGAATTTATTTTGAATTGTTTTTACATTTTTTGATTAAAACATATTGTAATTGATTGTTTGCCTCGGGAAACGTGGAGCAAAAGCCATCCATTGTCAAGAAAAGTTCATTTATAGTCACTCATGCCTAGAAAAGCCTTATTACTCGATTTAAATGCCTTTATCATCCCATTATTGAATTTATTTTGAATTGTTTTTACATTTTTTGATTAAAACATATTGTAATTGATTGTTTGCCTCGGGAAGCGTGGAGCAAAAGCCATCCATTGTCAAGAAAAGTTCATTTATAGTCACTCATGCCTAGAGAAGCCTTATTACTCGGTTTAAATGCCTTTATAATCCCATTATTGAATTTATTTTGAATTGTTTTTACATTTTTTAATTAAAACAGATTGTAATTGATTGTTTGCCTTGGGAAACATGGAGCAAAAGCCATCCATTGTCAAGAAAAGGTCATTTATAGTCACTCATGCCTGGAGAAGCCTTATTACTCGGTTTAAATGCCTTTATAATCCCATTATTGAATTTATTTTGAATTTTTTTTACATTTTTTGATTAAAACAGATTGTAATAGATTGTTTATCTCGGGAAACATGGAACGAAAGCCATCCATTGTCAAGAAAAGACCATTTATAGTCACTCATGCCTAGAAAAGCCTTATTACTCGGTTTAAATGCTTTTATAATCCATTATCGAATTTATTTTGAATTTTTTTTACATTTTTTGATTAAAACAGATTCTAATACATTGTTTATCTCGGGAAACATGGAACGAAAGCCATCCATTGTCAAGAAAAGATCATTTATAGTCACTCATGCCTACAGAAGCCTTATTACTCGGTTTAAATGCTTTTATAATCCCATTATTGAATTTATTTTGAATTGTTTTTACATTTTTTGATTAAAACAGATTGTAATTCATTGTTTGCCTCGGGAAACGTGGAGCAAAAGCCATCCATTGTCAAGAAAAGTTCATTTATAGTCACTCATGCCGAGAAAAGCCTTATTACTCGATTTAAATGCCTTTATAATCCCATTATTGAATTTATTTTGAAGTTTTTTTACATTTTTTGATTAAAACAGATTGTAATAGATTATTTATCTCGGGAAACATGAAACGAAAGCCATCCATTGTCAAGAAAAGATCATTTATAGTCACTCATGCCTAGAAAAGCCTTATTACTCGGTTTAAATGCTTTTATAATCCCATTATTGAATTTATTTTGAATTGTTTTTACATTTTTTGATTAAAACAGATTGTAATTGATTGTTTGCCTCGGGAAAAGTGGAGCAAAAGCCATCCATTGTCAAGAAAAGTTCATTTATAGTCACTCATGCCTAGAAAAGCCTTATTACTCGGTTTAAATGCTTTTATAATCCCATTATCGAATTTATTTTGAATTGTTTTTACATTTTTTGATTAAAACAGATTGTAATTGATTGTTTGCCTCGGGAAACGTGGAGCAAAAGCCATCCATTGTCAAGAAAAGTTCATTTATAGTCACTCATGCCTAGAAAAGCCTTATTACTCGATTTAAATGCCTTTATCATCCCATTATTGAATTTATTTTGAATTGTTTTTACATTTTTTGATTAAAACATATTGTAATTGATTGTTTGCCTCGGGAAGCGTGGAGCAAAAGCCATCCATTGTTAAGAAAAGTTCATTTATAGTCACTCATGCCTAGAGAAGCCTTATTACTGGGTTTAAATGCCTTTATAATCCCATTATTGAATTTATTTTGAATTGTTTTTACATTTTTTAATTAAAACATATTGTAATTGGTTGTTTGCCTCGGGAAACGTGCAGCAAAAGCCATCCATTGTCAAGAAAAGTTCATTTATAGTCACTCATGCCTAGAAAAGCCTTATTACTCGGTTTAAATGCCTTTATAATCCTATTATTGAATTTATTTTGAATTGTTTTTACATTTTTTGATTAAAACAGATTGTAATAGATTGTTTATCTCGGGAAACATGGAACGAAAGCCATCCATTGTCAAGAAAAGACCATTTATAGTCACTCATGCCTAGAAAAGCCTTATTACTCGGTTTAAATGCTTTTATAATCCATTATTGAATTTATTTTGAATTTTTTTTACATTTTTTGATTAAAACATATTCTAATACATTGTTTATCTCGGGAAACATGGAACGAAAGCCATCCATTGTCAAGAAAATATCGTTTATAGGCACTCATGCCTACAGAAGCCTTATTACTCGGTTTAAATGCTTTTATAATCCCATTATTGAATTTATTTTGAATTGTTTTTACATTTTTTGATTAAAACAGATTGTAATTGATTGTTTGCCTCGGGAAACGTGGAGCAAAAGCCATCCATTGTCAAGAAAAGTTCATTTATAGTCACTCATGCCTAGAAAAGCCTTATTACTCGATTTAAATGCCTTTATCATCCCATTATTGAATTTATTTTGAATTGTTTTTACATTTTTTGATTAAAACATATTGTAATTGATTGTTTGCCTCGGGAAGCGTGGAGAAAAAGCCATCCATTGTCAAGAAAAGTTCATTTATAGTCACTCATGCCTAGAGAAGCCTTATTACTCGGTTTAAATGCCTTTATAATCCCATTATTGAATTTATTTTGAATTGTTTTTACATTTTTTAATTAAAACAGATTGTAATTGATTGTTTGCCTTGGGAAACATGGAGCAAAAGCCATCCATTGTCAAGAAAAGGTCATTTATAGTCACTCATGCCTAGAGAAGCCTTATTACTCGGTTTAAATGCCTTTATAATCCCATTATTGAATTTATTTTGAATTTTTTTTATATTTTTTGATTAAAACAGATTGTAATAGATTGTTTATCTCGGGAAACATGGAACGAAAGCCATCCATTGTCAAGAAAAGACCATTTATAGTCACTCATGCCTAGAAAAGCCTTATTACTCGGTTTAAATGCTTTTATAATCCATTATCGAATTTATTTTGAATTGTTTTTACATTTTTTGATTAAAACAGATTCTAATACATTGTTTATCTCGGGAAACATGGAACGAAAGCCATCCATTGTCAAGAAAAGATCATTTATAGTCACTCATGCCTACAGAAGCCTTATTACTCGGTTTAAATGCTTTTATAATCCCATTATTGAATTTATTTTGAATTGTTTTTACATTTTTTGATTAAAACAGATTGTAATTGATTGTTTGCCTCGGGAAACGTGGAGCAAAAGCCATCCATTGTCAAGAAAAGTTCATTTATAGTCACTCATGCCGAGAAAAGCCTTATTACTCGATTTAAATGCCTTTATAATCCCATTATTGAATTTATTTTGAAGTTTTTTTACATTTTTTGATTAAAACATATTGTAATAGATTATTTATCTCGGGAAACATGAAACGAAAGCCATCCATTGTCAAGAAAAGATCATTTATAGTCACTCATGCCTAGAAAAGCCTTATTACTCGGTTTAAATGCTTTTATAATCCCATTATTGAATTTATTTTGAATTGTTTTTATATTTTTTGATTAAAACAGATTGTAATTGATTGTTTGCCTCGGGAAACGTGGAGCAAAAGCCATCCATTGTCAAGAAAAGTTCATTTATAGTCACTCATGCCTAGAAAAGCCTTATTACTCGGTTTAAATGCTTTTATAATCCCATTATCGAATTTATTTTGAATTGTTTTTACATTTTTTGATTAAAACAGATTGTAATTGATTGTTTTCCTCGGGAAACGTGGAGCAAAAGCCATCCATTGTCAAGAAAAGTTCATTTATAGTCACTCATGCCTAGAAAAGCCTTATTACTCGATTTAAATGCCTTTATCATCCCATTATTGAATTTATTTTGAATTGTTTTTACATTTTTTGATTAAAACATATTGTAATTGATTGTTTGCCTCGGGAAGCGTGGAGCAAAAGCCATCCATTGTTAAGAAAAGTTCATTTATAGTCACTCATGCCTAGAGAAGCCTTATTACTCGGTTTAAATGCCTTTATAATCCCATTATTGAATTTATTTTGAATTGTTTTTACATTTTTTAATTAAAACATATTGTAATTGGTTGTTTGCCTCGGGAAACGTGGAGCAAAAGCCATCCATTGTCAAGAAAAGTTCATTTATATTCACTCATGCCTAGAAAAGCCTTATTACTCGGTTTAAATGCCTTTATAATCCTATTATTGAATTTATTTTGAATTTTTTTTTACATTTTTTGATTAAAACAGATTGTAATAGATTGTTTATCTCGGGAAACATGGAACGAAAGCCATCCATTGTCAAGAAAAGACCATTTATAGTCACTCATGCCTAGAAAAGCCTTATTACTCGGTTTAAATGCTTTTATAATCCATTATTGAATTTATTTTGAATTTTTTTTACATTTTTTGATTAAAACATATTCTAATACATTGTTTATCTCGGGAAACATTGAACGAAAGCCATCCATTGTCAAGAAAATATCATTTATAGGCACTCATGCCTACAGAAGCCTTATTACTCGGTTTAAATGCTTTTATAATCCCATTATTGAATTTATTTTGAATTGTTTTTACATTTTTTGATTAAAACAGATTGTAATTGATTGTTTGCCTCGGGAAACGTGGAGCAAAAGCCATCCATTGTCAAGAAAAGTTCATTTATAGTCACTCATGCCGAGAAAAGCCTTATTACTCGATTTAAATGCCTTTATAATCCCATTATTGAATTTATTTTGAAGTTTTTTTACATTTTTTGATTAAAACATATTGTAATAGATTATTTATCTCGGGAAACATGAAACGAAAGCCATCCATTGTCAAGAAAAGATCATTTATAGTCACTCATGCCTAGAAAAGCCTTATTACTCGGTTTAAATGCTTTTATAATCCCATTATTGAATTTATTTTGAATTGTTTTTATATTTTTTGATTAAAACAGATTGTAATTGATTGTTTGCCTCGGGAAACGTGGAGCAAAAGCCATCCATTGTCAAGAAAAGTTCATTTATAGTCACTCATGCCTAGAAAAGCCTTATTACTCGGTTTAAATGCTTTTATAATCCCATTATCGAATTTATTTTGAATTGTTTTTACATTTTTTGATTAAAACAGATTGTAATTGATTGTTTTCCTCGGGAAACGTGGAGCAAAAGCCATCCATTGTCAAGAAAAGTTCATTTATAGTCACTCATGCCTAGAAAAGCCTTATTACTCGATTTAAATGCCTTTATCATCCCATTATTGAATTTATTTTGAATTGTTTTTACATTTTTTGATTAAAACATATTGTAATTGATTGTTTGCCTCGGGAAGCGTGGAGCAAAAGCCATCCATTGTTAAGAAAAGTTCATTTATAGTCACTCATGCCTAGAGAAGCCTTATTACTCGGTTTAAATGCCTTTATAATCCCATTATTGAATTTATTTTGAATTGTTTTTACATTTTTTAATTAAAACATATTGTAATTGGTTGTTTGCCTCGGGAAACGTGGAGCAAAAGCCATCCATTGTCAAGAAAAGTTCATTTATATTCACTCATGCCTAGAAAAGCCTTATTACTCGGTTTAAATGCCTTTATAATCCTATTATTGAATTTATTTTGAATTTTTTTTTACATTTTTTGATTAAAACAGATTGTAATAGATTGTTTATCTCGGGAAACATGGAACGAAAGCCATCCATTGTCAAGAAAAGACCATTTATAGTCACTCATGCCTAGAAAAGCCTTATTACTCGGTTTAAATGCTTTTATAATCCATTATTGAATTTATTTTGAATTTTTTTTACATTTTTTGATTAAAACATATTCTAATACATTGTTTATCTCGGGAAACATTGAACGAAAGCCATCCATTGTCAAGAAAATATCATTTATAGGCACTCATGCCTACAGAAGCCTTATTACTCGGTTTAAATGCTTTTATAATCCCATTATTGAATTTATTTTGAATTGTTTTTATATTTTTTGATTAAAACAGATTGTAATTGATTGTTTGCCTCGGGAAACGTGGAGCAAAAGCCATCCATTGTCAAGAAAAGTTCATTTATAGTCACTCATGCCTAGAAAAGCCTTATTACTCGATTTAAATGCCTTTATAATCCCATTATTGAATTTATTTTGAAGTTTTTTTTACATTTTTTGATTAAAACAGATTGTAATAGATTATTTATCTCGGGAAACATGAAACGAAAGCCATCCATTGTCAAGAAAAGATCATTTATAGTCACTCATGCCTAGAAAAGCCTTATTACTCGGTTTAAATGCTTTTATAATCCCATTATTGAATTTATTTTGAATTGTTTTTACATTTTTTGATTAAAACAGATTGTAATTGATTGTTTGCCTCGGGAAACGTGGAGCAAAAGCCATCCATTGTCAAGAAAAGTTCATTTATAGTCACTCATGCCTAGAAAAGCCTTATTACTCGGTTTAAATGCTTTTATAATCCCATTATTGAATTTATTTTGAATTGTTTTTACATTTTTTGATTAAAACAGATTGTAATTGATTGTTTGCCTCGGGAAACGTGGAGCAAAAGCCATCCATTGTCAAGAAAAGTTCATTTATAGTCACTCATGCCTAGAAAAGCCTTATTACTCGATTTAAATGCCTTTATCATCCCATTATTGAATTTATTTTGAATTGTTTTTACATTTTTTGATTAAAACATATTGTAATTGATTGTTTGCCTCGGGAAGCGTGGAGCAAAAGCCATCCATTGTCAAGAAAAGTTCATTTATAGTCACTCATGCCTAGAGAAGCCTTATTACTCGGTTTAAATGCCTTTATAATCCCATTATTGAATTTATTTTGAATTGTTTTTACATTTTTTAATTAAAACAGATTGTAATTGATTGTTTGCCTTGGGAAACATGGAGCAAAAGCCATCCATTGTCAAGAAAAGGTCATTTATAGTCACTCATGCCTAGAGAAGCCTTATTACTCGGTTTAAATGCCTTTATAATCCCATTATTGAATTTATTTTGAATTTTTTTTATATTTTTTGATTAAAACAGATTGTAATAGATTGTTTATCTCGGGAAACATGGAACGAAAGCCATCCATTGTCAAGAAAAGACCATTTATAGTCACTCATGCCTAGAAAAGCCTTATTACTCGGTTTAAATGCTTTTATAATCCATTATCGAATTTATTTTGAATTGTTTTTACATTTTTTGATTAAAACAGATTCTAATACATTGTTTATCTCGGGAAACATGGAACGAAAGCCATCCATTGTCAAGAAAATATCATTTATAGTCACTCATGCCTACAGAAGCCTTATTACTCGGTTTAAATGCTTTTATAATCCATTATCGAATTTATTTTGAATTGTTTTTACATTTTTTGATTAAAACAGATTCTAATACATTGTTTATCTCGGGAAACGTGGAGCAAAAGCCATCCATTGTCAAGAAAAGTTCATTTATATTCACTCATGCCTAGAAAAGCCTTATTACTCGGTTTAAATGCCTTTATAATCCTATTATTGAATTTATTTTAAATTTTTTTTTACATTTTTTGATTAAAACAGATTGTAATAGATTGTTTATCTCGGGAAACATGGAACGAAAGCCATCCATTGTCAAGAAAAGACCATTTATAGTCACTCATGCCTAGAAAAGCCTTATTACTCGGTTTAAATGCTTTTATAATCCATTATTGAATTTATTTTGAATTTTTTTTACATTTTTTGATTAAAACATATTCTAATACATTGTTTATCTCGGGAAACATTGAACGAAAGCCATCCATTGTCAAGAAAATATCATTTATAGGCACTCATGCCTACAGAAGCCTTATTACTCGGTTTAAATGCTTTTATAATCCCATTATTGAATTTATTTTGAATTGTTTTTACATTTTTTGATTAAAACAGATTGTAATTGATTGTTTGCCTCGGGAAACGTGGAGCAAAAGCCATCCATTGTCAAGAAAAGTTCATTTATAGTCACTCATGCCTAGAGAAGCCTTATTACTCGGTTTAAATGCCTTTATAATCCCATTATTGAATTTATTTTGAATTGTTTTTACATTTTTTAATTAAAACAGATTGTAATTGATTGTTTGCCTTGGGAAACATGGAGCAAAAGCCATCCATTGTCAAGAAAAGGTCATTTATAGTCACTCATGCCTAGAGAAGCCTTATTACTCGGTTTAAATGCCTTTATAATCCCATTATTGAATTTATTTTGAATTTTTTTTATATTTTTTGATTAAAACAGATTGTAATAGATTGTTTATCTCGGGAAACATGGAACGAAAGCCATCCATTGTCAAGAAAAGACCATTTATAGTCACTCATGCCTAGAAAAGCCTTATTACTCGGTTTAAATGCTTTTATAATCCATTATCGAATTTATTTTGAATTGTTTTTACATTTTTTGATTAAAACAGATTCTAATACATTGTTTATCTCGGGAAACGTGGAGCAAAAGCCATCCATTGTCAAGAAAAGTTCATTTATATTCACTCATGCCTAGAAAAGCCTTATTACTCGGTTTAAATGCCTTTATAATCCTATTATTGAATTTATTTTAAATTTTTTTTTACATTTTTTGATTAAAACAGATTGTAATAGATTGTTTATCTCGGGAAACATGGAACGAAAGCCATCCATTGTCAAGAAAAGACCATTTATAGTCACTCATGCCTAGAAAAGCCTTATTACTCGGTTTAAATGCTTTTATAATCCATTATTGAATTTATTTTGAATTTTTTTTACATTTTTTGATTAAAACATATTCTAATACATTGTTTATCTCGGGAAACATTGAACGAAAGCCATCCATTGTCAAGAAAATATCATTTATAGGCACTCATGCCTACAGAAGCCTTATTACTCGGTTTAAATGCTTTTATAATCCCATTATTGAATTTATTTTGAATTGTTTTTACATTTTTTGATTAAAACAGATTGTAATTGATTGTTTGCCTCGGGAAACGTGGAGCAAAAGCCATCCATTGTCAAGAAAAGTTCATTTATAGTCACTCATGCCTAGAAAAGCCTTATTACTCGATTTAAATGCCTTTATAATCCCATTATTGAATTTATTTTGAAGTTTTTTTACATTTTTTGATTAAAACAGATTGTAATAGATTATTTATCTCGGGAAACATGAAACGAAAGCCATCCATTGTCAAGAAAAGATCATTTATAGTCACTCATGCCTAGAAAAGCCTTATTACTCGGTTTAAATGCTTTTATAATCCCATTATTGAATTTATTTTGAATTGTTTTTACATTTTTTGATTAAAACAGATTGTAATTGATTGTTTGCCTCGGGAAACGTGGAGCAAAAGCCATCCATTGTCAAGAAAAGTTCATTTATAGTCACTCATGCCTAGAAAAGCCTTATTACTCGGTTTAAATGCCTTTATAATCCCATTATTGAATTTATTTTGAATTGTTTTTACATTTTTTAATTAAAACAGATTGTAATTGATTGTTTGCCTTGGGAAACATGGAGCAAAAGCCATCCATTGTCAAGAAAAGGTCATTTATAGTCACTCATGCCTAGAGAAGCCTTATTACTCGGTTTAAATGCCTTTATAATCCCATTATTGAATTTATTTTGAAGTTTTTTTACATTTTTTGATTAAAACAGATTGTAATAGATTATTTATCTCGGGAAACATGGAACGAAAGCCATCCATTGTCAAGAAAAGATCATTTATAGTCACTCATGCCTAGAAAAGCCTTATTACTCGGTTTAAATGCCCTTATAATCCCATTATTGAATTTATTTTGAATTATTTTTACATTTTTTTATTAAAACAGATTCTAATACATTGTTTATCTCGGGAAACATGGAACGAAAGCCATCCATTGTGAAGAAAACATCATTTATAGTCACTCATGCCTAGAAAAGCCTTATTACTCGGTTTAAATGCCTTTATAATCCCATTATTGAATTTATTTTGAAGTTTTTTGACATTTTTTGATTAAAACAGATTGTAATTGATTGTTTGCCTCGGGAAACATGGAGCGAAAGCCATCCATTGTCAAGAAAAGTTCATTTATAGTCACTCATGCCTAGAAAAGCCTTATTACTCGGTTTAAATGCTTTTATAATCCCATTATCGAATTTATTTTGAATTGTTTTTACATTTTTTGATTAAAACATATTGTAATTGATTGTTTGCCTCGGGAAACGTGGAGCAAAAGCCATCCATTGTCAAGAAAAGTTCATTTATAGTCACTCATGCCTAGAAAAGCCTTATTACTCGATTTAAATGCCTTTATCATCCCATTATTGAATTTATTTTGAATTGTTTTTACATTTTTTGATTAAAACATATTGTAATTGATTGTTTGCCTCGGGAAGCGTGGAGCAAAAGCCATCCATTGTCAAGAAAAGTTCATTTATAGTCACTCATGCCTAGAGAAGCCTTATTACTCGGTTTAAATGCCTTTATAATCCCATTATTGAATTTATTTTGAATTGTTTTTACATTTTTTAATTAAAACAGATTGTAATTGATTGTTTGCCTTGGGAAACATGGAGCAAAAGCCATCCATTGTCAAGAAAAGGTCATTTATAGTCACTCATGCCTGGAGAAGCCTTATTACTCGGTTTAAATGCCTTTATAATCCCATTATTGAATTTATTTTGAATTTTTTTTACATTTTTTGATTAAAACAGATTGTAATAGATTGTTTATCTCGGGAAACATGGAACGAAAGCCATCCATTGTCAAGAAAAGACCATTTATAGTCACTCATGCCTAGAAAAGCCTTATTACTCGGTTTAAATGCTTTTATAATCCATTATCGAATTTATTTTGAATTTTTTTTACATTTTTTGATTAAAACAGATTCTAATACATTGTTTATCTCGGGAAACATGGAACGAAAGCCATCCATTGTCAAGAAAAGATCATTTATAGTCACTCATGCCTACAGAAGCCTTATTACTCGGTTTAAATGCTTTTATAATCCCATTATTGAATTTATTTTGAATTGTTTTTACATTTTTTGATTAAAACAGATTGTAATTGATTGTTTGCCTCGGGAAACGTGGAGCAAAAGCCATCCATTGTCAAGAAAAGTTCATTTATAGTCACTCATGCCGAGAAAAGCCTTATTACTCGATTTAAATGCCTTTATAATCCCATTATTGAATTTATTTTGAAGTTTTTTTACATTTTTTGATTAAAACAGATTGTAATAGATTATTTATCTCGGGAAACATGAAACGAAAGCCATCCATTGTCAAGAAAAGATCATTTATAGTCACTCATGCCTAGAAAAGCCTTATTACTCGGTTTAAATGCTTTTATAATCCCATTATTGAATTTATTTTGAATTGTTTTTACATTTTTTGATTAAAACAGATTGTAATTGATTGTTTGCCTCGGGAAAAGTGGAGCAAAAGCCATCCATTGTCAAGAAAAGTTCATTTATAGTCACTCATGCCTAGAAAAGCCTTATTACTCGGTTTAAATGCTTTTATAATCCCATTATCGAATTTATTTTGAATTGTTTTTACATTTTTTGATTAAAACAGATTGTAATTGATTGTTTGCCTCGGGAAACGTGGAGCAAAAGCCATCCATTGTCAAGAAAAGTTCATTTATAGTCACTCATGCCTAGAAAAGCCTTATTACTCGATTTAAATGCCTTTATCATCCCATTATTGAATTTATTTTGAATTGTTTTTACATTTTTTGATTAAAACATATTGTAATTGATTGTTTGCCTCGGGAAGCGTGGAGCAAAAGCCATCCATTGTTAAGAAAAGTTCATTTATAGTCACTCATGCCTAGAGAAGCCTTATTACTGGGTTTAAATGCCTTTATAATCCCATTATTGAATTTATTTTGAATTGTTTTTACATTTTTTAATTAAAACATATTGTAATTGGTTGTTTGCCTCGGGAAACGTGCAGCAAAAGCCATCCATTGTCAAGAAAAGTTCATTTATAGTCACTCATGCCTAGAAAAGCCTTATTACTCGGTTTAAATGCCTTTATAATCCTATTATTGAATTTATTTTGAATTTTTTTTACATTTTTTGATTAAAACAGATTGTAATAGATTGTTTATCTCGGGAAACATGGAACGAAAGCCATCCATTGTCAAGAAAAGACCATTTATAGTCACTCATGCCTAGAAAAGCCTTATTACTCGGTTTAAATGCTTTTATAATCCATTATTGAATTTATTTTGAATTTTTTTTACATTTTTTGATTAAAACATATTCTAATACATTGTTTATCTCGGGAAACATGGAACGAAAGCCATCCATTGTCAAGAAAATATCATTTATAGGCACTCATGCCTACAGAAGCCTTATTACTCGGTTTAAATGCTTTTATAATCCCATTATTGAATTTATTTTGAATTGTTTTTACATTTTTTGATTAAAACAGATTGTAATTGATTGTTTGCCTCGGGAAACGTGGAGCAAAAGCCATCCATTGTCAAGAAAAGACCATTTATAGTCACTCATGCCTAGAAAAGCCTTATTACTCGATTTAAATGCCTTTATCATCCCATTATTGAATTTATTTTGAATTGTTTTTACATTTTTTGATTAAAACATATTGTAATTGATTGTTTGCCTCGGGAAGCGTGGAGCAAAAGCCATCCATTGTCAAGAAAAGTTCATTTATAGTCACTCATGCCTAGAGAAGCCTTATTACTCGGTTTAAATGCCTTTATAATCCCATTATTGAATTTATTTTGAATTGTTTTTACATTTTTTAATTAAAACAGATTGTAATTGATTGTTTGCCTTGGGAAACATGGAGCAAAAGCCATCCATTGTCAAGAAAAGGTCATTTATAGTCACTCATGCCTAGAGAAGCCTTATTACTCGGTTTAAATGCCTTTATAATCCCATTATTGAATTTATTTTGAATTTTTTTTACATTTTTTGATTAAAACAGATTGTAATAGATTGTTTATCTCGGGAAACATGGAACGAAAGCCATCCATTGTCAAGAAAAGACCATTTATAGTCACTCATGCCTAGAAAAGCCTTATTACTCGGTTTAAATGCTTTTATAATCCCATTATTGAATTTATTTTGAATTGTTTTTACATTTTTTGATTAAAACAGATTGTAATTGATTGTTTGCCTCGGGAAACGTTGAGCAAAGCCATCCATTGTCAAGAAAAGTTCATTTATAGTCACTCATGCCTAGAAAAGCCTTATTACTCGATTTAAATGCCTTTATCATCCCATTATTGAATTTATTTTGAATTGTTTTTACATTTTTTGATTAAAACATATTGTAATTGATTGTTTGCCTCGGGAAGCGTGGAGCAAAAGCCATCCATTGTCAAGAAAAGTTCATTTATAGTCACTCATGCCTAGAGAAGCCTTATTACTCGGTTTAAATGCCTTTATAATCCCATTATTGAATTTATTTTGAATTGTTTTTACATTTTTTAATTAAAACAGATTGTAATTGATTGTTTGCCTTGGGAAACATGGAGCAAAAGCCATCCATTGTCAAGAAAAGGTCATTTATAGTCACTCATGCCTAGAGAAGCCTTATTACTCGGTTTAAATGCCTTTATAATCCCATTATTGAATTTATTTTGAATTTTTTTTACATTTTTTGATTAAAACAGATTGTAATAGATTGTTTATCTCGGGAAACATGGAACGAAAGCCATCCATTGTCAAGAAAAGACCATTTATAGTCACTCATGCCTAGAAAAGCCTTATTACTCGGTTTAAATGCTTTTATAATCCATTATCGAATTTATTTTGAATTTTTTTTACATTTTTTGATTAAAACAGATTCTAATACATTGTTTATCTCGGGAAACATGGAACGAAAGCCATCCATTGTCAAGAAAAGATCATTTATAGTCACTCATGCCTACAGAAGCCTTATTACTCGGTTTAAATGCTTTTATAATCCCATTATTGAATTTATTTTGAATTGTTTTTACATTTTTTGATTAAAACAGATTGTAATTGATTGTTTGCCTCGGGAAACGTGGAGCAAAAGCCATCCATTGTCAAGAAAAGTTCATTTATAGTCACTCATGCCGAGAAAAGCCTTATTACTCGATTTAAATGCCTTTATAATCCCATTATTGAATTTATTTTGAAGTTTTTTTACATTTTTTGATTAAAACAGATTGTAATAGATTATTTATCTCGGGAAACATGAAACGAAAGCCATCCATTGTCAAGAAAAGATCATTTATAGTCACTCATGCCTAGAAAAGCCTTATTACTCGGTTTAAATGCTTTTATAATCCCATTATTGAATTTATTTTGAATTGTTTTTATATTTTTTGATTAAAACAGATTGTAATTGATTGTTTGCCTCGGGAAACGTGGAGCAAAAGCCATCCATTGTCAAGAAAAGTTCATTTATAGTCACTCATGCCTAGAAAAGCCTTATTACTCGGTTTAAATGCTTTTATAATCCCATTATCGAATTTATTTTCAATTGTTTTTACATTTTTTGATTAAAACAGATTGTAATTGATTGTTTTCCTCGGGAAACGTGGAGCAAAAGCCATCCATTGTCAAGAAAAGTTCATTTATAGTCACTCATGCCTAGAAAAGCCTTATTACTCGATTTAAATGCCTTTATCATCCCATTATTGAATTTATTTTGAATTGTTTTTACATTTTTTGATTAAAACATATTGTAATTGATTGTTTACCTCGGGAAGCGTGGAGCAAAAGCCATCCATTGTTAAGAAAAGTTCATTTATAGTCACTCATGCCTAGAGAAGCCTTATTACTCGGTTTAAATGCCTTTATAATCCCATTATTGAATTTATTTTGAATTGTTTTTACATTTTTTAATTAAAACATATTGTAATTGGTTGTTTGCCTCGGGAAACGTGGAGCAAAAGCCATCCATTGTCAAGAAAAGTTCATTTATAGTCACTCATGCCTAGAAAAGCCTTATTACTCGGTTTAAATGCCTTTATAATCCTATTATTGAATTTATTTTGAATTTTTTTTTACATTTTTTGATTAAAACAGATTGTAATAGATTGTTTATCTCGGGAAACATGGAACGAAAGCCATCCATTGTCAAGAAAAGACCATTTATAGTCACTCATGCCTAGAAAAGCCTTATTACTCGGTTTAAATGCTTTTATAATCCATTATTGAATTTATTTTGAATTTTTTTTACATTTTTTGATTAAAACATATTCTAATACATTGTTTATCTCGGGAAACATTGAACGAAAGCCATCCATTGTCAAGAAAATATCATTTATAGGCACTCATGCCTACAGAAGCCTTATTACTCGGTTTAAATGCTTTTATAATCCCATTATTGAATTTATTTTGAATTGTTTTTACATTTTTTGATTAAAACAGATTGTAATTGATTGTTTGCCTCGGGAAACGTGGAGCAAAAGCCATCCATTGTCAAGAAAAGTTCATTTATAGTCACTCATGCCTAGAAAAGCCTTATTACTCGATTTAAATGCCTTTATAATCCCATTATTGAATTTATTTTGAAGTTTTTTTTACATTTTTTGATTAAAACAGATTGTAATAGATTATTTATCTCGGGAAACATGAAACGAAAGCCATCCATTGTCAAGAAAAGATCATTTATAGTCACTCATGCCTAGAAAAGCCTTATTACTCGGTTTAAATGCTTTTATAATCCCATTATTGAATTTATTTTGAATTGTTTTTACATTTTTTGATTAAAACAGATTGTAATTGATTGTTTGCCTCGGGAAACGTGGAGCAAAAGCCATCCATTGTCAAGAAAAGTTCATTTATAGTCACTCATGCCTAGAAAAGCCTTATTACTCGGTTTAAATGCTTTTATAATCCCATTATCGAATTTATTTTGAATTGTTTTTACATTTTTTGATTAAAACAGATTGTAATTGATTGTTTGCCTCGGGAAACGTGGAGCAAAAGCCATCCATTGTCAAGAAAAGTTCATTTATAGTCACTCATGCCTAGAAAAGCCTTATTACTCGATTTAAATGCCTTTATCATCCCATTATTGAATTTATTTTGAATTGTTTTTACATTTTTTGATTAAAACATATTGTAATTGATTGTTTGCCTCGGGAAGCGTGGAGCAAAAGCCATCCATTGTCAAGAAAAGTTCATTTATAGTCACTCATGCCTAGAGAAGCCTTATTACTCGGTTTAAATGCCTTTATAATCCCATTATTGAATTTATTTTGAATTGTTTTTACATTTTTTAATTAAAACAGATTGTAATTGATTGTTTGCCTTGGGAAACATGGAGCAAAAGCCATCCATTGTCAAGAAAAGGTCATTTATAGTCACTCATGCCTAGAGAAGCCTTATTACTCGGTTTAAATGCCTTTACAATCCCATTATTGAATTTATTTTGAATTTTTTTTACATTTTTTGATTAAAACAGATTGTAATAGATTGTTTATCTCGGGAAACATGGAACGAAAGCCATCCATTGTCAAGAAAAGACCATTTATAGTCACTCATGCCTAGAAAAGCCTTATTACTCGGTTTAAATGCTTTTATAATCCATTATCGAATTTATTTTGAATTTTTTTTACATTTTTTGATTAAAACAGATTCTAATACATTGTTTATCTCGGGAAACATGGAACGAAAGCCATCCATTGTCAAGAAAAGATCATTTATAGTCACTCATGCCTAGAAAAGCCTTATTACTCGGTTTAAATGCTTTTATAATCCATTATTGAATTTATTTTGAATTTTTTTTACATTTTTTGATTAAAACATATTCTAATACATTGTTTATCTCGGGAAACATGGAACGAAAGCCATCCATTGTCAAGAAAATATCATTTATAGGCACTCATGCCTATAGAAGCCTTATTACTCGGTTTAAATGCTTTTATAATCCCATTATTGAATTTATTTTGAATTGTTTTTACATTTTTTGATTAAAACAGATTGTAATTGATTGTTTGCCTCGGGAAACGTGGAGCAAAAGCCATCCATTGTCAAGAAAAGTTCATTTATAGTCACTCATGCCTAGAAAAGCCTTATTACTCGATTTAAATGCCTTTATCATCCCATTATTGAATTTATTTTGAATTGTTTTTACATTTTTTGATTAAAACATATTGTAATTGATTGTTTGCCTCGGGAAGCGTGGAGCAAAAGCCATCCATTGTCAAGAAAAGTTCATTTATAGTCACTCATGCCTAGAGAAGCCTTATTACTCGGTTTAAATGCCTTTATAATCCCATTATTGAATTTATTTTGAATTGTTTTTACATTTTTTAATTAAAACAGATTGTAATTGATTGTTTGCCTTGGGAAACATGGAGCAAAAGCCATCCATTGTCAAGAAAAGGTCATTTATAGTCACTCATGCCTAGAGAAGCCTTATTACTCGGTTTAAATGCCTTTATAATCCCATTATTGAATTTATTTTGAATTTTTTTTACATTTTTTGATTAAAACAGATTGTAATAGATTGTTTATCTCGGGAAACATGGAACGAAAGCCATCCATTGTCAAGAAAAGACCATTTATAGTCACTCATGCCTAGAAAAGCCTTATTACTCGGTTTAAATGCTTTTATAATCCATTATCGAATTTATTTTGAATTTTTTTTACATTTTTTGATTAAAACAGATTCTAATACATTGTTTATCTCGGGAAACATGGAACGAAAGCCATCCATTGTCAAGAAAAGATCATTTATAGTCACTCATGCCTACAGAAGTCTTATTACTCGGTTTAAATGCTTTTATAATCCCATTATTGAATTTATTTTGAATTGTTTTTACATTTTTTGATTAAAACAGATTGTAATTGATTTTTTGCCTCGGGAAACGTGGAGCAAAAGCCATCCATTGTCAAGAAAAGTTCATTTATAGTCACTCATGCCGAGAAAAGCCTTATTACTCGATTTAAATGCCTTTATAATCCCATTATTGAATTTATTTTGAAGTTTTTTTACATTTTTTGATTAAAACAGATTGTAATAGATTATTTATCTCGGGAAACATGAAACGAAAGCCATCCATTGTCAAGAAAAGATCATTTATAGTCACTCATGCCTAGAAAAGCCTTATTACTCGGTTTAAATGCTTTTATAATCCCATTATTGAATTTATTTTGAATTGTTTTTACATTTTTTGATTAAAACAGATTGTAATTGATTGTTTGCCTCGGGAAACGTGGAGCAAAAGCCATCCATTGTCAAGAAAAGTTCATTTATAGTCACTCATGCCTAGAAAAGCCTTATTACTCGGTTTAAATGCTTTTATAATCCCATTATCGAATTTATTTTGAATTGTTTTTACATTTTTTGATTAAAACAGATTGTAATTGATTGTTTTCCTCGGGAAACGTGGAGCAAAAGCCATCCATTGTCAAGAAAAGTTCATTTATAGTCACTCATGCCTAGAAAAGCCTTATTACTCGATTTAAATGCCTTTATCATCCCATTATTGAATTTATTTTGAATTGTTTTTACATTTTTTGATTAAAACATATTGTAATTGATTGTTTGCCTCGGGAAGCGTGGAGCAAAAGCCATCCATTGTTAAGAAAAGTTCATTTATAGTCACTCATGCCTAGAGAAGCCTTATTACTCGGTTTAAATGCCTTTATAATCCCATTATTGAATTTATTTTGAATTGTTTTTACATTTTTTAATTAAAACATATTGTAATTGGTTGTTTGCCTCGGGAAACGTGGAGCAAAAGCCATCCATTGTCAAGAAAAGTTCATTTATAGTCACTCATGCCTAGAAAAGCCTTATTACTCGGTTTAAATGCCTTTATAATCCTATTATTGAATTTATTTTGAATTTTTTTTACATTTTTTGATTAAAACAGATTGTAATAGATTGTTTATCTCGGGAAACATGGAACGAAAGCCATCCATTGTCAAGAAAAGACCATTTATAGTCACTCATGCCTAGAAAAGCCTTATTACTCGGTTTAAATGCTTTTATAATCCATTATTGAATTTATTTTGAATTTTTTTTACATTTTTTGATTAAAACATATTCTAATACATTGTTTATCTCGGGAAACATTGAACGAAAGCCATCCATTGTCAAGAAAATATCATTTATAGGCACTCATGCCTACAGAAGCCTTATTACTCGGTTTAAATGCTTTTATAATCCCATTATTGAATTTATTTTGAATTGTTTTTACATTTTTTGATTAAAACAGATTGTAATTGATTGTTTGCCTCGGGAAACGTGGAGCAAAAGCCATCCATTGTCAAGAAAAGTTCATTTATAGTCACTCATGCCTAGAAAAGCCTTATTACTCGATTTAAATGCCTTTATAATCCCATTATTGAATTTATTTTGAAGTTTTTTTTACATTTTTTGATTAAAACAGATTGTAATAGATTATTTATCTCGGGAAACATGAAACGAAAGCCATCCATTGTCAAGAAAAGATCATTTATAGTCACTCATGCCTAGAAAAGCCTTATTACTCGGTTTAAATGCTTTTATAATCCCATTATTGAATTTATTTTGAATTGTTTTTACATTTTTTGATTAAAACAGATTGTAATTGATTGTTTGCCTCGGGAAACGTGGAGCAAAAGCCATCCATTGTCAAGAAAAGTTCATTTATAGTCACTCATGCCTAGAAAAGCCTTATTACTCGGTTTAAATGCTTTTATAATCCCATTATCGAATTTATTTTGAATTGTTTTTACATTTTTTGATTAAAACAGATTGTAATTGATTGTTTGCCTCGGGAAACGTGGAGCAAAAGCCATCCATTGTCAAGAAAAGTTCATTTATAGTCACTCATGCCTAGAAAAGCCTTATTACTCGATTTAAATGCCTTTATCATCCCATTATTGAATTTATTTTGAATTGTTTTTACATTTTTTGATTAAAACATATTGTAATTGATTGTTTGCCTCGGGAAGCGTGGAGCAAAAGCCATCCATTGTCAAGAAAAGTTCATTTATAGTCACTCATGCCTAGAGAAGCCTTATTACTCGGTTTAAATGCCTTTATAATCCCATTATTGAATTTATTTTGAATTGTTTTTACATTTTTTAATTAAAACAGATTGTAATTGATTGTTTGCCTTGGGAAACATGGAGCAAAAGCCATCCATTGTCAAGAAAAGGTCATTTATAGTCACTCATGCCTAGAGAAGCCTTATTACTCAGTTTAAATGCCTTTACAATCCCATTATTGAATTTATTTTGAATTTTTTTTACATTTTTTGATTAAAACAGATTGTAATAGATTGTTTATCTCGGGAAACATGGAACGAAAGCCATCCATTGTCAAGAAAAGACCATTTATAGTCACTCATGCCTAGAAAAGCCTTATTACTCGGTTTAAATGCTTTTATAATCCATTATCGAATTTATTTTGAATTTTTTTTACATTTTTTGATTAAAACAGATTCTAATACATTGTTTATCTCGGGAAACATGGAACGAAAGCCATCCATTGTCAAGAAAAGATCATTTATAGTCACTCATGCCTAGAAAAGCCTTATTACTCGGTTTAAATGCTTTTATAATCCATTATTGAATTTATTTTGAATTTTTTTTACATTTTTTGATTAAAACATATTCTAATACATTGTTTATCTCGGGAAACATGGAACGAAAGCCATCCATTGTCAAGAAAATATCATTTATAGGCACTCATGCCTACAGAAGCCTTATTACTCAGTTTAAATGCTTTTATAATCCCATTATTGAATTTATTTTGAATTGTTTTTACATTTTTTGATTAAAACAGATTGTAATTGATTGTTTGCCTCGGGAAACGTGGAGCAAAAGCCATCCATTGTCAAGAAAAGTTCATTTATAGTCACTCATGCCTAGAAAAGCCTTATTACTCGATTTAAATGCCTTTATCATCCCATTATTGAATTTATTTTGAATTGTTTTTACATTTTTTGATTAAAACATATTGTAATTGATTGTTTGCCTCGGGAAGCGTGGAGCAAAAGCCATCCATTGTCAAGAAAAGTTCATTTATAGTCACTCATGCCTAGAGAAGCCTTATTACTCGGTTTAAATGCCTTTATAATCCCATTATTGAATTTATTTTGAATTGTTTTTACATTTTTTAATTAAAACAGATTGTAATTGATTGTTTGCCTTGGGAAACATGGAGCAAAAGCCATCCATTGTCAAGAAAAGGTCATTTATAGTCACTCATGCCTAGAGAAGCCTTATTACTCGGTTTAAATGCCTTTATAATCCCATTATTGAATTTATTTTGAATTTTTTTTACATTTTTTGATTAAAACAGATTGTAATAGATTGTTTATCTCGGGAAACATGGAACGAAAGCCATCCATTGTCAAGAAAAGACCATTTATAGTCACTCATGCCTAGAAAAGCCTTATTACTCGGTTTAAATGCTTTTATAATCCATTATCGAATTTATTTTGAATTTTTTTTACATTTTTTGATTAAAACAGATTCTAATACATTGTTTATCTCGGGAAACATGGAACGAAAGCCATCCATTGTCAAGAAAAGATCATTTATAGTCACTCATGCCTACAGAAGTCTTATTACTCGGTTTAAATGCTTTTATAATCCCATTATTGAATTTATTTTGAATTGTTTTTACATTTTTTGATTAAAACAGATTGTAATTGATTGTTTGCCTCGGGAAACGTGGAGCAAAAGCCATCCATTGTCAAGAAAAGTTCATTTATAGTCACTCATGCCGAGAAAAGCCTTATTACTCGATTTAAATGCCTTTATAATCCCATTATTGAATTTATTTTGAAGTTTTTTTACATTTTTTGATTAAAACAGATTGTAATAGATTATTTATCTCGGGAAACATGAAACGAAAGCCATCCATTGTCAAGAAAAGATCATTTATAGTCACTCATGCCTAGAAAAGCCTTATTACTCGGTTTAAATGCTCTTATAATCCCATTATTGAATTTATTTTGAATTGTTTTTACATTTTTTGATTAAAACAGATTGTAATTGATTGTTTGCCTCGGGAAACGTGGAGCAAAAGCCATCCATTGTCAAGAAAAGTTCATTTATAGTCACTCATGCCTAGAAAAGCCTTATTACTCGGTTTAAATGCTTTTATAATCCCATTATCGAATTTATTTTGAAATGTTTTTACATTTTTTGATTAAAACAGATTGTAATTGATTGTTTGCCTCGGGAAACGTGGAGCAAAAGCCATCCATTGTCAAGAAAAGTTCATTTATAGTCACTCATGCCTAGAAAAGCCTTATTACTCGATTTAAATGCCTTTATCATCCCATTATTGAATTTATTTTGAATTGTTTTTACATTTTTTGATTAAAACATATTGTAATTGATTGTTTGCCTCGGGAAGCGTGGAGCAAAAGCCATCCATTGTTAAGAAAAGTTCATTTATAGTCACTCATGCCTAGAGAAGCCTTATTACTCGGTTTAAATGCCTTTATAATCCCATTATTGAATTTATTTTGAATTGTTTTTACATTTTTTAATTAAAACATATTGTAATTGGTTGTTTGCCTCGGGAAACGTGGAGCAAAAGCCATCCATTGTCAAGAAAAGTTCATTTATAGTCACTCATGCCTAGAAAAGCCTTATTACTCGGTTTAAATGCCTTTATAATCCTATTATTGAATTTATTTTGAATTTTTTTTACATTTTTTGATTAAAACAGATTGTAATAGATTGTTTATCTCGGGAAACATGGAACGAAAGCCATCCATTGTCAAGAAAAGACCATTTATAGTCACTCATGCCTAGAAAAGCCTTATTACTCGGTTTAAATGCTTTTATAATCCATTATCGAATTTATTTTGAATTTTTTTTACATTTTTTGATTAAAACAGATTCTAATACATTGTTTATCTCGGGAAACATGGAACGAAAGCCATCCATTGTCAAGAAAAGATCATTTATAGTCACTCATGCCTACAGAAGTCTTATTACTCGGTTTAAATGCTTTTATAATCCCATTATTGAATTTATTTTGAATTGTTTTTACATTTTTTGATTAAAACAGATTGTAATTGATTTTTTGCCTCGGGAAACGTGGAGCAAAAGCCATCCATTGTCAAGAAAAGTTCATTTATAGTCACTCATGCCGAGAAAAGCCTTATTACTCGATTTAAATGCCTTTATAATCCCATTATTGAATTTATTTTGAAGTTTTTTTACATTTTTTGATTAAAACAGATTGTAATAGATTATTTATCTCGGGAAACATGAAACGAAAGCCATCCATTGTCAAGAAAAGATCATTTATAGTCACTCATGCCTAGAAAAGCCTTATTACTCGGTTTAAATGCTTTTATAATCCCATTATTGAATTTATTTTGAATTGTTTTTACATTTTTTGATTAAAACAGATTGTAATTGATTGTTTGCCTCGGGAAACGTGGAGCAAAAGCCATCCATTGTCAAGAAAAGTTCATTTATAGTCACTCATGCCTAGAAAAGCCTTATTACTCGGTTTAAATGCTTTTATAATCCCATTATCGAATTTATTTTGAATTGTTTTTACATTTTTTGATTAAAACAGATTGTAATTGATTGTTTGCCTCGGGAAACGTGGAGCAAAAGCCATCCATTGTCAAGAAAAGTTCATTTATAGTCACTCATGCCTAGAAAAGCCTTATTACTCGATTTAAATGCCTTTATCATCCCATTATTGAATTTATTTTGAATTGTTTTTACATTTTTTGATTAAAACATATTGTAATTGATTGTTTGCCTCGGGAAGCGTGGAGCAAAAGCCATCCATTGTTAAGAAAAGTTCATTTATAGTCACTCATGCCTAGAGAAGCCTTATTACTCGGTTTAAATGCCTTTATAATCCCATTATTGAATTTATTTTGAATTGTTTTTACATTTTTTAATTAAAACATATTGTAATTGGTTGTTTGCCTCGGGAAACGTGGAGCAAAAGCCATCCATTGTCAAGAAAAGTTCATTTATAGTCACTCATGCCTAGAAAAGCCTTATTACTCGGTTTAAATGCCTTTATAATCCTATTATTGAATTTATTTTGAATTTTTTTTACATTTTTTGATTAAAACAGATTGTAATAGATTGTTTATCTCGGGAAACATGGAACGAAAGCCATCCATTGTCAAGAAAAGACCATTTATAGTCACTCATGCCTAGAAAAGCCTTATTACTCGGTTTAAATGCTTTTATAATCCATTATTGAATTTATTTTGAATTTTTTTTACATTTTTTGATTAAAACATATTCTAATACATTGTTTATCTCGGGAAACATTGAACGAAAGCCATCCATTGTCAAGAAAATATCATTTATAGGCACTCATGCCTACAGAAGCCTTATTACTCGGTTTAAATACTTTTATAATCCCATTATTGAATTTATTTTGAATTGTTTTTACATTTTTTGATTAAAACAGATTGTAATTGATTGTTTGCCTCGGGAAACGTGGAGCAAAAGCCATCCATTGTCAAGAAAAGTTCATTTATAGTCACTCATGCCTAGAAAAGCCTTATTACTCGATTTAAATGCCTTTATAATCCCATTATTGAATTTATTTTGAAGTTTTTTTACATTTTTTGATTAAAACAGATTGTAATAGATTATTTATCTCGGGAAACATGAAACGAAAGCCATCCATTGTCAAGAAAAGATCATTTATAGTCACTCATGCCTAGAAAAGCCTTATTACTCGGTTTAAATGCTTTTATAATCCCATTATTGAATTTATTTTGAATTGTTTTTACATTTTTTGATTAAAACAGATTGTAATTGATTGTTTGCCTCGGGAAACGTGGAGCAAAAGCCATCCATTGTCAAGAAAAGTTCATTTATAGTCACTCATGCCTAGAAAAGCCTTATTACTCGGTTTAAATGCTTTTATAATCCCATTATCGAATTTATTTTGAATTGTTTTTACATTTTTTGATTAAAACAGATTGTAATTGATTGTTTGCCTCGGGAAACGTGGAGCAAAAGCCATCCATTGTCAAGAAAAGTTCATTTATAGTCACTCATGCCTAGAAAAGCCTTATTACTCGATTTAAATGCCTTTATCATCCCATTATTGAATTTATTTTGAATTGTTTTTACATTTTTTGATTAAAACATATTGTAATTGATTGTTTGCCTCGGGAAGCGTGGAGCAAAAGCCATCCATTGTCAAGAAAAGTTCATTTATAGTCACTCATGCCTAGAGAAGCCTTATTACTCGGTTTAAATGCCTTTATAATCCCATTATTGAATTTATTTTGAATTGTTTTTACATTTTTTAATTAAAACAGATTGTAATTGATTGTTTGCCTTGGGAAACATGGAGCAAAAGCCATCCATTGTCAAGAAAAGGTCATTTATAGTCACTCATGCCTAGAGAAGCCTTATTACTCGGTTTAAATGCCTTTACAATCCCATTATTGAATTTATTTTGAATTTTTTTTACATTTTTTGATTAAAACAGATTGTAATAGATTGTTTATCTCGGGAAACATGGAACGAAAGCCATCCATTGTCAAGAAAAGACCATTTATAGTCACTCATGCCTAGAAAAGCCTTATTACTCGGTTTAAATGCTTTTATAATCCATTATCGAATTTATTTTGAATTTTTTTTACATTTTTTGATTAAAACAGATTCTAATACATTGTTTATCTCGGGAAACATGGAACGAAAGCCATCCATTGTCAAGAAAAGATCATTTATAGTCACTCATGCCTAGAAAAGCCTTATTACTCGGTTTAAATGCTTTTATAATCCATTATTGAATTTATTTTGAATTTTTTTTACATTTTTTGATTAAAACATATTCTAATACATTGTTTATCTCGGGAAACATGGAACGAAAGCCATCCATTGTCAAGAAAATATCATTTATAGGCACTCATGCCTACAGAAGCCTTATTACTCAGTTTAAATGCTTTTATAATCCCATTATTGAATTTATTTTGAATTGTTTTTACATTTTTTGATTAAAACAGATTGTAATTGATTGTTTGCCTCGGGAAACGTGGAGCAAAAGCCATCCATTGTCAAGAAAAGTTCATTTATAGTCACTCATGCCTAGAAAAGCCTTATTACTCGATTTAAATGCCTTTATCATCCCATTATTGAATTTATTTTGAATTGTTTTTACATTTTTTGATTAAAACATATTGTAATTGATTGTTTGCCTCGGGAAGCGTGGAGCAAAAGCCATCCATTGTCAAGAAAAGTTCATTTATAGTCACTCATGCCTAGAGAAGCCTTATTACTCGGTTTAAATGCCTTTATAATCCCATTATTGAATTTATTTTGAATTGTTTTTACATTTTTTAATTAAAACAGATTGTAATTGATTGTTTGCCTTGGGAAACATGGAGCAAAAGCCATCCATTGTCAAGAAAAGGTCATTTATAGTCACTCATGCCTAGAGAAGCCTTATTACTCGGTTTAAATGCCTTTATAATCCCATTATTGAATTTATTTTAAATTTTTTTTACATTTTTTGATTAAAACAGATTGTAATAGATTGTTTATCTCGGGAAACATGGAACGAAAGCCATCCATTGTCAAGAAAAGACCATTTATAGTCACTCATGCCTAGAAAAGCCTTATTACTCGGTTTAAATGCTTTTATAATCCATTATCGAATTTATTTTGAATTTTTTTTACATTTTTTGATTAAAACAGATTCTAATACATTGTTTATCTCGGGAAACATGGAACGAAAGCCATCCATTGTCAAGAAAAGATCATTTATAGTCACTCATGCCTACAGAAGTCTTATTACTCGGTTTAAATGCTTTTATAATCCCATTATTGAATTTATTTTGAATTGTTTTTACATTTTTTGATTAAAACAGATTGTAATTGATTGTTTGCCTCGGGAAACGTGGAGCAAAAGCCATCCATTGTCAAGAAAAGTTCATTTATAGTCACTCATGCCGAGAAAAGCCTTATTACTCGATTTAAATGCCTTTATAATCCCATTATTGAATTTATTTTGAAGTTTTTTTACATTTTTTGATTAAAACAGATTGTAATAGATTATTTATCTCGGGAAACATGAAACGAAAGCCATCCATTGTCAAGAAAAGATCATTTATAGTCACTCATGCCTAGAAAAGCCTTATTACTCGGTTTAAATGCTCTTATAATCCCATTATTGAATTTATTTTGAATTGTTTTTACATTTTTTGATTAAAACAGATTGTAATTGATTGTTTGCCTCGGGAAACGTGGAGCAAAAGCCATCCATTGTCAAGAAAAGTTCATTTATAGTCACTCATGCCTAGAAAAGCCTTATTACTCGGTTTAAATGCTTTTATAATCCCATTATCGAATTTATTTTGAAATGTTTTTACATTTTTTGATTAAAACAGATTGTAATTGATTGTTTGCCTCGGGAAACGTGGAGCAAAAGCCATCCATTGTCAAGAAAAGTTCATTTATAGTCACTCATGCCTAGAAAAGCCTTATTACTCGATTTAAATGCCTTTATCATCCCATTATTGAATTTATTTTGAATTGTTTTTACATTTTTTGATTAAAACATATTGTAATTGATTGTTTGCCTCGGGAAGCGTGGAGCAAAAGCCATCCATTGTTAAGAAAAGTTCATTTATAGTCACTCATGCCTAGAGAAGCCTTATTACTCGGTTTAAATGCCTTTATAATCCCATTATTGAATTTATTTTGAATTGTTTTTACATTTTTTAATTAAAACATATTGTAATTGGTTGTTTGCCTCGGGAAACGTGGAGCAAAAGCCATCCATTGTCAAGAAAAGTTCATTTATAGTCACTCATGCCTAGAAAAGCCTTATTACTCGGTTTAAATGCCTTTATAATCCTATTATTGAATTTATTTTGAATTTTTTTTACATTTTTTGATTAAAACAGATTGTAATAGATTGTTTATCTCGGGAAACATGGAACGAAAGCCATCCATTGTCAAGAAAAGACCATTTATAGTCACTCATGCCTAGAAAAGCCTTATTACTCGGTTTAAATGCTTTTATAATCCATTATTGAATTTATTTTGAATTTTTTTTACATTTTTTGATTAAAACATATTCTAATACATTGTTTATCTCGGGAAACATTGAACGAAAGCCATCCATTGTCAAGAAAATATCATTTATAGGCACTCATGCCTACAGAAGCCTTATTACTCGGTTTAAATACTTTTATAATCCCATTATTGAATTTATTTTGAATTGTTTTTACATTTTTTGATTAAAACAGATTGTAATTGATTGTTTGCCTCGGGAAACGTGGAGCAAAAGCCATCCATTGTCAAGAAAAGTTCATTTATAGTCACTCATGCCTAGAAAAGCCTTATTACTCGATTTAAATGCCTTTATAATCCCATTATTGAATTTATTTTGAAGTTTTTTTACATTTTTTGATTAAAACAGATTGTAATAGATTATTTATCTCGAGAAACATGAAACGAAAGCCACCCATTGTCAAGAAAAGATCATTTATAGTCACTCATGCCTAGAAAAGCCTTATTACTCGGTTTAAATGCTTTTATAATCCCATTATTGAATTTATTTTGAATTGTTTTTACATTTTTTGATTAAAACAGATTGTAATTGATTGTTTGCCTCGGGAAACGTGGAGCAAAAGCCATCCATTGTCAAGAAAAGTTCATTTATAGTCACTCATGCCTAGAAAAGCCTTATTACTCGGTTTAAATGCTTTTATAATCCCATTATCGAATTTATTTTGAATTGTTTTTACATTTTTTGATTAAAACAGATTGTAATTGATTGTTTGCCTCGGGAAACGTGGAGCAAAAGCCATCCATTGTCAAGAAAAGTTCATTTATAGTCACTCATGCCTAGAAAAGCCTTATTACTCGATTTAAATGCCTTTATCATCCCATTATTGAATTTATTTTGAATTGTTTTTACATTTTTTGATTAAAACATATTGTAATTGATTGTTTGCCTCGGGAAGCGTGGAGCAAAAGCCATCCATTGTCAAGAAAAGTTCATTTATAGTCACTCATGCCTAGAGAAGCCTTATTACTCGGTTTAAATGCTTTTATAATCCCATTATCGAATTTATTTTGAATTGTTTTTACATTTTTTGATTAAAACATATTGTAATTGATTGTTTGCCTCGGGAAACGTGGAGCAAAAGCCATCCATTGTCAAGAAAAGTTCATTTATAGTCACTCATGCCTAGAAAAGCCTTATTACTCGATTTAAATGCCTTTATCATCCCATTATTGAATTTATTTTGAATTGTTTTTACATTTTTTGATTAAAACATATTGTAATTGATTGTTTGCTTCGGGAAGCGTGGAGCAAAAGCCATCCATTGTCAAGAAAAGTTCATTTATAGTCACTCATGCCTAGAGAAGCCTTATTACTCGGTTTAAATGCCTTTATAATCCCATTATTGAATTTATTTTGAATTATTTTTACATTTTTTAATTAAAACAGATTGTAATTGATTGTTTGCCTTGGGAAACATGGAGCAAAAGCCATCCATTGTCAAGAAAAGGTCATTTATAGTCACTCATGCCTGGAGAAGCCTTATTACTCGGTTTAAATGCCTTTATAATCCCATTATTGAATTTATTTTGAATTTTTTTTACATTTTTTGATTAAAACAGATTGTAATAGATTGTTTATCTCGGGAAACATGGAACGAAAGCCATCCATTGTCAAGAAAAGACCATTTATAGTCACTCATGCCTAGAAAAGCCTTATTACTCGGTTTAAATGCTTTTATAATCCATTATCGAATTTATTTTGAATTTTTTTTACATTTTTTGATTAAAACAGATTCTAATACATTGTTTATCTCGGGAAACATGGAACGAAAGCCATCCATTGTCAAGAAAAGATCATTTATAGTCACTCATGCCTACAGAAGCCTTATTACTCGGTTTAAATGCTTTTATAATCCCATTATTGAATTTATTTTGAATTGTTTTTACATTTTTTGATTAAAACAGATTGTAATTGATTGTTTGCCTCGGGAAACGTGGAGCAAAAGCCATCCATTGTCAAGAAAAGTTCATTTATAGTCACTCATGCCGAGAAAAGCCTTATTACTCGATTTAAATGCCTTTATAATCCCATTATTGAATTTATTTTGAAGTTTTTTTTACATTTTTTGATTAAAACAGATTGTAATAGATTATTTATCTCGGGAAACATGAAACGAAAGCCATCCATTGTCAAGAAAAGATCATTTATAGTCACTCATGCCTAGAAAAGCCTTATTACTCGGTTTAAATGCTTTTATAATCCCATTATTGAATTTATTTTGAATTGTTTTTACATTTTTTGATTAAAACAGATTGTAATTGATTGTTTTCCTCGGGAAAAGTGGAGCAAAAGCCATCCATTGTCAAGAAAAGTTCATTTATAGTCACTCATGCCTAGAAAAGCCTTATTACTCGGTTTAAATGCTTTTATAATCCCATTATCGAATTTATTTTGAATTGTTTTTACATTTTTTGATTAAAACAGATTGTAATTGATTGTTTGCCTCGGGAAACGTGGAGCAAAAGCCATCCATTGTCAAGAAAAGTTCATTTATAGTCACTCATGCCTAGAAAAGCCTTATTACTCGATTTAAATGCCTTTATCATCCCATTATTGAATTTATTTTGAATTGTTTTTACATTTTTTGATTAAAACATATTGTAATTGATTGTTTGCCTCGGGAAGCGTGGAGCAAAAGCCATCCATTGTTAAGAAAAGTTCATTTATAGTCACTCATGCCTAGAGAAGCCTTATTACTGGGTTTAAATGCCTTTATAATCCCATTATTGAATTTATTTTGAATTGTTTTTACATTTTTTAATTAAAACATATTGTAATTGGTTGTTTGCCTCGGGAAACGTGCAGCAAAAGCCATCCATTGTCAAGAAAAGTTCATTTATAGTCACTCATGCCTAGAAAAGCCTTATTACTCGGTTTAAATGCCTTTATAATCCTATTATTGAATTTATTTTGAATTTTTTTTACATTTTTTGATTAAAACAGATTGTAATAGATTGTTTATCTCGGGAAACATGGAACGAAAGCCATCCATTGTCAAGAAAAGACCATTTATAGTCACTCATGCCTAGAAAAGCCTTATTACTCGGTTTAAATGCTTTTATAATCCATTATTGAATTTATTTTGAATTTTTTTTACATTTTTTGATTAAAACATATTCTAATACATTGTTTATCTCGGGAAACATGGAACGAAAGCCATCCATTGTCAAGAAAATATCATTTATAGGCACTCATGCCTACAGAAGCCTTATTACTCGGTTTAAATGCTTTTATAATCCCATTATTGAATTTATTTTGAATTGTTTTTACATTTTTTGATTAAAACAGATTGTAATTGATTGTTTGCCTCGGGAAACGTGGAGCAAAAGCCATCCATTGTCAAGAAAAGTTCATTTATAGTCACTCATGCCTAGAAAAGCCTTATTACTCGGTTTAAATGCTTTTATAATCCCATTATTGAATTTATTTTGAATTGTTTTTACATTTTTTGATTAAAACAGATTGTAATTGATTGTTTGCCTCGGGAAACGTGGAGCAAAAGCCATCCATTGTCAAGAAAAGTTCATTTATAGTCACTCATGCCTAGAAAAGCCTTATTACTCGGTTTAAATGCTTTTATAATCCCATTATCGAATTTATTTTGAATTGTTTTTACATTTTTTGATTAAAACAGATTGTAATTGATTGTTTGCCTCGGGAAACGTGGAGCAAAAGCCATCCATTGTCAAGAAAAGTTCATTTATAGTCACTCATGCCTAGAAAAGCCTTATTACTCGATTTAAATGCCTTTATCATCCCATTATTGAATTTATTTTGAATTGTTTTTACATTTTTTGATTAAAACATATTGTAATTGATTGTTTGCCTCGGGAAGCGTGGAGCAAAAGCCATCCATTGTCAAGAAAAGTTCATTTATAGTCACTCATGCCTAGAGAAGCCTTATTACTCGGTTTAAATGCTTTTATAATCCCATTATCGAATTTATTTTGAATTGTTTTTACATTTTTTGATTAAAACATATTGTAATTGATTGTTTGCCTCGGGAAACGTGGAGCAAAAGCCATCCATTGTCAAGAAAAGTTCATTTATAGTCACTCATGCCTAGAAAAGCCTTATTACTCGATTTAAATGCCTTTATCATCCCATTATTGAATTTATTTTGAATTGTTTTTACATTTTTTGATTAAAACATATTGTAATTGATTGTTTGCTTCGGGAAGCGTGGAGCAAAAGCCATCCATTGTCAGGAAAAGTTCATTTATAGTCACTCATGCCTAGAGAAGCCTTATTACTCGGTTTAAATGCCTTTATAATCCCATTATTGAATTTATTTTGAATTATTTTTACATTTTTTAATTAAAACAGATTGTAATTGATTGTTTGCCTTGGGAAACATGGAGCAAAAGCCATCCATTGTCAAGAAAAGGTCATTTATAGTCACTCATGCCTGGAGAAGCCTTATTACTCGGTTTAAATGCCTTTATAATCCCATTATTGAATTTATTTTGAATTTTTTTTACATTTTTTGATTAAAACAGATTGTAATAGATTGTTTATCTCGGGAAACATGGAACGAAAGCCATCCATTGTCAAGAAAAGACCATTTATAGTCACTCATGCCTAGAAAAGCCTTATTACTCGGTTTAAATGCTTTTATAATCCATTATCGAATTTATTTTGAATTTTTTTTACATTTTTTGATTAAAACAGATTCTAATACATTGTTTATCTCGGGAAACATGGAACGAAAGCCATCCATTGTCAAGAAAAGATCATTTATATTCACTCATGCCTACAGAAGCCTTATTACTCGGTTTAAATGCTTTTATAATCCCATTATTGAATTTATTTTGAATTGTTTTTACATTTTTTGATTAAAACAGATTGTAATTGATTGTTTGCCTCGGGAAACGTGGAGCAAAAGCCATCCATTGTCAAGAAAAGTTCATTTATAGTCACTCATGCCGAGAAAAGCCTTATTACTCGATTTAAATGCCTTTATAATCCCATTATTGAATTTATTTTGAAGTTTTTTTTACATTTTTTGATTAAAACAGATTGTAATAGATTATTTATCTCGGGAAACATGAAACGAAAGCCATCCATTGTCAAGAAAAGATCATTTATAGTCACTCATGCCTAGAAAAGCCTTATTACTCGGTTTAAATGCTTTTATAATCCCATTATTGAATTTATTTTGAATTGTTTTTACATTTTTTGATTAAAACAGATTGTAATTGATTGTTTGCCTCGGGAAAAGTGGAGCAAAAGCCATCCATTGTCAAGAAAAGTTCATTTATAGTCACTCATGCCTAGAAAAGCCTTATTACTCGGTTTAAATGCTTTTATAATCCCATTATCGAATTTATTTTGAATTGTTTTTACATTTTTTGATTAAAACAGATTGTAATTGATTGTTTGCCTCGGGAAACGTGGAGCAAAAGCCATCCATTGTCAAGAAAAGTTCATTTATAGTCACTCATGCCTAGAAAAGCCTTATTACTCGATTTAAATGCCTTTATCATCCCATTATTGAATTTATTTTGAATTGTTTTTACATTTTTTGATTAAAACATATTGTAATTGATTGTTTGCCTCGGGAAGCGTGGAGCAAAAGCCATCCATTGTTAAGAAAAGTTCATTTATAGTCACTCATGCCTAGAGAAGCCTTATTACTGGGTTTAAATGCCTTTATAATCCCATTATTGAATTTATTTTGAATTGTTTTTACATTTTTTAATTAAAACATATTGTAATTGGTTGTTTGCCTCGGGAAACGTGCAGCAAAAGCCATCCATTGTCAAGAAAAGTTCATTTATAGTCACTCATGCCTAGAAAAGCCTTATTACTCGGTTTAAATGCCTTTATAATCCTATTATTGAATTTATTTTGAATATTTTTTACATTTTTTGATTAAAACAGATTGTAATAGATTGTTTATCTCGGGAAACATGGAACGAAAGCCATCCATTGTCAAGAAAAGACCATTTATAGTCACTCATGCCTAGAAAAGCCTTATTACTCGGTTTAAATGCTTTTATAATCCATTATTGAATTTATTTTGAATTTTTTTTACATTTTTTGATTAAAACATATTCTAATACATTGTTTATCTCGGGAAACATGGAACGAAAGCCATCCATTGTCAAGAAAATATCATTTATAGGCACTCATGCCTACAGAAGCCTTATTACTCGGTTTAAATGCTTTTATAATCCCATTATTGAATTTATTTTGAATTGTTTTTACATTTTTTGATTAAAACAGATTGTAATTGATTGTTTGCCTCGGGAAACGTGGAGCAAAAGCCATCCATTGTCAAGAAAAGTTCATTTATAGTCACTCATGCCTAGAAAAGCCTTATTACTCGATTTAAATGCCTTTATCATCCCATTATTGAATTTATTTTGAATTGTTTTTACATTTTTTGATTAAAACATATTGTAATTGATTGTTTGCCTCGGGAAGCGTGGAGCAAAAGCCATCCATTGTTAAGAAAAGTTCATTTATAGTCACTCATGCCTAGAGAAGCCTTATTACTCGGTTTAAATGCCTTTATAATCCCATTATTGAATTTATTTTGAATTGTTTTTACATTTTTTAATTAAAACATATTGTAATTGGTTGTTTGCCTCGGGAAACGTGGAGCAAAAGCCATCCATTGTCAAGAAAAGTTCATTTATAGTCACTCATGCCTAGAAAAGCCTTATTACTCGGTTTAAATGCCTTTATAATCCTATTATTGAATTTATTTTGAATTTTTTTTACATTTTTTGATTAAAACAGATTGTAATAGATTGTTTATCTCGGGAAACATGGAACGAAAGCCATCCATTGTCAAGAAAAGACCATTTATAGTCACTCATGCCTAGAAAAGCCTTATTACTCGGTTTAAATGCTTTTATAATCCATTATTGAATTTATTTTGAATTTTTTTTGCATTTTTTGATTAAAACATATTCTAATACATTGTTTATCTCGGGAAACATTGAACGAAAGCCATCCATTGTCAAGAAAATATCATTTATAGGCACTCATGCCTACAGAAGCCTTATTACTCGGTTTAAATACTTTTATAATCCCATTATTGAATTTATTTTGAATTGTTTTTACATTTTTTGATTAAAACAGATTGTAATTGATTGTTTGCCTCGGGAAACGTGGAGCAAAAGCCATCCATTGTCAAGAAAAGTTCATTTATAGTCACTCATGCCTAGAAAAGCCTTATTACTCGGTTTAAATGCTTTTATAATCCCATTATTGAATTTATTTTGAATTGTTTTTACATTTTTTGATTAAAACAGATTGTAATTGATTGTTTGCCTCGGGAAACGTGGAGCAAAAGCCATCCATTGTCAAGAAAAGTTCATTTATAGTCACTCATGCCTAGAAAAGCCTTATTACTCGGTTTAAATGCTTTTATAATCCCATTATCGAATTTATTTTGAATTGTTTTTACATTTTTTGATTAAAACAGATTGTAATTGATTGTTTGCCTCGGGAAACGTGGAGCAAAAGCCATCCATTGTCAAGAAAAGTTCATTTATAGTCACTCATGCCTAGAAAAGCCTTATTACTCGATTTAAATGCCTTTATCATCCCATTATTGAATTTATTTTGAATTGTTTTTACATTTTTTGATTAAAACATATTGTAATTGATTGTTTGCCTCGGGAAGCGTGGAGCAAAAGCCATCCATTGTTAAGAAAAGTTCATTTATAGTCACTCATGCCTAGAGAAGCCTTATTACTCGGTTTAAATGCCTTTATAATCCCATTATTGAATTTATTTTGAATTGTTTTTACATTTTTTAATTAAAACATATTGTAATTGGTTGTTTGCCTCGGGAAACGTGGAGCAAAAGCCATCCATTGTCAAGAAAAGTTCATTTATAGTCACTCATGCCTAGAAAAGCCTTATTACTCGGTTTAAATGCCTTTATAATCCTATTATTGAATTTATTTTGAATTGTTTTTACATTTTTTGATTAAAACATATTGTAATTGATTGTTTGCCTCGGGAAGCGTGGAGCAAAAGCCATCCATTGTCAAGAAAAGTTCATTTATAGTCACTCATGCCTAGAGAAGCCTTATTACTCGGTTTAAATGCCTTTATAATCCCATTATTGAATTTATTTTGAATTGTTTTTACATTTTTTAATTAAAACAGATTGTAATTGATTGTTTGCCTTGGGAAACATGGAGCAAAAGCCATCCATTGTCAAGAAAAGGTCATTTATAGTCACTCATGCCTAGAGAAGCCTTATTACTCGGTTTAAATGCCTTTATAATCCCATTATTGAATTTATTTTGAATTTTTTTTACATTTTTTGATTAAAACAGATTGTAATAGATTGTTTATCTCGGGAAACATGGAACGAAAGCCATCCATTGTCAAGAAAAGACCATTTATAGTCACTCATGCCTAGAAAAGCCTTATTACTCGGTTTAAATGCTTTTATAATCCCATTATTGAATTTATTTTGAATTGTTTTTACATTTTTTGATTAAAACAGATTGTAATTGATTGTTTACCTCGGGAAACGTTGAGCAAAGCCATCCATTGTCAAGAAAAGTTCATTTATAGTCACTCATGCCTAGAAAAGCCTTATTACTCGATTTAAATGCCTTTATCATCCCATTATTGAATTTATTTTGAATTGTTTTTACATTTTTTGATTAAAACATATTGTAATTGATTGTTTGCCTCGGGAAGCGTGGAGCAAAAGCCATCCATTGTCAAGAAAAGTTCATTTATAGTCACTCATGCCTAGAGAAGCCTTATTACTCGGTTTAAATGCCTTTATAATCCCATTATTGAATTTATTTTGAATTGTTTTTACATTTTTTAATTAAAACAGATTGTAATTGATTGTTTGCCTTGGGAAACATGGAGCAAAAGCCATCCATTGTCAAGAAAAGGTCATTTATAGTCACTCATGCCTAGAGAAGCCTTATTACTCGGTTTAAATGCCTTTATAATCCCATTATTGAATTTATTTTGAATTTTTTTTACATTTTTTGATTAAAACAGATTGTAATAGATTGTTTATCTCGGGAAACATGGAACGAAAGCCATCCATTGTCAAGAAAAGACCATTTATAGTCACTCATGCCTAGAAAAGCCTTATTACTCGGTTTAAATGCTTTTATAATCCATTATCGAATTTATTTTGAATTTTTTTTACATTTTTTGATTAAAACAGATTCTAATACATTGTTTATCTCGGGAAACATGGAACGAAAGCCATCCATTGTCAAGAAAAGATCATTTATAGTCACTCATGCCTATAGAAGCCTTATTACTCGGTTTAAATGCTTTTATAATCCCATTATTGAATTTATTTTGAATTGTTTTTACATTTTTTGATTAAAACAGATTGTAATTGATTGTTTGCCTCGGGAAACGTGGAGCAAAAGCCATCCATTGTCAAGAAAAGTTCATTTATAGTCACTCATGCCGAGAAAAGCCTTATTACTCGATTTAAATGCCTTTATAATCCCATTATTGAATTTATTTTGAAGTTTTTTTACATTTTTTGATTAAAACAGATTGTAATAGATTATTTATCTCGGGAAACATGAAACGAAAGCCATCCATTGTCAAGAAAAGATCATTTATAGTCACTCATGCCTAGAAAAGCCTTATTACTCGGTTTAAATGCTTTTATAATCCCATTATTGAATTTATTTTGAATTGTTTTTATATTTTTTGATTAAAACAGATTGTAATTGATTGTTTGCCTCGGGAAACGTGGAGCAAAAGCCATCCATTGTCAAGAAAAGTTCATTTATAGTCACTCATGCCTAGAAAAGCCTTATTACTCGGTTTAAATGCTTTTATAATCCCATTATCGAATTTATTTTGAATTGTTTTTACATTTTTTGATTAAAACAGATTGTAATTGATTGTTTTCCTCGGGAAACGTGGAGCAAAAGCCATCCATTGTCAAGAAAAGTTCATTTATAGTCACTCATGCCTAGAAAAGCCTTATTACTCGATTTAAATGCCTTTATCATCCCATTATTGAATTTATTTTGAATTGTTTTTACATTTTTTGATTAAAACATATTGTAATTGATTGTTTGCCTCGGGAAGCGTGGAGCAAAAGCCATCCATTGTTAAGAAAAGTTCATTTATAGTCACTCATGCCTAGAGAAGCCTTATTACTCGGTTTAAATGCCTTTATAATCCCATTATTGAATTTATTTTGAATTGTTTTTACATTTTTTAATTAAAACATATTGTAATTGGTTGTTTGCCTCGGGAAACGTGGAGCAAAAGCCATCCATTGTCAAGAAAAGTTCATTTATAGTCACTCATGCCTAGAAAAGCCTTATTACTCGGTTTAAATGCCTTTATAATCCTATTATTGAATTTATTTTGAATTTTTTTTTACATTTTTTGATTAAAACAGATTGTAATAGATTGTTTATCTCGGGAAACATGGAACGAAAGCCATCCATTGTCAAGAAAAGACCATTTATAGTCACTCATGCCTAGAAAAGCCTTATTACTCGGTTTAAATGCTTTTATAATCCATTATTGAATTTATTTTGAATTTTTTTTACATTTTTTGATTAAAACATATTCTAATACATTGTTTATCTCGGGAAACATTGAACGAAAGCCATCCATTGTCAAGAAAATATCATTTATAGGCACTCATGCCTACAGAAGCCTTATTACTCGGTTTAAATGCTTTTATAATCCCATTATTGAATTTATTTTGAATTGTTTTTACATTTTTTGATTAAAACAGATTGTAATTGATTGTTTGCCTCGGGAAACGTGGAGCAAAAGCCATCCATTGTCAAGAAAAGTTCATTTATAGTCACTCATGCCTAGAAAAGCCTTATTACTCGATTTAAATGCCTTTATAATCCCATTATTGAATTTATTTTGAAGTTTTTTTACATTTTTTGATTAAAACAGATTGTAATAGATTATTTATCTCGGGAAACATGAAACGAAAGCCATCCATTGTCAAGAAAAGATCATTTATAGTCACTCATGCCTAGAAAAGCCTTATTACTCGGTTTAAATGCTTTTATAATCCCATTATTGAATTTATTTTGAATTGTTTTTACATTTTTTGATTAAAACAGATTGTAATTGATTGTTTACCTCGGGAAACGTGGAGCAAAAGCCATCCATTGTCAAGAAAAGTTCATTTATAGTCACTCATGCCTAGAAAAGCCTTATTACTCGGTTTAAATGCTTTTATAATCCCATTATCGAATTTATTTTGAATTGTTTTTACATTTTTTGATTAAAACAGATTGTAATTGATTGTTTGCCTCGGGAAACGTGGAGCAAAAGCCATCCATTGTCAAGAAAAGTTCATTTATAGTCAATCATGCCTAGAAAAGCCTTATTACTCGATTTAAATGCCTTTATCATCCCATTATTGAATTTATTTTGAATTGTTTTTACATTTTTTGATTAAAACATATTGTAATTGATTGTTTGCCTCGGGAAGCGTGGAGCAAAAGCCATCCATTGTCAAGAAAAGTTCATTTATAGTCACTCATGCCTAGAGAAGCCTTATTACTCGGTTTAAATGCCTTTATAATCCCATTATTGAATTTATTTTGAATTGTTTTTACATTTTTTAATTAAAACAAATTGTAATTGATTGTTTGCCTTGGGAAACATGGAGCAAAAGCCATCCATTGTCAAGAAAAGGTCATTTATAGTCACTCATGCCTAGAGAAGCCTTATTACTCGGTTTAAATGCCTTTACAATCCCATTATTGAATTTATTTTGAATTTTTTTTACATTTTTTGATTAAAACAGATTGTAATAGATTGTTTATCTCGGGAAACATGGAACGAAAGCCATCCATTGTCAAGAAAAGACCATTTATAGTCACTCATGCCTAGAAAAGCCTTATTACTCGGTTTAAATGCTTTTATAATCCATTATCGAATTTATTTTGAATTTTTTTTACATTTTTTGATTAAAACAGATTCTAATACATTGTTTATCTCGGGAAACATGGAACGAAAGCCATCCATTGTCAAGAAAAGATCATTTATAGTCACTCATGCCTAGAAAAGCCTTATTACTCGGTTTAAATGCTTTTATAATCCATTATTGAATTTATTTTGAATTTTTTTTACATTTTTTGATTAAAACATATTCTAATACATTGTTTATCTCGGGAAACATGGAACGAAAGCCATCCATTGTCAAGAAAATATCATTTATAGGCACTCATGCCTACAGAAGCCTTATTACTCGGTTTAAATGCTTTTATAATCCCATTATTGAATTTATTTTGAATTGTTTTTACATTTTTTGATTAAAACAGATTGTAATTGATTGTTTGCCTCGGGAAACGTGGAGCAAAAGCCATCCATTGTCAAGAAAAGTTCATTTATAGTCACTCATGCCTAGAAAAGCCTTATTACTCGATTTAAATGCCTTTATCATCCCATTATTGAATTTATTTTGAATTGTTTTTACATTTTTTGATTAAAACATATTGTAATTGATTGTTTGCCTCGGGAAGCGTGGAGCAAAAGCCATCCATTGTCAAGAAAAGTTCATTTATAGTCACTCATGCCTAGAGAAGCCTTATTACTCGGTTTAAATGCCTTTATAATCCCATTATTGAATTTATTTTGAATTGTTTTTACATTTTTTAATTAAAACAGATTGTAATTGATTGTTTGCCTTGGGAAACATGGAGCAAAAGCCATCCATTGTCAAGAAAAGGTCATATATAGTCACTCATGCCTAGAGAAGCCTTATTACTCGGTTTAAATGCCTTTATAATCCCATTATTGAATTTATTTTGAATTTTTTTTACATTTTTTGATTAAAACAGATTGTAATAGATTGTTTATCTCGGGAAACATGGAACGAAAGCCATCCATTGTCAAGAAAAGACCATTTATAGTCACTCATGCCTAGAAAAGCCTTATTACTCGGTTTAAATGCTTTTATAATCCATTATCGAATTTATTTTGAATTTTTTTTACATTTTTTGATTAAAACAGATTCTAATACATTGTTTATCGCGGGAAACATGGAACGAAAGCCATCCATTGTCAAGAAAAGATCATTTATAGTCACTCATGCCTACAGAAGTCTTATTACTCGGTTTAAATGCTTTTATAATCCCATTATTGAATTTATTTTGAATTGTTTTTACATTTTTTGATTAAAACAGATTGTAATTGATTGTTTGCCTCGGGAAACGTGGAGCAAAAGCCATCCATTGTCAAGAAAAGTTCATTTATAGTCACTCATGCCGAGAAAAGCCTTATTACTCGATTTAAATGCCTTTATAATCCCATTATTGAATTTATTTTGAAGTTTTTTTACATTTTTTGATTAAAACAGATTGTAATAGATTATTTATCTCGGGAAACATGAAACGAAAGCCATCCATTGTCAAGAAAAGATCATTTATAGTCACTCATGCCTAGAAAAGCCTTATTACTCGGTTTAAATGCTTTTATAATCCCATTATTGAATTTATTTTGAATTGTTTTTACATTTTTTGATTAAAACAGATTGTAATTGATTGTTTGCCTCGGGAAACGTGGAGCAAAAGCCATCCATTGTCAAGAAAAGTTCATTTATAGTCACTCATGCCTAGAAAAGCCTTATTACTCGGTTTAAATGCTTTTATAATCCCATTATCGAATTTATTTTGAATTGTTTTTACATTTTTTGATTAAAACAGATTGTAATTGATTGTTTGCCTCGGGAAACGTGGAGCAAAAGCCATCCATTGTCAAGAAAAGTTCATTTATAGTCACTCATGCCTAGAAAAGCCTTATTACTCGATTTAAATGCCTTTATCATCCCATTATTGAATTTATTTTGAATTGTTTTTACATTTTTTGATTAAAACATATTGTAATTGATTGTTTGCCTCGGGAAGCGTGGAGCAAAAGCCATCCATTGTTAAGAAAAGTTCATTTATAGTCACTCATGCCTAGAGAAGCCTTATTACTCGGTTTAAATGCCTTTATAATCCCATTATTGAATTTATTTTGAATTGTTTTTACATTTTTTAATTAAAACATATTGTAATTGGTTGTTTGCCTCGGGAAACGTGGAGCAAAAGCCATCCATTGTCAAGAAAAGTTCATTTATAGTCACTCATGCCTAGAAAAGCCTTATTACTCGGTTTAAATGCCTTTATAATCCTATTATTGAATTTATTTTGAATTTTTTTTACATTTTTTGATTAAAACAGATTGTAATAGATTGTTTATCTCGGGAAACATGGAACGAAAGCCATCCATTGTCAAGAAAAGACCATTTATAGTCACTCATGCCTAGAAAAGCCTTATTACTCGGTTTAAATGCTTTTATAATCCATTATTGAATTTATTTTGAATTTGTTTTACATTTTTTGATTAAAACATATTCTAATACATTGTTTATCTCGGGAAACATTGAACGAAAGCCATCCATTGTCAAGAAAATATCATTTATAGGCACTCATGCCTACAGAAGCCTTATTACTCGGTTTAAATACTTTTATAATCCCATTATTGAATTTATTTTGAATTGTTTTTACATTTTTTGATTAAAACAGATTGTAATTGATTGTTTGCCTCGGGAAACGTGGAGCAAAAGCCATCCATTGTCAAGAAAAGTTCATTTATAGTCACTCATGCCTAGAAAAGCCTTATTACTCGGTTTAAATGCTTTTATAATCCCATTATCGAATTTATTTTGAATTGTTTTTACATTTTTTGATTAAAACAGATTGTAATTGATTGTTTGCCTCGGGAAACGTGGAGCAAAAGCCATCCATTGTCAAGAAAAGTTCATTTATAGTAACTCATGCCTAGAAAAGCCTTATTACTCGATTTAAATGGCTTTATCATCCCATTATTGAATTTATTTTGAATTGTTTTTACATTTTTTGATTAAAACATATTGTAATTGATTGTTTGCCTCGGGAAGCGTGGAGCAAAAGCCATCCATTGTCAAGAAAAGTTCATTTATAGTCACTCATGCCTAGAGAAGCCTTATTACTCGGTTTAAATGCCTTTATAATCCCATTATTGAATTTATTTTGAATTGTTTTTACATTTTTTAATTAAAACAGATTGTAATTGATTGTTTGCCTTGGGAAACATGGAGCAAAAGCCATCCATTGTCAAGAAAAGGTCATTTATAGTCACTCATGCCTAGAGAAGCCTTATTACTCGGTTTAAATGCCTTTATAATCCCATTATTGAATTTATTTTGAATTTTTTTTACATTTTTTGATTAAAACAGATTGTAATAGATTGTTTATCTCGGGAAACATGGAACGAAAGCCATCCATTGTCAAGAAAAGACCATTTACAGTCACTCATGCCTAGAAAAGCCTTATTACTCGGTTTAAATGCTTTTATAATCCATTATTGAATTTATTTTGAATTTTTTTTACATTTTTTGATTAAAACAGATTATAATACATTGTTTATCTCGGGAAACATGGAACGAAAGCCATCCATTGTCAAGAAAAGATCATTTATAGTCACTCATGCCTACAGAAGCCTTATTACTCGGTTTAAATGCTTTTATAATCCCATTATTGAATTTATTTTGAATTGTTTTTACATTTTTTGATTAAAACAGATTGTAATTTATTGTTTGCCTCGGGAAACGTGGAGCAAAAGCCATCCATTGTCAAGAGAAGTTCATTTATAGTCACTCATGCCTAGAAAAGCCTTATTACTCGATTTAAATGCCTTTATAATCCCATTATTGAATTTATTTTGAAGTTTTTTTACATTTTTTGATTAAAACAGATTCTAATACATTGTTTATCTCGGGAAACATGGAACGAAAGCCATCCATTGTCAAGAAAATATCATTTATAGGCACTCATGCCTACAGAAGCCTTATTACTCGGTTTAAATGCTTTTATAATCCCATTATTGAATTTATTTTGAATTGTTTTTACATTTTTTGATTAAAACAGATTGTAATTGATTGTTTGCCTCGGGAAACGTGGAGCAAAAGCCATCCATTGTCAAGAAAAGTTCATTTATAGTCACTCATGCCTAGAAAAGCCTTATTACTCGATTTAAATGCCTTTATAATCCCATTATTGAATTTATTTTGAATTGTTTTTACATTTTTTAATTAAAACATATTGTAATTGGTTGTTTGCCTCGGGAAACGTGGAGCAAAAGCTATCCATTGTCAAGAAAAGTTCATTTATAGTCACTCATGCCTAGAAAAGCCTTATTACTCGGTTTAAATGCCTTCATAATCCCATTATTGAATTTATTTTGAAGTTTTTTTACATTTTTTGATTAAAACAGATTGTAATAGATTATTTATCTCGGGAAACATGGAACGAAAGCCATCCATTGTCAAGAAAAGATCATTTATAGTCACTCATGCCTAGAAAAGCCTTATTACTCGGTTTAAATACCCTTATAATCCCATTATTGAATTTATTTTGAATTATTTTTACATTTTTTTATTAAAACAGATTCTAATACATTGTTTATCTTGGGAAACATGGAACGAAAGCCATCCATTGTGAAGAAAACATCATTTATAGTCACTCATGCCTAGAAAAGCCTTATTACTCGGTTTAAATGCCTTTATAATCCCATTATTGAATTTATTTTGAATTGTTTTTACATTTTTTAATTAAAACATATTGTAATTGGTTGTTTGCCTCGGGAAACGTGGAGCAAAAGCCATCCATTGTCAAGAAAAGTTCATTTATAGTCACTCATGCCTAGAAAAGCCTTATTACTCGGTTTAAATGCCTTTATAATCCTATTATTGAATTTATTTTGAATTTTTTTTACATTTTTTGATTAAAACAGATTGTAATAGATTGTTTATCTCGGGAAACATGGAACGAAAGCCATCCATTGTCAAGAAAAGACCATTTATAGTCACTCATGCCTAGAAAAGCCTTATTACTCGGTTTAAATGCTTTTATAATCCATTATTGAATTTATTTTGAATTTTTTTTACATTGTTTGATTAAAACATATTCTAATACATTGTTTATCTCGGGAAACATGGAACGAAAGCCATCCATTGTCAAGAAAATATCATTTATAGGCACTCATGCCTACAGAAGCCTTATTGCTCGGTTTAAATGCTTTTATAATCCCATTATTGAATTTATTTTGAATTGTTTTTACATTTTTTGATTAAAACAGATTGTAATTGATTGTTTGCCTCGGGAAACGTGGAGCAAAAGCCATCCATTGTCAAGAAAAGTTCATTTATAGTCACTCATGCCTAGAAAAGCCTTATTACTCGATTTAAATGCCTTTATAATCCCATTATTGAATTTATTTTGAATTGTTTTTACATTTTTTAATTAAAACATATTGTAATTGGTTGTTTGCCTCGGGAAACGTGGAGCAAAAGCTATCCATTGTCAAGAAAAGTTCATTTATAGTCACTCATGCCTAGAAAAGCCTTATTACTCGGTTTAAATGCCTTCATAATCCCATTATTGAATTTATTTTGAAGTTTTTTTACATTTTTTGATTAAAACAGATTGTAATAGATTATTTATCTCGGGAAACATGGAACGAAAGCCATCCATTGTCAAGAAAAGATCATTTATAGTCACTCATGCCTAGAAAAGCCTTATTACTCGGTTTAAATACCCTTATAATCCCATTATTGAATTTATTTTGAATTATTTTTACATTTTTTTATTAAAACAGATTCTAATACATTGTTTATCTCGGGAAACATGGAACGAAAGCCATCCATTGTGAAGAAAACATCATTTATAGTCACTCATGCCTAGAAAAGCCTTATTACTCGGTTTAAATGCCTTTATAATCCCATTATTGAATTTATTTTGAACTTTTTTGACATTTATTGATTAAAACATATTGTAATTGATTGTTTGCCTTAGGAAACATGGAGCGAAAGCCATCCATTGTCAAGAAAAGTTCATTTATAGTCACTCATGCCTAGAAAAGCCTTATTACTCGGTTTAAATGCTTTTATAATCCCATTATCGAATTTATTTTGAATTGTTTTTACATTTTTTGATTAAAACAGATTGTAATTGATTGTTTGCCTCGGGAAACGTGGAGCAAAAGCCATCCATTGTCAAGAAAAGTTCATTTATAGTCACTCATGCCTAGAAAAGCCTTATTACTCGATTTAAATGCCTTTATCATCCAATTATTGAATTTATTTTGAATTGTTTTTACATTTTTTGATTAAAACATATTGTAATTGATTGTTTGCCTCGAAAAGCGTGGAGCAAAAGCCATCCATTGTCAAGAAAAGTTCATTTATAGTCACTCATGCCTAGAGAAGCCTTATTACTCGGTTTAAATGCCTTTATAATCCCATTATTGATTTTATTTTGAATTGTTTTTACATTTTTTAATTAAAACATATTGTAATTGATTGTTTGCCTTGGGAAACATGGAGCAAAAGCCATCCATTGTCAAGAAAATGTCATTTATAGTCACTCATGCCTAGAGAAGCCTTATTACTCAGTTTAAATTCCTTTATAATCCCATTATTGAATTTATTTTGAATTTTTTTTACATTTTTTGATTAAAACAGATTGTAATAGATTGTTTATCTTGGGAAACATGGAACGAAAGCCATCCATTGTCAAGAAAAGACCATTTATAGTCACTCATGCCTAGAAAAGCCTTATTACTCGGTTTAAATGCTTTTATAATCCATTATTGAATTTATTTTGAATTTTTTTTACATTTTTTGATTAAAACATATTCTAATACATTGTTTATCTCGGGAAACATGGAACGAAAGCCATCCATTGTCAAGAAAAGATCATTTATAGTCAGTCATGCCTACAGAAGCCTTATTACTCGGTTTAAATGCTTTTATAATCCCATTATTGAATTTCTTTTGAATTGTTTTTACATTTTTTGATTAAAACAGATTGTAATTGATTGTTTGCCTCGGGAAACGTGGAGCAAAAGCCATCCATTGTCAAGAAAAGTTCATTTATAGTCACTCATGCCTAGAAAAGCCTTATTACTCGATTTAAATGTCTTTATAATCCCATTATTGAATTTATTTTGAAATTTTTTTACATTTTTTAGTTAAAACATATTGTAATTGGTTGTTTGCCTCGGGAAACGTGGAGCAAAAGCCATCCATTGTCAAGAAAAGTTCATTTATAGTCACTCATGCCTAGAAAAGCCTTATTACTCGGTTTAAATGCCTTTATAATCCCATTATTGAATTTATTTTGAAGTTTTTTTACATTTTTTGATTAAAACAGATTGTAATAGATTATTTATCTCGGGAAACATGGAACGAAAGCCATCCATTGTCAAGAAAAGATCATTTATAGTCACTCATGCCTAGAAAAGCCTTATTACTCGGTTTAAATGCCCTTATAATCCCATTATTGAATTTATTTTGAATTATTTTTACATTTTTTTATTAAAACAAATTCTAATACATTGTTTATCTCGGGAAACATGGAACGAAAGCCATCCATTGTGAAGAAAACATCATTTATAGTCACTCATGCCTAGAAAAGCCTTATTACTCGGTTTAAATGCCTTTATAATCCCATTATTGAATTTATTTTGAACTTTTTTGACATTTTTTGATTAAAACATATTGTAATTGATTGTTTGCCTCGGGAAACATGGAGCGAAAGCCATCCATTGTCAAGAAAAGTTCATTTATAGTCACTCATGCCTAGAAAAGCCTTATTACTCGGTTTAAATGCTTTTATAATCCCATTATCGAATTTATTTTGAATTATTTTTACCTTTTTTGATTAAAACAGATTGTAATTGATTGTTTGCCTCGGGAAACGTGGAGCAAAAGCCATCCATTGTCAAGAAAAGTTCATTTATAGTCACTCATGCCTAGAAAAGCCTTATTACTCGATTTAAATGCCTTTATCATCCCATTATTGAATTTATTTTGAATTGTTTTTACATTTTTTGATTAAAACAGATTGTAATTGATTGTTTGCCTCGGGAAGCGTGGAGCAAAAGCCATCCATTGTCAAGAAAAGTTCATTTATAGTCACTCATGCCTAGAGAAGCCTTATTACTCGGTTTAAATGCCTTTATAATCCCATTATTGAATTTATTTTGAATTGTTTTTACATTTTTTAATTAAAACAGATTGTAATTGATTGTTTGCCTTGGGAAACATGGAGCAAAAGCCATCCATTGTCAAGAAAAGGTCATTTATAGTCACTCATGCCTAGAGAAGCCTTATTACTCGGTTTAAATGCCTTTATAATCCCATTATTGAATTTATTTTGAAGTTTTTTTACATTTTTTGATTAAAACAGATTGTAATAGATTATTTATCTCGGGAAACATGGAACCAAAGCCATCCATTGTCAAGAAAAGATCATTTATAGTCACTCATGCCTAGAAAAGCCTTATTACTCGGTTTAAATGCCCTTATAATCCCATTATTGAATTTATTTTGAATTATGTTTACATTTTTTTATTAAAACAGATTCTAATACATTGTTTATCTCGGGAAACATGGAACGAAAGCCATCCATTGTGAAGAAAACATCATTTATAGTCACTCATGCCTAGAAAAGCCTTATTACTCGGTTTAAATGCCTTTATAATCCCATTTTTGAATTTATTTTGAACTTTTTTGACATTTTTTGATTAAAACATATTGTAATTGATTGTTTGCCTCGGGAAACATGGAGCGAAAGCCATCCATTGTCAAGAAAAGTTCATTTATAGTCACTCATGCCTAGAAAAGCCTTATTACTCGGTATAAATGCTTTTATAATCCCATTATCGAATTTATTTTGAATTATTTTTACCTTTTTTGATTAAAACAGATTGTAATTGATTGTTTGCCTCGGGAAACGTGGAGCAAAAGCCATCCATTGTCAAGAAAAGTTCATTTATAGTCACTCATGCCTAGAAAAGCCTTATTACTCGATTTAAATGCCTTTATCATCCCATTATTGAATTTATTTTGAATTGTTTTTACATTTTTTGATTAAAACATATTGTAATTGATTGTTTGCCTCGGGAAGCGTGGAGCAAAAGCCATCCATTGTCAAGAAAAGTTCATTTATAGTCACTCATGCCTAGAGAAGCCTTATTACTCGGTTTAAATGCCTTTATAATCCCATTATTGATTTTATTTTGAATTGTTTTTACATTTTTTAATTAAAACATATTGTAATTGATTGTTTGCCTTGGGAAACATGGAGCAAAAGCCATCCATTGTCAAGAAAATGTCATTTATAGTCACTCATGCCTAGAGAAGCCTTATTACTCAGTTTAAATTCCTTTATAATCCCATTATTGAATTTATTTTGAATTTTTTTTACATTTTTTGATTAAAACAGATTGTAATAGATTGTTTATCTCGGGAAACATGGAACGAAAGCCATCCATTGTCAAGAAAAGACCATTTATAGTCACTCATGCCTAGAAAAGCCTTATTACTCGGTTTAAATGCTTTTATAATCCATTATTGAATTTATTTTGAATTTTTTTTACATTTTTTTATTAAAACAGATTCTAATACATTGTTTATCTCGGGAAACATGGAACGAAAGCCATCCATTGTCAAGAAAAGATCATTTATAGTCACTCATGCCTACAGAAGCCTTATTACTCGGTTTAAATGCTTTTATAATCCCATTATTGAATTTATTTTGAATTGTTTTTACATTTTTTGATTAAAACAGATTGTAATTGATTGTTTTCCTCGGGAAACGTGGAGCAAAAGCCATCCATTGTCAAGAAAAGTTCATTTATAGTCACTCATGCCTAGAAAAGCCTTATTACTCGATTTAAATGTCTTTATAATCCCATTATTGAATTTATTTTGAAATTTTTTTACATTTTTTAGTTAAAACATATTGTAATTGGTTGTTTGCCTCGGGAAACGTGGAGCAAAAGCCATCCATTGTCAAGAAAAGTTCATTTATAGTCACTCATGCCTAGAAAAGCCTTATTACTCGGTTTAAATGCCTTTATAATCCCATTATTGAATTTATTTTGAAGTTTTTTTACATTTTTTGATTAAAACAGATTGTAATAGATTATTTATCTCGGGAAACATGGAACGAAAGCCATCCATTGTCAAGAAAAGATCATTTATAGTCACTCATGCCTAGAAAAGCCTTATTACTCGGTTTAAATGCCCTTATAATCCCATTATTGAATTTATTTTGAATTATTTTTACATTTTTTTATTAAAACAGATTCTAATACATTGTTTATCTCGGGAAACATGGAACGAAAGCCATCCATTGTGAAGAAAACATCATTTATAGTCACTCATGCCTAGAAAAGCCTTATTACTCGGTTTAAATGCCTTTATAATCCCATTATTGAATTTATTTTGAACTTTTTTGACATTTTTTGATTAAAACATATTGTAATTGATTGTTTGCCTCGGGAAACATGGAGCGAAAGCCATCCATTGTCAAGAAAAGTTCATTTATAGTCACTCATGCCTAGAAAAGCCTTATTACTCGGTATAAATGCTTTTATAATCCCATTATCGAATTTATTTTGAATTATTTTTACCTTTTTTGATTAAAACAGATTGTAATTGATTGTTTGCCTCGGGAAACGTGGAGCAAAAGCCATCCATTGTCAAGAAAAGTTCATTTATAGTCACTCATGCCTAGAAAAGCCTTATTACTCGATTTAAATGCCTTTATCATCCCATTATTGAATTTATTTTGAATTGTTTTTACATTTTTTGATTAAAACAGATTGTAATTGATTGTTTGCCTCGGGAAGCGTGGAGCAAAAGCCATCCATTGTCAAGAAAAGTTCATTTATAGTCACTCATGCCTAGAGAAGCCTTATTACTCGGTTTAAATGCCTTTATAATCCCATTATTGAATTTATTTTGAATTGTTTTTACATTTTTTAATTAAAACAGATTGTAATTGATTGTTTGCCTTGGGAAACATGGAGCAAAAGCCATCCATTGTCAAGAAAAGGTCATTTATAGTCACTCATGCCTAGAGAAGCCTTATTACTCGGTTTAAATGCCTTTATAATCCCATTATTGAATTTATTTTGAAGTTTTTTTACATTTTTTGATTAAAACAGATTGTAATAGATTATTTATCTCGGGAAACATGGAACCAAAGCCATCCATTGTCAAGAAAAGATCATTTATAGTCACTCATGCCTAGAAAAGCCTTATTACTCGGTTTAAATGCCCTTATAATCCCATTATTGAATTTATTTTGAATTATGTTTACATTTTTTTATTAAAACAGATTCTAATACATTGTTTATCTCGGGAAACATGGAACGAAAGCCATCCATTGTGAAGAAAACATCATTTATAGTCACTCATGCCTAGAAAAGCCTTATTACTCGGTTTAAATGCCTTTATAATCCCATTTTTGAATTTATTTTGAACTTTTTTGACATTTTTTGATTAAAACATATTGTAATTGATTGTTTGCCTCGGGAAACATGGAGCGAAAGCCATCCATTGTCAAGAAAAGTTCATTTATAGTCACTCATGCCTAGAAAAGCCTTATTACTCGGTTTAAATGCTTTTATAATCCCATTATCGAATTTATTTTGAATTGTTTTTACATTTTTTGATTAAAACAGATTGTAATTGATTGTTTGCCTCGGGAAACGTGGAGCAAAAGCCATCCATTGTCAAGAAAAGTTCATTTATAGTCACTCATGCCTAGAAAAGCCTTATTACTCGATTTAAATGCCTTTATCATCCAATTATTGAATTTATTTTGAATTGTTTTTACATTTTTTGATTAAAACATATTGTAATTGATTGTTTGCCTCGAAAAGCGTGGAGCAAAAGCCATCCATTGTCAAGAAAAGTTCATTTATAGTCACTCATGCCTAGAGAAGCCTTATTACTCGGTTTAAATGCCTTTATAATCCCATTATTGATTTTATTTTGAATTGTTTTTACATTTTTTAATTAAAACAGATTGTAATTGATTGTTTGCCTTGGGAAACATGGAGCAAAAGCCATCCATTGTCAAGAAAATGTCATTTATAGTCACTCATGCCTAGAGAAGCCTTATTACTCGGTTTAAATTCCTTTATAATCCCATTATTGAATTTATTTTGAATTTTTTTTACATTTTTTGATTAAAACAGATTGTAATAGATTGTTTATCTTGGGAAACATGGAACGAAAGCCATCCATTGTCAAGAAAAGACCATTTATAGTCACTCATGCCTAGAAAAGCCTTATTACTCGGTTTAAATGCTTTTATAATCCATTATTGAATTTATTTTGAATTTTTTTTACATTTTTTGATTAAAACAGATTCTAATACATTGTTTATCTCGGGAAACATGGAACGAAAGCCATCCATTGTCAAGAAAAGATCATTTATAGTCAGTCATGCCTACAGAAGCCTTATTACTCGGTTTAAATGCTTTTATAATCCCATTATTGAATTTCTTTTGAATTGTTTTTACATTTTTTGATTAAAACAGATTGTAATTGATTGTTTGCCTCGGGAAACGTGGAGCAAAAGCCATCCATTGTCAAGAAAAGTTCATTTATAGTCACTCATGCCTAGAAAAGCCTTATTACTCGGTTTAAATGCCTTTATAATCCCATTATTGAATTTATTTTGAATTGTTTTTACATTTTTTGATTAAAACAGATTGTAATAGATTGTTTATCTCGGGAAACATGGAACGAAAGCCATCCATTGTCAAGAAAGATCATTTATAGTCACTCATGCCTAGAGAAGACTTATTACTCGGTTTAAATGCCTTTATAATCCCATTATTGAATTTATTTTGAATTGTTTTTACATTTTTTGATTAAAACAGATTGTAATTGATTGTTTGCCTCGGGAAACGTGGAGCACAAGCCATCCATTGTCAGGAAAAGTTCATTTATAGTCACTCATGCCTAGAAAAGCCTTATTACTCGATTTAAATGCCTTTCTAATCCCATTATTGAATTTATTTTGAATTGTTTTTACATTTTTTGATTAAAACATATTGTAATTGATTGTTTGCCTCGGGAAACGTGGAGCAAAAGCCATCCATTGTCAAGAAAAGTTCATTTATAGTCACTCATGCCTAGAAAAGCCTTATTACTCGGTTTAAATGCCTTTATAATCCCATTATTGAATTTATTTTGAAGTTTTTTTATATTTTTAGATTAAAACAGATTGTAATAGATTGTTTATCTCGGGAAACATGGAACGAAAGCCATCCATTGTCAAGAAAAGATCATTTATAGTCACTCATGCCTAGAAAAGCCTTATTACTCGGTTTAAATGCCCTTATAATCCCATTATTGAATTTATTTTGAATTTTTTTTTACATTTTTCGATTAAAACAGATTGTAATAGATTGTTTATCTCGGGCAACATGGAACGAAAGCCATCCATTGTCAAGAAAAGTTCATTTATAGTCACTCATGCCTAGAAAAGCCTTATTACTCGATTTAAATGCCTTTAAAATCCCATTATTGAATTTATTTTGAATTTTTTTTACATTTTTTGATTAAAACATATTGTAATTGATTGTTTGCCTCGGGAAACGTGGAGCAAAAGCCATCCATTGTCAAGAAAAGTTCATTTATAGTCACTCATGCCTAGAAAAGCCTCATTACTCGGTTTAAATGCCTTTATAATCCCATTATTGAATTTATTTTGATATTTTTTGACATTTTTTGATTAAAACAGATTGTAATTGATTGTTTGCCTCGGGAAACATGGAGCGAAAGCCATCCATTGTCAAGAAAAGTTCATTTATAGTCACTCATGCCTAGAGAAGCCTTATTACTCGGTTTAAATGCTTTTATAATCCCATTATTGAATTTATTTTGAATTGTTTTTACATTTTTTGATTAAAACATATTGTAATTGATTGTTTGCCTCGGGAAACATGGAACGAAAGCCATCCATTGTCAGGAAAAGATCATTTATAGTCACTCATGCCTAGAAAAGCCTTATTACTCGATTTAAATGCCTTTATAATCCCATTATTGAATTTATTTTGAATTTTTTTTACATTTTTTGATTAAAACATATTGTAATTGATTGTTTGCCTCGGGAAACGTGGAGCAAAAGCCATCCATTGTCAAGAAAAGTTCATTTATAGTCACTCATGCCTAGAAAAGCCTTATTACTCGATTTAAATGCCTTTAAAATCCCATTATTGAATTTATTTTCAATTATTTTTACATTTTTTTATTAAAACAGATTGTAATTGATTGTTTGCCTCGGGAAACGTGGAGCAAAAGCCATCCATTGTCAAGAAAAGTTCATTTATAGTCACTCATGCCTAGAAAAGCCTTATTACTCGGTTTAAATGCCTTTATAATCCCATTATTGAATTTATTTTGAACTTTTTTGACATTTTTTGATTAAAACAGATTGTAATTGATTGTTTGCCTCGGGAAACGTGGAGCAAAAGCCATCCATTGTCAAGAAAAGTTCATTTATAGTCACTCATGCCTACAAAAGCCTTATTACTCGGTTTAAATGCCTTTATAATCCCATTATTGAATTTATTTTGAATTGTTTTTACATTTTTTGATTAAAACAGATTGTAATTGATTGTTTGCCTAGGGAAACGTGCAGCAAAAGCCATCCATTGTCAGGAAAAGTTCATTTATAGTCACTCATGCCTAGAAAAGCCTTATTACTCGATTTAAATGCCTTTATAATCCCATTATTGAATTTATTTTGAATTTTTTTTACATTTTTTGATTAAAACATATTGTAATTGATTGTTTGCCTCGGGAAACGTGGAGCAAAAGCCATCCATTGTCAAGAAAAGTTCATTTATAGTCACTCATGCCTAGAAAAGCCTTATTACTCGATTTAAATGCCTTTAAAATCCCATTATTGAATTTATTTTCAATTATTTTTACATTTTTTTATTAAAACAGATTGTAATTGATTGTTTGCCTCGGGAAACGTGGAGCAAAAGCCATCCATTGTCAAGAAAAGTTCATTTATAGTCACTCATGCCTAGAAAAGCCTTATTACTCGGTTTAAATGCCTTTATAATCCCATTATTGAATTTATTTTGAACTTTTTTGACATTTTTTGATTAAAACAGATTGTAATTGATTGTTTGCCTCGGGAAACATGGAGCGAAAGCCATCCATTGTCAAGAAAAGTTCATTTATAGTCACTCATGCCTAGAGAAGCCTTATTACTCGGTTTAAATGCTTTTATAATCCCATTATTGATTTTATTTTGAATTGTTTTTACATTTTTTGATTAAAACAGATTGTAATTGATTGTTTGCCTCGGGAAACGTGGAGCAAAAGCCATCCATTGTCAAGAAAAGTTCATTTATAGTCACTCATGCCTAGAAAAGGCTTATAACTCTTTTTAAATGCCTTTATAATCCCATTATTGAATTTATTTTGAATTGTTTTTACATTTTTTGATTAAAACAGTTTGTAATTGATTGTTTGCCTCGGGAAACGTGGAGCAAAAGCCATCCATCTTCAAGAAAAGTTCATTTATAGTCACTCATGCCTAGAAAAGCCTTATTACTCGATTTAAATGCCTTTATAATCCCATTATTGAATTTATTTTGAATTGTTTTTACATTTTTTGATTAAAACATATTGTAATTGATTGTTTGCCTCAGGAAACGTGGAGCAAAAGCCATCCATTGTCAAGAAAAGTTCATTTATAGTCACTCATGCCTAGAGAAGCCTTATTACTCGGTTTAAATGCCTTTATAATCCCATTATTGAATTTATTTTGATTTTTTTTTACAGTTTTTGATTAAAACAGATTGTAATAGATTGTTTATCTCGGGAAACATGGAACGAAAGCTATCCATTGTCAACAAAAGATCATTTATAGTCACTCATGCCTAGAAAAGCCTTATTACTCGGTTTAAATGCTTTTATAATCCCATTATTGAATTTATGTTGAATTTTTTTTACATTTTTTGATAAAAACAGATTGTAATAGATTGTTTATCTCGGGAAACATGGAACGAAAGCCATCCATTGTCAAGAAAGATCATTTATAGTCACTCATGCCTAGAGAAGCCTTATTACTCGGTTTAAATGCCTTTATAATCCCATTATTGAATTTATTTTGAATTGTTTTTACATTTTTTGATTAAAACAGATTGTAATTGATTGTTTGCCTCGGGAAACATGGAACGAAAGCCATCCATTGTCAAGAAAGATCATTTATAGTCACTCATGCCTACAAAAGCCTTATTACTCGATTTAAATGCCTTTAAAATCCCATTATTGAATTTATTTTGAATTTTTTTTACATTTTTTGATTAAAACATATTGTAATTGATTGTTTGCCTCGGGAAACGTGGAGCAAAAGCCATCCATTGTCAAGAAAAGTTCATTTATAGTCACTCATGCCTACAAAAGCCTTATTACTCGGTTTAAATGCCTTTATAATCCCATTATTGAATTTATTTTGAATTTTTTTTACATTTTTTGATTAAAACAGATTGTAATAGATTGTTTATCTCGGGAAACATGGAACGAAAGCCATCCATTGTCAAGAAAGATCATTTATAGTCACTCATGCCTAGAGAAGCCTTATTACTCGGTTTAAATGCCTTTATAATCCCATTATTGAATTTATTTTGAATTGTTTTTACATTTTTTGATTAAAACAGATTGTAATTGATTGTTTGCCTCAGGAAACGTGCAGCAAAAGCCATCCATTGTCAAGAAAAGTTCATTTATAGTCACTCATGCCTAGAGAAGCCTTATTACTCGGTTTAAATGCCTTTATAATCCCATTATTGAATTTATTTTGAATTGTTTTTACATTTTTTGATTAAAACAGATTGTAATTGATTGTTTGCCTCGGGAAACATGGAACGAAAGCCATCCATTGTCAAGAAAGATCATTTATAGTCACTCATGCCTAGAAAAGCCTTATTACTCGATTTAAATGCCTTTAAAATCCCATTATTGAATTTATTTTGAATTTTTTTTACATTTTTTGATTAAAACATATTGTAATTGATTGTTTGCCTCGGGAAACGTGGAGAAAAAGCCATCCATTGTCAAGAAAAGTTCATTTATAGTCACTCATGCCTACAAAAGCCTTATTACTCGGTTTAAATGCCTTTATAATCCCATTATTGAATTTATTTTGAATTTTTTTTACATTTTTTGATTAAAACAGATTGTAATAGATTGTTTATCTCGGGAAACATGGAACGAAAGCCATCCATTGTCAAGAAAGATCATTTATAGTCACTCATGCCTAGAGAAGCCTTATTACTCGGTTTAAATGCCTTTATAATCCCATTATTGAATTTATTTTGAATTGTTTTTACATTTTTTGATTAAAACAGATTGTAATTGATTGTTTGCCTCAGGAAACGTGCAGCAAAAGCCATCCATTGTCAAGAAAAGTTCATTTATAGTCACTCATGCCTAGAAAAGCCTTATTACTCGATTTAAATGCCTTTATAATCCCATTATTGAATTTATTTTGAATTTTTTTTACATTTTTTGATTAAAACATATTGTAATTGATTGTTTGCCTCGGGAAACGTGGAGCAAAAGCCATCCATTGTCAAGAAAAGTTCATTTATAGTCACTCATGCCTAGAAAAGCCTTATTACTCGATTTAAATGCCTTTAAAATCCCATTATTGAATTTATTTTCAATTATTTTTACATTTTTTTATTAAAACAGATTGTAATTGATTGTTTGCCTCGGGAAACGTGGAGCAAAAGCCATCCATTGTCAAGAAAAGTTCATTTATAGTCACTCATGCCTAGAAAAGCCTTATTACTCGGTTTAAATGCCTTTATAATCCCATTATTGAATTTATTTTGAACTTTTTTGACATTTTTTGATTAAAACAGATTGTAATTGATTGTTTGCCTCGGGAAACATGGAGCGAAAGCCATCCATTGTCAAGAAAAGTTCATTTATAGTCACTCATGCCTAGAGAAGCCTTATTACTCGGTTTAAATGCTTTTATAATCCCATTATTGATTTTATTTTGAATTGTTTTTACATTTTTTGATTAAAACAGATTGTAATTGATTGTTTGCCTCGGGAAACGTGGAGCAAAAGCCATCCATTGTCAAGAAAAGTTCATTTATAGTCACTCATGCCTAGAAAAGGCTTATAACTCTTTTTAAATGCCTTTATAATCCCATTATTGAATTTATTTTGAATTGTTTTTACATTTTTTGATTAAAACAGATTGTAATTGATTGTTTGCCTCGGGAAACGTGGAGCAAAAGCCATCCATCTTCAAGAAAAGTTCATTTATAGTCACTCATGCCTAGAAAAGCCTTATTACTCGATTTAAATGCCTTTATAATCCCATTATTGAATTTATTTTGAATTGTTTTTACATTTTTTGATTAAAACATATTGTAATTGATTGTTTGCCTCAGGAAACGTGGAGCAAAAGCCATCCATTGTCAAGAAAAGTTCATTTATAGTCACTCATGCCTAGAGAAGCCTTATTACTCGGTTTAAATGCCTTTATAATCCCATTATTGAATTTATTTTGATTTTTTTTTACAGTTTTTGATTAAAACAGATTGTAATAGATTGTTTATCTCGGGAAACATGGAACGAAAGCTATCCATTGTCAACAAAAGATCATTTATAGTCACTCATGCCTAGAAAAGCCTTATTACTCGGTTTAAATGCTTTTATAATCCCATTATTGAATTTATGTTGAATTTTTTTTACATTTTTTGATAAAAACAGATTGTAATAGATTGTTTATCTCGGGAAACATGGAACGAAAGCCATCCATTGTCAAGAAAGATCATTTATAGTCACTCATGCCTAGAGAAGCCTTATTACTCGGTTTAAATGCCTTTATAATCCCATTATTGAATTTATTTTGAATTGTTTTTACATTTTTTGATTAAAACAGATTGTAATTGATTGTTTGCCTCGGGAAACATGGAACGAAAGCCATCCATTGTCAAGAAAGATCATTTATAGTCACTCATGCCTACAAAAGCCTTATTACTCGATTTAAATGCCTTTAAAATCCCATTATTGAATTTATTTTGAATTTTTTTTACATTTTTTGATTAAAACATATTGTAATTGATTGTTTGCCTCGGGAAACGTGGAGCAAAAGCCATCCATTGTCAAGAAAAGTTCATTTATAGTCACTCATGCCTACAAAAGCCTTATTACTCGGTTTAAATGCCTTTATAATCCCATTATTGAATTTATTTTGAATTTTTTTTACATTTTTTGATTAAAACAGATTGTAATAGATTGTTTATCTCGGGAAACATGGAACGAAAGCCATCCATTGTCAAGAAAGATCATTTATAGTCACTCATGCCTAGAGAAGCCTTATTACTCGGTTTAAATGCCTTTATAATCCCATTATTGAATTTATTTTGAATTGTTTTTACATTTTTTGATTAAAACAGATTGTAATTGATTGTTTGCCTCAGGAAACGTGCAGCAAAAGCCATCCATTGTCAAGAAAAGTTCATTTATAGTCACTCATGCCTAGAAAAGCCTTATTACTCGATTTAAATGCCTTTATAATCCCATTATTGAATTTATTTTGAATTTTTTTTACATTTTTTGATTAAAACATATTGTAATTGATTGTTTGCCTCGGGAAACGTGGAGCAAAAGCCATCCATTGTCAAGAAAAGTTCATTTATAGTCACTCATGCCTAGAAAAGCCTTATTACTCGATTTAAATGCCTTTAAAATCCCATTATTGAATTTATTTTCAATTATTTTTACATTTTTTTATTAAAACAGATTGTAATTGATTGTTTGCCTCGGGAAACGTGGAGCAAAAGCCATCCATTGTCAAGAAAAGTTCATTTATAGTCACTCATGCCTAGAAAAGCCTTATTACTCGGTTTAAATGCCTTTATAATCCCATTATTGAATTTATTTTGAACTTTTTTGACATTTTTTGATTAAAACAGATTGTAATTGATTGTTTGCCTCGGGAAACGTGGAGCAAAAGCCATCCATTGTCAAGAAAAGTTCATTTATAGTCACTCATGCCTACAAAAGCCTTATTACTCGGTTTAAATGCCTTTATAATCCCATTATTGAATTTATTTTGAATTGTTTTTACATTTTTTGATTAAAACAGATTGTAATTGATTGTTTGCCTAGGGAAACGTGCAGCAAAAGCCATCCATTGTCAGGAAAAGTTCATTTATAGTCACTCATGCCTAGAAAAGCCTTATTACTCGATTTAAATGCCTTTATAATCCCATTATTGAATTTATTTTGAATTTTTTTTACATTTTTTGATTAAAACATATTGTAATTGATTGTTTGCCTCGGGAAACGTGGAGCAAAAGCCATCCATTGTCAAGAAAAGTTCATTTATAGTCACTCATGCCTAGAAAAGCCTTATTACTCGATTTAAATGCCTTTAAAATCCCATTATTGAATTTATTTTCAATTATTTTTACATTTTTTTATTAAAACAGATTGTAATTGATTGTTTGCCTCGGGAAACGTGGAGCAAAAGCCATCCATTGTCAAGAAAAGTTCATTTATAGTCACTCATGCCTAGAAAAGCCTTATTACTCGGTTTAAATGCCTTTATAATCCCATTATTGAATTTATTTTGAACTTTTTTGACATTTTTTGATTAAAACAGATTGTAATTGATTGTTTGCCTCGGGAAACATGGAGCGAAAGCCATCCATTGTCAAGAAAAGTTCATTTATAGTCACTCATGCCTAGAGAAGCCTTATTACTCGGTTTAAATGCTTTTATAATCCCATTATTGATTTTATTTTGAATTGTTTTTACATTTTTTGATTAAAACAGATTGTAATTGATTGTTTGCCTCGGGAAACGTGGAGCAAAAGCCATCCATTGTCAAGAAAAGTTCATTTATAGTCACTCATGCCTAGAAAAGGCTTATAACTCTTTTTAAATGCCTTTATAATCCCATTATTGAATTTATTTTGAATTGTTTTTACATTTTTTGATTAAAACAGATTGTAATTGATTGTTTGCCTCGGGAAACGTGGAGCAAAAGCCATCCATCTTCAAGAAAAGTTCATTTATAGTCACTCATGCCTAGAAAAGCCTTATTACTCGATTTAAATGCCTTTATAATCCCATTATTGAATTTATTTTGAATTGTTTTTACATTTTTTGATTAAAACATATTGTAATTGATTGTTTGCCTCAGGAAACGTGGAGCAAAAGCCATCCATTGTCAAGAAAAGTTCATTTATAGTCACTCATGCCTAGAGAAGCCTTATTACTCGGTTTAAATGCCTTTATAATCCCATTATTGAATTTATTTTGATTTTTTTTTACAGTTTTTGATTAAAACAGATTGTAATAGATTGTTTATCTCGGGAAACATGGAACGAAAGCTATCCATTGTCAACAAAAGATCATTTATAGTCACTCATGCCTAGAAAAGCCTTATTACTCGGTTTAAATGCTTTTATAATCCCATTATTGAATTTATGTTGAATTTTTTTTACATTTTTTGATAAAAACAGATTGTAATAGATTGTTTATCTCGGGAAACATGGAACGAAAGCCATCCATTGTCAAGAAAGATCATTTATAGTCACTCATGCCTAGAGAAGCCTTATTACTCGGTTTAAATGCCTTTATAATCCCATTATTGAATTTATTTTGAATTGTTTTTACATTTTTTGATTAAAACAGATTGTAATTGATTGTTTGCCTCGGGAAACATGGAACGAAAGCCATCCATTGTCAAGAAAGATCATTTATAGTCACTCATGCCTAGAAAAGCCTTATTACTCGATTTAAATGCCTTTAAAATCCCATTATTGAATTTATTTTGAATTTTTTTTACATTTTTTGATTAAAACATATTGTAATTGATTGTTTGCCTCGGGAAACGTGGAGAAAAAGCCATCCATTGTCAAGAAAAGTTCATTTATAGTCACTCATGCCTACAAAAGCCTTATTACTCGGTTTAAATGCCTTTATAATCCCATTATTGAATTTATTTTGAATTTTTTTTACATTTTTTGATTAAAACAGATTGTAATAGATTGTTTATCTCGGGAAACATGGAACGAAAGCCATCCATTGTCAAGAAAGATCATTTATAGTCACTCATGCCTAGAGAAGCCTTATTACTCGGTTTAAATGCCTTTATAATCCCATTATTGAATTTATTTTGAATTGTTTTTACATTTTTTGATTAAAACAGATTGTAATTGATTGTTTGCCTCAGGAAACGTGCAGCAAAAGCCATCCATTGTCAAGAAAAGTTCATTTATAGTCACTCATGCCTAGAAAAGCCTTATTACTCGATTTAAATGCCTTTATAATCCCATTATTGAATTTATTTTGAATTTTTTTTACATTTTTTGATTAAAACATATTGTAATTGATTGTTTGCCTCGGGAAACGTGGAGCAAAAGCCATCCATTGTCAAGAAAAGTTCATTTATAGTCACTCATGCCTAGAAAAGCCTTATTACTCGATTTAAATGCCTTTAAAATCCCATTATTGAATTTATTTTCAATTATTTTTACATTTTTTTATTAAAACAGATTGTAATTGATTGTTTGCCTCGGGAAACGTGGAGCAAAAGCCATCCATTGTCAAGAAAAGTTCATTTATAGTCACTCATGCCTAGAAAAGCCTTATTACTCGGTTTAAATGCCTTTATAATCCCATTATTGAATTTATTTTGAACTTTTTTGACATTTTTTGATTAAAACAGATTGTAATTGATTGTTTGCCTCGGGAAACGTGGAGCAAAAGCCATCCATTGTCAAGAAAAGTTCATTTATAGTCACTCATGCCTACAAAAGCCTTATTACTCGGTTTAAATGCCTTTATAATCCCATTATTGAATTTATTTTGAATTGTTTTTACATTTTTTGATTAAAACAGATTGTAATTGATTGTTTGCCTAGGGAAACGTGCAGCAAAAGCCATCCATTGTCAGGAAAAGTTCATTTATAGTCACTCATGCCTAGAAAAGCCTTATTACTCGATTTAAATGCCTTTATAATCCCATTATTGAATTTATTTTGAATTTTTTTTACATTTTTTGATTAAAACATATTGTAATTGATTGTTTGCCTCGGGAAACGTGGAGCAAAAGCCATCCATTGTCAAGAAAAGTTCATTTATAGTCACTCATGCCTAGAAAAGCCTTATTACTCGATTTAAATGCCTTTAAAATCCCATTATTGAATTTATTTTCAATTATTTTTACATTTTTTTATTAAAACAGATTGTAATTGATTGTTTGCCTCGGGAAACGTGGAGCAAAAGCCATCCATTGTCAAGAAAAGTTCATTTATAGTCACTCATGCCTAGAAAAGCCTTATTACTCGGTTTAAATGCCTTTATAATCCCATTATTGAATTTATTTTGAACTTTTTTGACATTTTTTGATTAAAACAGATTGTAATTGATTGTTTGCCTCGGGAAACATGGAGCGAAAGCCATCCATTGTCAAGAAAAGTTCATTTATAGTCACTCATGCCTAGAGAAGCCTTATTACTCGGTTTAAATGCTTTTATAATCCCATTATTGATTTTATTTTGAATTGTTTTTATATTTTTTGATTAAAACAGATTGTAATTGATTGTTTGCCTCGGGAAACGTGGAGCAAAAGCCATCCATTGTCAAGAAAAGTTCATTTATAGTCACTCATGCCTAGAAAAGGCTTATAACTCTTTTTAAATGCCTTTATAATCCCATTATTGAATTTATTTTGAATTGTTTTTACATTTTTTGATTAAAACAGATTGTAATTGATTGTTTGCCTCGGGAAACGTGGAGCAAAAGCCATCCATCTTCAAGAAAAGTTCATTTATAGTCACTCATGCCTAGAAAAGCCTTATTACTCGATTTAAATGCCTTTATAATCCCATTATTGAATTTATTTTGAATTGTTTTTACATTTTTTGATTAAAACATATTGTAATTGATTGTTTGCCTCAGGAAACGTGGAGCAAAAGCCATCCATTGTCAAGAAAAGTTCATTTATAGTCACTCATGCCTAGAGAAGCCTTATTACTCGGTTTAAATGCCTTTATAATCCCATTATTGAATTTATTTTGATTTTTTTTTACAGTTTTTGATTAAAACAGATTGTAATAGATTGTTTATCTCGGGAAACATGGAACGAAAGCTATCCATTGTCAACAAAAGATCATTTATAGTCACTCATGCCTAGAAAAGCCTTATTACTCGGTTTAAATGCTTTTATAATCCCATTATTGAATTTATGTTGAATTTTTTTTACATTTTTTGATAAAAACAGATTGTAATAGATTGTTTATCTCGGGAAACATGGAACGAAAGCCATCCATTGTCAAGAAAGATCATTTATAGTCACTCATGCCTAGAGAAGCCTTATTACTCGGTTTAAATGCCTTTATAATCCCATTATTGAATTTATTTTGAATTGTTTTTACATTTTTTGATTAAAACAGATTGTAATTGATTGTTTGCCTCGGGAAACATGGAACGAAAGCCATCCATTGTCAAGAAAGATCATTTATAGTCACTCATGCCTACAAAAGCCTTATTACTCGATTTAAATGCCTTTAAAATCCCATTATTGAATTTATTTTGAATTTTTTTTACATTTTTTGATTAAAACATATTGTAATTGATTGTTTGCCTCGGGAAACGTGGAGCAAAAGCCATCCATTGTCAAGAAAAGTTCATTTATAGTCACTCATGCCTACAAAAGCCTTATTACTCGGTTTAAATGCCTTTATAATCCCATTATTGAATTTATTTTGAATTTTTTTTACATTTTTTGATTAAAACAGATTGTAATAGATTGTTTATCTCGGGAAACATGGAACGAAAGCCATCCATTGTCAAGAAAGATCATTTATAGTCACTCATGCCTAGAGAAGCCTTATTACTCGGTTTAAATGCCTTTATAATCCCATTATTGAATTTATTTTGAATTGTTTTTACATTTTTTGATTAAAACAGATTGTAATTGATTGTTTGCCTCAGGAAACGTGCAGCAAAAGCCATCCATTGTCAAGAAAAGTTCATTTATAGTCACTCATGCCTAGAAAAGCCTTATTACTCGATTTAAATGCCTTTATAATCCCATTATTGAATTTATTTTGAATTTTTTTTACATTTTTTGATTAAAACATATTGTAATTGATTGTTTGCCTCGGGAAACGTGGAGCAAAAGCCATCCATTGTCAAGAAAAGTTCATTTATAGTCACTCATGCCTAGAAAAGCCTTATTACTCGATTTAAATGCCTTTAAAATCCCATTATTGAATTTATTTTCAATTATTTTTACATTTTTTTATTAAAACAGATTGTAATTGATTGTTTGCCTCGGGAAACGTGGAGCAAAAGCCATCCATTGTCAAGAAAAGTTCATTTATAGTCACTCATGCCTAGAAAAGCCTTATTACTCGGTTTAAATGCCTTTATAATCCCATTATTGAATTTATTTTGAACTTTTTTGACATTTTTTGATTAAAACAGATTGTAATTGATTGTTTGCCTCGGGAAACGTGGAGCAAAAGCCATCCATTGTCAAGAAAAGTTCATTTATAGTCACTCATGCCTACAAAAGCCTTATTACTCGGTTTAAATGCCTTTATAATCCCATTATTGAATTTATTTTGAATTGTTTTTACATTTTTTGATTAAAACAGATTGTAATTGATTGTTTGCCTAGGGAAACGTGCAGCAAAAGCCATCCATTGTCAGGAAAAGTTCATTTATAGTCACTCATGCCTAGAAAAGCCTTATTACTCGATTTAAATGCCTTTATAATCCCATTATTGAATTTATTTTGAATTTTTTTTACATTTTTTGATTAAAACATATTGTATTTGATTGTTTGCCTCGGGAAACGTGGAGCAAAAGCCATCCATTGTCAAGAAAAGTTCATTTATAGTCACTCATGCCTAGAAAAGCCTTATTACTCGATTTAAATGCCTTTAAAATCCCATTATTGAATTTATTTTCAATTATTTTTACATTTTTTTATTAAAACAGATTGTAATTGATTGTTTGCCTCGGGAAACGTGGAGCAAAAGCCATCCATTGTCAAGAAAAGTTCATTTATAGTCACTCATGCCTAGAAAAGCCTTATTACTCGGTTTAAATGCCTTTATAATCCCATTATTGAATTTATTTTGAACTTTTTTGACATTTTTTGATTAAAACAGATTGTAATTGATTGTTTGCCTCGGGAAACATGGAGCGAAAGCCATCCATTGTCAAGAAAAGTTCATTTATAGTCACTCATGCCTAGAGAAGCCTTATTACTCGGTTTAAATGCTTTTATAATCCCATTATTGATTTTATTTTGAATTGTTTTTACATTTTTTGATTAAAACAGATTGTAATTGATTGTTTGCCTCGGGAAACGTGGAGCAAAAGCCATCCATTGTCAAGAAAAGTTCATTTATAGTCACTCATGCCTAGAAAAGGCTTATAACTCTTTTTAAATGCCTTTATAATCCCATTATTGAATTTATTTTGAATTGTTTTTACATTTTTTGATTAAAACAGATTGTAATTGATTGTTTGCCTCGGGAAACGTGGAGCAAAAGCCATCCATCTTCAAGAAAAGTTCATTTATAGTCACTCATGCCTAGAAAAGCCTTATTACTCGATTTAAATGCCTTTATAATCCCATTATTGAATTTATTTTGAATTGTTTTTACATTTTTTGATTAAAACATATTGTAATTGATTGTTTGCCTCAGGAAACGTGGAGCAAAAGCCATCCATTGTCAAGAAAAGTTCATTTATAGTCACTCATGCCTAGAGAAGCCTTATTACTCGGTTTAAATGCCTTTATAATCCCATTATTGAATTTATTTTGATTTTTTTTTACAGTTTTTGATTAAAACAGATTGTAATAGATTGTTTATCTCGGGAAACATGGAACGAAAGCTATCCATTGTCAACAAAAGATCATTTATAGTCACTCATGCCTAGAAAAGCCTTATTACTCGGTTTAAATGCTTTTATAATCCCATTATTGAATTTATGTTGAATTTTTTTTACATTTTTTGATAAAAACAGATTGTAATAGATTGTTTATCATGGGAAACATGGAACGAAAGCCATCCATTGTCAAGAAAAGTTCATTTATAGTCACTCATGCCTAGAAAAGCCTTATTACTCGGTTTAAATGCCTTTATAATCCCATTATTGAATTTATTTACAATTATTTTTACATTTTTTGATTAAAACAGATTGTAATTGATTGTTTGCCTCGGGAAACGTGGAGCAAAAGCCATCCATTGTCAAGAAAAGTTCATTTATAGTCACTCATGCCTAGAAAAGCCTTATTACTCGATTTAAATGCCTTTATAATCCCATTATTGAATTTATTTTGAATTTATTTGACATTTTTTGATTAAAACATATTGTAATTGATTGTTTGCCTCGGGAAACGTGGAGCAAAAGCCATCCATTGTCAAGAAAAGTTCATTTATAGTCACTCATGCCTAGAAAAGCCTTATTACTCGATTTAAATGCCTTTAAAATCCCATTATTGAATTTATTTTGAATTGTTTTTACATTTTTTGATTAAAACATATTGTAATTGATTGTTTGCCTCGGGAAACGTGGAGCAAAAGCCATCCATTGTCAAGAAAAGTTCATTTATAGTCACTCATGCCTAGAAAAGCCTTATTACTCGATTTAAATGCCTTTATAATCCCATTATTGAATTTATTTTGAATTTTTTTGACATTTTTTGATTAAAACAGATTGTAATTGATTGTTTGCCTCGGGAAACATGGAGCAAAAGCCATCCATTGTCAAGAAAAGTTCATTTACAGTCTCTTATGCCTAGAAAAGCCTTATTACTCGGTTTAAATGCTTTTATAATCCCATTATCGAATTTATTTTGAATTTTTTTTACATTTTTTGATTAAAACAGATTGTAATTGATTGTTTGCCTCGGGAAACGTGGAGCAAAAGCCATCCATTGTCAAGAAAAGTTCATTTATAGTCACTAATGCCTAGAAAAGCCTTATAACTCGGTTTAAATGCCTTTATAATCCCATTATTGAATTTATTTTGAATTGTTTTTACATTTTTTGATTAAAACAGATTGTAATTGATTGTTTGCCTCGGGAAACGTGGAGCAAAAGCCATCCATTGTCAAGAAAAGTTCATTTATAGTCACTCATGCCTAGAGAAGCCTTATTACTCGGTTTAAATGCCTTTATAATCCCATTATTGTATTTATTTTGAATTTTTTTTACAATTTTTGATTAAAACATATTGTAATTGATTGTTTGCCTCGGGAAACGTGGAGCAAAAGCCATCCATTGTCAAGAAAAGTTCATTTATAGTCACTCATGCCTAGAAAAGCCTTATTACTCGGTTTAAATGCCTTTATAATCCCATTATTGAATTTATTTTGAAGTTTTTTTATATTTTTAGATTAAAACAGATTGTAATAGATTGTTTATCTCGGGAAACATGGAACGAAAGCCATCCATTGTCAAGAAAAGATCATTTATAGTCACTCATGCCTAGAAAAGCCTTATTACTCGGTTTAAATGCCCTTATAATCCCATTATTGAATTTATTTTGAATTTTTTTTTACATTTTTCGATTAAAACAGATTGTAATAGATTGTTTATCTCGGGCAACATGGAACGAAAGCCATCCATTGTCAAGAAAAGTTCATTTATAGTCACTCATGCCTAGAAAAGCCTTATTACTCGATTTAAATGCCTTTATAATCCCATTATTGAATTTATTTTGAACTTTTTTGACATTTTTTGATTAAAACAGATTGTAATTGATTGTTTGCCTCGGGAAACGTGGAGCAAAAGCCATCCATTGTCAAGAAAAGTTCATTTATAGTCACTCATGCCTACAAAAGCCTTATTACTTGGTTTAAATGCCTTTATAATCCCATTATTGAATTTATTTTGAATTGTTTTTACATTTTTTGATTAAAACAGATTGTAATTGATTGTTTGCCTAGGGAAACGTGCAGCAAAAGCCATCCATTGTCAGGAAAAGTTCATTTATAGTCACTCATGCCTAGAGAAGCCTTATTACTCGGTTTAAATGCCTTTATAATCCCATTATTGAATTTATTTTGAATTTTTTTTATATTTTTAGATTAAAACAGATTGTAATAGATTGTTTATCTCGGGAAACATGGAACGAAAGCCATCCATTGTCAAGAAAAGATCATTTATAGTCACTCATGCCTAGAAAAGCCTTATTACTCGGTTTAAATGCCCTTATAATCCCATTATTGAATTTATTTTGAATTTTTTTTTACATTTTTCGATTAAAACAGATTGTAATAGATTGTTTATCTCGGGCAACATGGAACGAAAGCCATCCATTGTCAAGAAAAGTTCATTTATAGTCACTCATGCCTAGAAAAGCCTTATTACTCGATTTAAATGCCTTTAAAATCCCATTATTGAATTTATTTTGAATTGTTTTTACATTTTTTGATTAAAACATATTGTAATTGATTGTTTGCCTCGGGAAACGTGGAGCAAAAGCCATCCATTGTCAAGAAAAGTTCATTTATAGTCACTCATGCCTAGAAAAGCCTTATTACTCGATTTAAATGCCTTTAAAATCCCATTATGGAATTTATTTTGAATTGTTTTTACATTTTTTGATTAAAACATATTGTAATTGATTGTTTGCCTCGGGAAACGTGGAGCAAAAGCCATCCATTGTCAAGAAAAGTTCATTTATAGTCACTCATGCCTAGAAAAGCCTTATTACTCGGTTTAAATGCCTTTATAATCCCATTATTGAATTTATTTTGAATTTTTTTTATATTTTTTGATTAAAACAGATTGTAATAGATTGTTTATCTCGGGAAACATGGAACGAAAGCCATCCATTGTCAGGAAAAGATCATTTATAGTCACTCATGCCTAGAAAAGCCTTATTACTCGATTTAAATGCCTTTATAATCCCATTATTGAATTTATTTTGAATTTTTTTTAAATTTTTTGATTAAAACATATTGTAATTGATTGTTTGCCTCGGGAAACGTGGAGCAAAAGCCATCCATTGTCAAGAAAAGTTCATTTATAGTCACTCATGCCTAGAAAAGCCTTATTACTCGATTTAAATGCCTTTAAAATCCCATTATTGAATTTATTTTCAATTATTTTTACATTTTTTTATTAAAACAGATTGTAATTGATTGTTTGCCTCGGGAAACGTGGAGCAAAAGCCATCCATTGTCAAGAAAAGTTCATTTATAGTCACTCATGCCTAGAAAAGCCTTATTACTCGGTTTAAATGCCTTTATAATCCCATTATTGAATTTATTTTGAACTTTTTTGACATTTTTTGATTAAAACAGATTGTAATTGATTGTTTGCCTCGGGAAACGTGGAGCAAAAGCCATCCATTGTCAAGAAAAGTTCATTTATAGTCACTCATGCCTACAAAAGCCTTATTACTCGGTTTAAATGCCTTTATAATCCCATTATTGAATTTATTTTGAATTGTTTTTACATTTTTTGATTAAAACAGATTGTAATTGATTGTTTGCCTAGGGAAACGTGCAGCAAAAGCCATCCATTGTCAGGAAAAGTTCATTTATAGTCACTCATGCCTAGAAAAGCCTTATTACTCGATTTAAATGCCTTTATAATCCCATTATTGAATTTATTTTGAATTTTTTTTACATTTTTTGATTAAAACATATTGTAATTGATTGTTTGCCTCGGGAAACGTGGAGCAAAAGCCATCCATTGTCAAGAAAAGTTCATTTATAGTCACTCATGCCTAGAAAAGCCTTATTACTCGATTTAAATGCCTTTAAAATCCCATTATTGAATTTATTTTCAATTATTTTTACATTTTTTTATTAAAACAGATTGTAATTGATTGTTTGCCTCGGGAAACGTGGAGCAAAAGCCATCCATTGTCAAGAAAAGTTCATTTATAGTCACTCATGCCTAGAAAAGCCTTATTACTCGGTTTAAATGCCTTTATAATCCCATTATTGAATTTATTTTGAACTTTTTTGACATTTTTTGATTAAAACAGATTGTAATTGATTGTTTGCCTCGGGAAACATGGAGCGAAAGCCATCCATTGTCAAGAAAAGTTCATTTATAGTCACTCATGCCTAGAGAAGCCTTATTACTCGGCTTAAATGCTTTTATAATCCCATTATTGAATTTATTTTGAATTGTTTTTACATTTTTTGATTAAAACAGATTGTAATTGATTGTTTGCCTCGGGAAACGTGGAGCAAAAGCCATCCATTGTCAAGAAAAGTTCATTTATAGTCACTCATGCCTAGAAAAGGCTTATAACTCTTTTTAAATGCCTTTATAATCCCATTATTGAATTTATTTTGAATTGTTTTTACATTTTTTGATTAAAACAGATTGTAATTGATTGTTTGCCTCGGGAAACGTGGAGCAAAAGCCATCCATCTTCAAGAAAAGTTCATTTATAGTCACTCATGCCTAGAAAAGCCTTATTACTCGATTTAAATGCCTTTATAATCCCATTATTGAATTTATTTTGAATTGTTTTTACATTTTTTGATTAAAACATATTGTAATTGATTGTTTGCCTCAGGAAACGTGGAGCAAAAGCCATCCATTGTCAAGAAAAGTTCATTTATAGTCACTCATGCCTAGAGAAGCCTTATTACTCGGTTTAAATGCCTTTATAATCCCATTATTGAATTTATTTTGATTTTTTTTTACAGTTTTTGATTAAAACAGATTGTAATAGATTGTTTATCTCGGGAAACATGGAACGAAAGCTATCCATTGTCAACAAAAGATCATTTATAGTCACTCATGCCTAGAAAAGCCTTATTACTCGGTTTAAATGCTTTTATAATCCCATTATTGAATTTATGTTGAATTTGTTTTACATTTTTTGATAAAAACAGATTGTAATAGATTGTTTATCATGGGAAACATGGAACGAAAGCCATCCATTGTCAAGAAAAGTTCATTTATAGTCACTCATGCCTAGAAAAGCCTTATTACTCGGTTTAAATGCCTTTATAATCCCATTATTGAATTTATTTACAATTATTTTTACATTTTTTGATTAAAACAGATTGTAATTGATTGTTTGCCTCGGGAAACGTGGAGCAAAAGCCATCCATTGTCAAGAAAAGTTCATTTATAGTCACTCATGCCTAGAAAAGACTTATTACTCGATTTAAATGCCTTTATAATCCCATTATTGAATTTATTTTGAATTTATTTGACATTTTTTGATTAAAACATATTGTAATTGATTGTTTGCCTCGGGAAACGTGGAGCAAAAGCCATCCATTGTCAAGAAAAGTTCATTTATAGTCACTCATGCCTAGAAAAGCCTTATTACTCGATTTAAATGCCTTTAAAATCCCATTATTGAATTTATTTTGAATTGTTTTTACATTTTTTGATTAAAACATATTGTAATTGATTGTTTGCCTCGGGAAACGTGGAGCAAAAGCCATCCATTGTCAAGAAAAGTTCATTTATAGTCACTCATGCCTAGAAAAGCCTTATTACTCGATTTAAATGCCTTTCTAATCCCATTATTGAATTTATTTTGAATTGTTTTTACATTTTTTGATTAAAACATATTGTAATTGATTGTTTGCCTCGGGAAACGTGGAGCAAAAGCCATCCATTGTCAAGAAAAGTTCATTTATAGTCACACATGCCTAGAAAAGCCTTATTACTTGGTTTAAATGCCTTTATAATCCCATTATTGAATTTATTTTGAATTTTTTTTATATTTTTTGATTAAAACAGATTGTAATAGATTGTTTATCTCGGGAAACATGGAACGAAAGCCATCCATTGTCAAGAAAAGATCATTTATAGTCACTCATGCCTAGAAAAGCCTTATTACTCGGTTTAAATGCCCTTATAATCCCATTATTGAATTTATTTTGAATTTTTTTTTACATTTTTCGATTAAAACAGATTGTAATAGATTGTTTATCTCGGGCAACATGGAACGAAAGCCATCCATTGTCAAGAAAAGTTCATTTATAGTCACTCATGCCTAGAAAAGCCTTATTACTCGATTTAAATGCCTTTATAATCCCATTATTGAATTTATTTTGAATTGTTTTTACATTTTTAGATTAAAACAGATTGTAATTGATTGTTTGCCTAGGGAAACGTGCAGCAAAAGCCATCCATTGTCAGGAAAAGTTCATTTATAGTCACTCATGCCTAGAAAAGCCTTATTACTCGATTTAAATGCCTTTATAATCCCATTATTGAATTTATTTTGAATTTTTTTTACATTTTTTGATTAAAACATATTGTAATTGATTGTTTGCCTCGGGAAACGTGGAGCAAAAGCCATCCATTGTCAAGAAAAGTTCATTTATAGTCACTCATGCCTAGAAAAGCCTTATTACTCGATTTAAATGCCTTTAAAATCCCATTATTGAATTTATTTTCAATTATTTTTACATTTTTTTATTAAAACAGATTGTAATTGATTGTTTGCCTCGGGAAACGTGGAGCAAAAGCCATCCATTGTCAAGAAAAGTTCATTTATAGTCACTCATGCCTAGAAAAGCCTTATTACTCGGTTTAAATGCCTTTATAATCCCATTATTGAATTTATTTTGAACTTTTTTGACATTTTTTGATTAAAACAGATTGTAATTGATTGTTTGCCTCGGGAAACATGGAGCGAAAGCCATCCATTGTCAAGAAAAGTTCATTTATAGTCACTCATGCCTAGAGAAGCCTTATTACTCGGTTTAAATGCTTTTATAATCCCATTATTGAATTTATTTTGAATTGTTTTTACATTTTTTGATTAAAACAGATTGTAATTGATTGTTTGCCTCGGGAAACGTGGAGCAAAAGCCATCCATTGTCAAGAAAAGTTCATTTATAGTCACTCATGCCTAGAAAAGGCTTATAACTCTTTTTAAATGCCTTTATAATCCCATTATTGAATTTATTTTGAATTGTTTTTACATTTTTTGATTAAAACAGATTGTAATTGATTGTTTGCCTCGGGAAACGTGGAGCAAAAGCCATCCATCTTAAAGAAAAGTTCATTTATAGTCACTCATGCCTAGAAAAGCCTTATTACTCGATTTAAATGCCTTTATAATCCCATTATTGAATTTATTTTGAATTTATTTGACATTTTTTGATTAAAACAGATTGTAATTGATTGTTTGCCTCGGGAAACATGGAGCGAAAGCCATCCATTGTCAAGAAAAGTTCATTTATAGTCACTCATGCCTAGAGAAGCCTTATTACTCGGTTTAAATGCTTTTATAATCCCATTATTGAATTTATTTTGAATTGTTTTTACATTTTTTGATTAAAACAGATTGTAATTGATTGTTTGCCTCGGGAAACGTGGAGCAAAAGCCATCCATTGTCAAGAAAAGTTCATTTATAGTCACTCATGCCTAGAAAAGGCTTATAACTCTTTTTAAATGCCTTTATAATCCCATTATTGAATTTATTTTGAATTGTTTTTACATTTTTTGATTAAAACAGATTGTAATTGATTGTTTGCCTCGGGAAACGTGGAGCAAAAGCCATCCATCTTCAAGAAAAGTTCATTTATAGTCACTCATGCCTAGAAAAGCCTTATTACTCGATTTAAATGCCTTTATAATCCCATTATTGAATTTATTTTGAATTGTTTTTACATTTTTTGATTAAAACATATTGTAATTGATTGTTTGCCTCAGGAAACGTGGAGCAAAAGCCATCCATTGTCAAGAAAAGTTCATTTATAGTCACTCATGCCTAGAGAAGCCTTATTACTCGGTTTAAATGCCTTTATAATCCCATTATTGAATTTATTTTGATTTTTTTTTACAGTTTTTGATTAAAACAGATTGTAATAGATTGTTTATCTCGGGAAACATGGAACGAAAGCTATCCATTGTCAACAAAAGATCATTTATAGTCACTCATGCCTAGAAAAGCCTTATTACTCGGTTTAAATGCTTTTATAATCCCATTATTGAATTTATGTTGAATTTTTTTTACATTTTTTGATAAAAACAGATTGTAATAGATTGTTTATCATGGGAAACATGGAACGAAAGCCATCCATTGTCAAGAAAAGTTCATTTATAGTCACACATGCCTAGAAAAGCCTTATTACTCGGTTTAAATGCCTTTATAATCCCATTATTGAATTTATTTACAATTATTTTTACATTTTTTGATTAAAACAGATTGTAATTGATTGTTTGCCTCGGGAAACGTGGAGCAAAAGCCATCCATTGTCAAGAAAAGTTCATTTATAGTCACTCATGCCTAGAAAAGCCTTATTACTCGGTTTAAATGCCTTTATAATCCCATTATTGAATTTATTTTGAATTTTTTTTATATTTTTAGATTAAAACAGATTGTAATAGATTGTTTATCTCGGGAAACATGGAACGAAAGCCATCCATTGTCAAGAAAAGATCATTTATAGTCACTCATGCCTAGAAAAAGCCTTATTACTCGGTTTAAATGCCCTTATAATCCCATTATTGAATTTATTTTGAATTTTTTTTTACATTTTTCGATTAAAACAGATTGTAATAGATTGTTTATCTCGGGCAACATGGAACGAAAGCCATCCATTGTCAAGAAAAGTTCATTTATAGTCACTCATGCCTAGAAAAGCCTTATTACTCGATTTAAATGCCTTTAAAATCCCATTATTGAATTTATTTTGAATTTTTTTTACATTTTTTGATTAAAACATATTGTAATTGATTGTTTGCCTCGGGAAACGTGGAGCAAAAGCCATCCATTGTCAAGAAAAGTTCATTTATAGTCACTCATGCCTAGAAAAGCCTTATTACTCGATTTAAATGCCTTTAAAATCCCATTATGGAATTTATTTTGAATTGTTTTTACATTTTTTGATTAAAACATATTGTAATTGATTGTTTGCCTCGGGAAACGTGGAGCAAAAGCCATCCATTGTCAAGAAAAGTTCATTTATAGTCACTCATGCCTAGAAAAGCCTTATTACTCGGTTTAAATGCCTTTATAATCCCATTATTGAATTTATTTTGAATTTTTTGATTAAAACAGATTGTAATAGATTGTTTATCTCGGGAAACATGGAACGAAAGCCATCCATTGTCAGGAAAAGATCATTTATAGTCACTCATGCCTAGAAAAGCCTTATTACTCGATTTAAATGCCTTTATAATCCCATTATTGAATTTATTTTGAATTGTTTTTACATTTTTTGATTAAAACATATTGTAATTGATTGTTTGCCTCGGGAAACGTGGAGCAAAAGCCATCCATTGTCAAGAAAAGTTCATTTATAGTCACTCATGCCTAGAAAAGCCTTATTACTCGATTTAAATGCCTTTAAAATCCCATTATTGAATTTATTTTGAATTTTTTTTACATTTTTTGATTAAAACATATTGTAATTGATTGTTTGCCTCGGGAAACGTGGAGCAAAAGCCATCCATTGTCAAGAAAAGTTCATTTATAGTCACTCATGCCTACAAAAGCCTTATTACTCGGTTTAAATGCCTTTATAATCCCATTATTGAATTTATTTTGAATTTTTTTTACATTTTTTGATTAAAACAGATTGTAATAGATTGTTTATCTCGGGAAACATGGAACGAAAGCCATCCATTGTCAAGAAAGATCATTTATAGTCACTCATGCCTAGAGAAGCCTTATTACTCGGTTTAAATGCCTTTATAATCCCATTATTGAATTTATTTTGAATTGTTTTTACATTTTTTGATTAAAACAGATTGTAATTGATTGTTTGCCTCAGGAAACGTGCAGCAAAAGCCATCCATTGTCAAGAAAAGTTCATTTATAGTCACTCATGCCTAGAAAAGCCTTATTACTCGATTTAAATGCCTTTCTAATCCCATTATTGAATTTATTTTGAATTGTTTTTACATTTTTTGATTAAAACATATTGTAATTGATTGTTTGCCTCGGGAAACGTGGAGCAAAAGCCATCCATTGTCAAGAAAAGTTCATTTATAGTCACTCATGCCTAGAAAAGCCTTATTACTCGGTTTAAATGCCTTTATAATCCCATTAATGAATTTATTTTGAATTTTTTTTACATTTTTTGATTAAAACAGATTGTAATACATTGTTTATCTCGGGAAATATGGAACGAAAGCCATCCATTGTCAAGAAAACATCATTTATAGTCACTCATGCCTAGAAAAGCATTATTACTCGGTTTAAATGCCTTTATAATCCCATTATTGAATTTATTTTGAACTTTTTTGACATTTTTTGATTAAAACAGATTGTAATTGATTGTTTGCCTCGGGAAACATGGAGCAAAAGCCATCCATTGTCAAGAAAAGTTCATTTACAGTTTCTTATGCCTAGAAAAGCCTTATTACTCGGTTTAAATGCTTTTATAATCCCATTATCGAATTTATTTTGAATTTTTTTTACATTTTTTGATTAAAACAGATTATAATTGATTGTTTGCCTCGGGAAACGTGGAGCAAAAGCCATCCATTGTCAAGAAAAGTTCATTTATAGTCACTAATGCCTAGAAAAGCCTTATAACTCGGTTTAAATGCCTTTATAATCCCATTATTGAATTTATTTTGAATTGTTTTTACATTTTTTGATTAAAACAGATTGTAATTGATTGTTTGCCTCGGGAAACGTGGAGCAAAAGCCATCCATTGTCAAGAAAAGTTCATTTATAGTCACTCATGCCTAGAAAAGCCTTATTACTCGATTTAAATGCCTTTATAATCCCATTATTGAATTTATTTTGAATTGTTTTTACATTTTTTGATTAAAACATATTGTAATTGATTGTTTGCCTCGGGAAACGTGGAGAAAAAGCCATCCATTGTCAAGAAAAGTTCATTTATAGTCACTCATGCCTACAAAAGCCTTATTACTCGGTTTAAATGCCTTTATAATCCCATTATTGAATTTATTTTGATTTTTTTTTACATTTTTTGATTAAAACAGATTCTAATACATTGTTTATCTCGGGAAAAATGGAACGAAAGCCATCCATTGTCAAGAAAACATCATTTATAGTCACTCATGCCTAGAAAAGCCTTATTACTCGGTTTAAATGCCTTTATAATCCCATTATTGAATTTATTTTGAACTTTTTTGACATTTTTTGATTAAAACAGATTGTAATTGATTGTTTGCCTTGAGAAACGTGGAGCAGAGGCCATCCATTGTCAAGAGAAGTTCATTTATAGTCACTCATGCCTAGAAAAGCCTTATTACTCGGTTTAAATGCTTTTATAATCCCATTATCGAATTTATTTTGAATTGTTTTTACATTTTTTGATTAAAACAGATTGTAATTGATTGTTTGCCTCGGGAAACGTGGAGCAAAAGCCATCCATTGTCAAGAAAAGTTCATTTATAGTCACTCATTCCTAGAAAAGCCTTATAACTCTTTTTAAATGCCTTTATAATCCCATTATTGAATTTATTTTGAATTGTTTATACATTTTTTGATTAAAACATATTGTAATTGATTGTTTGCCTCGGGAAACGTGGAGCAAAAGCCATCCATATTCAAGAAAAGTTCATTTCTAGTCACTCATGCCTAGAAAAGCCTTATTACTCGATTTAAATGCCTTTATAATCCCATTATTGAATTTATTTTGAATTGTTTTTACATTTTTTGATTAAAACATATTGTAATTGATTGGTTGCCTCAGGAAACGTGGAGCAAAAGCCATCCATTGTCAAGAAAAGTTCATTTATAGTCACTCATGCCTAGAGAAGCCTTATTACTCGGTTTAAATGCCTTTATAATCCCGTTATTGAATTTATTTTGATTTTTTTTTACAGTTTTTGATTAAAACAGATTGTAATAGATTGTTTATCTCGGGAAACATGGAACGAAAGCTATCCATTGTCAAGAAAAGATCATTTATAGTCACTCATGCCTAGAAAAGCCTTATTACTCGGTTTAAATGCTTTTATAATCCCATTATTGAATTTATTTTGAATTTTTTTTACATTTTTTGATAAAAACAGATTGTAATAGATTGTTTATCATGGGAAACATGGAACGAAAGCCACCCATTGTCAAGAAAAGTTCATTTATAGTCACTCATGCCTAGCAAAGCCTTATTACTCAGTTTAAATGCCTTTATAATCCCATTATTGAATTTATTTACAATTATTTTTACATTTTTTGATTAAAACAGATTGTAATTGATTGTTTGCCTCGGGAAACGTGGAGCAAAAGCCATCCATTGTCAAGAAAAGTTCATTTATAGTCACTCATGCCTAGAAAAGCCTTATTACTCGATTTAAATGCCTTTATAATCCCATTATTGAATTTATTTTGAATTTATTTGACATTTTTTGATTAAAACATATTGTAATTGATTGTTTGCCTCGGGAAACGTGGAGCAAAAGCCATCCATTGTCAAGAAAAGTTCATTTATAGCCACTCATGCCTAGAAAAGCCTTATTACTCGATTTAAATGCCTTTAAAATCCCATTATTGAATTTATTTTGAATTGTTTTTACATTTTTTGATTAAAACATATTGTAATTGATTGTTTGCCTCGGGAAACGTGGAGCAAAAGCCATCCATTGTCAAGAAAAGTTCATTTATAGTCACTCATGCCTAGAAAAGCCTTATTACTCGGTTTAAATGCCTTTATAATCCCATTATTGAATTTATTTTGAATTTTTTTTATATTTTTGAATTAAAACAGATTGTAATAGATTGTTTATCTCGGGAAACATGGAACGAAAGCCATCCATTGTCAAGAAAAGATCATTTATAGTCACTCATGCCTAGAAAAGCCTTATTACTCGATTTAAATGCCTTTATAATCCCATTATTGAATTTATTTTGAATTTTTTTTACATTTTTTGATTAAAACATATTGTAATTGATTGTTTGCCTCGGGAAACGTGGAGCAAAAGCCATCCATTGTCAAGAAAAGTTCATTTATAGTCACTCATGCCTAGAAAAGCCTTATTACTCGATTTAAATGCCTTTAAAATCCCATTATTGAATTTATTTTGAATTTTTTTTACATTTTTTGATTAAAACATATTGTAATTGATTGTTTGCCTCGGGAAACGTGGAGCAAAAGCCATCCATTGTCAAGAAAAGTTCATTTATAGTCACTCATGCCTAGAAAAGCCTTATTACTCGGTTTAAATGCCCTTATAATCCCATTATTGAATTTATTTTGAATTTTTTTTTACATTTTTCGATTAAAACAGATTGTAATAGATTGTTTATCTCGGGCAACATGGAACGAAAGCCATCCATTGTCAAGAAAAGTTCATTTATAGTCACTCATGCCTAGAAAAGCCTTATTACTCGGTTTAAATGCCTTTATAATCCCATTATTGAATTTATTTTGAATTTTTTTTATATTTTTGAATTAAAACAGATTGTAATAGATTGTTTATCTCGGGAAACGTGGAGCAAAAGCCATCCATTGTCAAGAAAAGTTCATTTATAGTCACTCATGCCTAGAAAAGCCTTATTACTCGATTTAAATGCCTTTATAATCCCATTATTGAATTTATTTTGAATTTATTTGACATTTTTTGATTAAAACATATTGTAATTGATTGTTTGCCTCGGGAAACGTGGAGCAAAAGCCATCCATTGTCAAGAAAAGTTCATTTATAGTCACTCATGCCTAGAAAAGCCTTATTACTCGATTTAAATGCCTTTAAAATCCCATTATTGAATTTATTTTGAATTGTTTTTACATTTTTTGATTAAAACATATTGTAATTGATTGTTTGCCTCGGGAAACGTGGAGCAAAAGCCATCCATTGTCAAGAAAAGTTCATTTATAGTCACTCATGCCTAGAAAAGCCTTATTACTCGATTTAAATGCCTTTCTAATCCCATTATTGAATTTATTTTGAATTGTTTTTACATTTTTTGATTAAAACATATTGTAATTGATTGTTTGCCTCGGGAAACGTGGAGCAAAAGCCATCCATTGTCAAGAAAAGTTCATTTATAGTCACACATGCCTAGAAAAGCCTTATTACTCGGTTTAAATGCCTTTATAATCCCATTATTGAATTTATTTTGAATTTTTTTTATATTTTTAGATTAAAACAGATTGTAATAGATTGTTTATCTCGGGAAACATGGAACGAAAGCCATCCATTGTCAAGAAAAGATCATTTATAGTCACTCATGCCTAGAAAAGCCTTATTACTCGGTTTAAATGCCCTTATAATCCCATTATTGAATTTATTTTGAATTTTTTTTTACATTTTTCGATTAAAACAGATTGTAATAGATTGTTTATCTCGGGCAACATGGAACGAAAGCCATCCATTGTCAAGAAAAGTTCATTTATAGTCACTCATGCCTAGAAAAGCCTTATTACTCGATTTAAATGCCTTTAAAATCCCATTATTGAATTTATTTTGAATTTTTTTTACATTTTTTGATTAAAACATATTGTAATTGATTGTTTGCCTCGGGAAACGTGGAGCAAAAGCCATCCATTGTCAAGAAAAGTTCATTTATAGTCACTCATGCCTAGAAAAGCCTTATTACTCGATTTAAATGCCTTTAAAATCCCATTATGGAATTTATTTTGAATTGTTTTTACATTTTTTGATTAAAACATATTGTAATTGATTGTTTGCCTCGGGAAACGTGGAGCAAAAGCCATCCATTGTCAAGAAAAGTTCATTTATAGTCACTCATGCCTAGAAAAGCCTTATTACTCGGTTTAAATGCCTTTATAATCCCATTATTGAATTTATTTTGAATTTTTTTTATATTTTTTGATTAAAACAGATTGTAATAGATTGTTTATCTCGGGAAACATGGAACGAAAGCCATCCATTGTTAGGAAAAGATCATTTATAGTCACTCATGCCTAGAAAAGCCTTATTACTCGATTTAAATGCCTTTATAATCCAATTATTGAATTTATTTTGAATTGTTTTTACATTTTTTGATTAAAACATATTGTAATTGATTGTTTGCCTCGGGAAACGTGGAGCAAAAGCCATCCATTGTCAAGAAAAGTTCATTTATAGTCACTCATGCCTAGAAAAGCCTTATTACTCGATTTAAATGCCTTTAAAATCCCATTATTGAATTTATTTTGAATTTTTTTTACATTTTTTGATTAAAACATATTGTAATTGATTGTTTGCCTCGGGAAACGTGGAGCAAAAGCCATCCATTGTCAAGAAAAGTTCATTTATAGTCACTCATGCCTACAAAAGCCTTATTACTCGGTTTAAATGCCTTTATAATCCCATTATTGAATTTATTTTGAATTTTTTTTACATTTTTTGATTAAAACAGATTGTAATAGATTGTTTATCTCGGGAAACATGGAACGAAAGCCATCCATTGTCAAGAAAGATCATTTATAGTCACTCATGCCTAGAGAAGCCTTATTACTCGGTTTAAATGCCTTTATAATCCCATTATTGAATTTATTTTGAATTGTTTTTACATTTTTTGATTAAAACAGATTGTAATTGATTGTTTGCCGCAGGAAACGTGCAGCAAAAGCCATCCATTGTCAAGAAAAGTTCATTTATAGTCACTCATGCCTAGAAAAGCCTTATTACTCGATTTAAATGCCTTTCTAATCCCATTATTGAATTTATTTTGAATTGTTTTTACATTTTCTGATTAAAACATATTGTAATTGATTGTTTGCCTCGGGAAACGTGGAGCAAAAGCCATCCATTGTCAAGAAAAGTTCATTTATAGTCACTCATGCCTAGAAAAGCCTTATTACTCGGTTTAAATGCCTTTATAATCCCATTAATGAATTTATTTTGAATTTTTTTTACATTTTTTGATTAAAACAGATTGTAATACATTGTTTATCTCGGGAAATATGGAACGAAAGCCATCCATTGTCAAGAAAACATCATTTATAGTCACTCATGCCTAGAAAAGCATTATTACTCGGTTTAAATGCCTTTATAATCCCATTATTGAATTTATTTTGAACTTTTTTGACATTTTTTGATTAAAACAGATTGTAATTGATTGTTTGCCTCGGGAAACATGGAGCAAAAGCCATCCATTGTCAAGAAAAGTTCATTTACAGTCTCTTATGCCTAGAAAAGCCTTATTACTCGGTTTAAATGCTTTTATAATCCCATTATCGAATTTATTTTGAATTTTTTTTACATTTTTTGATTAAAACAGATTATAATTGATTGTTTGCCTCGGGAAACGTGGAGCAAAAGCCATCCATTGTCAAGAAAAGTTCATTTATAGTCACTAATGCCTAGAAAAGCCTTATAACTCGGTTTAAATGCCTTTATAATCCCATTATTGAATTTATTTTGAATTGTTTTTACATTTTTTGATTAAAACAGATTGTAATTGATTGTTTGCCTCGGGAAACGTGGAGCAAAAGCCATCCATTGTCAAGAAAAGTTCATTTATAGTCACTCATGCCTAGAAAAGCCTTATTACTCGATTTAAATGCCTTTATAATCCCATTATTGAATTTATTTTGAATTGTTTTTACATTTTTTGATTAAAACATATTGTAATTGATTGTTTGCCTCGGGAAACGTGGAGAAAAAGCCATCCATTGTCAAGAAAAGTTCATTTATAGTCACTCATGCCTACAAAAGCCTTATTACTCGGTTTAAATGCCTTTATAATCCCATTATTGAATTTATTTTGAATTTTTTTTACATTTTTTGATTAAAACAGATTCTAATACATTGTTTATCTCGGGAAAAATGGAACGAAAGCCATCCATTGTCAAGAAAACATCATTTATAGTCACTCATGCCTAGAAAAGCCTTATTACTCGGTTTAAATGCCTTTATAATCCCATTATTGAATTTATTTTGAACTTTTTTGACATTTTTTGATTAAAACAGATTGTAATTGATTGTTTGCCTTGAGAAACGTGGAGCAGAGGCCATCCATTGTCAAGAAAAGTTCATTTATAGTCACTCATGCCTAGAAAAGCCTTATTACTCGGTTTAAATGCTTTTATAATCCCATTATCGAATTTATTTTGAATTGTTTTTACATTTTTTGATTAAAACAGATTGTAATTGATTGTTTGCCTCGGGAAACGTGGAGCAAAAGCCATCCATTGTCAAGAAAAGTTCATTTATAGTCACTCATGCCTAGAAAAGCCTTATAACTCTTTTTAAATGCCTTTATAATCCCATTATTGAATTTATTTTGAATTGTTTATACATTTTTTGATTAAAACATATTGTAATTGATTGTTTGCCTCGGGAAATGTGGAGCAAAAGCCATCCATATTCAAGAAAAGTTCATTTATAGTCACTCATGCCTAGAAAAGCCTTATTACTCGATTTAAATGCCTTTATAATCCCATTATTGAATTTATTTTGAATTGTTTTTACATTTTTTGATTAAAACATATTGTAATTGATTGGTTGCCTCAGGAAACGTGGAGCAAAAGCCATCCATTGTCAAGAAAAGTTCATTTATAGTCACTCATGCCTAGAGAAGCCTTATTACTCGGTTTAAATGCCTTTATAATCCCGTTATTGAATTTATTTTGATTTTTTTTTACAGTTTTTGATTAAAACAGATTGTAATAGATTGTTTATCTCGGGAAACATGGAACGAAAGCTATCCATTGTCAAGAAAAGATCATTTATAGTCACTCATGCCTAGAAAAGCCTTATTACTCGGTTTAAATGCTTTTATAATCCCATTATTGAATTTATTTTGAATTTTTTTTACATTTTTTGATAAAAACAAATTGTAATAGATTGTTTATCATGGGAAACATGGAACGAAAGCCATCCATTGTCAAGAAAAGTTCATTTATAGTCACTCATGCCTAGCAAAGCCTTATTACTCAGTTTAAATGCCTTTATAATCCCATTATTGAATTTATTTACAATTATTTTTACATTTTTTGATTAAAACAGATTGTAATTGATTGTTTGCCTCGGGAAACGTGGAGCAAAAGCCATCCATTGTCAAGAAAAGTTCATTTATAGTCACTCATGCCTAGAAAAGCCTTATTACTCGATTTAAATGCCTTTATAATCCCATTATTGAATTTATTTTGAATTTATTTGACATTTTTTGATTAAAACATATTGTAATTGATTGTTTGCCTCGGGAAACGTGGAGCAAAAGCCATCCATTGTCAAGAAAAGTTCATTTATAGTCACTCATGCCTAGAAAAGCCTTATTACTCGATTTAAATGCCTTTAAAATCCCATTATTGAATTTATTTTGAATTGTTTTTACATTTTTTGATTAAAACATATTGTAATTGATTGTTTGCCTCGGGAAACGTGGAGCAAAAGCCATCCATTGTCAAGAAAAGTTCATTTATAGTCACTCATGCCTAGAAAAGCCTTATTACTCGGTTTAAATGCCTTTATAATCCCATTATTGAATTTATTTTGAATTTTTTTTATATTTTTGAATTAAAACAGATTGTAATAGATTGTTTATCTCGGGAAACATGGAACGAAAGCCATCCATTGTCAAGAAAAGATCATTTATAGTCACTCATGCCTAGAAAAGCCTTATTACTCGATTTAAATGCCTTTATAATCCCATTATTGAATTTATTTTGAATTTTTTTTACATTTTTTGATTAAAACATATTGTAATTGATTGTTTGCCTCGGGAAACGTGGAGCAAAAGCCATCCATTGTCAAGAAAAGTTCATTTATAGTCACTCATGCCTAGAAAAGCCTTATTACTCGATTTAAATGCCTTTAAAATCCCATTATTGAATTTATTTTGAATTTTTTTTACATTTTTTGATTAAAACATATTGTAATTGATTGTTTGCCTCGGGAAACGTGGAGCAAAAGCCATCCATTGTCAAGAAAAGTTCATTTATAGTCACTCATGCCTAGAAAAGCCTTATTACTCGATTTAAATGCCTTTATAATCCCATTATTGAATTTATTTTGAATTTTTTTAAAATTTTTTGATTAAAACAGATTGTAATAGATTGTTTATCTCGGGAAACATGGAACGAAAGCCATCCATTGTCAAGAAAAGATCATTTATAGTCACTCATCCCTAGAAAAGCCTTATTACTCGGTTTAAATGCTTTTATAATCCCATTATTGAATTTATTTTGAATTTTTTTTACATTTTTTGATTAAAACAGATTGTAATAGATTGTTTATCTCGGGAAACATGGAACGAAACCATCCATTGTCAAGAAAACATCATTTATAGTCACTCATGCCTAGAAAAGCCTTATTACTCGGTTTAAATGCCTTTATAATCCCATTATTGAATTTATTTTCAATTATTTTTATATTTTTTTATTAAAACAGATTGTAATTGATTGTTTGCCTCGGGAAACGTGGAGCAAAAGCCATCCATTGTCAAGAAAAGTTCATTTATAGTCACTCATGCCTAGAAAAGCCTTATTACTCGATTTAAATGCCTTTAAAATCCCATTATTGAATTTATTTTGAATTTTTTTTACATTTTTTGATTAAAACATATTGTAATTGATTGTTTGCCTCGGGAAACGTGGAGCAAAAGCCATCCATTGTCAAGAAAAGTTCATTTATAGTCACTCATGCCTAGAAAAGCCTTATTACTCGGTTTAAATGCCTTTATAATCCCATTATTGATTTTATTTTGAATTGTTTTTACATTTTTTGATTAAAACAGATTGTAATAGATTGTTTATCTCGGGAAACATGGAACGAAAGCCATCCATTGTCAAGAAAGATCATTTATAGTCACTCATGCCTAGAGAAGCCTTATTACTCGGTTTAAATGCCTTTATAATCCCATTATTGAATTTATTTTGAATTGTTTTTACATTTTTTGATTAAAACAGATTGTAATTGATTGTTTGCCTCGGGAAACGTGGAGCACAAGCCATCCATTGTCAGGAAAAGTTCATTTATAGTCACTCATGCCTAGAAAAGCCTTATTACTCGATTTAAATGCCTTTCTAATCCCATTATTGAATTTATTTTGAATTGTTTTTACATTTTTTGATTAAAACATATTGTAATTGATTGTTTGCCTCGGGAAACGTGGAGCAAAAGCCATCCATTGTCAAGAAAAGTTCATTTATAGTCACTCATGCCTAGAAAAGCCTTATTACTCGGTTTAAATGCCTTTATAATCCCATTATTGAATTTATTTTGAAGTTTTTTTATATTTTTAGATTAAAACAGATTGTAATAGATTGTTTATCTCGGGAAACATGGAACGAAAGCCATCCATTGTCAAGAAAAGATCATTTATAGTCACTCATGCCTAGAAAAGCCTTATTACTCGGTTTAAATGCCCTTATAATCCCATTATTGAATTTATTTTGAATTTTTTTTTACATTTTTCGATTAAAACAGATTGTAATAGATTGTTTATCTCGGGCAACATGGAACGAAAGCCATCCATTGTCAAGAAAAATTCATTTATAGTCACTCATGCCTAGAAAAGCCTTATTACTCGATTTAAATGCCTTTAAAATCCCATTATTGAATTTATTTTGAATTTTTTTTACATTTTTTGATTAAAACATATTGTAATTGATTGTTTGCCTCGGGAAACGTGGAGCAAAAGCCATCCATTGTCAAGAAAAGTTCATTTATAGTCACTCATGCCTAGAAAAGCCTTATTACTCGGTTTAAATGCCTTTATAATCCCATTATTGAATTTATTTTGAATTTTTTTGACATTTTTTGATTAAAACAGATTGTAATTGATTGTTTGCCTCGGGAAACATGGAGCGAAAGCCATCCATTGTCAAGAAAAGTTCATTTATAGTCACTCATGCCTAGAGAAGCCTTATTACTCGGTTTAAATGCTTTTATAATCCCATTATTGAATTTATTTTGAATTGTTTTTACATTTTTTGATTAAAACATATTGTAATTGATTGTTTGCCTCGGGAAACGTGGAGCAAAAGCCATCCATTGTCAAGAAAAGTTCATTTATAGTCACTCATGCCTACAAAAGCCTTATTACTCGGTTTAAATGCCTTTATAATCCCATTATTGAATTTATTTTGAATTTTTTTTACATTTTTTGATTAAAACAGATTGTAATAGATTGTTTATCTCGGGAAACATGGAACGAAAGCCATCCATTGTCAAGAAAGATCATTTATAGTCACTCATGCCTAGAGAAGCCTTATTACTCGGTTTAAATGCCTTTATAATCCCATTATTGAATTTATTTTGAATTGTTTTTACATTTTTTGATTAAAACAGATTGTAATTGATTGTTTGCCTAGGGAAACGTGCAGCAAAAGCCATCCATTGTCAGGAAAAGTTCATTTATAGTCACTCATGCCTAGAAAAGCCTTATTACTCGATTTAAATGCCTTTATAATCCCATTATTGAATTTATTTTGAATTTTTTTTACATTTTTTGATTAAAACATATTGTAATTGATTGTTTGCCTCGGGAAACGTGGAGCAAAAGCCATCCATTGTCAAGAAAAGTTCATTTATAGTCACTCATGCCTAGAAAAGCCTTATTACTCGATTTAAATGCCTTTAAAATCCCATTATTGAATTTATTTTCAATTATTTTTACATTTTTTTATTAAAACAGATTGTAATTGATTGTTTGCCTCGGGAAACGTGGAGCAAAAGCCATCCATTGTCAAGAAAAGTTCATTTATAGTCACTCATGCCTAGAAAAGCCTTATTACTCGGTTTAAATGCCTTTATAATCCCATTATTGAATTTATTTTGAACTTTTTTGACATTTTTTGATTAAAACAGATTGTAATTGATTGTTTGCCTCTAGAAACGTGGAGCAAAAGCCATCCATTGTCAAGAAAAGTTCATTTATAGTCACTCATGCCTAGAAAAGCCTTATTACTCGATTTAAATGCCTTTATAATCCCATTATTGAATTTATTTTGAATTTTTTTTACATTTTTTGATTAAAACATATTGTAATTGATTGTTTGCCTCGGGAAACGTGGAGCAAAAGCCATCCATTGTCAAGAAAAGTTCATTTATAGTCACTCATGCCTAGAGAAGCCTTATTACTCGGTTTAAATGCCTTTATAATCCCATTATTGAATTTATTTTGAATTGTTTTTACATTTTTTGATTAAAACAGATTGTAATTGATTGTTTGCCTCGGGAAACGTGGATCAAAAGCCATCCATTGTCAAGAAAAGTTCATTTATAGTCACTCATGCCTAGAAAAGCCTTATTACTCGGTTTAAATGCCTTTATAATCCCATTAATGAATTTATTTTGAATTTTTTTTACATTTTTTGATTAAAACAGATTGTAATACATTGTTTATCTCGGGAAATATGGAACGAAAGCCATCCATTGTCAAGAAAACATCATTTATAGTCACTCATGCCTAGAAAAGCATTATTACTCGGTTTAAATGCCTTTATAATCCCATTATTGAATTTATTTTGAACTTTTTTGACATTTTTTGATTAAAACAGATTGTAATTGATTGTTTGCCTCGGGAAACATGGAGCAAAAGCCATCCATTGTCAAGAAAAGTTCATTTACAGTCTCTTATGCCTAGAAAAGCCTTATTACTCGGTTTAAATGCTTTTATAATCCCATTATCGAATTTATTTTGAATTTTTTTTACATTTTTTGATTAAAACAGATTATAATTGATTGTTTGCCTCGGGAAACGTGGAGCAAAAGCCATCCATTGTCAAGAAAAGTTCATTTATAGTCACTAATGCCTAGAAAAGCCTTATAACTCGGTTTAAATGCCTTTATAATCCCATTATTGAATTTATTTTGAATTGTTTTTACATTTTTTGATTAAAACAGATTGTAATTGATTGTTTGCCTCGGGAAACGTGGAGCAAAAGCCATCCATTGTCAAGAAAAGTTCATTTATAGTCACTCATGCCTAGAAAAGCCTTATTACTCGATTTAAATGCCTTTATAATCCCATTATTGAATTTATTTTGAATTGTTTTTACATTTTTTGATTAAAACATATTGTAATTGATTGTTTGCCTCGGGAAACGTGGAGAAAAAGCCATCCATTGTCAAGAAAAGTTCATTTATAGTCACTCATGCCTACAAAAGCCTTATTACTCGGTTTAAATGCCTTTATAATCCCATTATTGAATTTATTTTGAATTTTTTTTACATTTTTTGATTAAAACAGATTCTAATACATTGTTTATCTCGGGAAAAATGGAACGAAAGCCATCCATTGTCAAGAAAACATCATTTATAGTCACTCATGCCTAGAAAAGCCTTATTACTCGGTTTAAATGCCTTTATAATCCCATTATTGAATTTATTTTGAACTTTTTTGACATTTTTTGATTAAAACAGATTGTAATTGATTGTTTGCCTTGAGAAACGTGGAGCAGAGGCCATCCATTGTCAAGAAAAGTTCATTTATAGTCACTCATGCCTAGAAAAGCCTTATTACTCGGTTTAAATGCTTTTATAATCCCATTATCGAATTTATTTTGAATTGTTTTTACATTTTTTGATTAAAACAGATTGTAATTGATTGTTTGCCTCGGGAAACGTGGAGCAAAAGCCATCCATTGTCAAGAAAAGTTCATTTATAGTCACTCATGCCTAGAAAAGCCTTATAACTCTTTTTAAATGCCTTTATAATCCCATTATTGAATTTATTTTGAATTGTTTATACATTTTTTGATTAAAACATATTGTAATTGATTGTTTGCCTCGGGAAACGTGGAGCAAAAGCCATCCATATTCAAGAAAAGTTCATTTATAGTCACTCATGCCTAGAAAAGCCTTATTACTCGATTTAAATGCCTTTATAATCCCATTATTGAATTTATTTTGAATTGTTTTTACATTTTTTGATTAAAACATATTGTAATTGATTGGTTGCCTCAGGAAACGTGGAGCAAAAGCCATCCATTGTCAAGAAAAGTTCATTTATAGTCACTCATGCCTAGAGAAGCCTTATTACTCGGTTTAAATGCCTTTATAATCCCGTTATTGAATTTATTTTGATTTTTTTTTACAGTTTTTGATTAAAACAGATTGTAATAGATTGTTTATCTCGGGAAACATGGAACGAAAGCTATCCATTGTCAAGAAAAGATCATTTATAGTCACTCATGCCTAGAAAAGCCTTATTACTCGGTTTAAATGCTTTTATAATCCCATTATTGAATTTATTTTGAATTTTTTTTACATTTTTTGATAAAAACAGATTGTAATAGATTGTTTATCATGGGAAACATGGAACGAAAGCCATCCATTGTCAAGAAAAGTTCATTTATAGTCACTCATGCCTAGCAAAGCCTTATTACTCAGTTTAAATGCCTTTATAATCCCATTATTGAATTTATTTACAATTATTTTTACATTTTTTGATTAAAACAGATTGTAATTGATTGTTTGCCTCGGGAAACGTGGAGCAAAAGCCATCCATTGTCAAGAAAAGTTCATTTATAGTCACTCATGCCTAGAAAAGCCTTATTACTCGATTTAAATGCCTTTATAATCCCATTATTGAATTTATTTTGAATTTATTTGACATTTTTTGATTAAAACATATTGTAATTGATTGTTTGCCTCGGGAAACGTGGAGCAAAAGCCATCCATTGTCAAGAAAAGTTCATTTATAGTCACTCATGCCTAGAAAAGCCTTATTACTCGATTTAAATGCCTTTAAAATCCCATTATTGAATTTATTTTGAATTGTTTTTACATTTTTTGATTAAAACATATTGTAATTGATTGTTTGCCTCGGGAAACGTGGAGCAAAAGCCATCCATTGTCAAGAAAAGTTCATTTATAGTCACTCATGCCTAGAAAAGCCTTATTACTCGGTTTAAATGCCTTTATAATCCCATTATTGAATTTATTTTGAATTTTTTTTATATTTTTGAATTAAAACAGATTGTAATAGATTGTTTATCTCGGGAAACATGGAACGAAAGCCATCCATTGTCAAGAAAAGATCATTTATAGTCACTCATGCCTAGAAAAGCCTTATTACTCGATTTAAATGCCTTTATAATCCCATTATTGAATTTATTTTGAATTTTTTTTACATTTTTTGATTAAAACATATTGTAATTGATTGTTTGCCTCGGGAAACGTGGAGCAAAAGCCATCCATTGTCAAGAAAAGTTCATTTATAGTCACTCATGCCTAGAAAAGCCTTATTACTCGATTTAAATGCCTTTAAAATCCCATTATTGAATTTATTTTGAATTTTTTTTACATTTTTTGATTAAAACATATTGTAATTGATTGTTTGCCTCGGGAAACGTGGAGCAAAAGCCATCCATTGTCAAGAAAAGTTCATTTATAGTCACTCATGCCTAGAAAAGCCTTATTACTCGATTTAAATGCCTTTATAATCCCATTATTGAATTTATTTTGAATTTTTTTAAAATTTTTTGATTAAAACAGATTGTAATAGATTGTTTATCTCGGGAAACATGGAACGAAAGCCATCCATTGTCAAGAAAAGATCATTTATAGTCACTCATCCCTAGAAAAGCCTTATTACTCGGTTTAAATGCTTTTATAATCCCATTATTGAATTTATTTTGAATTTTTTTTACATTTTTTGATTAAAACAGATTGTAATAGATTGTTTATCTCGGGAAACATGGAACGAAACCATCCATTGTCAAGAAAACATCATTTATAGTCACTCATGCCTAGAAAAGCCTTATTACTCGGTTTAAATGCCTTTATAATCCCATTATTGAATTTATTTTCAATTATTTTTATATTTTTTTATTAAAACAGATTGTAATTGATTGTTTGCCTCGGGAAACGTGGAGCAAAAGCCATCCATTGTCAAGAAAAGTTCATTTATAGTCACTCATGCCTAGAAAAGCCTTATTACTCGATTTAAATGCCTTTAAAATCCCATTATTGAATTTATTTTGAATTTTTTTTACATTTTTTGATTAAAACATATTGTAATTGATTGTTTGCCTCGGGAAACGTGGAGCAAAAGCCATCCATTGTCAAGAAAAGTTCATTTATAGTCACTCATGCCTAGAAAAGCCTTATTACTCGGTTTAAATGCCTTTATAATCCCATTATTGATTTTATTTTGAATTGTTTTTACATTTTTTGATTAAAACAGATTGTAATAGATTGTTTATCTCGGGAAACATGGAACGAAAGCCATCCATTGTCAAGAAAGATCATTTATAGTCACTCATGCCTAGAGAAGCCTTATTACTCGGTTTAAATGCCTTTATAATCCCATTATTGAATTTATTTTGAATTGTTTTTACATTTTTTGATTAAAACAGATTGTAATTGATTGTTTGCCTCGGGAAACGTGGAGCACAAGCCATCCATTGTCAGGAAAAGTTCATTTATAGTCACTCATGCCTAGAAAAGCCTTATTACTCGATTTAAATGCCTTTCTAATCCCATTATTGAATTTATTTTGAATTGTTTTTACATTTTTTGATTAAAACATATTGTAATTGATTGTTTGCCTCGGGAAACGTGGAGCAAAAGCCATCCATTGTCAAGAAAAGTTCATTTATAGTCACTCATGCCTAGAAAAGCCTTATTACTCGGTTTAAATGCCTTTATAATCCCATTATTGAATTTATTTTGAAGTTTTTTTATATTTTTAGATTAAAACAGATTGTAATAGATTGTTTATCTCGGGAAACATGGAACGAAAGCCATCCATTGTCAAGAAAAGATCATTTATAGTCACTCATGCCTAGAAAAGCCTTATTACTCGGTTTAAATGCCCTTATAATCCCATTATTGAATTTATTTTGAATTTTTTTTTACATTTTTCGATTAAAACAGATTGTAATAGATTGTTTATCTCGGGCAACATGGAACGAAAGCCATCCATTGTCAAGAAAAATTCATTTATAGTCACTCATGCCTAGAAAAGCCTTATTACTCGATTTAAATGCCTTTAAAATCCCATTATTGAATTTATTTTGAATTTTTTTTACATTTTTTGATTAAAACATATTGTAATTGATTGTTTGCCTCGGGAAACGTGGAGCAAAAGCCATCCATTGTCAAGAAAAGTTCATTTATAGTCACTCATGCCTAGAAAAGCCTTATTACTCGGTTTAAATGCCTTTATAATCCCATTATTGAATTTATTTTGAATTTTTTTGACATTTTTTGATTAAAACAGATTGTAATTGATTGTTTGCCTCGGGAAACATGGAGCGAAAGCCATCCATTGTCAAGAAAAGTTCATTTATAGTCACTCATGCCTAGAGAAGCCTTATTACTCGGTTTAAATGCTTTTATAATCCCATTATTGAATTTATTTTGAATTGTTTTTACATTTTTTGATTAAAACATATTGTAATTGATTGTTTGCCTCGGGAAACGTGGAGCAAAAGCCATCCATTGTCAAGAAAAGTTCATTTATAGTCACTCATGCCTACAAAAGCCTTATTACTCGGTTTAAATGCCTTTATAATCCCATTATTGAATTTATTTTGAATTTTTTTTACATTTTTTGATTAAAACAGATTGTAATAGATTGTTTATCTCGGGAAACATGGAACGAAAGCCATCCATTGTCAAGAAAGATCATTTATAGTCACTCATGCCTAGAGAAGCCTTATTACTCGGTTTAAATGCCTTTATAATCCCATTATTGAATTTATTTTGAATTGTTTTTACATTTTTTGATTAAAACAGATTGTAATTGATTGTTTGCCTAGGGAAACGTGCAGCAAAAGCCATCCATTGTCAGGAAAAGTTCATTTATAGTCACTCATGCCTAGAAAAGCCTTATTACTCGATTTAAATGCCTTTATAATCCCATTATTGAATTTATTTTGAATTTTTTTTACATTTTTTGATTAAAACATATTGTAATTGATTGTTTGCCTCGGGAAACGTGGAGCAAAAGCCATCCATTGTCAAGAAAAGTTCATTTATAGTCACTCATGCCTAGAAAAGCCTTATTACTCGATTTAAATGCCTTTAAAATCCCATTATTGAATTTATTTTCAATTATTTTTACATTTTTTTATTAAAACAGATTGTAATTGATTGTTTGCCTCGGGAAACGTGGAGCAAAAGCCATCCATTGTCAAGAAAAGTTCATTTATAGTCACTCATGCCTAGAAAAGCCTTATTACTCGGTTTGAATGCCTTTATAATCCCATTATTGAATTTATTTTGAACTTTTTTGACATTTTTTGATTAAAACAGATTGTAATTGATTGTTTGCCTCGGGAAACATGGAGCGAAAGCCATCCATTGTCAAGAAAAGTTCATTTATAGTCACTCATGCCTAGAGAAGCCTTATTACTCGGTTTAAATGCTTTTATAATCCCATTATTGAATTTATTTTGAATTGTTTTTACATTTTTTGATTAAAACATATTGTAATTGATTGTTTGCCTCGCGAAACGTGGAGCAAAAGCCATCCATTGTCAAGAAAAGTTCATTTATAGTCACTCATGCCTAGAAAAGGCTTATAACTCTTTTTAAATGCCTTTATAATCCCATTATTGAATTTATTTTGAATTGTTTTTACATTTTTTGATTAAAACAGATTGTAATTGATTGTTTGCCTCGGGAAACGTGGAGCAAAAGCCATCCATTGTCAAGAAAAGTTCATTTATAGTCACTCATGCCTAGAAAAGCCTTATTACTCGATTTAAATGCCTTTATAATCCCATTATTGAATTTATTTTGAATTGTTTTTACATTTTTTGATTAAAACATATTGTAATTGATTGTTTGCCTCGGGAAACGTGGAGCAAAAGCCATCCATTGTCAAGAAAAGTTCATTTATAGTCACTCATGCCTAGAAAAGCCTTATTACTCGATTTAAATGCCTTTATAATCCCATTATTGAATTTATTTTGAATTGTTTTTACATTTTTTGATTAAAACATATTGTAATTGATTGTTTGCCTCGGGAAACGTGGAGCAAAAGCCATCCATTGTCAAGAAAAGTTCATTTATAGTCACTCATGCCTACAAAAGCCTTATTACTCGGTTTAAATGCCTTTATAATCCCATTATTGAATTTATTTTGAATTGTTTTTACATTTTTTGATTAAAACAGATTGTAATAGATTGTTTATCGTGGGAAACATGGAACGAAAGCCATCCATTGTCAAGAAAAGTTCATTTATAGTCACTCATGCCTAGAAAAGCCTTATTACTCGGTTTAAATGCCTTTATAATCCCATGATTGAATTTATTTACAATTATTTTTACATTTTTTGATTAAAACAGATTGTAATTGATTGTTTGCCTCGGGAAACGTGGAGCAAAAGCCATCCATTGTCAAGAAAAGTTCATTTATAGTCACTCATGCCTACAAAAGCCTTATTACTCGGTTTAAATGCCTTTATAATCCCATTATTGAATTTATTTTGAATTGTTTTTACATTTTTTGATTAAAACAGATTGTAATAGATTGTTTATCATGGGAAACATGGAACGAAAGCCATCCATTGTCAAGAAAACATCATTTATAGTCACTCGTGCCTAGAAAAGCCTTATTACTCGGTTTAAATGCCTTTATAATCCCATTATTGAATTTATTTTGAACTTTTTTGACATTTTTTGATTAAAACAGATTGTAATTGATTGTTTGCCTCTAGAAACGTGGAGCAAAAGCCATCCATTGTCAAGAAAAGTTCATTTATAGTCACTCATGCCTAGAAAAGGCTTATAACTCTTTTTAAATGCCTTTATAATCCCATTATTGAATTTATTTTGAATTGTTTTTACATTTTTTGATTAAAACAGATTGTAATTGATTGTTTGCCTCGGGAAACGTGGAGCAAAAGCCATCCATATTCAAGAAAAGTTCATTTATAGTCACTCATGCCTAGAAAAGCCTTATTACTCGATTTAAATGCCTTTATAATCCCATTATTGAATTTATTTTGAATTGTTTTTACATTTTTTGATTAAAACATATTGTAATTGATTGTTTGCCTCAGGAAACGTGGAGCAAAAGCCATCCATTGTCAAGAAAAGTTCATTTATAGTCACTCATGCCTAGAGAAGCCTTATTACTCGGTTTAAATGCCTTTATAATCCCATTATTGAATTTATTTTGATTTTTTTTACAGTTTTTGATTAAAACAGATTGTAATAGATTGTTTATCTGGGGAAACATGGAACGAAAGCTATCCATTGTCAAGAAAAGATCATTTATAGTCACTCATGCCTAGACAAGCCTTATTACTCGGTTTAAATGCTTTTATAATCCCATTATTGAATTTATTTTGAATTTTTTTTACATTTTTTGATTAAAACAGATTGTAATAGATTTTTTATCTTGGGAAACATGGAACGAAAGCCATCCATTGTCAAGAAAAGTTCATTTATAGTCACTCATGCCTAGAAAAGCCTTATTACTCGGTTTGAATGCCTTTATAATCCCATTATTGAATTTATTTTGAATTGTTTTTACATTTTTTGATTAAAACAGATTGTAATTGATTGTTTGCCTCGGGAAACGTGGAGCAAAAGCCATCCATTGTCAAGAAAAGTTCATTTATAGTCACTCATGCCTAGAAAAGCCTTATTACTCGATTTAAATGCCTTTATAATCCCATTATTGAATTTATTTTGAATTGTTTTTACATTTTTTGATTAAAACATATTGTAATTGATTGTTTGCCTCGGGAAACGTGGAGCAAAAGCCATCCATTGTCAAGAAAAGTTCATTTATAGTCACTCATGCCTAGAAAAGCCTTATTACTCGATTTAAATGCCTTTATAATCCCATTATTGAATTTATTTTGAATTGTTTTTACATTTTTTGATTAAAACATATTGTAATTGATTGTTTGCCTCGGGAAACGTGGAGCAAAAGCCATCCATTGTCAAGAAAAGTTCATTTATAGTCACTCATGCCTAGAGAAGCCTTATAACTCGGTTTAAATGCCTTTATAATACCATTATTGAATTTATTTTGAATTGTTTTTACATTTTTTGATTAAAACAGATTCTAATACATTGTTTATCTCGGGAAACATGGAACGAAAGCCATCCATTGTCAAGAAAACATCATTTATAGTCACTCATGCCTAGAAAAGCCTTATTACTCGGTTTAAATGCCTTTATAATCCCATTATTGAATTTATTTTCAATTATTTTTACATTTTTTTATTAAAACAGATTGTAATTGATTGTTTGCCTCGGGAAACGTGGAGCAAAATCCATCAATTGTCAAGAAAAGTTCATTTATAGTCACTCATGCCTAGAAAAGCCTTATTACTCGATTTAAATGCCTTTAAAATGCCATTATTGAATTTATTTTGAATTTTTTTTACATTTTTGATTAAAACATATTGTAATTGATTGTTTGCCTCGAGAAACGTGGAGCAAAAGCCATCCATTGTCAAGAAAAGTTCATTTATAGTCACTCATGCCTACAAAAGCTTTATTACTCGGTTTAAATGCCTTTATAATCCCATTATTGAATTTATTTTGAATTATTTTTACATTTTTTAATTAAAACAGATTCTAATACATTGTTTATCTCGGGAAACATGGAACGAAAGCCATCCATTGTCAAGAAAACATCATTTATAGTCACTCATGCCTAGAAAAGCCTTATTACTCGGTTTAAGTGCCTTTATAATCCCATTATTGAATTTATTTTCAATTATTTTTACATTTTTTTATTAAAACAGATTGTAATTGATTGTTTGCCTCGGGAAACGTGGAGCAAAAGCCATCCATTGTCAAGAAAAGTTCATTTATAGTCACTCATGCCTAGAAAAGCCTTATTACTCAATTTAAATGCCTTTATAATCCCATTATTGAATTTATTTTGAATTGTTTTTACATTTTTTGATTAAAACATATTGTAATTGATTGTTTGCCTCGGGAAACGTGGAGCAAAAGCCATCCATTGTCAAGAAAAGTTCATTTATAGTCACTCATGCCTAGAAAAGCCTTATTACTCGATTTAAATGCCTTTATAATCCCATTATTGAATTTATTTTGAATTGTTTTTACATTTTTTGATTAAAACATATTGTAATTGATTGTTTGCCTCGGGAAACGTGGAGCAAAAGCCATCCATTGTCAAGAAAAGTTCATTTATAGTCACTCATGCCTACAAAAGCCTTATTACTCGGTTTAAATGCCTTTATAATCCCATTATTGAATTTATTTTGAATTTTTTTTACATTTTTTGATTAAAACAGATTGTAATAGATTGTTTATCTCGGGAAAAATGGAACGAAAGCCATCCATTGTCAAGAAAACATCATTTATAGTCACTCATGCCTAGAAAAGCCTTATTACTCGGTTTAAATGCCTTTATAATCCCATTATTGAATTTATTTTGAACTTTTTTGACATTTTTTGATTAAAACAGATTGTAATTGATTGTTTGCCTCGAGAAACGTGGAGCAGAGGCCATCCATTGTCAAGAAAAGTTCATTTATAGTCACTCACGCCTAGAAAAGCCTTATTACTCGGTTTAAATGCTTTTATAATCCCATTATCGAATTTATTTTGAATTGTTTTTACATTTTTTGATTAAAACAGATTGTAATTGATTGTTTGCCTCGGGAAACGTGGAGCAAAAGCCATCCATTGTCAAGAAAAGTTCATTTATAGTCACTCATGCCTAGAAAAGGCTTATAACTCTTTTTAAATGCCTTTATAATCCCATTATTGAATTTATTTTGAATTGTTTTTACATTTTTTGATTAAAACAGATTGTAATTGATTGTTTGCCTCGGGAAACGTGGAGCAAAAGCCATCCATATTCAAGAAAAGTTCATTTATAGTCACTCATGCCTAGAAAAGCCTTATTACTCGATTTAAATGCCTTTATAATCCCATTATTGAATTTATTTTGAATTGTTTTTACATTTTTTGATTAAAACATATTGTAATTGATTGTTTGCCTCAGGAAACGTGGAGCAAAAGCCATCCATTGTCAAGAAAAGTTCATTTATAGTCACTCATGCCTAGAGAAGCCTTATTACTCGGTTTAAATGCCTTTATAATCCCATTATTGAATTTATTTTGATTTTTTTTTACAGTTTTTGATTAAAACAGATTGTAATAGATTGTTTATCTGGGGAAACATGGAACGAAAGCTATCCATTGTCAAGAAAAGATCATTTATAGTCACTCATGCCTAGACAAGCCTTATTACTCGGTTTAAATGCTTTTATAATCCCATTATTGAATTTATTTTGAATTTTTTTTACATTTTTTGATTAAAACAGATTGTAATAGATTTTTTATCTTGGGAAACATGGAACGAAAGCCATCCATTGTCAAGAAAAGTTCATTTATAGTCACTCATGCCTAGAAAAGCCTTATTACTCGGTTTGAATGCCTTTATAATCCCATTATTGAATTTATTTTGAATTGTTTTTACATTTTTTGATTAAAACAGATTGTAATTGATTGTTTGCCTCGGGAAACGTGGAGCAAAAGCCATCCATTGTCAAGAAAAGTTCATTTATAGTCACTCATGCCTAGAAAAGCCTTATTACTCGATTTAAATGCCTTTATAATCCCATTATTGAATTTATTTTGAATTGTTTTTACATTTTTTGATTAAAACATATTGTAATTGATTGTTTGCCTCGGGAAACGTGGAGCAAAAGCCATCCATTGTCAAGAAAAGTTCATTTATAGTCACTCATGCCTAGAAAAGCCTTATTACTCGATTTAAATGCCTTTATAATCCCATTACTGAATTTATTTTGAATTGTTTTTACATTTTTTGATTAAAACATATTGTAATTGATTGTTTGCCTCGGGAAACGTGGAGCAAAAGCCATCCATTGTCAAGAAAAGTTCATTTATAGTCACTCATGCCTACAAAAGCCTTATTACTCGGTTTAAATGCCTTTATAATCCCATTATTGAATTTATTTTGAATTTTTTTTACATTTTTTGATTAAAACAGATTGTAATAGATTGTTTATCTCGGGAAAAATGGAACGAAAGCCATCCATTGTCAAGAAAACATCATTTATAGTCACTCATGCCTAGAAAAGCCTTATTACTCGGTTTAAATGCCTTTATAATCCCATTATTGAGTTTATTTTGAACTTTTTTGACATTTTTTGATTAAAACAGATTGTAATTGATTGTTTGCCTCGAGAAACGTGGAGCAGAGGCCATCCATTATCAAGAAAAGTTCATTTATAGTCACTCACGCCTAGAAAAGCCTTATTACTCGGTTTAAATGCTTTTATAATCCCATTATCGAATTTATTTTGAATTCTTTTTACATTTTTTGATTAAAACAGATTGTAATTGATTGTTTGCCTCGGGAAACGTGGAGCAAAAGCCATCCATTGTCAAGAAAAGTTCATTTATAGTCACTCATGCCTAGAAAAGGCTTATAACTCTTTTTAAATGCCTTTATAATCCCATTATTGAATTTATTTTGAATTGTTTTTACATTTTTTGATTAAAACAGATTGTAATTGATTGTTTGCCTCGGGAAACATGAAGCAAAAGCCATCCATATTCAAGAAAAGTTCATTTATAGTCACTCATGCCTAGAAAAGCCTTATTACTCGGTTTAAATGCCTTTATATTCCCATTATTGAATTTATTTTGAATTGTTTTTACATTTTTTAACTAAAACAGATTGTAATTGATTGTTTGCCTTGGGAAACATGGAGCAAATGCCATCCATTGTCAAGAAAAGTTCATTTATAGTCACTCATGCCTAGAAAAGCCTTATTACTCGATTTAAATGCCTTTAAAATGCCATTATTGAATTTATTTTGAATTTTTTTTACATTTTTGATTAAAACATATTGTAATTGATTGTTTGCCTCGAGAAACGTGGAGCAAAAGCCATCCATTGTCAAGAAAAGTTCATTTATAGTCACTCATGCCTACAAAAGCTTTATTACTCGGTTTAAATGCCTTTATAATCCCATTATTGAATTTATTTTGAATTATTTTTACATTTTTTAATTAAAACAGATTCTAATACATTGTTTATCTCGGGAAACATGGAACGAAAGCCATCCATTGTCAAGAAAACATCATTTATAGTCACTCATGCCTAGAAAAGCCTTATTACTCGGTTTAAGTGCCTTTATAATCCCATTATTGAATTTATTTTCAATTATTTTTACATTTTTTTATTAAAACAGATTGTAATTGATTGTTTGCCTCGGGAAACGTGGAGCAAAAGCCATCCATTGTCAAGAAAAGTTCATTTATAGTCACTCATGCCTAGAAAAGCCTTATTACTCGATTTAAATGCCTTTATAATCCCATTATTGAATTTATTTTGAATTGTTTTTACATTTTTTGATTAAAACATATTGTAATTGATTGTTTGCCTCGGGAAACGTGGAGCAAAAGCCATCCATTGTCAAGAAAAGTTCATTTATAGTCACTCATGCCTAGAAAAGCCTTATTACTCGATTTAAATGCCTTTATAATCCCATTATTGAATTTATTTTGAATTGTTTTTACATTTTTTGATTAAAACATATTGTAATTGATTGTTTGCCTCGGGAAACGTGGAGCAAAAGCCATCCATTGTCAAGAAAAGTTCATTTATAGTCACTCATGCCTAGAGAAGCCTTATAACTCGGTTTAAATGCCTTTATAATACCATTATTGAATTTATTTTGAATTGTTTTTACATTTTTTGATTAAAACAGATTCTAATACATTGTTTATCTCGGGAAACATGGAACGAAAGCCATCCATTGTCAAGAAAACATCATTTATAGTCACTCATGCCTAGAAAAGCCTTATTACTCGGTTTAAATGCCTTTATAATCCCATTATTGAATTTATTTTCAATTATTTTTACATTTTTTTATTAAAACAGATTGTAATTGATTGTTTGCCTCGGGAAACGTGGAGCAAAATCCATCAATTGTCAAGAAAAGTTCATTTATAGTCACTCATGCCTAGAAAAGCCTTATTACTCGATTTAAATGCCTTTAAAATGCCATTATTGAATTTATTTTGAATTTTTTTTACATTTTTGATTAAAACATATTGTAATTGATTGTTTGCCTCGAGAAACGTGGAGCAAAAGCCATCCATTGTCAAGAAAAGTTCATTTATAGTCACTCATGCCTACAAAAGCTTTATTACTCGGTTTAAATGCCTTTATAATCCCATTATTGAATTTATTTTGAATTATTTTTACATTTTTTAATTAAAACAGATTCTAATACATTGTTTATCTCGGGAAACATGGAACGAAAGCCATCCATTGTCAAGAAAACATCATTTATAGTCACTCATGCCTAGAAAAGCCTTATTACTCGGTTTAAGTGCCTTTATAATCCCATTATTGAATTTATTTTCAATTATTTTTACATTTTTTTATTAAAACAGATTGTAATTGATTGTTTGCCTCGGGAAACGTGGAGCAAAAGCCATCCATTGTCAAGAAAAGTTCATTTATAGTCACTCATGCCTAGAAAAGCCTTATTACTCAATTTAAATGCCTTTATAATCCCATTATTGAATTTATTTTGAATTGTTTTTACATTTTTTGATTAAAACATATTGTAATTGATTGTTTGCCTCGGGAAACGTGGAGCAAAAGCCATCCATTGTCAAGAAAAGTTCATTTATAGTCACTCATGCCTAGAAAAGCCTTATTACTCGATTTAAATGCCTTTATAATCCCATTATTGAATTTATTTTGAATTGTTTTTACATTTTTTGATTAAAACATATTGTAATTGATTGTTTGCCTCGGGAAACGTGGAGCAAAAGCCATCCATTGTCAAGAAAAGTTCATTTATAGTCACTCATGCCTACAAAAGCCTTATTACTCGGTTTAAATGCCTTTATAATCCCATTATTGAATTTATTTTGAATTTTTTTTGCATTTTTTGATTAAAACAGATTGTAATAGATTGTTTATCTCGGGAAAAATGGAACGAAAGCCATCCATTGTCAAGAAAACATCATTTATAGTCACTCATGCCTAGAAAAGCCTTATTACTCGGTTTAAATGCCTTTATAATCCCATTATTGAATTTATTTTGAACTTTTTTGACATTTTTTGATTAAAACAGATTGTAATAGATTGTTTATCTGGGGAAACATGGAACGAAAGCTATCCATTGTCAAGAAAAGATCATTTATAGTCACTCATGCCTAGACAAGCCTTATTACTCGGTTTAAATGCTTTTATAATCCCATTATTGAATTTATTTTGAATTTTTTTTACATTTTTTGATTAAAACAGATTGTAATAGATTTTTTATCTTGGGAAACATGGAACGAAAGCCATCCATTGTCAAGAAAAGTTCATTTATAGTCACTCATGCCTAGAAAAGCCTTATTACTCGGTTTGAATGCCTTTATAATCCCATTATTGAATTTATTTTGAATTGTTTTTACATTTTTTGATTAAAACAGATTGTAATTGATTGTTTGCCTCGGGAAACGTGGAGCAAAAGCCATCCATTGTCAAGAAAAGTTCATTTATAGTCACTCATGCCTAGAAAAGCCTTATTACTCGATTTAAATGCCTTTATAATCCCATTATTGAATTTATTTTGAATTGTTTTTACATTTTTTGATTAAAACATATTGTAATTGATTGTTTGCCTCGGGAAACGTGGAGCAAAAGCTATCCATTGTCAAGAAAAGTTCATTTATAGTCACTCATGCCTAGAAAAGCCTTATTACTCGATTTAAATGCCTTTATAATCCCATTACTGAATTTATTTTGAATTGTTTTTACATTTTTTGATTAAAACATATTGTAATTGATTGTTTGCCTCGGGAAACGTGGAGCAAAAGCCATCCATTGTCAAGAAAAGTTCATTTATAGTCACTCATGCCTACAAAAGCCTTATTACTCGGTTTAAATGCCTTTATAATCCCATTATTGAATTTATTTTGAATTTTTTTTACATTTTTTGATTAAAACAGATTGTAATATATTGTTTATCTCGGGAAAAATGGAACGAAAGCCATCCATTGTCAAGAAAACATCATTTATAGTCACTCATGCCTAGAAAAGCCTTATTACTCGGTTTAAATGCCTTTATAATCCCATTATTGAGTTTATTTTGAACTTTTTTGACATTTTTTGATTAAAACAGATTGTAATTGATTGTTTGCCTCGAGAAACGTGGAGCAGAGGCCATCCATTATCAAGAAAAGTTCATTTATAGTCACTCACGCCTAGAAAAGCCTTATTACTCGGTTTAAATGCTTTTATAATCCCATTATCGAATTTATTTTGAATTCTTTTTACATTTTTTGATTAAAACAGATTGTAATTGATTGTTTGCCTCGGGAAACGTGGAGCAAAAGCCATCCATTGTCAAGAAAAGTTCATTTATAGTCACTCATGCCTAGAAAAGGCTTATAACTCTTTTTAAATGCCTTTATAATCCCATTATTGAATTTATTTTGAATTGTTTTTACATTTTTTGATTAAAACAGATTGTAATTGATTGTTTGCCTCGGGAAACATGAAGCAAAAGCCATCCATATTCAAGAAAAGTTCATTTATAGTCACTCATGCCTAGAAAAGCCTTATTACTCGATTTAAATGCCTTTAAAATCCCATTATTGAATTTATTTTGAATTGTTTTTACATTTTTTGATTAAAACATATTGTAATTGATTGTTTCCCTCGGGAAACGTGGAGCAAAAGCCATCCATTGTCAAGAAAAGTTCATTTATAGTCACTCATGCCTAGAAAAGCCTTATTACTCGGTTTAAATGCCTTTATAATCCCATTATTGAATTTATTTTGAATTTTTTTTACATTTTTTGATTAAAACATATTGTAATTGATTGTTTGCCTCGGGAAACGTGGAGCAAAAGCCATCCATTGTCAAGAAAAGTTCATTTATAGTCACTCATGCCTACAAAAGCCTTATTACTCGGTTTAAATGCCTTTGTAATCCCATTATTGAATTTATTTTGAATTTTTTTTACATTTTTTGATTAAAACAGATTGTAATAGATTGTTTATCTCAGGAAAAATGGAACGAAAGCCATCAATTGTCAAGAAAACATCATTTATAGTCACTCATGCCTAGAAAAGCCTTATTACTCGGTTTAAATGCCTTTATAATCCCATTATTGAATTTATTTAGAATTTTTTTTACATTTTTTTATGAAAACAGATTGTAATTTATTGTTTGCCTCGGGAAACGTGGAGCAAAAGCCATCCATTGTCAAGAAAAGTTCATTTATAGTCACTCATGCCTAGAAAAGCCTTATTACTCGATTTAAATGCCTTTATAATCCCATTATTGAATTTATTTTGAATTGTTTTTACATTTTTTGATTAAAACATATTGTAATTGATTGTTTCCCTCGGGAAACGTGGAGCAAAAGCCATCCATTGTCAAGAAAAGTTCATTTATAGTCACTCATGCCTAGAAAAGCCTTATTACTCGGTTTAAATGCCTTTATAATCCCATTATTGAATTTATTTTGAATTTTTTTTACATTTTTTGATTAAAACATATTGTAATTGATTGTTTGCCTCGGGAAACGTGGAGCAAAAGCCATCCATTGTCAAGAAAAGTTCATTTATAGTCACTCATGCCTAGAAAAGCCTTATTACTCGGTTTAAATGCCTTTATAATCCCATTATTGAATTTATTTTGAATTTTTTTTTACATTTTTTGATTAAAACAGATTGTAATAGATTGTTTATCTCGGGAAAAATGGAACGAAAGCCATCAATTGTCAAGAAAACATCATTTATAGTCACTCATGCCTAGAAAAGCCTTATTACTCGGTTTAAATGCCTTTATAATCCCATTATTGAATTTATTTTGAATTGTTTTTACATTTTTTGATTAAAACAGATTGTAATTGATTGTTTGCCTCGGGAAACGTGGAGCCAAAGCCATCCATTGTCAAGAAAATTTCATTTATAGTCACTCATGCCTACAAAAGCCTTATTACTCGGTTTAAATGCCTTTATAATCCCATTATTGAATTTATTTTGAATTTTTTTTACATTTTTTGATTAAAACAGATTGTAATAGATTGTTTATCTCGGGAAACATGGAACGAAAGCCATCCATTGTCAAGAAAAGATCATTTATAGTCACTCATGCCTACAAAAGCCTTATTACTCGATTTAAATGCTTTTATAATCCCATTATTGAATTTATTTTGAATTTTTTTTACATTTTTTGATTAAAACAGATTGTAATAGATTGTTTATCTCGGGAAACATGGAACGAAAGCCATCAATTGTCAAGAAAACATCATTTATAGTCACTCATGCCTAGAAAAGCCTTATTACTCGGTTTAAATGCCTTTATAATCCCATTATTGAATTTATTTTGAAGTATTTTTGCATTTTTTTATTAAAACAGATTGTAATTTATTGTTTGCCTCGGGAAACGTGGAGCAAAAGCCATCCATTGTCAAGAAAAGTTCATTTATAGTCACTCATGCCTAGAAAAGCCTTATTACTCGATTTAAATGCCTTTATAATCCCATTATTGAATTTATTTTGAATTGTTTTTAAATTTTTTGATTAAAACATATTGTAATTGATTGTTTCCCTCGAGAAACGTGGAGCAAAAGCCATCCATTGTCAAGAAAAGTTCATTTATAGTCACTCATGCCTAGAAAAGCCTTATTACTCGGTTTAAATGCCTTTATAATCCCATTATTGAATTTATTTTGATTTTTTTTTACATTTTTTGATTAAAACATATTGTAATTGATTGTTTGCCTCGGGAAACGTGGAGCAAAAGCCATCCATTGTCAAGAAAAGTTCATTTATAGTCACTCATGCCTAGAAAAGCCTTATTACTCGATTTAAATGCCTTTATAATCCCATTATTGAATTTATTTTGAATTGTTTTTACATTTTTTGATTAAAACATATTGTAATTGATTGTTTGCCTCGGGAAACGTGGAGCAAAAGCCATCCATTGTCAAGAAAAGTTCATTTATAGTCACTCATGCCTAGAGAAGCCTTATAACTCGGTTTAAATGCCTTTATAATACCATTATTGAATTTATTTTGAATTGTTTTTACATTTTTTGATTAAAACAGATTCTAATACATTGTTTATCTCGGGAAACATGGAACGAAAGCCATCCATTGTCAAGAAAACATCATTTATAGTCACTCATGCCTAGAAAAGCCTTATTACTCGGTTTAAATGCCTTTATAATCCCATTATTGAATTTATTTTCAATTATTTTTACATTTTTTTATTAAAACAGATTGTAATTGATTGTTTGCCTCGGGAAACGTGGAGCAAAATCCATCAATTGTCAAGAAAAGTTCATTTATAGTCACTCATGCCTAGAAAAGCCTTATTACTCGATTTAAATGCCTTTAAAATGCCATTATTGAATTTATTTTGAATTTTTTTTACATTTTTGATTAAAACATATTGTAATTGATTGTTTGCCTCGGGAAACGTGGAGCAAAAGCCATCCATTGTCAAGAAAAGTTCATTTATAGTCACTCATGCCTAGAGAAGCCTTATTACTCGGTTTAAATGCTTTTATAATCCCATTATCGAATTTTTTTGAATTGTTTTTACATTTTTTGATTAAAACAGATTGTAATTGATTGTTTGCCTCGGGAAACGTGGAGCAAAAGCCATCCATTGTCAAGAAAAGTTCATTTATAGTCACTCATGCCTAGAAAAGGCTTATAACTCTTTTTAAATGCCTTTATAATCCCATTATTGAATTTATTTTGAATTGTTTTTACATTTTTTGATTAAAACAGATTGTAATTGATTGTTTGCCTCGGGAAACATGAAGCAAAAGCCATCCATATTCAAGAAAAGTTCATTTATAGTCACTCATGCCTAGAAAAGCCTTATTACTCGATTTAAATGCCTTTAAAATCCCATTATTGAATTTATTTTGAATTGTTTTTACATTTTTTGATTAAAACATATTGTAATTGATTGTTTCCCTCGGGAAACGTGGAGCAAAAGCCATCCATTGTCAAGAAAAGTTCATTTATAGTCACTCATGCCTAGAAAAGCCTTATTACTCGGTTTAAATGCCTTTATAATCCCATTATTGAATTTATTTTGAATTTTTTTTACATTTTTTGATTAAAACATATTGTAATTGATTGTTTGCCTCGGGAAACGTGGAGCAAAAGCCATCCATTGTCAAGAAAAGTTCATTTATAGTCACTCATGCCTACAAAAGCCTTATTACTCGGTTTAAATGCCTTTGTAATCCCATTATTGAATTTATTTTGAATTTTTTTTACATTTTTTGATTAAAACAGATTGTAATAGATTGTTTATCTCAGGAAAAATGGAACGAAAGCCATCAATTGTCAAGAAAACATCATTTATAGTCACTCATGCCTAGAAAAGCCTTATTACTCGGTTTAAATGCCTTTATAATCCCATTATTGAATTTATTTAGAATTTTTTTTACATTTTTTTATGAAAACAGATTGTAATTTATTGTTTGCCTCGGGAAACGTGGAGCAAAAGCCATCCATTGTCAAGAAAAGTTCATTTATAGTCACTCATGCCTAGAAAAGCCTTATTACTCGGTTTAAATGCCTTTATAATCCCATTATTGAATTTATTTTGAATTGTTTTTACATTTTTTGATTAAAACATATTGTAATTGATTGTTTGCCTCGGGAAACGTGGAGCAAAAGCCATCCATTGTCAAGAAAAGTTCATTTATAGTCACTCATGCCTAGAAAAGCCTTATTACTCGGTTTAAATGCCTTTATAATCCCATTATTGAATTTATTTTGAATTTTTTTTACATTTTTTGATTAAAACATATTGTAATTGATTGTTTGCCTCGGGAAACGTGAAGCAAAAGCCATCCATTGTCAAGAAAAGTTCATTTATAGTCACTCATGCCTAGAAAAGCCTTATTACTCGGTTTAAATGCCTTTATAATCCCATTATTGAATTTATTTTGAATTTTTTTTTACATTTTTTGATTAAAACAGATTGTAATAGATTGTTTATCTCGGGAAAAATGGAACGAAAGCCAACAATTGTCAAGAAAACATCATTTATAGTCACTCATGCCTAGAAAAGCCTTATTACTCGGTTTAAATGCCTTTATAATCCCATTATTGAATTTATTTTGAATTGTTTTTACATTTTTTGATTAAAACAGATTGTAATTGATTGTTTGCCTCGGGAAACGTGGAGCCAAAGCCATCCATTGTCAAGAAAAGTTCATTTATACTCACTCATGCCTACAAAAGCCTTATTACTCGGTTTAAATGCCTTTATAATCCCATTATTGAATTTATTTTGAATTTTTTTTACATTTTTTGATTAAAACAGATTGTAATAGATTGTTTATCTCGGGAAACATGGAACGAAAGCCATCCATTGTCAAGAAAGATCATTTATAGTCACTCATGCCTACAAAAGCCTTATTACTCGATTTAAATGCCTTTAAAATCCCATTATTGAATTTATTTTGAATTGTTTTTACATTTTTTGATTAAAACATATTGTAATTGATTGTTTCCCTCGGGAAACGTGGAGCAAAAGCCATCCATTGTCAAGAAAAGTTCATTTATAGTCACTCATGCCTAGAAAAGCCTTATTACTCGATTTAAATGCCTTTAAAATCCCATTATTGAATTTATTTTGAATTGTTTTTACATTTTTTGATTAAAACATATTGTAATTGATTGTTTCCCTCGGGAAACGTGGAGCAAAAGCCATCCATTGTCAAGAAAAGTTCATTTATAGTCACTCATGCCTAGAAAAGCCTTATTACTCGGTTTAAATGCCTTTATAATCCCATTATTGAATTTATTTTGAATTTTTTTTACATTTTTTGATTAAAACATATTGTAATTGATTGTTTGCCTCGGGAAACGTGGAGCAAAAGCCATCCATTGTCAAGAAAAGTTCATTTATAGTCACTCATGCCTACAAAAGCCTTATTACTCGGTTTAAATGCCTTTGTAATCCCATTATTGAATTTATTTTGAATTTTTTTTACATTTTTTGATTAAAACAGATTGTAATAGATTGTTTATCTCAGGAAAAATGGAACGAAAGCCATCAATTGTCAAGAAAACATCATTTATAGTCACTCATGCCTAGAAAAGCCTTATTACTCGGTTTAAATGCTTTTATAATCCCATTATTGAATTTATTTTGAATTGTTTTTACATTTTTTGATTAAAACATATTGTAATTGATTGTTTGCCTCGGGAAACGTGGAGCAAAAGCCATCCATTGTCAAGAAAAGTTCATTTATAGTCACTCATGCCTAGAAAAGCCTTATTACTCGGTTTAAATGCCTTTATAATCCCATTATTGAATTTATTTTGAATTTTTTTTTACATTTTTTGATTAAAACAGATTGTAATAGATTGTTTATCTCGGGAAAAATGGAACGAAAGCCATCAATTGTCAAGAAAACATCATTTATAGTCACTCATGCCTAGAAAAGCCTTATTACTCGGTTTAAATGCCTTTATAATCCCATTATTGAATTTATTTTGAATTGTTTTTACATTTTTTGATTAAAACAGATTGTAATTGATTGTTTGCCTCGGGAAACGTGGAGCCAAAGCCATCCATTGTCAAGAAAAGTTCATTTATAGTCACTCATGCCTAGAAAAGCCTTATTACTCGGTTTAAATGCCTTTATAATCCCATTATTGAATTTATTTTGAATTTTTTTTACATTTTTTGATTAAAACATATTGTAATTGATTGTTTGCCTCGGGAAACGTGGAGCAAAAGCCATCCATTGTCAAGAAAAGTTCATTTATAGTCACTCATGCCTAGAAAAGCCTTATTACTCGGTTTAAATGCCTTTATAATCCCATTATTGAATTTATTTTGAATTTTTTTTTACATTTTTTGATTAAAACAGATTGTAATAGATTGTTTATCTTGGGAAAAATGGAACGAAAGCCATCAATTGTCAAGAAAACATCATTTATAGTCACTCATGCCTAGAAAAGCCTTATTACTCGGTTTAAATGCCTTTATAATCCCATTATTGAATTTATTTTGAATTGTTTTTACATTTTTTGATTAAAACAGATTGTAATTGATTGTTTGCCTCGGGAAACGTGGAGCCAAAGCCATCCATTGTCAAGAAAAGTTCATTTATAGTCACTCATGCCTACAAAAGCCTTATTACTCGGTTTAAATGCCTTTATAATCCCATTATTGAATTTATTTTGAATTTTTTTTACATTTTTTGATTAAAACAGATTGTAATAGATTGTTTATCTCGGGAAACATGGAACGAAAGCCATCCATTGTCAAGAAAGATCATTTATAGTCACTCATGCCTACAAAAGCCTTATTACTCGATTTAAATGCTTTTATAATCCCATTATTGAATTTATTTTGAATTTTTTTTACATTTTTTGATTAAAACAGATTGTAATAGATTGTTTATCTCGGGAAACATGGAACGAAAGCCATCTATTGTCAAGAAAACATCATTTATAGTCACTCATGCCTAGAAAAGCCTTATTACTCGGTTTAAATGCCTTTATAATCCCATTATTGAATTTATTTTGAAGTATTTTTGCATTTTTTTATTAAAACAGATTGTAATTTATTGTTTGCCTCGGGAAACGTGGAGCAAAAGCCATCCATTGTCAAGAAAAGTTCATTTATAGTCACTCATGCCTAGAAAAGCCTTATTACTCGATTTAAATGCCTTTATAATCCCATTATTGAATTTATTTTGAATTGTTTTTACATTTTTTGATTAAAACATATTGTAATTGATTGTTTCCCTCGAGAAACGTGGAGCAAAAGCCATCCATTGTCAAGAAAAGTTCATTTATAGTCACTCATGCCTAGAAAAGCCTTATTACTCGGTTTAAATGCCTTTATAATCCCATTATTGAATTTATTTTGAATTTTTTTTACATTTTTTGATTAAAACATATTGTAATTGATTGTTTGCCTCGGGAAACGTGGAGCAAAAGCCATCCATTGTCAAGAAAAGTTCATTTATAGTCACTCATGCCTAGAAAAGCCTTATTACTCGATTTAAATGCCTTTATAATCCCATTATTGAATTTATTTTGAATTGTTTTTACATTTTTTGATTAAAACATATTGTAATTGATTGTTTGCCTCGGGAAACGTGGAGCAAAAGCCATCCATTGTCAAGAAAAGTTCATTTATAGTCACTCATGCCTAGAGAAGCCTTATAACTCGGTTTAAATGCCTTTATAATACCATTATTGAATTTATTTTGAATTGTTTTTACATTTTTTGATTAAAACAGATTCTAATACATTGTTTATCTCGGGAAACATGGAACGAAAGCCATCCATTGTCAAGAAAACATCATTTATAGTCACTCATGCCTAGAAAAGCCTTATTACTCGGTTTAAATGCCTTTATAATCCCATTATTGAATTTATTTTCAATTATTTTTACATTTTTTTATTAAAACAGATTGTAATTGATTGTTTGCCTCGGGAAACGTGGAGCAAAATCCATCAATTGTCAAGAAAAGTTCATTTATAGTCACTCATGCCTAGAAAAGCCTTATTACTCGATTTAAATGCCTTTAAAATGCCATTATTGAATTTATTTTGAATTTTTTTTACATTTTTGATTAAAACATATTGTAATTGATTGTTTGCCTCGGGAAACGTGGAGCAAAAGCCATCCATTGTCAAGAAAAGTTCATTTATAGTCACTCATGCCTACAAAAGCTTTATTACTCGGTTTAAATGCCTTTATAATCCCATTATTGAATTTATTTTGAATTATTTTTACATTTTTTAATTAAAACAGATTCTAATACATTGTTTATCTCGGGAAACATGGAACGAAAGCCATCCATTGTCAAGAAAACATCATTTATAGTCACTCATGCCTAGAAAAGCCTTATTACTCGGTTTAAGTGCCTTTATAATCCCATTATTGAATTTATTTTCAATTATTTTTACATTTTTTTATTAAAACAGATTGTAATTGATTGTTTGCCTCGGGAAACGTGGAGAAAAAGCCATCCATTGTCAAGAAAAGTTCATTTATAGTCACTCATGCCTAGAAAAGCCTTATTACTCGATTTAAATGCCTTTATAATCCCATTATTGAATTTATTTTGAATTTTTTTTACATTTTTTGATTAAAACATATTGTAATTGATTGTTTGCCTCGGGAAACGTGGAGCAAAAGCCATCCATTGTCAAGAAAAGTTCATTTATAGTCACTCATGCCTACAAAAGCCTTATTACTCGGTTTAAGTGCCTTTATATTCCCATTATTGAATTTATTTTCAATTTTTTTTTACATTTTTTGATTAAAACAGATTGTAATAGATTGTTTATCTCGGGAAAAATGGAACGAAAGCCATCCATTGTCAAGAAAACATCATTTATAGTCACCCATGCCTAGAAAAGCCTTATTACTCGGTTTAAATGCCTTTATAATCCCATTATTGAATTTATTTTGAACTTTTTTGACATTTTTTGATTAAAACAGATTGTAATTGATTGCTTGCCTCGAGAAACGTGGAGCAGAGGCCATCCATTGTCAAGAAAAGTTCATTTATAGTCACTCACGCCTAGAAAAGCCTTATTACTCGGTTTAAATGCTTTTATAATCCCATTATCGAATTTATTTTGAATTGTTTTTACATTTTTTGATTAAAACAGATTGTAATTGAATGTTTTCCTCGGGAAACGTGGAGCAAAAGCCATCCATTGTCAAGAAAAGTTCATTTATAGTCACTCATGCCTAGAAAAGGCTTATAACTCTTTTTAAATGCCTTTATAATCCCATTATTGAATTTATTTTGAATTGTTTTTACATTTTTTGATTAAAACAGATTGTAATTGATTGTTTGCCTCGGGAAACGTTGAGCAAAAGCCATCCATATTCAAGAAAAGTTCATTTATAGTCACTCATGCCTAGAAAAGCCTTATTACTCGATTTAAATGCCTTTATAATCCCATTATTGAATTTATTTTGAATTGTTTTTACATTTTTTGATTAAAACATATTGTAGTTGATTGTTTGCCTTGGGAAACGTGGAGAAAAAGCCATCCATTGTCAAGAAAAGTTCATTTATAGTCACTCATGCCTAGAAAAGCCTTATTACTCGATTTAAATGCCTTTATAATCCCATTATTGAATTTATTTTGAATTTTTTTTACATTTTTTGATTAAAACATATTGTAATTGATTGTTTGCCTCGGGAAATGTGGAGCAAAAGCCATCCATTGTCAAGAAAAGTTCATTTATAGTCACTCATGCCTACAAAAGCCTTATTACTCGGTTTAAGTGCCTTTATAATCCCATTATTGAATTTATTTTCAATTTTTTTTACATTTTTTGATTAAAACAGATTGTAATAGATTGTTTATCTCGGGAAAAATGGAACGAAAGCCATCCATTGTCAAGAAAACATCATTTATAGTCACTCATGCCTAGAAAAGCCTTATTACTCGGTTTAAATGCCTTTATAATCCCATTATTGAATTTATTTTGAACTTTTTTGACATTTTTTGATTAAAACAGATTGTAATTGATTGTTTGCCTCGAGAAACGTGGAGCAGAGGCCATCCATTGTCAAGAAAAGTTCATTTATAGTCACTCACGCCTAGAAAAGCCTTATTACTCGGTTTAAATGCTTTTATAATCCCATTATCGAATTTATTTTGAATTGTTTTTACATTTTTTGATTAAAACAGATTGTAATTGAATGTTTGCCTCGGGAAACGTGGAGCAAAAGCCATCCATTGTCAAGAAAAGTTCATTTATAGTCACTCATGCCTAGAAAAGGCTTATAACTCTTTTTAAATGCCTTTATAATCCCATTATTGAATTTATTTTGAATTGTTTTTACATTTTTTGATTAAAACAGATTGTAATTGATTGTTTGCCTCGGGAAACGTTGAGCAAAAGCCATACATATTCAAGAAAAGTTCATTTATAGTCACTCATGCCTAGAAAAGCCTTATTACTCGATTTAAATGCCTTTATAATCCCATTATTGAATTTATTTTGAATTGTTTTTACATTTTTTGATTAAAACATATTGTAGTTGATTGTTTGCCTCGGGAAACGTGGAGCAAAAGCCATCCATTGTCAAGAAAAGTTCATTTATAGTCACTCATGCCTAGAGAAGCCTTATAACTCGGTTTAAATGCCTTTATAATCCCATTATTGAATTTATTTTGAATTGTTTTTACATTTTTTGATTAAAACAGATTGTAATTGATTGTTTGCCTCGGGAAACGTGGAGCAAAAGCCATCCATTGTCAAGAAAAGTTCATTTATAGTCACTCATGCCTAGAAAAGCCTTATTACTCGATTTAAATGCCTTTATAATCCCATTATTGAATTTATTTTGAATTGTTTTTACATTTTTTGATTAAAACATATTGTAATTGATTGTTTGCCTCGGGAAACGTGGAGCAAAAGCCATCCATTGTCAAGAAAAGTTCATTTATAGTCACTCATGCCTACAAAAGCCTTATTACTCGGTTTAAATGCCTTTATAATCCCATTATTGAATTTATTTTGAATTTTTTTTACATTTTTTGATTAAAACAGATTGTAATAGATTATTTATCTCGGGAAAAATGGAACGAAAGCCATCCATTGTCAAGAAAACATCATTTATAGTCACTCATGCCTAGAAAAGCCTTATTACTCGGTTTAAATGCCTTTATAATCCCATTATTGAATTTATTTTGAACTTTTTTGACATTTTTTGATTAAAACAGATTGTAATTGATTGTTTGCCTCGAGAAACGTGGAGCAGAGGCCATCCATTGTCAAGAAAAGTTCATTTATAGTCACTCACGCCTAGAAAAGCCTTATTACTCGGTTTAAATGCTTTTATAATCCCATTATCGAATTTATTTTGAATTGTTTTTACATTTTTTGATTAAAACAGATTGTAATTGATTGTTTGCCTCGGGAAACGTGGAGCAAAAGCCATCCATTGTCAAGAAAAGTTCATTTATAGTCACTCATGCCTAGAAAAGGCTTATAACTCTTTTTAAATGCCTTTATAATCTCATTATTGAATTTATTTTGAATTGTTTTTACATTTTTTGATTAAAACAGATTGTAATTGATTGTTTGCCTCGGGAAACGTGGAGCAAAAGCCATCCATATTCAAGAAAAGTTCATTTATAGTCACTCATGCCTAGAAAAGCCTTATTACTCGATTTAAATGCCTTTATAATCCCATTATTGAATTTATTTTGAATTGTTTTTACATTTTTTGATTAAAACATATTGTAATTGATTGTTTGCCTCAGGAAACGTGGAGCAAAAGCCATCCATTGTCAAGAAAAGTTCATTTATAGTCACTCATGCCTAGAGAAGCCTTATTACTCGGTTTAAATGCCTTTATAATCCCATTATTGAATTTATTTTGATTTTTTTTTACAGTTTTTGATTAAAACAGATTGTAATAGATTGTTTATCTCGGGAAACATGGAACGAAAGCTATCCATTGTCAAGAAAAGATCATTTTTAGTCACTCATGCCTACAAAAGCCTTATTACTCGGTTTAAATGCTTTTATAATCCCATTATTGAATTTATTTTGAATTTTTTTTACATTTTTTGATTAAAACAGATTGTAATAGATTGTTTATCTTGGGAAACATGGAACGAAACCATCCATTGTCAAGAAAAGTTCATTTATAGTCACTCATGCCTAGAAAAGCCTTATTACTCGGTTTAAATGCCTTTATAATCCCATTATTGAATTTATTTTGAATTTTTTTTACATTTTTTGAATAAAACAGATTCTAATACATTGTTTATCTCGGGAAACATGGAACGAAAGCCATCCATTGTCAAGAAAACATCATTTATAGTCACTCATGCCTAGAAAAGCCTTATTACTCGGTTTAAATGCCTTTATAATCCCATTATTGACTTTATTTTCAATTATTTTTACATTTTTTTATTAAAACAGATTGTAATTGATTGTTTGCCTCGGGAAACGTGGAGCAAAAGCCATCCATTGTCATGAAAAGTTCATTTATAGTCACTCATGCCTAGAAAAGCCTTATTACTCGATTTAAATGCCTTTAAAATCCCATTATTGAATTTATTTTGAATTTTTTTTACATTTTTTGATTAAAACATATTGTAATTGATTGTTTGCCTCGGGAAACGTGGAGCAAAAGCCATCCATTGTCAAGAAAAGTTCATTTATAGTCACTCATGCCTAAAAAAGCCTTATTACTCAGTTTAAATGTTTTTATAATCCCATTATTGAATTTATTTTGAATTTTTTTTACATTTTTTGATTAAAACAGATTGTAATAGATTGTTTATCTCAGGAAACATGGAACGAAAGCCATCCATTGTCAAGAAAAGATCATTTATAGTCACTCATGCCTAGAAAAGCCTTATTACTCGGTTTAAATGCTTTTATAATCCCATTATTGAATTTATTTTGAATTTTTTTTACATTTTTTGATTAAAACAGATTGCAATAGATTGTTTATCTCGGGAAACATGGAACGAAAGCCATCAATTGTCAAGAAAACATCATTTATAGTCACTCATGCCTAGAAAAGCCTTATTACTCGGTTTAAATGCCTTTATAATCCCATTATTGAATTTATTTTGAATTGTTTTTACATTTTTTGATTAAAACATATTGTAATTGATTGTTTGCCTCGGGAAACATGGAGCGAAAGCCATCCATTGTCAAGAAAAGTTCATTTATAGTCACTCATGCCTACAAAAGCCTTATTACTCGATTTAAATGCCTTTATAATCCCATTATTGAATTTATTTTGAATTTTTTTTACATTTTTTGATTAAAACAGATTGTAATAGATTGTTTATCTCGGGAAAAATGGAACGAAAGCCATCCATTGTCAAGAAAACATCATTTATAGTCACTCATGCCTAGAAAAGCCTTATTACTCGGTTTAAATGCCTTTATAATCCCATTATTGAATTTATTTTGAACTTTTTTGACATTTTTTGATTAAAACAGATTGTAATTGATTGTTTGCCTCGAGAAACGTGGAGCAGAGGCCATCCATTGTCAAGAAAAGTTCATTTATAGTCACTCACGCCTAGAAAAGCCTTATTACTCGGTTTAAATGCTTTTATAATCCCATTATCGAATTTATTTTGAATTGTTTTTACATTTTTTGATTAAAACAGATTGTAATTGATTGTTTGCCTCGGGAAACGTGGAGCAAAAGCCATCCATTGTCAAGAAAAGTTCATTTATAGTCACTCATGCCTAGAAAAGGCTTATAACTCTTTTTAAATGCCTTTATAATCTCATTATTGAATTTATTTTGAATTGTTTTTACATTTTTTGATTAAAACAGATTGTAATTGATTGTTTGCCTCGGGAAACGTGGAGCAAAAGCCATCCATATTCAAGAAAAGTTCATTTATAGTCACTCATGCCTAGAAAAGCCTTATTACTCGATTTAAATGCCTTTATAATCCCATTATTGAATTTATTTTGAATTGTTTTTACATTTTTTGATTAAAACATATTGTAATTGATTGTTTGCCTCAGGAAACGTGGAGCAAAAGCCATCCATTGTCAAGAAAAGTTCATTTATAGTCACTCATGCCTAGAGAAGCCTTATTACTCGGTTTAAATGCCTTTATAATCCCATTATTGAATTTATTTTGAATTTTTTTTACATTTTTTGATTAAAACATATTGTAATTGACTGTTTGCCTCGGGAAACGTGGAGCAAAAGCCATCCATTGTCAAGAAAAGTTCATTTATAGTCACTCATGCCTACAAAAGCCTTATTACTCGGTTTAAATGCCTTTATAATCCCATTATTGACTTTATTTTCAATTATTTTTACATTTTTTTATTAAAACAGATTGTAATTGATTGTTTGCCTCGGGAAACGTGGAGCAAAAGCCATCCATTGTCATGAAAAGTTCATTTATAGTCACTCATGCCTAGAAAAGCCTTATTACTCGATTTAAATGCCTTTAAAATCCCATTATTGAATTTATTTTGAATTTTTTTTACATTTTTTGATTAAAACATATTGTAATTGATTGTTTGCCTCGGGAAACGTGGAGCAAAAGCCATCCATTGTCAAGAAAAGTTCATTTATAGTCACTCATGCCTAAAAAAGCCTTATTACTCAGTTTAAATGTTTTTATAATCCCATTATTGAATTTATTTTGAATTTTTTTTACATTTTTTGATTAAAACAGATTGTAATAGATTGTTTATCTCAGGAAACATGGAACGAAAGCCATCCATTGTCAAGAAAAGATCATTTATAGTCACTCATGCCTAGAAAAGCCTTATTACTCGGTTTAAATGCTTTTATAATCCCATTATTGAATTTATTTTGAATTTTTTTTACATTTTTTGATTAAAACAGATTGCAATAGATTGTTTATCTCGGGAAACATGGAACGAAAGCCATCAATTGTCAAGAAAACATCATTTATAGTCACTCATGCCTAGAAAAGCCTTATTACTCGGTTTAAATGCCTTTATAATCCCATTATTGAATTTATTTTGAATTGTTTTTACATTTTTTGATTAAAACATATTGTAATTGATTGTTTGCCTCGGGAAACATGGAGCGAAAGCCATCCATTGTCAAGAAAAGTTCATTTATAGTCACTCATGCCTACAAAAGCCTTATTACTCGGTTTAAATGCCTTTATAATCCCATTATTGAATTTATTTTGAATTTTTTTTACATTTTTTGATTAAAACAGATTGTAATAGATTGTTTATCTCGGGAAAAATGGAACGAAAGCCATCCATTGTCAAGAAAACATCATTTATAGTCACTCATGCCTAGAAAAGCCTTATTACTCGGTTTAAATGCCTTTATAATCCCATTATTGAATTTATTTTGAACTTTTTTGACATTTTTTGATTAAAACAGATTGTAATTGATTGTTTGCCTCGAGAAACGTGGAGCAGAGGCCATCCATTGTCAAGAAAAGTTCATTTATAGTCACTCACGCCTAGAAAAGCCTTATTACTCGGTTTAAATGCTTTTATAATCCCATTATCGAATTTATTTTGAATTGTTTTTACATTTTTTGATTAAAACAGATTGTAATTGATTGTTTGCCTCGGGAAACGTGGAGCAAAAGCCATCCATTGTCAAGAAAAGTTCATTTATAGTCACTCATGCCTAGAAAAGGCTTATAACTCTTTTTAAATGCCTTTATAATCTCATTATTGAATTTATTTTGAATTGTTTTTACATTTTTTGATTAAAACAGATTGTAATTGATTGTTTGCCTCGGGAAACGTGGAGCAAAAGCCATCCATATTCAAGAAAAGTTCATTTATAGTCACTCATGCCTAGAAAAGCCTTATTACTCGATTTAAATGCCTTTATAATCCCATTATTGAATTTATTTTGAATTGTTTTTACATTTTTTGATTAAAACATATTGTAATTGATTGTTTGCCTCAGGAAACGTGGAGCAAAAGCCATCCATTGTCAAGAAAAGTTCATTTATAGTCACTCATGCCTAGAGAAGCCTTATTACTCGGTTTAAATGCCTTTATAATCCCATTATTGAATTTATTTTGAATTTTTTTTACATTTTTTGATTAAAACATATTGTAATTGACTGTTTGCCTCGGGAAACGTGGAGCAAAAGCCATCCATTGTCAAGAAAAGTTCATTTATAGTCACTCATGCCTAGAGAAGCCTTATAACTCGGTTTAAATGCCTTTATAATCCCATTATTGAATTTATTTTGAATTGTTTTTACATTTTTTGATTAAAACAGATTGTAATTGATTGTTTGCCTCGGGAAACGTGGAGCAAAAGCCATCCATTGTCAAGAAAAGTTCATTTATAGTCACTCATGCCTAGAAAAGCCTTATTACTCGATTTAAATGCCTTTATAATCCCATTATTGAATTTATTTTGAATTGTTTTTACATTTTTTGATTAAAACATATTGTAATTGATTGTTTGCCTCGGGAAACGTGGAGCAAAAGCCATCCATTGTCAAGAAAAGTTCATTTATAGTCACTCATGCCTACAAAAGCCTTATTACTCGGTTTAAATGCCTTTATAATCCCATTATTGAATTTATTTTGAATTTTTTTTACATTTTTTGATTAAAACAGATTGTAATAGATTATTTATCTCGGGAAAAATGGAACGAAAGCCATCCATTGTCAAGAAAACATCATTTATAGTCACTCATGCCTAGAAAAGCCTTATTACTCGGTTTAAATGCCTTTATAATCCCATTATTGAATTTATTTTGAACTTTTTTGACATTTTTTGATTAAAACAGATTGTAATTGATTGTTTGCCTCGAGAAACGTGGAGCAGAGGCCATCCATTGTCAAGAAAAGTTCATTTATAGTCACTCACGCCTAGAAAAGCCTTATTACTCGGTTTAAATGCTTTTATAATCCCATTATCGAATTTATTTTGAATTGTTTTTACATTTTTTGATTAAAACAGATTGTAATTGATTGTTTGCCTCGGGAAACGTGGAGCAAAAGCCATCCATTGTCAAGAAAAGTTCATTTATAGTCACTCATGCCTAGAAAAGGCTTATAACTCTTTTTAAATGCCTTTATAATCTCATTATTGAATTTATTTTGAATTGTTTTTACATTTTTTGATTAAAACAGATTGTAATTGATTGTTTGCCTCGGGAAACGTGGAGCAAAAGCCATCCATATTCAAGAAAAGTTCATTTATAGTCACTCATGCCTAGAAAAGCCTTATTACTCGATTTAAATGCCTTTATAATCCCATTATTGAATTTATTTTGAATTGTTTTTACATTTTTTGATTAAAACATATTGTAATTGATTGTTTGCCTCAGGAAACGTGGAGCAAAAGCCATCCATTGTCAAGAAAAGTTCATTTATAGTCACTCATGCCTAGAGAAGCCTTATTACTCGGTTTAAATGCCTTTATAATCCCATTATTGAATTTATTTTGATTTTTTTTTACAGTTTTTGATTAAAACAGATTGTAATAGATTGTTTATCTCGGGAAACATGGAACGAAAGCTATCCATTGTCAAGAAAAGATCATTTTTAGTCACTCATGCCTAGAAAAGCCTTATTACTCGGTTTAAATGCTTTTATAATCCCATTATTGAATTTATTTTGAATTTTTTTTACATTTTTTGATTAAAACAGATTGTAATAGATTGTTTATCTTAGGAAACATGGAACGAAACCATCCATTGTCAAGAAAAGTTCATTTATAGTCACTCATGCCTAGAAAAGCCTTATTACTCGGTTTAAATGCCTTTATAATCCCATTATTGAATTTATTTTGAATTTTTTTTACATTTTTTGAATAAAACAGATTCTAATACATTGTTTATCTCGGGAAACATGGAACGAAAGCCATCCATTGTCAAGAAAACATCATTTATAGTCACTCATGCCTAGAAAAGCCTTATTACTCGGTTTAAATGCCTTTATAATCCCATTATTGACTTTATTTTCAATTATTTTTACATTTTTTTATTAAAACAGATTGTAATTGATTGTTTGCCTCGGGAAACGTGGAGCAAAAGCCATCCATTGTCATGAAAAGTTCATTTATAGTCACTCATGCCTAGAAAAGCCTTATTACTCGATTTAAATGCCTTTAAAATCCCATTATTGAATTTATTTTGAATTTTTTTTACATTTTTTGATTAAAACATATTGTAATTGATTGTTTGCCTCGGGAAACGTGGAGCAAAAGCCATCCATTGTCAAGAAAAGTTCATTTATAGTCACTCATGCCTAAAAAAGCCTTATTACTCGGTTTAAATGTTTTTATAATCCCATTATTGAATTTATTTTGAATTTTTTTTACATTTTTTGATTAAAACAGATTGTAATAGATTGTTTATCTCGGGAAACATGGAACGAAAGCCATCCATTGTCAAGAAAAGATCATTTATAGTCACTCATGCCTAGAAAAGCCTTATTACTCGGTTTAAATGCTTTTATAATCCCATTATTGAATTTATTTTGAATTTTTTTTACATTTTTTGATTAAAACAGATTGCAATAGATTGTTTATCTCGGGAAACATGGAACGAAAGCCATCAATTGTCAAGAAAACATCATTTATAGTCACTCATGCCTAGAAAAGCCTTATTACTCGGTTTAAATGCCTTTATAATCCCATTATTGAATTTATTTTGAATTGTTTTTACATTTTTTGATTAAAACATATTGTAATTGATTGTTTGCCTCGGGAAACATGGAGCGAAAGCCATCCATTGTCAAGAAAAGTTCATTTATAGTCACTCATGCCTACAAAAGCCTTATTACTCGGTTTAAATGCCTTTATAATCCCATTATTGAATTTATTTTGAATTTTTTTTACATTTTTTGATTAAAACAGATTGTAATAGATTGTTTATCTCGGGAAAAATGGAACGAAAGCCATCCATTGTCAAGAAAACATCATTTATAGTCACTCATGCCTAGAAAAGCCTTATTACTCGGTTTAAATGCCTTTATAATCCCATTATTGAATTTATTTTGAACGTTTTTGACATTTTTTGATTAAAACAGATTGTAATTGATTGTTTGCCTCGAGAAACGTGGAGCAGAGGCCATCCATTGTCAAGAAAAGTTCATTTATAGTCACTCACGCCTAGAAAAGCCTTATTACTCGGTTTAAATGCTTTTATAATCCCATTATCGAATTTATTTTGAATTGTTTTTACATTTTTTGATTAAAACAGATTGTAATTGATTGTTTGCCTCGGGAAACGTGGAGCAAAAGCCATCCATTGTCAAGAAAAGTTCATTTATAGTCACTCATGCCTAGAAAAGGCTTATAACTCTTTTTAAATGCCTTTATAATCTCATTATTGAATTTATTTTGAATTGTTTTTACATTTTTTGATTAAAACAGATTGTAATTGATTGTTTGCCTCGGGAAACGTGGAGCAAAAGCCATCCATATTCAAGAAAAGTTCATTTATAGTCACTCATGCCTAGAAAAGCCTTATTACTCGATTTAAATGCCTTTATAATCCCATTATTGAATTTATTTTGAATTGTTTTTACATTTTTTGATTAAAACATATTGTAATTGATTGTTTGCCTCAGGAAACGTGGAGCAAAAGCCATCCATTGTCAAGAAAAGTTCATTTATAGTCACTCATGCCTAGAGAAGCCTTATTACTCGGTTTAAATGCCTTTATAATCCCATTATTGAATTTATTTTGAATTTTTTTTACATTTTTTGATTAAAACATATTGTAATTGACTGTTTGCCTCGGGAAACGTGGAGCAAAAGCCATCCATTGTCAAGAAAAGTTCATTTATAGTCACTCATGCCTAGAAAAGCCTTATTACTCGATTTAAATGCCTTTATAATCCCATTATTGAATTTATTTTGAATTTTTTTTACATTTTTTGATTAAAACATATTGTAATTGACTGTTTGCCTCGGGAAACGTGGAGCAAAAGCCATCCATTGTCAAGAAAAGTTCATTTATAGTCACTCATGCCTACAAAAGCCTTATTACTCGGTTTAAATGCCTTTATAATCCCATTATTGAATTTATTTTGAATTTTTTTTACATTTTTTCATTAAAACATATTGTAATTGATTGTTTGCCTCGGGAAACGTGGAGCAAAAGCCATCCATTGTCAAGAAAAGTTCATTTATAGTCACTCATGCCTAAAAAAGCCTTATTACTCGGTTTAAATGCCTTTATAATCCCATTATTGAATTTATTTTGAATTTTTTTTACATTTTTTGATTAAAACAGATTGTAATAGATTATTTATCTCGGGAAAAATGGAACGAAAGCCATCCATTGTCAAGAAAACATCATTTATAGTCACTCATGCCTAGAGAAGCCTTATTACTCGGTTTAAATGCCTTTATAATCCCATTATTGAATTTATTTTGAACTTTTTTGACATTTTTTGATTAAAACATATTGTAATTGATTGTTTGCCTCAGGAAACGTGGAGCAAAAGCCATCCATTGTCAAGAAAAGTTCATTTATATAGTCACTCATGCCTAGAGAAGCCTTATTACTCGGTTTAAATGCCTTTATAATCCCATTATTGAATTTATTTTGAATTTTTTTTACATTTTTTGATTAAAACATATTGTAATTGATTGTTTGCCTCGGGAAACGTGGAGCAAAAGCCATCCATTGTCAAGAAAAGTTCATTTATAGTCACTCATGCCTACAAAAGCCTTATTACTCGGTTTAAATGCCTTTATAATCCCATTATTGAATTTATTTTGAATTTTTTTTACATTTTTTGATTAAAACAGATTGTAATAGATTATTTATCTCGGGAAAAATGGAACGAAAGCCATCCATTGTCAAGAAAACATCATTTATAGTCACTCATGCCTAGAAAAGCCTTATTACTCGGTTTAAATGCCTTTATAATCCCATTATTGAATTTATTTTGAACTTTTTTGACATTTTTTGATTAAAACAGATTGTAATTGATTGTTTGCCTCGAGAAACGTGGAGCAGAGGCCATCCATTGTCAAGAAAAGTTCATTTATAGTCACTCACGCCTAGAAAAGCCTTATTACTCGGTTTAAATGCTTTTATAATCCCATTATCGAATTTATTTTGAATTGTTTTTACATTTTTTGATTAAAACAGATTGTAATTGATTGTTTGCCTCGGGAAACGTGGAGCAAAAGCCATCCATTGTCAAGAAAAGTTCATTTATAGTCACTCATGCCTAGAAAAGGCTTATAACTCTTTTTAAATGCCTTTATAATCTCATTATTGAATTTATTTTGAATTGTTTTTACATTTTTTGATTAAAACAGATTGTAATTGATTGTTTGCCTCGGGAAACGTGGAGCAAAAGCCATCCATATTCAAGAAAAGTTCATTTATAGTCACTCATGCCTAGAAAAGCCTTATTACTCGATTTAAATGCCTTTATAATCCCATTATTGAATTTATTTTGAATTGTTTTTACATTTTTTGATTAAAACATATTGTAATTGATTGTTTGCCTCAGGAAACGTGGAGCAAAAGCCATCCATTGTCAAGAAAAGTTCATTTATAGTCACTCATGCCTAGAGAAGCCTTATTACTCGGTTTAAATGCCTTTATAATCCCATTATTGAATTTATTTTGATTTTTTTTTACAGTTTTTGATTAAAACAGATTGTAATAGATTGTTTATCTCGGGAAACATGGAACGAAAGCTATCCATTGTCAAGAAAAGATCATTTTTAGTCACTCATGCCTAGAAAAGCCTTATTACTCGGTTTAAATGCTTTTATAATCCCATTATTGAATTTATTTTGAATTTTTTTTACATTTTTTGATTAAAACAGATTGTAATAGATTGTTTATCTTGGGAAACATGGAACGAAACCATCCATTGTCAAGAAAAGTTCATTTATAGTCACTCATGCCTAGAAAAGCCTTATTACTCGGTTTAAATGCCTTTATAATCCCATTATTGAATTTATTTTGAATTTTTTTTACATTTTTTGAATAAAACAGATTCTAATACATTGTTTATCTCGGGAAACATGGAACGAAAGCCATCCATTGTCAAGAAAACATCATTTATAGTCACTCATGCCTAGAAAAGCCTTATTACTCGGTTTAAATGCCTTTATAATCCCATTATTGACTTTATTTTCAATTATTTTTACATTTTTTTATTAAAACAGATTGTAATTGATTGTTTGCCTCGGGAAACGTGGAGCAAAAGCCATCCATTGTCATGAAAAGTTCATTTATAGTCACTCATGCCTAGAAAAGCCTTATTACTCGATTTAAATGCCTTTAAAATCCCATTATTGAATTTATTTTGAATTTTTTTTACATTTTTTGATTAAAACATATTGTAATTGATTGTTTGCCTCGGGAAACGTGGAGCAAAAGCCATCCATTGTCAAGAAAAGTTCATTTATAGTCACTCATGCCTAAAAAAGCCTTATTACTCGGTTTAAATGTTTTTATAATCCCATTATTGAATTTATTTTGAATTTTTTTTACATTTTTTGATTAAAACAGATTGTAATAGATTGTTTATCTCGGGAAACATGGAACGAAAGCCATCCATTGTCAAGAAAAGATCATTTATAGTCACTCATGCCTAGAAAAGCCTTATTACTCGGTTTAAATGCTTTTATAATCCCATTATTGAATTTATTTTGAATTTTTTTTACATTTTTTGATTAAAACAGATTGCAATAGATTGTTTATCTCGGGAAACATGGAACGAAAGCCATCAATTGTCAAGAAAACATCATTTATAGTCACTCATGCCTAGAAAAGCCTTATTACTCGGTTTAAATGCCTTTATAATCCCATTATTGAATTTATTTTGAATTGTTTTTACATTTTTTGATTAAAACATATTGTAATTGATTGTTTGCCTCGGGAAACATGGAGCGAAAGCCATCCATTGTCAAGAAAAGTTCATTTATAGTCACTCATGCCTACAAAAGCCTTATTACTCGGTTTAAATGCCTTTATAATCCCATTATTGAATTTATTTTGAATTTTTTTTACATTTTTTGATTAAAACAGATTGTAATAGATTGTTTATCTCGGGAAAAATGGAACGAAAGCCATCCATTGTCAAGAAAACATCATTTATAGTCACTCATGCCTAGAAAAGCCTTATTACTCGGTTTAAATGCCTTTATAATCCCATTATTGAATTTATTTTGAACTTTTTTGACATTTTTTGATTAAAACAGATTGTAATTGATTGTTTGCCTCGAGAAACGTGGAGCAGAGGCCATCCATTGTCAAGAAAAGTTCATTTATAGTCACTCACGCCTAGAAAAGCCTTATTACTCGGTTTAAATGCTTTTATAATCCCATTATCGAATTTATTTTGAATTGTTTTTACATTTTTTGATTAAAACAGATTGTAATTGATTGTTTGCCTCGGGAAACGTGGAGCAAAAGCCATCCATTGTCAAGAAAAGTTCATTTATAGTCACTCATGCCTAGAAAAGGCTTATAACTCTTTTTAAATGCCTTTATAATCTCATTATTGAATTTATTTTGAATTGTTTTTACATTTTTTGATTAAAACAGATTGTAATTGATTGTTTGCCTCGGGAAACGTGGAGCAAAAGCCATCCATATTCAAGAAAAGTTCATTTATAGTCACTCATGCCTAGAAAAGCCTTATTACTCGATTTAAATGCCTTTATAATCCCATTATTGAATTTATTTTGAATTGTTTTTACATTTTTTGATTAAAACATATTGTAATTGATTGTTTGCCTCAGGAAACGTGGAGCAAAAGCCATCCATTGTCAAGAAAAGTTCATTTATAGTCACTCATGCCTAGAGAAGCCTTATTACTCGGTTTAAATGCCTTTATAATCCCATTATTGAATTTATTTTGAATTTTTTTTACATTTTTTGATTAAAACATATTGTAATTGACTGTTTGCCTCGGGAAACGTGGAGCAAAAGCCATCCATTGTCAAGAAAAGTTCATTTATAGTCACTCATGCCTAGAAAAGCCTTATTACTCGATTTAAATGCCTTTATAATCCCATTATTGAATTTATTTTGAATTTTTTTTACATTTTTTGATTAAAACATATTGTAATTGACTGTTTGCCTCGGGAAACGTGGAGCAAAAGCCATCCATTGTCAAGAAAAGTTCATTTATAGTCACTCATGCCTACAAAAGCCTTATTACTCGGTTTAAATGCCTTTATAATCCCATTATTGAATTTATTTTGAATTTTTTTTACATTTTTTCATTAAAACATATTGTAATTGATTGTTTGCCTCGGGAAACGTGGAGCAAAAGCCATCCATTGTCAAGAAAAGTTCATTTATAGTCACTCATGCCTAAAAAAGCCTTATTACTCGGTTTAAATGCCTTTATAATCCCATTATTGAATTTATTTTGAATTTTTTTTACATTTTTTGATTAAAACAGATTGTAATAGATTATTTATCTCGGGAAAAATGGAACGAAAGCCATCCATTGTCAAGAAAACATCATTTATAGTCACTCATGCCTAGAAAAGCCTTATTACTCGGTTTAAATGCCTTTATAATCCCATTATTGAATTTATTTTGAACTTTTTTGACATTTTTTGATTAAAACATATTGTAATTGATTGTTTGCCTCAGGAAACGTGGAGCAAAAGCCATCCATTGTCAAGAAAAGTTCATTTATATAGTCACTCATGCCTAGAGAAGCCTTATTACTCGGTTTAAATGCCTTTATAATCCCATTATTGAATTTATTTTGAATTTTTTTTACATTTTTTGATTAAAACATATTGTAATTGATTGTTTGCCTCGGGAAACGTGGAGCAAAAGCCATCCATTGTCAAGAAAAGTTCATTTATAGTCACTCATGCCTACAAAAGCCTTATTACTCGGTTTAAATGCCTTTATAATCCCATTATTGAATTTATTTTGAATTTTTTTTACATTTTTTGATTAAAACAGATTGTAATAGATTATTTATCTCGGGAAAAATGGAACGAAAGCCATCCATTGTCAAGAAAACATCATTTATAGTCACTCATGCCTAGAAAAGCCTTATTACTCGGTTTAAATGCCTTTATAATCCCATTATTGAATTTATTTTGAACTTTTTTGACATTTTTTGATTAAAACATATTGTAATTGATTGTTTGCCTCGAGAAACGTGGAGCAGAGGCCATCCATTGTCAAGAAAAGTTCATTTATAGTCACTCACGCCTAGAAAAGCCTTATTACTCGGTTTAAATGCTTTTATAATCCCATTATCGAATTTATTTTGAATTGTTTTTACATTTTTTGATTAAAACAGATTGTAATTGATTGTTTGCCTCGGGAAACGTGGAGCAAAAGCCATCCATTGTCAAGAAAAGTTCATTTATAGTCACTCATGCCTAGAAAAGGCTTATAACTCTTTTTAAATGCCTTTATAATCTCATTATTGAATTTATTTTGAATTGTTTTTACATTTTTTGATTAAAACAGATTGTAATTGATTGTTTGCCTCGGGAAACGTGGAGCAAAAGCCATCCATATTCAAGAAAAGTTCATTTATAGTCACTCATGCCTAGAAAAGCCTTATTACTCGATTTAAATGCCTTTATAATCCCATTATTGAATTTATTTTGAATTGTTTTTACATTTTTTGATTAAAACATATTGTAATTGATTGTTTGCCTCAGGAAACGTGGAGCAAAAGCCATCCATTGTCAAGAAAAGTTCATTTATAGTCACTCATGCCTAGAGAAGCCTTATTACTCGGTTTAAATGCCTTTATAATCCCATTATTGAATTTATTTTGATTTTTTTTTACAGTTTTTGATTAAAACAGATTGTAATAGATTGTTTATCTCGGGAAACATGGAACGAAAGCTATCCATTGTCAAGAAAAGATCATTTTTAGTCACTCATGCCTAGAAAAGCCTTATTACTCGGTTTAAATGCTTTTATAATCCCATTATTGAATTTATTTTGAATTTTTTTTACATTTTTTGATTAAAACAGATTGTAATAGATTGTTTATCTTGGGAAACATGGAACGAAACCATCCATTGTCAAGAAAAGTTCATTTATAGTCACTCATGCCTAGAAAAGCCTTATTACTCGGTTTAAATGCCTTTATAATCCCATTATTGAATTTATTTTGAATTTTTTTTACATTTTTTGAATAAAACAGATTCTAATACATTGTTTATCTCGGGAAACATGGAACGAAAGCCATCCATTGTCAAGAAAACATCATTTATAGTCACTCATGCCTAGAAAAGCCTTATTACTCGGTTTAAATGCCTTTATAATCCCATTATTGACTTTATTTTCAATTATTTTTACATTTTTTTATTAAAACAGATTGTAATTGATTGTTTGCCTCGGGAAACGTGGAGCAAAAGCCATCCATTGTCATGAAAAGTTCATTTATAGTCACTCATGCCTAGAAAAGCCTTATTACTCGATTTAAATGCCTTTAAAATCCCATTATTGAATTTATTTTGAATTTTTTTTACATTTTTTGATTAAAACATATTGTAATTGATTGTTTGCCTCGGGAAACGTGGAGCAAAAGCCATCCATTGTCAAGAAAAGTTCATTTATAGTCACTCATGCCTAAAAAAGCCTTATTACTCGGTTTAAATGTTTTTATAATCCCATTATTGAATTTATTTTGAATTTTTTTTTACATTTTTTGATTAAAACAGATTGTAATAGATTGTTTATCTCGGGAAACATGGAACGAAAGCCATCCATTGTCAAGAAAAGATCATTTATAGTCACTCATGCCTAGAAAAGCCTTATTACTCGGTTTAAATGCTTTTATAATCCCATTATTGAATTTATTTTGAATTTTTTTTACATTTTTTGATTAAAACAGATTGCAATAGATTGTTTATCTCGGGAAACATGGAACGAAAGCCATCAATTGTCAAGAAAACATCATTTATAGTCACTCATGCCTAGAAAAGCCTTATTACTCGGTTTAAATGCCTTTATAATCCCATTATTGAATTTATTTTGAATTGTTTTTACATTTTTTGATTAAAACATATTGTAATTGATTGTTTGCCTCGGGAAACATGGAGCGAAAGCCATCCATTGTCAAGAAAAGTTCATTTATAGTCACTCATGCCTACAAAAGCCTTATTACTCGGTTTAAATGCCTTTATAATCCCATTATTGAATTTATTTTGAATTTTTTTTACATTTTTTGATTAAAACAGATTGTAATAGATTGTTTATCTCGGGAAAAATGGAACGAAAGCCATCCATTGTCAAGAAAACATCATTTATAGTCACTCATGCCTAGAAAAGCCTTATTACTCGGTTTAAATGCCTTTATAATCCCATTATTGAATTTATTTTGAACTTTTTTGACATTTTTTGATTAAAACAGATTGTAATTGATTGTTTGCCTCGAGAAACGTGGAGCAGAGGCCATCCATTGTCAAGAAAAGTTCATTTATAGTCACTCACGCCTAGAAAAGCCTTATTACTCGGTTTAAATGCTTTTATAATCCCATTATCGAATTTATTTTGAATTGTTTTTACATTTTTTGATTAAAACAGATTGTAATTGATTGTTTGCCTCGGGAAACGTGGAGCAAAAGCCATCCATTGTCAAGAAAAGTTCATTTATAGTCACTCATGCCTAGAAAAGGCTTATAACTCTTTTTAAATGCCTTTATAATCTCATTATTGAATTTATTTTGAATTGTTTTTACATTTTTTGATTAAAACAGATTGTAATTGATTGTTTGCCTCGGGAAACGTGGAGCAAAAGCCATCCATATTCAAGAAAAGTTCATTTATAGTCACTCATGCCTAGAAAAGCCTTATTACTCGATTTAAATGCCTTTATAATCCCATTATTGAATTTATTTTGAATTGTTTTTACATTTTTTGATTAAAACATATTGTAATTGATTGTTTGCCTCAGGAAACGTGGAGCAAAAGCCATCCATTGTCAAGAAAAGTTCATTTATAGTCACTCATGCCTAGAGAAGCCTTATTACTCGGTTTAAATGCCTTTATAATCCCATTATTGAATTTATTTTGAATTTTTTTTACATTTTTTGATTAAAACATATTGTAATTGACTGTTTGCCTCGGGAAACGTGGAGCAAAAGCCATCCATTGTCAAGAAAAGTTCATTTATAGTCACTCATGCCTAGAAAAGCCTTATTACTCGATTTAAATGCCTTTATAATCCCATTATTGAATTTATTTTGAATTTTTTTTACATTTTTTGATTAAAACATATTGTAATTGACTGTTTGCCTCGGGAAACGTGGAGCAAAAGCCATCCATTGTCAAGAAAAGTTCATTTATAGTCACTCATGCCTACAAAAGCCTTATTACTCGGTTTAAATGCCTTTATAATCCCATTATTGAATTTATTTTGAATTTTTTTTACATTTTTTCATTAAAACATATTGTAATTGATTGTTTGCCTCGGGAAACGTGGAGCAAAAGCCATCCATTGTCAAGAAAAGTTCATTTATAGTCACTCATGCCTAAAAAAGCCTTATTACTCGGTTTAAATGCCTTTATAATCCCATTATTGAATTTATTTTGAATTTTTTTTACATTTTTTGATTAAAACAGATTGTAATAGATTATTTATCTCGGGAAAAATGGAACGAAAGCCATCCATTGTCAAGAAAACATCATTTATAGTCACTCATGCCTAGAAAAGCCTTATTACTCGGTTTAAATGCCTTTATAATCCCATTATTGAATTTATTTTGAACTTTTTTGACATTTTTTGATTAAAACATATTGTAATTGATTGTTTGCCTCAGGAAACGTGGAGCAAAAGCCATCCATTGTCAAGAAAAGTTCATTTATATAGTCACTCATGCCTAGAGAAGCCTTATTACTCGGTTTAAATGCCTTTATAATCCCATTATTGAATTTATTTTGAATTTTTTTTACATTTTTTGATTAAAACATATTGTAATTGATTGTTTGCCTCGGGAAACGTGGAGCAAAAGCCATCCATTGTCAAGAAAAGTTCATTTATAGTCACTCATGCCTACAAAAGCCTTATTACTCGGTTTAAATGCCTTTATAATCCCATTATTGAATTTATTTTGAATTTTTTTTACATTTTTTGATTAAAACAGATTGTAATAGATTATTTATCTCGGGAAAAATGGAACGAAAGCCATCCATTGTCAAGAAAACATCATTTATAGTCACTCATGCCTAGAAAAGCCTTATTACTCGGTTTAAATGCCTTTATAATCCCATTATTGAATTTATTTTGAACTTTTTTGACATTTTTTGATTAAAACATATTGTAATTGATTGTTTGCCTCGAGAAACGTGGAGCAGAGGCCATCCATTGTCAAGAAAAGTTCATTTATAGTCACTCACGCCTAGAAAAGCCTTATTACTCGGTTTAAATGCTTTTATAATCCCATTATCGAATTTATTTTGAATTGTTTTTACATTTTTTGATTAAAACAGATTGTAATTGATTGTTTGCCTCGGGAAACGTGGAGCAAAAGCCATCCATTGTCAAGAAAAGTTCATTTATAGTCACTCATGCCTAGAAAAGGCTTATAACTCTTTTTAAATGCCTTTATAATCTCATTATTGAATTTATTTTGAATTGTTTTTACATTTTTTGATTAAAACAGATTGTAATTGATTGTTTGCCTCGGGAAACGTGGAGCAAAAGCCATCCATATTCAAGAAAAGTTCATTTATAGTCACTCATGCCTAGAAAAGCCTTATTACTCGATTTAAATGCCTTTATAATCCCATTATTGAATTTATTTTGAATTGTTTTTACATTTTTTGATTAAAACATATTGTAATTGATTGTTTGCCTCAGGAAACGTGGAGCAAAAGCCATCCATTGTCAAGAAAAGTTCATTTATAGTCACTCATGCCTAGAGAAGCCTTATTACTCGGTTTAAATGCCTTTATAATCCCATTATTGAATTTATTTTGATTTTTTTTTACAGTTTTTGATTAAAACAGATTGTAATAGATTGTTTATCTCGGGAAACATGGAACGAAAGCTATCCATTGTCAAGAAAAGATCATTTTTAGTCACTCATGCCTAGAAAAGCCTTATTACTCGGTTTAAATGCTTTTATAATCCCATTATTGAATTTATTTTGAATTTTTTTTACATTTTTTGATTAAAACAGATTGTAATAGATTGTTTATCTTGGGAAACATGGAACGAAACCATCCATTGTCAAGAAAAGTTCATTTATAGTCACTCATGCCTAGAAAAGCCTTATTACTCGGTTTAAATGCCTTTATAATCCCATTATTGAATTTATTTTGAATTTTTTTTACATTTTTTGAATAAAACAGATTCTAATACATTGTTTATCTCGGGAAACATGGAACGAAAGCCATCCATTGTCAAGAAAACATCATTTATAGTCACTCATGCCTAGAAAAGCCTTATTACTCGGTTTAAATGCCTTTATAATCCCATTATTGACTTTATTTTCAATTATTTTTACATTTTTTTATTAAAACAGATTGTAATTGATTGTTTGCCTCGGGAAACGTGGAGCAAAAGCCATCCATTGTCATGAAAAGTTCATTTATAGTCACTCATGCCTAGAAAAGCCTTATTACTCGATTTAAATGCCTTTAAAATCCCATTATTGAATTTATTTTGAATTTTTTTTACATTTTTTGATTAAAACATATTGTAATTGATTGTTTGCCTCGGGAAACGTGGAGCAAAAGCCATCCATTGTCAAGAAAAGTTCATTTATAGTCACTCATGCCTAAAAAAGCCTTATTACTCGGTTTAAATGTTTTTATAATCCCATTATTGAATTTATTTTGAATTTTTTTTACATTTTTTGATTAAAACAGATTGTAATAGATTGTTTATCTCGGGAAACATGGAACGAAAGCCATCCATTGTCAAGAAAAGATCATTTATAGTCACTCATGCCTAGAAAAGCCTTATTACTCGGTTTAAATGCTTTTATAATCCCATTATTGAATTTATTTTGAATTTTTTTTACATTTTTTGATTAAAACAGATTGCAATAGATTGTTTATCTCGGGAAACATGGAACGAAAGCCATCAATTGTCAAGAAAACATCATTTATAGTCACTCATGCCTAGAAAAGCCTTATTACTCGGTTTAAATGCCTTTATAATCCCATTATTGAATTTATTTTGAATTGTTTTTACATTTTTTGATTAAAACATATTGTAATTGATTGTTTGCCTCGGGAAACATGGAGCGAAAGCCATCCATTGTCAAGAAAAGTTCATTTATAGTCACTCATGCCTACAAAAGCCTTATTACTCGGTTTAAATGCCTTTATAATCCCATTATTGAATTTATTTTGAATTTTTTTTACATTTTTTGATTAAAACAGATTGTAATAGATTGTTTATCTCGGGAAAAATGGAACGAAAGCCATCCATTGTCAAGAAAACATCATTTATAGTCACTCATGCCTAGAAAAGCCTTATTACTCGGTTTAAATGCCTTTATAATCCCATTATTGAATTTATTTTGAACTTTTTTGACATTTTTTGATTAAAACAGATTGTAATTGATTGTTTGCCTCGAGAAATGTGGAGCAGAGGCCATCCATTGTCAAGAAAAGTTCATTTATAGTCACTCACGCCTAGAAAAGCCTTATTACTCGGTTTAAATGCTTTTATAATCCCATTATCGAATTTATTTTGAATTGTTTTTACATTTTTTGATTAAAACAGATTGTAATTGATTGTTTGCCTCGAGAAACGTGGAGCAAAAGCCATCCATTGTCAAGAAAAGTTCATTTATAGTCACTCATGCCTAGAAAAGGCTTATAACTCTTTTTAAATGCCTTTATAATCTCATTATTGAATTTATTTTGAATTGTTTTTACATTTTTTGATTAAAACAGATTGTAATTGATTGTTTGCCTCGGGAAACGTGGAGCAAAAGCCATCCATATTCAAGAAAAGTTCATTTATAGTCACTCATGCCTAGAAAAGCCTTATTACTCGATTTAAATGCCTTTATAATCCCATTATTGAATTTATTTTGAATTGTTTTTACATTTTTTGATTAAAACATATTGTAATTGATTGTTTGCCTCAGGAAACGTGGAGCAAAAGCCATCCATTGTCAAGAAAAGTTCATTTATAGTCACTCATGCCTAGAGAAGCCTTATTACTCGGTTTAAATGCCTTTATAATCCCATTATTGAATTTATTTTGAATTTTTTTTACATTTTTTGATTAAAACATATTGTAATTGACTGTTTGCCTCGGGAAACGTGGAGCAAAAGCCATCCATTGTCAAGAAAAGTTCATTTATAGTCACTCATGCCTAGAAAAGCCTTATTACTCGATTTAAATGCCTTTATAATCCCATTATTGAATTTATTTTGAATTTTTTTTACATTTTTTGATTAAAACATATTGTAATTGACTGTTTGCCTCGGGAAACGTGGAGCAAAAGCCATCCATTGTCAAGAAAAGTTCATTTATAGTCACTCATGCCTACAAAAGCCTTATTACTCGGTTTAAATGCCTTTATAATCCCATTATTGAATTTATTTTGAATTTTTTTTACATTTTTTCATTAAAACATATTGTAATTGATTGTTTGCCTCGGGAAACGTGGAGCAAAAGCCATCCATTGTCAAGAAAAGTTCATTTATAGTCACTCATGCCTAAAAAAGCCTTATTACTCGGTTTAAATGCCTTTATAATCCCATTATTGAATTTATTTTGAATTTTTTTTACATTTTTTGATTAAAACAGATTGTAATAGATTATTTATCTCGGGAAAAATGGAACGAAAGCCATCCATTGTCAAGAAAACATCATTTATAGTCACTCATGCCTAGAAAAGCCTTATTACTCGGTTTAAATGCCTTTATAATCCCATTATTGAATTTATTTTGAACTTTTTTGACATTTTTTGATTAAAACATATTGTAATTGATTGTTTGCCTCAGGAAACGTGGAGCAAAAGCCATCCATTGTCAAGAAAAGTTCATTTATATAGTCACTCATGCCTAGAGAAGCCTTATTACTCGGTTTAAATGCCTTTATAATCCCATTATTGAATTTATTTTGAATTTTTTTTACATTTTTTGATTAAAACATATTGTAATTGATTGTTTGCCTCGGGAAACGTGGAGCAAAAGCCATCCATTGTCAAGAAAAGTTCATTTATAGTCACTCATGCCTACAAAAGCCTTATTACTCGGTTTAAATGCCTTTATAATCCCATTATTGAATTTATTTTGAATTTTTTTTACATTTTTTGATTAAAACAGATTGTAATAGATTATTTATCTCGGGAAAAATGGAACGAAAGCCATCCATTGTCAAGAAAACATCATTTATAGTCACTCATGCCTAGAAAAGCCTTATTACTCGGTTTAAATGCCTTTATAATCCCATTATTGAATTTATTTTGAACTTTTTTGACATTTTTTGATTAAAACATATTGTAATTGATTGTTTGCCTCGAGAAACGTGGAGCAGAGGCCATCCATTGTCAAGAAAAGTTCATTTATAGTCACTCACGCCTAGAAAAGCCTTATTACTCGGTTTAAATGCTTTTATAATCCCATTATCGAATTTATTTTGAATTGTTTTTACATTTTTTGATTAAAACAGATTGTAATTGATTGTTTGCCTCGGGAAACGTGGAGCAAAAGCCATCCATTGTCAAGAAAAGTTCATTTATAGTCACTCATGCCTAGAAAAGGCTTATAACTCTTTTTAAATGCCTTTATAATCTCATTATTGAATTTATTTTGAATTGTTTTTACATTTTTTGATTAAAACAGATTGTAATTGATTGTTTGCCTCGGGAAACGTGGAGCAAAAGCCATCCATATTCAAGAAAAGTTCATTTATAGTCACTCATGCCTAGAAAAGCCTTATTACTCGATTTAAATGCCTTTATAATCCCATTATTGAATTTATTTTGAATTGTTTTTACATTTTTTGATTAAAACATATTGTAATTGATTGTTTGCCTCAGGAAACGTGGAGCAAAAGCCATCCATTGTCAAGAAAAGTTCATTTATAGTCACTCATGCCTAGAGAAGCCTTATTACTCGGTTTAAATGCCTTTATAATCCCATTATTGAATTTATTTTGATTTTTTTTTACAGTTTTTGATTAAAACAGATTGTAATAGATTGTTTATCTCGGGAAACATGGAACGAAAGCTATCCATTGTCAAGAAAAGATCATTTTTAGTCACTCATGCCTAGAAAAGCCTTATTACTCGGTTTAAATGCTTTTATAATCCCATTATTGAATTTATTTTGAATTTTTTTTACATTTTTTGATTAAAACAGATTGTAATAGATTGTTTATCTTGGGAAACATGGAACGAAACCATCCATTGTCAAGAAAAGTTCATTTATAGTCACTCATGCCTAGAAAAGCCTTATTACTCGGTTTAAATGCCTTTATAATCCCATTATTGAATTTATTTTGAATTTTTTTTACATTTTTTGAATAAAACAGATTCTAATACATTGTTTATCTCGGGAAACATGGAACGAAAGCCATCCATTGTCAAGAAAACATCATTTATAGTCACTCATGCCTAGAAAAGCCTTATTACTCGGTTTAAATGCCTTTATAATCCCATTATTGACTTTATTTTCAATTATTTTTACATTTTTTTATTAAAACAGATTGTAATTGATTGTTTGCCTCGGGAAACGTGGAGCAAAAGCCATCCATTGTCATGAAAAGTTCATTTATAGTCACTCATGCCTAGAAAAGCCTTATTACTCGATTTAAATGCCTTTAAAATCCCATTATTGAATTTATTTTGAATTTTTTTTACATTTTTTGATTAAAACATATTGTAATTGATTGTTTGCCTCGGGAAACGTGGAGCAAAAGCCATCCATTGTCAAGAAAAGTTCATTTATAGTCACTCATGCCTAAAAAAGCCTTATTACTCGGTTTAAATGTTTTTATAATCCCATTATTGAATTTATTTTGAATTTTTTTTACATTTTTTGATTAAAACAGATTGTAATAGATTGTTTATCTCGGGAAACATGGAACGAAAGCCATCCATTGTCAAGAAAAGATCATTTATAGTCACTCATGCCTAGAAAAGCCTTATTACTCGGTTTAAATGCTTTTATAATCCCATTATTGAATTTATTTTGAATTTTTTTTACATTTTTTGATTAAAACAGATTGCAATAGATTGTTTATCTCGGGAAACATGGAACGAAAGCCATCAATTGTCAAGAAAACATCATTTATAGTCACTCATGCCTAGAAAAGCCTTATTACTCGGTTTAAATGCCTTTATAATCCCATTATTGAATTTATTTTGAATTGTTTTTACATTTTTTGATTAAAACATATTGTAATTGATTGTTTGCCTCGGGAAACATGGAGCGAAAGCCATCCATTGTCAAGAAAAGTTCATTTATAGTCACTCATGCCTACAAAAGCCTTATTACTCGGTTTAAATGCCTTTATAATCCCATTATTGAATTTATTTTGAATTTTTTTTACATTTTTTGATTAAAACAGATTGTAATAGATTGTTTATCTCGGGAAAAATGGAACGAAAGCCATCCATTGTCAAGAAAACATCATTTATAGTCACTCATGCCTAGAAAAGCCTTATTACTCGGTTTAAATGCCTTTATAATCCCATTATTGAATTTATTTTGAACTTTTTTGACATTTTTTGATTAAAACAGATTGTAATTGATTGTTTGCCTCGAGAAACGTGGAGCAGAGGCCATCCATTGTCAAGAAAAGTTCATTTATAGTCACTCACGCCTAGAAAAGCCTTATTACTCGGTTTAAATGCTTTTATAATCCCATTATCGAATTTATTTTGAATTGTTTTTACATTTTTTGATTAAAACAGATTGTAATTGATTGTTTGCCTCGGGAAACGTGGAGCAAAAGCCATCCATTGTCAAGAAAAGTTCATTTATAGTCACTCATGCCTAGAAAAGGCTTATAACTCTTTTTAAATGCCTTTATAATCTCATTATTGAATTTATTTTGAATTGTTTTTACATTTTTTGATTAAAACAGATTGTAATTGATTGTTTGCCTCGGGAAACGTGGCGCAAAAGCCATCCATATTCAAGAAAAGTTCATTTATAGTCACTCATGCCTAGAAAAGCCTTATTACTCGATTTAAATGCCTTTATAATCCCATTATTGAATTTATTTTGAATTGTTTTTACATTTTTTGATTAAAACATATTGTAATTGATTGTTTGCCTCAGGAAACGTGGAGCAAAAGCCATCCATTGTCAAGAAAAGTTCATTTATATAGTCACTCATGCCTAGAGAAGCCTTATTACTCGGTTTAAATGCCTTTATAATCCCATTATTGAATTTATTTTGAATTTTTTTTACATTTTTTGATTAAAACATATTGTAATTGATTGTTTGCCTCGGGAAACGTGGAGCAAAAGCCATCCATTGTCAAGAAAAGTTCATTTATAGTCACTCATGCCTACAAAAGCCTTATTACTCGGTTTAAATGCCTTTATAATCCCATTATTGAATTTATTTTGAATTTTTTTTACATTTTTTGATTAAAACAGATTGTAATAGATTATTTATCTCGGGAAAAATGGAACGAAAGCCATCCATTGTCAAGAAAACATCATTTATAGTCACTCATGCCTAGAAAAGCCTTATTACTCGGTTTAAATGCCTTTATAATCCCATTATTGAATTTATTTTGAACTTTTTTGACATTTTTTGATTAAAACAGATTGTAATTGATTGTTTGCCTCGAGAAACGTGGAGCAGAGGCCATCCATTGTCAAGAAAAGTTCATTTATAGTCACTCACGCCTAGAAAAGCCTTATTACTCGGTTTAAATGCTTTTATAATCCCATTATCGAATTTATTTTGAATTGTTTTTACATTTTTTGATTAAAACAGATTGTAATTGATTGTTTGCCTCGGGAAACGTGGAGCAAAAGCCATCCATTGTCAAGAAAAGTTCATTTATAGTCACTCATGCCTAGAAAAGGCTTATAACTCTTTTTAAATGCCTTTATAATCTCATTATTGAATTTATTTTGAATTGTTTTTACATTTTTTGATTAAAACAGATTGTAATTGATTGTTTCCCTCGAGAAACGTGGAGCAAAAGCCATCCATTGTCAAGAAAAGTTCATTTATAGTCACTCATGCCTAGAAAAGCCTTATTACTCGGTTTAAATGCCTTTATAATCCCATTATTGAATTTATTTTGAATTTTTTTTACATTTTTTGATTAAAACATATTGTAATTGATTGTTTGCCTCGGGAAACGTGGAGCAAAAGCCATCCATTGTCAAGAAAAGTTCATTTATAGTCACTCATGCCTAGAAAAGCCTTATTACTCGATTTAAATGCCTTTATAATCCCATTATTGAATTTATTTTGAATTGTTTTTACATTTTTTGATTAAAACATATTGTAATTGATTGTTTGCCACGGGAAACGTGGAGCAAAAGCCATCCATTGTCAAGAAAAGTTCATTTATAGTCACTCATGCCTAGAGAAGCCTTATAACTCGGTTTAAATGCCTTTATAATACCATTATTGAATTTATTTTGAATTGTTTTTACATTTTTTGATTAAAACAGATTCTAATACATTGTTTATCTCGGGAAACATGGAACGAAAGCCATCCATTGTCAAGAAAACATCATTTATAGTCACTCATGCCTAGAAAAGCCTTATTACTCGGTTTAAATGCCTTTATAATCCCATTATTGAATTTATTTTCAATTATTTTTACATTTTTTTATTAAAACAGATTGTAATTGATTGTTTGCCTCGGGAAACGTGGAGCAAAATCCATCAATTGTCAAGAAAAGTTCATTTATAGTCACTCATGCCTAGAAAAGCCTTATTACTCGATTTAAATGCCTTTAAAATGCCATTATTGAATTTATTTTGAATTTTTTTTACATTTTTGATTAAAACATATTGTAATTGATTGTTTGCCTCGGGAAACGTGGAGCAAAAGCCATCCATTGTCAAGAAAAGTTCATTTATAGTCACTCATGCCTACAAAAGCTTTATTACTCGGTTTAAATGCCTTTATAATCCCATTATTGAATTTATTTTGAATTATTTTTACATTTTTTAATTAAAACAGATTCTAATACATTGTTTATCTCGGGAAACATGGAACGAAAGCCATCCATTGTCAAGAAAACATCATTTATAGTCACTCATGCCTAGAAAAGCCTTATTACTCGGTTTAAATGCCTTTATAATCCCATTATTGAATTTATTTTCAATTATTTTTACATTTTTTTATTAAAACAGATTGTAATTGATTGTTTGCCTCGGGAAACGTGGAGAAAAAGCCATCCATTGTCAAGAAAAGTTCATTTATAGTCACTCATGCCTAGAAAAGCCTTATTACTCGATTTAAATGCCTTTATAATCCCATTATTGAATTTATTTTGAATTTTTTTTACATTTTTTGATTAAAACATATTGTAATTGATTGTTTGCCTCGGGAAACGTGGAGCAAAAGCCATCCATTGTCAAGAAAAGTTCATTTATAGTCACTCATGCCTACAAAAGCCTTATTACTCGGTTTAAGTGCCTTTATAATCCCATTATTGAATTTATTTTCAATTTTTTTTTACATTTTTTGATTAAAACAGATTGTAATAGATTGTTTATCTCGGGAAAAATGGAACGAAAGCCATCCATTGTCAAGAAAACATCATTTATAGTCACTCATGCCTAGAAAAGCCTTATTACTCGGTTTAAATGCCTTTATAATCCCATTATTGAATTTATTTTGAACTTTTTTGACATTTTTTGATTAAAACAGATTGTAATTGATTGCTTGCCTCGAGAAACGTGGAGCAGAGGCCATCCATTGTCAAGAAAAGTTCATTTATAGTCACTCACGCCTAGAAAAGCCTTATTACTCGGTTTAAATGCTTTTATAATCCCATTATCGAATTTATTTTGAATTGTTTTTACATTTTTTGATTAAAACAGATTGTAATTGAATGTTTGCCTCGGGAAACGTGGAGCAAAAGCCATCCATTGTCAAGAAAAGTTCATTTATAGTCACTCATGCCTAGAAAAGGCTTATAACTCTTTTTAAATGCCTTTATAATCCCATTATTGAATTTATTTTGAATTGTTTTTACATTTTTTGATTAAAACAGATTGCAATTGATTGTTTGCCTCGGGAAACGTTGAGCAAAAGCCATCCATATTCAAGAAAAGTTCATTTATAGTCACTCATGCCTAGAAAAGCCTTATTACTCGATTTAAATGCCTTTATAATCCCATTATTGAATTTATTTTGAATTGTTTTTACATTTTTTGATTAAAACATATTGTAATTGATTGTTTGCCTCGGGAAACGTGGAGCAAAAGCCATCCATTGTCAAGAAAAGTTCATTTATAGTCACTCATGCCTACAAAAGCCTTATTACTCGGTTTAAGTGCCTTTATAATCCCATTATTGAATTTATTTTCAATTTTTTTTACATTTTTTGATTAAAACAGATTGTAATAGATTGTTTATCTCGGGAAAAATGGAACGAAAGCCATCCATTGTCAAGAAAACATCATTTATAGTCACTCATGCCTAGAAAAGCCTTATTACTCGGTTTAAATGCCTTTATAATCCCATTATTGAATTTATTTTGAACTTTTTTGACATTTTTTGATTAAAACAGATTGTAATTGATTGTTTGCCTCGAGAAACGTGGAGCAGAGGCCATCCATTGTCAAGAAAAGTTCATTTATAGTCACTCACGCCTAGAAAAGCCTTATTACTCGGTTTAAATGCTTTTATAATCCCATTATCGAATTTATTTTGAATTGTTTTTACATTTTTTGATTAAAACAGATTGTAATTGAATGTTTGCCTCGGGAAACGTGGAGCAAAAGCCATCCATTGTCAAGAAAAGTTCATTTATAGTCACTCATGCCTAGAAAAGGCTTATAACTCTTTTTAAATGCCTTTATAATCCCATTATTGAATTTATTTTGAATTGTTTTTACATTTTTTGATTAAAACAGATTGTAATTGATTGTTTGCCTCGGGAAACGTTGAGCAAAAGCCATCCATATTCAAGAAAAGTTCATTTATAGTCACTCATGCCTAGAAAAGCCTTATTACTCGATTTAAATGCCTTTATAATCCCATTATTGAATTTATTTTGAATTGTTTTTACATTTTTTGATTAAAACATATTGTAATTGATTGTTTGCCACGGGAAACGTGGAGCAAAAGCCATCCATTGTCAAGAAAAGTTCATTTATAGTCACTCATGCCTAGAGAAGCCTTATAACTCGGTTTAAATGCCTTTATAATACCATTATTGAATTTATTTTGAATTGTTTTTACATTTTTTGATTAAAACAGATTCTAATACATTGTTTATCTCGGGAAACATGGAACGAAAGCCATCCATTGTCAAGAAAACATCATTTATAGTCACTCATGCCTAGAAAAGCCTTATTACTCGGTTTAAATGCCTTTATAATCCCATTATTGAATTTATTTTCAATTATTTTTACATTTTTTTATTAAAACAGATTGTAATAGATTATTTATCTCGGGAAAAATGGAACGAAAGCCATCCATTGTCAAGAAAACATCATTTATAGTCACTCATGCCTAGAAAAGCCTTATTACTCGGTTTAAATGCCTTTAAAATGCCATTATTGAATTTATTTTGAATTTTTTTTACATTTTTGATTAAAACATATTGTAATTGATTGTTTGCCTCGGGAAACGTGGAGCAAAAGCCATCCATTGTCAAGAAAAGTTCATTTATAGTCACTCATGCCTACAAAAGCCTTATTACTCGGTTTAAGTGCCTTTATAATCCCATTATTGAATTTATTTTCAATTTTTTTTACATTTTTTGATTAAAACAGATTGTAATAGATTGTTTATCTCGGGAAAAATGGAACGAAAGCCATCCATTGTCAAGAAAACATCATTTATAGTCACTCATGCTTAGAAAAGCCTTATTACTCGGTTTAAATGCCTTTATAATCCCATTATTGAATTTATTTTGAACTTTTTTGACATTTTTTGATTAAAACAGATTGTAATTGATTGTTTGCCTCGAGAAACGTGGAGCAGAGGCCATCCATTGTCAAGAAAAGTTCATTTATAGTCACTCACGCCTAGAAAAGCCTTATTACTCGGTTTAAATGCTTTTATAATCCCATTATCGAATTTATTTTGAATTGTTTTTACATTTTTTGATTAAAACAGATTGTAATTGATTGTTTGCCTCGGGAAACGTGGAGCAAAAGCCATCCATTGTCAAGAAAAGTTCATTTATAGTCACTCATGCCTAGAAAAGGCTTATAACTCTTTTTAAATGCCTTTATAATCCCATTATTGAATTTATTTTGAATTGTTTTTACATTTTTTGATTAAAACAGATTGTAATTGATTGTTTGCCTCGGGAAACGTTGAGCAAAAGCCATCCATATTCAAGAAAAGTTCATTTATAGTCACTCATGCCTAGAAAAGCCTTATTACTCGATTTAAATGCCTTTATAATCCCATTATTGAATTTATTTTGAATTGTTTTTACATTTTTTGATTAAAACATATTGTAGTTGATTGTTTGCCTCGGGAAACGTGGAGCAAAAGCCATCCATTGTCAAGAAAAGTTCATTTATAGTCACTCATGCCTAGAGAAGCCTTATAACTCGGTTTAAATGCCTTTATAATCCCATTATTGAATTTATTTTGAATTGTTTTTACATTTTTTGATTAAAACAGATTGTAATTGATTGTTTGCCTCGGGAAACGTGGAGCAAAAGCCATCCATTGTCAAGAAAAGTTCATTTATAGTCACTCATGCCTAGAAAAGCCTTATTACTCGATTTAAATGCCTTTATAATCCCATTATTGAATTTATTTTGAATTGTTTTTACATTTTTTGATTAAAACATATTGTAATTGATTGTTTGCCTCGGGAAACGTGGAGCAAAAGCCATCCATTGTCAAGAAAAGTTCATTTATAGTCACTCATGCCTACAAAAGCCTTATTACTCGGTTTAAATGCCTTTATAATCCCATTATTGAATTTATTTTGAATTTTTTTTACATTTTTTGATTAAAACAGATTGTAATAGATTATTTATCTCGGGAAAAATGGAACGAAAGCCATCCATTGTCAAGAAAACATCATTTATAGTCACTCATGCCTAGAAAAGCCTTATTACTCGGTTTAAATGCCTTTATAATCCCATTATTGAATTTATTTTGAACTTTTTTGACATTTTTTGATTAAAACAGATTGTAATTGATTGTTTGCCTCGAGAAACGTGGAGCAGAGGCCATCCATTGTCAAGAAAAGTTCATTTATAGTCACTCACGCCTAGAAAAGCCTTATTACTCGGTTTAAATGCTTTTATAATCCCATTATCGAATTTATTTTGAATTGTTTTTACATTTTTTGATTAAAACAGATTGTAATTGATTGTTTGCCTCGGGAAACGTGGAGCAAAAGCCATCCATTGTCAAGAAAAGTTCATTTATAGTCACTCATGCCTAGAAAAGGCTTATAACTCTTTTTAAATGCCTTTATAATCTCATTATTGAATTTATTTTGAATTGTTTTTACATTTTTTGATTAAAACAGATTGTAATTGATTGTTTGCCTCGGGAAACGTGGAGCAAAAGCCATCCATATTCAAGAAAAGTTCATTTATAGTCACTCATGCCTAGAAAAGCCTTATTACTCGATTTAAATGCCTTTATAATCCCATTATTGAATTTATTTTGAATTGTTTTTACATTTTTTGATTAAAACATATTGTAATTGATTGTTTGCCTCAGGAAACGTGGAGCAAAAGCCATCCATTGTCAAGAAAAGTTCATTTATAGTCACTCATGCCTAGAGAAGCCTTATTACTCGGTTTAAATGCCTTTATAATCCCATTATTGAATTTATTTTGATTTTTTTTTACAGTTTTTGATTAAAACAGATTGTAATAGATTGTTTATCTCGGGAAACATGGAACGAAAGCTATCCATTGTCAAGAAAAGATCATTTTTAGTCACTCATGCCTAGAAAAGCCTTATTACTCGGTTTAAATGCTTTTATAATCCCATTATTGAATTTATTTTGAATTTTTTTTACATTTTTTGATTAAAACAGATTGTAATAGATTGTTTATCTTGGGAAACATGGAACGAAACCATCCATTGTCAAGAAAAGTTCATTTATAGTCACTCATGCCTAGAAAAGCCTTATTACTCGGTTTAAATGCCTTTATAATCCCATTATTGAATTTATTTTGAATTTTTTTTACATTTTTTGATTAAAACAGATTGTAATTGATTGTTTGCCTCGGGAAACGTTGAGCAAAAGCCATCCATATTCAAGAAAAGTTCATTTATAGTCACTCATGCCTAGAAAAGCCTTATTACTCGATTTAAATGCCTTTATAATCCCATTATTGAATTTATTTTGAATTGTTTTTACATTTTTTGATTAAAACATATTGTAGTTGATTGTTTGCCTCGGGAAACGTGGAGAAAAAGCCATCCATTGTCAAGAAAAGTTCATTTATAGTCACTCATGCCTAGAGAAGCCTTATAACTCGGTTTAAATGCCTTTATAATACCATTATTGAATTTATTTTGAATTGTTTTTACATTTTTTGATTAAAACAGATTCTAATACATTGTTTATCTCGGGAAACATGGAACGAAAGCCATCCATTGTCAAGAAAACATCATTTATAGTCACTCATGCCTAGAAAAGCCTTATTACTCGGTTTAAATGCCTTTATAATCCCATTATTGAATTTATTTTCAATTATTTTTACATTTTTTTATTAAAACAGATTGTAATTGATTGTTTGCCTCGGGAAACGTGGAGCAAAATCCATCAATTGTCAAGAAAAGTTCATTTATAGTCACTCATGCCTAGAAAAGCCTTATTACTCGATTTAAATGCCTTTAAAATGCCATTATTGAATTTATTTTGAATTTTTTTTACATTTTTGATTAAAACATATTGTAATTGATTGTTTGCCTCGGGAAACGTGGAGCAAAAGCCATCCATTGTCAAGAAAAGTTCATTTATAGTCACTCATGCCTACAAAAGCTTTATTACTCGGTTTAAATGCCTTTATAATCCCATTATTGAATTTATTTTGAATTATTTTTACATTTTTTAATTAAAACAGATTCTAATACATTGTTTATCTCGGGAAACATGGAACGAAAGCCATCCATTGTCAAGAAAACATCATTTATAGTCACTCATGCCTAGAAAAGCCTTATTACTCGGTTTAAATGCCTTTATAATCCCATTATTGAATTTATTTTCAATTCTTTTTACATTTTTTTATTAAAACAGATTGTAATTGATTGTTTGCCTCGGGAAACGTGGAGAAAAAGCCATCCATTGTCAAGAAAAGTTCATTTATAGTCACTCATGCCTAGAAAAGCCTTATTACTCGATTTAAATGCCTTTATAATCCCATTATTGAATTTATTTTGAATTTTTTTTACATTTTTTGATTAAAACATATTGTAATTGATTGTTTGCCTCGGGAAACGTGGAGCAAAAGCCATCCATTGTCAAGAAAAGTTCATTTATAGTCACTCATGCCTACAAAAGCCTTATTACTCGGTTTAAGTGCCTTTATAATCCCATTATTGAATTTATTTTCAATTTTTTTTTACATTTTTTGATTAAAACAGATTGTAATAGATTGTTTATCTCGGGAAAAATGGAACGAAAGCCATCCATTGTCAAGAAAACATCATTTATAGTCACTCATGCCTAGAAAAGCCTTATTACTCGGTTTAAATGCCTTTATAATCCCATTATTGAATTTATTTTGAACTTTTTTGACATTTTTTGATTAAAACAGATTGTAATTGATTGCTTGCCTCGAGAAACGTGGAGCAGAGGCCATCCATTGTCAAGAAAAGTTCATTTATAGTCACTCACGCCTAGAAAAGCCTTATTACTCGGTTTAAATGCTTTTATAATCCCATTATCGAATTTATTTTGAATTGTTTTTACATTTTTTGATTAAAACAGATTGTAATTGAATGTTTGCCTCGGGAAACGTGGAGCAAAAGCCATCCATTGTCAAGAAAAGTTCATTTATAGTCACTCATGCCTAGAAAAGGCTTATAACTCTTTTTAAATGCCTTTATAATCCCATTATTGAATTTATTTTGAATTGTTTTTACATTTTTTGATTAAAACAGATTGTAATTGATTGTTTGCCTCGGGAAACGTTGAGCAAAAGCCATCCATATTCAAGAAAAGTTCATTTATAGTCACTCATGCCTAGAAAAGCCTTATTACTCGATTTAAATGCCTTTATAATCCCATTATTGAATTTATTTTGAATTGTTTTTACATTTTTTGATTAAAACATATTGTAGTTGATTGTTTGCCTCGGGAAACGTGGAGAAAAAGCCATCCATTGTCAAGAAAAGTTCATTTATAGTCACTCATGCCTAGAAAAGCCTTATTACTCGATTTAAATGCCTTTATAATCCCATTATTGAATTTATTTTGAATTTTTTTTACATTTTTTGATTAAAACATATTGTAATTGATTGTTTGCCTCGGGAAACGTGGAGCAAAAGCCATCCATTGTCAAGAAAAGTTCATTTATAGTCACTCATGCCTAGAAAAGCCTTATTACTCGGTTTAAGTGCCTTTATAATCCCATTATTGAATTTATTTTCAATTTTTTTTACATTTTTTGATTAAAACAGATTGTAATAGATTGTTTATCTCGGGAAAAATGGAACGAAAGCCATCCATTGTCAAGAAAACATCATTTATAGTCACTCATGCCTAGAAAAGCCTTATTACTCGGTTTAAATGCCTTTATAATCCCATTATTGAATTTATTTTGAACTTTTTTGACATTTTTTGATTAAAACAGATTGTAATTGATTGTTTGCCTCGAGAAACGTGGAGCAGAGGCCATCCATTGTCAAGAAAAGTTCATTTATAGTCACTCACGCCTAGAAAAGCCTTATTACTCGGTTTAAATGCTTTTATAATCCCATTATCGAATTTATTTTGAATTGTTTTTACATTTTTTGATTAAAACAGATTGTAATTGATTGTTTGCCTCGGGAAACGTGGAGCAAAAGCCATCCATTGTCAAGAAAAGTTCATTTATAGTCACTCATGCCTAGAAAAGGCTTATAACTCTTTTTAAATGCCTTTATAATCTCATTATTGAATTTATTTTGAATTGTTTTTACATTTTTTGATTAAAACAGATTGTAATTGATTGTTTGCCTCGGGAAACGTGGAGCAAAAGCCATCCATATTCAAGAAAAGTTCATTTATAGTCACTCATGCCTAGAAAAGCCTTATTACTCGATTTAAATGCCTTTATAATCCCATTATTGAATTTATTTTGAATTGTTTTTACATTTTTTGATTAAAACATATTGTAATTGATTGTTTGCCTCAGGAAACGTGGAGCAAAAGCCATCCATTGTCAAGAAAAGTTCATTTATAGTCACTCATGCCTAGAGAAGCCTTATTACTCGGTTTAAATGCCTTTATAATCCCATTATTGAATTTATTTTGATTTTTTTTTACAGTTTTTGATTAAAACAGATTGTAATAGATTGTTTATCTCGGGAAACATGGAACGAAAGCTATCCATTGTCAAGAAAAGATCATTTTTAGTCACTCATGCCTAGAAAAGCCTTATTACTCGGTTTAAATGCTTTTATAATCCCATTATTGAATTTATTTTGAATTTTTTTTACATTTTTTGATTAAAACAGATTGTAATAGATTGTTTATCTTGGGAAACATGGAACGAAACCATCCATTGTCAAGAAAAGTTCATTTATAGTCACTCATGCCTAGAAAAGCCTTATTACTCGGTTTAAATGCCTTTATAATCCCATTATTGAATTTATTTTGAATTTTTTTTACATTTTTTGATTAAAACAGATTGTAATTGATTGTTTGCCTCGGGAAACGTTGAGCAAAAGCCATCCATATTCAAGAAAAGTTCATTTATAGTCACTCATGCCTAGAAAAGCCTTATTACTCGGTTTAAATGCCTTTATAATCCCATTATTGAATTTATTTTCAATTCTTTTTACATTTTTTTATTAAAACAGATTGTAATTGATTGTTTGCCTCGGGAAACGTGGAGAAAAAGCCATCCATTGTCAAGAAAAGTTCATTTATAGTCACTCATGCCTAGAAAAGCCTTATTACTCGATTTAAATGCCTTTATAATCCCATTATTGAATTTATTTTGAATTTTTTTTACATTTTTTGATTAAAACATATTGTAATTGATTGTTTGCCTCGGGAAACGTGGAGCAAAAGCCATCCATTGTCAAGAAAAGTTCATTTATAGTCACTCATGCCTACAAAAGCCTTATTACTCGGTTTAAGTGCCTTTATAATCCCATTATTGAATTTATTTTCAATTTTTTTTTACATTTTTTGATTAAAACAGATTGTAATAGATTGTTTATCTCGGGAAAAATGGAACGAAAGCCATCCATTGTCAAGAAAACATCATTTATAGTCACTCATGCCTAGAAAAGCCTTATTACTCGGTTTAAATGCCTTTATAATCCCATTATTGAATTTATTTTGAACTTTTTTGACATTTTTTGATTAAAACAGATTGTAATTGATTGCTTGCCTCGAGAAACGTGGAGCAGAGGCCATCCATTGTCAAGAAAAGTTCATTTATAGTCACTCACGCCTAGAAAAGCCTTATTACTCGGTTTAAATGCTTTTATAATCCCATTATCGAATTTATTTTGAATTGTTTTTACATTTTTTGATTAAAACAGATTGTAATTGAATGTTTGCCTCGGGAAACGTGGAGCAAAAGCCATCCATTGTCAAGAAAAGTTCATTTATAGTCACTCATGCCTAGAAAAGGCTTATAACTCTTTTTAAATGCCTTTATAATCCCATTATTGAATTTATTTTGAATTGTTTTTACATTTTTTGATTAAAACAGATTGTAATTGATTGTTTGCCTCGGGAAACGTTGAGCAAAAGCCATCCATATTCAAGAAAAGTTCATTTATAGTCACTCATGCCTAGAAAAGCCTTATTACTCGATTTAAATGCCTTTATAATCCCATTATTGAATTTATTTTGAATTGTTTTTACATTTTTTGATTAAAACATATTGTAGTTGATTGTTTGCCTCGGGAAACGTGGAGAAAAAGCCATCCATTGTCAAGAAAAGTTCATTTATAGTCACTCATGCCTAGAAAAGCCTTATTACTCGATTTAAATGCCTTTATAATCCCATTATTGAATTTATTTTGAATTTTTTTTACATTTTTTGATTAAAACATATTGTAATTGATTGTTTGCCTCGGGAAACGTGGAGCAAAAGCCATCCATTGTCAAGAAAAGTTCATTTATAGTCACTCATGCCTACAAAAGCCTTATTACTCGGTTTAAGTGCCTTTATAATCCCATTATTGAATTTATTTTCAATTTTTTTTACATTTTTTGATTAAAACAGATTGTAATAGATTGTTTATCTCGGGAAAAATGGAACGAAAGCCATCCATTGTCAAGAAAACATCATTTATAGTCACTCATGCCTAGAAAAGCCTTATTACTCGGTTTAAATGCCTTTATAATCCCATTATTGAATTTATTTTGAACTTTTTTGACATTTTTTGATTAAAACAGATTGTAATTGATTGTTTGCCTCGAGAAACGTGGAGCAGAGGCCATCCATTGTCAAGAAAAGTTCATTTATAGTCACTCACGCCTAGAAAAGCCTTATTACTCGGTTTAAATGCTTTTATAATCCCATTATCGAATTTATTTTGAATTGTTTTTACATTTTTTGATTAAAACAGATTGTAATTGATTGTTTGCCTCGGGAAACGTGGAGCAAAAGCCATCCATTGTCAAGAAAAGTTCATTTATAGTCACTCATGCCTAGAAAAGGCTTATAACTCTTTTTAAATGCCTTTATAATCTCATTATTGAATTTATTTTGAATTGTTTTTACATTTTTTGATTAAAACAGATTGTAATTGATTGTTTGCCTCGGGAAACGTGGAGCAAAAGCCATCCATATTCAAGAAAAGTTCATTTATAGTCACTCATGCCTAGAAAAGCCTTATTACTCGATTTAAATGCCTTTATAATCCCATTATTGAATTTATTTTGAATTGTTTTTACATTTTTTGATTAAAACATATTGTAATTGATTGTTTGCCTCAGGAAACGTGGAGCAAAAGCCATCCATTGTCAAGAAAAGTTCATTTATAGTCACTCATGCCTAGAGAAGCCTTATTACTCGGTTTAAATGCCTTTATAATCCCATTATTGAATTTATTTTGATTTTTTTTTACAGTTTTTGATTAAAACAGATTGTAATAGATTGTTTATCTCGGGAAACATGGAACGAAAGCTATCCATTGTCAAGAAAAGATCATTTTTAGTCACTCATGCCTAGAAAAGCCTTATTACTCGGTTTAAATGCTTTTATAATCCCATTATTGAATTTATTTTGAATTTTTTTTACATTTTTTGATTAAAACAGATTGTAATAGATTGTTTATCTTGGGAAACATGGAACGAAACCATCCATTGTCAAGAAAAGTTCATTTATAGTCACTCATGCCTAGAAAAGCCTTATTACTCGGTTTAAATGCCTTTATAATCCCATTATTGAATTTATTTTGAATTTTTTTTACATTTTTTGATTAAAACAGATTGTAATTGATTGTTTGCCTCGGGAAACGTTGAGCAAAAGCCATCCATATTCAAGAAAAGTTCATTTATAGTCACTCATGCCTAGAAAAGCCTTATTACTCGATTTAAATGCCTTTATAATCCCATTATTGAATTTATTTTGAATTGTTTTTACATTTTTTGATTAAAACATATTGTAGTTGATTGTTTGCCTCGGGAAACGTGGAGAAAAAGCCATCCATTGTCAAGAAAAGTTCATTTATAGTCACTCATGCCTAGAAAAGCCTTATTACTCGATTTAAATGCCTTTATAATCCCATTATTGAATTTATTTTGAATTTTTTTTACATTTTTTGATTAAAACATATTGTAATTGATTGTTTGCCTCGGGAAACGTGGAGCAAAAGCCATCCATTGTCAAGAAAAGTTCATTTATAGTCACTCATGCCTACAAAAGCCTTATTACTCGGTTTAAGTGCCTTTATAATCCCATTACTGAATTTATTTTCAATTTTTTTTACATTTTTTGATTAAAACAGATTGTAATAGATTGTTTATCTCGGGAAAAATGGAACGAAAGCCATCCATTGTCAAGAAAACATCATTTATAGTCACTCATGCCTAGAAAAGCCTTATTACTCGGTTTAAATGCCTTTATAATCCCATTATTGAATTTATTTTGAACTTTTTTGACATTTTTTGATTAAAACAGATTGTAATTGATTGTTTGCCTCGAGAAACGTGGAGCAGAGGCCATCCATTGTCAAGAAAAGTTCATTTATAGTCACTCACGCCTAGAAAAGCCTTATTACTCGGTTTAAATGCTTTTATAATCCCATTATCGAATTTATTTTGAATTGTTTTTACATTTTTTGATTAAAACAGATTGTAATTGAATGTTTGCCTCGGGAAACGTGGAGCAAAAGCCATCCATTGTCAAGAAAAGTTCATTTATAGTCACTCATGCCTAGAAAAGGCTTATAACTCTTTTTAAATGCCTTTATAATCCCATTATTGAATTTATTTTGAATTGTTTTTACATTTTTTGATTAAAACAGATTGTAATTGATTGTTTGCCTCGGGAAACGTTGAGCAAAAGCCATCCATATTCAAGAAAAGTTCATTTATAGTCACTCATGCCTAGAAAAGCCTTATTACTCGATTTAAATGCCTTTATAATCCCATTATTGAATTTATTTTGAATTGTTTTTACATTTTTTGATTAAAACATATTGTAGTTGATTGTTTGCCTCGGGAAACGTGGAGCAAAAGCCATCCATTGTCAAGAAAAGTTCATTTATAGTCACTCATGCCTAGAGAAGCCTTATAACTCGGTTTAAATGCCTTTATAATACCATTATTGAATTTATTTTGAATTGTTTTTACATTTTTTGATTAAAACAGATTCTAATACATTGTTTATCTCGGGAAACATGGAACGAAAGCCATCCATTGTCAAGAAAACATCATTTATAGTCACTCATGCCTAGAAAAGCCTTATTACTCGGTTTAAATGCCTTTATAATCCCATTATTGAATTTATTTTCAATTATTTTTACATTTTTTTATTAAAACAGATTGTAATTGATTGTTTGCCTCGGGAAACGTGGAGCAAAATCCATCAATTGTCAAGAAAAGTTCATTTATAGTCACTCATGCCTAGAAAAGCCTTATTACTCGATTTAAATGCCTTTAAAATGCCATTATTGAATTTATTTTGAATTTTTTTTACATTTTTGATTAAAACATATTGTAATTGATTGTTTGCCTCGGGAAACGTGGAGCAAAAGCCATCCATTGTCAAGAAAAGTTCATTTATAGTCACTCATGCCTACAAAAGCTTTATTACTCGGTTTAAATGCCTTTATAATCCCATTATTGAATTTATTTTGAATTATTTTTACATTTTTTAATTAAAACAGATTCTAATACATTGTTTATCTCGGGAAACATGGAACGAAAGCCATCCATTGTCAAGAAAACATCATTTATAGTCACTCATGCCTAGAAAAGCCTTATTACTCGGTTTAAATGCCTTTATAATCCCATTATTGAATTTATTTTCAATTATTTTTACATTTTTTTATTAAAACAGATTGTAATTGATTGTTTGCCTCGGGAAACGTGGAGAAAAAGCCATCCATTGTCAAGAAAAGTTCATTTATAGTCACTCATGCCTAGAAAAGCCTTATTACTCGATTTAAATGCCTTTATAATCCCATTATTGAATTTATTTTGAATTTTTTTTACATTTTTTGATTAAAACATATTGTAATTGATTGTTTGCCTCGGGAAACGTGGAGCAAAAGCCATCCATTGTCAAGAAAAGTTCATTTATAGTCACTCATGCCTACAAAAGCCTTATTACTCGGTTTAAGTGCCTTTATAATCCCATTATTGAATTTATTTTGAATTTTTTTTTACATTTTTTGATTAAAACAGATTGTAATAGATTGTTTATCTCGGGAAAAATGGAACGAAAGCCATCCATTGTCAAGAAAACATCATTTATAGTCACTCATGCCTAGAAAAGCCTTATTACTCGGTTTAAATGCCTTTATAATCCCATTATTGAATTTATTTTGAACTTTTTTGACATTTTTTGATTAAAACAGATTGTAATTGATTGCTTGCCTCGAGAAACGTGGAGCAGAGGCCATCCATTGTCAAGAAAAGTTCATTTATAGTCACTCACGCCTAGAAAAGCCTTATTACTCGGTTTAAATGCTTTTATAATCCCATTATCGAATTTATTTTGAATTGTTTTTACATTTTTTGATTAAAACAGATTGTAATTGAATGTTTGCCTCGGGAAACGTGGAGCAAAAGCCATCCATTGTCAAGAAAAGTTCATTTATAGTCACTCATGCCTAGAAAAGGCTTATAACTCTTTTTAAATGCCTTTATAATCCCATTATTGAATTTATTTTGAATTGTTTTTACATTTTTTGATTAAAACAGATTGTAATTGATTGTTTGCCTCGGGAAACGTTGAGCAAAAGCCATCCATATTCAAGAAAAGTTCATTTATAGTCACTCATGCCTAGAAAAGCCTTATTACTCGATTTAAATGCCTTTATAATCCCATTATTGAATTTATTTTGAATTGTTTTTACATTTTTTGATTAAAACATATTGTAGTTGATTGTTTGCCTCGGGAAACGTGGAGAAAAAGCCATCCATTGTCAAGAAAAGTTCATTTATAGTCACTCATGCCTAGAAAAGCCTTATTACTCGATTTAAATGCCTTTATAATCCCATTATTGAATTTATTTTGAATTTTTTTTACATTTTTTGATTAAAACATATTGTAATTGATTGTTTGCCTCGGGAAACGTGGAGCAAAAGCCATCCATTGTCAAGAAAAGTTCATTTATAGTCACTCATGCCTACAAAAGCCTTATTACTCGGTTTAAGTGCCTTTATAATCCCATTATTGAATTTATTTTCAATTTTTTTTACATTTTTTGATTAAAACAGATTGTAATAGATTGTTTATCTCGGGAAAAATGGAACGAAAGCCATCCATTGTCAAGAAAACATCATTTATAGTCACTAATGCCTAGAAAAGCCTTATTACTCGGTTTAAATGCCTTTATAATCCCATTATTGAATTTATTTTGAACTTTTTTGACATTTTTTGATTAAAACAGATTGTAATTGATTGTTTGCCTCGAGAAACGTGGAGCAGAGGCCATCCATTGTCAAGAAAAGTTCATTTATAGTCACTCACGCCTAGAAAAGCCTTATTACTCGGTTTAAATGCTTTTATAATCCCATTATCGAATTTATTTTGAATTGTTTTTACATTTTTTGATTAAAACAGATTGTAATTGATTGTTTGCCTCGGGAAACGTGGAGCAAAAGCCATCCATTGTCAAGAAAAGTTCATTTATAGTCACTCATGCCTAGAAAAGGCTTATAACTCTTTTTAAATGCCTTTATAATCTCATTATTGAATTTATTTTGAATTGTTTTTACATTTTTTGATTAAAACAGATTGTAATTGATTGTTTCCCTCGAGAAACGTGGAGCAAAAGCCATCCATTGTCAAGAAAAGTTCATTTATAGTCACTCATGCCTAGAAAAGCCTTATTACTCGGTTTAAATGCCTTTATAATCCCATTATTGAATTTATTTTGAATTTTTTTTACATTTTTTGATTAAAACATATTGTAATTGATTGTTTGCCTCGGGAAACGTGGAGCAAAAGCCATCCATTGTCAAGAAAAGTTCATTTATAGTCACTCATGCCTAGAAAAGCCTTATTACTCGATTTAAATGCCTTTATAATCCCATTATTGAATTTATTTTGAATTGTTTTTACATTTTTTGATTAAAACATATTGTAATTGATTGTTTGCCACGGGAAACGTGGAGCAAAAGCCATCCATTGTCAAGAAAAGTTCATTTATAGTCACTCATGCCTAGAGAAGCCTTATAACTCGGTTTAAATGCCTTTATAATACCATTATTGAATTTATTTTGAATTGTTTTTACATTTTTTGATTAAAACAGATTCTAATACATTGTTTATCTCGGGAAACATGGAACGAAAGCCATCCATTGTCAAGAAAACATCATTTATAGTCACTCATGCCTAGAAAAGCCTTATTACTCGGTTTAAATGCCTTTATAATCCCATTATTGAATTTATTTTCAATTATTTTTACATTTTTTTATTAAAACAGATTGTAATAGATTATTTATCTCGGGAAAAATGGAACGAAAGCCATCCATTGTCAAGAAAACATCATTTATAGTCACTCATGCCTAGAAAAGCCTTATTACTCGGTTTAAATGCCTTTAAAATGCCATTATTGAATTTATTTTGAATTTTTTTTACATTTTTGATTAAAACATATTGTAATTGATTGTTTGCCTCGGGAAACGTGGAGCAAAAGCCATCCATTGTCAAGAAAAGTTCATTTATAGTCACTCATGCCTACAAAAGCCTTATTACTCGGTTTAAGTGCCTTTATAATCCCATTATTGAATTTATTTTCAATTTTTTTTACATTTTTTGATTAAAACAGATTGTAATAGATTGTTTATCTCGGGAAAAATGGAACGAAAGCCATCCATTGTCAAGAAAACATCATTTATAGTCACTCATGCCTAGAAAAGCCTTATTACTCGGTTTAAATGCCTTTATAATCCCATTATTGAATTTATTTTGAACTTTTTTGACATTTTTTGATTAAAACAGATTGTAATTGATTGTTTGCCTCGAGAAACGTGGAGCAGAGGCCATCCATTGTCAAGAAAAGTTCATTTATAGTCACTCACGCCTAGAAAAGCCTTATTACTCGGTTTAAATGCTTTTATAATCCCATTATCGAATTTATTTTGAATTGTTTTTACATTTTTTGATTAAAACAGATTGTAATTGAATGTTTGCCTCGGGAAACGTGGAGCAAAAGCCATCCATTGTCAAGAAAAGTTCATTTATAGTCACTCATGCCTAGAAAAGGCTTATAACTCTTTTTAAATGCCTTTATAATCCCATTATTGAATTTATTTTGAATTGTTTTTACATTTTTTGATTAAAACAGATTGTAATTGATTGTTTGCCTCGGGAAACGTTGAGCAAAAGCCATCCATATTCAAGAAAAGTTCATTTATAGTCACTCATGCCTAGAAAAGCCTTATTACTCGATTTAAATGCCTTTATAATCCCATTATTGAATTTATTTTGAATTGTTTTTACATTTTTTGATTAAAACATATTGTAGTTGATTGTTTGCCTCGGGAAACGTGGAGCAAAAGCCATCCATTGTCAAGAAAAGTTCATTTATAGTCACTCATGCCTAGAGAAGCCTTATAACTCGGTTTAAATGCCTTTATAATACCATTATTGAATTTATTTTGAATTGTTTTTACATTTTTTGATTAAAACAGATTCTAATACATTGTTTATCTCGGGAAACATGGAACGAAAGCCATCCATTGTCAAGAAAACATCATTTATAGTCACTCATGCCTAGAAAAGCCTTATTACTCGGTTTAAATGCCTTTATAATCCCATTATTGAATTTATTTTCAATTATTTTTACATTTTTTTATTAAAACAGATTGTAATTGATTGTTTGCCTCGGGAAACGTGGAGCAAAATCCATCAATTGTCAAGAAAAGTTCATTTATAGTCACTCATGCCTAGAAAAGCCTTATTACTCGATTTAAATGCCTTTAAAATGCCATTATTGAATTTATTTTGAATTTTTTTTACATTTTTGATTAAAACATATTGTAATTGATTGTTTGCCTCGGGAAACGTGGAGCAAAAGCCATCCATTGTCAAGAAAAGTTCATTTATAGTCACTCATGCCTACAAAAGCTTTATTACTCGGTTTAAATGCCTTTATAATCCCATTATTGAATTTATTTTGAATTATTTTTACATTTTTTAATTAAAACAGATTCTAATACATTGTTTATCTCGGGAAACATGGAACGAAAGCCATCCATTGTCAAGAAAACATCATTTATAGTCACTCATGCCTAGAAAAGCCTTATTACTCGGTTTAAATGCCTTTATAATCCCATTATTGAATTTATTTTCAATTATTTTTACATTTTTTTATTAAAACAGATTGTAATTGATTGTTTGCCTCGGGAAACGTGGAGAAAAAGCCATCCATTGTCAAGAAAAGTTCATTTATAGTCACTCATGCCTAGAAAAGCCTTATTACTCGATTTAAATGCCTTTATAATCCCATTATTGAATTTATTTTGAATTTTTTTTACATTTTTTGATTAAAACATATTGTAATTGATTGTTTGCCTCGGGAAACGTGGAGCAAAAGCCATCCATTGTCAAGAAAAGTTCATTTATAGTCACTCATGCCTACAAAAGCCTTATTACTCGGTTTAAGTGCCTTTATAATCCCATTATTGAATTTATTTTCAATTTTTTTTTACATTTTTTGATTAAAACAGATTGTAATAGATTGTTTATCTCGGGAAAAATGGAACGAAAGCCATCCATTGTCAAGAAAACATCATTTATAGTCACTCATGCCTAGAAAAGCCTTATTACTCGGTTTAAATGCCTTTATAATCCCATTATTGAATTTATTTTGAACTTTTTTGACATTTTTTGATTAAAACAGATTGTAATTGATTGCTTGCCTCGAGAAACGTGGAGCAGAGGCCATCCATTGTCAAGAAAAGTTCATTTATAGTCACTCACGCCTAGAAAAGCCTTATTACTCGGTTTAAATGCTTTTATAATCCCATTATCGAATTTATTTTGAATTGTTTTTACATTTTTTGATTAAAACAGATTGTAATTGAATGTTTGCCTCGGGAAACGTGGAGCAAAAGCCATCCATTGTCAAGAAAAGTTCATTTATAGTCACTCATGCCTAGAAAAGGCTTATAACTCTTTTTAAATGCCTTTATAATCCCATTATTGAATTTATTTTGAATTGTTTTTACATTTTTTGATTAAAACAGATTGTAATTGATTGTTTGCCTCGGGAAACGTTGAGCAAAAGCCATCCATATTCAAGAAAAGTTCATTTATAGTCACTCATGCCTAGAAAAGCCTTATTACTCGATTTAAATGCCTTTATAATCCCATTATTGAATTTATTTTGAATTGTTTTTACATTTTTTGATTAAAACATATTGTAGTTGATTGTTTGCCTCGGGAAACGTGGAGCAAAAGCCATCCATTGTCAAGAAAAGTTCATTTATAGTCACTCATGCCTAGAAAAGCCTTATTACTCGATTTAAATGCCTTTATAATCCCATTATTGAATTTATTTTGAATTTTTTTTACATTTTTTGATTAAAACATATTGTAATTGATTGTTTGCCTCGGGAAACGTGGAGCAAAAGCCATCCATTGTCAAGAAAAGTTCATTTATAGTCACTCATGCCTACAAAAGCCTTATTACTCGGTTTAAGTGCCTTTATAATCCCATTATTGAATTTATTTTCAATTTTTTTTACATTTTTTGATTAAAACAGATTGTAATAGATTGTTTATCTCGGGAAAAATGGAACGAAAGCCATCCATTGTCAAGAAAACATCATTTATAGTCACTCATGCCTAGAAAAGCCTTATTACTCGGTTTAAATGCCTTTATAATCCCATTATTGAATTTATTTTGAACTTTTTTGACATTTTTTGATTAAAACAGATTGTAATTGATTGTTTGCCTCGAGAAACGTGGAGCAGAGGCCATCCATTGTCAAGAAAAGTTCATTTATAGTCACTCACGCCTAGAAAAGCCTTATTACTCGATTTAAATGCTTTTATAATCCCATTATCGAATTTATTTTGAATTGTTTTTACATTTTTTGATTAAAACAGATTGTAATTGAATGTTTGCCTCAGGAAACGTGGAGCAAAAGCCATCCATTGTCAAGAAAAGTTCATTTATAGTCACTCATGCCTAGAAAAGGCTTATAACTCTTTTTAAATGCCTTTATAATCCCATTATTGAATTTATTTTGAATTGTTTTTACATTTTTTGATTAAAACAGATTGTAATTGATTGTTTGCCTCGGGAAACGTTGAGCAAAAGCCATCCATATTCAAGAAAAGTTCATTTATAGTCACTCATGCTTAGAAAAGCCTTATTACTCGATTTAAATGCCTTTATAATCCCATTATTGAATTTATTTTGAATTGTTTTTACATTTTTTGATTAAAACATATTGTAGTTGATTGTTTGCCTCGGGAAACGTGGAGCAAAAGCCATCCATTGTCAAGAAAAGTTCATTTATAGTCACTCATGCCTAGAGAAGCCTTATAACTCGGTTTAAATGCCTTTATAATCCCATTATTGAATTTATTTTGAATTGTTTTTACATTTTTTGATTAAAACAGATTGTAATTGATTGTTTGCCTCGGGAAACGTGGAGCAAAAGCCATCCATTGTCAAGAAAAGTTCATTTATAGTCACTCATGCCTAGAAAAGCCTTATTACTCGATTTAAATGCCTTTATAATCCCATTATTGAATTTATTTTGAATTGTTTTTACATTTTTTGATTAAAACATATTGTAATTGATTGTTTGCCTCGGGAAACGTGGAGCAAAAGCCATCCATTGTCAAGAAAAGTTCATTTATAGTCACTCATGCCTACAAAAGCCTTATTACTCGGTTTAAATGCCTTTATAATCCCATTATTGAATTTATTTTGAATTTTTTTTACATTTTTTGATTAAAACAGATTGTAATAGATTATTTATCTCGGGAAAAATGGAACGAAAGCCATCCATTGTCAAGAAAACATCATTTATAGTCACTCATGCCTAGAAAAGCCTTATTACTCGGTTTAAATGCCTTTATAATCCCATTATTGAATTTATTTTGAACTTTTTTGACATTTTTTGATTAAAACAGATTGTAATTGATTGTTTGCCTCGAGAAACGTGGAGCAGAGGCCATCCATTGTCAAGAAAAGTTCATTTATAGTCACTCACGCCTAGAAAAGCCTTATTACTCGGTTTAAATGCTTTTATAATCCCATTATCGAATTTATTTTGAATTGTTTTTACATTTTTTGATTAAAACAGATTGTAATTGATTGTTTGCCTCGGGAAACGTGGAGCAAAAGCCATCCATTGTCAAGAAAAGTTCATTTATAGTCGCTCATGCCTAGAAAAGGCTTATAACTCTTTTTAAATGCCTTTATAATCTCATTATTGAATTTATTTTGAATTGTTTTTACATTTTTTGATTAAAACAGATTGTAATTGATTGTTTGCCTCGGGAAACGTGGAGCAAAAGCCATCCATATTCAAGAAAAGTTCATTTATAGTCACTCATGCCTAGAAAAGCCTTATTACTCGATTTAAATGCCTTTATAATCCCATTATTGAATTTATTTTGAATTGTTTTTACATTTTTTGATTAAAACATATTGTAATTGATTGTTTGCCTCAGGAAACGTGGAGCAAAAGCCATCCATTGTCAAGAAAAGTTCATTTATAGTCACTCATGCTTAGAGAAGCCTTATTACTCGGTTTAAATGCCTTTATAATCCCATTATTGAATTTATTTTGATTTTTTTTTACAGTTTTTGATTAAAACAGATTGTAATAGATTGTTTATCTCGGGAAACATGGAACGAAAGCTATCCATTGTCAAGAAAAGATCATTTTTAGTCACTCATGCCTAGAAAAGCCTTATTACTCGGTTTAAATGCTTTTATAATCCCATTATTGAATTTATTTTGAATTTTTTTTACATTTTTTGATTAAAACAGATTGTAATAGATTGTTTATCTTGGGAAACATGGAACGAAACCATCCATTGTCAAGAAAAGTTCATTTATAGTCACTCATGCCTAGAAAAGCCTTATTACTCGGTTTAAATGCCTTTATAATCCCATTATTGAATTTATTTTGAATTTTTTTTACATTTTTTGAATAAAACAGATTCTAATACATTGTTTATCTCGGGAAACATGGAACGAAAGCCATCCATTGTCAAGAAAACATCATTTATAGTCACTCATGCCTAGAAAAGCCTTATTACTCGGTTTAAATGCCTTTATAATCCCATTATTGACTTTATTTTCAATTATTTTTACATTTTTTTATTAAAACAGATTGTAATTGATTGTTTGCCTCGGGAAACGTGGAGCAAAAGCCATCCATTGTCATGAAAAGTTCATTTATAGTCACTCATGTCTAGAAAAGCCTTATTACTCGATTTAAATGCCTTTAAAATCCCATTATTGAATTTATTTTGAATTTTTTTTACATTTTTTGATTAAAACATATTGTAATTGATTGTTTGCCTCGGGAAACGTGGAGCAAAAGCCATCCATTGTCAAGAAAAGTTCATTTATAGTCACTCATGCCTAAAAAAGCCTTATTACTCGGTTTAAATGTTTTTATAATCCCATTATTGAATTTATTTTGAATTTTTTTTACATTTTTTGATTAAAACAGATTGTAATAGATTGTTTATCTCGGGAAACATGGAACGAAAGCCATCCATTGTCAAGAAAAGATCATTTATAGTCACTCATGCCTAGAAAAGCCTTATTACTCGGTTTAAATGCTTTTATAATCCCATTATTGAATTTATTTTGAATTTTTTTTACATTTTTTGATTAAAACAGATTGCAATAGATTGTTTATCTCGGGAAACATGGAACGAAAGCCATCAATTGTCAAGAAAACATCATTTATAGTCACTCATGCCTAGAAAAGCCTTATTACTCGGTTTAAATGCCTTTATAATCCCATTATTGAATTTATTTTGAATTGTTTTTACATTTTTTGATTAAAACATATTGTAATTGATTGTTTGCCTCGGGAAACATGGAGCGAAAGCCATCCATTGTCAAGAAAAGTTCATTTATAGTCACTCATGCCTACAAAAGCCTTATTACTCGGTTTAAATGCCTTTATAATCCCATTATTGAATTTATTTTGAATTTTTTTTACATTTTTTGATTAAAACAGATTGTAATAGATTGTTTATCTCGGGAAAAATGGAACGAAAGCCATCCATTGTCAAGAAAACATCATTTATAGTCACTCATGCCTAGAAAAGCCTTATTACTCGGTTTAAATGCCTTTATAATCCCATTATTGAATTTATTTTGAACTTTTTTGACATTTTTTGATTAAAACAGATTGTAATTGATTGTTTGCCTCGAGAAACGTGGAGCAGAGGCCATCCATTGTCAAGAAAAGTTCATTTATAGTCACTCACGCCTAGAAAAGCCTTATTACTCGGTTTAAATGCTTTTATAATCCCATTATCGAATTTATTTTGAATTGTTTTTACATTTTTTGATTAAAACAGATTGTAATTGATTGTTTGCCTCGGGAAACGTGGAGCAAAAGCCATCCATTGTCAAGAAAAGTTCATTTATAGTCACTCATGCCTAGAAAAGGCTTATAACTCTTTTTAAATGCCTTTATAATCTCATTATTGAATTTATTTTGAATTGTTTTTACATTTTTTGATTAAAACAGATTGTAATTGATTGTTTGCCTCGGGAAACGTGGAGCAAAAGCCATCCATATTCAAGAAAAGTTCATTTATAGTCACTCATGCCTAGAAAAGCCTTATTACTCGATTTAAATGCCTTTATAATCCCATTATTGAATTTATTTTGAATTGTTTTTACATTTTTTGATTAAAACATATTGTAATTGATTGTTTGCCTCAGGAAACGTGGAGCAAAAGCCATCCATTGTCAAGAAAAGTTCATTTATAGTCACTCATGCCTAGAGAAGCCTTATTACTCGGTTTAAATGCCTTTATAATCCCATTATTGAATTTATTTTGAATTTTTTTTACATTTTTTGATTAAAACATATTGTAATTGACTGTTTGCCTCGGGAAACGTGGAGCAAAAGCCATCCATTGTCAAGAAAAGTTCATTTATATTCACTCATGCCTAGAAAAGCCTTATTACTCGATTTAAATGCCTTTATAATCCCATTATTGAATTTATTTTGAATTTTTTTTACATTTTTTGATTAAAACATATTGTAATTGACTGTTTGCCTCGGGAAACGTGGAGCAAAAGCCATCCATTGTCAAGAAAAGTTCATTTATAGTCACTCATGCCTACAAAAGCCTTATTACTCGGTTTAAATGCCTTTATAATCCCATTATTGAATTTATTTTGAATTGTTTTTACATTTTTTGATTAAAACAGATTGTAATTGATTGTTTGCCTCGGGAAACGTGGAGCAAAAGCCATCCATTGTCAAGAAAAGTTCATTTATAGTCACTCATGCCTAGAAAAGCCTTATTACTCGATTTAAATGCCTTTATAATCCCATTATTGAATTTATTTTGAATTGTTTTTACATTTTTTGATTAAAACATATTGTAATTGATTGTTTGCCTCGGGAAACGTGGAGCAAAAGCCATCCATTGTCAAGAAAAGTTCATTTATAGTCACTCATGCCTACAAAAGCCTTATTACTCGGTTTAAATGCCTTTATAATCCCATTATTGAATTTATTTTGAATTTTTTTTACATTTTTTGATTAAAACAGATTGTAATAGATTATTTATCTCGGGAAAAATGGAACGAAAGCCATCCATTGTCAAGAAAACATCATTTATAGTCACTCATGCCTAGAAAAGCCTTATTACTCGGTTTAAATGCCTTTATAATCCCATTATTGAATTTATTTTGAACTTTTTTGACATTTTTTGATTAAAACAGATTGTAATTGATTGTTTGCCTCGAGAAACGTGGAGCAGAGGCCATCCATTGTCAAGAAAAGTTCATTTATAGTCACTCACGCCTAGAAAAGCCTTATTACTCGGTTTAAATGCTTTTATAATCCCATTATCGAATTTATTTTGAATTGTTTTTACATTTTTTGATTAAAACAGATTGTAATTGATTGTTTGCCTCGGGAAACGTGGAGCAAAAGCCATCCATTGTCAAGAAAAGTTCATTTATAGTCACTCATGCCTAGAAAAGGCTTATAACTCTTTTTAAATGCCTTTATAATCTCATTATTGAATTTATTTTGAATTGTTTTTACATTTTTTGATTAAAACAGATTGTAATTGATTGTTTGCCTCGGGAAACGTGGAGCAAAAGCCATCCATATTCAAGAAAAGTTCATTTATAGTCACTCATGCCTAGAAAAGCCTTATTACTCGATTTAAATGCCTTTATAATCCCATTATTGAATTTATTTTGAATTGTTTTTACATTTTTTGATTAAAACATATTGTAATTGATTGTTTGCCTCAGGAAACGTGGAGCAAAAGCCATCCATTGTCAAGAAAAGTTCATTTATAGTCACTCATGCCTAGAGAAGCCTTATTACTCGGTTTAAATGCCTTTATAATCCCATTATTGAATTTATTTTGATTTTTTTTTACAGTTTTTGATTAAAACAGATTGTAATAGATTGTTTATCTCGGGAAACATGGAACGAAAGCTATCCATTGTCAAGAAAAGATCATTTTTAGTCACTCATGCCTAGAAAAGCCTTATTACTCGGTTTAAATGCTTTTATAATCCCATTATTGAATTTATTTTGAATTTTTTTTACATTTTTTGATTAAAACAGATTGTAATAGATTGTTTATCTTGGGAAACATGGAACGAAACCATCCATTGTCAAGAAAAGTTCATTTATAGTCACTCATGCCTAGAAAAGCCTTATTACTCGGTTTAAATGCCTTTATAATCCCATTATTGAATTTATTTTGAATTTTTTTTACATTTTTTGAATAAAACAGATTCTAATACATTGTTTATCTCGGGAAACATGGAACGAAAGCCATCCATTGTCAAGAAAACATCATTTATAGTCACTCATGCCTAGAAAAGCCTTATTACTCGGTTTAAATGCCTTTATAATCCCATTATTGACTTTATTTTCAATTATTTTTACATTTTTTTATTAAAACAGATTGTAATTGATTGTTTGCCTCGGGAAACGTGGAGCAAAAGCCATCCATTGTCATGAAAAGTTCATTTATAGTCACTCATGCCTAGAAAAGCCTTATTACTCGATTTAAATGCCTTTAAAATCCCATTATTGAATTTATTTTGAATTTTTTTTACATTTTTTGATTAAAACATATTGTAATTGATTGTTTGCCTCGGGAAACGTGGAGCAAAAGCCATCCATTGTCAAGAAAAGTTCATTTATAGTCACTCATGCCTAAAAAAGCCTTATTACTCGGTTTAAATGTTTTTATAATCCCATTATTGAATTTATTTTGAATTTTTTTTACATTTTTTGATTAAAACAGATTGTAATAGATTGTTTATCTCGAGAAACATGGAACGAAAGCCATCCATTGTCAAGAAAAGATCATTTATAGTCACTCATGCCTAGAAAAGCCTTATTACTCGGTTTAAATGCTTTTATAATCCCATTATTGAATTTATTTTGAATTTTTTTTACATTTTTTGATTAAAACAGATTGCAATAGATTGTTTATCTCGGGAAACATGGAACGAAAGCCATCTATTGTCAAGAAAACATCATTTATAGTCACTCATGCCTAGAAAAGCCTTATTACTCGGTTTAAATGCCTTTATAATCCCATTATTGAATTTATTTTGAATTGTTTTTACATTTTTTGATTAAAACATATTGTAATTGATTGTTTGCCTCGGGAAACATGGAGCGAAAGCCATCCATTGTCAAGAAAAGTTCATTTATAGTCACTCATGCCTACAAAAGCCTTATTACTCGGTTTAAATGCCTTTATAATCCCATTATTGAATTTATTTTGAATTTTTTTTACATTTTTTGATTAAAACAGATTGTAATAGATTGTTTATCTCGGGAAAAATGGAACGAAAGCCATCCATTGTCAAGAAAACATCATTTATAGTCACTCATGCCTAGAAAAGCCTTATTACTCGGTTTAAATGCCTTTATAATCCCATTATTGAATTTATTTTGAACTTTTTTGACATTTTTTGATTAAAACAGATTGTAATTGATTGTTTGCCTCGAGAAACGTGGAGCAGAGGCCATCCATTGTCAAGAAAAGTTCATTTATAGTCACTCACGCCTAGAAAAGCCTTATTACTCGGTTTAAATGCTTTTATAATCCCATTATCGAATTTATTTTGAATTGTTTTTACATTTTTTGATTAAAACAGATTGTAATTGATTGTTTGCCTCGGGAAACGTGGAGCAAAAGCCATCCATTGTCAAGAAAAGTTCATTTATAGTCACTCATGCCTAGAAAAGGCTTATAACTCTTTTTAAATGCCTTTATAATCTCATTATTGAATTTATTTTGAATTGTTTTTACATTTTTTGATTAAAACAGATTGTAATTGATTGTTTGCCTCGGGAAACGTGGAGCAAAAGCCATCCATATTCAAGAAAAGTTCATTTATAGTCACTCATGCCTAGAAAAGCCTTATTACTCGATTTAAATGCCTTTATAATCCCATTATTGAATTTATTTTGAATTGTTTTTACATTTTTTGATTAAAACATATTGTAATTGATTGTTTGCCTCAGGAAACGTGGAGCAAAAGCCATCCATTGTCAAGAAAAGTTCATTTATAGTCACTCATGCCTAGAGAAGCCTTATTACTCGGTTTAAATGCCTTTATAATCCCATTATTGAATTTATTTTGAATTTTTTTTACATTTTTTGATTAAAACATATTGTAATTGACTGTTTGCCTCGGGAAACGTGGAGCAAAAGCCATCCATTGTCAAGAAAAGTTCATTTATAGTCACTCATGCCTAGAAAAGCCTTATTACTCGATTTAAATGCCTTTATAATCCCATTATTGAATTTATTTTGAATTTTTTTTACATTTTTTGATTAAAACATATTGTAATTGACTGTTTGCCTCGGGAAACGTGGAGCAAAAGCCATCCATTGTCAAGAAAAGTTCATTTATAGTCGCTCATGCCTACAAAAGCCTTATTACTCGGTTTAAATGCCTTTATAATCCCATTATTGAATTTATTTTGAATTTTTTTTACATTTTTTCATTAAAACATATTGTAATTGATTGTTTGCCTCGGGAAACGTGGAGCAAAAGCCATCCATTGTCAAGAAAAGTTCATTTATAGTCACTCATGCCTAAAAAAGCCTTATTACTCGGTTTAAATGCCTTTATAATCCCATTATTGAATTTATTTTGAATTTTTTTTTACATTTTTTGATTAAAACAGATTGTAATAGATTATCTCGGGAAAAATGGAACGAAAGCCATCCATTGTCAAGAAAACATCATTTATAGTCACTCATGCCTAGAAAAGCCTTATTACTCGGTTTAAATGCCTTTATAATCCCATTATTGAATTTATTTTGAACTTTTTTGACATTTTTTGATTAAAACATATTGTAATTGATTGTTTGCCTCAGGAAACGTGGAGCAAAAGCCATCCATTGTCAAGAAAAGTTCATTTATAGTCACTCATGCCTAGAGAAGCCTTATTACTCGGTTTAAATGCCTTTATAATCCCATTATTGAATTTATTTTGAATTTTTTTTACATTTTTTGATTAAAACATATTGTAATTGACTGTTTGCCTCGGGAAACGTGGAGCAAAAGCCATCCATTGTCAAGAAAAGTTCATTTATAGTCACTCATGCCTAGAAAAGCCTTATTACTCGATTTAAATGCCTTTATAATCCCATTATTGAATTTATTTTGAATTGTTTTTACATTTTTTGATTAAAACATATTGTAATTGATTGTTTGCCTCGGGAAACGTGGAGCAAAAGCCATCCATTGTCAAGAAAAGTTCATTTATAGTCACTCATGCCTACAAAAGCCTTATTACTCGGTTTAAGTGCCTTTATAATCCCATTATTGAATTTATTTTCAATTTTTTTTACATTTTTTGATTAAAACAGATTGTAATAGATTGTTTATCTCGGGAAAAATGGAACGAACGCCATCCATTGTCAAGAAAACATCATTTATAGTCACTCATGCCTAGAAAAGCCTTATTACTCGGTTTAAATGCCTTTATAATCCCATTATTGAATTTATTTTGAACTTTTTTGACATTTTTTGATTAAAACAGATTGTAATTGATTGTTTGCCTCGAGAAACGTGGAGCAGAGGCCATCCATTGTCAAGAAAAGTTCATTTATAGTCACTCACGCCTAGAAAAGCCTTATTACTCGGTTTAAATGCTTTTATAATCCCATTATCGAATTTATTTTGAATTGTTTTTACATTTTTTGATTAAAACAGATTGTAATTGAATGTTTGCCTCGGGAAACGTGGAGCAAAAGCCATCCATTGTCAAGAAAAGTTCATTTATAGTCACTCATGCCTAGAAAAGGCTTATAACTCTTTTTAAATGCCTTTATAATCCCATTATTGAATTTATTTTGAATTGTTTTTACATTTTTTGATTAAAACAGATTGTAATTGATTGTTTGCCTCGGGAAACGTTGAGCAAAAGCCATCCATATTCAAGAAAAGTTCATTTATAGTCACTCATGCCTAGAAAAGCCTTATTACTCGATTTAAATGCCTTTATAATCCCATTATTGAATTTATTTTGAATTGTTTTTACATTTTTTGATTAAAACATATTGTAGTTGATTGTTTGCCTCGGGAAACGTGGAGCAAAAGCCATCCATTGTCAAGAAAAGTTCATTTATAGTCACTCATGCCTAGAGAAGCCTTATAACTCGGTTTAAATGCCTTTATAATCCCATTATTGAATTTATTTTGAATTGTTTTTACATTTTTTGATTAAAACAGATTGTAATTGATTGTTTGCCTCGGGAAACGTGGAGCAAAAGCCATCCATTGTCAAGAAAAGTTCATTTATAGTCACTCATGCCTAGAAAAGCCTTATTACTCGATTTAAATGCCTTTATAATCCCATTATTGAATTTATTTTGAATTGTTTTTACATTTTTTGATTAAAACATATTGTAATTGATTGTTTGCCTCGGGAAACGTGGAGCAAAAGCCATCCATTGTCAAGAAAAGTTCATTTATAGTCACTCATGCCTACAAAAGCCTTATTACTCGGTTTAAATGCCTTTATAATCCCATTATTGAATTTATTTTGAATTTTTTTTACATTTTTTGATTAAAACAGATTGTAATAGATTATTTATCTCAGGAAAAATGGAACGAAAGCCATCCATTGTCAAGAAAACATCATTTATAGTCACTCATGCCTAGAAAAGCCTTATTACTCGGTTTAAATGCCTTTATAATCCCATTATTGAATTTATTTTGAACTTTTTTGACATTTTTTGATTAAAACAGATTGTAATTGATTGTTTGCCTCGAGAAACGTGGAGCAGAGGCCATCCATTGTCAAGAAAAGTTCATTTATAGTCACTCACGCCTAGAAAAGCCTTATTACTCGGTTTAAATGCTTTTATAATCCCATTATCGAATTTATTTTGAATTGTTTTTACATTTTTTGATTAAAACAGATTGTAATTGATTGTTTGCCTCGGGAAACGTGGAGCAAAAGCCATCCATTGTCAAGAAAAGTTCATTTATAGTCACTCATGCCTAGAAAAGGCTTATAACTCTTTTTAAATGCCTTTATAATCTCATTATTGAATTTATTTTGAATTGTTTTTACATTTTTTGATTAAAACAGATTGTAATTGATTGTTTGCCTCGGGAAACGTGGAGCAAAAGCCATCCATATTCAAGAAAAGTTCATTTATAGTCACTCATGCCTAGAAAAGCCTTATTACTCGATTTAAATGCCTTTATAATCCCATTATTGAATTTATTTTGAATTGTTTTTACATTTTTTGATTAAAACATATTGTAATTGATTGTTTGCCTCAGGAAACGTGGAGCAAAAGCCATCCATTGTCAAGAAAAGTTCATTTATAGTCACTCATGCCTAGAGAAGCCTTATTACTCGGTTTAAATGCCTTTATAATCCCATTATTGAATTTATTTTGATTTTTTTTTACAGTTTTTGATTAAAACAGATTGTAATAGATTGTTTATCTCGGGAAACATGGAACGAAAGCTATCCATTGTCAAGAAAAGATCATTTTTAGTCACTCATGCCTAGAAAAGCCTTATTACTCGGTTTAAATGCTTTTATAATCCCATTATTGAATTTATTTTGAATTTTTTTTACATTTTTTGATTAAAACAGATTGTAATAGATTGTTTATCTTGGGAAACATGGAACGAAACCATCCATTGTCAAGAAAAGTTCATTTATAGTCACTCATGCCTAGAAAAGCCTTATTACTCGGTTTAAATGCCTTTATAATCCCATTATTGAATTTATTTTGAATTTTTTTTACATTTTTTGAATAAAACAGATTCTAATACATTGTTTATCTCGGGAAACATGGAACGAAAGCCATCCATTGTCAAGAAAACATCATTTATAGTCACTCATGCCTAGAAAAGCCTTATTACTCGGTTTAAATGCCTTTATAATCCCATTATTGACTTTATTTTCAATTATTTTTACATTTTTTTATTAAAACAGATTGTAATTGATTGTTTGCCTCGGGAAACGTGGAGCAAAAGCCATCCATTGTCATGAAAAGTTCATTTATAGTCACTCATGCCTAGAAAAGCCTTATTACTCGATTTAAATGCCTTTAAAATCCCATTATTGAATTTATTTTGAATTTTTTTTACATTTTTTGATTAAAACATATTGTAATTGATTGTTTGCCTCGGGAAACGTGGAGCAAAAGCCATCCATTGTCAAGAAAAGTTCATTTATAGTCACTCATGCCTAAAAAAGCCTTATTACTCGGTTTAAATGTTTTTATAATCCCATTATTGAATTTATTTTGAATTTTTTTTACATTTTTTGATTAAAACAGATTGTAATAGATTGTTTATCTCGGGAAACATGGAACGAAAGCCATCCATTGTCAAGAAAAGATCATTTATAGTCACTCATGCCTAGAAAAGCCTTATTACTCGGTTTAAATGCTTTTATAATCCCATTATTGAATTTATTTTGAATTTTTTTTACATTTTTTGATTAAAACAGATTGCAATAGATTGTTTATCTCGGGAAACATGGAACGAAAGCCATCAATTGTCAAGAAAACATCATTTATAGTCACTCATGCCTAGAAAAGCCTTATTACTCGGTTTAAATGCCTTTATAATCCCATTATTGAATTTATTTTGAATTGTTTTTACATTTTTTGATTAAAACATATTGTAATTGATTGTTTGCCTCGGGAAACATGGAGCGAAAGCCATCCATTGTCAAGAAAAGTTCATTTATAGTCACTCATGCCTACAAAAGCCTTATTACTCGGTTTAAATGCCTTTATAATCCCATTATTGAATTTATTTTGAATTTTTTTTACATTTTTTGATTAAAACAGATTGTAATAGATTGTTTATCTCGGGAAAAATGGAACGAAAGCCATCCATTGTCAAGAAAACATCATTTATAGTCACTCATGCCTAGAAAAGCCTTATTACTCGGTTTAAATGCCTTTATAATCCCATTATTGAATTTATTTTGAACTTTTTTGACATTTTTTGATTAAAACAGATTGTAATTGATTGTTTGCCTCGAGAAACGTGGAGCAGAGGCCATCCATTGTCAAGAAAAGTTCATTTATAGTCACTCACGCCTAGAAAAGCCTTATTACTCGGTTTAAATGCTTTTATAATCCCATTATCGAATTTATTTTGAATTGTTTTTACATTTTTTGATTAAAACAGATTGTAATTGATTGTTTGCCTCGGGAAACGTGGAGCAAAAGCCATCCATTGTCAAGAAAAGTTCATTTATAGTCACTCATGCCTAGAAAAGGCTTATAACTCTTTTTAAATGCCTTTATAATCTCATTATTGAATTTATTTTGAATTGTTTTTACATTTTTTGATTAAAACAGATTGTAATTGATTGTTTGCCTCGGGAAACGTGGAGCAAAAGCCATCCATATTCAAGAAAAGTTCATTTATAGTCACTCATGCCTAGAAAAGCATTATTACTCGATTTAAATGCCTTTATAATCCCATTATTGAATTTATTTTGAATTGTTTTTACATTTTTTGATTAAAACATATTGTAATTGATTGTTTGCCTCAGGAAACGTGGAGCAAAAGCCATCCATTGTCAAGAAAAGTTCATTTATAGTCACTCATGCCTAGAGAAGCCTTATTACTCGGTTTAAATGCCTTTATAATCCCATTATTGAATTTATTTTGAATTTTTTTTACATTTTTTGATTAAAACATATTGTAATTGACTGTTTGCCTCGGGAAACGTGGAGCAAAAGCCATCCATTGTCAAGAAAAGTTCATTTATAGTCACTCATGCCTAGAAAAGCCTTATTACTCGATTTAAATGCCTTTATAATCCCATTATTGAATTTATTTTGAATTTTTTTTACATTTTTTGATTAAAACATATTGTAATTGACTGTTTGCCTCGGGAAACGTGGAGCAAAAGCCATCCATTGTCAAGAAAAGTTCATTTATAGTCACTCATGCCTACAAAAGCCTTATTACTCGGTTTAAATGCCTTTATAATCCCATTATTGAATTTATTTTGAATTTTTTTTACATTTTTTCATTAAAACATATTGTAATTGATTGTTTGCCTCGGGAAACGTGGAGCAAAAGCCATCCATTGTCAAGAAAAGTTCATTTATAGTCACTCATGCCTAAAAAAGCCTTATTACTCGGTTTAAATGCCTTTATAATCCCATTATTGAATTTATTTTGAATTTTTTTTTACATTTTTTGATTAAAACAGATTGTAATAGATTATTTATCTCGGGAAAAATGGAACGAAAGCCATCCATTGTCAAGAAAACATCATTTATAGTCACTCATGCCTAGAAAAGCCTTATTACTCGGTTTAAATGCCTTTATAATCCCATTATTGAATTTATTTTGAACTTTTTTGACATTTTTTGATTAAAACATATTGTAATTGATTGTTTGCCTCAGGAAACGTGGAGCAAAAGCCATCCATTGTCAAGAAAAGTTCATTTATAGTCACTCATGCCTAGAGAAGCCTTATTACTCGGTTTAAATGCCTTTATAATCCCATTATTGAATTTATTTTGAATTTTTTTTACATTTTTTGATTAAAACATATTGTAATTGACTGTTTGCCTCGGGAAACGTGGAGCAAAAGCCATCCATTGTCAAGAAAAGTTCATTTATAGTCACTCATGCCTAGAAAAGCCTTATTACTCGATTTAAATGCCTTTTTAATCCCATTATTGAATTTATTTTGAATTTTTTTTACATTTTTTGATTAAAACATATTGTAATTGACTGTTTGCCTCGGGAAACGTGGAGCAAAAGCCATCCATTGTCAAGAAAAGTTCATTTATAGTCACTCATGCCTACAAAAGCCTTATTACTCGGTTTAAATGCCTTTATAATCCCATTATTGAATTTATTTTGAATTTTTTTTACATTTTTTCATTAAAACATACTGTAATTGATTGTTTGCCTCGGGAAACGTGGAGCAAAAGCCATCCATTGTCAAGAAAAGTTCATTTATAGTCACTCATGCCTAAAAAAGCCTTATTACTCGGTTTAAATGCCTTTATAATCCCATTATTGAATTTATTTTGAATTTTTTTTACATTTTTTGATTAAAACAGATTGTAATAGATTATTTATCTCGGGAAAAATGGAACGAAAGCCATCCATTGTCAAGAAAACATCATTTATAGTCACTCATGCCTAGAAAAGCCTTATTACTCGGTTTAAATGCCTTTATAATCCCATTATTGAATTTATTTTGAACTTTTTTGACATTTTTTGATTAAAACATATTGTAATTGATTGTTTGCCTCAGGAAACGTGGAGCAAAAGCCATCCATTGTCAAGAAAAGTTCATTTATAGTCACTCATGCCTAGAGAAGCCTTATTACTCGGTTTAAATGCCTTTATAATCCCATTATTGAATTTATTTTGATTTTTTTTTACAGTTTTTGATTAAAACAGATTGTAATAGATTGTTTATCTCGGGAAACATGGAACGAAAGCTATCCATTGTCAAGAAAAGATCATTTATAGTCACTCATGCCTAGAAAAGGCTTATAACTCTTTTTAAATGCCTTTATAATCTCATTATTGAATTTATTTTGAATTGTTTTTACATTTTTTGATTAAAACAGATTGTAATTGATTGTTTGCCTCGGGAAACGTGGAGCAAAAGCCATCCATATTCAAGAAAAGTTCATTTATAGTCACTCGTGCCTAGAAAAGCCTTATTACTCGATTTAAATGCCTTTATAATCCCATTATTGAATTTATTTTGAATTGTTTTTACATTTTTTGATTAAAACATATTGTAATTGATTGTTTGCCTCGGGAAACGTGGAGCAAAAGCCATCCATTGTCAAGAAAAGTTCATTTATAGTCACTCGTGCCTAGAGAAGCCTTATTACTCGATTTAAATGCCTTTATAATCCCATTATTGAATTTATTTTGAATTGTTTTTACATTTTTTGATTAAAACATATTGTAATTGATTGTTTGCCTCAGGAAACGTGGAGCAAAAGCCATCCATTGTCAAGAAAAGTTCATTTATAGTCACTCATGCCTAGAGAAGCCTTATTACTCGGTTTAAATGCCTTTATAATCCCATTATTGAATTTATTTTGAATTTTTTTTACAGTTTTTGATTAAAACATATTGTAATTGATTGTTTGCCTCAGGAAACGTGGAGCAAAAGCCATCCATTGTCAAGAAAAGTTCATTTATAGTCACTCATGCCTAGAAAAGGCTTATAACTCTTTTTAAATGCCTTTATAATCTCATTATTGAATTTATTTTGAATTGTTTTTACATTTTTTGATTAAAACAGATTGTAATTGATTGTTTGCCTCGGGAAACGTGGAGCAAAAGCCATCCATATTCAAGAAAAGTTCATTTATAGTCACTCATGCCTAGAAAAGCCTTATTACTCGATTTAAATGCCTTTATAATCCCATTATTGAATTTATTTTGAATTGTTTTTACATTTTTTTATTAAAACAGATTGTAATTGATTGTTTGCCTCGGGAAACGTGGAGCAAAAGCCATCCATTGTCATGAAAAGTTCATTTATAGTCACTCATGCCTAGAAAAGCCTTATTACTCGATTTAAATGCCTTTAAAATCCCATTATTGAATTTATTTTGAATTTTTTTTACATTTTTTGATTAAAACATATTGTAATTGATTGTTTGCCTCGGGAAACGTGGAGCAAAAGCCATCCATTGTCAAGAAAAGTTCATTTATAGTCACTCATGCCTAAAAAAGCCTTATTACTCGGTTTAAATGTTTTTATAATCCCATTATTGAATTTATTTTGAATTTTTTTTACAGTTTTTGATTAAAACAGATTGTAATAGATTGTTTATCTCGGGAAACATGGAACGAAAGCCATCCATTGTCAAGAAAAGATCATTTATAGTCACTCATGCCTAGAAAAGCCTTATTACTCGGTTTAAATGCTTTTATAATCCCATTATTGAATTTATTTTGAATTTTTTTTACATTTTTTGATTAAAACAGATTGCAATAGATTGTTTATCTCGGGAAACATGGAACGAAAGCCATCAATTGTCAAGAAAACATCATTTATAGTCACTCATGCCTAGAAAAGCCTTATTACTCGGTTTAAATGCCTTTATAATCCCATTATTGAATTTATTTTGAATTGTTTTTATATTTTTTGATTAAAACATATTGTAATTGATTGTTTGCCTCGGGAAACATGGAGCGAAAGCCATCCATTGTCAAGAAAAGTTCATTTATAGTCACTCATGCCTACAAAAGCCTTATTACTCGGTTTAAATGCCTTTATAATCCCATTATTGAATTTATTTTGAATTTTTTTTACATTTTTTGATTAAAACAGATTGTAATAGATTGTTTATCTCGGGAAAAATGGAACGAAAGCCATCCATTGTCAAGAAAACATCATTTATAGTCACTCATGCCTAGAAAAGCCTTATTACTCGGTTTAAATGCCTTTATAATCCCATTATTGAATTTATTTTGAACTTTTTTGACATTTTTTGATTAAAACAGATTGTAATTGATTGTTTGCCTCGAGAAACGTGGAGCAGAGGCCATCCATTGTCAAGAAAACATCATTTATAGTCACTCACGCCTAGAAAAGCCTTATTACTCGGTTTAAATGCTTTTATAATCCCATTATCGAATTTATTTTGAATTGTTTTTACATTTTTTGATTAAAACACATTGTAATTGAATGTTTGCCTCGGGAAACGTGGAGCAAAAGCCATCCATTGTCAAGAAAAGTTCATTTATAGTCACTCATGCCTAGAAAAGGCTTATAACTCTTTTTAAATGCCCTTATAATCCCATTATTGAATTTATTTTGAATTATTTTTACATTTTTTTATTAAAACATATTGTAATTGATTGTTTGCCCCGGGAAACATGGAGCGAAAGCCATCCATTGTCAAGAAAAGTTCATTTATAGTCACTCATGCCTACAAAAGCCTTATTACTCGGTTTAAATGCCTTTATAATCCCATTATTGAATTTATTTTGAATTTTTTTTACATTTTTTGATTAAAACAGATTCTAATACATTGTTTATCTCGGGAAACATGGAACGAAAGCCATCCATTGTAAAGAAAACATCATTTATAGTCACTCATGCCTAGAAAAGCCTTATTACTCGGTTTAAATGCCTTTATAATCCCATTATTGAATTTATTTTGAACTTTTTTGACATTTTTTGATTAAAACAGATTGTAATTGATTGTTTGCCTCGGGAAACATGGAGCGAAAGCCATCCATTGTCAAGAAAAGTTCATTTATAGTCACTCATGCCTAGAAAAGCCTTATTACTCGGTTTAAATGCTTTTATAATCCCATTATCGAATTTATTTTGAATTGTTTTTACATTTTTTGATTAAAACAGATTGTAATTGATTGTTTGCCTCGGGAAACGTGGAGCAAAAGCAATCCATTGTCAAGAAAAGTTCATTTATAGTCACTCATGCCTAGAAAAGCCTTATAATTCGGTTTAAATGCCTTTATAATCCCATTATTGAATTTATTGTGAATTGTTTTTACATTTTTTGATTAAAACAGATTGTAATTGATTGTTTGCCTCGGGAAACGTGGAGCAAAAGCCATCCATTGTCAAGAAAAGTTCATTTATAGTCACTCATGCCTAGAAAAGCCTTATTACTCGATTTAAATGCCTTTATAATCCAATTATTGAATTTATTTTGAATTGTTTTTACATTTTTTGATTAAAACATATTGTAATTGATTGTTTGCCTCGGGAAACGTGGAGCAAAAGCCATCCATTGTCAAGAAAAGTTCATTTATAGTCACTCATGCCTAGAGAAGCCTTATTACTCGGTTTAAATGCCTTTATAATCCCATTATTGAATTTATTTTGATTTTTTTTTACAGTTTTTGATTAAAACAGATTGTAATAGATTGTTTATCTCGGGAAACATGGAACGAAAGCCATCCATTGTCAAGAAAAGATCATTTATAGTCACTCATGCCTAGAAAAGCCTTATTACTCGGTTTAAATGCTTTTATAATCCCATTATTGAATTTATTTTGATTTTTTTTTAAATTTTTTGATTAAAACAGATTGTAATAGATTGTTTATCTCGGGAAACATGGAACGAAAGCCATCCATTGTCAAAAAAACATCATTTATAGTCACTCATGCCTAGAAAAGCCTTATTACTCGGTTTAAATGCCTTTATAATCCCATTATTGAATTTATTTTCAATTATTTTTACATTTTTTTATTAAAACAGATTGTAATTGATTGTTTGCCTCGGGAAACGTTGAGCAAAAGCCATCCATTGTCAAGAAAAGTTCATTTATAGTCAATCATGCCTAGAAAAGCCTTATTACTCGATTTAAATGCCTTTCAAATCCCATTATTGAATTTATTTTGAATTGTTTTTACATTTTTTGATTAAAACATATTGTAATTGATTGTTTGCCTCGGGAAACGTGGAGCAAAAGCAATCCATTGTCAAGAAAAGTTCATTTATAGTCACTCATGCCTAGAAAAGGCTTATAACTCTTTTTAAATGCCTTTATAATCCCATTATTGAATTTATTTTGAATTGTTTTTACATTTTTTGATTAAAACAGATTGTAATTGATTGTTTGCCTCGGGAAACGTGGAGCAAAAGCCATCCATATTCAAGAAAAGTTCATTTATAGTTACTCATGCCTAGAAAAGCCTTATTACTCGATTTAAATGCCTTTATAATCCCATTATTGAATTTATTTTGAATTGTTTTTACATTTTTTGATTAAAACATATTGTAATTGATTGTTTGCCTCAGGAAACGTGGAGCGAAAGCCATCCATTGTCAAGAAAAGTTCATTTATAGTCACTCATGCCTAGAGAAGCCTTATTACTCGGTTTAAATGCCTTTATAATCCCATTATTGAATTTATTTTGATTTTTTTTTACAGTTTTTGATTAAAACAGATTGTAATAGATTGTTTATCTCGGGAAACATGGAACGAAAGCTATCCATTGTCAAGAAAAGATAATTTATAGTCACTCATGCCTAGACAAGCCTTATTACTCGGTTTAAATGCTTTTATAATCCCATTATTGAATTTATTTTGAATTTTTTTTACATTTTTTGATTAAAACAGATTGCAATTGATTGTTTATCTCGGGAAACATGGAACGAAAGCCATCAATTGTCAAGAAAACATCATTTATAGTCACTCATGCCTAGAAAAGCCTTATTACTCGGTTTAAATGCCTTTATAATCCCATTATTGAATTTATTTTGAATTGTTTTTACATTTTTTGATTAAAACATATTGTAATTGATTGTTTGCCTCGGGAAACATGGAGCGAAAGCCATCCATTGTCAAGAAAAGTTCATTTATAGTCACTCATGCCTACAAAAGCCTTATTACTCGGTTGAAATGCCTTTATAATCCCATTATTGAATTTATTTTGAATTTTTTTTACATTTTTTGATTAAAACAGATTGTAATAGATTGTTTATCTCGGGAAAAATGGAACGAAAGCCATCCATTGTCAAGAAAACATCATTTATAGTCACTCATGCCTAGAAAAGCCTTATTACTCGGTTTAAATGCCTTTATAATCCCATTATTGAATTTATTTTGAACTTTTTTGACATTTTTTGATTAAAACAGATTGTAATTGATTGTTTGCCTCAAGAAACGTGGAGCAGAGGCCATCCATTGTCAAGAAAAGTTCATTTATAGTCACTCACGCCTAGAAAAGCCTTATTACTCGGTTTAAATGCTTTTATAATCCCATTATCGAATTTATTTTGAATTGTTTTTACATTTTTTGATTAGAACACATTGTAATTGAATGTTTGCCTCGGGAAACGTGGAGCAAAAGCCATCCATTGTCAAGAAAAGTTCATTTATAGTCACTCATGCCTAGAAAAGGCTTATAACTCTTTTTAAATGCCTTTATAATCTCATTATTGAATTTATTTTGAATTGTTTTTACATTTTTTGATTAAAACAGATTGTAATTGATTGTTTGCCTCGGGAAACGTGGAGCAAAAGCCATCCATATTCAAGAAAAGTTCATTTATAGTCACTCATGCCTAGAAAAGCCTTATTACTCGATTTAAATGCCTTTATAATCCCATTATTGAATTTATTTTGAATTGTTTTTACATTTTTTGATTAAAACATATTGTAATTGATTGTTTGCCTCAGGAAACGTGGAGCAAAAGCCATCCATTGTCAAGAAAAGTTCATTTATAGTCACTCATGCCTAGAGAAGCCTTATTACTCGGTTTAAATGCCTTTATAATCCCATTATTGACTTTATTTTCAATTATTTTTACATTTTTTTATTAAAACAGATTGTAATTGATTGTTTGCCTCGGGAAACGTGGAGCAAAAGCCATCCATTGTCATGAAAAGTTCATTTATAGTCACTCATGCCTAGAAAAGCCTTATTACTCGATTTAAATGCCTTTAAAATCCCATTATTGAATTTATTTTGAATTTTTTTTACATTTTTTGATTAAAACATATTGTAATTGATTGTTTGCCTCGGGAAACGTGGAGCAAAAGCCATCCATTGTCAAGAAAAGTTCATTTATAGTCACTCATGCCTAAAAAAGCCTTATTACTCGGTTTAAATGTTTTTATAATCCCATTATTGAATTTATTTTGAATTTTTTTTACATTTTTTGATTAAAACAGATTGTAATCGATTGTTTATCTCGGGAAACATGGAACGAAAGCCATCCATTGTCAAGAAAAGATCATTTATAGTCACTCATGCCTAGAAAAGCCTTATTACTCGGTTTAAATGCTTTTATAATCCCATTATTGAATTTATTTTGAATTTTTTTTACATTTTTTGATTAAAACAGATTGCAATAGATTGTTTATCTCGGGAAACATGGAACGAAAGCCATCAATTGTCAAGAAAACATCATTTATAGTCACTCATGCCTAGAAAAGCCTTATTACTCGGTTTAAATGCCTTTATAATCCCATTATTGAATTTATTTTGATTTTTTTTTACAGTTTTTGATTAAAACAGATTGTAATAGATTGTTTATCTCGGGAAACATGGAACGAAAGCTATCCATTGTCAAGAAAAGATCATTTTTAGTCACTCATGCCTAGAAAAGCCTTATTACTCGGTTTAAATGCTTTTATAATCCCATTATTGAATTTATTTTGAATTTTTTTTACATTTTTTGATTAAAACAGATTGTAATAGATTGTTTATCTTGGGAAACATGGAACGAAACCATCCATTGTCAAGAAAAGTTCATTTATAGTCACTCATGCCTAGAAAAGCCTTATTACTCGGTTTAAATGCCTTTATAATCCCATTATTGAATTTATTTTGAATTATTTTTACATTTTTTGAATAAAACAGATTCTAATACATTGTTTATCTCGGGAAACATGGAACGAAAGCCATCCATTGTCAAGAAAACATCATTTATAGTCACTCATGCCTAGAAAAGCCTTATTACTCGGTTTAAATGCCTTTATAATCACATTATTGACTTTATTTTCAATTATTTTTACATTTTTTTATTAAAACAGATTGTAATTGATTGTTTGCCTCGGGAAACGTGGAGCAAAAGCCATCCATTGTCATGAAAAGTTCATTTATAGTCACTCATGCCTAGAAAAGCCTTATTACTCGATTTAAATGCCTTTAAAATCCCATTATTGAATTTATTTTGAATTTTTTTTACATTTTTTGATTAAAACATATTGTAATTGATTGTTTGCCTCGGGAAACGTTGAGCAAAAGCCATCCATTGTCAAGAAAAGTTCATTTATAGTCACTCATGCCTAAAAAAGCCTTATTACTCGGTTTAAATGTTTTTATAATCCCATTATTGAATTTATTTTGAATTTTTTTTACATTTTTTGATTAAAACAGATTGTAATAGATTGTTTATCTCGGGAAACATGGAACGAAAGCCATCCATTGTCAAGAAAAGATCATTTATAGTCACTCATGCCTAGAAAAGCCTTATTACTCGGTTTAAATGCTTTTATAATCCCATTATTGAATTTATTTTAAATTTTTTTTACATTTTTTGATTAAAACAGATTGCAATAGATTGTTTATCTCGGGAAACATGGAACGAAAGCCATCAATTGTCAAGAAAACATCATTTATAGTCACTCATGCCTAGAAAAGCCTTATTACTCGGTTTAAATGCCTTTATAATCCCATTATTGAATTTATTTTGAATTGTTTTTACATTTTTTGATTAAAACATATTGTAATTGATTGTTTGCCTCGGGAAACTTGGAGCGAAAGCCATCCATTGTCAAGAAAAGTTCATTTATAGTCACTCATGCCTACAAAAGCCTTATTACTCGGTTTAAATGCCTTTATAATCCCATTATTGAATTTATTTTGAATTTTTTTTACATTTTTTGATTAAAACAGATTGTAATAGATTGTTTATCTCGGGAAAAATGGAACGAAAGCCATCCATTGTCAAGAAAACATCATTTATAGTCACTCATGCCTAGAAAAGCCTTATTACTCGGTTTAAATGCCTTTATAATCCCATTATTGAATTTATTTTGAACTTTTTTGACATTTTTTGATTAAAACAGATTGTAATTGATTGTTTGCCTCGAGAAACGTGGAGCAGAGGCCATCCATTGTCAAGAAAAGTTCATTTATAGTCACTCACGCCTAGAAAAGCCTTATTACTCGGTTTAAATGCTTTTATAATCCCATTATCGAATTTATTTTGAATTGTTTTTACATTTTTTGATTAAAACAGATTGTAATTGATTGTTTGCCTCGGGAAACGTGGAGCAAAAGCCATCCATTGTCAAGAAAAGTTCATTTATAGTCACTCATGCCTAGAAAAGGCTTATAACTCTTTTTAAATGCCTTTATAATCTCATTATTGAATTTATTTTGAATTGTTTTTACATTTTTTGATTAAAACAGATTGTAATTGATTGTTTGCCTCGGGAAACGTGGAGCAAAAGCCATCCATATTCAAGAAAAGTTCATTTATAGTCACTCATGCCTAGAAAAGCCTTATTACTCGATTTAAATGCCTTTATAATCCCATTATTGAATTTATTTTGAATTGTTTTTACATTTTTTGATTAAAACAGATTGTAATTGATTGTTTGCCTCGGGAAACGTGGAGCAAAAGCCATCCATATTCAAGAAAAGTTCATTTATAGTCACTCATGCCTAGAAAAGCCTTATTACTCGATTTAAATGCCTTTATAATCCCATTATTGAATTTATTTTGAATTGTTTTTACATTTTTTGATTAAAACATATTGTAATTGATTGTTTGCCTCAGGAAACGTGGAGCAAAAGCCATCCATTGTCAAGAAAAGTTCATTTATAGTCACTCATGCCTAGAGAAGCCTTATTACTCGGTTTAAATGCCTTTATAATCCCATTATTGACTTTATTTTCAATTATTTTTACATTTTTTTATTAAAACAGATTGTAATTGATTGTTTGCCTCGGGAAACGTGGAGCAAAAGCCATCCATTGTCATGAAAAGTTCATTTATAGTCACTCATGCCTAGAAAAGCCTTATTACTCGATTTAAATGCCTTTAAAATCCCATTATTGAATTTATTTTGAATTTTTTTTACATTTTTTGATTAAAACATATTGTAATTGATTGTTTGCCTCGGGAAACGTGGAGCAAAAGCCATCCATTGTCAAGAAAAGTTCATTTATAGTCACTCATGCCTAAAAAAGCCTTATTACTCGGTTTAAATGTTTTTATAATCCCATTATTGAATTTATTTTGAATTTTTTTTACATTTTTTGATTAAAACAGATTGTAATAGATTGTTTATCTCGGGAAACATGGAACGAAAGCCATCCATTGTCAAGAAAAGATCATTTATAGTCACTCATGCCTAGAAAAGCCTTATTACTCGGTTTAAATGCTTTTATAATCCCATTATTGAATTTATTTTGAATTTTTTTTACATTTTTTGATTAAAACAGATTGCAATAGATTGTTTATCTCGGGAAACATGGAACGAAAGCCATCAATTGTCAAGAAAACATCATTTATAGTCACTCATGCCTAGAAAAGCCTTATTACTCGGTTTAAATGCCTTTATAATCCCATTATTGAATTTATTTTGATTTTTTTTTACAGTTTTTGATTAAAACAGATTGTAATAGATTGTTTATCTCGGGAAACATGGAACGAAAGCTATCCATTGTCAAGAAAAGATCATTTTTAGTCACTCATGCCTAGAAAAGCCTTATTACTCGGTTTAAATGCTTTTATAATCCCATTATTGAATTTATTTTGAATTTTTTTTACATTTTTTGATTAAAACAGATTGTAATAGATTGTTTATCTTGGGAAACATGGAACGAAACCATCCATTGTCAAGAAAAGTTCATTTATAGTCACTCATGCCTAGAAAAGCCTTATTACTCGGTTTAAATGCCTTTATAATCCCATTATTGAATTTATTTTGAATTATTTTTACATTTTTTGAATAAAACAGATTCTAATACATTGTTTATCTCGGGAAACATGGAACGAAAGCCATCCATTGTCAAGAAAACATCATTTATAGTCACTCATGCCTAGAAAAGCCTTATTACTCGGTTTAAATGCCTTTATAATCACATTATTGACTTTATTTTCAATTATTTTTACATTTTTTTATTAAAACAGATTGTAATTGATTGTTTGCCTCGGGAAACGTGTAGCAAAAGCCATCCATTGTCATGAAAAGTTCATTTATAGTCACTCATGCCTAGAAAAGCCTTATTACTCGATTTAAATGCCTTTAAAATCCCATTATTGAATTTATTTTGAATTTTTTTTACATTTTTTGATTAAAACATATTGTAATTGATTGTTTGCCTCGGGAAACGTTGAGCAAAAGCCATCCATTGTCAAGAAAAGTTCATTTATAGTCACTCATGCCTAAAAAAGCCTTATTACTCGGTTTAAATGTTTTTATAATCCCATTATTGAATTTATTTTGAATTTTTTTTACATTTTTTGATTAAAACAGATTGTAATAGATTGTTTATCTCGGGAAACATGGAACGAAAGCCATCCATTGTCAAGAAAAGATCATTTATAGTCACTCATGCCTAGAAAAGCCTTATTACTCGGTTTAAATGCTTTTATAATCCCATTATTGAATTTATTTTAAATTTTTTTTACATTTTTTGATTAAAACAGATTGCAATAGATTGTTTATCTCGGGAAACATGGAACGAAAGCCATCAATTGTCAAGAAAACATCATTTATAGTCACTCATGCCTAGAAAAGCCTTATTACTCGGTTTAAATGCCTTTATAATCCCATTATTGAATTTATTTTGAATTGTTTTTACATTTTTTGATTAAAACATATTGTAATTGATTGTTTGCCTCGGGAAACTTGGAGCGAAAGCCATCCATTGTCAAGAAAAGTTCATTTATAGTCACTCATGCCTACAAAAGCCTTATTACTCGGTTTAAATGCCTTTATAATCCCATTATTGAATTTATTTTGAATTTTTTTTACATTTTTTGATTAAAACAGATTGTAATAGATTGTTTATCTCGGGAAAAATGGAACGAAAGCCATCCATTGTCAAGAAAACATCATTTATAGTCACTCATGCCTAGAAAAGCCTTATTACTCGGTTTAAATGCCTTTATAATCCCATTATTGAATTTATTTTGAACTTTTTTGACATTTTTTGATTAAAACAGATTGTAATTGATTGTTTGCCTCGAGAAACGTGGAGCAGAGGCCATCCATTGTCAAGAAAAGTTCATTTATAGTCACTCACGCCTAGAAAAGCCTTATTACTCGGTTTAAATGCTTTTATAATCCCATTATCGAATTTATTTTGAATTGTTTTTACATTTTTTGATTAAAACAGATTGTAATTGATTGTTTGCCTCGGGAAACGTGGAGCAAAAGCCATCCATTGTCAAGAAAAGTTCATTTATAGTCACTCATGCCTAGAAAAGGCTTATAACTCTTTTTAAATGCCTTTATAATCTCATTATTGAATTTATTTTGAATTGTTTTTACATTTTTTGATTAAAACAGATTGTAATTGATTGTTTGCCTCGGGAAACGTGGAGCAAAAGCCATCCATATTCAAGAAAAGTTCATTTATAGTCACTCATGCCTAGAAAAGCCTTATTACTCGATTTAAATGCCTTTATAATCCCATTATTGAATTTATTTTGAATTGTTTTTACATTTTTTGATTAAAACATATTGTAATTGATTGTTTGCCTCAGGAAACGTGGAGCAAAAGCCATCCATTGTCAAGAAAAGTTCATTTATAGTCACTCATGCCTAGAGAAGCCTTATTACTCGGTTTAAATGCCTTTATAATCCCATTATTGAATTTATTTTGAATTTTTTTTACATTTTTTGATTAAAACATATTGTAATTGACTGTTTGCCTCGGGAAACGTGGAGCAAAAGCCATCCATTGTCAAGAAAAGTTCATTTATAGTCACTCATTCCTAGAAAAGCCTTATTACTCGATTTAAATGCCTTTATAATCCCATTATTGAATTTATTTTGAATTTTTTTTACATTTTTTCATTAAAACATATTGTAATTGATTGTTTGCCTCGGGAAACGTGGAGCAAAAGCCATCCATTGTCAAGAAAAGTTCATTTATAGTCACTCATGCCTAAAAAAGCCTTATTACTCGGTTTAAATGCCTTTATAATCCCATTATTGAATTTATTTTGAATTTTTTTTACATTTTTTGATTAAAACAGATTGTAATAGATTATTTATCTCGGGAAAAATGGAACGAAAGCCATCCATTGTCAAGAAAACATCATTTATAGTCACTCATGCCTAGAAAAGCCTTATTACTCGGTTTAAATGCCTTTATAATCCCATTATTGAATTTATTTTGAACTTTTTTGACATTTTTTGATTAAAACAGATTGTAATTGATTGTTTGCCTCGAGAAACGTGGAGCAGAGGCCATCCATTGTCAAGAAAAGTTCATTTATAGTCACTCACGCCTAGAAAAGCCTTATTACTCGGTTTAAATGCTTTTATAATCCCATTATCGAATTTATTTTGAATTGTTTTTACATTTTTTGATTAAAACAGATTGTAATTGATTGTTTGCCTCGGGAAACGTGGAGCAAAAGCCATCCATTGTCAAGAAAAGTTCATTTATAGTCACTCATGCCTAGAAAAGGCTTATAACTCTTTTTAAATGCCTTTATAATCTCATTATTGAATTTATTTTGAATTGTTTTTACATTTTTTGATTAACACAGATTGTAATTGATTGTTTGCCTCGGGAAACGTGAAGCAAAAGCCATCCATATTCAAGAAAAGTTCATTTATAGTCACTCATGCCTAGAAAAGCCTTATTACTCGATTTAAATGCCTTTATAATCCCATTATTGAATTTATTTTGAATTGTTTTTACATTTTTTGATTAAAACATATTGTAATTGATTGTTTGCCTCAGGAAACGTGGAGCAAAAGCCATCCATTGTCAAGAAAAGTTCATTTATAGTCACTCATGCCTAGAGAAGCCTTATTACTCGGTTTAAATGCCTTTATAATCCCATTATTGAATTTATTTTGATTTTTTTTTACAGTTTTTGATTAAAACAGATTGTAATAGATTGTTTATCTCGGGAAACATGGAACGAAAGCTATCCATTGTCAAGAAAAGATCATTTTTAGTCACTCATGCCTAGAAAAGCCTTATTACTCGGTTTAAATGCTTTTATAATCCCATTATTGAATTTATTTTGAATTTTTTTTACATTTTTTGATTAAAACAGATTGTAATAGATTGTTTATCTTGGGAAACATGGAACGAAACCATCCATTGTCAAGAAAAGTTCATTTATAGTCACTCATGCCTAGAAAAGCCTTATTACTCGGTTTAAATGCCTTTATAATCCCATTATTGAATTTATTTTGAATTATTTTTACATTTTTTGAATAAAACAGATTCTAATACATTGTTTATCTCGGGAAACATGGAACGAAAGCCATCCATTGTCAAGAAAACATCATTTATAGTCACTCATGCCTAGAAAAGCCTTATTACTCGGTTTAAATGCCTTCATAATCCCATTATTGACTTTATTTTCAATTATTTTTACATTTTTTTATTAAAACAGATTGTAATTGATTGTTTGCCTCGGGAAACGTGGAGCAAAAGCCATCCATTGTCATGAAAAGTTCATTTATAGTCACTCATGCCTAGAAAAGCCTTATTACTCGATTTAAATGCCTTTAAAATCCCATTATTGAATTTATTTTGAATTTTTTTTACATTTTTTGATTAAAACATATTGTAATTGATTGTTTGCCTCGGGAAACGTGGAGCAAAAGCCATCCATTGTCAAGAAAAGTTCATTTATAGTCACTCATGCCTAAAAAAGCCTTATTACTCGGTTTAAATGTTTTTATAATCCCATTATTGAATTTATTTTGAATTTTTTTTACATTTTTTGATTAAAACAGATTGTAATAGATTGTTTATCTCGGGAAACATGGAACGAAAGCCATCCATTGTCAAGAAAAGATCATTTATAGTCACTCATGCCTAGAAAAGCCTTATTACTCGGTTTAAATGCTTTTATAATCCCATTATTGAATTTATTTTGAATTTTTTTTACATTTTTTGATTAAAACAGATTGCAATAGATTGTTTATCTCGGGAAACATGGAACGAAAGCCATCAATTGTCAAGAAAACATCATTTATAGTCACTCATGCCTAGAAAAGCCTTATTACTCGGTTTAAATGCCTTTATAATCCCATTATTGAATTTATTTTGAATTGTTTTTACATTTTTTGATTAAAACATATTGTAATTGATTGTTTGCCTCGGGAAACATGGAGCGAAAGCCATCCATTGTCAAGAAAAGTTCATTTATAGTCACTCATGCCCACAAAAGCCTTATTACTCGGTTTAAATGCCTTTATAATCCCATTATTGAATTTATTTTGAATTTTTTTTACATTTTTTGATTAAAACAGATTGTAATAGATTGTTTATCTCGGGAAAAATGGAACGAAAGCCATCCATTGTCAAGAAAACATCATTTATAGTCACTCATGCCTAGAAAAGCCTTATTACTCGGTTTAAATGCCTTTATAATCCCATTATTGAATTTATTTTGAACTTTTTTGACATTTTTTGATTAAAACAGATTGTAATTGATTGTTTGCCTCGAGAAACGTGGAGCAGAGGCCATCCATTGTCAAGAAAAGTTCATTTATAGTCACTCACACCTAGAAAAGCCTTATTACTCGGTTTAAATGCTTTTATAATCCCATTATCGAATTTATTTTGAATTGTTTTTACATTTTTTGATTAAAACACATTGTAATTGAATGTTTGCCTCGGGAAACGTGGAGCAAAAGCCATCCATTGTCAAGAAAAGTTCATTTATAGTCACTCATGCCTAGAAAAGGCTTATAACTCTTTTTAAATGCCCTTATAATCCCATTATTGAATTTATTTTGAATTATTTTTACATTTTTTTATTAAAACATATTGTAATTGATTGTTTGCCCCGGGAAACATGGAGCGAAAGCCATCCATTGTCAAGAAAAGTTCATTTATAGTCACTCATGCCTACAAAAGCCTTATTACTCGGTTTAAATGCCTTTATAATCCCATTATTGAATTTATTTTGAATTTTTTTTACATTTTTTGATTAAAACAGATTCTAATACATTGTTTATCTCGGGAAACATGGAACGAAAGCCATCCATTGTAAAGCAAACATCATTTATAGTCACTCATGCCTAGAAAAGCCTTATTACTCGGTTTAAATGCCTTTATAATCCCATTATTGAATTTATTTTGAACTTTTTTTACATTTTTTGATTAAAACAGATTGTAATTGATTGTTTGCCTCGGGAAACATGGAGCGAAAGCCATCCATTGTCAAGAAAAGTTCATTTATAGTCACTCATGCCTAGAAAAGCCTTATTACTCGGTTTAAATGCTTTTATAATCCCATTATCGAATTTATTTTGAATTGTTTTTACATTTTTTGATTAAAACAGATTGTAATTGATTGTTTGCCTCGGGAAACGTGGAGCAAAAGCAATCCATTGTCAAGAAAAGTTCATTTATAGTCACTCATGCCTAGAAAAGCCTTATAATTCGGTTTAAATGCCTTTATAATCCCATTATTGAATTTATTGTGAATTGTTTTTACATTTTTTGATTAAAACAGATTGTAATTGATTGTTTGCCTCGGGAAACGTGGAGCAAAAGCCATCCATTGTCAAGAAAAGTTCATTTATAGTCACTCATGCCTAGAAAAGCCTTATTACTCGATTTAAATGCCTTTATAATCCAATTATTGAATTTATTTTGAATTGTTTTTACATTTTTTGATTAAAACATATTGTAATTGATTGTTTGCCTCGGGAAACGTGGAGCAAAAGCCATCCATTGTCAAGAAAAGTTCATTTATAGTCACTCATGCCTAGAGAAGCCTTATTACTCGGTTTAAATGCCTTTATAATCCCATTATTGAATTTATTTTGATTTTTTTTACAGTTTTTGATTAAAACAGATTGTAATAGATTGTTTATCTCGGGAAACATGGAACGAAAGCCATCCATTGTCAAGAAAAGATCATTTATAGTCACTCATGCCTAGAAAAGCCTTATTACTCGGTTTAAATGCTTTTATAATCCCATTATTGAATTTATTTTGATTTTTTTTTAAATTTTTTGATTAAAACAGATTGTAATAGATTGTTTATCTCGGGAAACATGGAACGAAAGCCATCCATTGTCAAAAAAACATCATTTATAGTCACTCATGCCTAGAAAAGCCTTATTACTCGGTTTAAATGCCTTTATAATCCCATTATTGAATTTATTTTCAATTATTTTTACATTTTTTTATTAAAACAGATTGTAATTGATTGTTTGCCTCGGGAAACGTGGAGCAAAAGCCATCCATTGTCAAGAAAAGTTCATTTATAGTCACTCATGCCTAGAAAAGCCTTATTACTAGATTTAAATGCCTTTCAAATCCCATTATTGAATTTATTTTGAATTGTTTTTACATTTTTTGATTAAAACATATTGTAATTGATTGTTTGCCTCGGGAAACGTGGAGCAAAAGCAATCCATTGTCAAGAAAAGTTCATTTATAGTCACTCATGCCTAGAAAAGGCTTATAACTCTTTTTAAATGCCTTTATAATCCCATTATTGAATTTATTTTGAATTGTTTTTACATTTTTTGATTAAAACAGATTGTAATTGATTGTTTGCCTCGGGAAACGTGGAGCAAAAGCCATCCATATTCAAGAAAAGTTCATTTATAGTTACTCATGCCTAGAAAAGCCTTATTACTCGATTTAAATGCCTTTATAATCCCATTATTGAATTTATTTTGAATTGTTTTTACATTTTTTGATTAAAACATATTGTAATTGATTGTTTGCCTCAGGAAACGTGGAGCGAAAGCCATCCGTTGTCAAGAAAAGTTCATTTATAGTCACTCATGCCTAGAGAAGCCTTATTACTCGGTTTAAATGCCTTTATAATCCCATTATTGAATTTATTTTGATTTTTTTTTACAGTTTTTGATTAAAACAGATTGTAATAGATTGTTTATCTCGGGAAACATGGAACGAAAGCTATCCATTGTCAAGAAAAGATAATTTATAGTCACTCATGCCTAGACAAGCCTTATTACTCGGTTTAAATGCTTTTATAATCCCATTATTGAATTTATTTTGAATTTTTTTTACATTTTTTGATTAAAACAGATTGTAATAGATTGTTTATCTTGGGAAACATGGAACGAAAGCCATCCGTTGTCAAGAAAAGTTCATTTATAGTCACTCATGCCTAGAAAAGCCTTATTACTCGGTTTAAATGCCTTTATAATCCCATTATTGAATTTATTTACAATTATTTTTACATTTTTTGATTAAAGCAGATTGTAATTGATTGTTTGCCTCGGGAAACGTGGAGCAAAAGCCATCCATTGTCAAGAAAAGTTCATTTATAGTCACTCATGCCTAGAAAAGCCTTATTACTCGATTTAAATGCCTTTATAATCCCATTATTGAATTTATTTTGAATTTTTTTTTACATTTTTTGATTAAAACATATTGTAATTGATTGTTTGCCTCGGGAAACGTGGAGCAAAAGCCATTTATTGTCAAGAAAAGTTCATTTATAGTCACTCATGCCTACAAAAGCCTTATTACTCGGTTTAAATGCCTTTATAATCCCATTATTGAATTTATTTTGAATTTTCTTTACATTTTTTGATTAAAACAGATTGTAATAGATTGTTTATCTCGGGAAACATGGAACGAAAGCCATCAATTGTCAAGAAAACGTCATTTATAGTCACTCATGCCTAGAAAAGCCTTATTACTCGGTTTAAATGCCTTTATAATCCCATTATTGAATTTATTTTGAATTGTTTTTACATTTTTTGATTAAAACAGATTGTAATTGATTGTTTGCCTCGGGAAACGTGGAGCAAAAGCCATCCATTGTCAAGAAAAGTTCATTTATAGTCACTCATGCCTAGAAAAGCCTTATTACTCGGTTTAAATGCCTTTATAATCCCATTATTGAATTTATTTTGAATTTTTTTTACATTTTTTGATTAAAACAGATTGTAATAGATTGTTTATCTCGGGAAACATGGAACGAAAGCCATCCATTGTCAGGAAAAGATCATTTATAGTCACTCATGCCTAGAAAAGCCTTATTACTCGGTTTAAATGCCTTTATAATCCCATTATTGAATTTATTTTGAATTGTTTTTACATTTTTTGATTAAATCAGACTGTAATTGATTGTTTGCCTCGGGAAACGTGGTGCAAAAGCAATCCATTGTCAAGAAAAGTTCATTTATAGTCACTCATGCCTAGAAAAGCCTTATTACTCGATTTAAATGCCTTTATAATCCCATTATTGAATTTATTTTGAATTGTTTTTACATTTTTTGATTAAAACATATTGTAATTGATTGTTTGCCTCGGGAAACGTGGAGCAAAAGCCATCCATTCTCAAGAAAAGTTCATTTATAGTCACTCATGCCTACAAAAGCCTTATTACTCGGTTTAAATGCCTTTACAATCCCATTATTGAATTTATTTTGAATTTTTTTTACATTTTTTGATTAAAACAGATTGTAATAGATTGTTTATCTCGGGAAACATGGAACGAAAGCCATCCATTGTCAAGAAAAGATCATTTATAGTCACTCATGCCTAGAAAAGCCTTATTACTCGGTTTAAATGCCCTTATAATCCCATTATTGAATTTATTTTGAATTATTTTTACATTTTTTTATTAAAACATATTGTAATTGATTGTTTGCCTCGGGAAACATGGAGCGAAAGCCATCCATTGTCAAGAAAAGTTCATTTATAGTCACTCATGCCTACAAAAGCCTTATTACTCGGTTTAAATGCCTTTATAATCCCATTATTGAATTTATTTTGAATTTTTTTTACATTTTTTGATTAAAACAGATTCTAATACATTGTTTATCTCGGGAAACATGGAACGAAAGCCATCCATTGTCAAGAAACACATCATTTATAGTCACTCATGCCTAGAAAAGCCTTAATACTCGGTTTAAATGCCTTTATAATCCCATTATTGAATTTATTTTGAACTTTTTTGACATTTTTTGATTAAAACAGATTGTAATTGATTGTTTGCCTCGGGAAACATGGAGCGAAAGCCATCCATTGTCAAGAAAAGTTCATTTATAGTCACTCATGCCTAGAAAAGCCGTATTACTCGGTTTAAATGCTTTTATAATCCCATTATCGAATTTATTTTGAATTGTTTTTACATTTTTTGATTAAAACATATTGTAATTGATTGTTTGCCTCGGGAAACGTGGAGCAAAAGCCATCCATTGTCAAGAAAAGTTCATTTATAGTCACTCATGCCTAGAAAAGCCTTATTACTCGGTTTAAATGCCTTTATAATCCCATTATTGAATTTATTTTGAATTGTTTTTACATTTTTTGATTAAAACAGATTGTAATTGATTGTTTGCCTCGGGAAACGTGGAGCAAAAGCCATCCATTGTCAAGAAAAGTTCATTTATAGTCACTCATGCCTAGAAAAGCCTTATTACTCGATTTAAATGCCTTTATAATCCCATTATTGAATTTATTTTGAATTGTTTTTACATTTTTTGATTAAAACATATTGTAATTGATTGTTTGCCTCGGGAAACGTGGAGCAAAAGCCATCCATTGTCAAGAAAAGTTCATTTATAGTCACTCATGCCTAGAGAAGCCTTATTACTCGGTTTAAATGCCTTTATAATCCCATTATTGAATTTATTTTGAATTGTTTTTACATTTTTTGATTAAAACAGATTGTAATTGATTGTTTGCCTCGGGAAACGTGGAGCAAAAGCCATCCATTATCAAGAAAAGTTCATTTATAGTCACTCATGCCTAGAAAAGCCTTATTACTCGGTTTAAATGCCTTTATAATCTCATTATTGAATTTATTTTGAATTGTTTTTACATTTTTTGATTAAAACAGACTGTAATTGATTGTTTGCCTCGGGAAACGTGGTGCAAAAGCAATCCATTGTCAAGAAAAGTTCATTTATAGTCACTCATGCCTAGAAAAGCCTTATTACTCGATTTAAATGCCTTTATAATCCCATTATTGAATTTATTTTGAATTGTTTTTACATTTTTTGATTAAAACAGATTGTAATTGATTGTTTGCCTCGGGAAACGTGGAGCAAAAGCCATCCATTATCAAGAAAAGTTCATTTATAGTCACTCATGCCTAGAAAAGCCTTATTACTCAGTTTAAATGCCTTTATAATCCCATTATTGAATTTATTTTCAATTATTTTTACATTTTTTTATTAAAACAGATTGTAACTGATTGTTTGCCTCGGGAAACGTGGAGCAAAAGCCATCCATTGTCAAGAAAAGTTCATTTATAGTCACTCATGCCTAGAAAAGCCTTATTACTCGATTTAAATGCCTTTAAAATCCCATTATTGAATTTATTTTGAATTTTTTTTACATTTTTTGATTAAAACATATTGTAATTGATTTTTTGCCTCGGGAAGCGTGGAGCAAAAGCCATCCACTGTCAAGAAAAGTTCATTTATAGTCACTCATGCCTACAAAAGCCTTATTACTCGGTTTAAATGCCTTTATAATCCCATTATTGAATTTATTTTGAATTGTTTTTACATTTTTTGATTAAAACAGACTGTAATTGATTGTTTGCCTCGGGAAACGTGGTGCAAAAGCAATCCATTGTCAAGAATTGTTCATTTATAGTCACTCATGCCTAGAAAAGCCTTATTACTCGATTTAAATGCCTTTATAATCCCATTATTGAATTTATTTTGAATTGTTTTTACATTTTTTGATTAAAACATATTGTAATTGATTGTTTGCCTCGGGAAACGTGGAGCAAAAGCCATCCATTGTCAAGAAAAGTTCATTTATAGTCACTCACGCCTACAAAAGCCTTATTACTCGGTTTAAATGCCTTTACAATCCCATTATTGAATTTATTTTGAATTTTTTTTACATTTTTTGATTAAAACAGATTGTAATAGATTGTTTATCTCGGGAAACATGGAACGAAAGCCATCCATTGTCAAGAAAAGATCATTTATAGTCACTCATGCCTAGAAAAGCCTTATTACTCGGTTTAAATGCCCTTATAATCCCATTATTGAATTTATTTTGAATTATTTTTACATTTTTTTATTAAAACATATTGTAATTGATTGTTTGCCTCGGGAAACATGGAGCGAAAGCCATCCATTGTCAAGAAAAGTTCATTTATAGTCACTCATGCCTACAAAAGCCTTATTACTCGGTTTAAATGCCTTTATAATCCCATTATTGAATTTATTTTGAATTTTTTTTACATTTTTTGATTAAAACAGATTCTAATACATTGTTTATCTCGGGAAACATGGAACGAAAGCCATCCATTGTCAAGAAACACATCATTTATAGTCACTCATGCCTAGAAAAGCCTTAATACTCGGTTTAAATGCCTTTATAATCCCATTATTGAATTTATTTTGAACTTTTTTGACATTTTTTGATTAAAACAGATTGTAATTGATTGTTTGCCTCGGGAAACATGGAGCGAAAGCCATCCATTGTCAAGAAAAGTTCATTTATAGTCACTCATGCCTAGAAAAGCCGTATTACTCGGTTTAAATGCTTTTATAATCCCATTATCGAATTTATTTTGAATTGTTTTTACATTTTTTGATTAAAACATATTGTAATTGATTGTTTGCCTCGGGAAACGTGGAGCAAAAGCCATCCATTGTCAAGAAAAGTTCATTTATAGTCACTCATGCCTAGAAAAGCCTTATTACTCGGTTTAAATGCTTTTATAATCCCATTATTGAATTTATTTTGAATTTTTTTTTAAATTTTTTGATTAAAACAGATTGTAATAGATTGTTTATCTCGGGAAACATGGAACGAAAGCCATCCATTGTCAAGAAAACATCATTTATAGTCACTCATGCCTAGAAAAGCCTTATTACTCGGTTTAAATGCCTTTATAATCCCATTATTGAATTTATTTTCAATTATTTTTACATTTTTTTATTAAAACAGATTGTAACTGATTGTTTGCCTCGGGAAACGTGGAGCAAAAGCCATCCATTGTCAAGAAAAGTTCATTTATAGTCACTCATGCCTAGAAAAGCCTTATTACTCGATTTAAATGCCTTTAAAATCCCATTATTGAATTTATTTTGAATTTTTTTTACATTTTTTGATTAAAACATATTGTAATTGATTTTTTGCCTCGGGAAGCGTGGAGCAAAAGCCATCCATTGTCAAGAAAAGTTCATTTATAGTCACTCATGCCTACAAAAGCCTTATTACTCGGTTTAAATGCCTTTATAATCCCATTATTGAATTTATTTTGAACTTTTTTGACATTTTTTGATTAAAACAGATTGTAATTGATTGTTTGCCTCGGGAAACATGGAGCGAAAGCCATCCATTGTCAAGAAAAGTTCATTTATAGTCACTCATGCCTAGAAAAGCCTTATTACTCGATTTAAATGCCTTTATAATCCCATTATTGAATTTATTTTGAATTGTTTTTACATTTTTTGATTAAAACATATTGTAACTGATTGTTTGCCTCGAGAAACGTGGAGCAAAAGCCATCCATTGTCAAGAAAAGTTCATTTATAGTCACTCATGCCTACAAAAGCCTTATTACTCGATTTAAATGCCTTTATAATCCCATTATTGAATTTATTTTGAATTGTTTTTACATTTTTTGATTAAAACATATTGTAATTGATTGTTTGCCTCGGGAAACGTGGAGCAAAAGCCATCCATTGTCAAGAAAAGTTCATTTATAGTCACTCATGCCTAGAGAAGCCTTATTACTCGGTTTAAATGCCTTTATAATCCCATTATTGAATTTATTTTGAATTTTTTTTACATTTTTTGATTAAAACAGATTGTAATAGATTGTTTATCTCGGGAAACATGGAACGAAAGCCATCCATTGTCAGGAAAAGATCATTTATAGTCACTCATGCCTAGAAAAGCCTTATTACTCGGTTTAAATGCCTTTATAATCCCATTATTGAATTTATTTTGAATTGTTTTTACATTTTTTGATTAAATCAGACTGTAATTGATTGTTTGCCTCGGGAAACGTGGTGCAAAAGCAATCCATTGTCAAGAAAAGTTCATTTATAGTCACTCATGCCTAGAAAAGCCTTATTACTCGATTTAAATGCCTTTATAATCCCATTATTGAATTTATTTTGAATTGTTTTTACATTTTTTGATTAAAACATATTGTAATTGATTGTTTGCCTCGGGAAACGTGGAGCAAAAGCCATCCATTGTCAAGAAAAGTTCATTTATAGTCACTCATGCCTACAAAAGCCTTATTACTCGGTTTAAATGCCTTTACAATCCCATTATTGAATTTATTTTGAATTTTTTTTACATTTTTTGATTAAAACAGATTGTAATAGATTGTTTATCTCGGGAAACATGGAACGAAAGCCATCCATTGTCAAGAAAAGATCATTTATAGTCACTCATGCCTAGAAAAGCCTTATTACTCGGTTTAAATGCCCTTATAATCCCATTATTGAATTTATTTTGAATTATTTTTACATTTTTTTATTAAAACATATTGTAATTGATTGTTTGCCTCGGGAAACATGGAGCGAAAGCCATCCATTGTCAAGAAAAGTTCATTTATAGTCACTCATGCCTACAAAAGCCTTATTACTCGGTTTAAATGCCTTTATAATCCCATTATTGAATTTATTTTGAATTTTTTTTACATTTTTTGATTAAAACAGATTCTAATACATTGTTTATCTCGGGAAACATGGAACGAAAGCCATCCATTGTCAAGAAACACATCATTTATAGTCACTCATGCCTAGAAAAGCCTTAATACTCGGTTTAAATGCCTTTATAATCCCATTATTGAATTTATTTTGAACTTTTTTGACATTTTTTGATTAAAACAGATTGTAATTGATTGTTTGCCTCGGGAAACATGGAGCGAAAGCCATCCATTGTCAAGAAAAGTTCATTTATAGTCACTCATGCCTAGAAAAGCCGTATTACTCGGTTTAAATGCTTTTATAATCCCATTATCGAATTTATTTTGAATTGTTTTTACATTTTTTGATTAAAACATATTGTAATTGATTGTTTGCCTCGGGAAACGTGGAGCAAAAGCCATCCATTGTCAAGAAAAGTTCATTTATAGTCACTCATGCCTAGAAAAGCCTTATTACTCGGTTTAAATGCCTTTATAATCCCATTATTGAATTTATTTTGAATTGTTTTTACATTTTTTGATTAAAACAGATTGTAATTGATTGTTTGCCTCGGGAAACGTGGAGCAAAAGCCATCCATTGTCAAGAAAAGTTCATTTATAGTCACTCATGCCTAGAAAAGCCTTATTACTCGATTTAAATGCCTTTATAATCCCATTATTGAATTTATTTTGAATTGTTTTTACATTTTTTGATTAAAACATATTGTAATTGATTGTTTGCCTCGGGAAACGTGGAGCAAAAGCCATCCATTGTCAAGAAAAGTTCATTTATAGTCACTCATGCCTAGAGAAGCCTTATTACTCGGTTTAAATGCCTTTATAATCCCATTATTGAATTTATTTTGAATTGTTTTTACATTTTTTGATTAAAACAGATTGTAATTGATTGTTTGCCTCGGGAAACGTGGAGCAAAAGCCATCCATTATCAAGAAAAGTTCATTTATAGTCACTCATGCCTAGAAAAGCCTTATTACTCGGTTTAAATGCCTTTATAATCTCATTATTGAATTTATTTTGAATTGTTTTTACATTTTTTGATTAAAACAGACTGTAATTGATTGTTTGCCTCGGGAAACGTGGTGCAAAAGCAATCCATTGTCAAGAAAAGTTCATTTATAGTCACTCATGCCTAGAAAAGCCTTATTACTCGATTTAAATGCCTTTATAATCCCATTATTGAATTTATTTTGAATTGTTTTTACATTTTTTGATTAAAACATATTGTAATTGATTGTTTGCCTCGGGAAACGTGGAGCAAAAGCCATCCATTGTCAAGAAAAGTTCATTTATAGTCACTCATGCCTAGAGAAGCCTTATTACTCGGTTTAAATGCCTTTATAATCCCATTATTGAATTTATTTTGATTTTTTTTACAGTTTTTGATTAAAACAGATTGTAATAGATTGTTTATCTCGGGAAACATGGAACGAAAGCCATCCATTGTCAAGAAAAGATCATTTATAGTCACTCATGCCTAGAAAAGCCTTATTACTCGGTTTAAATGCTTTTATAATCCCATTATTGAATTTATTTTGAATTTTTTTTTAAATTTTTTGATTAAAACAGATTGTAATAGATTGTTTATCTCGGGAAACATGGAACGAAAGCCATCCATTGTCAAGAAAACATCATTTATAGTCACTCATGCCTAGAAAAGCCTTATTACTCGGTTTAAATGCCTTTATAATCCCATTATTGAATTTATTTTCAATTATTTTTACATTTTTTTATTAAAACAGATTGTAACTGATTGTTTGCCTCGGGAAACGTGGAGCAAAAGCCATCCATTGTCAAGAAAAGTTCATTTATAGTCACTCATGCCTAGAAAAGCCTTATTACTCGATTTAAATGCCTTTAAAATCCCATTATTGAATTTATTTTGAATTTTTTTTACATTTTTTGATTAAAACATATTGTAATTGATTTTTTACCTCGGGAAGCGTGGAGCAAAAGCCATCCATTGTCAAGAAAAGTTCATTTATAGTCACTCATGCCTACAAAAGCCTTATTACTCGGTTTAAATGCCTTTATAATCCCATTATTGAATTTATTTTGAACTTTTTTGACATTTTTTGATTAAAACAGATTGTAATTGATTGTTTGCCTCGGGAAACATGGAGCGAAAGCCATCCATTGTCAAGAAAAGTTCATTTATAGTCACTCATGCCTAGAAAAGCCTTATTACTCGATTTAAATGCCTTTATAATCCCATTATTGAATTTATTTTGAATTGTTTTTACATTTTTTGATTAAAACATATTGTAACTGATTGTTTGCCTCGAGAAACGTGGAGCAAAAGCCATCCATTGTCAAGAAAAGTTCATTTATAGTCACTCATGCCTACAAAAGCCTTATTACTCGATTTAAATGCCTTTATAATCCCATTATTGAATTTATTTTGAATTGTTTTTACATTTTTTGGTTAAAACAAATTGTAATTGATTGTTTGCCTCGAGAAACGTGGAGCAAAAGCCATCCATTGTCAAGAAAAGTTCATTTATAGTCACTCATGCCTAGAGAAGCCTTATTACTCGGTTTAAATGCCTTTATAATCCCATTATTGAATTTATTTTGATTTTTTTTACAGTTTTTGATTAAAACATATTGTAATAGATTGTTTATCTCGGGAAACATGGAACGAAAGCCATCCATTGTCAGGAAAAGATCATTTATAGTCACTCATGCCTAGAAAAGCCTTATTACTCGGTTTAAATGCTTTTATAATCCCATTATTGAATTTATTTTGAATTTTTTTATATTTTTTGATTCAAACAGAGTGTAATAGATTGTTTATCTCGGGAAACATGGAACGAAAGCCATCCATTGTCAAGAAAAGTTCATTTATAGTCACTCATGCCTAGAAAAGCCTTATTACTCGGTTTAAATGCCTTTATAATCCCATTATTGGATATATTTACATTTATTTTTACATTTTTTGATTAAAACAGATTGTAATTGATTGTTTGCCTCGGGAAACGTGGAGCAAAAGCCATCCATTGTCAAGAAAAGTTCATTTATAGTCACTCATGCCTACAAAAGCCTTATTACTCGGTTTAAATGCCTTTATAATCCCATTATTGAATTTATTTTGAATTTTTTTTACATTTTTTGATTAAAACAGATTGTAATAGATTGTTTATCTCGGGAAACATAGAACGAAAGCCATCCATTGTCAAGAAAAGATCATTTATAGTCACTCATGCCTAGAAAAGCCTTATTACTCGGTTTAAATGCTTTTATAATCCCATTATTTAATTTATTTTGAATTTTTTTTACATTTTTTGATTAAAACAGATTGTAATAGATTGTTTATCTCGGGAAACATGGATCGAAAGCCATCCATTGTCAAGAAAACATCATTTATAGTCACTCATGCCTAGAAAAGCCTTATTACTCGGTTTAAATGCCTTTATAATCCCATTATTGAATTTATTTTGAATTATTTTTATATTTTTTGATTAAAACAGATTGTAATAGATTGTTTATCTCGGGAAACATGGAACGAAAGCCATCCATTGTAGAGAAAAGATCATTTATAGTCACTCATGCCTAGAAAAGCCTTATTACTCGGTTTAAATGCTTTTATAATCCCATTATTGTATTTATTTTGAATTTTTTTTAAATTTTTTGATTAAAACAGATTGTAATAGATTGTTTATCTCGGGAAACATGGAACGAAAGCCATCCATTGTCAAGAAAACATCATTTATAGTCGCCCATGCCTAGAAAAGCCTTATTACTCGGTTTAAATGCCTTTATAATCCCATTATTGAATTTATTTTCAATTATTTTTACATTTTTTTATTAAAACAGATTGTAATTGATTGTTTACCTCGGGAAACGTGGAGCAAAAGCCATCCATTGTCAAGAAAAGTTCATTTATAGTCACTCATGCCTAGAAAAGCCTTATTACTCGATTTAAATGCCTTTAAAATCCCATTATTGAATTTATTTTGAATTTTTTTTACATTTTTTGATTAAAACATATTGTAATTGATTGTTTGCCTCGGGAAACGTGGAGCAAAAGCCATCCATTGTCAAGAAAAGTTCATTTATAGTCACTCATGCCTACAAAAGCCTTATTACTCGGTTTAAATGCCTTTATAATCCCATTATTGAATTTATTTTGAATTTTTTTTACATTTTTTGATTAAAACATATTGTAATTGATTGTTTGCCTCGAGAAACGTGGAGCAAAAGCCATCCATTGTCAAGAAAAGTTTATTTATAGTCACTCATGCCTAGAAAAGCCTTATTACTCGGTTTAAATGCCTTTATAATCCCATTATCGAATTTATTTTGAATTGTTTTTACATTTTTTGATTAAAACATATTGTAATTGATTGTTTGCCTCGGGAAACGTGGAGCAAAAGACATCCATTGTCAAGAAAAGTTCATTTATAGTCACTCATGCCTAGAAAAGGCTTATAACTCTTTTTAAATGCCTTTATAATCCCATTATTGAATTTATTTTGAATTGTTTTTATATTTTTTGGTTAAAACAGATTGTAATTGATTGTTTGCCTCGAGAAACGTGGAGCAAAAGCCATCCATTGTCAAGAAAAGTTCATTTATAGTCACTCATGCCTAGAAAAGCCTTATTACTCGATTTAAATGCCTTTATAATCCCATTATTGAATTTATTTTGAATTTTTTTTACATTTTTTGATTAAAACATATTGTAATTGATTGTTTGCCTCAGAAAACGTGGAGCAAAAGCCATCCATTGTCAAGAAAAGTTCATTTATAGTCACTCATGCCTAGAGAAGCCTTATTACTCGGTTTAAATGCCTTTATAATCCCATTATTTAATTTATTTTGATTTTTTTTACAGTTTTTGATTAAAACAGATTGTAATAGATTGTTTATCTCGGGAAACGTGGAGCAAAAGCCATCCACCGTCAAGAAAAGTTCATTTATAGTCACTCATGCCTAGAGAAGCCTTATTACTCGGTTTAAATGCCTTTATAATCCCATTATTGAATTTATTTTGATTTTTTTTACAGTTTTTGTTTAAAACAGATTGTAATAGATTGTTTATCTCGGGAAACATGGAACGAAAGCCATCCATTGTCAAGAAAACATCATTTATAGTCACTCATGCCTAGAAAAGCCTTATTACTCGGTTTAAATGCTTTTATAATCCCATTATTGAATTTATTTTGAATTTTTTTATATTTTTTGATTCAAACAGAGTGTAATAGATTGTTTATCTCGGGAAACATGGAACGAAAGCCATCCATTGTCAAGAAAAGTTCATTTATAGTCACTCATGCCTAGAAAAGCCTTATTACTCGGTTTAAATGCCTTTATAATCCCATTATTGGATATATTTACATTTATTTTTACATTTTTTGATTAAAACAGATTGTAATTGATTGTTTGCCTCGGGAAACGTGGAGCAAAAGCCATCCATTGTCAAGAAAAGTTCATTTATAGTCACTCATGCCTACAAAAGCCTTATTACTCGGTTTAAATGCCTTTATAATCCCATTATTGAATTTATTTTGAATTTTTTTTACATTTTTTGATTAAAACAGATTGTAATAGATTGGTTATCTCGGGAAACATAGAACGAAAGCCATCCATTGTCAAGAAAAGATCATTTATAGTCACTCATGCCTAGAAAAGCCTTATTACTCGGTTTAAATGCTTTTATAATCCCATTATTTAATTTATTTTGAATTTTTTTTACATTTTTTGATTAAAACAGATTGTAATAGATTGTTTATCTCGGGAAACATGGATCGAAAGCCATCCATTGTCAAGAAAACATCATTTATAGTCACTCATGCCTAGAAAAGCCTTATTACTCGGTTTAAATGCTTTTATAATCCCATTATTGAATTTATTTTGAATTTTTTTTACATTTTTTGATTCAAACAGATTGTAATAGATTGTTTATCTCGGGAAACATGGAACGAAAGCCATCCATTGTCAAGAAAAGTTTATTTATAGTCACTCATGCCTACAAAAGCCTTATTACTCGGTTTAAATGCCTTTATAATCCCATTATTGGATATATTTACATTTATTTTTACATTTATTTTTACATTTTTTGATTAAAACAGATTGTAATTGATTGTTTGCCTCGGAAAACGTGGAGCAAAAGCCATCCATTGTCAAGAAAAGTTCATTTATAGTCACTCATGCCTAGAGAAGCCTTATTACTCGGTTTAAATGCCTTTATAATCCCATTATTTAATTTATTTTGATTTTTTTTTACAGTTTTTGATTAAAACAGATTGTAATAGATTGTTTATCTCGGGAAACGTGGAGCAAAAGCCATCCACCGTCAAGAAAAGTTCATTTATAGTCACTCATGCCTAGAGAAGCCTTATTACTCGGTTTAAATGCCTTTATAATCCCATTATTGAATTTATTTTGATTTTTTTTACAGTTTTTGATTAAAACAGATTGTAATAGATTGTTTATCTCGGGAAACATGGAACGAAAGCCATCCATTGTCAAGAAAACATCATTTATAGTCACTCATGCCTAGAAAAGCCTTATTACTCGGTTTAAATGCTTTTATAATCCCATTATTGAATTTATTTTGAATTTTTTTATATTTTTTGATTCAAACAGAGTGTAATAGATTGTTTATCTCGGGAAACATGGAACGAAAGCCATCCATTGTCAAGAAAAGTTCATTTATAGTCACTCATGCCTAGAAAAGCCTTATTACTCGGTTTAAATGCCTTTATAATCCCATTATTGAATTTATTTTGAATTTTTTTTAAATTTTTTGATTAAAACAGATTGTAATAGATTGTTTATCTCGGGAAACATGGAACGAAAGCCATCCATTGTCAAGAAAACATCATTTATAGTCGCCCATGCCTAGAAAAGCCTTATTACTCGGTTTAAATGCCTTTATAATCCCATTATTGAATTTATTTTCAATTATTTTTACATTTTTTTATTAAAACAGATTGTAATTGATTGTTTACCTCGGGAAACGTGGAGCAAAAGCCATCCATTGTCAAGAAAAGTTCATTTATAGTCACTCATGCCTAGAAAAGCCTTATTACTCGATTTAAATGCCTTTAAAATCCCATTATTGAATTTATTTTGAATTTTTTTTACATTTTTTGATTAAAACATATTGTAATTGATTGTTTGCCTCGGGAAACGTGGAGCAAAAGCCATCCATTGTCAAGAAAAGTTCATTTATAGTCACTCATGCCTACAAAAGCCTTATTACTCGGTTTAAATGCCTTTATAATCCCATTATTGAATTTATTTTGAATTTTTTTTACATTTTTTGATTAAAACATATTGTAATTGATTGTTTGCGTCGAGAAACGTGGAGCAAAAGCCATCCATTGTCAAGAAAAGTTCATTTATAGTCACTCATGCCTAGAAAAGCCTTATTACTCGGTTTAAATGCCTTTATAATCCCATTATTGAATTTATTTTGAATTGTTTTTACATTTTTTGATTAAAACAAATTGTAATTGATTGTTTGCCTCAGGAAACGTGGAGCAAAAGCCATCCATTGTCAAGAAAAGTTCATTTATAGTCACTCATGCCTAGAGAAGCCTTATTACTCGGTTTAAATGCCTTTATAATCCCATTATTGAATTTATTTTGATTTTTTTTACAATTTTTGATTAAAACAGATTGTAATAGATTTTTTATCTCGGGAAACGTGGAGCAAAAGCCATCCATTGTCAAGAAAAGTTCATTTATAGTCACTCATGCCTAGAGAAGCCTTATTACTCGGTTTAAATGCCTTTATAATCCCATTATTGAATTTATTTTGATTTTTTTTACAGTTTTTGATTAAAACAGATTGTAATAGATTGTTTATCTCGGGAAACATGGAACGAAAGCCATCCATTGTCAAGAAAAGATCATTTATAGTCACTCATGCCTAGAAAAGCCTTATTACTCGGTTTAAATGCTTTTATAATCCCATTATTGAATTTATTTTGAATTTTTTTTACATTTTTTGATTCAAACAGATTGTAATAGATTGTTTATCTCGGGAAACATGGAACGAAAGCCATCCATTGTCAAGAAAAGTTTATTTATAGTCACTCATGCCTAGAAAAGCCTTATTACTCGGTTTAAATGCCTTTATAATCCCATTATTGGATATATTTACATTTATTTTTACATTTTTTGATTAAAACAGATTGTAATTGATTGTTTGCCTCAGGAAACGTGGAGCAAAAGCCATCCATTGTCAAGAAAAGTGCATTTATAGTCACTCATGCCTAGAAAAGCCTTATTACTCGATTTAAATGCCTTTATAATCCCATTATTGAATTTATTTTAAATTTTTTTTACATTTTTTGATTAAAACATATTGTAATTGATTGTTTGCCTCGGGAAACGTGGAGCAAAAGCCATCCATTGTCAAGAAAAGTTAATTTATAGTCACTCATGCCTACAAAAGCCTTATTACTCGGTTTAAATGCCTTTATAATCCCATTATTGAATTTATTTTGAATTTTTTTTACATTTTTTGATTCAAACAGATTGTAATAGATTGTTTATCTCGGGAAACATGGAACGAAAGCCATCCATTGTCAAGAAAAGTTCATTTATAGTCACTCATGCCTAGAAAAGCCTTATTACTCGGTTTAAATGCCTTTATAATCCCATTATTGAATTTATTTTGAATTGTTTTTACATTTTTTGATTAAAACAAATTGTAATTGATTGTTTGCCTCAGGAAACGTGGAGCAAAAGCCATCCATTGTCAAGAAAAGTTCATTTATAGTCACTCATGCCTAGAGAAGCCTTATTACTCGGTTTAAATGCCTTTATAATCCCATTATTGAATTTATTTTGATTTTTTTTACAATTTTTTGATTAAAACATATTGTAATTGATTGTTTGCCTCGGGAAACGTGGAGCAAAAGCCATCCATTGTCAAGAAAAGTTCATTTATAGTCACTCATGCCTAGAAAAGCCTTATTACTCGGTTTAAATGCTTTTATAATCCCATTATTGAATATATTTTGATTTTTTTTTTACATTTTTTGATTAAAACAGATTGTAATAGATTGTTTATCTCGGGAAACATGGAACGAAAGCCATCCATTGGCAAGAAAACATCATTTATAGTCACTCATGCCTAGAAAATCCTTATTACTCGGTTTAAATGCCTTTATAATTCCATTATTGAATTTATTTTGAATTATTTTTACATTTTTTGATTAAAACAGATTGTAATAGATTGTTTATCTCGGGAAACATGGAACGAAAGCCATCCATTGTCAAGAAAAGATCATTTATAGTCACTCATGCCTAGAAAAGCCTTATTACTCGGTTTAAATGCTTTTATAATCCCATTATTGAATTTATTTTGAATTTTTTTTACATTTTTTGATTCAAACAGATTGTAATAGATTGTTTATCTCGGGAAACATGGAACGAAAGCCATCCATTGTCAAGAAAAGTTCATTTATAGTCACTCATGCCTAGAAAAGCCTTATTACTCGGTTTAAATGCCTTTATAATCCCATTATTGAATTTATTTTGAATTTGTTTTACATTTTTTGATTAAAACAGATTCTAATACATTGTTTATCTCGGGAAAAATGGAACGAAAGCCATCCATTGTCAAGAAAACATCATTTATAGTCACTCATGCCTAGAAAAGCCTTATTACTCGGTTTAAACGCCTTTATAATCCCATTATTGAATTTATTTTGAACTTTTTTGACATTTTTTGATTAAAACAGATTGTAATTGATTGTTTGCCTCGAGAAACGTGGAGCAAAGGCCATCCATTGTCAAGAAAAGTTCATTTATAGTCACTCATGCCTAGAAAAGCCTTATTACTCGGTTTAAATGCCTTTATAATCCCATTATCGAATTTATTTTGAATTGTTTTTACATTTTTTGATTAAAACAGATTGTAATTGATTGTTTGCCTCGGGAAACGTGGAGCAAAAGCAATCCATTGTCAAGAAAAGTTCATTTATAGTCACTCATGCCTAGAAAAGGCTTATAACTCTTTTTAAATGCCTTTATAATCCCATTATTGAATTTATTTTGAATTGTTTTTACATTTTTTGATTAAAACAGATTGTAATTGATTGTTTGCCTCGGAAAACGTGGAGCAAAAGCCATCCATTGTCAAGAAAAGTTCATTTATAGTCACTCATGCCTACAAAAGCCTTATTACTCGATTTAAATGCCTTTATAATCCCATTATTGAATTTATTTTGAATTGTTTTTACATTTTTTGATTAAAACATATTGTAATTGATTGTTTGCCTCAGGAAACGTGGAGCAAAAGCCATCCATTGTCAAGAAAAGTTCATTTATAGTCACTCATGCCTAGAGAAGCCTTATTACTCGGTTTAAATGCCTTTATAATCCCATTATTGAATTTATTTTGATTTTTTTTTACAGTTTTTCATTAAAACAGATTGTAATAGATTGTTTATCTCGGGAAACGTGGAGCAAAAGCCATCCATTGTCAAGAAAAGTTCATTTATAGTCACTCATGCCTAGAGAAGCCTTATTACTCGGTTTAAATGCCTTTATAATCCCATTATTGAATTTATTTTGATTTTTTTTACAGTTTTTGCTTAAAACAGATTGTAATAGATTGTTTATCTCGGGAAACATGGAACGAAAGCCGTCCATTGTCAAGAAAAGATCGTTATAGTCACTCATGCCCAGAAAAGCCTTATTACTCGGTTTAAATGCTTTTATAATCCCATTATTGAATTTATTTTGAATTTTTTTATATTTTTTGATTCAAACAGATTGTAATAGATTGTTTATCTCGGGAAACATGGAACGAAAGCCATCCATTGTCAAGAAAAGTTCATTTATAGTCACTCATGCCTAGAAAAGCCTTATTACTCGGTTTAAATACCTTTATAATCCCATTATTGGATATATTTACATTTATTTTTACATTTTTTGATTAAAACAGATTGTAATTGATTGTTTGCCTCGGGAAACCTGGAGCAAAAGCCATCCATTGTCAAGAAAAGTTCATTTATAGTCACTCATGCCTACAAAAGCCTTATTACTCGGTTTAAATGCCTTTATAATCCCATTATTGAATTTATTTTGAATTTTTTTTACATTTTTTGATTAAAACAGATTGTAATAGATTGTTTATCTCGGGAAACATGGAACGAAAGCCATCCATTGTCAAGAAAACATCATTTATAGTCACCCATGCCTAGAAAAGCCTTATTACTCGGTTTAAATGCCTTTATAATCCCATTATTGAATTTATTTTCAATTATTTTTACATTTTTTTATTAAAACAGATTGTAATTGATTGTTTGCCTCGAGAAACGTGGAGCAAAAGCCATCCATTGTCAAGAAAAGTTCATTTATAGTCACTCATGCCTAGAAAAGCCTTATTACTCGATTTAAATGCCTTTAAAATCCCAATATTGAATTTATTTTGAATTTTTTTTACATTTTTTGATTAAAACATATTGTAATTGATTGTTTGCCTCGGGAAACGTGGAGCAAAAGCCATCCATTGTCAAGAAAAGTTCATTTATAGTCACTCATGCCTAGAAAAGCCTTATTACTCGGTTTAAATGCCTTTATAATCCCATTATTGAATTTATTTTGAATTTTTTTTACATTTTTTGATTAAAACAGATTGTAATAGATTGTTTATCTCGGGAAACATGGAACGAAAGCCATCCATTGTCAAGAAAAGATCATTTATAGTCACTCATGCCTAGAAAAGCCTTATTACTCGGTTTAAATGCCTTTATAATCCCATTATTGAATTTATTTTGAATTTTTTTTACATTTTTTGATTAAAACAGATTCTAATACATTGTTTATCTCGGGAAACATGGAACGAAAGCCATCCATTGTCAAGAAAACATCATTTATAGTCACTCATGCCTAGAAAAGCCTTATTACTCGGTTTAAATGCCTTTATAATCCGATTATTGAATTTATTTTGAACTTTTTTGACATTTTTTGATTAAAACAGATTGTAATTGATTGTTTGCCTCGGGAAACATGGAGCGGAAGCCATCCATTGTCAAGAAAAGTTCATTTATAGTCACTCATGCCTAGAAAAGCCTTATTACTCGGTTTAAATGCTTTTACAATCCCATTATCGAAATTATTTTGAATTGTCTTTACATTTTTTGGTTAAAACAGATTGTAATTGATTGTTTGCCTCGGGAAACGTGGAGGAAAAGCCATCCATTGTCAAGAAAAGTTCATTTGTAGTCACTCATGCCTAGAAAAGCCTTATAACTCGGTTTAAATGCCTTTATAATCCCATTATTGAATTTATTTTGAATTGTTTTTACATTTTTTGATTAAAACAGATTGTAATTGATTGTTTGCCTCGGGAAACGTGGAGCAAAAGCCATCCATTGTCAAGAAAAGTTCATTTATAGTCACTCATGCCTAGAAAAGCCTTATTACTCGATTTAAATGCCTTTATAATCCCATTATTGAATTTATTTTGAATTGTTTTTACATTTTTTGATTAAAACATATTGTAATTGATTGTTTGCCTCGAGGAACGTGGAGCAAAAGCCATCCATTGTCAAGAAAAGTTCTTTTATAGTCACTCATGCCTACAAAAGCCTTATTACTCGGTTTAAATGCCTTTATAATCCCATTATTGAATTTATTTTGAATTTTTTTTACATTTTTTGATTAAAACAGATTCTAATACATTGTTTATCTCGGGAAAAATGGAACGAAAGCCATCCATTGTCAAGAAAACATCATTTATAGTCACTCATGCCTAGAAAAGCCTTATTACTCGGTTTAAATGCCTTTATAATCCCATTATTGAATTTATTTTGAACTTTTTTGACATTTTTTGATTAAAACAGATTGTAATTGATTGTTTGCCTCGAGAAACGTGGAGCAAAGGCCATCCATTGTCAAGAAAAGTTCATTTATAGTCACTCATGCCTAGAAAAGCCTTATTACTCGGTTTAAATGCCTTTATAATCCCATTATCGAATTTATTTTGAATTGTTTTTACATTTTTTGATTAAAACAGATTGTAATTGATTGTTTGCCTCGGGAAACGTGGAGCAAAAGCAATCCATTGTCAAGAAAAGTTCATTTATAGTCACTTATGCCTAGAAAAGGCTTATAACTCTTTTTAAATGCCTTTATAATCCCATTATTGAATTTATTTTGAATTGTTTTTACATTTTTTGGTTAAAACAGATTGTAATTGATTGTTTGCCTCGGGAAACGTGGAGCAAAAGCCAACCATTGTCAAGAAAAGTTCATTTATAGTCACTCATGCCTAGAAAAGCCTTATTACTCGATTTAAATGCCTTTATAATCCCATTATTGAATTTATTTTGAATTGTTTTTACATTTTTTGATTAAAACATATTGTAATTGATTGTTTGCCTCAAGAAACGTGGAGCAAAAGCCATCCATTGTCAAGAAAAGTTCATTTATAGTCACTCATGCCTAGAGAAGCCTTATTACTCGGTTTAAATGCCTTTATAATCTCATTATTGAATTTATTTTGATTTTTTTTTTACAGTTTTTGATTAAAACAGATTGTAATAGATTGTTTATCTCGGGAAACGTGGAGCAAAAGCCATCCATTGTCAAGAAAAGTTCATTTATAGTCACTCATGCCTAGAGAAGCCTTATTACTCGGTTTAAATGCCTTTATAATCCCATTATTGAATTTATTTTGATTTTTTTTACAGTTTTTGATTAAAACAGATTGTAATAGATTGTTTATCTCGGGAAACATGGAACGAAAGCCATCCATTGTCAAGAAAAGATCATTTATAGTCGCTCATGCCTAGAAAAGCCTTATTACTCGGTTTAAATGCTTTTATAATCCCATTATTGAATTTATTTTGAATTTTTTTTACATTTTTTGATTCAAACAGATTGTAATAGATTGTTTATCTCGGGAAACATGGAACGAAAGCCATCCATTGTCAAGAAAAGTTTATTTATAGTCACTCATGCCTAGAAAAGCCTTATTACTCGGTTTAAATGCCTTTATAATCCCATTATTGGATATATTTACATTTATTTTTACATTTTTTGATTAAAACAGATTGTAATTGATTGTTTGCCTCGGGAAACGTGGAGCAAAAGCCATCCACTGTCAAGAAAAGTGCATTTATAGTCACTCATGCCTAGAAAAGCCTTATTACTCGATTTAAATGCCTTTATAATCCCATTGTTGAATTTATTGTAATTTTTTTTTACATTTTTTGATTAAAACATATTGTAATTGATTGTTTGCCTCGGGAAACGTGGAGCAAAAGCCAACCATTGTCAAGAAAAGTTCATTTATAGTCACTCATGCCTACAAAAGCCTTATTACTCGGTTTAAATGCCTTTATAATCCCATTATTGAATTTATTTTGAATTTTTTTTACATTTTTTGATTAAAACATATTGTAATTGATTGTTTGCCTCGGGAAACGTGGAGCAAAAGCCATCCATTGTCAAGAAAAGTTCATTTATAGTCACTCATGCCTACAAAAGCCTTATTACTCGGTTTAAATGCTTTTATAATCCCATTATTGAATTTATTTTGAATTTTTTTTTACATTTTTTGATTAAAACAGATTGTAATAGATTGTTTATCTCGGGAAACATGGAACGAAAGCAATCCATTGTCAAGAAAACATCATTTATAGTCACTCATGCCTAGAAAAGCCTTATTACTCGGTTTAAATGCCTTTATAATCCCATTATTGAATTTATTTTGAATTATTTTTATATTTTTTGATTAAAACAGATTGTAATAGATTGTTTATCTCGGGAAACATGGAACGAAAGCCATCCATTGTCAAGAAAAGATCATTTATAGTCACTCATGCCTAGAAAAGCCTTATTACTCGGTTTAAATGCTTTTATAATCCCATTATTGAATTTATTTTGAATTTTTTTTAAATTTTTTGATTAAAACAGATTGTAATAGATTGTTTATCTCGGGAAACATGGAACGAAAGCCATCCATTGTCAAGAAAACATCATTTATAGTCACCCATGCCTAGAAAAGCCTTATTACTCGGTTTAAATGCCTTTATAATCCCATTATTGAATTTATTTTCAATTATTTTTACATTTTTTTTATTAAAACAGATTGTAATTGATTGTTTGCCTCGGGAAACGTGGAGCAAAAGCCATCCATTGTCAAGAAAAGTTCATTTATAGTCACTCATGCCTAGAAAAGCCTTATTACTCGATTTAAATGCCTTTATAATCCCATTATTGAATTTATTTTGAATTGTTTTTACATTTTTTGATTAAAACAAATTGTAATTGATTGTTTGCCCAGAGAAACGTGGAGCAAAAGCCAACCATTGTCAAGAAAAGTTCATTTATAGTCACTCATGCCTAGAAAAGCCTTATTACTCGGTTTAAATGCCTTTATAATCCCATTATTGAATTTATTTTGAATTTGTTTTACATTTTTTGATTAAAACAGATTCTAATACATTGTTTATCTCGGGAAAAATGGAACGAAAGCCATCCATTGTCAAGAAAACATCATTTATAGTCACTCATGCCTAGAAAAGCCTTATTACTCGGTTTAAATGCCTTTATAATCCCATTATTGAATTTATTTTGAACTTTTTTGACATTTTTTGATTAAAACAGATTGTAATTGATTGTTTGCCTCGAGAAACGTGGGGCAAAGGCCATCCATTGTCAAGAAAAGTTCATTTATAGTCACTCATGCCTAGAAAAGCGTTATTACTCGGTTTAAATGCCTTTATAATCCCATTATCGAATTTATTTTGAATTGTTTTTACATTTTTTGATTAAAACAGATTGTAATTGATTGTTTGCCTCGGGAAACGTGGAGCAAAAGCAATCCATTGTCAAGAAAAGTTCATTTATAGTCACTCATGCCTAGAAAAGGCTTATAACTCTTTTTAAATGCCTTTATAATCCCATTATTGAATTTATTTTGAATTGTTTTTACATTTTTTGGTTAAAACAGATTGTAATTGATTGTTTGCCTCGGGAAACGTGGAGCAAAAGCCATCCATTGTCAAGAAAAGTTCATTTATAGTCACTCATGCCTAGAAAAGCCTTATTACTCGGTTTAAATGCCTTTATAATCCCATTATTGGATATATTTACATTTATTTTTACATTTTTTGATTAAAACAGATTGTAATTGATTGTTTGCCTCGGGAAACGTGGAGCAAAAGCCATCCACTGTCAAGAAAAGTGCATTTATAGTCACTCATGCCTAGAAAAGCCTTATTACTCGATTTAAATGCCTTTATAATCCCATTATTGAATTTATTTTAAATTTTTTTTACATTTTTTGATTAAAACATATTGTAATTGATTGTTTGCCTCGGGAAACGTGGAGCAAAAGCCAACCATTGTCAAGAAAAGTTCATTTATAGTCACTCATGCCTACAAAAGCCTTATTACTCGGTTTAAATGCCTTTATAATCCCATTATTGAATTTATTTTGAATTTTTTTTACATTTTTTGCTTAAAACATATTGTAATTGATTGTTTGCCTCGGGAAACGTGGAGCAAAAGCCATCCATTGTCAAGAAAAGTTCATTTATAGTCACTCATGCCTACAAAAGCCTTATTACTCGGTTTAAATGCTTTTATAATCCCATTATTGAATTTATTTTGAATTTTTTTTTACATTTTTTGATTAAAACAGATTGTAATAGATTGTTTATCTCGGGAAACATGGAACGAAAGCCATCCATTGTCAAGAAAACATCATTTATAGTCACTCATGCCTAGAAAAGCCTTATTACTCGGTTTAAATGCCTTTATAATCCCATTATTGAATTTATTTTGAATTATTTTTATATTTTTTGATTAAAACAGATTGTAATAGATTGTTTATCTCGGGAAACATGGAACGAAAGCCATCCATTGTCAAGAAAAGATCATTTATAGTCACTCATGCCTAGAAAAGCCTTATTACTCGGTTTAAATGCTTTTATAATCCCATTATTGAATTTATTTTGAATTTTTTTTAAATTTTTTGATTAAAACAGATTGTAATAGATTGTTTATCTCGGGAAACATGGAACGAAAGCCATCCATTGTCAAGAAAACATCATTTATAGTCACCCATGCCTAGAAAAGCCTTATTACTCGGTTTAAATGCCTTTATAATCCCATTACTGAATTTATTTTCAATTATTTTTACATTTTTTTATTAAAACAGATTGTAATTGATTGTTTGCCTCGGGAAACGTGGAGCAAAAGCCATCCATTGTCAAGAAAAGTTCATTTATAGTCACTCATGCCTAGAAAAGCCTTATTACTCGATTTAAATGCCTTTATAATCCCATTATTGAATTTATTTTGAATTGTTTTTACATTTTTTGATTAAAACAAATTGTAATTGATTGTTTGCCTCGAGAAACGTGGAGCAAAAGCCATCCATTGTCAAGAAAAGTTCATTTATAGTCACTCATGCCTAGAGAAGCCTTATTACTCGGTTTAAATGCCTTTATAATCCCATTATTGAATTTATTTTGATTTTTTTTATAGTTTTTGATTAAAACAGATTGTAATAGATTGTTTATCTCGGGAAACATGGAACGAAAGCCATCCATTGTCAAGAAAAGATCATTTATAGTCACTCATGCCTAGAAAAGCCTTATTACTCGGTTTAAATGCCTTTATAATCCCATTATTGAATTTATTTTGAACTTTTTTGACATTTTTTGATTAAAACAGATTGTAATTGATTGTTTGCCTCGAGAAACGTGGAGCAAAAGCCATCCATTGTCAAGAAAAGTTCATTTATAGTCACTCATGCCTACAAAAGCCTTATTACTCGGTTTAAATGCTTTTATAATCCCATTATTGAATTTATTTTGAATTTTTTTTTACATTTTTTGATTAAAACAGATTGTAATAGATTGTTTATCTCGGGAAACATGGAACGAAAGCCATCCATTGTCAAGAAAACATCATTTATAGTCACTCATGCCTAGAAAAGCCTTATTACTCGGTTTAAATGCCTTTATAATCCCATTATTGAATTTATTTTGAATTATTTTTATATTTTTTGATTAAAACAGATTGTAATAGATTGTTTATCTCGGGAAACATGGAACGAAAGCCATCCATTGTCAAGAAAAGATCATTTATAGTCACTCATTCCTAGAAAAGCCTTATTACTCGGTTTAAATGCTTTTATAATCCCATTATTGAATTTATTTTGAATTTTTTTTAAATTTTTTGATTAAAACAGATTGTAATAGATTGTTTATCTCGGGAAACATGGAACGAAAGCCATCCATTGTCAAGAAAACATCATTTATAGTCACCCATGCCTAGAAAAGCCTTATTACTCGGTTTAAATGCCTTTATAATCCCATTATTGAATTTATTTTCAATTATTTTTACATTTTTTTATTAAAACAGATTGTAATTGATTGTTTGCCTCGGGAAACGTGGAGCAAAAGCCATCCATTGTCAAGAAAAGTTCATTTATAGTCACTCATGCCTAGAAAAGCCTTATTACTCGATTTAAATGCCTTTATAATCCCATTATTGAATTTATTTTGAATTGTTTTTACATTTTTTGGTTAAAACAAATTGTAATTGATTGTTTGCCTCGAGAAACGTGGAGCAAAAGCCATCCATTGTCAAGAAAAGTTCATTTATAGTCACTCATGCCTAGAGAAGCCTTATTACTCGGTTTAAATGCCTTTATAATCCCATTATTGAATTTATTTTGAATTGTTTTTACATTTTTTGATTAAAACAGATTGTAATTGATTGTTTGCCTCGGGAAACGTGGAGCAAAAGCCATCCATTATCAAGAAAAGTTCATTTATAGTCACTCATGCCTAGAAAAGCCTTATTACTCGGTTTAAATGCCTTTATAATCTCATTATTGAATTTATTTTGAATTGTTTTTACATTTTTTGATTAAAACAGACTGTAATTGATTGTTTGCCTCGGGAAACGTGGTGCAAAAGCAATCCATTGTCAAGAAAAGTTCATTTATAGTCACTCATGCCTAGAAAAGCCTTATTACTCGATTTAAATGCCTTTATAATCCCATTATTGATTTTATTTTGAATTTTTTTTACATTTTTTGATTAAAACATATTGTAATTGATTGTTTGCCTCGGGAAACGTGGAGCAAAAGCCAACCATTGTCAAGAAAAGTTCATTTATAGTCACTCATGCCTACAAAAGCCTTATTACTCGGTTTAAATGCCTTTATAATCCCATTATTGAATTTATTTTGAATTTTTTTTACATTTTTTGCTTAAAACATATTGTAATTGATTGTTTGCCTCGGGAAACGTGGAGCAAAAGCCATCCATTGTCAAGAAAAGTTCATTTATAGTCACTCATGCCTACAAAAGCCTTATTACTCGGTTTAAATGCTTTTATAATCCCATTATTGAATTTATTTTGAATTTTTTTTTACATTTTTTGATTAAAACAGATTGTAATAGATTGTTTATCTCGGGAAACATGGAACGAAAGCCATCCATTGTCAAGAAAACATCATTTATAGTCACTCATGCCTAGAAAAGCCTTATTACTCGGTTTAAATGCCTTTATAATCCCATTATTGAATTTATTTTGAATTATTTTTATATTTTTTGATTAAAACAGATTGTAATAGATTGTTTATCTCGGGAAACATGGAACGAAAGCCATCCATTGTCAAGAAAAGATCATTTATAGTCACTCATGCCTAGAAAAGCCTTATTATTCGGTTTAAATGCTTTTATAATCCCATTATTGAATTTATTTTGAATTTTTTTTAAATTTTTTGATTAAAACAGATTGTAATAGATTGTTTATCTCGGGAAACATGGAACGAAAGCCATCCATTGTCAAGAAAACATCATTTATAGTCACCCATGCCTAGAAAAGCCTTATTACTCGGTTTAAATGCCTTTATAATCCCATTATTGAATTTATTTTCAATTATTTTTACATTTTTTTATTAAAACAGATTGTAATTGATTGTTTGCCTCGGGAAACGTGGAGCAAAAGCCATCCATTGTCAAGAAAAGTTCATTTATAGTCACTCATGCCTAGAAAAGCCTTATTACTCGATTTAAATGCCTTTATAATCCCATTATTGAATTTATTTTGAATTGTTTTTACATTTTTTGATTAAAACAAATTGTAATTGATTGTTTGCCTCGAGAAACGTGGAGCAAAAGCCATCCATTGTCAAGAAAAGTTCATTTATAGTCACTCATGCCTAGAGAAGCCTTATTACTCGGTTCAAATGCCTTTATAATCCCATTATTGAATTTATTTTGATTTTTTTTATAGTTTTTGATTAAAACAGATTGTAATAGATTGTTTATCTCGGGAACCATGGAACGAAAGCCATCCATTGCCAAGAAAAGATCATTTATAGTCACTCATACCTAGAAAAGCCTTATTACTCGGTTTAAATGCTTTTATAATCCCATTATTGAATTTATTTTGAATTTTTTTTACATTTTTTGATTCAAACAGATTGTAATAGATTGTTTATCTCGGGAAACATGGAACGAAAGCCATCCATTGTCAAGAAAAGTTTATTTATAGTCACTCATGCCTAGAAAAGCCTTATTACTCGGTTTAAATGCCTTTATAATCCCATTATTGGATATATTTACATTTATTTTTACATTTTTTGATTAAAACAGATTGTAATTGATTGTTTGCCTCGGCAAACGTGGAGCAAAAGCCATCCACTGTCAAGAAAAGTGCATTTATAGTCACTCATGCCTAGAAAAGCCTTATTACTCGATTTAAATGCCTTTATAATCCCATTATTGAATTTATTTTAAATTTTTTTTACATTTTTTGATTAAAACATATTGTAATTGATTGTTTGCCTCGGGAAACGTGGAGCAAAAGCCAACCATTGTCAAGAAAAGTTCATTTATAGTCACTCATGCCTACAAAAGCCTTATTACTCGGTTTAAATGCCTTTATAATCCCATTATTGAATTTATTTTGAATTTTTTTTACATTTTTTGATTAAAACATATTGTAATTGATTGTTTGCCTCGGGAAACGTGGAGCAAAAGCCATCCATTGTCAAGAAAAGTTCATTTATAGTCACTCATGCCTACAAAAGCCTTATTACTCGATTTAAATGCTTTTATAATCCCATTATTGAATTTATTTTGAATTTTTTTTTACATTTTTTGATTAAAACAGATTGTAATAGATTGTTTATCTCGGGAAACATGGAACGAAAGCCATCCATTGTCAAGAAAACATCATTTATAGTCACTCATGCCTAGAAAAGCCTTATTACTCGGTTTAAATGCCTTTATAATCCCATTATTGAATTTATTTTGAATTATTTTTATATTTTTTGATTAAAACAGATTGTAATAGATTGTTAAACATGGAACGAAAGCCATCCATTGTCAAGAAAAGATCATTTATAGTCACTCATGCCTAGAAAAGCCTTATTACTCGGTTTAAATGCTTTTATAATCCCATTATTGAATTTATTTTGAATTTTTTTAAAATTTTTTGATTAAAACAGATTGTAATAGATTGTTTATCTCGGGAAACATGGAACGAAAGCCATCCATTGTCAAGAAAACATCATTTATAGTCACCCATGCCTAGAAAAGCCTTATTACTCGGTTTAAATGCCTTTATAATCCCATTATTGAATTTATTTTCAATTATTTTTACATTTTTTTATTAAAACAGATTGTAATTGATTGTTTGCCTCGGGAATCGCGGAGCAAAAGCCATCCATTGTCAAGAAAAGTTCATTTATAGTCACTCATGCCTAGAAAAGCCTTATTACTCGATTTAAATGCCTTTATAATCCCATTATTGAATTTATTTTGAATTGTTTTTACATTTTTTGATTAAAACAAATTGTAATTGATTGTTTGCCCCGAGAAACGTGGAGCAAAAGCCAACCATTGTCAAGAAAAGTTCATTTATAGTCACTCATGCCTAGAAAAGCCTTATTACTCGGTTTAAATGCCTTTATAATCCCATTATTGAATTTATTTTGAATTTGTTTTACATTTTTTGATTAAAACAGATTCTAATACATTGTTTATCTCGGGAAAAATGGAACGAAAGCCATCCATTGTCAAGAAAACATCATTTATAGTCACTCATGCCTAGAAAAGCCTTATTACTCGGTTTAAATGCCTTTATAATCCCATTATTGAATTTATTTTGAACTTTTTTGACATTTTTTGATTAAAACAGATTGTAATTGATTGTTTGCCTCGAGAAACGTGGGGCAAAGGCCATCCATTGTCAAGAAAAGTTCATTTATAGTCACTCATGCCTAGAAAAGCGTTATTACTCGGTTTAAATGCCTTTATAATCCCATTATCGAATTTATTTTGAATTGTTTTTACATTTTTTGATTAAAACAGATTGTAATTGATTGTTTGCCTCGGGAAACGTGGAGCAAAAGCAATCCATTGTCAAGAAAAGTTCATTTATAGTCACTCATGCCTAGAAAAGGCTTATAACTCTTTTTAAATGCCTTTATAATCCCATTATTGAATTTATTTTGAATTGTTTTTACATTTTTTGGTTAAAACAGATTGTAATTGATTGTTTGCCTCGGGAAACGTGGAGCAAAAGCCATCCATTGTCAAGAAAAGTTCATTTATAGTCACTCATGCCTAGAAAAGCCTTATTACTCGGTTTAAATGCCTTTATAATCCCATTATTGGATATATTTACATTTATTTTTACATTTTTTGATTAAAACAGATTGTAATTGATTGTTTGCCTCGGCAAACGTGGAGCAAAAGCCATCCACTGTCAAGAAAAGTGCATTTATAGTCACTCATGCCTAGAAAAGCCTTATTACTCGATTTAAATGCCTTTATAATCCCATTATTGAATTTATTTTAAATTTTTTTTACATTTTTTGATTAAAACATATTGTAATTGATTGTTTGCCTCGGGAAACGTGGAGCAAAAGCCAACCATTGTCAAGAAAAGTTCATTTATAGTCACTCATGCCTACAAAAGCCTTATTACTCGGTTTAAATGCCTTTATAATCCCATTATTGAATTTATTTTGAATTTTTTTTACATTTTTTGCTTAAAACATATTGTAATTGATTGTTTGCCTCGGGAAACGTGGAGCAAAAGCCATCCATTGTCAAGAAAAGTTCATTTATAGTCACTCATGCCTACAAAAGCCTTATTACTCGGTTTAAATGCTTTTATAATCCCATTATTGAATTTATTTTGAATTTTTTTTTACATTTTTTGATTAAAACAGATTGTAATAGATTGTTTATCTCGGGAAACATGGAACGAAAGCCATCCATTGTCAAGAAAACATCATTTATAGTCACTCATGCCTAGAAAAGCCTTATTACTCGGTTTAAATGCCTTTATAATCCCATTATTGAATTTATTTTGAAGTATTTTTATATTTTTTGATTAAAACAGATTGTAATAGATTGTTTATCTCGGGAAACATGGAACGAAAGCCATCCATTGTCAAGAAAAGATCATTTATAGTCACTCATGCCTAGAAAAGCCTTATTACTCGGTTTAAATGCTTTTATAATCCCATTATTGAATTTATTTTGAATTTTTTTTAAATTTTCTGATTAAAACAGATTGTAATAGATTGTTTATCTCGGGAAACATGGAACGAAAGCCATCCATTGTCAAGAAAACATCATTTATAGTCACCCATGCCTAGAAAAGCCTTATTACTCGGTTTAAATGCCTTTATAATCCCATTATTGAATTTATTTTCAATTATTTTTACATTTTTTTATTAAAACAGATTGTAATTGATTGTTTGCCTCGGGAAACGTGGAGCAAAAGCCATCCATTGTCAAGAAAAGTTCATTTATAGTCACTCATGCCTAGAAAAGCCTTATTACTCGATTTAAATGCCTTTATAATCCCATTATTGAATTTATTTTGAATTGTTTTTACATTTTTTGATTAAAACAAATTGTAATTGATTGTTTGCCTCGAGAAACGTGGAGCAAAAGCCATCCATTGTCAAGAAAAGTTCATTTATAGTCACTCATGCCTAGAGAAGCCTTATTACTCGGTTTAAATGCCTTTATAATCCCATTATTGAATTTATTTTGATTTTTTTTATAGTTTTTGATTAAAACAGATTGTAATAGATTGTTTATCTCGGGAAACATGGAACGAAAGCCATCCATTGTCAAGAAAAGATCATTTATAGTCACTCATGCCTAGAAAAGCCTTATTACTCGGTTTAAATGCTTTTATAATCCCATTATTGAATTTATTTTGAATTTTTTTTACATTTTTTGATTCAAACAGATTGTAATAGATTGTTTATCTCGGGAAACATGGAACGAAAGCCATCCATTGTCAAGAAAAGTTTATTTATAGTCACTCATGCCTAGAAAAGCCTTATTACTCGGTTTAAATGCCTTTATAATCCCATTATTGGATATATTTACATTTATTTTTACATTTATTTTTACATTTTTTGATTAAAACAGATTGTAATTGATTGTTTGCCTCGGGAAACGTGGAGCAAAAGCCATCCATTGTCAAGAAAAGTTCATTTATAGTCACTCATGCCTACAAAAGCCTTATTACTCGGTTTAAATGCTTTTATAATCCCATTATTGAATTTATTTTGAATTTTTTTTTACATTTTTTGATTAAAACAGATTGTAATAGATTGTTTATCTCGGGAAACATGGAACGAAAGCCATCCATTGTCAAGAAAACATCATTTATAGTCACTCATGCCTAGAAAAGCCTTATTACTCGGTTTAAATGCCTTTATAATCCCATTATTGAATTTATTTTGAATTATTTTTATATTTTTTGATTAAAACAGATTGTAATAGATTGTTTATCTCGGGAAACATGGAACGAAAGCCATCCATTGTCAAGAAAAGATCATTTATAGTCACTCATGCCTAGAAAAGCCTTATTACTCGGTTTAAATGCTTTTATAATCCCATTATTGAATTTATTTTCAATTTTTTTTAAATTTTTTGATTAAAACAGATTGTAATAGATTGTTTATCTCGGGAAACATGGAACGAAAGCCATCCATTGTCAAGAAAACATCATTTATAGTCACCCATGCCTAGAAAAGCCTTATTACTCGGTTTAAATGCCTTTATAATCCCATTATTGAATTTATTTTCAATTATTTTTACATTTTTTTATTAAAACAGATTGTAATTGATTGTTTGCCTCGGGAAACGTGGAGCAAAAGCCATCCATTGTCAAGAAAAGTTCATTTATAGTCACTCATGCCTAGAAAAGCCTTATTACTCGATTTAAATGCCTTTATAATCCCATTATTGAATTTATTTTGAATTGTTTTTACATTTTTTGGTTAAAACAAATTGTAATTGATTGTTTGCCTCGAGAAACGTGGAGCAAAAGCCATCCATTGTCAAGAAAAGTTCATTTATAGTCACTCATGCCTAGAGAAGCCTTATTACTCGGTTTAAATGCCTTTATAATCGCATTATTGAATTTATTTTGATTTTTTTTACAGTTTTTGATTAAAACAGATTGTAATAGATTGTTTATCTCGGGAAACATGGAACGAAAGCCATCCATTGTCAAGAAAAGATCATTTATAGTCACTCATGCCTAGAAAAGCCTTATTACTCGGTTTAAATGCTTTTATAATCCCATTATTGAATTTATTTTGAATTTTTTTTACATTTTTTGATTCAAACAGATTGTAATAGATTGTTTATCTCGGGAAACATGGAACGAAAGCCATCCATTGTCAAGAAAAGTTTATTTATAGTCACTCATGCCTAGAAAAGCCTTATTACTCGGTTTAAATGCCTTTATAATCCCATTATTGGATATATTTACATTTATTTTTACATTTTTTGATTAAAACAGATTGTAATTGATTGTTTGCCTCGGGAAACGTGGAGCAAAAGCCATCCACTATCAAGAAAAGTGCATTTATAGTCACTCATGCCTAGAAAAGCCTTATTACTCGATTTAAATGCCTTTATAATCCCATTATTGAATTTATTTTAATTTTTTTTTACATTTTTTGATTAAAACATATTGTAATTGATTGTTTGCCTCGGGAAACGTGGAGCAAAAGCCAACCATTGTCAAGAAAAGTTCATTTATAGTCACTCATGCCTACAAAAGCCTTATTACTCGGTTTAAATGCCTTTATAATCCCATTATTGAATTTATTTTGAATTTTTTTTACATTTTTTGATTAAAACATATTGTAATTGATTGTTTGCCTCGGGAAACGTGGAGCAAAAGCCATCCATTGTCAAGAAAAGTTCATTTATAGTCACTCATGCCTACAAAAGCCTTATTACTCGGTTTAAATGCTTTTATAATCCCATTATTGAATTTATTTTGAATTTTTTTTTACATTTTTTGATTAAAACAGATTGTAATAGATTGTTTATCTCGGGAAACATGGAACGAAAGCCATCCATTGTCAAGAAAACATCATTTATAGTCACTTATGCCTAGAAAAGCCTTATTACTCGGTTTAAATGCCTTTATAATCCCATTATTGAATTTATTTTGAATTATTTTTATATTTTTTGATTAAAACAGATTGTAATAGATTGTTTATCTCGGGAAACATGGAACGAAAGCCATCCATTGTCAAGAAAAGATCATTTATAGTCACTCATGCCTAGAAAAGCCTTATTACTCGGTTTAAATGCTTTTATAATCCCATTATTGAATTTATTTTGAATTTTTTTTAAATTTTTTGATTAAAACAGATTGTAATAGATTGTTTATCTCGGGAAACATGGAACGAAAGCCATCCATTGTCAAGAAAACATCATTTATAGTCACCCATGCCTAGAAAAGCCTTATTACTCGGTTTAAATGCCTTTATAATCCCATTATTGAATTTATTTTCAATTATTTTTACATTTTTTTATTAAAACAGATTGTAATTGATTGTTTGCCTCGGGAAACGTGGAGCAAAAGCCATCCATTGTCAAGAAAAGTTCATTTATAGTCACTCATGCCTAGAAAAGCCTTATTACTCGATTTAAATGCCTTTATAATCCCATTATTGAATTTATTTTGAATTGTTTTTACATTTTTTGATTAAAACAAATTGTAATTGATTGTTTGCCTCGAGAAACGTGGAGCAAAAGCCATCCATTGTCAAGAAAAGTTCATTTATAGTCACTCATGCCTAGAGAAGCCTTATTACTCGGTTTAAATGCCTTTATAATCGCATTATTGAATTTATTTTGATTTTTTTTACAGTTTTTGATTAAAACAGATTGTAATAGATTGTTTATCTCGGGAAACATGGAACGAAAGCCATCCATTGTCAAGAAAAGATCATTTATAGTCACTCATGCCTAGAAAAGCCTTATTACTCGGTTTAAATGCTTTTATAATCCCATTATTGAATTTATTTTGAATTTTTTTTACATTTTTTGATTCAAACAGATTGTAATAGATTGTTTATCTCGGGAAACATGGAACGAAAGCCATCCATTGTCAAGAAAAGTTTATTTATAGTCACTCATGCCTAGAAAAGCCTTATTACTCGGTTTAAATGCCTTTATAATCCCATTATTGGATATATTTACATTTATTTTTACATTTTTTGATTAAAACAGATTGTAATTGATTGTTTGCCTCGGGAAACGTGGAGCAAAAGCCATCCACTATCAAGAAAAGTGCATTTATAGTCACTCATGCCTAGAAAAGCCTTATTACTCGATTTAAATGCCTTTATAATCCCATTATTGAATTTATTTTAATTTTTTTTTACATTTTTTGATTAAAACATATTGTAATTGATTGTTTGCCTCGGGAAACGTGGAGCAAAAGCCAACCATTGTCAAGAAAAGTTCATTTATAGTCACTCATGCCTACAAAAGCCTTATTACTCGGTTTAAATGCCTTTATAATCCCATTATTGAATTTATTTTGAATTTTTTTTACATTTTTTGATTAAAACATATTGTAATTGATTGTTTGCCTCGGGAAACGTGGAGCAAAAGCCATCCATTGTCAAGAAAAGTTCATTTATAGTCACTCATGCCTACAAAAGCCTTATTACTCGGTTTAAATGCTTTTATAATCCCATTATTGAATTTATTTTGAATTTTTTTTTACATTTTTTGATTAAAACAGATTGTAATAGATTGTTTATCTCGGGAAACATGGAACGAAAGCCATCCATTGTCAAGAAAACATCATTTATAGTCACTTATGCCTAGAAAAGCCTTATTACTCGGTTTAAATGCCTTTATAATCCCATTATTGAATTTATTTTGAATTATTTTTATATTTTTTGATTAAAACAGATTGTAATAGATTGTTTATCTCGGGAAACATGGAACGAAAGCCATCCATTGTCAAGAAAAGATCATTTATAGTCACTCATGCCTAGAAAAGCCTTATTACTCGGTTTAAATGCTTTTATAATCCCATTATTGAATTTATTTTGAATTTTTTTTAAATTTTTTGATTAAAACAGATTGTAATAGATTGTTTATCTCGGGAAACATGGAACGAAAGCCATCCATTGTCAAGAAAACATCATTTATAGTCACCCATGCCTAGAAAAGCCTTATTACTCGGTTTAAATGCCTTTATAATCCCATTATTGAATTTATTTTCAATTATTTTTACATTTTTTTATTAAAACAGATTGTAATTGATTGTTTGCCTCGGGAAACGTGGAGCAAAAGCCATCCATTGTCAAGAAAAGTTCATTTATAGTCACTCATGCCTAGAAAAGCCTTATTACTCGATTTAAATGCCTTTATAATCCCATTATTGAATTTATTTTGAATTGTTTTTACATTTTTTGATTAAAACAAATTGTAATTGATTGTTTGCCTCGAGAAACGTGGAGCAAAAGCCATCCATTGTCAAGAAAAGTTCATTTATAGTCACTCATGCCTAGAGAAGCCTTATTACTCGGTTTAAAAGCCTTTATAATCCCATTATTGAATTTATTTTGATTTTTTTTATAGTTTTTGATTAAAACAGATTGTAATAGATTGTTTATCTCGGGAAACATGGAACGAAAGCCATCCATTGTCAAGAAAAGATCATTTATAGTCACTCATGCCTAGAAAAGCCTTATTACTCGGTTTAAATGCTTTTATAATCCCATTATTGAATTTATTTTGAATTTTTTTTACATTTTTTGATTCAAACAGATTGTAATAGATTGTTTATCTCGGGAAACATGGAACGAAAGCCATCCATTGTCAAGAAAAGTTTATTTATAGTCACTCATGCCTAGAAAAGCCTTATTACTCGGTTTAAATGCCTTTATAATCCCATTATTGGATATATTTACATTTATTTTTACATTTATTTTTACATTTTTTGATTAAAACAGATTGTAATTGATTGTTTGCCTCGGAAAACGTGGAGCAAAAGCCATCCATTGTCAAGAAAAGTTCATTTATAGTCACTCATGCCTACAAAAGCCTTATTACTCGGTTTAAATGCTTTTATAATCCCATTATTGAATTTATTTTGAATTTTTTTTTACATTTTTTGATTAAAACAGATTGTAATAGATTGTTTATCTCGGGAAACATGGAACGAAAGCCATCCATTGTCAAGAAAACATCATTTATAGTCACTCATGCCTAGAAAAGCCTTATTACTCGGTTTAAATGCCTTTATAATCCCATTATTGAATTTATTTTGAATTATTTTTATATTTTTTGATTAAAACAGATTGTAATAGATTGTTTATCTCGGGAAACATGGAACGAAAGCCATCCATTGTCAAGAAAAGATCATTTATAGTCACTCATGCCTAGAAAAGCCTTATTACTCGGTTTAAATGCTTTTATAATCCCATTATTGAATTTATTTTGAATTTTTTTTTACATTTTTTGATTAAAACAGATTGTAATAGATTGTTTATCTCGGGAAACATGGAACGAAAGCCATCCATTGTCAAGAAAACATCATTTATAGTCACTCATGCCTAGAAAAGCCTTATTACTCGGTTTAAATGCCTTTATAATCCCATTATTGAATTTATTTTGAATTATTTTTATATTTTTTGATTAAAACAGATTGTAATAGATTGTTAAACATGGAACGAAAGCCATCCATTGTCAAGAAAAGATCATTTATAGTCACTCATGCCTAGAAAAGCCTTATTACTCGGTTTAAATGCTTTTATAATCCCATTATTGAATTTATTTTGAATTTTTTTTAAATTTTTTGATTAAAACAGATTGTAATAGATTGTTTATCTCGGGAAACATGGAACGAAAGCCATCCATTGTCAAGAAAACATCATTTATAGTCACCCATGCCTAGAAAAGCCTTATTACTCGGTTTAAATGCCTTTATAATCCCATTATTGAATTTATTTTCAATTATTTTTACATTTTTTTATTAAAACAGATTGTAATTGATTGTTTGCCTCGGGAATCGCGGAGCAAAAGCCATCCATTGTCAAGAAAAGTTCATTTATAGTCACTCATGCCTAGAAAAGCCTTATTACTCGATTTAAATGCCTTTATAATCCCATTATTGAATTTATTTTGAATTGTTTTTACATTTTTTGATTAAAACAAATTGTAATTGATTGTTTGCCCCGAGAAACGTGGAGCAAAAGCCAACCATTGTCAAGAAAAGTTCATTTATAGTCACTCATGCCTAGAAAAGCCTTATTACTCGGTTTAAATGCCTTTATAATCCCATTATTGAATTTATTTTGAATTTGTTTTACATTTTTTGATTAAAACAGATTCTAATACATTGTTTATCTCGGGAAAAATGGAACGAAAGCCATCCATTGTCAAGAAAACATCATTTATAGTCACTCATGCCTAGAAAAGCCTTATTACTCGGTTTAAATGCCTTTATAATCCCATTATTGAATTTATTTTGAACTTTTTTGACATTTTTTGATTAAAACAGATTGTAATTGATTGTTTGCCTCGAGAAACGTGGGGCAAAGGCCATCCATTGTCAAGAAAAGTTCATTTATAGTCACTCATGCCTAGAAAAGCGTTATTACTCGGTTTAAATGCCTTTATAATCCCATTATCGAATTTATTTTGAATTGTTTTTACATTTTTTGATTAAAACAGATTGTAATTGATTGTTTGCCTCGGGAAACGTGGAGCAAAAGCAATCCATTGTCAAGAAAAGTTCATTTATAGTCACTCATGCCTAGAAAAGGCTTGTAACTCTTTTTAAATGCCTTTATAATCCCATTATTGAATTTATTTTGAATTGTTTTTACATTTTTTGGTTAAAACAGATTGTAATTGATTGTTTGCCTCGGGAAACGTGGAGCAAAAGCCATCCATTGTCAAGAAAAGTTCATTTATAGTCACTCATGCCTAGAAAAGCCTTATTACTCGGTTTAAATGCCTTTATAATCCCATTATTGGATATATTTACATTTATTTTTACATTTTTTGATTAAAACAGATTGTAATTGATTGTTTGCCTCGGGAAACGTGGAGCAAAAGCCATCCACTGTCAAGAAAAGTGCATTTATAGTCACTCATGCCTAGAAAAGCCTTATTACTCGATTTAAATGCCTTTATAATCCCATTATTGAATTTATTTTAAATTGTTTTTACATTTTTTGATTAAAACATATTGTAATTGATTGTTTGCCTCGGGAAACGTGGAGCAAAAGCCAACCATTGTCAAGAAAAGTTCATTTATAGTCACTCATGCCTACAAAAGCCTTATTACTCGGTTTAAATGCCTTTATAATCCCATTATTGAATTTATTTTGAATTTTTTTTACATTTTTTGCTTAAAACATATTGTAATTGATTGTTTGCCTCGGGAAACGTGGAGCAAAAGCCATCCATTGTCAAGAAAAGTTCATTTATAGTCACTCATGCCTACAAAAGCCTTATTACTCGGTTTAAATGCTTTTATAATCCCATTATTGAATTTATTTTGAATTTTTTTTTACATTTTTTGATTAAAACAGATTGTAATAGATTGTTTATCTCGGGAAACATGGAACGAAAGCCATCCATTGTCAAGAAAACATCATTTATAGTCACTCATGCCTAGAAAAGCCTTATTACTCGGTTTAAATGCTTTTATAATCCCATTATTGAATTTATTTCGAATTTTTTTTACATTTTTTGATTCAAACAGATTGTAATAGATTGTTTATCTCGGGAAACATGGAACGAGAGCCATTCATTGTCAAGAAAAGTTCATTTATAGTCACTCATGCCTAGAAAAAGCCTTATTACTCGGTTTAAATGCCTTTATAATCCCATTATTGGATATATTTACATTTATTTTTACATTTTTTTATTAAAACAGATTGTAATTGATTGTTTGCCTCGGGAAACGTGGAGCAAAAGCCATCCATTGTCAAGAAAAGTTCATTTATAGTCACTCATGCCTAGAAAAGCCTTATTACTCGATTTAAATGCCTTTAAAATCCAATTATTGAATTTATTTTGAATTTTTTTTACATTTTTTGATTAAAACATATTGTAATTGATTGTTTGCCTCGGGAAACGTGGAGCAAAAGCCATCCATTGTCAAGAAAAGTTCATTTATAGTCACTCATGCCTAGAAAAGCCTTATTACTCGGTTTAAATGCCTTTATAATCCCATTATTGAATTTATTTTGAATTATTTTTATATTTTTTGATTAAAACAGATTGTAATACATTGTTTATCTCGGGAAACATGGAACGAAAGCCATCCATTGTCAAGAAAAGATCATTTATAGTCACTCATGCCTAGAAAAGCCTTATTACTCGGTTTAAATGCTTTTATAATCCCATTATTGAATTTATTTTGAATTTTTTTTAAATTTTTTGATTAAAACAGATTGTAATAGATTGTTTATCTCGGGAAAGATGGAACGAAAGCCATCCATTGTCAAGAAAACATCATTTATAGTCACCCATGCCTAGAAAAGCCTTATTACTCGGTTTAAATGCCTTTATAATCCCATTATTGAATTTATTTTCAATTATTTTTACATTTTTTTATTAAAACAGATTGTAATTGATTGTTTGCCTCGGGAAACGTGGAGCAAAAGCCATCCATTGTCAAGAAAAGTTCATTTATAGTCACTCATGCCTAGAAAAGCCTTATTACTCGATTTAAATGCCTTTATAATCCCATTATTGAATTTATTTTGAATTGTTTTTACATTTTTTGATTAAAACAAATTGTAATTGATTGTTTGCCTCGAGAAACGTGGAGCAAAAGCCATCCATTGTCAAGAAAAGTTCATTTATAGTCACTCATGCCTAGAGAAGCCTTATTACTCGGTTTAAATGCCTTTATAATCCCATTATTGAATTTATTTTGATTTTTTTTATAGTTTTTGATTAAAACAGATTGTAATAGATTGTTTATCTCGGGAAACATGGAACGAAAGCCATCCATTGTCAAGAAAAGATCATTTATAGTCACTCATGCCTAGAAAAGCCTTATTACTCGGTTTAAATGCTTTTATAATCCCATTATTGAATTTATTTTGAATTTTTTTTACATTTTTTGATTCAAACAGATTGTAATAGATTGTTTATCTCGGGAAACATGGAACGAAAGCCATCCATTGTCAAGAAAAGTTTATTTATAGTCACTCATGCCTAGAAAAGCCTTATTACTCGGTTTAAATGCCTTTATAATCCCATTATTGGATATATTTACATTTATTTTTACATTTATTTTTACATTTTTTGATTAAAACAGATTGTAATTGATTGTTTGCCTCGGGAAACGTGGAGCAAAAGCCATCCATTGTCAAGAAAAGTTCATTTATAGTCACTCATGCCTACAAAAGCCTTATTACTCGGTTTAAATGCTTTTATAATCCCATTATTGAATTTATTTTGAATTTTTTTTTACATTTTTTGATTAAAACAGATTGTAATAGATTGTTTATCTCGGGAAACATGGAACGAAAGCCATCCATTGTCAAGAAAACATCATTTATAGTCACTCATGCCTAGAAAAGCCTTATTACTCGGTTTAAATGCCTTTATAATCCCATTATTGAATTTATTTTGAATTATTTTTATATTTTTTGATTAAAACAGATTGTAATAGATTGTTTATCTCGGGAAACATGGAACGAAAGCCATCCATTGTCAAGAAAAGATCATTTATAGTCACTCATGCCTAGAAAAGCCTTATTACTCGGTTTAAATGCTTTTATAATCCCATTATTGAATTTATTTTCAATTTTTTTTAAATTTTTTGATTAAAACAGATTGTAATAGATTGTTTATCTCGGGAAACATGGAACGAAAGCCATCCATTGTCAAGAAAACATCATTTATAGTCACCCATGCCTAGAAAAGCCTTATTACTCGGTTTAAATGCCTTTATAATCCCATTATTGAATTTATTTTCAATTATTTTTACATTTTTTTATTAAAACAGATTGTAATTGATTGTTTGCCTCGGGAAACGTGGAGCAAAAGCCATCCATTGTCAAGAAAAGTTCATTTATAGTCACTCATGCCTAGAAAAGCCTTATTACTCGATTTAAATGCCTTTATAATCCCATTATTGAATTTATTTTGAATTGTTTTTACATTTTTTGATTAAAACAAATTGTAATTGATTGTTTGCCTCGAGAAACGTGGAGCAAAAGCCATCCATTGTCAAGAAAAGTTCATTTATAGTCACTCATGCCTAGAGAAGCCTTATTACTCGGTTTAAATGCCTTTATAATCGCATTATTGAATTTATTTTGATTTTTTTTACAGTTTTTGATTAAAACAGATTGTAATAGATTGTTTATCTCGGGAAACATGGAACGAAAGCCATCCATTGTCAAGAAAAGATCATTTATAGTCACTCATGCCTAGAAAAGCCTTATTACTCGGTTTAAATGCTTTTATAATCCCATTATTGAATTTATTTTGAATTTTTTTTACATTTTTTGATTCAAACAGATTGTAATAGATTGTTTATCTCGGGAAACATGGAACGAAAGCCATCCATTGTCAAGAAAAGTTTATTTATAGTCACTCATGCCTAGAAAAGCCTTATTACTCGGTTTAAATGCCTTTATAATCCCATTATTGGATATATTTACATTTATTTTTACATTTTTTGATTAAAACAGATTGTAATTGATTGTTTGCCTCGGGAAACGTGGAGCAAAAGCCATCCACTATCAAGAAAAGTGCATTTATAGTCACTCATGCCTAGAAAAGCCTTATTACTCGATTTAAATGCCTTTATAATCCCATTATTGAATTTATTTTAATTTTTTTTTACATTTTTTGATTAAAACATATTGTAATTGATTGTTTGCCTCGGGAAACGTGGAGCAAAAGCCAACCATTGTCAAGAAAAGTTCATTTATAGTCACTCATGCCTACAAAAGCCTTATTACTCGGTTTAAATGCCTTTATAATCCCATTATTGAATTTATTTTGAATTTTTTTTACATTTTTTGATTAAAACATATTGTAATTGATTGTTTGCCTCGGGAAACGTGGAGCAAAAGCCATCCATTGTCAAGAAAAGTTCATTTATAGTCACTCATGCCTACAAAAGCCTTATTACTCGGTTTAAATGCTTTTATAATCCCATTATTGAATTTATTTTGAATTTTTTTTTACATTTTTTGATTAAAACAGATTGTAATAGATTGTTTATCTCGGGAAACATGGAACGAAAGCCATCCATTGTCAAGAAAACATCATTTATAGTCACTTATGCCTAGAAAAGCCTTATTACTCGGTTTAAATGCCTTTATAATCCCATTATTGAATTTATTTTGAATTATTTTTATATTTTTTGATTAAAACAGATTGTAATAGATTGTTTATCTCGGGAAACATGGAACGAAAGCCATCCATTGTCAAGAAAAGATCATTTATAGTCACTCATGCCTAGAAAAGCCTTATTACTCGGTTTAAATGCTTTTATAATCCCATTATTGAATTTATTTTGAATTTTTTTTAAATTTTTTGATTAAAACAGATTGTAATAGATTGTTTATCTCGGGAAACATGGAACGAAAGCCATCCATTGTCAAGAAAACATCATTTATAGTCACCCATGCCTAGAAAAGCCTTATTACTCGGTTTAAATGCCTTTATAATCCCATTATTGAATTTATTTTCAATTATTTTTACATTTTTTTATTAAAACAGATTGTAATTGATTGTTTGCCTCGGGAAACGTGGAGCAAAAGCCATCCATTGTCAAGAAAAGTTCATTTATAGTCACTCATGCCTAGAAAAGCCTTATTACTCGATTTAAATGCCTTTATAATCCCATTATTGAATTTATTTTGAATTGTTTTTACATTTTTTGATTAAAACAAATTGTAATTGATTGTTTGCCTCGAGAAACGTGGAGCAAGAGCCATCCATTGTCAAGAAAAGTTCATTTATAGTCACTCATGCCTAGAGAAGCCTTATTACTCGGTTTAAATGCCTTTATAATCGCATTATTGAATTTATTTTGATTTTTTTTACAGTTTTTGATTAAAACAGATTGTAATAGATTGTTTATCTCGGGAAACATGGAACGAAAGCCATCCATTGTCAAGAAAAGATCATTTATAGTCACTCATGCCTAGAAAAGCCTTATTACTCGGTTTAAATGCTTTTATAATCCCATTATTGAATTTATTTTGAATTTTTTTTACATTTTTTGATTCAAACAGATTGTAATAGATTGTTTATCTCGGGAAACATGGAACGAAAGCCATCCATTGTCAAGAAAAGTTTATTTATAGTCACTCATGCCTAGAAAAGCCTTATTACTCGGTTTAAATGCCTTTATAATCCCATTATTGGATATATTTACATTTATTTTTACATTTTTTGATTAAAACAGATTGTAATTGATTGTTTGCCTCGGGAAACGTGGAGCAAAAGCCATCCACTATCAAGAAAAGTGCATTTATAGTCACTCATGCCTAGAAAAGCCTTATTACTCGATTTAAATGCCTTTATAATCCCATTATTGAATTTATTTTAATTTTTTTTTACATTTTTTGATTAAAACATATTGTAATTGATTGTTTGCCTCGGGAAACGTGGAGCAAAAGCCAACCATTGTCAAGAAAAGTTCATTTATAGTCACTCATGCCTACAAAAGCCTTATTACTCGGTTTAAATGCCTTTATAATCCCATTATTGAATTTATTTTGAATTTTTTTTACATTTTTTGATTAAAACATATTGTAATTGATTGTTTGCCTCGGGAAACGTGGAGCAAAAGCCATCCATTGTCAAGAAAAGTTCATTTATAGTCACTCATGCCTACAAAAGCCTTATTACTCGGTTTAAATGCTTTTATAATCCCATTATTGAATTTATTTTGAATTTTTTTTTACATTTTTTGATTAAAACAGATTGTAATAGATTGTTTATCTCGGGAAACATGGAACGAAAGCCATCCATTGTCAAGAAAACATCATTTATAGTCACTCATGCCTAGAAAAGCCTTATTACTCGGTTTAAATGCCTTTATAATCCCATTATTGAATTTATTTTGAATTATTTTTATATTTTTTGATTAAAACAGATTGTAATAGATTGTTTATCTCGGGAAACATGGAACGAAAGCCATCCATTGTCAAGAAAAGATCATTTATAGTCACTCATGCCTAGAAAAGCCTTATTACTCGGTTTAAATGCTTTTATAATCCCATTATTGAATTTATTTTGAATTTTTTTTAAATTTTTTGATTAAAACAGATTGTAATAGATTGTTTATCTCGGGAAACATGGAACGAAAGCCATCCATTGTCAAGAAAACATCATTTATAGTCACCCATGCCTAGAAAAGCCTTATTACTCGGTTTAAATGCCTTTATAATCCCATTATTGAATTTATTTTCAATTATTTTTACATTTTTTTATTAAAACAGATTGTAATTGATTGTTTGCCTCGGGAAACGTGGAGCAAAAGCCATCCATTGTCAAGAAAAGTTCATTTATAGTCACTCATGCCTAGAAAAGCCTTATTACTCGATTTAAATGCCTTTATAATCCCATTATTGAATTTATTTTGAATTGTTTTTACATTTTTTGATTAAAACAAATTGTAATTGATTGTTTGCCTCGAGAAACGTGGAGCAAAAGCCATCCATTGTCAAGAAAAGTTCATTTATAGTCACTCATGCCTAGAGAAGCCTTATTACTCGGTTTAAAAGCCTTTATAATCCCATTATTGAATTTATTTTGATTTTTTTTATAGTTTTTGATTAAAACAGATTGTAATAGATTGTTTATCTCGGGAAACATGGAACGAAAGCCATCCATTGTCAAGAAAAGATCATTTATAGTCACTCATGCCTAGAAAAGCCTTATTACTCGGTTTAAATGCTTTTATAATCCCATTATTGAATTTATTTTGAATTTTTTTTACATTTTTTGATTCAAACAGATTGTAATAGATTGTTTATCTCGGGAAACATGGAACGAAAGCCATCCATTGTCAAGAAAAGTTTATTTATAGTCACTCATGCCTAGAAAAGCCTTATTACTCGGTTTAAATGCCTTTATAATCCCATTATTGGATATATTTACATTTATTTTTACATTTATTTTTACATTTTTTGATTAAAACAGATTGTAATTGATTGTTTGCCTCGGAAAACGTGGAGCAAAAGCCATCCATTGTCAAGAAAAGTTCATTTATAGTCACTCATGCCTACAAAAGCCTTATTACTCGGTTTAAATGCTTTTATAATCCCATTATTGAATTTATTTTGAATTTTTTTTTACATTTTTTGATTAAAACAGATTGTAATAGATTGTTTATCTCGGGAAACATGGAACGAAAGCCATCCATTGTCAAGAAAACATCATTTATAGTCACTCATGCCTAGAAAAGCCTTATTACTCGGTTTAAATGCCTTTATAATCCCATTATTGAATTTATTTTGAATTATTTTTATATTTTTTGATTAAAACAGATTGTAATAGATTGTTTATCTCGGGAAACATGGAACGAAAGCCATCCATTGTCAAGAAAAGATCATTTATAGTCACTCATGCCTAGAAAAGCCTTATTACTCGGTTTAAATGCTTTTATAATCCCATTATTGAATTTATTTTGAATTTTTTTTTACATTTTTTGATTAAAACAGATTGTAATAGATTGTTTATCTCGGGAAACATGGAACGAAAGCCATCCATTGTCAAGAAAACATCATTTATAGTCACTCATGCCTAGAAAAGCCTTATTACTCGGTTTAAATGCCTTTATAATCCCATTATTGAATTTATTTTGAATTATTTTTATATTTTTTGATTAAAACAGATTGTAATAGATTGTTAAACATGGAACGAAAGCCATCCATTGTCAAGAAAAGATCATTTATAGTCACTCATGCCTAGAAAAGCCTTATTACTCGGTTTAAATGCTTTTATAATCCCATTATTGAATTTATTTTGAATTTTTTTAAAATTTTTTGATTAAAACAGATTGTAATAGATTGTTTATCTCGGGAAACATGGAACGAAAGCCATCCATTGTCAAGAAAACATCATTTATAGTCACCCATGCCTAGAAAAGCCTTATTACTCGGTTTAAATGCCTTTATAATCCCATTATTGAATTTATTTTCAATTATTTTTACATTTTTTTATTAAAACAGATTGTAATTGATTGTTTGCCTCGGGAAACGCGGAGCAAAAGCCATCCATTGTCAAGAAAAGTTCATTTATAGTCACTCATGCCTAGAAAAGCCTTATTACTCGATTTAAATGCCTTTATAATCCCATTATTGAATTTATTTTGAATTGTTTTTACATTTTTTGGTTAAAACAAATTGTAATTGATTGTTTGCCTCGAGAAACGTGGAGCAAAAGCCATCCATTGTCAAGAAAAGTTCATTTATAGTCACTCATGCCTAGAGAAGCCTTATTACTCGGTTTAAATGCCTTTATAATCCCATTATTGAATTTATTTTGATTTTTTTTACAGTTTTTGATTAAAACAGATTGTAATAGATTGTTTATCTCGGGAAACATGGAACGAAAGCCATCCATTGTCAAGAAAAGATCATTTATAGTCACTCATGCCTAGAAAAGCCTTATTACTCGGTTTAAATGCTTTTATAATCCCATTATTGAATTTATTTTGAATTTTTTTTACATTTTTTGATTCAAACAGATTGTAATAGATTGTTTATCTCGGGAAACATGGAACGAAAGCCATCCATTGTCAAGAAAAGTTTATTTATAGTCACTCATGCCTAGAAAAGCCTTATTACTCGGTTTAAATGCCTTTATAATCCCATTATTGGATATATTTACATTTATTTTTACATTTTTTGATTAAAACAGATTGTAATTGATTGTTTGCCTCGGGAAACGTGGAGCAAAAGCCATCCACTATCAAGAAAAGTGCATTTATAGTCACTCATGCCTAGAAAAGCCTTATTACTCGATTTAAATGCCTTTATAATCCCATTATTGAATTTATTTTAATTTTTTTTTACATTTTTTGATTAAAACATATTGTAATTGATTGTTTGCCTCGGGAAACGTGGAGCAAAAGCCAACCATTGTCAAGAAAAGTTCATTTATAGTCACTCATGCCTACAAAAGCCTTATTACTCGGTTTAAATGCCTTTATAATCCCATTATTGAATTTATTTTGAATTTTTTTTACATTTTTTGATTAAAACATATTGTAATTGATTGTTTGCCTCGGGAAACGTGGAGCAAAAGCCATCCATTGTCAAGAAAAGTTCATTTATAGTCACTCATGCCTACAAAAGCCTTATTACTCGGTTTAAATGCTTTTATAATCCCATTATTGAATTTATTTTGAATTTTTTTTTACATTTTTTGATTAAAACAGATTGTAATAGATTGTTTATCTCGGGAAACATGGAACGAAAGCCATCCATTGTCAAGAAAACATCATTTATAGTCACTTATGCCTAGAAAAGCCTTATTACTCGGTTTAAATGCCTTTATAATCCCATTATTGAATTTATTTTGAATTATTTTTATATTTTTTGATTAAAACAGATTGTAATAGATTGTTTATCTCGGGAAACATGGAACGAAAGCCATCCATTGTCAAGAAAAGATCATTTATAGTCACTCATGCCTAGAAAAGCCTTATTACTCGGTTTAAATGCTTTTATAATCCCATTATTGAATTTATTTTGAATTTTTTTTAAATTTTTTGATTAAAACAGATTGTAATAGATTGTTTATCTCGGGAAACATGGAACGAAAGCCATCCATTGTCAAGAAAACATCATTTATAGTCACCCATGCCTAGAAAAGCCTTATTACTCGGTTTAAATGCCTTTATAATCCCATTATTGAATTTATTTTCAATTATTTTTACATTTTTTTATTAAAACAGATTGTAATTGATTGTTTGCCTCGGGAAACGTGGAGCAAAAGCCATCCATTGTCAAGAAAAGTTCATTTATAGTCACTCATGCCTAGAAAAGCCTTATTACTCGATTTAAATGCCTTTATAATCCCATTATTGAATTTATTTTGAATTGTTTTTACATTTTTTGATTAAAACAAATTGTAATTGATTGTTTGCCTCGAGAAACGTGGAGCAAGAGCCATCCATTGTCAAGAAAAGTTCATTTATAGTCACTCATGCCTAGAGAAGCCTTATTACTCGGTTTAAATGCCTTTATAATCGCATTATTGAATTTATTTTGATTTTTTTTACAGTTTTTGATTAAAACAGATTGTAATAGATTGTTTATCTCGGGAAACATGGAACGAAAGCCATCCATTGTCAAGAAAAGATCATTTATAGTCACTCATGCCTAGAAAAGCCTTATTACTCGGTTTAAATGCTTTTATAATCCCATTATTGAATTTATTTTGAATTTTTTTTACATTTTTTGATTCAAACAGATTGTAATAGATTGTTTATCTCGGGAAACATGGAACGAAAGCCATCCATTGTCAAGAAAAGTTTATTTATAGTCACTCATGCCTAGAAAAGCCTTATTACTCGGTTTAAATGCCTTTATAATCCCATTATTGGATATATTTACATTTATTTTTACATTTTTTGATTAAAACAGATTGTAATTGATTGTTTGCCTCGGGAAACGTGGAGCAAAAGCCATCCACTATCAAGAAAAGTGCATTTATAGTCACTCATGCCTAGAAAAGCCTTATTACTCGATTTAAATGCCTTTATAATCCCATTATTGAATTTATTTTAATTTTTTTTTACATTTTTTGATTAAAACATATTGTAATTGATTGTTTGCCTCGGGAAACGTGGAGCAAAAGCCAACCATTGTCAAGAAAAGTTCATTTATAGTCACTCATGCCTACAAAAGCCTTATTACTCGGTTTAAATGCCTTTATAATCCCATTATTGAATTTATTTTGAATTTTTTTTACATTTTTTGATTAAAACATATTGTAATTGATTGTTTGCCTCGGGAAACGTGGAGCAAAAGCCATCCATTGTCAAGAAAAGTTCATTTATAGTCACTCATGCCTACAAAAGCCTTATTACTCGGTTTAAATGCTTTTATAATCCCATTATTGAATTTATTTTGAATTTTTTTTTACATTTTTTGATTAAAACAGATTGTAATAGATTGTTTATCTCGGGAAACATGGAACGAAAGCCATCCATTGTCAAGAAAACATCATTTATAGTCACTCATGCCTAGAAAAGCCTTATTACTCGGTTTAAATGCCTTTATAATCCCATTATTGAATTTATTTTGAATTATTTTTATATTTTTTGATTAAAACAGATTGTAATAGATTGTTAAACATGGAACGAAAGCCATCCATTGTCAAGAAAAGATCATTTATAGTCACTCATGCCTAGAAAAGCCTTATTACTCGGTTTAAATGCTTTTATAATCCCATTATTGAATTTATTTTGAATTTTTTTAAAATTTTTTGATTAAAACAGATTGTAATAGATTGTTTATCTCGGGAAACATGGAACGAAAGCCATCCATTGTCAAGAAAACATCATTTATAGTCACCCATGCCTAGAAAAGCCTTATTACTCGGTTTAAATGCCTTTATAATCCCATTATTGAATTTATTTTCAATTATTTTTACATTTTTTTATTAAAACAGATTGTAATTGATTGTTTGCCTCGGGAAACGCGGAGCAAAAGCCATCCATTGTCAAGAAAAGTTCATTTATAGTCACTCATGCCTAGAAAAGCCTTATTACTCGATTTAAATGCCTTTATAATCCCATTATTGAATTTATTTTGAATTGTTTTTACATTTTTTGGTTAAAACAAATTGTAATTGATTGTTTGCCTCGAGAAACGTGGAGCAAAAGCCATCCATTGTCAAGAAAAGTTCATTTATAGTCACTCATGCCTAGAGAAGCCTTATTACTCGGTTTAAATGCCTTTATAATCCCATTATTGAATTTATTTTGATTTTTTTTACAGTTTTTGATTAAAACAGATTGTAATAGATTGTTTATCTCGGGAAACATGGAACGAAAGCCATCCATTGTCAAGAAAAGATCATTTATAGTCACTCATGCCTAGAAAAGCCTTATTACTCGGTTTAAATGCTTTTATAATCCCATTATTGAATTTATTTTGAATTTTTTTTACATTTTTTGATTCAAACAGATTGTAATAGATTGTTTATCTCGGGAAACATGGAACGAAAGCCATCCATTGTCAAGAAAAGTTTATTTATAGTCACTCATGCCTAGAAAAGCCTTATTACTCGGTTTAAATGCCTTTATAATCCCATTATTGGATATATTTACATTTATTTTTACATTTTTTGATTAAAACAGATTGTAATTGATTGTTTGCCTCGGGAAACGTGGAGCAAAAGCCATCCACTATCAAGAAAAGTGCATTTATAGTCACTCATGCCTAGAAAAGCCTTATTACTCGATTTAAATGCCTTTATAATCCCATTATTGAATTTATTTTAATTTTTTTTTACATTTTTTGATTAAAACATATTGTAATTGATTGTTTGCCTCGGGAAACGTGGAGCAAAAGCCAACCATTGTCAAGAAAAGTTCATTTATAGTCACTCATGCCTACAAAAGCCTTATTACTCGGTTTAAATGCCTTTATAATCCCATTATTGAATTTATTTTGAATTTTTTTTACATTTTTTGATTAAAACATATTGTAATTGATTGTTTGCCTCGGGAAACGTGGAGCAAAAGCCATCCATTGTCAAGAAAAGTTCATTTATAGTCACTCATGCCTACAAAAGCCTTATTACTCGGTTTAAATGCTTTTATAATCCCATTATTGAATTTATTTTGAATTTTTTTTTACATTTTTTGATTAAAACAGATTGTAATAGATTGTTTATCTCGGGAAACATGGAACGAAAGCCATCCATTGTCAAGAAAACATCATTTATAGTCACTCATGCCTAGAAAAGCCTTATTACTCGGTTTAAATGCCTTTATAATCCCATTATTGAATTTATTTTGAATTATTTTTATATTTTTTGATTAAAACAGATTGTAATAGATTGTTTATCTCGGGAAACATGGAACGAAAGCCATCCATTGTCAAGAAAAGATCATTTATAGTCACTCATGCCTAGAAAAGCCTTATTACTCGGTTTAAATGCTTTTATAATCCCATTATTGAATTTATTTTGAATTTTTTTTAAATTTTTTGATTAAAACAGATTGTAATAGATTGTTTATCTCGGGAAACATGGAACGAAAGCCATCCATTGTCAAGAAAACATCATTTATAGTCACCCATGCCTAGAAAAGCCTTATTACTCGGTTTAAATGCCTTTATAATCCCATTATTGAATTTATTTTCAATTATTTTTACATTTTTTTATTAAAACAGATTGTAATTGATTGTTTGCCTCGGGAAACGTGGAGCAAAAGCCATCCATTGTCAAGAAAAGTTCATTTATAGTCACTCATGCCTAGAAAAGCCTTATTACTCGATTTAAATGCCTTTATAATCCCATTATTGAATTTATTTTGAATTGTTTTTACATTTTTTGATTAAAACAAATTGTAATTGATTGTTTGCCTCGAGAAACGTGGAGCAAAAGCCATCCATTGTCAAGAAAAGTTCATTTATAGTCACTCATGCCTAGAGAAGCCTTATTACTCGGTTTAAATGCCTTTATAATCCCATTATTGAATTTATTTTGATTTTTTTTATAGTTTTTGATTAAAACAGATTGTAATAGATTGTTTATCTCGGGAAACATGGAACGAAAGCCATCCATTGTCAAGAAAAGATCATTTATAGTCACTCATGCCTAGAAAAGCCTTATTACTCGGTTTAAATGCTTTTATAATCCCATTATTGAATTTATTTTGAATTTTTTTTACATTTTTTGATTCAAACAGATTGTAATAGATTGTTTATCTCGGGAAACATGGAACGAAAGCCATCCATTGTCAAGAAAAGTTTATTTATAGTCACTCATGCCTAGAAAAGCCTTATTACTCGGTTTAAATGCCTTTATAATCCCATTATTGGATATATTTACATTTATTTTTACATTTATTTTTACATTTTTTGATTAAAACAGATTGTAATTGATTGTTTGCCTCGGAAAACGTGGAGCAAAAGCCATCCATTGTCAAGAAAAGTTCATTTATAGTCACTCATGCCTACAAAAGCCTTATTACTCGGTTTAAATGCTTTTATAATCCCATTATTGAATTTATTTTGAATTTTTTTTTACATTTTTTGATTAAAACAGATTGTAATAGATTGTTTATCTCGGGAAACATGGAACGAAAGCCATCCATTGTCAAGAAAACATCATTTATAGTCACTCATGCCTAGAAAAGCCTTATTACTCGGTTTAAATGCCTTTATAATCCCATTATTGAATTTATTTTGAATTATTTTTATATTTTTTGATTAAAACAGATTCTAATACATTGTTTATCTCGGGAAACATGGAACGAAAGCCATCCATTGTCAAGAAAAGATCATTTATAGTCACTCATGCCTAGAAAAGCCTTATTACTCGATTTAAATGCCTTTATAATCCCATTATTGAATTTATTTTGAATTATTTTTATATTTTTTGATTAAAACAGATTCTAATACATTGTTTATCTCGGGAAACATGGAACGAAAGCCATCCATTGTCAAGAAAAGATCATTTATAGTCACTCATTCCTAGAAAAGCCTTATTACTCGGTTTAAATGCTTTTATAATCCCATTATTGAATTTATTTTCAATTTTTTTTAAATTTTTTGATTAAAACAGATTGTAATAGATTGTTTATCTCGGGAAACATGGAACGAAAGCCATCCATTGTCAAGAAAACATCATTTATAGTCACCCATGCCTAGAAAAGCCTTATTACTCGGTTTAAATGCCTTTATAATCCCATTATTGAATTTATTTTCAATTATTTTTACATTTTTTTATTAAAACAGATTGTAATTGATTGTTTGCCTCGGGAAACGTGGAGCAAAAGCCATCCATTGTCAAGAAAAGTTCATTTATAGTCACTCATGCCTAGAAAAGCCTTATTACTCGATTTAAATGCCTTTATAATCCCATTATTGAATTTATTTTGAATTGTTTTTACATTTTTTGGTTAAAACAAATTGTAATTGATTGTTTGCCTCGAGAAACGTGGAGCAAAAGCCATCCATTGTCAAGAAAAGTTCATTTATAGTCACTCATGCCTAGAGAAGCCTTATTACTCGGTTTAAATGCCTTTATAATCCCATTATTGAATTTATTTTGATTTTTTTTACAGTTTTTGATTAAAACAGATTGTAATAGATTGTTTATCTCGGGAAACATGGAACGAAAGCCATCCATTGTCAAGAAAAGATCATTTATAGTCACTCATGCCTAGAAAAGCCTTATTACTCGGTTTAAATGCTTTTATAATCCCATTATTGAATTTATTTTGAATTTTTTTTACATTTTTTGATTCAAACAGATTGTAATAGATTGTTTATCTCGGGAAACATGGAACGAAAGCCATCCATTGTCAAGAAAAGTTTATTTATAGTCACTCATGCCTAGAAAAGCCTTATTACTCGGTTTAAATGCCTTTATAATCCCATTATTGGATATATTTACATTTATTTTTACATTTTTTGATTAAAACAGATTGTAATTGATTGTTTGCCTCGGGAAACGTGGAGCAAAAGCCATCCACTATCAAGAAAAGTGCATTTATAGTCACTCATGCCTAGAAAAGCCTTATTACTCGATTTAAATGCCTTTATAATCCCATTATTGAATTTATTTTGAATTATTTTTATATTTTTTGATTAAAACAGATTCTAATACATTGTTTATCTCGGGAAACATGGAACGAAAGCCATCCATTGTCAAGAAAAGATCATTTATAGTCACTCATTCCTAGAAAAGCCTTATTACTCGGTTTAAATGCTTTTATAATCCCATTATTGAATTTATTTTCAATTTTTTTTAAATTTTTTGATTAAAACAGATTGTAATAGATTGTTTATCTCGGGAAACATGGAACGAAAGCCATCCATTGTCAAGAAAACATCATTTATAGTCACCCATGCCTAGAAAAGCCTTATTACTCGGTTTAAATGCCTTTATAATCCCATTATTGAATTTATTTTCAATTATTTTTACATTTTTTTATTAAAACAGATTGTAATTGATTGTTTGCCTCGGGAAACGTGGAGCAAAAGCCATCCATTGTCAAGAAAAGTTCATTTATAGTCACTCATGCCTAGAAAAGCCTTATTACTCGATTTAAATGCCTTTATAATCCCATTATTGAATTTATTTTGAATTGTTTTTACATTTTTTGGTTAAAACAAATTGTAATTGATTGTTTGCCTCGAGAAACGTGGAGCAAAAGCCATCCATTGTCAAGAAAAGTTCATTTATAGTCACTCATGCCTAGAGAAGCCTTATTACTCGGTTTAAATGCCTTTATAATCCCATTATTGAATTTATTTTGATTTTTTTTACAGTTTTTGATTAAAACAGATTGTAATAGATTGTTTATCTCGGGAAACATGGAACGAAAGCCATCCATTGTCAAGAAAAGATCATTTATAGTCACTCATGCCTAGAAAAGCCTTATTACTCGGTTTAAATGCTTTTATAATCCCATTATTGAATTTATTTTGAATTTTTTTTACATTTTTTGATTCAAACAGATTGTAATAGATTGTTTATCTCGGGAAACATGGAACGAAAGCCATCCATTGTCAAGAAAAGTTTATTTATAGTCACTCATGCCTAGAAAAGCCTTATTACTCGGTTTAAATGCCTTTATAATCCCATTATTGGATATATTTACATTTATTTTTACATTTATTTTTACATTTTTTGATTAAAACAGATTGTAATTGATTGTTTGCCTCGGGAAACGTGGAGCAAAAGCCATCCATTGTCAAGAAAAGTTCATTTATAGTCACTCATGCCTACAAAAGCCTTATTACTCGGTTTAAATGCTTTTATAATCCCATTATTGAATTTATTTTGAATTTTTTTTTACATTTTTTGATTAAAACAGATTGTAATAGATTGTTTATCTCGGGAAACATGGAACGAAAGCCATCCATTGTCAAGAAAACATCATTTATAGTCACTCATGCCTAGAAAAGCCTTATTACTCGGTTTAAATGCCTTTATAATCCCATTATTGAATTTATTTTGAATTATTTTTATATTTTTTGATTAAAACAGATTGTAATAGATTGTTTATCTCGGGAAACATGGAACGAAAGCCATCCATTGTCAAGAAAAGATCATTTATAGTCACTCATGCCTAGAAAAGCCTTATTACTCGGTTTAAATGCTTTTATAATCCCATTATTGAATTTATTTTCAATTTTTTTTAAATTTTTTGATTAAAACAGATTGTAATAGATTGTTTATCTCGGGAAACATGGAACGAAAGCCATCCATTGTCAAGAAAACATCATTTATAGTCACCCATGCCTAGAAAAGCCTTATTACTCGGTTTAAATGCCTTTATAATCCCATTATTGAATTTATTTTCAATTATTTTTACATTTTTTTATTAAAACAGATTGTAATTGATTGTTTGCCTCGGGAAACGTGGAGCAAAAGCCATCCATTGTCAAGAAAAGTTCATTTATAGTCACTCATGCCTAGAAAAGCCTTATTACTCGATTTAAATGCCTTTATAATCCCATTATTGAATTTATTTTGAATTGTTTTTACATTTTTTGATTAAAACAAATTGTAATTGATTGTTTGCCTCGAGAAACGTGGAGCAAAAGCCATCCATTGTCAAGAAAAGTTCATTTATAGTCACTCATGCCTAGAGAAGCCTTATTACTCGGTTTAAATGCCTTTATAATCGCATTATTGAATTTATTTTGATTTTTTTTACAGTTTTTGATTAAAACAGATTGTAATAGATTGTTTATCTCGGGAAACATGGAACGAAAGCCATCCATTGTCAAGAAAAGATCATTTATAGTCACTCATGCCTAGAAAAGCCTTATTACTCGGTTTAAATGCTTTTATAATCCCATTATTGAATTTATTTTGAATTTTTTTTACATTTTTTGATTCAAACAGATTGTAATAGATTGTTTATCTCGGGAAACATGGAACGAAAGCCATCCATTGTCAAGAAAAGTTTATTTATAGTCACTCATGCCTAGAAAAGCCTTATTACTCGGTTTAAATGCCTTTATAATCCCATTATTGGATATATTTACATTTATTTTTACATTTTTTGATTAAAACAGATTGTAATTGATTGTTTGCCTCGGGAAACGTGGAGCAAAAGCCATCCACTATCAAGAAAAGTGCATTTATAGTCACTCATGCCTAGAAAAGCCTTATTACTCGATTTAAATGCCTTTATAATCCCATTATTGAATTTATTTTAATTTTTTTTTACATTTTTTGATTAAAACATATTGTAATTGATTGTTTGCCTCGGGAAACGTGGAGCAAAAGCCAACCATTGTCAAGAAAAGTTCATTTATAGTCACTCATGCCTACAAAAGCCTTATTACTCGGTTTAAATGCCTTTATAATCCCATTATTGAATTTATTTTGAATTTTTTTTACATTTTTTGATTAAAACATATTGTAATTGATTGTTTGCCTCGGGAAACGTGGAGCAAAAGCCATCCATTGTCAAGAAAAGTTCATTTATAGTCACTCATGCCTACAAAAGCCTTATTACTCGGTTTAAATGCTTTTATAATCCCATTATTGAATTTATTTTGAATTTTTTTTTACATTTTTTGATTAAAACAGATTGTAATAGATTGTTTATCTCGGGAAACATGGAACGAAAGCCATCCATTGTCAAGAAAACATCATTTATAGTCACTTATGCCTAGAAAAGCCTTATTACTCGGTTTAAATGCCTTTATAATCCCATTATTGAATTTATTTTGAATTATTTTTATATTTTTTGATTAAAACAGATTGTAATAGATTGTTTATCTCGGGAAACATGGAACGAAAGCCATCCATTGTCAAGAAAAGATCATTTATAGTCACTCATGCCTAGAAAAGCCTTATTACTCGGTTTAAATGCTTTTATAATCCCATTATTGAATTTATTTTGAATTTTTTTTAAATTTTTTGATTAAAACAGATTGTAATAGATTGTTTATCTCGGGAAACATGGAACGAAAGCCATCCATTGTCAAGAAAACATCATTTATAGTCACCCATGCCTAGAAAAGCCTTATTACTCGGTTTAAATGCCTTTATAATCCCATTATTGAATTTATTTTCAATTATTTTTACATTTTTTTATTAAAACAGATTGTAATTGATTGTTTGCCTCGGGAAACGTGGAGCAAAAGCCATCCATTGTCAAGAAAAGTTCATTTATAGTCACTCATGCCTAGAAAAGCCTTATTACTCGATTTAAATGCCTTTATAATCCCATTATTGAATTTATTTTGAATTGTTTTTACATTTTTTGATTAAAACAAATTGTAATTGATTGTTTGCCTCGAGAAACGTGGAGCAAGAGCCATCCATTGTCAAGAAAAGTTCATTTATAGTCACTCATGCCTAGAGAAGCCTTATTACTCGGTTTAAATGCCTTTATAATCGCATTATTGAATTTATTTTGATTTTTTTTACAGTTTTTGATTAAAACAGATTGTAATAGATTGTTTATCTCGGGAAACATGGAACGAAAGCCATCCATTGTCAAGAAAAGATCATTTATAGTCACTCATGCCTAGAAAAGCCTTATTACTCGGTTTAAATGCTTTTATAATCCCATTATTGAATTTATTTTGAATTTTTTTTACATTTTTTGATTCAAACAGATTGTAATAGATTGTTTATCTCGGGAAACATGGAACGAAAGCCATCCATTGTCAAGAAAAGTTTATTTATAGTCACTCATGCCTAGAAAAGCCTTATTACTCGGTTTAAATGCCTTTATAATCCCATTATTGGATATATTTACATTTATTTTTACATTTTTTGATTAAAACAGATTGTAATTGATTGTTTGCCTCGGGAAACGTGGAGCAAAAGCCATCCACTATCAAGAAAAGTGCATTTATAGTCACTCATGCCTAGAAAAGCCTTATTACTCGATTTAAATGCCTTTATAATCCCATTATTGAATTTATTTTAATTTTTTTTTACATTTTTTGATTAAAACATATTGTAATTGATTGTTTGCCTCGGGAAACGTGGAGCAAAAGCCAACCATTGTCAAGAAAAGTTCATTTATAGTCACTCATGCCTACAAAAGCCTTATTACTCGGTTTAAATGCCTTTATAATCCCATTATTGAATTTATTTTGAATTTTTTTTACATTTTTTGATTAAAACATATTGTAATTGATTGTTTGCCTCGGGAAACGTGGAGCAAAAGCCATCCATTGTCAAGAAAAGTTCATTTATAGTCACTCATGCCTACAAAAGCCTTATTACTCGGTTTAAATGCTTTTATAATCCCATTATTGAATTTATTTTGAATTTTTTTTTACATTTTTTGATTAAAACAGATTGTAATAGATTGTTTATCTCGGGAAACATGGAACGAAAGCCATCCATTGTCAAGAAAACATCATTTATAGTCACTCATGCCTAGAAAAGCCTTATTACTCGGTTTAAATGCCTTTATAATCCCATTATTGAATTTATTTTGAATTATTTTTATATTTTTTGATTAAAACAGATTGTAATAGATTGTTTATCTCGGGAAACATGGAACGAAAGCCATCCATTGTCAAGAAAAGATCATTTATAGTCACTCATGCCTAGAAAAGCCTTATTACTCGGTTTAAATGCTTTTATAATCCCATTATTGAATTTATTTTGAATTTTTTTTAAATTTTTTGATTAAAACAGATTGTAATAGATTGTTTATCTCGGGAAACATGGAACGAAAGCCATCCATTGTCAAGAAAACATCATTTATAGTCACCCATGCCTAGAAAAGCCTTATTACTCGGTTTAAATGCCTTTATAATCCCATTATTGAATTTATTTTCAATTATTTTTACATTTTTTTATTAAAACAGATTGTAATTGATTGTTTGCCTCGGGAAACGTGGAGCAAAAGCCATCCATTGTCAAGAAAAGTTCATTTATAGTCACTCATGCCTAGAAAAGCCTTATTACTCGATTTAAATGCCTTTATAATCCCATTATTGAATTTATTTTGAATTGTTTTTACATTTTTTGATTAAAACAAATTGTAATTGATTGTTTGCCTCGAGAAACGTGGAGCAAAAGCCATCCATTGTCAAGAAAAGTTCATTTATAGTCACTCATGCCTAGAGAAGCCTTATTACTCGGTTTAAAAGCCTTTATAATCCCATTATTGAATTTATTTTGATTTTTTTTATAGTTTTTGATTAAAACAGATTGTAATAGATTGTTTATCTCGGGAAACATGGAACGAAAGCCATCCATTGTCAAGAAAAGATCATTTATAGTCACTCATGCCTAGAAAAGCCTTATTACTCGGTTTAAATGCTTTTATAATCCCATTATTGAATTTATTTTGAATTTTTTTTACATTTTTTGATTCAAACAGATTGTAATAGATTGTTTATCTCGGGAAACATGGAACGAAAGCCATCCATTGTCAAGAAAAGTTTATTTATAGTCACTCATGCCTAGAAAAGCCTTATTACTCGGTTTAAATGCCTTTATAATCCCATTATTGGATATATTTACATTTATTTTTACATTTATTTTTACATTTTTTGATTAAAACAGATTGTAATTGATTGTTTGCCTCGGAAAACGTGGAGCAAAAGCCATCCATTGTCAAGAAAAGTTCATTTATAGTCACTCATGCCTACAAAAGCCTTATTACTCGGTTTAAATGCTTTTATAATCCCATTATTGAATTTATTTTGAATTTTTTTTTACATTTTTTGATTAAAACAGATTGTAATAGATTGTTTATCTCGGGAAACATGGAACGAAAGCCATCCATTGTCAAGAAAACATCATTTATAGTCACTCATGCCTAGAAAAGCCTTATTACTCGGTTTAAATGCCTTTATAATCCCATTATTGAATTTATTTTGAATTATTTTTATATTTTTTGATTAAAACAGATTGTAATAGATTGTTTATCTCGGGAAACATGGAACGAAAGCCATCCATTGTCAAGAAAAGATCATTTATAGTCACTCATGCCTAGAAAAGCCTTATTACTCGGTTTAAATGCTTTTATAATCCCATTATTGAATTTATTTTGAATTTTTTTTTACATTTTTTGATTAAAACAGATTGTAATAGATTGTTTATCTCGGGAAACATGGAACGAAAGCCATCCATTGTCAAGAAAACATCATTTATAGTCACTCATGCCTAGAAAAGCCTTATTACTCGGTTTAAATGCCTTTATAATCCCATTATTGAATTTATTTTGAATTATTTTTATATTTTTTGATTAAAACAGATTGTAATAGATTGTTAAACATGGAACGAAAGCCATCCATTGTCAAGAAAAGATCATTTATAGTCACTCATGCCTAGAAAAGCCTTATTACTCGGTTTAAATGCTTTTATAATCCCATTATTGAATTTATTTTGAATTTTTTTAAAATTTTTTGATTAAAACAGATTGTAATAGATTGTTTATCTCGGGAAACATGGAACGAAAGCCATCCATTGTCAAGAAAACATCATTTATAGTCACCCATGCCTAGAAAAGCCTTATTACTCGGTTTAAATGCCTTTATAATCCCATTATTGAATTTATTTTCAATTATTTTTACATTTTTTTATTAAAACAGATTGTAATTGATTGTTTGCCTCGGGAAACGCGGAGCAAAAGCCATCCATTGTCAAGAAAAGTTCATTTATAGTCACTCATGCCTAGAAAAGCCTTATTACTCGATTTAAATGCCTTTATAATCCCATTATTGAATTTATTTTGAATTGTTTTTACATTTTTTGGTTAAAACAAATTGTAATTGATTGTTTGCCTCGAGAAACGTGGAGCAAAAGCCATCCATTGTCAAGAAAAGTTCATTTATAGTCACTCATGCCTAGAGAAGCCTTATTACTCGGTTTAAATGCCTTTATAATCCCATTATTGAATTTATTTTGATTTTTTTTACAGTTTTTGATTAAAACAGATTGTAATAGATTGTTTATCTCGGGAAACATGGAACGAAAGCCATCCATTGTCAAGAAAAGATCATTTATAGTCACTCATGCCTAGAAAAGCCTTATTACTCGGTTTAAATGCTTTTATAATCCCATTATTGAATTTATTTTGAATTTTTTTTACATTTTTTGATTCAAACAGATTGTAATAGATTGTTTATCTCGGGAAACATGGAACGAAAGCCATCCATTGTCAAGAAAAGTTTATTTATAGTCACTCATGCCTAGAAAAGCCTTATTACTCGGTTTAAATGCCTTTATAATCCCATTATTGGATATATTTACATTTATTTTTACATTTTTTGATTAAAACAGATTGTAATTGATTGTTTGCCTCGGGAAACGTGGAGCAAAAGCCATCCACTATCAAGAAAAGTGCATTTATAGTCACTCATGCCTAGAAAAGCCTTATTACTCGATTTAAATGCCTTTATAATCCCATTATTGAATTTATTTTAATTTTTTTTTACATTTTTTGATTAAAACATATTGTAATTGATTGTTTGCCTCGGGAAACGTGGAGCAAAAGCCAACCATTGTCAAGAAAAGTTCATTTATAGTCACTCATGCCTACAAAAGCCTTATTACTCGGTTTAAATGCCTTTATAATCCCATTATTGAATTTATTTTGAATTTTTTTTACATTTTTTGATTAAAACATATTGTAATTGATTGTTTGCCTCGGGAAACGTGGAGCAAAAGCCATCCATTGTCAAGAAAAGTTCATTTATAGTCACTCATGCCTACAAAAGCCTTATTACTCGGTTTAAATGCTTTTATAATCCCATTATTGAATTTATTTTGAATTTTTTTTTACATTTTTTGATTAAAACAGATTGTAATAGATTGTTTATCTCGGGAAACATGGAACGAAAGCCATCCATTGTCAAGAAAACATCATTTATAGTCACTCATGCCTAGAAAAGCCTTATTACTCGGTTTAAATGCCTTTATAATCCCATTATTGAATTTATTTTGAATTATTTTTATATTTTTTGATTAAAACAGATTGTAATAGATTGTTTATCTCGGGAAACATGGAACGAAAGCCATCCATTGTCAAGAAAAGATCATTTATAGTCACTCATGCCTAGAAAAGCCTTATTACTCGGTTTAAATGCTTTTATAATCCCATTATTGAATTTATTTTGAATTTTTTTTAAATTTTTTGATTAAAACAGATTGTAATAGATTGTTTATCTCGGGAAACATGGAACGAAAGCCATCCATTGTCAAGAAAACATCATTTATAGTCACCCATGCCTAGAAAAGCCTTATTACTCGGTTTAAATGCCTTTATAATCCCATTATTGAATTTATTTTCAATTATTTTTACATTTTTTTATTAAAACAGATTGTAATTGATTGTTTGCCTCGGGAAACGTGGAGCAAAAGCCATCCATTGTCAAGAAAAGTTCATTTATAGTCACTCATGCCTAGAAAAGCCTTATTACTCGATTTAAATGCCTTTATAATCCCATTATTGAATTTATTTTGAATTGTTTTTACATTTTTTGATTAAAACAAATTGTAATTGATTGTTTGCCTCGAGAAACGTGGAGCAAAAGCCATCCATTGTCAAGAAAAGTTCATTTATAGTCACTCATGCCTAGAGAAGCCTTATTACTCGGTTTAAAAGCCTTTATAATCCCATTATTGAATTTATTTTGATTTTTTTTATAGTTTTTGATTAAAACAGATTGTAATAGATTGTTTATCTCGGGAAACATGGAACGAAAGCCATCCATTGTCAAGAAAAGATCATTTATAGTCACTCATGCCTAGAAAAGCCTTATTACTCGGTTTAAATGCTTTTATAATCCCATTATTGAATTTATTTTGAATTTTTTTTACATTTTTTGATTCAAACAGATTGTAATAGATTGTTTATCTCGGGAAACATGGAACGAAAGCCATCCATTGTCAAGAAAAGTTTATTTATAGTCACTCATGCCTAGAAAAGCCTTATTACTCGGTTTAAATGCCTTTATAATCCCATTATTGGATATATTTACATTTATTTTTACATTTATTTTTACATTTTTTGATTAAAACAGATTGTAATTGATTGTTTGCCTCGGAAAACGTGGAGCAAAAGCCATCCATTGTCAAGAAAAGTTCATTTATAGTCACTCATGCCTACAAAAGCCTTATTACTCGGTTTAAATGCTTTTATAATCCCATTATTGAATTTATTTTGAATTTTTTTTTACATTTTTTGATTAAAACAGATTGTAATAGATTGTTTATCTCGGGAAACATGGAACGAAAGCCATCCATTGTCAAGAAAACATCATTTATAGTCACTCATGCCTAGAAAAGCCTTATTACTCGGTTTAAATGCCTTTATAATCCCATTATTGAATTTATTTTGAATTATTTTTATATTTTTTGATTAAAACAGATTGTAATAGATTGTTTATCTCGGGAAACATGGAACGAAAGCCATCCATTGTCAAGAAAAGATCATTTATAGTCACTCATGCCTAGAAAAGCCTTATTACTCGGTTTAAATGCTTTTATAATCCCATTATTGAATTTATTTTGAATTTTTTTTTACATTTTTTGATTAAAACAGATTGTAATAGATTGTTTATCTCGGGAAACATGGAACGAAAGCCATCCATTGTCAAGAAAACATCATTTATAGTCACTCATGCCTAGAAAAGCCTTATTACTCGGTTTAAATGCCTTTATAATCCCATTATTGAATTTATTTTGAATTATTTTTATATTTTTTGATTAAAACAGATTGTAATAGATTGTTAAACATGGAACGAAAGCCATCCATTGTCAAGAAAAGATCATTTATAGTCACTCATGCCTAGAAAAGCCTTATTACTCGGTTTAAATGCTTTTATAATCCCATTATTGAATTTATTTTGAATTTTTTTAAAATTTTTTGATTAAAACAGATTGTAATAGATTGTTTATCTCGGGAAACATGGAACGAAAGCCATCCATTGTCAAGAAAACATCATTTATAGTCACCCATGCCTAGAAAAGCCTTATTACTCGGTTTAAATGCCTTTATAATCCCATTATTGAATTTATTTTCAATTATTTTTACATTTTTTTATTAAAACAGATTGTAATTGATTGTTTGCCTCGGGAAACGCGGAGCAAAAGCCATCCATTGTCAAGAAAAGTTCATTTATAGTCACTCATGCCTAGAAAAGCCTTATTACTCGATTTAAATGCCTTTATAATCCCATTATTGAATTTATTTTGAATTGTTTTTACATTTTTTGATTAAAACAAATTGTAATTGATTGTTTGCCCCGAGAAACGTGGAGCAAAAGCCAACCATTGTCAAGAAAAGTTCATTTATAGTCACTCATGCCTAGAAAAGCCTTATTACTCGGTTTAAATGCCTTTATAATCCCATTATTGAATTTATTTTGAATTTGTTTTAAATTTTTTGATTAAAACAGATTCTAATACATTGTTTATCTCGGGAAAAATGGAACGAAAGCCATCCATTGTCAAGAAAACATCATTTATAGTCACTCATGCCTAGAAAAGCCTTATTACTCGGTTTAAATGCCTTTATAATCCCATTATTGAATTTATTTTGAACTTTTTTGACATTTTTTGATTAAAACAGATTGTAATTGATTGTTTGCCTCGAGAAACGTGGGGCAAAGGCCATCCATTGTCAAGAAAAGTTCATTTATAGTCACTCATGCCTAGAAAAGCGTTATTACTCGGTTTAAATGCCTTTATAATCCCATTATCGAATTTATTTTGAATTGTTTTTACATTTTTTGATTAAAACAGATTGTAATTGATTGTTTGCCTCGGGAAACGTGGAGCAAAAGCAATCCATTGTCAAGAAAAGTTCATTTATAGTCACTCATGCCTAGAAAAGGCTTGTAACTCTTTTTAAATGCCTTTATAATCCCATTATTGAATTTATTTTGAATTGTTTTTACATTTTTTGGTTAAAACAGATTGTAATTGATTGTTTGCCTCGGGAAACGTGGAGCAAAAGCCATCCATTGTCAAGAAAAGTTCATTTATAGTCACTCATGCCTAGAAAAGCCTTATTACTCGGTTTAAATGCCTTTATAATCCCATTATTGGATATATTTACATTTATTTTTACATTTTTTGATTAAAACAGATTGTAATTGATTGTTTGCCTCGGGAAACGTGGAGCAAAAGCCATCCACTGTCAAGAAAAGTGCATTTATAGTCACTCATGCCTAGAAAAGCCTTATTACTCGATTTAAATGCCTTTATAATCCCATTATTGAATTTATTTTAAATTTTTTTTACATTTTTTGATTAAAACATATTGTAATTGATTGTTTGCCTCGGGAAACGTGGAGCAAAAGCCAACCATTGTCAAGAAAAGTTCATTTATAGTCACTCATGCCTACAAAAGCCTTATTACTCGGTTTAAATGCCTTTATAATCCCATTATTGAATTTATTTTGAATTTTTTTTACATTTTTTGCTTAAAACATATTGTAATTGATTGTTTGCCTCGGGAAACGTGGAGCAAAAGCCATCCATTGTCAAGAAAAGTTCATTTATAGTCACTCATGCCTACAAAAGCCTTATTACTCGGTTTAAATGCTTTTATAATCCCATTATTGAATTTATTTTGAATTTTTTTTTACATTTTTTGATTAAAACAGATTGTAATAGATTGTTTATCTCGGGAAACATGGAACGAAAGCCATCCATTGTCAAGAAAACATCATTTATAGTCACTCATGCCTAGAAAAGCCTTATTACTCGGTTTAAATGCTTTTATAATCCCATTATTGAATTTATTTCGAATTTTTTTTACATTTTTTGATTCAAACAGATTGTAATAGATTGTTTATCTCGGGAAACATGGAACGAGAGCCATTCATTGTCAAGAAAAGTTCATTTATAGTCACTCATGCCTAGAAAAAGCCTTATTACTCGGTTTAAATGCCTTTATAATCCCATTATTGGATATATTTACATTTATTTTTACATTTTTTTATTAAAACAGATTGTAATTGATTGTTTGCCTCGGGAAACGTGGAGCAAAAGCCATCCATTGTCAAGAAAAGTTCATTTATAGTCACTCATGCCTAGAAAAGCCTTATTACTCGATTTAAATGCCTTTAAAATCCAATTATTGAATTTATTTTGAATTTTTTTTACATTTTTTGATTAAAACATATTGTAATTGATTGTTTGCCTCGGGAAACGTGGAGCAAAAGCCATCCATTGTCAAGAAAAGTTCATTTATAGTCACTCATGCCTAGAAAAGCCTTATTACTCGGTTTAAATGCCTTTATAATCCCATTATTGAATTTATTTTGAATTATTTTTATATTTTTTGATTAAAACAGATTCTAATACATTGTTTATCTCGGGAAACATGGAACGAAAGCCATCCATTGTCAAGAAAAGATCATTTATAGTCACTCATGCCTAGAAAAGCCTTATTACTCGGTTTAAATGCTTTTATAATCCCATTATTGAATTTATTTTGAATTTTTTTTAAATTTTTTGATTAAAACAGATTGTAATAGATTGTTTATCTCGGGAAAGATGGAACGAAAGCCATCCATTGTCAAGAAAACATCATTTATAGTCACCCATGCCTAGAAAAGCCTTATTACTCGGTTTAAATGCCTTTATAATCCCATTATTGAATTTATTTTCAATTATTTTTACATTTTTTTATTAAAACAGATTGTAATTGATTGTTTGCCTCGGGAAACGTGGAGCAAAAGCCATCCATTGTCAAGAAAAGTTCATTTATAGTCACTCATGCCTAGAAAAGCCTTATTACTCGATTTAAATGCCTTTATAATCCCATTATTGAATTTATTTTGAATTGTTTTTACATTTTTTGATTAAAACAAATTGTAATTGATTGTTTGCCTCGAGAAACGTGGAGCAAAAGCCATCCATTGTCAAGAAAAGTTCATTTATAGTCACTCATGCCTAGAGAAGCCTTATTACTCGGTTTAAATGCCTTTATAATCCCATTATTGAATTTATTTTGATTTTTTTTATAGTTTTTGATTAAAACAGATTGTAATAGATTGTTTATCTCGGGAAACATGGAACGAAAGCCATCCATTGTCAAGAAAAGATCATTTATAGTCACTCATGCCTAGAAAAGCCTTATTACTCGGTTTAAATGCTTTTATAATCCCATTATTGAATTTATTTTGAATTTTTTTTACATTTTTTGATTCAAACAGATTGTAATAGATTGTTTATCTCGGGAAACATGGAACGAAAGCCATCCATTGTCAAGAAAAGTTTATTTATAGTCACTCATGCCTAGAAAAGCCTTATTACTCGGTTTAAATGCCTTTATAATCCCATTATTGGATATATTTACATTTATTTTTACATTTATTTTTACATTTTTTGATTAAAACAGATTGTAATTGATTGTTTGCCTCGGGAAACGTGGAGCAAAAGCCATCCATTGTCAAGAAAAGTTCACTTATAGTCACTCATGCCTACAAAAGCCTTATTACTCGGTTTAAATGCTTTTATAATCCCATTATTGAATTTATTTTGAATTTTTTTTTACATTTTTTGATTAAAACAGATTGTAATAGATTGTTTATCTCGGGAAACATGGAACGAAAGCCATCCATTGTCAAGAAAACATCATTTATAGTCACTCATGCCTAGAAAAGCCTTATTACTCGGTTTAAATGCCTTTATAATCCCATTATTGAATTTATTTTGAATTATTTTTATATTTTTTGATTAAAACAGATTCTAATACATTGTTTATCTCGGGAAACATGGAACGAAAGCCATCCATTGTCAAGAAAAGATCATTTATAGTCACTCATTCCTAGAAAAGCCTTATTACTCGGTTTAAATGCTTTTATAATCCCATTATTGAATTTATTTTCAATTTTTTTTAAATTTTTTGATTAAAACAGATTGTAATAGATTGTTTATCTCGGGAAACATGGAACGAAAGCCATCCATTGTCAAGAAAACATCATTTATAGTCACCCATGCCTAGAAAAGCCTTATTACTCGGTTTAAATGCCTTTATAATCCCATTATTGAATTTATTTTCAATTATTTTTACATTTTTTTATTAAAACAGATTGTAATTGATTGTTTGCCTCGGGAAACGTGGAGCAAAAGCCATCCATTGTCAAGAAAAGTTCATTTATAGTCACTCATGCCTAGAAAAGCCTTATTACTCGATTTAAATGCCTTTATAATCCCATTATTGAATTTATTTTGAATTGTTTTTACATTTTTTGGTTAAAACAAATTGTAATTGATTGTTTGCCTCGAGAAACGTGGAGCAAAAGCCATCCATTGTCAAGAAAAGTTCATTTATAGTCACTCATGCCTAGAGAAGCCTTATTACTCGGTTTAAATGCCTTTATAATCCCATTATTGAATTTATTTTGATTTTTTTTACAGTTTTTGATTAAAACAGATTGTAATAGATTGTTTATCTCGGGAAACATGGAACGAAAGCCATCCATTGTCAAGAAAAGATCATTTATAGTCACTCATGCCTAGAAAAGCCTTATTACTCGGTTTAAATGCTTTTATAATCCCATTATTGAATTTATTTTGAATTTTTTTTACATTTTTTGATTCAAACAGATTGTAATAGATTGTTTATCTCGGGAAACATGGAACGAAAGCCATCCATTGTCAAGAAAAGTTTATTTATAGTCACTCATGCCTAGAAAAGCCTTATTACTCGGTTTAAATGCCTTTATAATCCCATTATTGGATATATTTACATTTATTTTTACATTTTTTGATTAAAACAGATTGTAATTGATTGTTTGCCTCGGCAAACGTGGAGCAAAAGCCATCCACTGTCAAGAAAAGTGCATTTATAGTCACTCATGCCTAGAAAAGCCTTATTACTCGATTTAAATGCCTTTATAATCCCATTATTGAATTTATTTTAATTTTTTTTTACATTTTTTGATTAAAACATATTGTAATTGATTGTTTGCCTCGGGAAACGTGGAGCAAAAGCCAACCATTGTCAAGAAAAGTTCATTTATAGTCACTCATGCCTACAAAAGCCTTATTACTCGGTTTAAATGCCTTTATAATCCCATTATTGAATTTATTTTGAATTTTTTTTACATTTTTTGATTAAAACATATTGTAATTGATTGTTTGCCTCGGGAAACGTGGAGCAAAAGCCATCCATTGTCAAGAAAAGTTCATTTATAGTCACTCATGCCTACAAAAGCCTTATTACTCGGTTTAAATGCTTTTATAATCCCATTATTGAATTTATTTTGAATTTTTTTTTACATTTTTTGATTAAAACAGATTGTAATAGATTGTTTATCTCGGGAAACATGGAACGAAAGCCATCCATTGTCAAGAAAACATCATTTATAGTCACTCATGCCTAGAAAAGCCTTATTACTCGGTTTAAATGCCTTTATAATCCCATTATTGAATTTATTTTGAATTATTTTTATATTTTTTGATTAAAACAGATTCTAATACATTGTTTATCTCGGGAAACATGGAACGAAAGCCATCCATTGTCAAGAAAAGATCATTTATAGTCACTCATGCCTAGAAAAGCCTTATTACTCGGTTTAAATGCTTTTATAATCCCATTATTGAATTTATTTTGAATTTTTTTTAAATTTTTTGATTAAAACAGATTGTAATAGATTGTTTATCTCGGGAAACATGGAACGAAAGCCATCCATTGTCAAGAAAACATCATTTATAGTCACCCATGCCTAGAAAAGCCTTATTACTCGGTTTAAATGCCTTTATAATCCCATTATTGAATTTATTTTCAATTATTTTTACATTTTTTTATTAAAACAGATTGTAATTGATTGTTTGCCTCGGGAAACGTGGAGCAAAAGCCATCCATTGTCAAGAAAAGTTCATTTATAGTCACTCATGCCTAGAAAAGCCTTATTACTCGATTTAAATGCCTTTATAATCCCATTATTGAATTTATTTTGAATTGTTTTTACATTTTTTGATTAAAACAAATTGTAATTGATTGTTTGCCTCGAGAAACGTGGAGCAAAAGCCATCCATTGTCAAGAAAAGTTCATTTATAGTCACTCATGCCTAGAGAAGCCTTATTACTCGGTTTAAATGCCTTTATAATCCCATTATTGAATTTATTTTGATTTTTTTTATAGTTTTTGATTAAAACAGATTGTAATAGATTGTTTATCTCGGGAAACATGGAACGAAAGCCATCCATTGTCAAGAAAAGATCATTTATAGTCACTCATGCCTAGAAAAGCCTTATTACTCGGTTTAAATGCTTTTATAATCCCATTATTGAATTTATTTTGAATTTTTTTTACATTTTTTGATTCAAACAGATTGTAATAGATTGTTTATCTCGGGAAACATGGAACGAAAGCCATCCATTGTCAAGAAAAGTTTATTTATAGTCACTCATGCCTAGAAAAGCCTTATTACTCGGTTTAAATGCCTTTATAATCCCATTATTGGATATATTTACATTTATTTTTACATTTATTTTTACATTTTTTGATTAAAACAGATTGTAATTGATTGTTTGCCTCGGAAAACGTGGAGCAAAAGCCATCCATTGTCAAGAAAAGTTCATTTATAGTCACTCATGCCTACAAAAGCCTTATTACTCGGTTTAAATGCTTTTATAATCCCATTATTGAATTTATTTTGAATTTTTTTTTACATTTTTTGATTAAAACAGATTGTAATAGATTGTTTATCTCGGGAAACATGGAACGAAAGCCATCCATTGTCAAGAAAACATCATTTATAGTCACTCATGCCTAGAAAAGCCTTATTACTCGGTTTAAATGCCTTTATAATCCCATTATTGAATTTATTTTGAATTATTTTTATATTTTTTGATTAAAACAGATTCTAATACATTGTTTATCTCGGGAAACATGGAACGAAAGCCATCCATTGTCAAGAAAAGATCATTTATAGTCACTCATGCCTAGAAAAGCCTTATTACTCGATTTAAATGCCTTTATAATCCCATTATTGAATTTATTTTGAATTATTTTTATATTTTTTGATTAAAACAGATTCTAATACATTGTTTATCTCGGGAAACATGGAACGAAAGCCATCCATTGTCAAGAAAAGATCATTTATAGTCACTCATTCCTAGAAAAGCCTTATTACTCGGTTTAAATGCTTTTATAATCCCATTATTGAATTTATTTTCAATTTTTTTTAAATTTTTTGATTAAAACAGATTGTAATAGATTGTTTATCTCGGGAAACATGGAACGAAAGCCATCCATTGTCAAGAAAACATCATTTATAGTCACCCATGCCTAGAAAAGCCTTATTACTCGGTTTAAATGCCTTTATAATCCCATTATTGAATTTATTTTCAATTATTTTTACATTTTTTTATTAAAACAGATTGTAATTGATTGTTTGCCTCGGGAAACGTGGAGCAAAAGCCATCCATTGTCAAGAAAAGTTCATTTATAGTCACTCATGCCTAGAAAAGCCTTATTACTCGATTTAAATGCCTTTATAATCCCATTATTGAATTTATTTTGAATTGTTTTTACATTTTTTGGTTAAAACAAATTGTAATTGATTGTTTGCCTCGAGAAACGTGGAGCAAAAGCCATCCATTGTCAAGAAAAGTTCATTTATAGTCACTCATGCCTAGAGAAGCCTTATTACTCGGTTTAAATGCCTTTATAATCCCATTATTGAATTTATTTTGATTTTTTTTACAGTTTTTGATTAAAACAGATTGTAATAGATTGTTTATCTCGGGAAACATGGAACGAAAGCCATCCATTGTCAAGAAAAGATCATTTATAGTCACTCATGCCTAGAAAAGCCTTATTACTCGGTTTAAATGCTTTTATAATCCCATTATTGAATTTATTTTGAATTTTTTTTACATTTTTTGATTCAAACAGATTGTAATAGATTGTTTATCTCGGGAAACATGGAACGAAAGCCATCCATTGTCAAGAAAAGTTTATTTATAGTCACTCATGCCTAGAAAAGCCTTATTACTCGGTTTAAATGCCTTTATAATCCCATTATTGGATATATTTACATTTATTTTTACATTTTTTGATTAAAACAGATTGTAATTGATTGTTTGCCTCGGCAAACGTGGAGCAAAAGCCATCCACTGTCAAGAAAAGTGCATTTATAGTCACTCATGCCTAGAAAAGCCTTATTACTCGATTTAAATGCCTTTATAATCCCATTATTGAATTTATTTTAATTTTTTTTTACATTTTTTGATTAAAACATATTGTAATTGATTGTTTGCCTCGGGAAACGTGGAGCAAAAGCCAACCATTGTCAAGAAAAGTTCATTTATAGTCACTCATGCCTACAAAAGCCTTATTACTCGGTTTAAATGCCTTTATAATCCCATTATTGAATTTATTTTGAATTTTTTTTACATTTTTTGATTAAAACATATTGTAATTGATTGTTTGCCTCGGGAAACGTGGAGCAAAAGCCATCCATTGTCAAGAAAAGTTCATTTATAGTCACTCATGCCTACAAAAGCCTTATTACTCGGTTTAAATGCTTTTATAATCCCATTATTGAATTTATTTTGAATTTTTTTTTACATTTTTTGATTAAAACAGATTGTAATAGATTGTTTATCTCGGGAAACATGGAACGAAAGCCATCCATTGTCAAGAAAACATCATTTATAGTCACTCATGCCTAGAAAAGCCTTATTACTCGGTTTAAATGCCTTTATAATCCCATTATTGAATTTATTTTGAATTATTTTTATATTTTTTGATTAAAACAGATTCTAATACATTGTTTATCTCGGGAAACATGGAACGAAAGCCATCCATTGTCAAGAAAAGATCATTTATAGTCACTCATGCCTAGAAAAGCCTTATTACTCGGTTTAAATGCTTTTATAATCCCATTATTGAATTTATTTTGAATTTTTTTTAAATTTTTTGATTAAAACAGATTGTAATAGATTGTTTATCTCGGGAAACATGGAACGAAAGCCATCCATTGTCAAGAAAACATCATTTATAGTCACCCATGCCTAGAAAAGCCTTATTACTCGGTTTAAATGCCTTTATAATCCCATTATTGAATTTATTTTCAATTATTTTTACATTTTTTTATTAAAACAGATTGTAATTGATTGTTTGCCTCGGGAAACGTGGAGCAAAAGCCATCCATTGTCAAGAAAAGTTCATTTATAGTCACTCATGCCTAGAAAAGCCTTATTACTCGATTTAAATGCCTTTATAATCCCATTATTGAATTTATTTTGAATTGTTTTTACATTTTTTGATTAAAACAAATTGTAATTGATTGTTTGCCTCGAGAAACGTGGAGCAAAAGCCATCCATTGTCAAGAAAAGTTCATTTATAGTCACTCATGCCTAGAGAAGCCTTATTACTCGGTTTAAATGCCTTTATAATCCCATTATTGAATTTATTTTGATTTTTTTTATAGTTTTTGATTAAAACAGATTGTAATAGATTGTTTATCTCGGGAAACATGGAACGAAAGCCATCCATTGTCAAGAAAAGATCATTTATAGTCACTCATGCCTAGAAAAGCCTTATTACTCGGTTTAAATGCTTTTATAATCCCATTATTGAATTTATTTTGAATTTTTTTTACATTTTTTGATTCAAACAGATTGTAATAGATTGTTTATCTCGGGAAACATGGAACGAAAGCCATCCATTGTCAAGAAAAGTTTATTTATAGTCACTCATGCCTAGAAAAGCCTTATTACTCGGTTTAAATGCCTTTATAATCCCATTATTGGATATATTTACATTTATTTTTACATTTATTTTTACATTTTTTGATTAAAACAGATTGTAATTGATTGTTTGCCTCGGAAAACGTGGAGCAAAAGCCATCCATTGTCAAGAAAAGTTCATTTATAGTCACTCATGCCTACAAAAGCCTTATTACTCGGTTTAAATGCTTTTATAATCCCATTATTGAATTTATTTTGAATTTTTTTTTACATTTTTTGATTAAAACAGATTGTAATAGATTGTTTATCTCGGGAAACATGGAACGAAAGCCATCCATTGTCAAGAAAACATCATTTATAGTCACTCATGCCTAGAAAAGCCTTATTACTCGGTTTAAATGCCTTTATAATCCCATTATTGAATTTATTTTGAATTATTTTTATATTTTTTGATTAAAACAGATTCTAATACATTGTTTATCTCGGGAAACATGGAACGAAAGCCATCCATTGTCAAGAAAAGATCATTTATAGTCACTCATGCCTAGAAAAGCCTTATTACTCGATTTAAATGCCTTTATAATCCCATTATTGAATTTATTTTGAATTATTTTTATATTTTTTGATTAAAACAGATTCTAATACATTGTTTATCTCGGGAAACATGGAACGAAAGCCATCCATTGTCAAGAAAAGATCATTTATAGTCACTCATTCCTAGAAAAGCCTTATTACTCGGTTTAAATGCTTTTATAATCCCATTATTGAATTTATTTTCAATTTTTTTTAAATTTTTTGATTAAAACAGATTGTAATAGATTGTTTATCTCGGGAAACATGGAACGAAAGCCATCCATTGTCAAGAAAACATCATTTATAGTCACCCATGCCTAGAAAAGCCTTATTACTCGGTTTAAATGCCTTTATAATCCCATTATTGAATTTATTTTCAATTATTTTTACATTTTTTTATTAAAACAGATTGTAATTGATTGTTTGCCTCGGGAAACGTGGAGCAAAAGCCATCCATTGTCAAGAAAAGTTCATTTATAGTCACTCATGCCTAGAAAAGCCTTATTACTCGATTTAAATGCCTTTATAATCCCATTATTGAATTTATTTTGAATTGTTTTTACATTTTTTGGTTAAAACAAATTGTAATTGATTGTTTGCCTCGAGAAACGTGGAGCAAAAGCCATCCATTGTCAAGAAAAGTTCATTTATAGTCACTCATGCCTAGAGAAGCCTTATTACTCGGTTTAAATGCCTTTATAATCCCATTATTGAATTTATTTTGATTTTTTTTACAGTTTTTGATTAAAACAGATTGTAATAGATTGTTTATCTCGGGAAACATGGAACGAAAGCCATCCATTGTCAAGAAAAGATCATTTATAGTCACTCATGCCTAGAAAAGCCTTATTACTCGGTTTAAATGCTTTTATAATCCCATTATTGAATTTATTTTGAATTTTTTTTACATTTTTTGATTCAAACAGATTGTAATAGATTGTTTATCTCGGGAAACATGGAACGAAAGCCATCCATTGTCAAGAAAAGTTTATTTATAGTCACTCATGCCTAGAAAAGCCTTATTACTCGGTTTAAATGCCTTTATAATCCCATTATTGGATATATTTACATTTATTTTTACATTTTTTGATTAAAACAGATTGTAATTGATTGTTTGCCTCGGCAAACGTGGAGCAAAAGCCATCCACTGTCAAGAAAAGTGCATTTATAGTCACTCATGCCTAGAAAAGCCTTATTACTCGATTTAAATGCCTTTATAATCCCATTATTGAATTTATTTTAATTTTTTTTTACATTTTTTGATTAAAACATATTGTAATTGATTGTTTGCCTCGGGAAACGTGGAGCAAAAGCCAACCATTGTCAAGAAAAGTTCATTTATAGTCACTCATGCCTACAAAAGCCTTATTACTCGGTTTAAATGCCTTTATAATCCCATTATTGAATTTATTTTGAATTTTTTTTACATTTTTTGATTAAAACATATTGTAATTGATTGTTTGCCTCGGGAAACGTGGAGCAAAAGCCATCCATTGTCAAGAAAAGTTCATTTATAGTCACTCATGCCTACAAAAGCCTTATTACTCGGTTTAAATGCTTTTATAATCCCATTATTGAATTTATTTTGAATTTTTTTTTACATTTTTTGATTAAAACAGATTGTAATAGATTGTTTATCTCGGGAAACATGGAACGAAAGCCATCCATTGTCAAGAAAACATCATTTATAGTCACTCATGCCTAGAAAAGCCTTATTACTCGGTTTAAATGCCTTTATAATCCCATTATTGAATTTATTTTGAATTATTTTTATATTTTTTGATTAAAACAGATTCTAATACATTGTTTATCTCGGGAAACATGGAACGAAAGCCATCCATTGTCAAGAAAAGATCATTTATAGTCACTCATGCCTAGAAAAGCCTTATTACTCGGTTTAAATGCTTTTATAATCCCATTATTGAATTTATTTTGAATTTTTTTTAAATTTTTTGATTAAAACAGATTGTAATAGATTGTTTATCTCGGGAAACATGGAACGAAAGCCATCCATTGTCAAGAAAACATCATTTATAGTCACCCATGCCTAGAAAAGCCTTATTACTCGGTTTAAATGCCTTTATAATCCCATTATTGAATTTATTTTCAATTATTTTTACATTTTTTTATTAAAACAGATTGTAATTGATTGTTTGCCTCGGGAAACGTGGAGCAAAAGCCATCCATTGTCAAGAAAAGTTCATTTATAGTCACTCATGCCTAGAAAAGCCTTATTACTCGATTTAAATGCCTTTATAATCCCATTATTGAATTTATTTTGAATTGTTTTTACATTTTTTGATTAAAACAAATTGTAATTGATTGTTTGCCTCGAGAAACGTGGAGCAAAAGCCATCCATTGTCAAGAAAAGTTCATTTATAGTCACTCATGCCTAGAGAAGCCTTATTACTCGGTTTAAATGCCTTTATAATCCCATTATTGAATTTATTTTGATTTTTTTTATAGTTTTTGATTAAAACAGATTGTAATAGATTGTTTATCTCGGGAAACATGGAACGAAAGCCATCCATTGTCAAGAAAAGATCATTTATAGTCACTCATGCCTAGAAAAGCCTTATTACTCGGTTTAAATGCTTTTATAATCCCATTATTGAATTTATTTTGAATTTTTTTTACATTTTTTGATTCAAACAGATTGTAATAGATTGTTTATCTCGGGAAACATGGAACGAAAGCCATCCATTGTCAAGAAAAGTTTATTTATAGTCACTCATGCCTAGAAAAGCCTTATTACTCGGTTTAAATGCCTTTATAATCCCATTATTGGATATATTTACATTTATTTTTACATTTATTTTTACATTTTTTGATTAAAACAGATTGTAATTGATTGTTTGCCTCGGAAAACGTGGAGCAAAAGCCATCCATTGTCAAGAAAAGTTCATTTATAGTCACTCATGCCTAGAAAAGCCTTATTACTCGGTTTAAATGCCTTTATAATCCCATTATTGAATTTATTTTGAACTTTTTTGACATTTTTTGATTAAAACAGATTGTAATTGATTGTTTGCCTCGAGAAACGTGGGGCAAAGGCCATCCATTGTCAAGAAAAGTTCATTTATAGTCACTCATGCCTAGAAAAGCGTTATTACTCGGTTTAAATGCCTTTATAATCCCATTATCGAATTTATTTTGAATTGTTTTTACATTTTTTGATTAAAACAGATTGTAATTGATTGTTTGCCTCGGGAAACGTGGAGCAAAAGCAATCCATTGTCAAGAAAAGTTCATTTATAGTCACTCATGCCTAGAAAAGGCTTATAACTCTTTTTAAATGCCTTTATAATCCCATTATTGAATTTATTTTGAATTGTTTTTACATTTTTTGGTTAAAACAGATTGTAATTGATTGTTTGCCTCGGTAAACGTGGAGCAAAACCCATCCATTGTCAAGAAAAGTTCATTTATAGTCACTCATGCCTAGAAAAGCCTTATTACTCGGTTTAAATGCCTTTATAATCCCATTATTGGATATATTTACATTTATTTTTACATTTTTTGATTAAAACAGATTGTAATTGATTGTTTGCCTCGGGAAACGTGGAGCAAAAGCCATCCACTGTCAAGAAAAGTGCATTTATAGTCACTCATGCCTAGAAAAGCCTTATTACTCGATTTAAATGCCTTTATAATCCCATTATTGAATTTATTTTAAATTTTTTTTACATTTTTTGATTAAAACATATTGTAATTGATTGTTTGCCTCGGGAAACGTGGAGCAAAAGCCAACCATTGTCAAGAAAAGTTCATTTATAGTCACTCATGCCTACAAAAGCCTTATTACTCGGTTTAAATGCCTTTATAATCCCATTATTGAATTTATTTTGAATTTTTTTTACATTTTTTGATTAAAACATATTGTAATTGATTGTTTGCCTCGGGAAACGTGGAGCAAAAGCCATCCATTGTCAAGAAAAGTTCATTTATAGTCACTCATGCCTACAAAAGCCTTATTACTCGGTTTAAATGCTTTTATAATCCCATTATTGAATTTATTTTGAATTTTTTTTTACATTTTTTGATTAAAACAGATTGTAATAGATTGTTTATCTCGGGAAACATGGAACGAAAGCCATCCATTGTCAAGAAAACATCATTTATAGTCACTCATGCCTAGAAAAGCCTTATTACTCGGTTTAAATGCCTTTATAATCCCATTATTGAATTTATTTTGAATTATTTTTATATTTTTTGATTAAAACAGATTGTAATAGATTGTTTATCTCGGGAAACATGGAACGAAAGCCATCCATTGTCAAGAAAAGATCATTTGTAGTCACTCATGCCTAGAAAAGCCTTATTACTCGGTTTAAATGCTTTTATAATCCCATTATTGAATTTATTTTCAATTTTGTTTAAATTTTTTGATTAAAACAGATTGTAATAGATTGTTTATCTCGGGAAACATGGAACGAAAGCCATCCATTGTCAAGAAAACATCATTTATAGTCACCCATGCCTAGAAAAGCCTTATTACTCGGTTTAAATGCCTTTATAATCCCATTATTGAATTTATTTTCAATTATTTTTACATTTTTTTATTAAAACAGATTGTAATTGATTGTTTGCCTCGGGAAACGTGGAGCAAAAGCCATCCATTGTCAAGAAAAGTTCATTTATAGTCACTCATGCCTAGAAAAGCCTTATTACTCGATTTAAATGCCTTTATAATCCCATTATTGAATTTATTTTGAATTGTTTTTACATTTTTTGATTAAAACAAATTGTAATTGATTGTTTGCCTCGAGAAACGTGGAGCAAAAGCCATCCATTGTCAAGAAAAGTTCATTTATAGTCACTCATGCCTAGAGAAGCCTTATTACTCGGTTTAAATGCCTTTATAATCCCATTATTGAATTTATTTTGATTTTTTTTATAGTTTTTGATTAAAACAGATTGTAATAGATTGTTTATCTCGGGAAACATGGAACGAAAGCCATCCATTGTCAAGAAAAGATCATTTATAGTCACTCATGCCTAGAAAAGCCTTATTACTCGGTTTAAATGCTTTTATAATCCCATTATTGAATTTATTTTGAATTTTTTTTACATTTTTTGATTCAAACAGATTGTAATAGATTGTTTATCTCGGGAAACATGGAACGAAAGCCATCCATTGTCAAGAAAAGTTTATTTATAGTCACTCATGCCTAGAAAAGCCTTATTACTCGGTTTAAATGCCTTTATAATCCCATTATTGGATATATTTACATTTATTTTTACATTTATTTTTACATTTTTTGATTAAAACAGATTGTAATTGATTGTTTGCCTCGGGAAACGTGGAGCAAAAGCCATCCATTGTCAAGAAAAGTTCATTTATAGTCACTCATGCCTACAAAAGCCTTATTACTCGGTTTAAATGCTTTTATAATCCCATTATTGAATTTATTTTGAATTTTTTTTTACATTTTTTGATTAAAACAGATTGTAATAGATTGTTTATCTCGGGAAACATGGAACGAAAGCCATCCATTGTCAAGAAAACATCATTTATAGTCACTCATGCCTAGAAAAGCCTTATTACTCGGTTTAAATGCCTTTATAATCCCATTATTGAATTTATTTTGAATTATTTTTATATTTTTTGATTAAAACAGATTCTAATACATTGTTTATCTCGGGAAACATGGAACGAAAGCCATCCATTGTCAAGAAAAGATCATTTATAGTCACTCATTCCTAGAAAAGCCTTATTACTCGGTTTAAACGCTTTTATAATCCCATTATTGAATTTATTTTCAATTTTTTTTAAATTTTTTGATTAAAACAGATTGTAATAGATTGTTTATCTCGGGAAACATGGAACGAAAGCCATCCATTGTCAAGAAAACATCATTTATAGTCACCCATGCCTAGAAAAGCCTTATTACTCGGTTTAAATGCCTTTATAATCCCATTATTGAATTTATTTTCAATTATTTTTACATTTTTTTATTAAAACAGATTGTAATTGATTGTTTGCCTCGGGAAACGTGGAGCAAAAGCCATCCATTGTCAAGAAAAGTTCATTTATAGTCACTCATGCCTAGAAAAGCCTTATTACTCGATTTAAATGCCTTTATAATCCCATTATTGAATTTATTTTGAATTGTTTTTACATTTTTTGGTTAAAACAAATTGTAATTGATTGTTTGCCTCGAGAAACGTGGAGCAAAAGCCATCCATTGTCAAGAAAAGTTCATTTATAGTCACTCATGCCTAGAGAAGCCTTATTACTCGGTTTAAATGCCTTTATAATCCCATTATTGAATTTATTTTGATTTTTTTTACAGTTTTTGATTAAAACAGATTGTAATAGATTGTTTATCTCGGGAAACATTGAACGAAAGCCATCCATTGTCAAGAAAAGATCATTTATAGTCACTCATGCCTAGAAAAGCCTTATTACTCGGTTTAAATGCTTTTATAATCCCATTATTGAATTTATTTTGAATTTTTTTTACATTTTTTGATTCAAACAGATTGTAATAGATTGTTTATCTCGGGAAACATGGAACGAAAGCCATCCATTGTCAAGAAAAGTTTATTTATAGTCACTCATGCCTAGAAAAGCCTTATTACTCGGTTTAAATGCCTTTATAATCCCATTATTGGATATATTTACATTTATTTTTACATTTTTTGATTAAAACAGATTGTAATTGATTGTTTGCCTCGGGAAACGTGGAGCAAAAGCCATCCACTGTCAAGAAAAGCGCATTTATAGTCACTCATGCCTAGAAAAGCCTTATTACTCGATTTAAATGCCTTTATAATCCCATTATTGAATTTATTTTAATTTTTTTTTACATTTTTTGATTAAAACATATTGTAATTGATTGTTTGCCTCGGGAAACGTGGAGCAAAAGCCAACCATTGTCAAGAAAAGTTCATTTATAGTCACTCATGCCTACAAAAGCCTTATTACTCGGTTTAAATGCCTTTATAATCCCATTATTGAATTTATTTTGAATTTTTTTTACATTTTTTGATTAAAACATATTGTAATTGATTGTTTGCCTCGGGAAACGTGGAGCAAAAGCCATCCATTGTCAAGAAAAGTTCATTTATAGTCACTCATGCCTACAAAAGCCTTATTACTCGGTTTAAATGCTTTTATAATCCCATTATTGAATTTATTTTGAATTTTTTTTTACATTTTTTGATTAAAACAGATTGTAATAGATTGTTTATCTCGGGAAACATGGAACGAAAGCCATCCATTGTCAAGAAAACATCATTTATAGTCACTCATGCCTAGAAAAGCCTTATTACTCGGTTTAAATGCCTTTATAATCCCATTATTGAATTTATTTTGAATTATTTTTATATTTTTTGATTAAAACAGATTCTAATACATTGTTTATCTCGGGAAACATGGAACGAAAGCCATCCATTGTCAAGAAAAGATCATTTATAGTCACTCATGCCTAGAAAAGCCTTATTACTCGGTTTAAATGCTTTTATAATCCCATTATTGAATTTATTTTGAATTTTTTTTAAATTTTTTGATTAAAACAGATTGTAATAGATTGTTTATCTCGGGAAACATGGAACGAAAGCCATCCATTGTCAAGAAAACATCATTTATAGTCACCCATGCCTAGAAAAGCCTTATTACTCGGTTTAAATGCCTTTATAATCCCATTATTGAATTTATTTTCAATTATTTTTACATTTTTTTATTAAAACAGATTGTAATTGATTGTTTGCCTCGGGAAACGTGGAGCAAAAGCCATCCATTGTCAAGAAAAGTTCATTTATAGTCACTCATGCCTAGAAAAGCCTTATTACTCGATTTAAATGCCTTTATAATCCCATTATTGAATTTATTTTGAATTGTTTTTACATTTTTTGATTAAAACAAATTGTAATTGATTGTTTGCCTCGAGAAACGTGGAGCAAAAGCCATCCATTGTCAAGAAAAGTTCATTTATAGTCACTCATGCCTAGAGAAGCCTTATTACTCGGTTTAAATGCCTTTATAATCCCATTATTGAATTTATTTTGATTTTTTTTATAGTTTTTGATTAAAACAGATTGTAATAGATTGTTTATCTCGGGAAACATGGAACGAAAGCCATCCATTGTCAAGAAAAGATCATTTATAGTCACTCATGCCTAGAAAAGCCTTATTACTCGGTTTAAATGCTTTTATAATCCCATTATTGAATTTATTTTGAATTTTTTTTACATTTTTTGATTCAAACAGATTGTAATAGATTGTTTATCTCGGGAAACATGGAACGAAAGCCATCCATTGTCAAGAAAAGTTTATTTATAGTCACTCATGCCTAGAAAAGCCTTATTACTCGGTTTAAATGCCTTTATAATCCCATTATTGGATATATTTACATTTATTTTTACATTTATTTTTACATTTTTTGATTAAAACAGATTGTAATTGATTGTTTGCCTCGGAAAACGTGGAGCAAAAGCCATCCATTGTCAAGAAAAGTTCATTTATAGTCACTCATGCCTACAAAAGCCTTATTACTCGGTTTAAATGCTTTTATAATCCCATTATTGAATTTATTTTGAATTTTTTTTTACATTTTTTGATTAAAACAGATTGTAATAGATTGTTTATCTCGGGAAACATGGAACGAAAGCCATCCATTGTCAAGAAAACATCATTTATAGTCACTCATGCCTAGAAAAGCCTTATTACTCGGTTTAAATGCTTTTATAATCCCATTATTGAATTTATTTTGAATTTTTTTTACATTTTTTGATTCAAACAGATTGTAATAGATTGTTTATCTCGGGAAACATGGAACGAAAGCCATCCATTGTCAAGAAAAGTTTATTTATAGTCACTCATGCCTAGAAAAGCCTTATTACTCGGTTTAAATGCCTTTATAATCCCATTATTGGATATATTTACATTTATTTTTACATTTATTTTTACATTTTTTGATTAAAACAGATTGTAATTGATTGTTTGCCTCGGAAAACGTGGAGCAAAAGCCATCCATTGTCAAGAAAAGTTCATTTATAGTCACTCATGCCTAGAAAAGCCTTATTACTCGGTTTAAATGCCTTTATAATCCCATTATTGAATTTATTTTGAACTTTTTTGACATTTTTTGATTAAAACAGATTGTAATTGATTGTTTGCCTCGAGAAACGTGGGGCAAAGGCCATCCATTGTCAAGAAAAGTTCATTTATAGTCACTCATGCCTAGAAAAGCGTTATTACTCGGTTTAAATGCCTTTATAATCCCATTATCGAATTTATTTTGAATTGTTTTTACATTTTTTGATTAAAACAGATTGTAATTGATTGTTTGCCTCGGGAAACGTGGAGCAAAAGCAATCCATTGTCAAGAAAAGTTCATTTATAGTCACTCATGCCTAGAAAAGGCTTATAACTCTTTTTAAATGCCTTTATAATCCCATTATTGAATTTATTTTGAATTGTTTTTACATTTTTTGGTTAAAACAGATTGTAATTGATTGTTTGCCTCGGTAAACGTGGAGCAAAACCCATCCATTGTCAAGAAAAGTTCATTTATAGTCACTCATGCCTAGAAAAGCCTTATTACTCGGTTTAAATGCCTTTATAATCCCATTATTGGATATATTTACATTTATTTTTACATTTTTTGATTAAAACAGATTGTAATTGATTGTTTGCCTCGGGAAACGTGGAGCAAAAGCCATCCACTGTCAAGAAAAGTGCATTTATAGTCACTCATGCCTAGAAAAGCCTTATTACTCGATTTAAATGCCTTTATAATCCCATTATTGAATTTATTTTAAATTTTTTTTACATTTTTTGATTAAAACATATTGTAATTGATTGTTTGCCTCGGGAAACGTGGAGCAAAAGCCAACCATTGTCAAGAAAAGTTCATTTATAGTCACTCATGCCTACAAAAGCCTTATTACTCGGTTTAAATGCCTTTATAATCCCATTATTGAATTTATTTTGAATTTTTTTTACATTTTTTGATTAAAACATATTGTAATTGATTGTTTGCCTCGGGAAACGTGGAGCAAAAGCCATCCATTGTCAAGAAAAGTTCATTTATAGTCACTCATGCCTACAAAAGCCTTATTACTCGGTTTAAATGCTTTTATAATCCCATTATTGAATTTATTTTGAATTTTTTTTTACATTTTTTGATTAAAACAGATTGTAATAGATTGTTTATCTCGGGAAACATGGAACGAAAGCCATCCATTGTCAAGAAAACATCATTTATAGTCACTCATGCCTAGAAAAGCCTTATTACTCGGTTTAAATGCCTTTATAATCCCATTATTGAATTTATTTTGAATTATTTTTATATTTTTTGATTAAAACAGATTGTAATAGATTGTTTATCTCGGGAAACATGGAACGAAAGCCATCCATTGTCAAGAAAAGATCATTTGTAGTCACTCATGCCTAGAAAAGCCTTATTACTCGGTTTAAATGCTTTTATAATCCCATTATTGAATTTATTTTCAATTTTGTTTAAATTTTTTGATTAAAACAGATTGTAATAGATTGTTTATCTCGGGAAACATGGAACGAAAGCCATCCATTGTCAAGAAAACATCATTTATAGTCACCCATGCCTAGAAAAGCCTTATTACTCGGTTTAAATGCCTTTATAATCCCATTATTGAATTTATTTTCAATTATTTTTACATTTTTTTATTAAAACAGATTGTAATTGATTGTTTGCCTCGGGAAACGTGGAGCAAAAGCCATCCATTGTCAAGAAAAGTTCATTTATAGTCACTCATGCCTAGAAAAGCCTTATTACTCGATTTAAATGCCTTTATAATCCCATTATTGAATTTATTTTGAATTGTTTTTACATTTTTTGATTAAAACAAATTGTAATTGATTGTTTGCCTCGAGAAACGTGGAGCAAAAGCCATCCATTGTCAAGAAAAGTTCATTTATAGTCACTCATGCCTAGAGAAGCCTTATTACTCGGTTTAAATGCCTTTATAATCCCATTATTGAATTTATTTTGATTTTTTTTATAGTTTTTGATTAAAACAGATTGTAATAGATTGTTTATCTCGGGAAACATGGAACGAAAGCCATCCATTGTCAAGAAAAGATCATTTATAGTCACTCATGCCTAGAAAAGCCTTATTACTCGGTTTAAATGCTTTTATAATCCCATTATTGAATTTATTTTGAATTTTTTTTACATTTTTTGATTCAAACAGATTGTAATAGATTGTTTATCTCGGGAAACATGGAACGAAAGCCATCCATTGTCAAGAAAAGTTTATTTATAGTCACTCATGCCTAGAAAAGCCTTATTACTCGGTTTAAATGCCTTTATAATCCCATTATTGGATATATTTACATTTATTTTTACATTTATTTTTACATTTTTTGATTAAAACAGATTGTAATTGATTGTTTGCCTCGGGAAACGTGGAGCAAAAGCCATCCATTGTCAAGAAAAGTTCATTTATAGTCACTCATGCCTACAAAAGCCTTATTACTCGGTTTAAATGCTTTTATAATCCCATTATTGAATTTATTTTGAATTTTTTTTTACATTTTTTGATTAAAACAGATTGTAATAGATTGTTTATCTCGGGAAACATGGAACGAAAGCCATCCATTGTCAAGAAAACATCATTTATAGTCACTCATGCCTAGAAAAGCCTTATTACTCGGTTTAAATGCCTTTATAATCCCATTATTGAATTTATTTTGAATTATTTTTATATTTTTTGATTAAAACAGATTCTAATACATTGTTTATCTCGGGAAACATGGAACGAAAGCCATCCATTGTCAAGAAAAGATCATTTATAGTCACTCATTCCTAGAAAAGCCTTATTACTCGGTTTAAACGCTTTTATAATCCCATTATTGAATTTATTTTCAATTTTTTTTAAATTTTTTGATTAAAACAGATTGTAATAGATTGTTTATCTCGGGAAACATGGAACGAAAGCCATCCATTGTCAAGAAAACATCATTTATAGTCACCCATGCCTAGAAAAGCCTTATTACTCGGTTTAAATGCCTTTATAATCCCATTATTGAATTTATTTTCAATTATTTTTACATTTTTTTATTAAAACAGATTGTAATTGATTGTTTGCCTCGGGAAACGTGGAGCAAAAGCCATCCATTGTCAAGAAAAGTTCATTTATAGTCACTCATGCCTAGAAAAGCCTTATTACTCGATTTAAATGCCTTTATAATCCCATTATTGAATTTATTTTGAATTGTTTTTACATTTTTTGGTTAAAACAAATTGTAATTGATTGTTTGCCTCGAGAAACGTGGAGCAAAAGCCATCCATTGTCAAGAAAAGTTCATTTATAGTCACTCATGCCTAGAGAAGCCTTATTACTCGGTTTAAATGCCTTTATAATCCCATTATTGAATTTATTTTGATTTTTTTTACAGTTTTTGATTAAAACAGATTGTAATAGATTGTTTATCTCGGGAAACATTGAACGAAAGCCATCCATTGTCAAGAAAAGATCATTTATAGTCACTCATGCCTAGAAAAGCCTTATTACTCGGTTTAAATGCTTTTATAATCCCATTATTGAATTTATTTTGAATTTTTTTTACATTTTTTGATTCAAACAGATTGTAATAGATTGTTTATCTCGGGAAACATGGAACGAAAGCCATCCATTGTCAAGAAAAGTTTATTTATAGTCACTCATGCCTAGAAAAGCCTTATTACTCGGTTTAAATGCCTTTATAATCCCATTATTGGATATATTTACATTTATTTTTACATTTTTTGATTAAAACAGATTGTAATTGATTGTTTGCCTCGGGAAACGTGGAGCAAAAGCCATCCACTGTCAAGAAAAGCGCATTTATAGTCACTCATGCCTAGAAAAGCCTTATTACTCGATTTAAATGCCTTTATAATCCCATTATTGAATTTATTTTAATTTTTTTTTACATTTTTTGATTAAAACATATTGTAATTGATTGTTTGCCTCGGGAAACGTGGAGCAAAAGCCAACCATTGTCAAGAAAAGTTCATTTATAGTCACTCATGCCTACAAAAGCCTTATTACTCGGTTTAAATGCCTTTATAATCCCATTATTGAATTTATTTTGAATTTTTTTTACATTTTTTGATTAAAACATATTGTAATTGATTGTTTGCCTCGGGAAACGTGGAGCAAAAGCCATCCATTGTCAAGAAAAGTTCATTTATAGTCACTCATGCCTACAAAAGCCTTATTACTCGGTTTAAATGCTTTTATAATCCCATTATTGAATTTATTTTGAATTTTTTTTTACATTTTTTGATTAAAACAGATTGTAATAGATTGTTTATCTCGGGAAACATGGAACGAAAGCCATCCATTGTCAAGAAAACATCATTTATAGTCACTCATGCCTAGAAAAGCCTTATTACTCGGTTTAAATGCCTTTATAATCCCATTATTGAATTTATTTTGAATTATTTTTATATTTTTTGATTAAAACAGATTCTAATACATTGTTTATCTCGGGAAACATGGAACGAAAGCCATCCATTGTCAAGAAAAGATCATTTATAGTCACTCATGCCTAGAAAAGCCTTATTACTCGGTTTAAATGCTTTTATAATCCCATTATTGAATTTATTTTGAATTTTTTTTAAATTTTTTGATTAAAACAGATTGTAATAGATTGTTTATCTCGGGAAACATGGAACGAAAGCCATCCATTGTCAAGAAAACATCATTTATAGTCACCCATGCCTAGAAAAGCCTTATTACTCGGTTTAAATGCCTTTATAATCCCATTATTGAATTTATTTTCAATTATTTTTACATTTTTTTATTAAAACAGATTGTAATTGATTGTTTGCCTCGGGAAACGTGGAGCAAAAGCCATCCATTGTCAAGAAAAGTTCATTTATAGTCACTCATGCCTAGAAAAGCCTTATTACTCGATTTAAATGCCTTTATAATCCCATTATTGAATTTATTTTGAATTGTTTTTACATTTTTTGATTAAAACAAATTGTAATTGATTGTTTGCCTCGAGAAACGTGGAGCAAAAGCCATCCATTGTCAAGAAAAGTTCATTTATAGTCACTCATGCCTAGAGAAGCCTTATTACTCGGTTTAAATGCCTTTATAATCCCATTATTGAATTTATTTTGATTTTTTTTATAGTTTTTGATTAAAACAGATTGTAATAGATTGTTTATCTCGGGAAACATGGAACGAAAGCCATCCATTGTCAAGAAAAGATCATTTATAGTCACTCATGCCTAGAAAAGCCTTATTACTCGGTTTAAATGCTTTTATAATCCCATTATTGAATTTATTTTGAATTTTTTTTACATTTTTTGATTCAAACAGATTGTAATAGATTGTTTATCTCGGGAAACATGGAACGAAAGCCATCCATTGTCAAGAAAAGTTTATTTATAGTCACTCATGCCTAGAAAAGCCTTATTACTCGGTTTAAATGCCTTTATAATCCCATTATTGGATATATTTACATTTATTTTTACATTTATTTTTACATTTTTTGATTAAAACAGATTGTAATTGATTGTTTGCCTCGGAAAACGTGGAGCAAAAGCCATCCATTGTCAAGAAAAGTTCATTTATAGTCACTCATGCCTACAAAAGCCTTATTACTCGGTTTAAATGCTTTTATAATCCCATTATTGAATTTATTTTGAATTTTTTTTTACATTTTTTGATTAAAACAGATTGTAATAGATTGTTTATCTCGGGAAACATGGAACGAAAGCCATCCATTGTCAAGAAAACATCATTTATAGTCACTCATGCCTAGAAAAGCCTTATTACTCGGTTTAAATGCCTTTATAATCCCATTATTGAATTTATTTTGAATTATTTTTATATTTTTTGATTAAAACAGATTCTAATACATTGTTTATCTCGGGAAACATGGAACGAAAGCCATCCATTGTCAAGAAAAGATCATTTATAGTCACTCATGCCTAGAAAAGCCTTATTACTCGGTTTAAATGCTTTTATAATCCCATTATTGAATTTATTTTGAATTTTTTTTAAATTTTTTGATTAAAACAGATTGTAATAGATTGTTTATCTCGGGAAACATGGAACGAAAGCCATCCATTGTCAAGAAAACATCATTTATAGTCACCCATGCCTAGAAAAGCCTTATTACTCGGTTTAAATGCCTTTATAATCCCATTATTGAATTTATTTTCAATTATTTTTACATTTTTTTATTAAAACAGATTGTAATTGATTGTTTGCCTCGGGAAACGTGGAGCAAAAGCCATCCATTGTCAAGAAAAGTTCATTTATAGTCACTCATGCCTAGAAAAGCCTTATTACTCGATTTAAATGCCTTTATAATCCCATTATTGAATTTATTTTGAATTGTTTTTACATTTTTTGATTAAAACAAATTGTAATTGATTGTTTGCCTCGAGAAACGTGGAGCAAAAGCCATCCATTGTCAAGAAAAGTTCATTTATAGTCACTCATGCCTAGAGAAGCCTTATTACTCGGTTTAAATGCCTTTATAATCCCATTATTGAATTTATTTTGATTTTTTTTATAGTTTTTGATTAAAACAGATTGTAATAGATTGTTTATCTCGGGAAACATGGAACGAAAGCCATCCATTGTCAAGAAAAGATCATTTATAGTCACTCATGCCTAGAAAAGCCTTATTACTCGGTTTAAATGCTTTTATAATCCCATTATTGAATTTATTTTGAATTTTTTTTACATTTTTTGATTCAAACAGATTGTAATAGATTGTTTATCTCGGGAAACATGGAACGAAAGCCATCCATTGTCAAGAAAAGTTTATTTATAGTCACTCATGCCTAGAAAAGCCTTATTACTCGGTTTAAATGCCTTTATAATCCCATTATTGGATATATTTACATTTATTTTTACATTTATTTTTACATTTTTTGATTAAAACAGATTGTAATTGATTGTTTGCCTCGGAAAACGTGGAGCAAAGGCCATCCATTGTCAAGAAAAGTTCATTTATAGTCACTCATGCCTACAAAAGCCTTATTACTCGGTTTAAATGCTTTTATAATCCCATTATTGAATTTATTTTGAATTTTTTTTTACATTTTTTGATTAAAACAGATTGTAATAGATTGTTTATCTCGGGAAACATGGAACGAAAGCCATCCATTGTCAAGAAAACATCATTTATAGTCACTCATGCCTAGAAAAGCCTTATTACTCGGTTTAAATGCCTTTATAATCCCATTATTGAATTTATTTTGAATTATTTTTATATTTTTTGATTAAAACAGATTGTAATAGATTGTTTATCTCGGGAAACATGGAACGAAAGCCATCCATTGTCAAGAAAAGATCATTTATAGTCACTCATGCCTAGAAAAGCCTTATTACTCGGTTTAAATGCTTTTATAATCCCATTATTGAATTTATTTTGAATTTTTTTTAAATTTTTTGATTAAAACAGATTGTAATAGATTGTTTATCTCGGGAAACATGGAACGAAAGCCATCCATTGTCAAGAAAACATCATTTATAGTCACCCATGCCTAGAAAAGCCTTATTACTCGGTTTAAATGCCTTTATAATCCCATTATTGAATTTATTTTCAATTATTTTTACATTTTTTTATTAAAACAGATTGTAATTGATTGTTTGCCTCGGGAAACGTGGAGCAAAAGCCATCCATTGTCAAGAAAAGTTCATTTATAGTCACTCATGCCTAGAAAAGCCTTATTACTCGATTTAAATGCCTTTATAATCCCATTATTGAATTTATTTTGAATTGTTTTTACATTTTTTGATTAAAACAAATTGTAATTGATTGTTTGCCTCGAGAAACGTGGAGCAAAAGCCATCCATTGTCAAGAAAAGTTCATTTATAGTCACTCATGCCTAGAGAAGCCTTATTACTCGGTTTAAATGCCTTTATAATCCCATTATTGAATTTATTTTGATTTTTTTTACAGTTTTTGATTAAAACAGATTGTAATAGATTGTTTATCTCGGGAAACATGGAACGAAAGCCATCCATTGTCAAGAAAAGATCATTTATAGTCACTCATGCCTAGAAAAGCCTTATTACTCGGTTTAAATGCTTTTATAATCCCATTATTGAATTTATTTTGAATTTTTTTTACATTTTTTGATTCAAACAGATTGTAATAGATTGTTTATCTCGGGAAACATGGAACGAAAGCCATCCATTGTCAAGAAAAGTTTATTTATAGTCACTCATGCCTAGAAAAGCCTTATTACTCGGTTTAAATGCCTTTATAATCCCATTATTGGATATATTTACATTTATTTTTACATTTTTTGATTAAAACAGATTGTAATTGATTGTTTGCCTCGGGAAACGTGGAGCAAAAGCCATCCACTGTCAAGAAAAGTGCATTTATAGTCACTCATGCCTAGAAAAGCCTTATTACTCGATTTAAATGCCTTTATAATCCCATTATTGAATTTATTTTAATTTTTTTTTACATTTTTTGATTAAAACATATTGTAATTGATTGTTTGCCTCGGGAAACGTGGAGCAAAAGCCAACCATTGTCAAGAAAAGTTCATTTATAGTCACTCATGCCTACAAAAGCCTTATTACTCGGTTTAAATGCCTTTATAATCCCATTATTGAATTTATTTTGAATTTTTTTTACATTTTTTGATTAAAACATATTGTAATTGATTGTTTGCCTCGGGAAACGTGGAGCAAAAGCCATCCATTGTCAAGAAAAGTTCATTTATAGTCACTCATGCCTACAAAAGCCTTATTACTCGGTTTAAATGCTTTTATAATCCCATTATTGAATTTATTTTGAATTTTTTTTTACATTTTTTGATTAAAACAGATTGTAATAGATTGTTTATCTCGGGAAACATGGAACGAAGGCCATCCATTGTCAAGAAAACATCATTTATAGTCACTCATGCCTAGAAAAGCCTTATTACTCGGTTTAAATGCCTTTATAATCCCATTATTGAATTTATTTTGAATTATTTTTATATTTTTTGATTAAAACAGATTGTAATAGATTGTTTATCTCGGGAAACATGGAACGAAAGCCATCCATTGTCAAGAAAAGATCATTTATAGTCACTCATGCCTAGAAAAGCCTTATTACTCGGTTTAAATGCTTTTATAATCCCATTATTGAATTTATTTTGAATTTTTTTTAAATTTTTTGATTAAAACAGATTGTAATAGATTGTTTATCTCGGGAAACATGGAACGAAAGCCATCCATTGTCAAGAAAACATCATTTATAGTCACCCATGCCTAGAAAAGCCTTATTACTCGGTTTAAATGCCTTTATAATCCCATTATTGAATTTATTTTCAATTATTTTTACATTTTTTTATTAAAACAGATTGTAATTGATTGTTTGCCTTGGGAAACGTGGAGCAAAAGCCATCCATTGTCAAGAAAAGTTCATTTATAGTCACTCATGCCTAGAAAAGCCTTATTACTCGATTTAAATGCCTTTATAATCCCATTATTGAATTTATTTTGAATTGTTTTTACATTTTTTGATTAAAACAAATTGTAATTGATTGTTTGCCTCGAGAAACGTGGAGCAAAAGCCAACCATTGTCAAGAAAAGTTCATTTATAGTCACTCATGCCTAGAAAAGCCTTATTACTCGGTTTAAATGCCTTTATAATCCCATTATTGAATTTATTTTGAATTTGTTTTACATTTTTTTATTAAAACAGATTCTAATACATTGTTTATCTCGGGAAAAATGGAACGAAAGCCATCCATTGTCAAGAAAACATCATTTATAGTCACTCATGCCTAGAAAAGCCTTATTACTCGGTTTAAATGCCTTTATAATCCCATTATTGAATTTATTTTGAACTTTTTTGACATTTTTTGATTAAAACAGATTGTAATTGATTGTTTGCCTTGAGAAACGTGGGGCAAAGGCCATCCATTGTCAAGAAAAGTTCATTTATAGTCACTCATGCCTAGAAAAGCGTTATTACTCGGTTTAAATGCCTTTATAATCCCATTATCGAATTTATTTTGAATTGTTTTTACATTTTTTGATTAAAACAGATTGTAATTGATTGTTTGCCTCGGGAAACGTGGAGCAAAAGCAATCCATTGTCAAGTAAAGTTCATTTATAGTCACTCATGCCTAGAAAAGGCTTATAACTCTTTTTAAATGCCTTTATAATCCCATTATTGAATTTATTTTGAATTGTTTTTACATTTTTTGGTTAAAACAGACTGTAATTGATTGTTTGCCTCGGGAAACGTGGAGCAAAAGCCATCCATTGTCAAGAAAAGTTCATTTATAGTCACTCATGCCTAGAAAAGCCTTATTACTCGGTTTAAATGCCTTTATAATCCCATTATTGGATATATTTACATTTATTTTTACATTTTTGATTAAAACAGATTGTAATTGATTGTTTGCCTCGGGAAACGTGGAGCAAAAGCCATCCACTGTCAAGAAAAGTGCATTTATAGTCACTCATGCCTAGAAAAGCCTTATTACTCGATTTAAATGCCTTTATAATCCCATTATTGAATTTATTTTAAATTTTTTTTACATTTTTTGATTAAAACATATTGTAATTGATTGTTTGCCTCGGGAAACGTGGAGCAAAAGCCAACCATTGTCAAGAAAAGTTCATTTATAGTCACTCATGCCTACAAAAGCCTTATTACTCGGTTTAAATGCCTTTATAATCCCATTATTGAATTTATTTTGAATTTTTTTTACATTTTTTGATTAAAACATATTGTAATTGATTGTTTGCCTCGGGAAACGTGGAGCAAAAGCCATCCATTGTCAAGAAAAGTTCATTTATAGTCACTCATGCCTACAAAAGCCTTATTACTCGGTTTAAATGCTTTTATAATCCCATTATTGAATTTATTTTGAATTTTTTTTTACATTTTTTGATTAAAACAGATTGTAATAGATTGTTTATCTCGGGAAACATGGAACGAAAGCCATCCATTGTCAAGAAAACATCATTTATAGTCACTCATGCCTAGAAAAGCCTTATTACTCGGTTTAAATGCCTTTATAATCCCATTATTGAATTTATTTTGAATTATTTTTATATTTTTTGATTAAAACAGATTGTAATAGATTGTTTATCTCGGGAAACATGGAACGAAAGCCATCCATTGTCAAGAAAAGATCATTTATAGTCACTCATGCCTAGAAAAGCCTTATTACTCGGTTTAAATGCTTTTATAATCCCATTATTGAATTTATTTTGAATTTTTTTTAAATTTTTTGATTAAAACAGATTGTAATAGATTGTTTATCTCGGGAAACATGGAACGAAAGCCATCCATTGTCAAGAAAACATCATTTATAGTCACCCATGCCTAGAAAAGCCTTATTACTCGGTTTAAATGCCTTTATAATCCCATTATTGAATTTATTTTCAATTATTTTTACATTTTTTTATTAAAACAGATTGTAATTGATTGTTTGCCTCGGGAAACGTGGAGCAAAAGCCATCCATTGTCAAGAAAAGTTCATTTATAGTCACTCATGCCTAGAAAAGCCTTATTACTCGATTTAAATGCCTTTATAATCCCATTATTGAATTTATTTTGAATTGTTTTTACATTTTTTGATTAAAACAAATTGTAATTGATTGTTTGCCTCGAGAAACGTGGAGCAAAAGCCATCCATTGTCAAGAAAAGTTCATTTATAGTCACTCATGCCTAGAGAAGCCTTATTACTTGGTTTAAATGCCTTTATAATCCCATTATTGAATTTATTTTGATTTTTTTTATAGTTTTTGATTAAAACAGATTGTAATAGATTGTTTATCTCGGGAAACATGGAACGAAAGCCATCCATTGTCAAGAAAAGATCATTTATAGTCACTCATGCCTAGAAAAGCCTTATTACTCGGTTTAAATGCTTTTATAATCCCATTATTGAATTTATTTTGAATTTTTTTTACATTTTTTGATTCAAACAGATTGTAATAGATTGTTTATCTCGGGAAACATGGAACGAAAGCCATCCATTGTCAAGAAAAGTTCATTTATAGTCACTCATGCCTAGAGAAGCCTTATTACTTGGTTTAAATGCCTTTATAATCCCATTATTGAATTTATTTTGATTTTTTTTATAGTTTTTGATTAAAACAGATTGTAATAGATTGTTTATCTCGGGAAACATGGAACGAAAGCCATCCATTGTCAAGAAAAGATCATTTATAGTCACTCATGCCTAGAAAAGCCTTATTACTCGGTTTAAATGCTTTTATAATCCCATTATTGAATTTATTTTGAATTTTTTTTACATTTTTTGATTCAAACAGATTGTAATAGATTGTTTATCTCGGGAAACATGGAACGAAAGCCATCCATTGTCAAGAAAAGTTTATTTATAGTCACTCATGCCTAGAAAAGCCTTATTACTCGGTTTAAATGCCTTTATAATCCCATTATTGGATATATTTACATTTATTTTTACATTTATTTTTACATTTTTTGATTAAAACAGATTGTAATTGATTGTTTGCCTCGGAAAACGTGGAGCAAAAGCCATCCATTGTCAAGAAAAGTTCATTTATAGTCACTCATGCCTACAAAAGCCTTATTACTCGGTTTAAATGCTTTTATAATCCCATTATTGAATTTATTTTGAATTTTTTTTTACATTTTTTGATTAAAACAGATTGTAATAGATTGTTTATCTCGGGAAACATGGAACGAAAGCCATCCATTGTCAAGAAAACATCATTTATAGTCACTCATGCCTAGAAAAGCCTTATTACTCGGTTTAAATGCCTTTATAATCCCATTATTGAATTTATTTTGAATTATTTTTATATTTTTTGATTAAAACAGATTCTAATACATTGTTTATCTCGGGAAACATGGAACGAAAGCCATCCATTGTCAAGAAAAGATCATTTATAGTCACTCATGCCTAGAAAAGCCTTATTACTCGATTTAAATGCCTTTATAATCCCATTATTGAATTTATTTTGAATTATTTTTATATTTTTTGATTAAAACAGATTGTAATAGATTGTTTATCTCGGGAAACATGGAACGAAAGCCATCCATTGTCAAGAAAAGATCATTTATAGTCACTCATGCCTAGAAAAGCCTTATTACTCTGTTTAAATGCTTTTATAATCCCATTATTGAATTTATTTTGAATTTTTTTTAAATTTTTTGATTAAAACAAATTGTAATAGATTGTTTATCTCGGGAAACATGGAACGAAAGCCATCCATTGTCAAGAAAACATCATTTATAGTCACCCATGCCTAGAAAAGCCTTATTACTCGGTTTAAATGCCTTTATAATCCCATTATTGAATTTATTTTCAATTATTTTTACATTTTTTTATTAAAACAGATTGTAATTGATTGTTTGCCTCGGGAAACGTGGAGCAAAAGCCATCCATTGTCAAGAAAAGTTCATTTATAGTCACTCATGCCTAGAAAAGCCTTATCACTCGATTTAAATGCCTTTATAATCCCATTATTGAATTTATTTTGAATTGTTTTTACATTTTTTGATTAAAACAAATTGTAATTGATTGTTTGCCTCGAGAAACGTGGAGCAAAAGCCAACCATTGTCAAGAAAAGTTCATTTATAGTCACTCATGCCTAGAAAAGCCTTATTACTCGGTTTAAATGCCTTTATAATCCCATTATTGAATTTATTTTGAATTTGTTTTACATTTTTTGATTAAAACAGATTCTAATACATTGTTTATCTCGGGAAAAATGGAACGAAAGCCATCCATTGTCAAGAAAACATCATTTATAGTCACTCATACCTAGAAAAGCCTTATTACTCGGTTTAAATGCCTTTATAATCCCATTATTGAATTTATTTTGAACTTTTTTGACATTTTTTGATTAAAACAGATTGTAATTGATTGTTTGCCTCGAGAAACGTGGGGCAAAGGCTATCCATTGTCAAGAAAAGTTCATTTATAGTCACTCATGCCTAGAAAAGCGTTATTACTCGGTTTAAATGCCTTTATAATCCCATTATCGAATTTATTTTGAATTGTTTTTACATTTTTTGATTAAAACAGATTGTAATTGATTGTTTGCCTCGGGAAACGTGGAGCAAAAGCAATCCATTGTCAAGAAAAGTTCATTTATAGTCACTCATGCCTAGAAAAGGCTTATAACTCTTTTTAAATGCCTTTATAATCCCATTATTGAATTTATTTTGAATTGTTTTTACATTTTTTGGTTAAAACAGATTGTAATTGATTGTTTGCCTCGGGAAACGTGGAGCAAAAGCCATCCATTGTCGAGAAAAGTTCATTTATAGTCACTCATGCCTAGAAAAGCCTTATTACTCGATTTAAATGCCTTTATAATCCCCTTATTGAATTTATTTTGAATTGTTTTTACGTTTTTTGATTAAAACATATTGTAATTGATTGTTTGCCTCAGGAAACGTGGAGCAAAAGCCATCCATTGTCAAGAAAAGTTAATTTATAGTCACTCATGCCTAGAGAAGCCTTATTACTCGGTTTAAATGCCTTTATAATCCCATTATTGAATTTATTTTGATTTTTTTTTACAGTTTTTGATTAAAACAGATTGTAATAGATTGTTTATCTCGGGAAACGTGGAGCAAAAGCCATCCATTGTCAAGAAAAGTTCATTTATAGTCACTCATGCCTAGAGAAGCCTTATTACTCGGTTTAAATGCCTTTATAATCCCATTATTTAATTTATTTTGATTTTTTTTTACAGTTTTTGATTAAAACAGATTGTAATAGATTGTTTATCTCGAGAAACGTGGAGCAAAAGCCATCCATTGTCAAGAAAAGTTCATTTATAGTCACTCATGCCTAGAAAAGCCTTATTACTCGGTTTAAATGCTTTTATAATCCCATTATTGAATTTATTTTGAATTTTTTTTACATTTTTTGATTCAAACAGATTGTAATAGATTGTTTATCTCGGGAAACATGGAACGAAAGCCGTCCATTGTCAAGAAAAGATCGTTATAGTCACTCATGCCCAGAAAAGCCTTATTACTCGGTTTAAATGCTTTTATAATCCCATTATTGAATTTATTTTGAATTTTTTTATATTTTTTGATTCAAACAGATTGTAATAGATTGTTTATCTCGGGAAACATGGAACGAAAGCCATCCATTGTCAAGAAAAGTTCATTTATAGTCACTCATGCCTAGAAAAGCCTTGTTACTCGGTTTAAATACCTTTATAATCCCATTATTGGATATATTTACATTTATTTTTACATTTTTTGATTAAAACAGATTGTAATTGATTGTTTGCCTCGGGAAACGTGGAGCAAAAGCCATCCATTGTCAAGAAAAGTTCATTTATAGTCACTCATACCTACAAAAGCCTTATTACTCGGTTTAAATGCCTTTATAATCCCATTATTGAATTTATTTTGAATTTTTTTTACATTTTTTGATTAAAACAGATTGTAATAGATTGTTTATCTCGGGAAACATAGAACGAAAGCCATCCATTGTCAAGAAAAGATCATTTATAGTCACTCATGCCTAGAAAAGCCTTATTACTCGGTTTAAATGCTTTTATAATCCCATTATTGAATTTATTTTGAATTTTTTTTACATTTTTTGATTAAAACAGATTGTAATAGATTGTTTATCTCGGGAAACATGGAACGAAAGCCATCCATTGTGAAGAAAACATCATTTATAGTCACTCATGCCTAGAAAAGCCTTATTACTCGGTTTAAATGCCCTTATAATCCCATTATTGAATTTATTTTCAATTATTTTTACATTTTTTTATTAAAACAGATTGTAATTGATTGTTTGCCTCGGGAAACGTGGAGCAAAAGCCATCCATTGTCAAGAAAAGTTCATTTATAGTCACTCATGCCTAGAAAAGCCTTATTACTCGATTTAAATGCCTTTAAAATCCCATTATTGAATTTGTTTTGAATTTTTTTTACATTTTTTGATTAAAACATACTGTAATTGATTGTTTGCCTCGGGAAACGTGGAGCAAAAGCCATCCATTGTCAAGAAAAGTTCATTTATAGTCACTCATGCCTAAAAAAGCCTTATTACTCGGTTTAAATGCCTTTATAATCCCATTATTGAATTTATTTTGAATTTTTTTTACAATTTTTGATTAAAACAGATTGTAATAGATTGTTTATCTCAGGAAACATGGAACGAAAGCCATCCATTGTCAAGAAAAGATCATTTATAGTCACTCATGCCTAGAAAAGCCTTATTACTCGGTTTAAATGCCCTTATAATCCCATTATTGAATTTATTTTGATTTATTTTTACATTTTTTTATTAAAACATATTGTAATTGATTGTTTGCCTCGGGAAACGTGGAGCAAAAGCCATCCATTATCAAGAAAAGTTCATTTATAGTCACTCATGCCTAGAAAAGCCTTATTACTCGATTTAAATGCCTTTATAATCCCATTATTGAATTTATTTTGAATTGTTTTTACATTTTTTGATTAAAACAAATTGTAATTGATTGTTTGCCTCGAGAAACGTGGAGCAAAAGCCATCCATTGTCAAGAAAAGTTCATTTATAGTCACTCATGCCTAGAGAAGCCTTATTACTCGGTTTAAATGCCTTTATAATCCCATTATTGAATTTATTTTGATTTTTTTTACAGTTTTTGATTAAAACAGATTGTAATAGATTGTTTATCTCGGGAAACATGGAACGAAAGCCATCCATTGTCAAGAAAAGTTCATTTATAGTCACTCATGCCTAGAAAAGCCTTATTAATCAGTTTAAATGCCTTTATAATCCGATTATTGAATTTATTTTCAACTTTTTTGACATTTTTTGATTAAAACAGATTGTAATTGATTGTTTGCCTCGGGAAACATGGAGCGGAAGCCATCCATTGTCAAGAAAAGTTCATTTATAGTCACTCATGCCTAGAAAAGCCTTATTACTCGGTTTAAATGCTTTTATACTCCCATTATTGAATTTATTTTGAATTTTTTTTACATTTTTTGGTTAAAACATATTGTAATTGATTGTTTGCCTCGAGAAACGTGGAGCAAAAGCCATCCATTGTCAAGAAAAGTTCTTTTATAGTCACTCATGCCTACAAAAGCCTTATTACTCGGTTTAAATGCCTTTATAATCCCATTATTGAATTTATTTTGAATTTTTTTTTACATTTTTTGATTAAAACAGATTCTAATACATTGTTTATCTCGGGAAAAATGGAACGAAAGCCATCCATTGTCAAGAAAACATCATTTATAGTCACTCATGCCTAGAAAAGCCTTATTACTCTGTTTAAATGCCTCTATAATCCCATTATTGAATTTATTTTGAACTTTTTTGACATTTTTTGATTAAAACAGATTGTAATTGATTGTTTGCCTCGAGAAACGTGGAGCAAAGGCCATCCATTGTCAAGAAAAGTTCATTTATAGTCACTCATGCCTAGAAAAGCCTTATTACTCGGTTTAAATGCCTTTATAATCCCATTATCGAATTTATTTTGAATTGTTTTTACATTTTTTGATTAAAACAGATTGTAATTGATTGTTTGCCTCGGGAAACGTGGAGCAAAAGCAATCCATTGTCAAGAAAAGTTCATTTATAGTCACTCATGCCTAGAAAAGCCTTATAACTCTTTTTAAATGCCTTTATAATCCCATTATTGAATTTATTTTGAATTGTTTTTACATTTTTTGGTTAAAACAGATTGTAATTGATTGTTTGCCTCGGGAAACATGGAGCAAAAGCCATCCATTGTCAAGAAAAGTTCATTTATAGTCACTCATGCCTAGAAAAGCCTTATTACTCGATTTAAATGCCTTTATAATCCCATTATTGAATTTATTTTGAATTGTTTTTACATTTTTTGATTAAAACATATTGTAATTGATTGTTTGCCTCAGGAAACGTGGAGCAAAAGCCATCCATTGTCAAGAAAAGTTCATTTATAGTCACTCATGCCTAGAGAAGCCTTATTACTCGGTTTAAATGCCTTTATAATCCCATTATTGAATTTATTTTGATTTTTTTTTACAGTTTTTGATTAAAACAGATTGTAATAGATTGTTTATCTCGGGAAACGTGGAGCAAAAGCCATCCATTGTCAAGAAAAGTTCATTTATAGTCACTCATGCCTAGAGAAGCCTTATTACTCGGTTTAAATGCCTTTATAATCCCATTATTGAATTTATTTTGATTTTTTTTATAGTTTTTGATTAAAACAGATTGTAATAGATTGTTTATCTCGGGAAACGTGGAGCAAAAGCCATCCATTATCAAGAAAAGTTCATTTATAGTCACTCATGCCTAGAGAAGCCTTATTACTCGGTTTAAATGCTTTTATAATCCCATTATTGAATTTATTTTGAATTTTTTTTACTTTTTTTGATTCAAACAGATTGTAATAGAATGTTTGCCTCGGGAAACATGGAGCGGAAGCCATCCATTGTCAAGAAAAGTTCATTTATAGTCACTCATGCCTAGAAAAGCCTTATTACTCGGTTTAAATGCTTTTACAATCCCATTATCGAATTTATTTTGAATTGTTTTTACATTTTTTGATTAAAACAGATTGTAATTGATTGTTTGCCTCGGGAAACGTGGAGGAAAAGCCATCCATTGTCAAGAAAAGTTCATTTATAGTCACTCATGCCTAGACAAGCCTTATAACTCGGTTTAAATGCCTTTATAATCCCATTATTGAATTTATTTTGAATTGTTTTTACATTTTTTGATTAAAACAGATTGTAATTGATTGTTTGCCTCGGGAAACGTGGAGCAAAAGCCATCCATTGTCAAGAAAAGTTCATTTATAGTCACTCATGCCTAGAAAAGCCTTATTACTCGATTTAAATGCCTTTATAATCCCATTATTGAATTTATTTTGAATTGTTTTTACATTTTTTGATTAAAACATATTGTAATTGATTGTTTGCCTCGAGAAACGTGGAGCAAAAGCCATCCATTGTCAAGAAAAGTTCTTTTATAGTCACTCATGCCTAGAAAAGCCTTATTACTCGGTTTAAATGCCTTTATAATCCCATTATTGATTTTATTTTGATTTTTTTTTACATTTTTTGATTAAAACAGATTCTAATACATTGTTTATCTCGGGAAACATGGAACGAAAGCCATCCATTGTCAAGAAAAGTTCTTTTATAGTCACTCATGCCTAGAAAAGCCTTATTACTCGGTTTAAATGCCTTTATAATCCCATTATTGAATTTATTTTGAATTTTTTTTACATTTTTTGATTAAAACAGATTCTAATACATTGTTTATCTCGGGAAAAATGGAACGAAAGCCATCCATTGTCAAGAAAACATCATTTATAGTCACTCATGCCTAGAAAAGCCTTATTACTCGGTTTAAATGCCTTTATAATCCCATTATTGAATTTATTTTGAACTTTTTTGACATTTTTTGATTAAAACAGATTGTAATTGATTGTTTGCCTCGAGAAACGTGGAGCAAAGGCCATCCATTGTCAAGAAAAGTTCATTTATAGTCACTCATGCCTAGAAAAGCCTTATAACTCTTTTTAAATGCCTTTATAATCCCATTATTGAATTTATTTTGAATTGTTTTTACATTTTTTGGTTAAAACAGATTGTAATTGATTGTTTGCCTCGGGAAACGTGGAGCAAAAGCCATCCATTGTCAAGAAAAGTTCATTTATAGTCACTCATGCCTAGAAAAGCCTTATTACTCGATTTAAATGCCTTTATAATCCCATTATTGAATTTATTTTGAATTGTTTTTACATTTTTTGATTAAAACATATTGTAATTGATTGTTTGCCTCAGGAAACGTGGAGCAAAAGCCATCCATTGTCAAGAAAAGTTCATTTATAGTCACTCATGCCTAGAGAAGCCTTATTACTCGGTTTAAATGCCTTTATAATCCCATTATTGAATTTATTTTGATTTTTTTTTACAGTTTTTGATTAAAACAGATTGTAATAGATTGTTTATCTCGGGAAACGTGGAGCAAAAGCCATCCATTGTCAAGAAAAGTTCATTTATAGTCACTCATGCCTAGAGAAGCCTTATTACTCGGTTTAAATGCCTTTATAATCCCATTATTGAATTTATTTTGATTTTTTTTACAGTTTTTGATTAAAACATATTGTAATAGATTGTTTATCTCGGGAAACATGGAACGAAAGCCATCCATTGTCAAGAAAAGATCATTTATAGTCACTCATGCCTAGAAAAGCCTTATTACTCGGTTTAAATGCTTTTATAATCCCATTATTGAATTTATTTTGAATTTTTTTTACATTTTTTGATTCAAACAGATTGTAATAGATTGTTTATCTCGGAAAACATGGAACGAAAGCCATCCATTGTCAAGAAAAGTTTATTTATAGTCACTCATGCCTAGAAAAGCCTTATTACTCGGTTTAAATGCCTTTATAATCCCATTATTGGATATATTTACATTTATTTTTACATTTTTTGATTAAAACAGATTGTAATTGATTGTTTGCCTCGGGAAACGTGGAGCAAAAGCCATCCACTGTCAAGAAAAGTGCATTTATAGTCACTCATGCCTAGAAAAGCCTTATTACTCGATTTAAATGCCTTTATAATCCCATTATTGAATTTATTTTAAATTTTTTTTACATTTTTTGATTAAAACATATTGTAATTGATTGTTTGCCTCGGGAAACGTGGAGCAAAGGCCAACCATTGTCAAGAAAAGTTCATTTATAGTCACTCATGCCTACAAAAGCCTTATTACTCGGTTTAAATGCCTTTATAATCCCATTATTGAATTTATTTTGAATTTTGTTTACATTTTTTGATTAAAACATAATGTAATTGATTGTTTGCCTCGGGAAACGTGGAGCAAAAGCCATCCATTGTCAAGAAAAATTCATTTATAGTCACTCATGCCTACAAAAGCCTTATTACTCGGTTTAAATGCTTTTATAATCCCATTATTGAATTTATTTTGAATTTTTTTTACATTTTTTGATTAAAACAGATTCTAATAGATTGTTTATCTCGGGAAACATGGAACGAAAGCCATCCATTGTCAAGAAAACATCATTTATAGTCACTCATGCCTAGAAAAGCCTTATTACTCGGTTTAAATGCTTTTATAATCCCATTATTGAATTTATTTTGAATTATTTTTATATTTTTTGATTAAAACAGATTGTAATAGATTGTTTATCTCGGGAAACATGGAACGAAAGCCATCCATTGTCAAGAAAAGATCATTTATAGTCACTCATGCCTAGAAAAGCCTCATTACTCGGTTTAAATGCTTTTATAATCCCATTATTGAATTTATTTTGAATTTTTTTTCAATTTTTTGATTAAAACAGATTGTAATAGATTGTTTATCTCGGGAAACATGGAACGAAAGCCATCCATTGTCAAGAAAACATCATTTATAGTCACCCATGCCTACAAAAGCCTTATTACTCGGTTTAAATGCCTTTATATTCCCATTATTGAATTTATTTTCAATTATTTTTACATTTTTTTATTAAAACAGATTGTAATTGATTGTTTGCCTCGGGAAACGTGGAGCAAAAGCCATCCATTGTCAAGAAAAGTTCATTTATAGTCACTCATGCCTAGAAAAGCCTTATTACTCGATTTAAATGCCTTTATAATCCCATTATTGAATTTATTTTGAATTGTTTTTCCATTTTTTGATTAAAACATATTGTAATTGATTGTTTGCCTCAGGAAACGTGGAGCAAAAGCCATCCATTGTCAAGAAAAGTTCATTTATAGTCACTCATGCCTAGAGAAGCCTTATTACTCGGTTTAAATGCCTTTATAATCCCATTATTGAATTTATTTTGATTTTTTTTTACAGTTTTTGATTAAAACAGATTGTAATAGATTGTTTATCTCGGGAAACGTGGAGCAAAAGCCATCCATTGTCAAGAAAAGTTCATTTATAGTCACTCATGCCTAGAGAAGCCTTATTACTCGGTTTAAATGCCTTTATAATCCCATTATTTAATTTATTTTGATTTTTTTTTACAGTTTTTGATTAAAACAGATTGTAATAGATTGTTTATCTCGGGAAACGTGGAGCAAAAGCCATCCATTGTCAAGAAAAGTTCATTTATAGTCACTCATGCCTAGAAAAGCCTTATTACTCGATTTAAATGCCTTTATAATCCCATTATTGAATTTATTTTGAATTGTTTTTACATTTTTTGATTAAAACATATTGTAATTGATTGTTTGCCTCGAGAAACGTGGAGCAAAAGCCATCCATTGTCAAGAAAAGTTCATTTATAGTCACTCATGCCTAGAAAAGCCTTATTACTCGGTTTAAATGCCTTTATAATCCCATTATTGAATTTATTTTGAATTTTTTTTACATTTTTTGATTAAAACAGATTCTAATACATTGTTTATCTCGGGAAACATGGAACGAAAGCCATCCATTGTCAAGAAAACATCATTTATAGTCACTCATGCCTAGAAAAGCCTTATTACTCGGTTTAAATGCCTTTATAATCCGATTATTGAATTTATTTTGAACTTTTTTGACATTTTTTGATTAAAACAGATTGTAATTGATTGTTTGCCTCGGGAAACATGGAGCGGAAGCCATCCATTGTCAAGAAAAGTTCATTTATAGTCACTCATGCCTAGAAAAGCCTTATTACTCGGTTTAAATGCTTTTACAATCCCATTATCGAATTTATTTTGAATTGTTTTTACATTTTTTGATTAAAACAGATTGTAATTGATTGTTTGCCTCGGGAAACGTGGAGGAAAAGCCATGCATTGTCAAGAAAAGTTCATTTATAGTCACTCATGCCTAGAAAAGCCTTATAACTCGGTTTAAATGCCTTTATAATCCCATTATTGAATTTATTTTGAATTGTTTTTACATTTTTTGATTAAAACAGATTGTAATTGATTGTTTGCCTCGAGAAACGTGGAGCAAAAGCCATCCATTGTCAAGAAAAGTTCTTTTATAGTCACTCATGCCTAGAAAAGCCTTATTACTCGGTTTAAATGCCCTTATAATCCCATTATTGAATTTATTTTGATTTATTTTTACATTTTTTTATTAAAACATATTGTAATTGATTGTTTGCCTCGGGAAACGTGGAGCAAAAGCCATCCATTGTCAAGAAAAGTTCATTTATAGTCACTCATGCCTAGAAAAGCCTTATTACTCGATTTAAATGCCTTTATAATCCCATTATTGAATTTATTTTGAATTGTTTTTACATTTTTTGATTAAAACATATTGTAATTGATTGTTTGCCTCGAGAAACGTGGAGCAAAAGCCATCCATTGTCAAGAAAAGTTCTTTTATAGTCACTCATGCCTAGAAAAGCCTTATTACTCGGTTTAAATGCCTTTATACTCCCATTACTGAATTTATTTTGAATTTTTTTTACATCTTTTGATTAAAACAGATTCTAATACATTGTTTATCTCGGGAAAAATGGAACGAAAGCCATCCATTGTCAAGAAAACATCATTTATAGTCACTCATGCCTTGAAAAGCCTTATTACTCGGTTTAAATGCCTTTATAATCCCATTATTGAATTTATTTTGAACTTTTTTGACATTTTTTGATTAAAACAGATTGTAATTGATTGTTTGCCTCGAGAAACGTGGAGCAAAGGCCATCCATTGTCAAGAAAAGTTCATTTATAGTCACTCATGCCTAGAAAAGCCTTATAACTCTTTTTAAATGCCTTTATAATCCCATTATTGAATTTATTTTGAATTGTTTTTACATTTTTTCGTTAAAACAGATTGTAATTGATTGTTTGCCTCGGGAAACGTGGAGCAAAAGCCATCCATTGTAAAGAAAAGTTCATTTATAGTCACTCATGCCTAGAAAAGCCTTATTACTCGATTTAAATGCCTTTATAATCCCATTATTGAATTTATTTTGAATTGTTTTTACATTTTTTGATTAAAACATATTGTAATTGATTGTTTGCCTCAGGAAACGTGGAGCAAAAGCCATCCATTGTCAAGAAAAGTTCATTTATAGTCACTCATGCCTAGAGAAGCCTTATTACTCGGTTTAAATGCCTTTATAATCCCATTATTGAATTTATTTTGATTTTTTTTTACAGTTTTTGATTAAAACAGATTGTAATAGATTGTTTATCTCGGGAAACGTGGAGCAAAAGCCATCCATTGTCAAGAAAAGTTCATTTATAGTCACTCATGCCTAGAGAAGCCTTATTACTCGGTTTAAATGCCTTTATAATCCCATTATTGAATTTATTTTGATTTTTTTTTACAGTTTTTGATTAAAACAGATTGTAATAGATTGTTTATCTCGGGAAACGTGGAGCAAAAGCCATCCATTGTCAAGAAAAGTTCATTTATAGTCACTCATGCCTAGAGAAGCCTTATTACTCGGTTTAAATGCCTTTATAATCCCATTATTGAATTTATTTTGATTTTTTTTACAGTTTTTGATTAAAACAGATTGTAATAGATTGTTTATCTCGGGAAACATGGAACGAAAGCCATCCATTGTCAAGAAAAGATCATTTACAGTCACTCATGCCTAGAAAAGCCTTATTACTCGGTTTAAATGCTTTTATAATCCCATTATTGAATTTATTTTGAATTTTTTTTATATTTTTTGATTCAAACAGATTGTAATAGATTGTTTATCTCGGGAAACATGGAACGAAAGCCATCCATTGTCAAGAAAAGTTTATTTATAGTCACTCATGCCTAGAAAAGCCTTATTACTCGGTATAAATGCCTTTATAATCCCATTATTGGATATATTTACATTTATTTTTACATTTTTTGATTAAAACATATTGTAATTGATTGTTTGCCTCGGGAAACGTGGAGCAAAAGCCATCCATTGTCAAGAAAAGTGCATTTATAGTCACTCATGCCTAGAAAAGCCTTATTACTCGATTTAAATGCCTTTATAATCCCATTATTGAATTTATTTTAAATTTTTTTTACATTTTTTGATTAAAACATATTGTAATTGATTGTTTGCCTCGGGAAACGTGGAGCAAAAGCCAACCATTGTCAAGAAAAGTTCATTTATAGTCACTCATGCCTACAAAAGCCTTATTACTCGGTTTAAATGCCTTTATAATCCCATTATTGAATTTATTTTGAATTTTTTTTACATTTTTTGATTAAAACATATTGTAATTGATTGTTTGCCTCGGGAAACGTGGAGCAAAAGCCATCCATTGTCAAGAAAAGTTCATTTATAGTCACTCATGCCTACAAAAGCCTTATTACTCGGTTTAAATGCTTTTATAATCCCATTATTGAATTTATTTTGAATTTTTTTTACATTTTTTGATTAAAACAGATTGTAATAGATTGTTTATCTCGGGAAACATGGAACGAAAGCCATCCATTGTCAAGAAAACATCATTTATAGTCACTCATGCCTAGAAAAGCCTTATTACTCGGTTTAAATGCCTTTATAATCCCATTATTGAATTTATTTTGAATTATTTTTATATTTTTTGATTAAAACAGATTGTAATAGATTGTTTATCTCGGGAAACATGGAACGAAAGCCATCCATTGTCAAGAAAAGATCATTTATAGTCACTCATGCCTAGAAAAGCCTTATTACTCGGTTTAAATGCTTTTATAATCCCATTATTGAATTTATTTTGAATTTTTTTTTCAATTTTTTGATTAAAACAGATTGTAATAGATTGTTTATCTCGGGAAACATGGAACGAAAGCCATCCATTGTCAAGAAAACATCATTTATAGTCACCCATGCCTAGAAAAGCCTTATTACTCGGTTTAAATGCCTTTATAATCCCATTATTGAATTTATTTTCAATTATTTTTACATTTTTTTATTAAAACAGATTGTAATTAATTGTTTGCCTCGGGAAACGTGGAGCAAAAGCCATCCATTGTCAAGAAAAGTTCATTTATAGTCACTCATGCCTAGAAAAGCCTTATTACTCGATTTAAATGCCTTTAAAATCCCATTATTGAATTTGTTTTGAATTTTTTTTACATTTTTTGATTAAAACATACTGTAATTGATTGTTTGCCTCGGGAAACGTGGAGCAAAAGCCATCCATTGTCAAGAAAAGTTCATTTATAGTCACTCATGCCTAAAAAAGCCTTATTACTCGGTTTAAATGCCTTTATAATCCCATTATTGAATTTATTTTGAATTTTTTTTACAATTTTTGATTAAAACAGATTGTAATAGATTGTTTATCTCAGGAAACATGGAACGAAAGCCATCCATTGTCAAGAAAAGATCATTTATAGTCACTCATGCCTAGAAAAGCCTTATTACTCGGTTTAAATGCCCTTATAATCCCATTATTGAATTTATTTTGATTTATTTTTACATTTTTTTATTAAAACATATTGTAATTGATTGTTTGCCTCGGGAAACGTGGAGCAAAAGCCATCCATTATCAAGAAAAGTTCATTTATAGTCACTCATGCCTAGAAAAGCCTTATTACTCGATTTAAATGCCTTTATAATCCCATTATTGAATTTATTTTGAATTGTTTTTACATTTTTTGATTAAAACAAATTGTAATTGATTGTTTGCCTCGAGAAACGTGGAGCAAAAGCCATCCATTGTCAAGAAAAGTTCATTTATAGTCACTCATGCCTAGAGAAGCCTTATTACTCGGTTTAAATGCCTTTATAATCCCATTATTGAATTTATTTTGATTTTTTTTACAGTTTTTGATTAAAACAGATTGTAATAGATTGTTTATCTCGGGAAACATGGAACGAAAGCCATCCATTGTCAAGAAAAGTTCATTTATAGTCACTCATGCCTAGAAAAGCCTTATTAATCAGTTTAAATGCCTTTATAATCCGATTATTGAATTTATTTTCAACTTTTTTGACATTTTTTGATTAAAACAGATTGTAATTGATTGTTTGCCTCGGGAAACATGGAGCGGAAGCCATCCATTGTCAAGAAAAGTTCATTTATAGTCACTCATGCCTAGAAAAGCCTTATTACTCGGTTTAAATGCTTTTATACTCCCATTATTGAATTTATTTTGAATTTTTTTTACATTTTTTGGTTAAAACATATTGTAATTGATTGTTTGCCTCGAGAAACGTGGAGCAAAAGCCATCCATTGTCAAGAAAAGTTCTTTTATAGTCACTCATGCCTACAAAAGCCTTATTACTCGGTTTAAATGCCTTTATAATCCCATTATTGAATTTATTTTGAATTTTTTTTTACATTTTTTGATTAAAACAGATTCTAATACATTGTTTATCTCGGGAAAAATGGAACGAAAGCCATCCATTGTCAAGAAAACATCATTTATAGTCACTCATGCCTAGAAAAGCCTTATTACTCTGTTTAAATGCCTCTATAATCCCATTATTGAATTTATTTTGAACTTTTTTGACATTTTTTGATTAAAACAGATTGTAATTGATTGTTTGCCTCGAGAAACGTGGAGCAAAGGCCATCCATTGTCAAGAAAAGTTCATTTATAGTCACTCATGCCTAGAAAAGCCTTATTACTCGGTTTAAATGCCTTTATAATCCCATTATCGAATTTATTTTGAATTGTTTTTACATTTTTTGATTAAAACAGATTGTAATTGATTGTTTGCCTCGGGAAACGTGGAGCAAAAGCAATCCATTGTCAAGAAAAGTTCATTTATAGTCACTCATGCCTAGAAAAGCCTTATAACTCTTTTTAAATGCCTTTATAATCCCATTATTGAATTTATTTTGAATTGTTTTTACATTTTTTGGTTAAAACAGATTGTAATTGATTGTTTGCCTCGGGAAACATGGAGCAAAAGCCATCCATTGTCAAGAAAAGTTCATTTATAGTCACTCATGCCTAGAAAAGCCTTATTACTCGATTTAAATGCCTTTATAATCCCATTATTGAATTTATTTTGAATTGTTTTTACATTTTTTGATTAAAACATATTGTAATTGATTGTTTGCCTCAGGAAACGTGGAGCAAAAGCCATCCATTGTCAAGAAAAGTTCATTTATAGTCACTCATGCCTAGAGAAGCCTTATTACTCGGTTTAAATGCCTTTATAATCCCATTATTGAATTTATTTTGATTTTTTTTTACAGTTTTTGATTAAAACAGATTGTAATAGATTGTTTATCTCGGGAAACGTGGAGCAAAAGCCATCCATTGTCAAGAAAAGTTCATTTATAGTCACTCATGCCTAGAGAAGCCTTATTACTCGGTTTAAATGCCTTTATAATCCCATTATTGAATTTATTTTGATTTTTTTTATAGTTTTTGATTAAAACAGATTGTAATAGATTGTTTATCTCGGGAAACGTGGAGCAAAAGCCATCCATTATCAAGAAAAGTTCATTTATAGTCACTCATGCCTAGAGAAGCCTTATTACTCGGTTTAAATGCTTTTATAATCCCATTATTGAATTTATTTTGAATTTTTTTTACTTTTTTTGATTCAAACAGATTGTAATAGAATGTTTGCCTCGGGAAACATGGAGCGGAAGCCATCCATTGTCAAGAAAAGTTCATTTATAGTCACTCATGCCTAGAAAAGCCTTATTACTCGGTTTAAATGCTTTTACAATCCCATTATCGAATTTATTTTGAATTGTTTTTACATTTTTTGATTAAAACAGATTGTAATTGATTGTTTGCCTCGGGAAACGTGGAGGAAAAGCCATCCATTGTCAAGAAAAGTTCATTTATAGTCACTCATGCCTAGACAAGCCTTATAACTCGGTTTAAATGCCTTTATAATCCCATTATTGAATTTATTTTGAATTGTTTTTACATTTTTTGATTAAAACAGATTGTAATTGATTGTTTGCCTCGGGAAACGTGGAGCAAAAGCCATCCATTGTCAAGAAAAGTTCATTTATAGTCACTCATGCCTAGAAAAGCCTTATTACTCGATTTAAATGCCTTTATAATCCCATTATTGAATTTATTTTGAATTGTTTTTACATTTTTTGATTAAAACATATTGTAATTGATTGTTTGCCTCGAGAAACGTGGAGCAAAAGCCATCCATTGTCAAGAAAAGTTCTTTTATAGTCACTCATGCCTAGAAAAGCCTTATTACTCGGTTTAAATGCCTTTATAATCCCATTATTGATTTTATTTTGATTTTTTTTTACATTTTTTGATTAAAACAGATTCTAATACATTGTTTATCTCGGGAAACATGGAACGAAAGCCATCCATTGTCAAGAAAAGTTCTTTTATAGTCACTCATGCCTAGAAAAGCCTTATTACTCGGTTTAAATGCCTTTATAATCCCATTATTGAATTTATTTTGAATTTTTTTTACATTTTTTGATTAAAACAGATTCTAATACATTGTTTATCTCGGGAAAAATGGAACGAAAGCCATCCATTGTCAAGAAAACATCATTTATAGTCACTCATGCCTAGAAAAGCCTTATTACTCGGTTTAAATGCCTTTATAATCCCATTATTGAATTTATTTTGAACTTTTTTGACATTTTTTGATTAAAACAGATTGTAATTGATTGTTTGCCTCGAGAAACGTGGAGCAAAGGCCATCCATTGTCAAGAAAAGTTCATTTATAGTCACTCATGCCTAGAAAAGCCTTATAACTCTTTTTAAATGCCTTTATAATCCCATTATTGAATTTATTTTGAATTGTTTTTACATTTTTTGGTTAAAACAGATTGTAATTGATTGTTTGCCTCGGGAAACGTGGAGCAAAAGCCATCCATTGTCAAGAAAAGTTCATTTATAGTCACTCATGCCTAGAAAAGCCTTATTACTCGATTTAAATGCCTTTATAATCCCATTATTGAATTTATTTTGAATTGTTTTTACATTTTTTGATTAAAACATATTGTAATTGATTGTTTGCCTCAGGAAACGTGGAGCAAAAGCCATCCATTGTCAAGAAAAGTTCATTTATAGTCACTCATGCCTAGAGAAGCCTTATTACTCGGTTTAAATGCCTTTATAATCCCATTATTGAATTTATTTTGATTTTTTTTTACAGTTTTTGATTAAAACAGATTGTAATAGATTGTTTATCTCGGGAAACGTGGAGCAAAAGCCATCCATTGTCAAGAAAAGTTCATTTATAGTCACTCATGCCTAGAGAAGCCTTATTACTCGGTTTAAATGCCTTTATAATCCCATTATTGAATTTATTTTGATTTTTTTTACAGTTTTTGATTAAAACATATTGTAATAGATTGTTTATCTCGGGAAACATGGAACGAAAGCCATCCATTGTCAAGAAAAGATCATTTATAGTCACTCATGCCTAGAAAAGCCTTATTACTCGGTTTAAATGCTTTTATAATCCCATTATTGAATTTATTTTGAATTTTTTTTACATTTTTTGATTCAAACAGATTGTAATAGATTGTTTATCTCGGAAAACATGGAACGAAAGCCATCCATTGTCAAGAAAAGTTTATTTATAGTCACTCATGCCTAGAAAAGCCTTATTACTCGGTTTAAATGCCTTTATAATCCCATTATTGGATATATTTACATTTATTTTTACATTTTTTGATTAAAACAGATTGTAATTGATTGTTTGCCTCGGGAAACGTGGAGCAAAAGCCATCCACTGTCAAGAAAAGTGCATTTATAGTCACTCATGCCTAGAAAAGCCTTATTACTCGATTTAAATGCCTTTATAATCCCATTATTGAATTTATTTTAAATTTTTTTTACATTTTTTGATTAAAACATATTGTAATTGATTGTTTGCCTCGGGAAACGTGGAGCAAAGGCCAACCATTGTCAAGAAAAGTTCATTTATAGTCACTCATGCCTACAAAAGCCTTATTACTCGGTTTAAATGCCTTTATAATCCCATTATTGAATTTATTTTGAATTTTGTTTACATTTTTTGATTAAAACATAATGTAATTGATTGTTTGCCTCGGGAAACGTGGAGCAAAAGCCATCCATTGTCAAGAAAAATTCATTTATAGTCACTCATGCCTACAAAAGCCTTATTACTCGGTTTAAATGCTTTTATAATCCCATTATTGAATTTATTTTGAATTTTTTTTACATTTTTTGATTAAAACAGATTCTAATAGATTGTTTATCTCGGGAAACATGGAACGAAAGCCATCCATTGTCAAGAAAACATCATTTATAGTCACTCATGCCTAGAAAAGCCTTATTACTCGGTTTAAATGCTTTTATAATCCCATTATTGAATTTATTTTGAATTATTTTTATATTTTTTGATTAAAACAGATTGTAATAGATTGTTTATCTCGGGAAACATGGAACGAAAGCCATCCATTGTCAAGAAAAGATCATTTATAGTCACTCATGCCTAGAAAAGCCTCATTACTCGGTTTAAATGCTTTTATAATCCCATTATTGAATTTATTTTGAATTTTTTTTCAATTTTTTGATTAAAACAGATTGTAATAGATTGTTTATCTCGGGAAACATGGAACGAAAGCCATCCATTGTCAAGAAAACATCATTTATAGTCACCCATGCCTACAAAAGCCTTATTACTCGGTTTAAATGCCTTTATATTCCCATTATTGAATTTATTTTCAATTATTTTTACATTTTTTTATTAAAACAGATTGTAATTGATTGTTTGCCTCGGGAAACGTGGAGCAAAAGCCATCCATTGTCAAGAAAAGTTCATTTATAGTCACTCATGCCTAGAAAAGCCTTATTACTCGATTTAAATGCCTTTATAATCCCATTATTGAATTTATTTTGAATTGTTTTTCCATTTTTTGATTAAAACATATTGTAATTGATTGTTTGCCTCAGGAAACGTGGAGCAAAAGCCATCCATTGTCAAGAAAAGTTCATTTATAGTCACTCATGCCTAGAGAAGCCTTATTACTCGGTTTAAATGCCTTTATAATCCCATTATTGAATTTATTTTGATTTTTTTTTACAGTTTTTGATTAAAACAGATTGTAATAGATTGTTTATCTCGGGAAACGTGGAGCAAAAGCCATCCATTGTCAAGAAAAGTTCATTTATAGTCACTCATGCCTAGAGAAGCCTTATTACTCGGTTTAAATGCCTTTATAATCCCATTATTTAATTTATTTTGATTTTTTTTTACAGTTTTTGATTAAAACAGATTGTAATAGATTGTTTATCTCGGGAAACGTGGAGCAAAAGCCATCCATTGTCAAGAAAAGTTCATTTATAGTCACTCATGCCTAGAAAAGCCTTATTACTCGATTTAAATGCCTTTATAATCCCATTATTGAATTTATTTTGAATTGTTTTTACATTTTTTGATTAAAACATATTGTAATTGATTGTTTGCCTCGAGAAACGTGGAGCAAAAGCCATCCATTGTCAAGAAAAGTTCATTTATAGTCACTCATGCCTAGAAAAGCCTTATTACTCGGTTTAAATGCCTTTATAATCCCATTATTGAATTTATTTTGAATTTTTTTTACATTTTTTGATTAAAACAGATTCTAATACATTGTTTATCTCGGGAAACATGGAACGAAAGCCATCCATTGTCAAGAAAACATCATTTATAGTCACTCATGCCTAGAAAAGCCTTATTACTCGGTTTAAATGCCTTTATAATCCGATTATTGAATTTATTTTGAACTTTTTTGACATTTTTTGATTAAAACAGATTGTAATTGATTGTTTGCCTCGGGAAACATGGAGCGGAAGCCATCCATTGTCAAGAAAAGTTCATTTATAGTCACTCATGCCTAGAAAAGCCTTATTACTCGGTTTAAATGCTTTTACAATCCCATTATCGAATTTATTTTGAATTGTTTTTACATTTTTTGATTAAAACAGATTGTAATTGATTGTTTGCCTCGGGAAACGTGGAGGAAAAGCCATGCATTGTCAAGAAAAGTTCATTTATAGTCACTCATGCCTAGAAAAGCCTTATAACTCGGTTTAAATGCCTTTATAATCCCATTATTGAATTTATTTTGAATTGTTTTTACATTTTTTGATTAAAACAGATTGTAATTGATTGTTTGCCTCGAGAAACGTGGAGCAAAAGCCATCCATTGTCAAGAAAAGTTCTTTTATAGTCACTCATGCCTAGAAAAGCCTTATTACTCGGTTTAAATGCCCTTATAATCCCATTATTGAATTTATTTTGATTTATTTTTACATTTTTTTATTAAAACATATTGTAATTGATTGTTTGCCTCGGGAAACGTGGAGCAAAAGCCATCCATTGTCAAGAAAAGTTCATTTATAGTCACTCATGCCTAGAAAAGCCTTATTACTCGATTTAAATGCCTTTATAATCCCATTATTGAATTTATTTTGAATTGTTTTTACATTTTTTGATTAAAACATATTGTAATTGATTGTTTGCCTCGAGAAACGTGGAGCAAAAGCCATCCATTGTCAAGAAAAGTTCTTTTATAGTCACTCATGCCTAGAAAAGCCTTATTACTCGGTTTAAATGCCTTTATACTCCCATTACTGAATTTATTTTGAATTTTTTTTACATCTTTTGATTAAAACAGATTCTAATACATTGTTTATCTCGGGAAAAATGGAACGAAAGCCATCCATTGTCAAGAAAACATCATTTATAGTCACTCATGCCTTGAAAAGCCTTATTACTCGGTTTAAATGCCTTTATAATCCCATTATTGAATTTATTTTGAACTTTTTTGACATTTTTTGATTAAAACAGATTGTAATTGATTGTTTGCCTCGAGAAACGTGGAGCAAAGGCCATCCATTGTCAAGAAAAGTTCATTTATAGTCACTCATGCCTAGAAAAGCCTTATAACTCTTTTTAAATGCCTTTATAATCCCATTATTGAATTTATTTTGAATTGTTTTTACATTTTTTCGTTAAAACAGATTGTAATTGATTGTTTGCCTCGGGAAACGTGGAGCAAAAGCCATCCATTGTAAAGAAAAGTTCATTTATAGTCACTCATGCCTAGAAAAGCCTTATTACTCGATTTAAATGCCTTTATAATCCCATTATTGAATTTATTTTGAATTGTTTTTACATTTTTTGATTAAAACATATTGTAATTGATTGTTTGCCTCAGGAAACGTGGAGCAAAAGCCATCCATTGTCAAGAAAAGTTCATTTATAGTCACTCATGCCTAGAGAAGCCTTATTACTCGGTTTAAATGCCTTTATAATCCCATTATTGAATTTATTTTGATTTTTTTTTACAGTTTTTGATTAAAACAGATTGTAATAGATTGTTTATCTCGGGAAACGTGGAGCAAAAGCCATCCATTGTCAAGAAAAGTTCATTTATAGTCACTCATGCCTAGAGAAGCCTTATTACTCGGTTTAAATGCCTTTATAATCCCATTATTGAATTTATTTTGATTTTTTTTTACAGTTTTTGATTAAAACAGATTGTAATAGATTGTTTATCTCGGGAAACGTGGAGCAAAAGCCATCCATTGTCAAGAAAAGTTCATTTATAGTCACTCATGCCTAGAGAAGCCTTATTACTCGGTTTAAATGCCTTTATAATCCCATTATTGAATTTATTTTGATTTTTTTTACAGTTTTTGATTAAAACAGATTGTAATAGATTGTTTATCTCGGGAAACATGGAACGAAAGCCATCCATTGTCAAGAAAAGATCATTTACAGTCACTCATGCCTAGAAAAGCCTTATTACTCGGTTTAAATGCTTTTATAATCCCATTATTGAATTTATTTTGAATTTTTTTTATATTTTTTGATTCAAACAGATTGTAATAGATTGTTTATCTCGGGAAACATGGAACGAAAGCCATCCATTGTCAAGAAAAGTTTATTTATAGTCACTCATGCCTAGAAAAGCCTTATTACTCGGTATAAATGCCTTTATAATCCCATTATTGGATATATTTACATTTATTTTTACATTTTTTGATTAAAACATATTGTAATTGATTGTTTGCCTCGGGAAACGTGGAGCAAAAGCCATCCATTGTCAAGAAAAGTGCATTTATAGTCACTCATGCCTAGAAAAGCCTTATTACTCGATTTAAATGCCTTTATAATCCCATTATTGAATTTATTTTAAATTTTTTTTACATTTTTTGATTAAAACATATTGTAATTGATTGTTTGCCTCGGGAAACGTGGAGCAAAAGCCAACCATTGTCAAGAAAAGTTCATTTATAGTCACTCATGCCTACAAAAGCCTTATTACTCGGTTTAAATGCCTTTATAATCCCATTATTGAATTTATTTTGAATTTTTTTTACATTTTTTGATTAAAACATATTGTAATTGATTGTTTGCCTCGGGAAACGTGGAGCAAAAGCCATCCATTGTCAAGAAAAGTTCATTTATAGTCACTCATGCCTACAAAAGCCTTATTACTCGGTTTAAATGCTTTTATAATCCCATTATTGAATTTATTTTGAATTTTTTTTACATTTTTTGATTAAAACAGATTGTAATAGATTGTTTATCTCGGGAAACATGGAACGAAAGCCATCCATTGTCAAGAAAACATCATTTATAGTCACTCATGCCTAGAAAAGCCTTATTACTCGGTTTAAATGCCTTTATAATCCCATTATTGAATTTATTTTGAATTATTTTTATATTTTTTGATTAAAACAGATTGTAATAGATTGTTTATCTCGGGAAACATGGAACGAAAGCCATCCATTGTCAAGAAAAGATCATTTATAGTCACTCATGCCTAGAAAAGCCTTATTACTCGGTTTAAATGCTTTTATAATCCCATTATTGAATTTATTTTGAATTTTTTTTTCAATTTTTTGATTAAAACAGATTGTAATAGATTGTTTATCTCGGGAAACATGGAACGAAAGCCATCCATTGTCAAGAAAACATCATTTATAGTCACCCATGCCTAGAAAAGCCTTATTACTCGGTTTAAATGCCTTTATAATCCCATTATTGAATTTATTTTCAATTATTTTTACATTTTTTTATTAAAACAGATTGTAATTAATTGTTTGCCTCGGGAAACGTGGAGCAAAAGCCATCCATTGTCAAGAAAAGTTCATTTATAGTCACTCATGCCTAGAAAAGCCTTATTACTCGATTTAAATGCCTTTATAATCCCATTATTGAATTTATTTTGAATTGTTTTTACATTTTTTGATTAAAACATATTGTAATTGATTGTTTGCCTCGAGAAACGTGGAGCAAAAGCCAACCATTGTCAAGAAAAGTTCATTTATAGTCACTCATGCCTAGAAAAGCCTTATTACTCGGTTTAAATGCCTTTATAATCCCATTATTGAATTTATTTTGAATTTTTTTTATATTTTTTGATTAAAACAGATTCTAATACATTGTTTATCTCGGGAAAAATGGAACGAAAGCCATCCATTGTCAAGAAAACGTCATTTATAGTCACTCATGCCTAGAAAAGCCTTATTACTCGGTTTAAATGCCTTTATAATCCCATTATTGAATTTATTTTGAACTTTTTTGACATTTTTTGATTAAAACAGATTGTAATTGATTGTTTGCCTCGAGAAACGTGGAGCAAAGGCCATCCATTGTCAAGAAAAGTTCATTTATAGTCACTCATGCCTAGAAAAGCCTTATTACTCGGTTTAAATGCCTTTATAATCCCATTATCGAATTTATTTTGAATTGTTTTTACATTTTTTGTTTAAAACATATTGTAATTGATTGTTTGCCTCGGGAAACGTGGAGCAAAAGCAATCCATTGTCAAGAAAAGTTCATTTATAGTCACTCATGCCTAGAAAAGGCTTATAACTCTTTTTAAATGCCTTTATAATCCCATTATTGAATTTATTTTGAATTGTTTTTACATTTTTTGGTTAAAACAGATTGTAATTGATTGTTTGCCTCGGGAAACGTGGAGCAAAAGCCATCCATTGTCAAGAAAAGTTCATTTATAGTCACTCATGCCTAGAAAAGCCTTATTACTCGATTTAAATGCCTTTATAATCCCATTATTGAATTTATTTTGAATTTTTTTTACATTTTTTGATTAAAACAGATTGTAATAGATTGTTTATCTCGGGAAACATGGAACGAAAGCCATCCATTGTCAAGAAAAGATCATTTATAGTCACTCATGCCTAGAAAAGCCTTATTACTCGGTTTAAATGCTTTTATAATCCCATTAGTGAATTTATTTTGAATATTTTTTACATTTTTTGATTAAAACAGATTGTAATAGATTGTTTATCTCGGGAAACATGGAACGAAAGCCATCCATTGTCAAGAAAAGTTCATTTATAGTCACTCATGCCTAGAAAAGCCTTATTACTCGGTTTAAATGCCTTTATAATCCCATTATTGGATATATTTACATTTATTTTTACATTTTTTGATTAAAAGAGATTGTAATTGATTGTTTGCCTCGGGAAACGTGGAGCAAAAGCCATCCATTGTCAAGAAAAGTTCATTTATAGTCACTCATGCCTAGAAAAGCCTTATTACTCGATTTAAATGCCTTTATAATCCCATTATTGAATTTATTTTGAATTGTTTTTACATTTTTTGATTAAAACATATTGTAATTGATTGTTTGCCTCAGGAAACGTGGAGCAAAAGCCATCCATTGTCAAGAAAAGTTCATTTATAGTCACTCATGCCTAGAGAAGCCTTATTACTCGGTTTAAATGCCTTTATAATCCCATTATTGAATTTATTTTGATTTTTTTTACAGTTTTTGATTAAAACAGATTGTAATAGATTGTTTATCTCGGGAAACATGGAACGAAAGCCATCCATTGTCAAGAAAAGTTCATTTATAGTCACTCATGCCTAGAAAAGCCTTATTACTCGGTTTAAATGCCTTTATAATCCCATTATTGGATATATTTACATTTATTTTTACATTTTTTGATTAAAACAGATTGTAATTGATTGTTTGCCTCGGGAAACGTGGAGCAAAAGCCATCCATTGTCAAGAAAAGTTCATTTATAGTCACTCATGCCTAGAAAAGCCTTATTACTCGATTTAAATGCCTTTATAATCCCATTATTGAATTTATTTTGAATTTTTTTAACATTTTTTGATTAAAACATATTGTAATTGATTGTTTGCCTCGGGAAACATGGAGCAAAAGCCATCCATTGTCAAGAAATGTTCATTTATAGTCACTCATGCCTACAAAAGCCTTATTACTCGGTTTAAATGCCTTTATAATCCCATTACTGAATTTATTTTGAATTTTTTTTACATTTTTTGATTAAAACAGATTGTAATAGATTGTTTATCTCGGGAAACATGGAACGAAAGCCATCCATTGTCAAGAAAAGATCATTTATAGTCACTCATGCCTAGAAAAGCCTTATTACTCGGTTTAAATGCTTTTATAATCCCATTATTGAATTTATTTTGAATTTTTTTTACATTTTTTGATTCAAACAGATTGTAATAGATTGTTTATCTCGGGAAACATGGAACGAAAGCCATCCATTGTCAAGAAAAGTTCATTTATAGTCACTCATGCCTAGAAAAGCCTTATTACTCGGTTTAAATGCCTTTATAATCCCATTATTGGATATATTTACATTTATTTTTACATTTTTTGATTAAAACAGATTGTAATTGATTGTTTGCCTCGGGAAACGTGGAGCAAAAGCCATCCATTGTCAAGAAAAGTTCATTTATAGTCACTCATGCCTAGAAAAGCCTTATTACTCGATTTAAATGCCTTTATAATCCCATTATTGAATTTATTTTGAATTTTTTTAACATTTTTTGATTAAAACATATTGTAATTGATTGTTTGCCTCGGGAAACGTGGAGCAAAAGCCATCCATTGTCAAGAAAAGTTCATTTATAGTCACTCATGCCTACAAAAGCCTTATTACTCGGTTTAAATGCCTTTATAATCCCATTATTGAATTTATTTTGAATTTTTTTTACATTTTTTGATTAAAACAGATTGTAATAGATTGTTTATCTCGGGAAACATGGAACGAAAGCCATCCATTGTCAAGAAAAGATCATTTATAGTCACTCATGCCTAGAAAAGCCTTATTACTCGGTTTAAATGCTTTTATAATCCCATTATTGAATTTATTTTGAATTTTTTTTACATTTTTTGATTAAAACAGATTGTAATAGATTGTTTATCTCGGGAAACATGGAACGAAAGCCATCCATTGTCAAGAAAACATCATTTATAGTCACTCATGCCTAGAAAAGCCTTATTACTCGGTTTAAATGCCTTTATAATCCCATTATTGAATTTATTTTGAATTATTTTTATATTTTTTGATTAAAACAGATTGTAATAGATTGTTTATCTCGGGAAACATGGAACGAAAGCCATCCATTGTCAAGAAAAGATCATTTATAGTCACTCATGCCTAGAAAAGCCTTATTACTCGGTTTAAATGCTTTTATAATCCCATTATTGAATTTATTTTGAATTTTTTTAAAATTTTTTGGTTAAAACAGATTGTAATAGATTGTTTATCTCGGGAAACATGGAACGAAAGCCATCCATTGTCAAGAAAACATCATTTATAGTCACTCATGCCTAGAAAAGCCTTATTACTCGGTTTAAATGCCTTTATAATCCCATTATTGAATTTATTTTGAATTATTTTTACATTTTTTGATTAAAACAGATTGTAATAGATTGTTTATCTCGGGAAACATGGAACGAAAGCCATCCATTGTCAAGAAAAGATCATTTATAGTCACTCATGCCTAGAAAAGCCTTATTACTCGGTTTAAATGCTTTTATAATCCCATTATTGAATTTATTTTGAATTTTTTTTAAATTTTTTGATTAAAACAGATTGTAATAGATTGTTTATCTCGGGAAACATGGAACGAAAGCCATCCATTGTCAAGAAAACATCATTTATAGTCACCCATGCCTAGAAAAGCCTTATTACTCGGTTTAAATGCCTTTATAATCCCATTATTGGATATATTTACATTTATTTTTACATTTTTTGATTAAAACAGATTGTAATTGATTGTTTGCCTCGGGAAACGTGGAGCAAAAGCCATCCATTGTCAAGAAAAGTTCATTTATAGTCACTCATGCCTAGAAAAGCCTTATTACTCGATTTAAATGCCTTTATTCCATTATTGAATTTATTTTGAATTTTTTTAACATTTTTTGATTAAAACATATTGTAATTGATTGTTTGCCTCGGGAAACATGGAGCAAAAGCCATCCATTGTCAAGAAAAGTTCATTTATAGTCAGTCATGCCTACAAAAGCCTTATTACTCGGTTTAAATGCCTTTATAATCCCATTATTGAATTTATTTTGAATTTTTTTTACATTTTTTGATTAAAACAGATTGTAATAGATTGTTTATCTCGGGAAACATGGAACGAAAGCCATCCATTGTCAAGAAAAGATCATTTATAGTCACTCATGCCTAGAAAAGCCTTATTACTCGGTTTAAATGCTTTTATAATCCCATTATTGAATTTATTTTGAATTTTTTTAAAATTTTTTGGTTAAAACAGATTGTAATAGATTGTTTATCTCGGGAAACATGGAACGAAAGCCATCCATTGTCAAGAAAACATCATTTATAGTCACTCATGCCTAGAAAAGCCTTATTACTCGGTTTAAATGCCTCTATAATCCCATTATTGAATTTATTTTGAATTATTTTTACATTTTTTGATTAAAACAGATTGTAATAGATTGTTTATCTCGGGAAACATGGAACGAAAGCCATCCATTGTCAAGAAAAGATCATTTATAGTCACTCATGCCTAGAAAAGCCTTATTACTCGGTTTAAATGCTTTTATAATCCCATTATTGAATTTATTTTGAATTTTTTTTAAATTTTTTGATTAAAACAGATTGTAATAGATTGTTTATCTCGGGAAACATGGAACGAAAGCCATCCATTGTCAAGAAAACATCATTTATAGTCACCCATGCCTAGAAAAGCCTTATTACTCGGTTTAAATGCCTTTATAATCCCATTATTGAATTTATTTTCAATTATTTTTACATTTTTTTATTAAAACAGATTGTAATTGATTGTTTGCCTCGGGAAACGTGGAGCAAAAGCCATCCATTGTCAAGAAAAGTTCATTTATAGTCACTCATGCCTAGAAAAGTCTTATTACTCGGTTTAAATGCCTTTATAATCCAATTATCGAATTTATTTTGAATTATTTTTACATTTTTTGATTAAAACATATTGTAATTGATTGTTTGCCTCGGGAAACGTGGAGCAATAGCAATCCATTGTCAAGAAAAGTTCATTTATAGTCACTCATGCCTAGAAAAGCCTTATAACTCTTTTTAAATGCCTTTATAATCCCATTATTGAATTTATTTTGAATTGTTTTTACATTTTTTGGTTAAAACAGATTGTAATTGATTGTTTGCCTCGGGAAACGTGGAGCAAAAGCCATCCATTGTCAAGAAAAGTTCATTTATAGTCACTCATGCCTAGAAAAGCCTTATTACTCGATTTAAATGCCTTTATAATCCCATTATTGAATTTATTTTGAATTGTTTTTACATTTTTTGATTAAAACATATTGTAATTGATTGTTTGCCTCAGGAAACGTGGAGCAAAAGCCATCCATTGTCAAGAAAAGTTCATTTATAGTCACTCATGCCTAGAGAAGCCTTATTACTCGGTTTAAATGCCTTTATAATCCCATTATTGAATTTATTTTGATTTTTTTTACAGTTTTTGATTAAAACAGATTGTAATAGATTGTTTATCTCGGGAAACGTGGAGCAAAAGCCATCCATTGTCAAGAAAAGTTCATTTATAGTCACTCATGCCTAGAGAAGCCTTATTACTCGATTTAAATGCCTTTATAATCCCATTATTGAATTTATTTTGATTTTTTTTACAGTTTTTGATTAAAACATATTGTAATAGATTGTTTATCTCGGGAAACATGGAACGACAGCCATCCATTGTCAAGAAAAGATCATTTATAGTCACTCATGCCTAGAAAAGCCTTATTACTCGGTTTAAATGCCTTTATAATCCCATTATTGAATTTATTTTGAATTGTTTTTACATTTTTTGATTAAAACAGATTGTAATTGATTGTTTGCCGCAGGAAACGTGCAGCAAAAGCCATCCATTGTCAAGAAAAGATCATTTATAGTCACTCATGCCTAGAAAAGTCTTATTACTCGGTTTAAATGCCTTTATAATCCAATTATCGAATTTATTTTGAATTATTTTTACATTTTTTGATTAAAACATATTGTAATTGATTGTTTGCCTCGGGAAACGTGGAGCAATAGCAATCCATTGTCAAGAAAAGTTCATTTATAGTCACTCATGCCTAGAAAAGCCTTATAACTCTTTTTAAATGCCTTTATAATCCCATTATTGAATTTATTTTGAATTGTTTTTACATTTTTTGGTTAAAACAGATTGTAATTGATTGTTTGCCTCGGGAAACGTGGAGCAAAAGCCATCCATTGTCAAGAAAAGTTCATTTATAGTCACTCATGCCTAGAAAAGCCTTATTACTCGATTTAAATGCCTTTATAATCCCATTATTGAATTTATTTTGAATTGTTTTTACATTTTTTGATTAAAACATATTGTAATTGATTGTTTGCCTCAGGAAACGTGGAGCAAAAGCCATCCATTGTCAAGAAAAGTTCATTTATAGTCACTCATGCCTAGAGAAGCCTTATTACTCGGTTTAAATGCCTTTATAATCCCATTATTGAATTTATTTTGATTTTTTTTACAGTTTTTTATTAAAACAGATTGTAATAGATTGTTTATCTCGGGAAACGTGGAGCAAAAGCCATCCATTGTCAAGAAAAGTTCATTTATAGTCACTCATGCCTAGAGAAGCCTTATTACTCGATTTAAATGCCTTTATAATCCCATTATTGAATTTATTTTGATTTTTTTTACAGTTTTTGATTAAAACATATTGTAATAGATTGTTTATCTCGGGAAACATGGAACGACAGCCATCCATTGTCAAGAAAAGATCATTTATAGTCACTCATGCCTAGAAAAGCCTTATTACTCGATTTAAATGCCTTTATAATCCCATTATTGAATTTATTTTGAATTGTTTTTACATTTTTTGATTAAAACAGATTGTAATTGATTGTTTGCCGCAGGAAACGTGCAGCAAAAGCCATCCATTGTCAAGAAAAGATCATTTATAGTCACTCATGCCTAGAAAAGCCTTATTACTCGGTTTAAATGCTTTTATACTCCCATTATTGAATTTATTTTGAATTTTTTTAACATTTTTTGATTCAAACAGATTGTAATAGATTGTTTATCTCGGGAAACATGGAACGAAAGCCATCCATTGTCAAGAAAAGTTCATTTATAGTCACTCATGCCTAGAAAAGCCTTATTACTCGGTTTAAATGCCTTTATAATCCCATTATTGGATATATTTACATTTATTTTTACATTTTTTGATTAAAACAGATTGTAATTGATTGTTTGCCTCGGGAAACGTGGAGCAAAAGCCATCCATTGTCAAGAAAAGTTCATTTATAGTCACTCATGCCTAGAAAAGCCTTATTACTCGATTTAAATGCCTTTATAATCCCATTATTGAATTTATTTTGAATTTTTTTAACATTTTTTGATTAAAACATATTGTAATTGATTGTTTGCCTCGGGAAACGTGGAGCAAAAGCCATCCATTGTCAAGAAAAGTTCATTTATAGTCACTCATGCCTACAAAAGCCTTATTACTCGGTTTAAATGCCTTTATAATCCCATTATTGAATTTATTTTGAATTTTTTTTACATTTTTTGATTAAAACAGATTGTAATAGATTGTTTATCTCGGGAAACATGGAACGAAAGCCATCCATTGTCAAGAAAACATCATTTATAGTCACTCATGCCTAGAAAAGCCTTATTACTCGGTTTAAATGCTTTTATAATCCCATTATTGAATTTATTTTGAATTTTTTTTACATTTTTTGATTAAAACAGATTGTAATAGATTGTTTATCTCGGGAAACATGGAACGAAAGCCATCCATTGTCAAGAAAACATCATTTATAGTCACTCATGCCTAGAAATGCCTTATTACTCGGTTTAAATGCCTTTATAATCCCATTATTGAATTTATTTTGAATTATTTTTATATTTTTTGATTAAAACAGATTGTAATAGATTGTTTATCTCGGGAAACATGGAACGAAAGCCATCCATTGTCAAGAAAAGATCATTTATAGTCACTCATGCCTAGAAGAGCCTTATTACTCGGTTTAAATGCTTTTATAATCCCATTATTGAATTTATTTTGAATTTTTTTTAAATTTTTTGGTTAAAACAGATTGTAATAGATTGTTTATCTCGGGAAACATGGAACGAAAGCCATCCATTGTCAAGAAAACATCATTTATAGTCACTCATGCCTAGAAAAGCCTTATTACTCGGTTTAAATGCCTTTATAATCCCATTATTGAATTTATTTTCAATTATTTTTACATTTTTTTATTAAAACAGATTGTAATTGATTGTTTGCCTCGGGAAACGTGGAGCAAAAGCCATCCATTGTCAAGAAAAGTTCATTTATAGTCACTCATGCCTAGAAAAGCCTTATAACTCGGTTTAAATGCCTTTATAATCCCATTATTGAATTTATTTTGAATTTTTTTTACATTTTTTGATTAAAACATATTGTAATTGATTGTTTGCCTCGGGAAACGTGGACCAAAAGCCATCCATTGTCAAGAAAAGTTCATTTATAGTCACTCATGCCTATAAAAGCCTTATTACTCGGTTTAAATGCGTTTATAATCCCATTATTGAATTTATTTTGAATTTTTTTTACATTTTTTGATTAAAACAGATTGTAATAGATTGTTTATCTCGGGAAACATGGAACGAAAGCCATCCATTGTCAAGAAAACATCATTTATAGTCACTCATGCCTAGAAAAGCCTTATTACTCGGTTTAAATGCTTTTATAATCCCATTATTGAATTTATTTTGAATTTTTTTTACATTTTTTGATTAAAACAGATTGTAATAGATTGTTTATCTCGGGAAACATGGAACGAAAGCCATCCATTGTCAAGAAAACATCATTTATAGTCACTCATGCCTAGAAAAGCCTTATTACTCGGTTTTCATGCCTTTATAATCCCATTATTGAATTTATTTTGAATTTTTTTTATATTTTTTGATTAAAACAGATTGTAATAGATTGTTTATCTCGGGAAACATGGAACGAAAGCCATCCATTGTCAAGAAAAGATCATTTATAGTCACTCATGCCTAGAAAAGCCTTATTACTCGGTTTAAATGCCTTTATAATCCCATTATTGAATTTATTTTCAATTATTTTTATATTTTTTGATTAAAACAGATTGTAATAGATTGTTTATCTCGGGAAACATGGAACGAAAGCCATCCATTGTCAAGAAAAGATCATTTATAGTCACTCATGCCTAGAAAAGCCTTGTTACTCGGTTTAAATGCTTTTATAATCCCATTATTGAATTTATTTTGAATTTTTTTACATTTTTTGATTAAAACAGATTGTAATTGATTGTTTGCCTCGGGAAACATGGAACGAAAGCCATCCATTGTCAAGAAAACATCATTTATAGTCACCCATGCCTAGAAAAGCCTTATTACTCGGTTTAAATGCTTTTATAATCCCATTATTGAATTTATTTTGAATTTTTTTACATTTTTTGATTAAAACAGATTGTAATAGATTGTTTATCTCGGGAAACATGGAACGAAAGCCATCCATTGTCAAGAAAAGATCATTTATAGTCACTCATGCCTAGAAAAGCCTTATTACTCGGTTTAAATGCTTTTATAATCCCATTATTGAATTTATTTTGAATTTTTTTAAAATTTTTTGATTAAAACAGATTGTAATAGATTGTTTATCTCGGGAAACATGGAACGAAAGCCATCCATTGTCAAGAAAACATCATTTATAGTCACTCATGCCTAGAAAAGCCTTATTACTCGGTTTAAATGCCTTTATAATCCCATTATTGAATTTATTTTGAATTATTTTTATATTTTTTGATTAAAACATATTGTAATAGATTGTTTATCTCGGGAAACATGGACGAAAGCCATCCATTGTCAAGAAAAGATCATTTATAGTCACTCATGCCTAGAAAAGCCTTATTGCTCGGTTTAAATGCTTTTATAATCCCATTATTGAATTTATTTTGAATTTTTTTTACATTTTTTGATTAAAACAGATTGTAATAGATTGTTTATCTCGGGAAACATGGAACGAAAGCCATCCATTGTCAAGAAAACATCATTTATAGTCACTCATGCCTAGAAAAGCCTTATTACTCGGTTTAAATGCCTTTATAATCCCATTATTGAATTTATTTTGAATTATTTTTATATTTTTTGATTAAAACAGATTGTAATAGATTGTTTATCTCGGGAAACATAGAACGAAAGCCATCCATTGTCAAGAAAAGATCATTTATAGTCACTCATGCCTAGAAAAGCCTTATTACTCGGTTTAAATGCTTTTATAATCCCATTATTGAATTTATTTTGAATTGTTTTTAAATTTTTTGATTAAAACAGATTGTAATAGATTGTTTATCTCGGCAAACATGGAACGAAAGCCATCCATTGTCAAGAAAACATCATTTATAGTCACTCATGCCTAGAAAGGCCTTATTACTCGGTTTAAATGCCTTTATAATCCCATTATTGAATTTATTTTGAATTTTTTTATATTTTTTGATTAAAACAGATTGTAATAGATTGTTTATCTCGGGAAACATGGAACGAAAGCCATCCATTGTCAAGAAAAGATCATTTATAGTCACTCATGCCTAGAAAAGCCTTATTACTCGGTTTAAATGCTTTTATAATCCCATTATTGAATTTATTTTGAATTGTTTTTAAATTTTTTGATTAAAACAGATTGTAATAGATTGTTTATCTCGGGAAACATGGAACGAAAGCCATCCATTGTCAAGAAAAGATCATTTATAGTCACTCATGCCTAGAAAAGCCTTGTTACTCGGTTTAAATGCTTTTATAATCCCATTATTGAATTTATTTTGAATTTTTTTACATTTTTTGATTAAAACAGATTGTAATTGATTGTTTGCCTCGGGAAACATGGAACGAAAGCCATCCATTGTCAAGAAAACATCATTTATAGTCACCCATGCCTAGAAAAGCCTTATTACTCGGTTTAAATGCTTTTATAATCCCATTATTGAATTTATTTTGAATTTTTTTACATTTTTTGATTAAAACAGATTGTAATAGATTGTTTATCTCGGGAAACATGGAACGAAAGCCATCCATTGTCAAGAAAAGATCATTTATAGTCACTCATGCCTAGAAAAGCCTTATTACTCGGTTTAAATGCTTTTATAATCCCATTATTGAATTTATTTTGAATTTTTTTAAAATTTTTTGATTAAAACAGATTGTAATAGATTGTTTATCTCGGGAAACATGGAACGAAAGCCATCCATTGTCAAGAAAACATCATTTATAGTCACTCATGCCTAGAAAAGCCTTATTACTCGGTTTAAATGCCTTTATAATCCCATTATTGAATTTATTTTGAATTATTTTTATATTTTTTGATTAAAACATATTGTAATAGATTGTTTATCTCGGGAAACATGGACGAAAGCCATCCATTGTCAAGAAAAGATCATTTATAGTCACTCATGCCTAGAAAAGCCTTATTGCTCGGTTTAAATGCTTTTATAATCCCATTATTGAATTTATTTTGAATTTTTTTTACATTTTTTGATTAAAACAGATTGTAATAGATTGTTTATCTCGGGAAACATGGAACGAAAGCCATCCATTGTCAAGAAAACATCATTTATAGTCACTCATGCCTAGAAAAGCCTTATTACTCGGTTTAAATGCCTTTATAATCCCATTATTGAATTTATTTTGAATTATTTTTATATTTTTTGATTAAAACAGATTGTAATAGATTGTTTATCTCGGGAAACATAGAACGAAAGCCATCCATTGTCAAGAAAAGATCATTTATAGTCACTCATGCCTAGAAAAGCCTTATTACTCGGTTTAAATGCTTTTATAATCCCATTATTGAATTTATTTTGAATTGTTTTTAAATTTTTTGATTAAAACAGATTGTAATAGATTGTTTATCTCGGCAAACATGGAACGAAAGCCATCCATTGTCAAGAAAACATCATTTATAGTCACTCATGCCTAGAAAGGCCTTATTACTCGGTTTAAATGCCTTTATAATCCCATTATTGAATTTATTTTGAATTTTTTTATATTTTTTGATTAAAACAGATTGTAATAGATTGTTTATCTCGGGAAACATGGAACGAAAGCCATCCATTGTCAAGAAAAGATCATTTATAGTCACTCATGCCTAGAAAAGCCTTATTACTCGGTTTAAATGCTTTTATAATCCCATTATTGAATTTATTTTGAATTGTTTTTAAATTTTTTGATTAAAACAGATTGTAATAGATTGTTTATCTCGGGAAACATGGAACGAAAGCCATCCATTGTCAAGAAAACATCATTTATAGTCACTCATGCCTAGAAAAGCCTTATTACTCGGTTTAAATGCTTTTATAATCCCATTATTGAATTTATTTTGATTTTTTTTTTAAATTTTTTGATTAAAACAGATTGTAATAGATTGTTTATCTCGGGAAACATGGAACGAAAGCCATCCATTGTCAAGAAAACATCATTTATAGTCACCCATGCCTAGAAAAGCCTTATTACTCGGTTTAAATGCTTTTATAATCCCATTATTGAATTTATTTTGAATTTTTTTTACATTTTTTGATTAAAACAGATTGTAATAGATTGTTTATCTCGGGAAACATGGAACGAAAGCCATCCATTGTCAAGAAAAGATCATTTATAGTCACCCATGCCTAGAAAAGCCTTATTACTCGGTTTAAATGCTTTTATAATCCCATTATTGAATTTATTTTGAATTTTTTTTAAATTTTTTGATTAAAACAGATTGTAATAGATTGTTTATCTCGGGAAACATGGAACGAAAGCCATCCATTGTCAAGAAAACATCATTTATAGTCACTCATGCCTAGAAAAGCCTTATTACTCGGTTTAAATGCCTTTATAATCCCATTATTGAATTTATTTTGAATTATTTTTATATTTTTTGATTAAAACATATTGTAATAGATTGTTTATCTCGGGAAACATGGACGAAAGGCATCCATTGTCAAGAAAAGATCATTTATAGTCACTCATGCCTAGAAAAGCCTTATTACTCGGTTTAAATGCTTTTATAATCCCATTATTGAATTTATTTTGAATTTTTTTTACATTTTTTGATTAAAACAGATTGTAATAGATTGTTTATCTCGGGAAACATGGAACGAAAGCCATCCATTGTCAAGAAAACATCATTTATAGTCACTCATGCCTAGAAAAGCCTTATTACTCGGTTTAAATGCCTTTATAATCCCATTATTGAATTTATTTTGAATTATTTTTATATTTTTTGATTAAAACAGATTGTAATAGATTGTTTATCTCGGGAAACATAGAACGAAAGCCATCCATTGTCAAGAAAAGATCATTTATAGTCACTCATGCCTAGAAAAGCCTTATTACTCGGTTTAAATGCTTTTATAATCCCATTATTGAATTTATTTTGAATTTTTTTTAAATTTTTTTATTAAAACAGATTGTAATAGATTGTTTATCTCGGCAAACATGGAACGAAAGCCATCCATTGTCAAGAAAACATCATTTATAGTCACTCATGCCTAGAAAAGCCTTATTACTCGGTTTAAATGCCTTTATAATCCCATTATTGAATTTATTTTGAATTTTTTTATATTTTTTGATTAAAACAGATTGTAATAGATTGTTTATCTCGGGAAACATGGAACGAAAGCCATCCATTGTCAAGAAAAGATCATTTATAGTCACTCATGCCTAGAAAAGCCTTATTACTCGGTTTAAATGCTTTTATAATCCCATTATTGAATTTATTTTGAATTTTTTTATATTTTTTGATTAAAACAGATTGTAATAGATTGTTTATCTCGGGAAACATGGAACGAAAGCCATCCATTGTCAAGAAAAGATCATTTATAGTCACTCATGCCTAGAAAAGCCTTATTACTCGGTTTAAATGCTTTTATAATCCCATTATTGAATTTATTTTGAATTTTTTTTACATTTTTTGATTAAAACAGATTGTAATAGATTGTTTATCTCGGGAAACATGGAACGAAAGCCATCCATTGTCAAGAAAACATCATTTATAGTCACTCATGCCTACAAAAGCCTTATTACTCGGTTTAAATGCCTTTATAATCCCATTATTGAATTTATTTTGAATTTTTTTTACATTTTTTGATTAAAACAGATTGTAATAGATTGTTTATCTCGGGAAACATGGAACGAAAGCCATCCATTGTCAAGAAAAGATCATTTATAGTCACTCATGCCTAGAAAAGCCTTATTACTCGGTTTAAATGCTTTTATAATCCCATTATTGAATTTATTTTGAATTTTTTTTACATTTTTTGATTAAAACAGATTGTAATAGATTGTTTATCTCGGGAAACATGGAACGAAAGCCATCCATTGTCAAGAAAACATCATTTATAGTCACTCATGCCTAGAAAAGCCTTATTACTCGGTTTAAATGCCTTTATAATCCCATTATTGAATTTATTTTGAATTATTTTTATATTTTTTGATTAAAACAGATTGTAATAGATTGTTTATCTCGGGAAACATGGAACGAAAGCCATCCATTGTCAAGAAAAGATCATTTATAGTCACTCATGCCTAGAAAAGCCTTATTACTCGGTTTAAATGCTTTTATAATCCCATTATTGAATTTATTTTGAATTGTTTTTAAATTTTTTGATTAAAACAGATTGTAATAGATTGTTTATCTCGGGAAACATGGAACGAAAGCCATCCATTGTCAAGAAAACATCATTTATAGTCACTCATGCCTAGAAAGGCCTTATTACTCGGTTTAAATGCCTTTATAATCCGATTATTGAATTTATTTTGAACTTTTTTGACATTTTTTGATTAAAACAGATTGTAATTGATTGTTTGCCTCGGGAAACATGGAGCAGAAGCCATCCATTGTCAAGAAAAGTTCATTTATAGTCACTCATGCCTAGAAAAGCCTTATTACTCGGTTTAAATGCTTTTACAATCCCATTATCGAATTTATTTTGAATTGTTTTTACATTTTTTGATTAAAACAGATTGTAATTGATTGTTTGCCTCGGGAAACGTGGAGGAAAAGCCATCCATTGTCAAGAAAAGTTCATTTATAGTCACTCATGCCTAGAAAAGCCTTATAACTCGGTTTAAATGCCTTTATAATCCCATTATTGAATTTAGTTTGAATTGTTTTTACATTTTTTGATTAAAACAGATTGTAATTGATTGTTTGCCTCGGGAAACGTGGAGCAAAAGCCATCCATTGTCAAGAAAAGTTCATTTATAGTCACTCATGCCTAGAAAAGCCTTATTACTCGATTTAAATGCCTTTATAATCCCATTATTGAATTTATTTTGAATTGTTTTTCCATTTTTTGATTAAAACATATTGTAATTGATTGTTTGCCTCGAGAAACGTGGAGCAAAAGCCATCCATTGTCAAGAAAAGTTCATTTATAGTCACTCAAGCCTACAAAAGCCTTATTACTCGGTTTAAATGCCTTTATAATCCCATTATTGAATTTATTTTGAATTTTTTTTACATTTTTTGATTAAAACAGATTCTAATACATTGTTTATCTCGGGAAAAATGGAACGAAAGCCATCCATTGTCAAGAAAACATCATTTATAGTCACTCATGCCTAGAAAAGCCTTATTACTCGGTTTAAATGCCTTTATAATCCCATTATTGAATTTATTTTGAACTTTTTTGACATTTTTTGATTAAAACAGATTGTAATTGATTGTTTGCCTCGAGAAACGTGGAGCAAAGGCCATCCATTGTCAAGAAAAGTTCATTTATAGTCACTCATGCCTAGAAAAGCCTTATTACACGGTTTAAATGCCTTTATAATCCCATTTTATCGAATTTATTTTGAATTTTTTTTACATTTTTTGATTAAAACAGATTGTAATTGATTGTTTGCCTCGGGAAACGTGGAGCAAAAGCAATCCATTGTCAAGAAAAGTTCATTTATAGTCACTCATGCCTAGAAAAGGCTTATAATTCTTTTTAAATGCCTTTATAATCCCATTATTGAATTTATTTTGAATTGTTTTTACATTTTTTGGTTAAAACAGATTGTAATTGATTGTTTGCCTCGGGAAACGTGGAGCAAAAGCCATCCATTGTCAAGAAAAGTTCATTTATAGTCACTCATGCCTAGAAAAGCCTTATTACTCGATTTAAATGCCTTTATAATCCCATTATTGAATTTATTTTGAATTGTTTTTACATTTTTTTATTAAAACATATTGTAATTGATTGTTTGCCTCAGGAAACGTGGAGCAAAAGCCATCCATTGTCAAGAAAAGTTCATTTATAGTCACTCATGCCCAGAGAAGCCTTATTACTCGGTTTAAATGCCTTTATAATCCCATTATTGAATTTATTTTGATTTTTTTTTACAGTTTTTGATTAAAACAGATTGTAATAGATTTTTTATCTCGGGAAACGTGGAGCAAAAGCCATCCATTGTCAAGAAAAGTTCATTTATAGTCACTCATGCCTAGAGAAGCCTTATTACTCGGTTTAAATGCCTTTAAAATCCCATTATTGAATTTATTTTGATTTTTTTTACAGTTTTTGATTAAAACATATTGTAATAGATTGTTTATCTCGGGAAACATGGAACGAAAGCCATCCATTGTCAAGGAAAGATCATTTATAGTCACTCATGCCTAGAAAAGCCTTATTACTCGGTTTAAATGATTTTATAATCCCATTATTGAATTTATTTTGAATTTTTTTTAAATTTTTTGATTAAAACAGATTGTAATAGATTGTTTATCACGGGAAACATGGAACGAAAGCCATCCATTGTCAAGAAAACATCATTTATAGTCACTCATGCCTAGAAAAGCCTTATTACTCGGTTTAAATGCCTTTATAATCCCATTATTGAATTTATTTTCAATTATTTTTACATTTTTTTATTAAAACAGATTGTAATTGATTGTTTGCCTCGGGAAACGTGGAGCAAAAGCCATCCATTGTCAAGAAAAGTTCATTTATAGTCACTCATGCCTAGAAAAGCCTTATAACTCGGTTTAAATGCCTTTATAATCCCATTATTGAATTTATTTTGAATTTTTTTTACATTTTTTGATTCAAACATATTGTAATAGATTGTTTATCTTAGGAAACATGGAACGAAAGCCATCCATTGTCAAGAAAAGTTCATTTATAGTCACTCATGCCTAGAAAAGCCTTATTACTCGGTTTAAATGCCTTTATAATCCCATTATTGGATATATTTACATTTATTTTTACATTTTTTGATTAAAACAGATTGTAATTGATTGTTTGCCTCGGGAAACGTGGAGCAAAAGCCATCCATTGTCAAGAAAAGTTCATTTATAGTCACTCATGCCTAGAAAAGCCTTATTACTCGATTTAAATGCCTTTATAATCCCATTATTGAATTTATTTTGAATTTTTTTTACATTTTTTGATTAAAACATATTGTAATTGATTGTTTGCCTCAGGAAACGTGGAGCAAAAGCCATCCATTGTCAAGAAAAGTTCATTTATAGTCACTCATGCCTAGAGAAGCCTTATTACTCGGTTTAAATGCCTTTATAATCCCATTATTGAATTTATTTTGATTTTTTTTTACAGTTTTTGATTAAAACAGATTGTAATAGATTGTTTATCTCGGGAAACGTGGAGCAAAAGCCATCCATTGTCAAGAAAGGTTCATTTATAGTCACTCATGCCTAGAGAAGCCTTATTACTCGGTTTAAATGCCTTTATAATCCCATTATTGAATATATTTTGATTTTTTTTACAGTTTTTGATTAAAACAGATTGTAATAGATTGTTTATCTCGGGAAACATGGAACGAAAGCCATCCATTGTCAAGAAAAGATCATTTATAGTCACTCATGCCTAGAAAAGCCTTATTACTCGGTTTAAATGCTTTTATAATCCCATTATTGAATTTATTTTGAATTTTTTTTACATTTTTTGATTAAAACAGATTGTAATAGATTGTTTATCTCGGGAAACATGGATCGAAAGCCATCCATTGTCAAGAAAAGATCATTTATAGTCACTCATGCCTAGAAAAGCCTTATTACTCGGTTTAAATGCTTTTATAATCCCATTATTGAATTTATTTTGAATTTTTTTTACATTTTTTGATTAAAACAGATTGTAATAGATTGTTTATCTCGGGAAACATGGAACGAAAGCCATCCATTGTCAAGAAAACATCATTTATAGTCACTCATGCCTAGAAAAGCCTTATTACTCGGTTTAAATGCCTTTATAATCCCATTATTGAATTTATTTTGAATTATTTTTATATTTTTTGATTAAAACAGATTGTAATAGATTGTTTATCTCGGGAAACATGGAACGAAAGCCATCCATTGTCAAGAAAAGATCATTTATAGTCACTCATGCCTAGAAAAGCCTTATTACTCGGTTTAAATGCTTTTATAATCCCATTATTGAATTTATTTTGAATTTTTTTTTAAATTTTTTGATTAAAACAGATTGTAATAGATTGTTTATCTCGGGAAACATGGAACGAAAGCCATCCATTGTCAAGAAAACATCATTTATAGTCACCCATGCCTAGAAAAGCCTTATTACTCGGTTTAAATGCTTTTATAATCCCATTATTGAATTTATTTTGAATTTTTTTACATTTTTTGATTAAAACAGATTGTAATAGATTGTTTATCTCGGGAAACATGGAACGAAAGCCATCCATTGTCAAGAAAAGATCATTTATAGTCACTCATGCCTAGAAAAGCCTTATTACTCGGTTTAAATGCTTTTATAATCCCATTATTGAATTTATTTTGAATTTTTTTAAAATTTTTTGATTAAAACAGATTGTAATAGATTCTTTATCTCGGGAAACATGGAACGAAAGCCATCCATTGTCAAGAAAACATCATTTATAGTCACTCATGCCTAGAAAAGCCTTATTACTCGGTTTAAATGCCTTTATAATCCCATTATTGAATTTATTTTGAATTATTTTTATATTTTTTGATTAAAACATATTGTAATAGATTGTTTATCTCGGGAAACATGGACGAAAGCCATCCATTGTCAAGAAAAGATCATTTATAGTCACTCATGCCTAGAAAAGCCTTATTACTCGGTTTAAATGCTTTTATAATCCCATTATTGAATTTATTTTGAATTTTTTTTACATTTTTTGATTAAAACAGATTGTAATAGATTGTTTATCTCGGGAAACATGGAACGAAAGCCATCCATTGTCAAGAAAACATCATTTATAGTCACTCATGCCTACAAAAGCCTTATTACTCGGTTTAAATGCCTTTATAATCCCATTATTGAATTTATTTTGAATTTTTTTTACATTTTTTGATTAAAACAGATTGTAATAGATTGTTTATCTCGGGAAACATGGAACGAAAGCCATCCATTGTCAAGAAAAGATCATTTATAGTCACTCATGCCTAGAAAAGCCTTATTACTCGGTTTAAATGCTTTTATAATCCCATTATTGAATTTATTTTGAATTTTTTTTACATTTTTTGATTAAAACAGATTGTAATAGATTGTTTATCTCGGGAAACATGGAACGAAAGCCATCCATTGTCAAGAAAACATCATTTATAGTCACTCATGCCTAGAAAAGCCTTATTACTCGGTTTAAATGCCTTTATAATCCCATTATTGAATTTATTTTGAATTATTTTTATATTTTTTGATTAAAACAGATTGTAATAGATTGTTTATCTCGGGAAACATGGAACGAAAGCCATCCATTGTCAAGAAAAGATCATTTATAGTCACTCATGCCTAGAAAAGCCTTATTACTCGGTTTAAATGCTTTTATAATCCCATTATTGAATTTATTTTGAATTGTTTTTAAATTTTTTGATTAAAACAGATTGTAATAGATTGTTTATCTCGGGAAACATGGAACGAAAGCCATCCATTGTCAAGAAAACATCATTTATAGTCACTCATGCCTAGAAAAGCCTTATTACTCGGTTTAAATGCCTTTATAATCCGATTATTGAATTTATTTTGAACTTTTTTGACATTTTTTGATTAAAACAGATTGTAATTGATTGTTTGCCTCGGGAAACATGGAGCGGAAGCCATCCATTGTCAAGAAAAGTTCATTTATAGTCACTCATGCCTAGAAAAGCCTTATTACTCGGTTTAAATGCTTTTACAATCCCATTATCGAATTTATTTTGAATTGTTTTTACATTTTTTGATTAAAACAGATTGTAATTGATTGTTTGCCTCGGGAAACGTGGAGGAAAAGCCATCCATTGTCAAGAAAAGTTCATTTATAGTCACTCATGCCTCGAAAAGCCTTATAACTCGGTTTAAATGCCTTTATAATCCCATTATTGAATTTAGTTTGAATTGTTTTTACATTTTTTGATTAAAACAGATTGTAATTGATTGTTTGCCTCGGGAAACGTGGAGCAAAAGCCATCCATTGTCAAGAAAAGTTCATTTATAGTCACTCATGCCTAGAAAAGCCTTATTACTCGATTTAAATGCCTTTATAATCCCATTATTGAATTTATTTTGAATTGTTTTTCCATTTTTTGATTAAAACATATTGTAATTGATTGTTTGCCTCGAGAAACGTGGAGCAAAAGCCATCCATTGTCAAGAAAAGTTCATTTATAGTCACTCAAGCCTACAAAAGCCTTATTACTCGGTTTAAATGCCTTTATAATCCCATTATTGAATTTATTTTGAATTTTTTTTACATTTTTTGATTAAAACAGATTCTAATACATTGTTTATCTCGGGAAAAATGGAACGAAAGCCATCCATTGTCAAGAAAACATCATTTATAGTCACTCATGCCTAGAAAAGCCTTATTACTCGGTTTAAATGCCTTTATAATCCCATTATTGAATTTATTTTGAACTTTTTTGACATTTTTTGATTAAAACAGATTGTAATTGATTGTTTGCCTCGAGAAACGTGGAGCAAAGGCCATCCATTGTCAAGAAAAGTTCATTTATAGTCACTCATGCCTAGAAAAGCCTTATTACTCGGTTTAAATGCCTTTATAATCCCATTTTATCGAATTTATTTTGAATTTTTTTTACATTTTTTGATTAAAACAGATTGTAATTGATTGTTTGCCTCGGGAAACGTGGAGCAAAAGCAATCCATTGTCAAGAAAAGTTCATTTATAGTCACTCATGCCTAGAAAAGGCTTATAATTCTTTTTAAATGCCTTTATAATCCCATTATTGAATTTATTTTGAATTGTTTTTACATTTTTTGGTTAAAACAGATTGTAATTGATTGTTTGCCTCGGGAAACGAGGAGCAAAAGCCATCCATTGTCAAGAAAAGTTCATTTATAGTCACTCATGCCTCGAAAAGCCTTATTACTCGATTTAAATGCCTTTATAATCCCATTATTGAATTTATTTTGAATTGTTTTTACATTTTTTTATTAAAACATATTGTAATTGATTGTTTGCCTCAGGAAACGTGGAGCAAAAGCCATCCATTGTCAAGAAAAGTTCATTTATAGTCACTCATGCCTAGAGAAGCCTTATTACTCGGTTTAAATGCCTTTATAATCCCATTATTGAATTTATTTTGATTTTTTTTTACAGTTTTTGATTAAAACAGATTGTAATAGATTTTTTATCTCGGGAAACGTGGAGCAAAAGCCATCCATTGTCAAGAAAAGTTCATTTATAGTCACTCATGCCTAGAGAAGCCTTATTACTCGGTTTAAATGCCTTTAAAATCCCATTATTGAATTTATTTTGATTTTTTTTACAGTTTTTGATTAAAACATATTGTAATAGATTGTTTATCTCGGGAAACATGGAACGAAAGCCATCCATTGTCAAGAAAAGATCATTTATAGTCACTCATGCCTAGAAAAGCCTTATTACTCGGTTTAAATGATTTTATAATCCCATTATTGAATTTATTTTGAATTTTTTTTAAATTTTTTGATTAAAACAGATTGTAATAGATTGTTTATCTCGGGAAACATGGAACGAAAGCCATCCATTGTCAAGAAAACATCATTTATAGTCACTCATGCCTAGAAAAGCCTTATTACTCGGTTTAAATGCCTTTATAATCCCATTATTGAATTTATTTTCAATTATTTTTACATTTTTTTATTAAAACAGATTGTAATTGATTGTTTGCCTCGGGAAACGTGGAGCAAAAGCCATCCATTGTCAAGAAAAGTTCATTTATAGTCACTCATGCCTAGAAAAGCCTTATAACTCGGTTTAAATGCCTTTATAATCCCATTATTGAATTTATTTTGAATTTTTTTTACATTTTTTGATTCAAACATATTGTAATAGATTGTTTATCTTGGGAAACATGGAACGAAAGCCATCCATTGTCAAGAAAAGTTCATTTATAGTCACTCATGCCTAGAAAAGCCTTATTACTCGGTTTAAATGCCTTTATAATCCCATTATTGGATATATTTACATTTATTTTTACATTTTTTGATTAAAACAGATTGTAATTGATTGTTTGCCTCGGGAAACGTGGAGCAAAAGCCATCCATTGTCAAGAAAAGTTCATTTATAGTCACTCATGCCTAGAAAAGCCTTATTACTCGATTTAAATGCCTTTATAATCCCATTATTGAATTTATTTTGAATTTTTTTTACATTTTTTGATTAAAACATATTGTAATTGATTGTTTGCCTCAGGAAACGTGGAGCAAAAGCCATCCATTGTCAAGAAAAGTTCATTTATAGTCACTCATGCCTAGAGAAGCCTTATTACTCGGTTTAAATGCCTTTATAATCCCATTATTGAATTTATTTTGATTTTTTTTTACAGTTTTTGATTAAAACAGATTGTAATAGATTGTTTATCTCGGGAAACGTGGAGCAAAAGCCATCCATTGTCAAGAAAGGTTCATTTATAGTCACTCATGCCTAGAGAAGCCTTATTACTCGGTTTAAATGCCTTTATAATCCCATTATTGAATATATTTTGATTTTTTTTACAGTTTTTGATTAAAACAGATTGTAATAGATTGTTTATCTCGGGAAACATGGAACGAAAGCCATCCATTGTCAAGAAAAGATCATTTATAGTCACTCATGCCTAGAAAAGCCTTATTACTCGGTTTAAATGCTTTTATAATCCCATTATTGAATTTATTTTGAATTTTTTTTACATTTTTTGATTCAAACAGATTGTAATAGATTGTTTATCTCGGGAAACATGGAACGAAAGGCATCCATTGTCAAGAAAAGTTCATTTATAGTCACTCATGCCTAGAAAAGCCTTATTACTCGGTTTAAATGCCTTTATAATCCCATTATTGGATATATTTACATTTATTTTTACCTTTTTTGATTAAAACAGATTGTAATTGATTGTTTGCCTCGGGAAACGTGGAGCAAAAGCCATCCATTGTCAAGAAAAGTTCATTTATAGTCACTCATGCCTAGAAAAGCCTTATTACTCGATTTAAATGCCTTTATAATCCCATTATTGAATTTATTTTGAATTTTTTTTACATTTTTTGATTAAAACATATTGTAATTGATTGTTTGCCTCGGGAAACGTGGAGCAAAAGCCATCCATGGTCAAGAAAAGTTCATTTATAGTCACTCATGCCTACAAAAGCCTTATTACTCGGTTTAAATGCTTTTATAATCCCATTATTGAATTTATTTTGAATTTGTTTTACATTTTTTGATTAAAACAGATTGTAATAGATTGTTTATCTCGGGAAACATGCAACGAAAGCCATCCATTGTCAAGAAAACATCATTTATAGTCACTCATGCCTAGAAAAGCCTTATTACTCGGTTTAAATGCCTTTATAATCCCATTATTGAATTTATTTTGAATTGTTTTTACATTTTTTGATTAAAACAGATTGTATGTGATTGTTTGCCTCGCGAAACGTGGAGCAAAAGCCATCCATTGTCAAGAAAACATCATTTATAGTCACTCATGCCTAGAAAAGCCTTATTACTCGATTTAAATGGCTTTATATTCCCATTATTGAATTTATTTTGAATTGTTTTTACATTTTTTGATTAAAACATATTGTAATTGATTGTTTGCCTCGGCAAACGTGGAGCTAAAGCAATCCATTGTCAAGAAAAGTTCATTTATAGTCACTCATGCCTAGAAAAGGCTTATAACTCTTTTTAAATGCCTTTATAATCCCATTATTGAATTTATTTTGAATTGTTTTTACATTTTTTGATTAAAACAGATTGTATGTGATTGTTTGCCTCGCGAAACGTGGAGCAAAAGCCATCCATTGTCAAGAAAACATCATTTATAGTCACTCATGCCTAGAAAAGCCTTATTACTCGATTTAAATGGCTTTATATTCCCATTATTGAATTTATTTTGAATTTTTTTTACATTTTTTGATTAAAACAGATTCTAATACATTGTTTATCTTGGGAAACATGGAACGAAAGCCATCCATTGTCAAGAAAACATCATTTATAGTCACTCATGCCTAGAAAAGCCTTATTACTCGATTTAAATGGCTTTATATTCCCATTATTGAATTTATTTTGAATTGTTTTTACATTTTTTGATTAAAACATATTGTAATAGATTGTTTATCTCGGGAAACATGGAACGAAAGCCATCCATTGTCAAGAAAAGATCATTTATAGTCACTCATGCCTAGAAAAGCCTTATTACTCGGTTTAAATGCCCTTATAATCCCATTATTGAATTTATTTTGAATTATTTTTACATTTTTTTATTAAAACATATTGTAATTGATTGTTTGCCTCGAGAAACGTGGAGCAAAAGCCATCCATTGTCAAGAAAAGTTCATTTATAGTCACTCATGCCTAGAAAAGCCTTATTACTCGGTTTAAATGCCTTTATAATCCCATTATTGAATTTATTTTGAATTTTTTTTACATTTTTTGATTAAAACAGATTCTAATACATTGTTTATCTTGGGAAACATGGAACGAAAGCCATCCATTGTCAAGAAAACATCATTTATAGTCACTCATGCCTAGAAAAGCCTTATTACTCGATTTAAATGCCTTTATAATCCCATTATTGAATTTATTTTGAACTTTTTTGACATTTTTTGATTAAAACAGATTGTAATTGATTGTTTGCCTCGGGAAACATGGAGCGAAAGCCATCCATTGTCAAGAAAAGTTCATTTATAGTCACTCATGCCTAGAAAAGCCTTATTACTCGGTTTAAATGCTTTTACAATCCCATTATCGAATTTATTTTGAATTGTTTTTACATTTTTTGATTAAAACAGATTGTAATTGATTGTTTACCTCGGGAAACGTGGAGGAAAAGCCATCCATTGTCAAGAAAAGTTCATTTATAGTCACTCATGCCTAGAAAAGCCTTATAACTCGGTTTAAATGCCTTTATAATCCCATTATTGAATTTAGTTTGAATTGTTTTTACATTTTTTGATTAAAACAGATTGTAATTGATTGTTTGCCTCGGGAAACGTTGAGCAAAAGCCATCCATTGTCAAGAAAAGTTCATTTATAGTCACTCATTCCTAGAAAAGCCTTATTACTCGATTTAAATGCCTTTATAATCCCATTATTGAATTTATTTTGAATTGTTTTTACATTTTTTGATTAAAACATATTGTAATTGATTGTTTGCCTCGAGAAACGTGGAGCAAAAGCCATCCATTGTCAAGAAAAGTTCATTTATAGTCACTCAAGCCTACAAAAGCCTTATTACTCGGTTTAAATGCCTTTATAATCCCATTATTGAATTTATTTTGAATTTTTTTTACATTTTTTGATTAAAACAGATTCTAATACATTGTTTATCTGGGGAAAAATGGAACGAAAGCCATCCATTGTCAAGAAAACATCATTTATAGTCACTCATGCCTAGAAAAGCCTTATTATTCGGTTTAAATGCCTTTATAATCCCATTATTGAATTTATTTTGAACTTTTTTGACATTTTTTGATTAAAACAGATTGGAATTGATTGTTTGCCTCGAGAAACGTGGAGCAAAGGCCATCCATTGTCAAGAAAAGTTCATTTATAGTCACTCATGCCTAGAAAAGCCTTATTACTCGGTTTAAATGCCTTTATAATCCCATTATCGAATTTATTTTGAATTGTTTTTACATTTTTTGATTAAAACAGATTGTAATTGATTGTTTGCCTCGGCAAACGTGGAGCTAAAGCAATCCATTGTCAAGAAAAGTTCATTTATAGTCACTCATGCCTAGAAAAGGCTTATAACTCTTTTTAAATGCCTTTATAATCCCATTATTGAATTTATTTTGAATTGTTTTTACATTTTTTGGTGAAAACAGATTGTAATTGATTGTTTGCCTCGGGAAACGTGGAGCAAAAGCCATCCATTGTCAAGAAAAGTTCATTTATAGTCACTCATGCCTAGAAAAGCCTTATTACTCGATTTAAATGCCTTTATAATCCCATTATTGAATTTATTTTGAATTGTTTTTACATTTTTTGATTAAAACAGATTGTAATTGATTGTTTGCCTCGGGAAACGTGGAGCAAAAGCCATCCATTGTCAAGAAAAGTTCATTTATAGTCACTCATGCCTAGAAAAGCCTTATTACTCGATTTAAATGCCTTTAAAATCCCATTATTGAATTTATTTTGAATTTTTTTTTACATTTTTTGATTAAAACATATTGTAATTGATTGTTTGCCTCGTGAAACGTGGAGCAAAAGCCATCCATTGTCAAGAAAAGTTCATTTATAGTCACTCATGCCTACAAAAGCCTTATTGCTCGGTTTAAATGCCTTTATAATCCCATTATTGAATTTATTTTGAATTTTTTTACATTTTTTGATTAAAACAGATTGTAATAGATTGTTTATCTCGGGAAACATGGAACGAAAGCCATCCATTGTCAAGAAAAGATCATTTATAGTCACTCATGCCTAGAAAAGCCTTATTACTCGGTTTAAATGCTTTTATAATCCCATTATTGAATTTATTTTGAATTTTTTTTACATTTTTTGATTAAAACAGATTGTAATAGATTGTTTATCTCGGGAAACATGGAACGAAAGCCATCCATTGTCAAGAAAAAATCATTTATAGTCACTCATGCCTAGAAAAGCCTTATTACTCGGTTTAAATGCCTTTATAATCCCATTATTGAATTTATTTTGAATTATTTTTATATTTTTTGATTTAAACAGATTGTAATAGATTGTTTATATCGGGAAACATGGAACGAAAGCCATCCATTGTCAAGAAAAGATCATTTATAGTCACTCATGCCTAGAAAAGCCTTATTACTCGATTTAAATGCCTTTATAATCCCATTATTGAATTTATTTTGAATTTTTTTTACATTTTTTGATTAAAACATATTGTAATTGATTGTTTGCCTCGGGAAACGTGGAGCAAAAGCCATCCATTGTCAAGAAAATTTCATTTATAGTCACTCATGCCTAGAAAAGCCTTATTACTTGGTTTAAATGCCTTTATAATCCCATTATTGAATTTATTTTGAATTTTTTTTACATTTTTTGATTAAAACATATTGTAATTGATTGTTTGCCTCGGGAAACGTGGAGCAAAAGCCATCCATTGTCAAGAAAAGTTCATTTATAGTCACTCATGCCTAGAAAAGCCTTATTACTCGGTTTAAATGCTTTTATAATCCCATTATTGAATTTATTTTGAATTTTTTTTACATTTTTTGATTAGAACAGATTGTAATAGATTGTTTATCTCGGGAAACATGCAACGAAAGCCATCCATTGTCAAGAAAAGTTCATTTATAGTCACTCATGCCTAGAAAAGCCTTATTACTCGGTTTAAATGCCTTTATAATCCCATTATTGGATATATTTACATTTATTTTTACATTTTTTGATTAAAACAGATTGTAATTGATTGTTTGCCTCGGGAAACGTGGAGCAAAAGCCATCCATGGTCAAGAAAAGTTCATTTATAGTCACTCATGCCTAGAAAAGCCTTATTACTCGATTTAAATGCCTTTAAAATCCCATTATTGAATTTATTTTGAATTTTTTTTACATTTTTTGATTAAAACATATTGTAATTGATTGTTTGCCTCGGGAAACGTGGAGCAAAAGCCATCCATTGTCAAGAAAAGTTCATTTATAGTCACTCATGCCTACAAAAGCCTTATTACTCGGTTTAAATGCCTTTATAATCCCATTATTGAATTTATTTTGAATTTTTTTTACATTTTTTGATTAAAACATATTGTAATTGATTGTTTGCCTCGGGAAACGTGGAGCAAAAGCCATCCATTGTCAAGAAAAGTTCATTTATAGTCACTCATGCCTACAAAAGCCTTATTACTCGGTTTAAATGCTTTTATAATCCCATTATTGAATTTATTTTGAATTTTTTTTACATTTTTTGATTAAAACAGATTGTAATAGATTGTTTATATCGGGAAACATGCAACGAAAGCCATCCATTTTCAATAAAACATAATTTATAGTCACTCATGCCTAGAAAAGCCTTATTACTCGGTTTAAATGCCTTTATAATCCCATTATTGAATTTATTTTGAATTGTTTTTACATTTTTTGATTAAAACAGATTGTATGTGATTGTTTGCCTCGGGAAACGTGGAGCAAAAGCCATCCATTGGCAAGAAAACATCATTTATAGTCACTCATGCCTAGAAAAGCCTTATTACTCGATTTAAATGCCTTTATATTCCCATTATTGAATTTATTTTGAATTGTTTTTACATTTTTTGATTAAAACATATTGTAATTGATTGTTTGCCTCGGGAAACGTGGAGCAAAAGCCATCCATTGTCAAGAAAAGTTCATTTATAGTCACTCATGCCTACAAAAGCCTTATTACTCGGTTTAAATGCCTTTATAATCCCATTATTGAATTTATTTTAAATTTTTTTTACATTTTTTGATTAAAACATATTGTAATTGATTGTTTGCCTCGGGAAACGTGGAGCAAAAGCCATCCATTGTCAAGAAAAGTTCATTTATAGTCACTCATGCCTACAAAAGCCTTATTACTCGGTTTAAATGCTTTTATAATCCCATTATTGAATTTATTTTGAATTTTTTTTACATTTTTTGATTAAAACAGATTGTAATAGATTGTTTATCTCGGGAAACATGGAACGAAAGCCATCCATTGTCAAGAAAACATCATTTATAGTCACTCATGCCTAGAAAAGCCTTATTACTCGGTTTAAATGCCCTTATAATCCCATTATTGAATTTATTTTGAATTATTTTTACATTTTTTTATTAAAACATATTGTAATTGATTGTTTGCCTCGGGAAACGTGGAGCAAAAGCCATCCATTGTCAAGAAAAGTTCATTTATAGTCACTCATGCCTAGAAAAGCCTTATTACTCGGTTTAAATGCCTTTATAATCCCATTATTGAATTTATTTTGATTTTTTTTTACATTTTTTGATTAAAACAGATTGTAATAGATTGTTTATCTCGGGAAACATGGAACGAAAGCCATCCATTCTCAAGAAAACATCATTTATAGTCACTCATGCCTAGAAAAGCCTTATTACTCGGTTTAAATGCCTTTATAATCCGATTATTGAATTTATTTTGAACTTTTTTGACATTTTTTGATTAAAACAGATTGTAATTGATTGTTTGCCTCGGGAAACGTGGAGCAAAAGCAATCCATTGTCAAGAAAAGTTCATTTATAGTCACTCATGCCTAGAAAAGGCTTATAACTCTTTTTAAATGCCTTTATAATCCCATTATTGAATTTATTTTGAATTGTTTTTACATTTTTTGGTTAAAACAGATTGTAATTGATTGTTTGCCTCGGGAAACGTGGAGCAAAAGCCATCCATTGTCAAGAAAAGTTCATTTATAGTCACTCATGCCTAGAAAAGCCTTATTACTCGATTTAAATGCCTTTATAATCCCATTATTGAATTTATTTTGAATTGTTTTTACATTTTTTGATTAAAACATATTGTAATTGATTGTTTGCCTCAGGAAACGTGGAGCAAAAGCCATCCATTGTCAAGAAAAGTTCATTTATAGTCACTCATGCCTAGAGAAGCCTTATTACTCGGTTTAAATGCCTTTATAATCCCATTATTGAATTTATTTTGATTTTTTTTTACAGTTTTTTATTAAAACAGATTGTAATAGATTGTTTATCTCGGGAAACGTGGAGCAAAAGCCATCCATTGTCAAGAAAAGTTCATTTATAGTCACTCATGCCTAGAGAAGCCTTATTACTCGGTTTAAATGCCTTTATAATCCCATTATTGAATTTATTTTGATTTTTTTTACAGTTTTTGATTAAAACAGATTGTAATAGATTGTTTATCTCGGGAAACATGGAACGAAAGCCATCCATTGTCAAGAAAAGATCATTTATAGTCACTCATGCCTAGAAAAGCCTTATTACTCGGTTTAAATGCTTTTATAATCCCATTATTGAATTTATTTTGAATTTTTTTTCCATTTTTTGATTCAAACAGATTGTAATAGATTGTTTATCTCGGGAAACATGGAACGAGAGCCATTCATTGTCAAGAAAAGTTCATTTATAGTCACTCATGCCTAGAAAAGCCTTATTACTCGGTTTAAATGCCTTTATAATCCCATTATTGGATATATTTACATTTATTTTTACATTTTTTTATTAAAACAGATTGTAATTGATTGTTTGCCTCGGGAAACGTGGAGCAAAAGCCATCCATTGTCAAGAAAAGTTCATTTATAGTCACTCATGCCTAGAAAAGCCTTATTACTCGATTTAAATGCCTTTATAATCCCATTATTGAATTTATTTTGAATTTTTTTTACATTTTTTGATTAAAACATATTGTAATTGATTGTTTGCCTCGGGAAACGTGGAGCAAAAGCCATCCATTGTCAAGAAAAGTTCATTTATAGTCACTCATGCCTACAAAAGCCTTATTACTCGGTTGAAATGCCTTTATAATCCCATTATTGAATTTATTTTGAATTGTTTTTACATTTTTTGATTAAAACAGATTGTAATAGATTGTTTATCTCGGGAAACATGGAACGAAAGCCATCCATTGTCAAGAAAAGATCATTTATAGTCACTCATGCCTAGAAAAGCCTTATTACTCGGTTTAAATGCTTTTATAATCCCATTATTGAATTTATTTTGAATTTTTTTTACATTTTTTGATTAAAACAGATTGTAATAGATTGTTTATCTCGGGAAACATGGAACGAAAGCCATCTATTGTCAAGAAAACATCATTTATAGTCACTCATGCCTAGAAAAGCCTTATTACTCAGTTTAAATGCCTTTATAATCCCATTATTGAATTTATTTTGATTTTTTTTTTACATTTTTTGATTCAAACAGATTGTAATAGATTGTTTATCTCGGGAAACATGGAACGAAAGCCATCCATTGTCAAGAAAAGATCATTTATAGTCACTCATGCCTAGAAAAGCCTTATTACTCGGTTTAAATGCTTTTATAATCCCATTATTGAATTTATTTTGAATTTTTTTTAAATTTTTTGATTAAAACAGATTGTAATAAATTGTTTATCTCTGGAAACATGGAACGAAAGCCATCCATTGTCAAGAAAACATCATTTATAGTCACTCATGCCTAGAAAAGCCTTATTACTCGGTTTAAATGCCTTTATAATCCCATTATTGAATTTATTTTCAATTATTTTTACATTTTTTTATTAAAACAGATTGTAATTGATTGTTTGCCTCGGGAAACGTGGAGCAAAAGCCATCCATTGTCAAGAAAAGTTCATTTATAGTCACTCATGCCTAGAAAAGCCTTATAACTCGGTTTAAATGCCTTTATAATCCCATTCTTGAATTTATTTTGATTTTTTTCTACATTTTTTGATTCAAACAGATTGTAATAGATTGTTTATCTCGGGAAACATGGAACGAAAGCCATCCATTGTCAAGAAAAGTTCATTTATAGTCACTCATGCCTAGAAAAGCCTTATTACTCGGTTTAAATGCCTTTATAATCCCATTATTGGATATATTTACATTTATTTTTAAAGTTTTTGATTAAAACAGATTGTAATTGATTGTTTGCCTCGGGAAACGTGGAGCAAAAGCCATCCATTGTCAAGAAAAGTTCATTTATAGTCACTCATGCCTAGAGAAGCCTTATTACTCGATTTAAATGCCTTTATAATCCCATTATTGAATTTATTTTGAATTTTTTTTACATTTTTTTATTAAAACAGATTGTAATTGATTGTTTTCCTCGGGAAACGTGGAGCAAAAGCCATCCATTGTCAAGAAAAGTTCATTTATAGTCACTCATGCCTAGAAAAGCCTTATAACTCGGTTTAAATGCCTTTATAATCCCATTATTGAATTTATTTTGAATTGTTTTTACATTTTTTGATTAAAACAGATTGTAATTGATTGTTTGCCTTGGGAAACGTGGATCAAAAGCCATCCATTGTCAAGAAAAGTTCATTTATAGTCACTCATGCCTAGAAAAGCCTTATTACTCGATTTAAATGCCTTTATAATCCCATTATTGAATTTATTTTGAATTGTTTTTACATTTTTTGATTAAAACATATTGTAATTGATTGTTTGCCTCGAGAAACGTGGAGCAAAAGCCATCCATTGTCAAGAAAAGTTCATTTATAGTAACTCATGCCTACAAAAGCCTTATTACTCGATTTAAATGCCTTTATAATCCCATTATTGAATTTATTTTGAATTTTTTTTACATTTTTTGATTAAAACAGATTGTAATTGATTGTTTGCCTCGGGAAACGTGGAGCAAAAGCCATCCATTGTCAAGAAAAGTTCATTTATAGTCACTCAAGCCTACAAAAGCCTTATTACTCGGTTTAAATGCCTTTATAATCCCATTATTGAATTTATTTTGAATTATTTTTATATTTTTTGATTAAAACAGATTGTAATAGATTGTTTATCTCGGGAAACATGGAACGAAAGCCATCCATTGTCAAGAAAAGATCATTTATAGTCACTCATGCCTAGAAAAGCCTTATTACTCGGTTTAAATGCTTTTATAATCCCATTATTGAATTTATTTTGAATTTTTTTTAAATTTTTTGATTAAAACAGATTGTAATAGATTGTTTATCTCGGGAAACATGGAACGAAAGCCATCCATTGTGAAGAAAAGATCATTTATAGTCACTCATGCCTAGAAAAGCCTTATTACTCGGTTTAAATGCCTTTATAATCCCATTATTGAATTTATTTTCAATTATTCTTACATTTTTTTATTAAAACAGATTGTAATTGATTGTTTGCCTCGGGAAACATGGAGCCAAAGCCATCCATTGTCATGAAAAGTTCATTTATAGTCACTCATGCCTAGAAAAGCCTTATAACTCGGTTGAAATGCCTTTATAATCCCATTATTGAATTTATTTTGAATTTTTTTTACATTTTTTGATTCAAACAGATTGTAATAGATTGTTTATCTCGGGAAACATGGAACGAAAGCCATCCATTGTCAAGAAAAGTTCATTTATAGTCACTCATGCCTAGAAAAGCCTTATTACTCGGTTTAAATGCCTTTATAATCCCATTATTGGATATATTTACATTTATTTTTACATTTTTTGATTAAAACAGATTGTAATTGATTGTTTGCCTCGGGAAACGTGGAGCACAAGCCATCCATTATCAAGAAAAGTTCATTTATAGTCACTCATGCCTAGAAAAGCCTTATTACTCGATTTAAATACCTTTATAATCCCAATATTGAATTTATTTTGAATTTTTTTTACATTTTTTTATTAAAACATATTGTAATTGATTGTTTGCCTCGGGAAACGTGGAGCAAAAGCCATCCATTGTCAAGAAAAGTTCATTTATAGTCACTCATGCCTAGAAAAGCCTTATAACTCGGTTTAAATGCCTTTATAATCCCATTATTGAATTTATTTTGAATTGTTTTTACATTTTTTGATTAAAACAGATTGTAATTGATTGTTTGCCTCGGGAAATGTGGATCAAAAGCCATCCATTGTCAAGAAAAGTTCATTTATAGTCACTCATGCCTAGAAAAGCCTTATTACTCGATTTAAATGCCTTTATAATCCCATTATTGAATTTATTTTGAATTGTTTTTACATTTTTTGATTAAAACATATTGTAATTGATTGTTTGCCTCGAGAAACGTGGAGCAAAAGCCATCCATTGTCAAGAAAAGTTCATTTATAGTCACTCATGCCTACAAAAGCCTTATTACTCGGTTTAAATGCCTTTATAATCCCATTATTGAATTTATTTTGAATTTTTTTTACATTTTTTGATTAAAACAGATTGTAATAGATTGTTTATCTCGGGAAACATGGAACGAAAGCCATCCATTGTCAAGAAAACATCATTTATAGTCACTCATGCCTAGAAAAGCCTTATTACTCGGTTTAAATGCCTTTATAATCCCATTATTGAATTTATTTTGAATTATTTTTATATTTTTTGATTAAAACAGATTGTAATAGATTGTTTATCTCGGGAAACATGAAACGAAAGCAATCCATTGTCAAGAAAACATCATTTATAGTCACTCATGCCTAGAAAAGCCTTATTACTCGGTTTAAATGCTTTTATAATCCCATTATTGAATTTATTTTGAATTTTTTTTACATTTTTTGATTAAAACAGATTGTAATAGATTGTTTATCTCGGGAAACATGGAACGAAAGCCATCCATTGTCAAGAAAACATCATTTATAGTCACTCATGCCTAGAAAAGCCTTATTACTCGGTTTAAATGCCTTTATAATCCCATTATTGAATTTATTTTGAACTTTTTTGACATTTTTTGATTAAAACAGATTGTATGTGATTGTTTGCCTCGGGAAACGTGGAGCAAAAGCCATCCATTGGCAAGAAAACATCATTTATAGTCACTCATGCCTAGAAAAGCCTTATTACTCGATTTAAATGCCTTTATATTCCCATTATTGAATTTATTTTGAATTGTTTTTACATTTTTTGATTAAAACATATTGTAATTGATTGTTTGCCTCGGGAAACGTGGAGCAAAAGCCATCCATTGTCAAGAAAAGTTCATTTATAGTCACTCATGCCTACAAAAGCCTTATTACTCGGTTTAAATGCCTTTATAATCCCATTATTGAATTTATTTTAAATTTTTTTTACATTTTTTGATTAAAACATATTGTAATTGATTGTTTGCCTCGGGAAACGTGGAGCAAAAGCCATCCATTGTCAAGAAAAGTTCATTTATAGTCACTCATGCCTACAAAAGCCTTATTACTCGGTTTAAATGCTTTTATAATCCCATTATTGAATTTATTTTGAATTTTTTTTACATTTTTTGATTAAAACAGATTGTAATAGATTGTTTATCTCGGGAAACATGGAACGAAAGCCATCCATTGTCAAGAAAACATCATTTATAGTCACTCATGCCTAGAAAAGCCTTATTACTCGGTTTAAATGCCCTTATAATCCCATTATTGAATTTATTTTGAATTATTTTTACATTTTTTTATTAAAACATATTGTAATTGATTGTTTGCCTCGGGAAACGTGGAGCAAAAGCCATCCATTGTCAAGAAAAGTTCATTTATAGTCACTCATGCCTAGAAAAGCCTTATTACTCGGTTTAAATGCCTTTATAATCCCATTATTGAATTTATTTTGAATTTTTTTTACATTTTTTGATTAAAACAGATTGTAATAGATTGTTTATCTCGGGAAACATGGAACGAAAGCCATCCATTGTCAAGAAAACATCATTTATAGTCACTCATGCCTAGAAAAGCCTTATTACTCGGTTTAAATGCCTTTATAATCCGATTATTGAATTTATTTTGAACTTTTTTGAGATTTTTTGATTAAAACAGATTGTAATTGATTGTTTGCCTCGGGAAACGTGGAGCAAAAGCAATCCATTGTCAAGAAAAGTTCATTTATAGTCACTCATGCCTAGAAAAGGCTTATAACTCTTTTTAAATGCCTTTATAATCCCATTATTGAATTTATTTTGAATTGTTTTTACTTTTTTTGGTTAAAACAGAT